>NC_137896.1:58358350-59558350 GCF_963455335.1 Martes martes
GTTTTATGTTTTTCCCATTGTAGGACCTGGAATGAAGGAGCAGCCTTATCTGAGACATATCTGTGTTCATGACAGAGGGAAAAGGAGAAAAAGGAGAGAGAGACCACCTATATTCAATTGGCTAAAACAAAGGACATGTATCAGAGATGAAAAAGAGTGAATTTTTGCAAATAATATAATTATTATCTTTGTAATGATATAATTATTTTTGCAATAATATATTAATTTTGTAATACTATCATTATTATTTCTGTTTTAATTTACCACAGATAATAAGACTATATTTCATCCATATTAATTATCCCAATGAATGTGATGGGTTGAAATTTCCCTATTAAAGGACAAAGACACTAATGGATTAAAAAAAGTAGATGCTGTTACTAGTACTACAGTTGTTAGTACAGTAGTATAGACTCTGGATTTCCATCTCGGGTACACTATTTATTAGGTATATGTAAAGTGAGCATAAGAATAATGTGTACTACCTACTTATAGTGTCATTATGAGTATTAAATGAGGTAATGCATGCATGGTCTCTGTACCCCAATCCATGTATAATATATATAAAATACCTAAAAAATAGCATACTAAAAAAATGTTAGCTCTTATTATTATAAGAGACATCTGAAACAAAATGGTTGGAAAGTACAGGAATAGTCCAAGACAGGGCAAGTACGTACGAGTGAAAATAGAGAGCACTGAGTTAAATATAATGGATTGAAGATGCTGCCACTCCCACCCAAAAACCCACTGAAGATATAGTAAAGGAAATTTTTTTTAAATATATAGACATAGCTACATAAGGATAAAGACATGAAACAGCATCTTGGGAAAAGGAAAGCAGTTAGACATCTAATTGGTAAATGATTTTTTTTTTTTTAAAAGCTCATACCTGTTTGTCAGTGGGGGAGAAACCCAGAAGTAAGCAACTGCGAAAGGAGTAAGCAACCTCAGAAAGATTCAAGAGTTGGAGGCACCGGTCTGAGTTAGGAGCATGGGTGTATATGAGGCTAAAAATGGGATTATTGATTGAAGTTTGTCTGTGATGTAGTTAGATCTCCAACTATCCTTCCCACCTCCACAAAAGGCTAGAGAGAGAATGAACTAGAGTAAGCCTGGACTCAGTAAGCTTAAGGGAAATGCTACTATAAAGTATAAGCCCCTGGTCTCCTTCCTCCATCTGGCTCCAAGAATGATGTTAGTCTGCACTATGACTACAGGCATTAGAGATAATCTGTCAGGAATCTGACTAGTCTAAGAGAAAGACCTTTAAATATCAATGGTGGGGTCCTCCAACTATACTGCCCAGTCAGATCTCCTTATAGTATACCCACTAGGACACAAGCCACACCCATTCATAGAGAGCTTCCAATAAGCTGTTAAGCAACTCAGTCCCGACTATGAAAGATCATGTAAGGATTGCCAGATATTCAAAGAAAGCTTCCACATACAAGCAGAGAACAACAAAAATCAACAAAAATAAAGCATGAAATTTAGGGGAGAAACAATGTATAAGTACAAGAAACTTCAGAAGCTAAATAAAGCTGTGTTTCCAGACAAGTAAAAAAAGATAATTGTATCTATGAAAAAAGAGAGCAATAGACTAAGAGCAAAGGAACATTCAAAAGTTGTCTTGAAAGTTAAAAATAATAGCATATATGAAAGAACTCAATGAAAGGATAAGAAAATAAATCAGAGCAAGTCTCCTAGGAAGTAGAAGGACTAGTAAGTGTGAGTAAGAAAGAGGATGAAAATGGACAGAAATGATAGGGGATCAATGTATCAGTTTAGCAGTCTCATTATCCCGAGGAATTGGAGCTTCCAAGAGAAAGTGAGGGAGAAGAAATTACCAAGTTATCAACTCAAAAGAGATCTCCCTGAAATAAATGACATGAGTTTCTAAATGGAAAGCACCAACGAACCCCCAGCATAGTAGATGAAAAGAGAACCGTACCAAGGCAACTCTTTGTGAAATTTTAGAACACTCAGGACAAAAGAAAGATCTTAAAGGTTTCAGGAAACAAAATAGGCCAAAAACAAAGGAATGGGAATCACACTGGCATCACATGTCTCAACAGCAAGCCTAGAAACTAGCAATGCCTTCAAAATCCTGAGGGAAAATGATTTTCAACCTAGAATTCTACACATACCCCCAAACAATCAATCTATGTACGAGTAGAATAAAGACATTTCTGACAAACTACCCTTATGTATCATGTCCTAAGAAGGTTGGATATGGTCCACCAAAACAAAGGAGTAAAAAACAAAGAAAAAGAAGCTAGGATTTCCTAGAGAATAAACACACAAGCGAATGATCAAGGGAATGCTCAGGATGAGGGCACAGAGAAATCCAAGGAGGACAATGATGCAGAGGTCTTGAGATTAACCAATGGCACGAAAGGGCAGAGAGAAGACTGTGATATGGATGGGAGATGTACACTCCTGGTGAAAAGTTGGGAATGAATTAGTGATATGTGCTTAGCCAAGCAAAGGGGAAAATTTATTAACTCCACAGAAAATAGGAAGTTATACCTAAAAGAGTGTATAATCATAATACACCATGTAACTTTCATAGCTGTCATAATGAATATTGAATATTGATCTAACCAAAAATTATAACTACATTGGGAGGATGTGGGGAATGGAAGTGGCAAGGTGATAGAGTAATGTAAGGGAATAAGTAATAATGTTCCACAACAGGAAACAGATAAAACCTAAACTGAAAAATCAAGAAATAGCAGTGAGAAAAGTTATTATTTAGAAGAAATTATCAGAAGAAATAATGAAAAGGGGCACCTGGGTGGCTCAGTGGGTTAAAGCTGCTGCCTTCGGCTCAGGTCATGATCCCAGCGTCCTGGGATGGAGCCCCACATCCGGCTCTCTGCTCTGCAGGGAGCCTGCTTCCTCCTCTCTCTCTGCCTGCCTCTCTGCCTACTTGTGATCTGTCTGTCAAATAAATAAATAAAATCTTAAAAAAAAAAAAATGAAAAGAGTAATAAGTAGTTGTCTCTAAGAAGAGAAAAATCAGTGTAGGAGAGGTGAGTCAAGGAGTTCATTTTATTATAAGTCTTGTAAAATTATTTTAAAAACCATATACTCATTTAAATTAAAAACCATACCGATTAAAAAATAATTAAAAGTATGGCAATATTAATACCAGACAAAATTGGATTTAAGGCTAAAGTATTAGATAGAATGAGGAAAGGCATTTCATAATGGTAAGAGGTACTATCTTCCAAAACAAATTGTCATAAATCTTTACCCTCTTAATAACACAACTTTAATTTATGTGCAAATATGCAAAAAAAGTGAAATTCAAAAATCTTAGGACATTTTAAGATACTTTTCTCAGAAATTGAAATATTAAACACAAGATTATTTCTGTATGCATGTGGGAGATTTGAATAATAGAATTAACTATTGAATAACAGACACATATATTTATATGTATGTATATATATTCATATGTATTCTTTTCTGTTGACCTCAGAACACCACTGTCAATCAGGCCACATAGAAAAATCTCAATACAGTTTAAAATGTTCAAGTCATGGGGTGCCTGGGTGGCTCAGTGGGTTAAAGCCTCTGCCTTCAGCTCAGGTCATGATCCCAGCGTCCTGGGATCGAGCCCCGCATCGGGCTCTCTGCTCCGCAGGGAGCCTGCTTCCCTTCCTCACTCTCTGCCTGCTTCTCTGCCTACTTGTGATCTCCGTCTGTCAAATAAATAAAAAAAATCTTAAAAAAAAAATAAAATAAAATGTTCAAGTCATATGTACAGGATACATTCTCTGACTGTAAGGCAGTAAAATTAGAAATAAGCAACTACAGGGGCACCTGGGTGGCTCAGTCAGTTGAGTGTCTGCCTTCAGCCCGGGTCATGATCCCAGGGTCCTGAATCAGGTTCTGTGCTCAGTGGGGAGCCTGCTTCTCCCTATTCCTCACTGTTCCCCCTGCTTGTGCTCTCTCTCTGTCTCTCAAATAAATAAATAAAATCTTAAAAAGAAAAAAAGCAACAACAAAAGGGTGGCCAAAAAAAGTCAATTTGTTATAAATTGTTTAAAATATTTAATCCTGGGGCACCTGGGTGGCTCAGTGGGTTAAGGCCTCTGCCTTTGGCACAGGTCATGATCCCAGGGTCCTGGGATCGAGCCCCACATTAGGCTCTCTGCTTGGTGGGGAGCCTGCTTCCCTTCCTCTCTCTCTCTGCCTGCTTCTCTGCCTACTTGTGATCTCTGTCAAATAAATAAATAAAAATCTTTTAAAAAAATTAAAAATAATAAAATATTTAATCTCTAGGATAAAAAAATAAATTTTCACTAAAATTGTACTTTATTTTGAAATAAAGGACAGTGGAGGGACTACACAACAAAAACATAAGCTAAAAAGAACAATGAAATAATTCTTAAAAAAGAAACTTATAAAGATAATAGGAAGAATTAATTGAAAAGGAAAAAGCATATTTCATCAATAAAACCAAAAGCTATTTTTTGGGACGATGAGAAGAGAAAAACAAAATAAATAAGCTTTCAGCAAGCTTGAACAATAGAAAAGGAAAGACATAAAATTAAGGAAAAGACAAAACTAAAAATCCATGCCAACAAATGAAATGATCTAGAGAAAAAGAAGATAATCTAGGAAAATATAAATTACCCCAAATGACCCTTTTTAAAATAAAAAGCACTTTGTGTGGGTTAAAAAAACTTTATTGTGATAAAATGTAGATAACATAAAATATATCATTTTAACTATTGTAAGTGTAAAATTCAGAGACATTAATGACATTTATACTGTTGTGTAACCCTCACAACTGTTTCCAAATCTTTCCATCACCCCAAAGAGAAACTCCATAATCTTTGAGAAATAATACCCCATTCCCCTTTTCTCCTAGCCCCTGGTAACCTCTGATCTGCTTTCTGTCTCTGAATTTGCTTACTCTAGATAGTTCATAAAAGTATCAGGGATGTTTGGGTGGCTCAGTTGGTTGAGTGACCCCCTCTTGATTTCAGCTGAGGTCATGATGTTAGGGTCCTGAGATAAAGCCCTGCTTCAAGCTAGCATCACGCACCACTCTGAGAATGGAATCTGCTGGAGATTCTTTCCCTCTACCTGTCCCCCAGCTTGAACAGGTGCTTTCTCATTCTCTCTCTCTCTCTCAAATAAATTAATGGAATCTTTAAAAAAAAAAAAAGTAGAATCAGACACCATTTGTTTCTTTGTAACTGACTTATTTCATTTAGCATATTTTCAAGGTTCATCCATGTTATAGCATGTATCACAACCTTTTTTTTGAATGGGTGAATATCTCATTGAATGTAAATACCACATTTTTAAAATTCATTTTTCTGTTGATGAACACTTGGGTTGTTTCCACATTTTGGCTATTATGAATGTTGCAATGAACATGGGAGCCAAAGAGACTTTTAAAGAGATACAACACAGAATAAACTAGTAACTATAGAAGAAATTAAAGTTAGTGAAAGATCTGTCTTTAAAAAGCAATTTGTCTCAGTTACAGCCAAGTTCTCCCAGACTTTTAGGACATTTAAAGGTTTTAGAGGCTAGAAAAAGATAAAAAGCTAATAGAAACCTGACCGGACAAAACTCAAATAATAAATAATAAACTATAAAGCAACATCATTTCAAAATATAGATGCAAAAATCCTGAACCAGGAGCACACACACACAAAAATACTAACAAATGAAATTTACCAGTGTATTTAAAGGTTAATTCTAAAGTATTGGCTAAGTAGGGCTTATTCCAGAAATATAAGACTAGTTCAATATTAAGAAATCTATTATTATAATTCAACATTTATAATTTGAAGAAAAAACCAATATAATTGTTTCAAGTTTAAAACAATATTTGGTTTTAGTTTCAACATCACTTTTGAGCAAATTAAAGAAAGAAATTTCCTCAGTAAACATTATTTGTAATGGTGAGTTAATAGTATTCCCTTTAAAAAGCCAGGAGGATACAGGGATACTAGTTGTTACCACTAGTATTCAACATCATGGTGGATAGTCCAATAAATGAAGGCAGGAAAAGAAGGAAGAGATAAAGATACCGAGAACAAAAGAGGAAAAACTGTCTTGGTTTGTAGGTGGTATGTGAGTGTATCTAGAAAATCTCAGAAAATCAGCAGGAAAACTATTAAAATAGAAAAAGGGCTCGGTAAGAGAGCAATACATAAAAATACAGAGTTTCCTGTATATAAATGTTAAGCAATTTAAAAATCCATGGGAAGCATTATATGTTAATAAAAATAATTTTTTAAAAAGCCATGGGAAGGAAACTCACATTAACAACAACAAAAGCCTTAGAATTGACTAACAATGAAATGAAAACAAGCATAACACTTTTTAAAAAGTAAAAGATAAACACCTAAATAAATGGTACAGCAAATCTTATTCTTAAATCAAGAGACTCAGTATTTTTAAGATGTCCGTGTTCTCATTTGTCTACATTAAAAATAATTCCAAAAAAAAAAAATTTCAAGCTGGATATTTAGGTGAAACTTGGCAAACTGATTCTGAAGTACATCAGGAAGAGGAAACAGCAAGAACAAACAAAATATTGAAAAATCGGGACAATGAAAGTGGAATTTCCCTGTTTGATGGCAAAATAGACTGCAGAACTATAACACTTAGGGCAGGATGACAGTCATGTAGGGTTAAATAGAAAAACATCTGTTTATACTTGGAATTTATTGTAGGACCAAAGTGGCATTTCAAAATTGTGGGGAGGGAGAATGATAAAGACATTTGCTATCCATCGGGGAAAATAAACTTAGATCACTATCTCACATCATACACAAAAATAAATTTCAGATGAGTTAAAAAATTTTTTTAAAAGTAAGAACTGTGAGTTTATTAGAAGAAAATAATGAAGAATGTTTGTACATCTAACTACAAGGACAGACTTCCTAAGCAATTCAAAAGACCAGACGTGCTCCCTGAGGTCAGGTGGTAGCTCCTGGCAGGGCCAAGACCTAGCACTCAGGGTTGTCCTGGAGGGACCTCCCTGGCTTTGTTGAAGACTCCGCCCCTACCCGGCCAGTGGGAGCATTCCAGGATACACACTCATCCAAATGTGCTCACTTCAGTCACTTCTAAGCCCTGTTTCCACAGCCTGGAAACCCAAGGGACCTATACCATTTATCCCAGACCTCTGGGGGAAAGGTAAAACCAGACTGAATCAAGAGTTCAGTAGCTTATAAAAATTAGTGGTACATAGCACATTATTATAGCAAGTGCCATCTAGAAGAACATTCTGTGATGAAGAAATTATTCTGTATCTTCACTATTTCCATAGCCATTAGCCACATGTGGCTGGTAAACACTTGAAATGCAGTTAGTATAACAGAGGAAATGAATGTTTTATTTTATTTTAGTTAAGTTGAAATATAAATAATCACATGTGACTAGTGGTTAGTGTAGGTTTTCAGCCTCAGCTTGCTGGGACTTCACTATGGGCAAAGAGAGAGATGTGCATAGGCCAGGATTATCGGGACTGGAACCAGGAGAGGCTGCATTAGCTCCCAGAACAAATTACCACAAATTCAGTAGCTTAAAACAAGACAAATTTATTATCTTATAGTTCTGGAGGTCAAAAGTCCAAATCAGTCTTATTAGGCTAAAGTTATGGTATAGGCAGGACCAGATCCTTCTGGAGAATCTAGGGGAGAATCCATTCCTTGCCTTTTCCAGCTTCTAAAGGCTGTCTCTATTCTTTGGTTCATGGTCCCTTCCCTCCGTCATCAAAGCCAACAGTTTGGCACCTTCAAAATTTCTCTTTCTGACCTGTGCTTCTGTCATTACATCATCTTCTCTGACTCTGACCTCCCTGCCTCCCTCTTATAAGGACTCTTGTGATTACATTGGGTCCATTGACTTAATTCAGAATAAAACAAACAAACAAATAAATAAATAAATAAATAAATAAATAAATAAATAAATAATTAAGATTCCTTAATTTGATCACATCTGCAAAGTCTCTTTTGTCATGTGAGGTCACATATTCATAGGTTCCAGGAATAAGGATAAGGACATCTTTGGGGGGGCACCACGGTTGGTCGCCAGCATTTTCCAGCACATAAGATCTAGGCTATGACATCACCCCCTGGAACCTCTCCTGGAGGTGAGCTCATCCACAGGAGCCTCTCTGCGTTAGAGCACTTTTCACCTTCATACTGGCCAGGCATCTTGGATTCAGCCCATGGGGGAGAAGGCTAGTAGGGCCAGCAGAGAGAATCAGGTCCCCCACCAGAGGCATTGAGTTAGGAACAGAGCTCCTATTCTTGGGAAGGGGGGTGACAACATGGCTATAGCCTGGGGAGATGGGAGGATGGGGGTGTCAGTGAGTGGAAGCCTGCACATTATCTTCTGGACATTGGAGAAGTATTGACTGTTTTTTGAGCTAGGAAGTTATATAAACAGAGCAATGTTTAAAGAAGATTAAGCTGGAAGTTGTATGCAAGTGGGGCCAGGGGGAGGGGGTGGGAAATTGGCGAATAAATACAGGCATGTAATGATTAGTTTCAGAGGGAGCAGTGGGAATGGAAAGAGAAGAAAATATGTGCAAGAAACATTCTGTCAAACAGAAAAATGCACTAAAAATACCACTGCTGAGCTAAATAAAAAATGGCAGCAATGTCTTAAATCATTTTGGAAAAAAAAATTGTTTCAGTTTTTATTGGTTTATACTTTTAAAGAATTTGTGTAATTGTAGACTCTGTTAAATGGTTTTATTAACGCCTCCAGCTGCCATCATGCAAAATACATTTAGCAGGTATACAATGAAATCTTACTATATCCAATAAGTGTTTTTTAAATCATTAAAAAAATCACTCAAGTATTTGGAAGAGCATAATGTCACAGATATTTAAATTAGCACATATAAGACATGCGGCTCAGGATTGCTCCTCCAGTCATAAGCAACAGATAGATGTATTTTCACCATAGGTAGTTTTGATATTTACTACCTTTCACCTTTTAAAAAAAATGATCCCTGCTTTAACTTACCAGATGGCCCCTCTCTCTATGGCTTGCCTGCCATCTGGAATTTGTTTTGATAAATCCAAACATTAGGGATATGTTATCTTCCCAGCTAAATATAACATGTAGTTCATTCGCCTGGCAACCTATGCACTTCTTTCACACGCTAAAAAAGATAGTACTGTAGCTATAGCATGCATTCTGGTCGTTGGATATAAACTGCCAAAGACAAATCAATCTGCCTTTAGTGACCCAGAGAACAACTTTGAAGGAGGAACCAGAGATAGGTGGAAGTCCTTGAATAAGCTGAGATGCCACCCTGGGGACCTGTGGGTGGCTGTGTCCGGTGGGATCAGAGGTTTTTATATGTGTCACATCCTGGATTACTCAATGTGCTCATGTCTCTGGACACAAGGATTTCCAGAAGCCTATACCTTTTTTCTTTTTTTTAGAAAATTCTCATTTTTAAGGTTATATGCATACATTAAGAAGTAAAATAATTTTTAAAAATTAAGATTGAAGTCATTTTATAAGCTTGTAACAAAAGCAGGAGCCCCGATGCCAACATCCCCACCCTTGATTACCACTTTAAGAGGTTCCCAGTTCCAATCAGTTTAGCTGTTTATTTATTTTTGCCTCCATATTTTTTAAAATAACTTGCATATGCTACTATTTCTTTATTTTTCTACTTTCATTTTATCTTTTGTCTCTCTTCTGTGGAAGGGAAGAATTAGCTCACTTACATTATACTTTCCCTCCCCATATAAATATATTCTGCTTTTGTATATGGTACAAATCAGTATCTATATTACTGTGACTCTGGAAATATTACTGAAAGCTTAGCCATGTTATGTACTATAATTATTTTCTTTCTTGTTCAGTCTTATTTTCTTTGCTTTCTTAAGAGAAGAACGACCTTAATTTTTCTATTTAGATTTTCATGTGTCAATCACTAACTAATCTCCCAGAATGTAAATTACCTCTCAATATATTTAAATATGATAGGTAATTTATCAATTTCATTGTTTCTCCTAGCCCCCTCCTTCTGTAACCCTTTATCCTCCTGTTTCAACTTGAACAGGTAACACTCCAAGCCTGCTTCTCTGAAGTCACAACAGAATATCCCCATCAGTGTGGGGACAGACACCCATCTCTCTCAGTTCAAGTACCTATTCCTGTATCCCATCTTTGCCTCTGTTTGGATCACTCCCTCATTTTGGTAGAGCACATTCCTTCATGAACGAACAAACAAGAATAACAACAACAAAAAACTACAGGAGGTGAAGAGTAAGACTAAGTTTTACAAATTTTATTTTACTTTCACCTTCCACTGATGTTTGGTAGAATTTTGATTTTGAAATAATTTCCCACAGAATTTTAAAAGTGTATTGTCATTGTCACTTAGGAGGAGTCTGAGCTTCTCTGATTCCTAATCTATTCCTAAGGTTTTGCCTATTTCTTTTTCTTTCTTTCTTTCTTTCTTTCTTTTTTTTTTTTAATCACTGGAAACCTTTAAGATATTCTGTTGTCCTTGCTGTTCTGAAATTTCATGTGGCTTGTGCATTGCTGCTCCTCCATTGCTTTGGGTACTTGGTGAACCCTCCCCATCTATATACATGCACAGTTCCAGGAAACTGTTTCATGTGACTGGTTTATTTCCTTTCCTTTCTTTCTCTGTTTGTTCATTCTCAGATTCCCTTCCAGATATCAGACCATCTTGATTTTATTCACTAATATTTAAAATTTTTTTCCAACTTTTTTTCTCTCTGTTCTATGACTGTGATATTACCTAACATTATCTTCTAATCCTTTTATTGAATTCTACATATCTTTAATTCCTAAGGATGCCCTTCTTAAAAATTTCCCTTATCATCTCTTGTTCTTATCTCTTGGATGCAATATCTTTGCTTATATCTGTGAGGATATTAATTATATATGTTTTCTTCTACTCTTTGCTGATTTCTCCCTCCTACCCCCAGGTCCTTTTGTTTTGATCCTTGTAGTTCATATCAGAAGTCTTTCTCCAAAGTCTGGTGACCCATTTACAATTAAGAGTGGAAATTCTGGGTGGGGGATGTGATGCTTATTGATTGGCAGACTTCATTGCTAGGTGATCTGACAGAGATGTTTTATTGGGAAATATCAAAATGTAAAGAATAGAAGGAAGTCCTTCTCTTCCTAGGAGACACAAGCCTGGCTGTCTGTGTCCTTGGACTCACATTGGAGAAGGGATAACAGATCACATTCTCCCAAGAGTTGACCTTCACTTAATCCCCCTTTTCAGTATGGTAACACCATTCTCCATCATTCCTGTTGTCCTTAGGGCCAGAGCCTCTCTAGCTCCTCCTCCCCAGAGAGTGAATATTATCCTAGCTTGGGTTGAGATGGTTGCCTGGTTGCTTAGGATAGAGGGGAAATTCAAGTGTAACTGGTTCTAAAAGTGACTTTGGACTGCGTATACCTGTTTTTAGCCTCACTTGGATACCCACTTTGAAAGGTACTAGTGGAGTCTTTCTAGCTTTCTGCAGGAAGTCAGTCTACCTCTGAATTTCTTCTGCTAGTTTAGATTTTAGGTCTCAATGGTACAAAGTCTGTCAGCAAAAGCCCATATGATTTCCAGGCTCCATAATTCTGTTATTTTCATTTCTTCTCTTGTTCTGTGTCCTTGTAGTTCGTTCTTTCTTTCTTTCTTTCTTTCTTTCTTTCTTTCTTTCTTTCTTTCTTTCTTCCAGACTCTGTCTGTTATTTTATGGAATATTTTGGAGATAGTAGAGGCAAATACATGACTCAGTCTACATACTTAACTAGATACTCTTCTAGAGGCCTTTCTAAATGAATCAGGAATTTGGTAATGAGAAAAGTCTTCAAATATGGATGTTGAATGGCAGGAAAAGCCACCTTGGATGTGAGTGAATGAAGAGTGATATGACGGTCACATCACAAGGTGGTCAGTCTTCAGCACTCATAATCTGCAGGGTGCCAACTGGGGTTGAGTTGGGGGTTTGCAGAGAACACCAAAGTGGTGTATGGAAAAAATTCTGATTCTAGGTTAAATTTGTTCTTCTTACTACCTAGTTTATTAACCTCATTGACTCTAAATTTGTTGCAAATGGAGGAAAGAAAGAAATATTTCTTCCATTTTCTTTTTACTTCTTTTATTCTTAATGGCATGATTTAACAGATGGTGGGTGGGACATCTTTGTGTATGTATTGGGGAAATTGTTACTACAACATTGCTTAGGAAGACACGGGGTAGTTAAAATATGGGGCAGCTAAAAACTTCCATGAGTTGTAACTGTTAAACTGTATTCCCATAATTTCTTGCAAATAATTTTATTCAAGTTTATCAGAACTCTTTTTAAACAGGGACTCCTAGGTGGTGCAGTTGGCTGAGCATCCAACTTTTGATTTTGGCTCAAGTCATGATCTTAGGGTTGTGGGATTGAGTCCCGTGTCAGGCTTCACATTCAGCACAGAGTCTGCTTGGGATTCTCTCTCTCCCTTTCCCTTTTTCCCTCCCCTCACCCTTCTCCCTGCTCACACATGTGTTCTCTCTCTCTCTTTCTCTCTCTGTCAAATAAACAAGTTAAGAAAATCTTTTTTAAAAACCTCTTTATATACTGTTATGCTGAAAAGAAATAAAAAATTTAAAAAAAACCTCTTTATAAGCAAAATAAAGTACATAAATTGACTTCCTTATTTGATATGGGTAGATCTGAACATGAAGGCTTTCGTGTGTGTGATTATTCCAATGGGGAAGCGGCTTGAGCTCCAGGTCTTTTGGCATCTAAGGCAGGATGCCATCTGAATTCTAACAAAATAAAGGAGAGAAGAGACTAGAGAATGGATTTGTAAATGATACGGAGATAACAACCATGTTTATAGTAATTTCATTCATAGTACCTCCAAACTGGAAACAACCCAGATATCCACCACAAGAGAAAATGAATAAACAAAACATCCATATAATGGAATACTACTCAGAACTAAAACTAAATGAACAATTAATATAGGCAACAGCATAACTAACCTCAAAAGCATTATGCAGCACAAAAGAAGTTAGACACAAAATAACACACGGGATACAATTCTTTTCATATGAAGTTCTAATCTGTGGATATAGGATCAAAACAATGGTTGCCTATGGGGGAAGGGAGTGGAGATTGAGAAGGGACATGAAGGAAGTTTCTGGGGTAACATACATGGCCTATACTTGGATTAGAATGATTACACATGTATATATATTTATCAGAATCACTGAATTTCTACTTAAGATCTATCTGCACTTCACTCTATGCAAATTTTGCCTCAGTACTTTTTTGTAAACTAAAATGAAGCAGCTAGTCTTTCAGAATGTCTCCAGAATGCTCGTGCTGCTTCTCCCCAGACTTCACAAGTACCAAGATTTAGTCCTTTCTCTGAAACAAGGAAGTTTACTGTGGAAAGTCTTCTGCTAGAACCTATGTAACTCCTCCTATTTCCAGCTAATTTTTGTTCACTCCTCCAAGACCAATTCAGGGATGAACTGTGTCACTCCCTCTCTGCCTAGGGTAACACTCTCTAAGTATAAGCCACCAGGCCCTCTTTTCATGCATTTAATTATCTTTTTAGTGCCTTGTAGTATTGTTATTTTTCTTCTTGTGTGGGTCTGTCGGTTGTTCTAGATTTTAAGTTCTCTCCTGTCCAGAAGTACATGTTTTGCTTTCTTGAATTCCTCCACAACAGTTTCTGACTGTTTAGAGTGAAGATTCAGTAAATGTTGGTTGGCTTACAGACACAACGGTTATTATGAGAGGGAGGGGAGTGCTTGGGGCCTAGAATTAGGAAAGCAAGGGTGAAAATCCTGGATATATAAGTTCAGCCAAGTTAACCTTACTGAATTTCTGGTTTTTTTCATGTCTAAAAATCTGATATTAAAAGATACTTCACAAGGTAGTTGGTAAAAGAGAGAGAGAGAAATGGTATCTGTAGATATTGCCACAGTGCTTGGCTCTTTGTAGCTATTATTAAATGTTATTCTTTTTATTAACAAATAATTTTAAAGGGATAGGTTCCTGAAATAGGGTCACTAACCCTTAAGACTTAATACTACTTAGAATGTTAATGTTAATACTGAGAATGTTTCCAGCTTGGTTTCCCTGGCACCTCATTTCCAGGGTTCCTGACATTTGTGAGAGGATAAGTAGAGTGCCTTGGAGACACCAAGCAATGCAGGTAACTCCCAGCTGTAGCCTGTACCTCTGGACATCCCCATAATAGCAATTTGGAGACACTACTGCTCTGCCTTGGGCCACTCCACTCCTCCTTCATCTTGCCTAAGGTAATGATTCATGTCTCCAAGCTTATCACTTGAATTTCTTTCTTTCTTTCTTTCTCTTGTGGATCTTTAAGTCATGTGATAAAAATAGGACTTCTTTAAGTCATTTCTGTAATATGGCCCAGATGGATGAAATTGCTGAGTCAGCTAATAAAGATTATCTTTAAAAAGATTCCCAAGACATTTAATAAGCATTACTCAAATATAATGATGTTGTCTTCTTACATGTCACCTCCAGGTCACATGGCACACCCCTTCCCAGGTAGTATACACAAGATTTAGGAAGTGTTGATGCTCAAAAAGTGCCTGCTGAATTGACTCAGCTAATGCTACCTGAGAATAAATATTTTCCTGTGGCATGTTCAACACCCCACAGACATGGATCCTCATCTGCTTTGAGATCCTGTGTTAATGGGACTTCCTGCTACCTTGGCAGACCTGCTTTCTTTGCCAAACTGAGGAAGTGCTGTCTTGAACTAAATGCAACAGTAGTTAGGTGCAATGCAAGAATAATGGTTTTGATGGCTGACTTTTGATCGATTTAATGATTTTGCTACAGAGACCATTCAGAGTTTTGGCTCTGCAGTTGCTTTTTTGCTTCTCTGCCATCACTGTGTTCTAGAGCACCAAGCACTAATAGTTATAAATAACATTGGCTGGGCTCTGGAACCAGGCATAACTGGGTTTAAACCTTGGCTCTGCCACTTACCAGCTGTGTGACCTCAGGCAAATTACCTAACTTTTCTGAACATCAGTTTACTCATCTGCAAATACCTATGTAACTGGGTTGTTGTGCAGATGGGAGGTTATATACATACTAACACAGTACAGAACACATGGAAGGCCCTGAGTACATAATAGACATAATTATAACACAGACATAAAAATAACAAAATAGTAATTTCCACCATTTTAATGGGGATGACAACAACAAGCCAGTTGTTAGTGGCTCATTTGCACATCCTATGCCCAGGGAGTCTGTATAGAGTACAAAATTACTTTACCCATAACATGAGGAAACTACTGTGTAGTATTGTATGGTACTGTATAGAGGTAGGTAATATATAAACTTACACTGTTATCCTTGAACCTAGCTTATACAATATAAGATACACATCTGTGCCCTGTTGGTTCTGGCCTGCTTCTCATGCGAGAGTCTCTTAACTCTCCTCTTGAAGGTTAAAATCCTTTCCTGGTAGGACCCTGTACAACCCTTTAGAATTAGGTAAGATCTTCCTTCTGCACAGCCCCAGACTCCAGCTCAGGCAATGATTGCACCTTTCATTCTCTGATGGAGTTCCCCTCACTTTAGGCCCTTTGAGTTTGCTCCCATTCCTGTGACCCCAGGTAAGGCATCCCCTCTTCCCTGGTCTGTCTCCTCATCCTTAAATGCCATGGTTGGGCAGCCAGATGATCCCAAGGTGAGCAATCTGAGAAGCAATATGAACTCCCAACACTCATGACCCCGGTGCTTGGTTTCCCATAGGAGGAGATACGTTTACATAAAGAAGAACCTGCTTAATGGGGTTCTGTCTTTTCTCTGAAGTGCTCTTACTGCTCCCAATTGCTCTCTCCTTTCTCAAATGAAATCAAATCACTCTTCTTTCTGATTCTTATTTTGTCAGCAAGCTCTTTCCCCCACTTTCCTAGGCCCTGATCCATAATTGGCCTTGTTCATACATAATACATTTCCTCTTGTCTTTTGTCTACCAGTCAATCCTGGACCATCAGGAATTTAATACTGTAAATTCTATTCCTAACATACACTTGTCTAGCTTTTTGTCTTTGCAAAAACTCTTTTATTTATCATCTTATTTGATCCTTATAACAACTCTACACAGTAAGATCCTTTCCTATAATTGGCAGACATAGAAACTGGGGTTTGGGAGGGCCTAAAACTCAGTAACCAATAGGTGATAGAACCTAGATTAAAACTTGCATTCTGACACTAGCCACTTTTAAGATCTTCAACACTCACATTTCTATATTCTGCCAATACACTTAGGGCTTAGGATACTTCTTTCCACGTGTAAAGTTTGACTATTACAATAAAAATAGCTCATCAAATAGGGGTGAAGCGGTGTAAGAATTTGTCTTGCTTCTCAAAATGAAGACTTAAGTTTGTGACAGGGAGGGACCTTGGAAATCAACACGTCCAACCCTGCACATTATACAGATGAGTCAGTAAGCACCTGCAGGACGTGTGTCTTGCCCTATGCCACAGATCATGTTCAACCACTACCAGCAAGGCTTTTGGGAAATAGGGGAAAAGGTAAATAAACCTCTTGGACCAGTGCAAATGTGACCAGCCCACTGGCTCACTCCCTCCCCGGGAATATTTGGTCTGTGGCAGACATACAATGTGCTCTGCTTGACATGAAATGATTCTGCCAAGTCACGCCCAGTGGAGTATCACCCTTCCAGGAAAGTAGATTAGCATGCTCCTCCTATATCTTTCTTGTGTTTGTCCTCCTGAAGCTTCAAGATGGCTGACAGAAGTACAGGTGATACTCATACCCTCTCTGTCCTGGAAGCATAAATCTTGCTTCTTTCCTGGTCACAAGTGCTGCTGTCTCTGTCTGTCCAACTTCATGGATTTGGGACTCTCCCTCTAGACCTCTCATGTCTCAGGGCTGCTTGCCTACCTTCTCACCTGCCTCTTACAGTCCTCTCTGTTTTATCGTAACTCCCAACTTCTGTGCACTCATTTGCTTCTCACTGTGGGCCCTGTGTACACTTCCAGTTCATTGGTGGGACAGATCCCATTCCAGCCTCCACTTGGGCTCTCCTATGCTCTGTGTATCTCTTCTGTGCTCCCTGAGGCCTCTGCTTCTTTATCTGTGGAAAGAAGCTAACAAAACGTATCTTGCAGGATTGTAGAGTATGATTGAAACTATATTGGCATAGCGTCTGACCCAGAAGAGGACTCAAATTATGGTAGCTATTAATACGATTTGCCACATCTCTTCCCCCAAACGGCAGATACCTAGAGGTTAAGGACCAGATCATTCATCTTTGTAGCCCTTGTGCCTGGGACATATTAACTGCTTAATAAATATCTATAGAACAGATTGGAAGGGAACCATCCTGACTAACTGCATCTCTGAACATCTGTTGTCCACACTCTCAGTGGTTCCCAAAATGTGTGCTAGAAAGATGTTTTACTCAATCAAAGCCACCAGTCACATGATGGCCCCCTCTTGGTTATCAGGATTCAGTCCTGCTACCAGAGGAAGGGGTGATCTTCCTGCAAACTTTCTTTAAACTATCGTGAGAACAAAGAAGAAAACAAGCATCTTTGTTGAGGGACATTCTAGAATGTTGAAATAAGGATTTAGGAGGAAATGGTTAGAAATGCTGTTTCACAGAGGAGTGTTTTGCTTGAGCAAAGCAGCCCTGATTGGCTGCACACACTGTCCCACTGGATGTGTCAGGCCACTGTGAATATGAGCTGCTTCCCCATGTATAGAAGGTGGAGCATGTGTTGCATTCAGACATGACTTTTGACTCAGTTCCGAGATCAGGTTTGTTCAGAGATTTCCAGTTACCAGAAAAATCTATCTATCCAACAGTTCCTTTTATGGTGTGAGGGATGGTTACTCTAAACCAGCACTGCCAAAACTCAGCCAGCGCTCCAAAGGCCCACCCTGGGATCATGTTCCTGTTGGGAGGTAGAGTGGTAGACCAACAGTGGCCACCAAGTTCATTTGCTTTCCTTTTGGTTCAACAACAACAAAGGAGTGGTGTGTGGTAAGAGGGCTGGTTTGGTCATTGGAAAGAAAAACAGCAGTAAACTTTGGTACTTGTTTTAACTCCTATACATTTCTGATTCATTTCTACATTTTGAAGGTAATATTTACTTTTCCAAATCCCACCACTTCACAGCTTGGGCCAGCACCCCCATTCACAAATCTCTTGCCATCCTCTTGCCTGTTGTTACTCCCCAGGGCATGTGCTCTGAAGCCCCAGAATCCTTTATCTAATTTATCCCTTTGGGCACTTGTCATTCTCCTTGCATTACTCTTCTTTATACACATCCCTTGTGTTTCCCATCAGACTGCAAACTCCCTGAGGTCACAATAAGAAATCCCTCCATTCCACCATAGCACATGGTATAGTGCCTTGGCTGTGGGGTACATTACAAATACTTCTTGAATGAACAAAGAAAAAAGTGCAGTTAAGTGTATCTTGGGACTTTGAAAGCTAAAAAAGGTTTAAAAATAGTAAAAAGGAAGGACTTATATAACCATGTAAAAATGAAATTTACAAAGTTTTCTGGAAAACTGAGATAATTATTTGGAGGGTAAAGAAGAAGGAGCTGCTCTTTTCTTTAAATATGACCGGCTAATTTGCAAATCCCTCAAGGAAATGGACCATATCTTTAAATCATTTCAAATCCCTACTGCCATGCACATTTTTGGCATAAGTTTTTCTCTTTCATCATTTTTTTAAAAATAGGAAACATCTTTACCGCTTTTGCTTATCAAAAAGTGGCACACGCTCAATGTAAAGTTTAAACCATATAGAAACAAAAGTAAAAAATGAAAGCTCTACCACCACCGTCTCCTAAAAGGTCATTTACTGATGTTTTCCATAGTTTTAATGCAATATGAATAATATATATATATACTATTTAATATATTCCATCTGTAATCTACTTTTATAAACTATCAAAATGTTATGGCCTCATTTGCATAGATACACATAGGTCTCCCTCATTCTGTAGCAGCTGCGTAATTCTCTTTATTACTACTTATGGTTGGAACTTCAGGCAAGTTTCAATTTTTGCTACTGCAAACTATGCTTTAGTGAAATCCTTGCACATGCATCTTCTTCAACACATGTGAGTATTTTTCTGGTTACTCTTAGACATGGGATTTATGATTCCAAGGGTATGAACCCTTAAATTTTGATGGATACTGTCACATTTCCCTCCAAAAAGTTTATTCTAATTTATATGCATGACAGGAAATGAGAAGGCCTGTTGGGCTTACCTACCTTTTAAGTCTTTCTTGGGTATATGTTGGGAAACTTGCAGCCAACATGATTTTAAAATGATACTTTAGGTCTGTAAAGTACTCTATACTTTTCTAGGTATTTTTCATAGAATATGTATTCTCCTTTGACCTTCATGATAGTCTAGGATATAAGTAGGGAAGACTTTATTCCTGTTTTAGAATCTCAGCCAAAAAGACTTGCTCCAGGTTTCACTGTGAGTTAGTAGCAGTGCCAGAAGCAGAGCCCTTAAACTGTTTTTCCGAGTTTCCTCTTTCCACATGCTGGAAGGACAGGCTTGAGAGGCAAAGAGGGCATGGCCATGTGGTGAAGAGCCTCCCAAGGGTTCTGCATGTCTTGAATTTATGCCAAAGTGGAAAGAATGACCTGATAGTGGTGTTCAGTTTCTTTTTTTTTTTTTTTAAGATTTTTTTTTATTTATTTATTTGACAGAGATCACAAGTAGGCAGAGAGGCAGGCAGAGAGAGGGAGAGGGGAGCAGGCTCTCCGCCGAGCAGAGAGTCCGATGCGGGGCTCGATCCCAGGACCCCGAGATCACGACCCGAGCCGAAGGCAGCGGCCCAACCCACTGAGCCACCCAGGCGCCCCTTTTTTTTTTTTTTTTTTAAAGATTTTTTATTTATTTATTTATTTGACAGAGATCACAAGTAGGCAGAGAGGCAGGCAGAGAGAGGGAGAGGGGGGTGTTCAGTTTCTTTAGCTGAAATAAGCCTTCCTTTCTGATCAAGCCAAGCAGGAGAAGGAGACAGGTGGCCTGGTGTATTGGTGTTGGACTTGTCATAAAGCCCTGGAGGCTATGTGGTGGGCAATGTTGCCAGGAGCTCTCCTTCCACTTTGTTTCCAGAGGCACTCAGTTTAGAGACTGGGGAGAGAATGGACCCAGGGAATTCTCACCACTTTCTTGCTGAGGTCCTCTGAAATCTAGTGCTATGAATTCACTTGCAAGCTACCCTACTACTGCTTCCACCATATAAGGTTTTAATATTTTTTGAAGTGTAGTTTACTAACAAAGAATATAATGTGATTAGTGCTGTTGTTAAATAGAAATTTTCATGGGCTATGGGAAGAGGTGCTGCTTTGATAGTCTAGAGTTACTTTACTTCTTACATAGTAGCTTGGGCAGGAAAGTTGCTTTATATTGAGGTCAGAATGGAAAGTTCCAACAGACATGGAGGAATCCTTTGGAAAAGGCAGTTCTTTGCTCCATGAATGTCTTCATGGACAAGGACTACATGCTCTAATACTATAGCCTCTAGCTAGCCACATGAGGCTTTTGGGTGTTCAAAATGTGCCCAGTATGACTGAAGAACTGAATTTTAAAATTTTATTTAATTTAAATATTTAAATTTAAAAGCTGACAATTCAGTTGTTGGAAATCTTTTAAGTAAGTATCAAACAACTTTTGTATGTGAAAATACTTCTTAAATTTGTTAAATTTTGTGAAATCTAAAAACCAATCAAATATTTCTGATGAAAATTTAACATCTGAATTGAGGTAATCTTTAAGTACGAAATACACATTAACTGAGTATTTAAAAAATGTAAAACATCTCAGTAATTTTTTATATTGATTATTGTTGAAGTGACAATATGTTGGATACAATGAATTCAAAAAAATATAATATTGAAATTTGTTTTACCTGTTTTATATTTTTGCATTTTTTTAAAGTTAATTTATTCATTTGAGAGAGCGAGCGAGTCAGAGGGAGGACAAGCAGGGGGCGAGGCAGAGGGAGAAGAAGACTCCCAGCTGAGCTGGGAGCCGGACATGGGGCTTGATCTCAGGACCTGGAGATCATGACCTGAGTTGAAGGCAGACACTTAACTGACTGAGCCACCCAGGTACCCCATATTTTTACATTTTTTAATGTGACTACTAGAAAATAGGAAATTTCTTGGGCATTCACTCACCCATTCATTCGCCAGGCATTTATTGAACTCCTGGTATGTGCCAAGCACTGAGGAAGCAAAACAGCTATAGCACCAAAAAAGAGATTATAAATTTACTACACTTTAGATGAAAATATATATCATTATATTTAAGATAGATACTAAATTCACTGTTCTTCATGAGTTAAACTCCCAGCTCATAGTTTACAGTCTTTTTGTGTCCTAATAGATAAACTTAAGGCTTTGATTTTCCCTGTAAGTACTTCTTTACCTGCATTCCAAAAGAGTTGATATGTTGGGTTTTTCATAACTATTAGTTTTAAATGTTTTATAATTTCCCTTGAATCTCATCTTTAAATTATGAACTATTTAGAAGTATGAGAAGTATGCTATTTAGTTTTAAAATATATGGGAGATAAATAAAAAATTAAAAAAATAAAATACATGGGAGAAGTGGTTTGGATATCTTTTTATTGATTTCTAATAATCACTAATATTTCTTTGCTTTCATGGTCATTATATTGATTTACTGAAATTAATTGAGACTTTTTTTGTGGCCTACTGTGATCAGTTGTGAAAATGTTCCATTTGTGCTTGAAAAAAAAATGTGTGTTGTTTGTTTGACAAGTATAGGAGCCTATATGTTATCTACTAGAGTTAGCCATTTTAAATGTTTTGTTCAAATTCAGGGAGCCTTAATTTTTTTACAACTGTTAGTCTGCTTTTTCTGTCAGGTTCTGAGAGGTAGGCTTTAAAATTTCCTGCTATGATTGTAGATTTGTCAGTTTCCTCATGTAAATCCATCAATTTTAACTTTGTTTTAAGATTATATTATTAAATGGTAATGATTTCATGATTTTTGTGTCTTCTTGGTGTTTTGGTTTCTTCACTTACATTAAAAATTTTCATCTTAAATTCTGTTGTGTTTGATATTAGTATTACTAGAGAAACCCTCCTTTCATTAGTATTTACATGATATATCTTTTTCTGTTTTCTACCTGTCAGTATCTTTTGCTTGAGATATATCTCCTTTTTTTTTTTTTAAAGATTTTTATTTATTTATTTGACCAAGATCACAAGTAGACAGAGAGGAAGGCAGGGCGGGGGTGGGGAGCAGGCTCCCCGCCGAGTAGAAAGCCCGATGCGGGGCTCGATCCCAGGACCCTGAGATCATGACCTGAGCTGAAGGCAGAGGCTTAACCCACTGAGCCACCCAGGCGCCCCAGAGATATATCTCCTTTAAATTGGCTGTCTTTTTGCTTTGTCAATCTAAGAATCTCTTTCATCAGTTTATATTTATTGTGATTACTAAAATTATTTATATGGATTTATTTCTAGCATCCATTTTTGTTGTTATTTTTATTTACTGTAATTTCCCTTGACTTCTCTTTCTCCTTTCCTATCATGCTAGATATTCTCAATTTTCCTTTGAGATCCACTGTGAATCCAACTCTGTGCTCAGGGGGCTAACATCAATGGGCTACCAGCATAGCCCCTTGTTTGGCTTTTGCTTGGACTGAAGGCCCAGTAGGATATTGGAGGACAGGCAGAAAAGAAAGTTGTGGTACTGGTTCCACCAGCTTCCTTTCTGCAAATCTGTGTTCCTCTAGTGGAGACCTCAGCATATGTCAGGTGGCCTTCTCTGTTAGAGAAGCTATTAGGTACATACCCTGTTAGGTAGCTCTTTCTAGTTACCAGTAACTTTTCCTTCCGTTTGCCCCTTTAGGTTTAGCAGAACTAAAGATCCCCCATTATTGTAACATGAACTATTTCACCATTCCTTTTTGGTCTCTCACAACCCTTTGTAAATAAATTAAAACAAAACAAATGTAACAAACTCTTTTTAGTTACCCCTTTTAAGTATGCCATCTATTTCTGGCCAAATCCCTGACTCTTACACCTACTTTCTAATGAATAGATCACATTTTCTTAAAGCCCTTTTGTGGAAGACAATACTAATTGCTTGTACAAGTCCTGCTCTGTTAGGACTGGTTGGCATGGACTTTTTCTGAAACATGTTATTTTCATGTTATTTTTCTCTGGAAAAATTCTCTAGGAAACTTACGGAACAAAAAGGTACTTAGACTATATTATAGATGGATTATTAAATAAAAATCAGTAATATTTATCTCTAATTTCTTGTGGCTATCAAAGTATGCATCTAAACCTTTCATAGTATATTCCTATGGGCCAACCCTCTGAGATACACAGAGGGGATTCAGGAAGGAATGGAGTATAATTCACCATCTGTTAATCAATAAAATGTTTATTGAACATTTACATGATAGACCTTGCACTAGATATTGGGAAGGATGGCAAGATGTTAAATGTTGGGAAAATAACTAAGTTACCAGAACCTTTAGATGTGTTGTCTGATTTCATCTCTTCACCAGTCTGAGGTAGAGATTATTGTTGCCTAACTGACAGATGAGATAACCAAGCCTTGAAGCAGTTCGAGCAACTTACCTGTGGTCTTATAATCACCACGTGGTTGTGCCAGGTGTTTTGTCCAGATCTCAGTCCCAAGACCAGGGCACTTTGCTGTGTCCAGAAATACGATTTCAGTACTCCAAGAGCTTTGTATTTGGGAGGAGATAAGATATAAACAGATGAACAGTGAATTCATAATATAAGCACTGTCACAAGTAACTTTTTTGGACTCACATGGGCTGAGAAGTCTTTATGGAGAACGGTGGGACAGAGCCAGTGGGAGGGAAAGGAGTCCAGGCCAGATGAGTGGCAAGAGCATGGACCCAGGCAGGTTTCAGTTCTGATGGTGCTGACAGGGACAAATAGGACACAGTGTCCAAATTTTCAGACATTCTTGGCTTGGTTTCATTGTATGCATTTTCTCCCCTATTCCTTTTATCTGAAGCTGGGGAATGTTGAAGTAGATCAATAAGGTATTGTTTGAAGTGATATTCTTTCTGTTCCCTTAGGCTGGATTTCCAGCAAAGGGGTGAGAGAAGGCTAGAGTTTCTAAAAGATCTCTGTCTATGCAGAGGTGTGAGGGGCAACATGGAATCAGGGTAGAGTACAGAGCATGTGAAGATCTGGTCACTCAACCAGCATTTTTAGAATGCCAACAACATGCTAGCTTGTGGTAGGCAGGTTGCAGTAGGTTGAGAAGAGGTTAGGAGCAAGGCAGGTGATGCACTTTTGAAATAGAGGAGCAAGAGGGACAAAGAGAGGGTATTAGCTAGCACGGTGGAAGGACCCTCTCTGAGTCATCATTCCCTGTCCTTTACCTCACATGGTCCCAAGAAGGGAACTGCCAGTGAGCTCTGGGCTGACACCCGGCCCAAAGTGTGGCAAAGAGCAATCCCAGGAAGTAGAGCACTGTGGTGAACACACAAGACGGTGAATCAGAAGAGCTCTGCTCAATTCCCTTTTCCTCTGGGTTTGTTACACCCTCTTGGGTCAAATCACATCACCACCTTAGCCCTGGAATTCCCACTCAAAGGGGAAGTGGTGTGCTCCTGACCAAGTTTCTACCTAGTGAAGGCACTCACATGCCTGTAGACCACAAGCAAAGGACCCTGGGTGGTACCTAGTTCCTCTTGTTTCTCCCAACAGTATCCAGATTTGGAATTGTATGAGATGAGGAGATGCCCCAAGAGCAAAGACTGCCTGTCACATGCTTTTAGAGTTCCAACTCAATACAAAACACATACATCCCAAGTAAAACTTGACTGTAGAAAAAATTATAAATAAAGTTTTTATTTATTTATTTTTTAAGTTGGCTCCATGCCCAGCTTGGTGCTTGAACTCAGACCTGAGATTAAGAGTCACATACTGTACTGACTGAACCAGTCAGGTGCCCCTAAAATACATTTTTTAAAAACTAAGATAGTTGCATCCAAGACACACTACTCTGATACAACCACTGAAAACATTTTGGTGAATATCTTTGGAAAGTATGTCTTCCTTATTTATTTTTTTTAATATTTATTTATTTATTTGAGAGAGAGAGAGAGAGCACGTAAGTGGGGGGAGGCGCAGAGGGAGAGGAATGAGCAGGCTTCACACTGAGCACAGATCGCTACATGGGACTCAGTCTCAAGACCCTGAGATCGCAACCTGAGCCAAAATCAAGAGTTGCATACTCAGGCGACTGAGCCACCCAGGTATGTCTTCCTTTTTACAAGACATATTTTCTCAAATGTCTATGGTAAAATACAACACACGTATTTATTTAAATATAAAAATATAAGGGCACCTGGGTGGCTCAGTTGTTAAGCATCTGCCTTTGGCTCAGGTCATGATCCCAGCATCCTGGGATCAAGCCCTGCGTCAAGCTCCCTACTCAGTGGGAAGCCTACTTCTCCCTCTCCCACTCCCCCTGCTTGTGCCCTCTCTCTCTTTCTCTCTGTCAAATAAATAAATAAAATCTTTAAAAAAAACCAAACCTTTAAATATAAAAATATAAGAATGGGATCATATTACACATACTGCTTTGTAATCTTTTTTCCCCTATTCTTTTTTTTTGTTGACCATGTGTCCCTCTCTCTAAAACTTCCCTCAGTTTTCACTCTGCATCACTGGTTCTTGGGCAGGAAAAGGAGATAAAAGAACCATTTGCATTTGGACCCTACAGAAGTTCTGAAAGAAGCTGGCTCCCTCCGTGCCAGTGAGAAGAAAAGAAATAGTGGGAGACTAAGACATCTGGCTTTCTCTCTTACCCTCTGATAGCCTAGCCTGGGGTAGGGGGATTTGAGGTGGAGACAGGTTAATACAAAGCCAAACAACAGGGCAAATGTGGGGGAGCTGGACTGCCTCCATCCAATCAAAAATCCCCTCAGATGACTCTCAGTTGGAAGGAAGGAACGCAAGCCAAAGCAGAGTTGAATCCACCAATTCATAAGTCAAGTGTGATTGACAAATATATATTTCCTGAATGGTCCCCAAAGTACACTGCTTTTGAAAAAGGTCGTTGTCACTCCAAAGAATCCTTAGTTGGCTGAGTATTCAGAAATGTAAGGTGATATATTTGGTCATTGCATCTTCTTGGACTAACCCAGTGTTTCAAAACTTCCTGCTCCTTCACATAAACAATATAGGCTGAACATGGAGATAAAGGAAGTGCCTCAAGGAAAACGAAGATGAAAAATATCTATTTTCTTCAAAGGGCTCGTTGTCTTGTGTGGATATAGAAGAAATGCACAAATACCAGCCACACAAGGCACAAGACAGGTACAGATTCTGAGCCAGATTGTTGGGTTTGAACCCTGGTCCATCACCATGCAAGTGAGCTTATACAATACAGCCAGCCCCTCTAAGCCCTTCCAGGACATAGTGATAGAACCTGCTTCTGGGGGTAAGGGAGATTTAAAGGATAAAAGCACACAAGCCCTTGGCAAGGAGCGGTGTGCAGTAAATGTTTACCACAGCACCTAAATATGTGAGGCTAACCAGAAAGAAGAAACCAGACCCAGGAAACACTTTTTGAAAGAGGTAGGTCTTAATCTTTGGAGTGGTTCTAATGGCACAGATGGAAAGGGTAGGATTCAGAAACACAAGGCTTGGAGATTGAGCTATATGGAGAACAATCTGAGGAGAGTGACTAGAACATTTGCCTCAAGCTTTGTGGCAGGCAGGCGTGAGTAGGCGTCAAGTCAGGAAGTCAGGGCCTAACATGCAGGCCTGAAGAGGCTATGCCCAGTTTGGTAGGAAGTGAGGAAATACCAAAGGCTTTGAGCAGAGGATACCCGGTGCAGATGATGTAGAGTAAGAGTTATCGGGCAGATGGGGTGGGATGGGGCAGGTAAGATGGATGTGAGGTCACAGTAGGCCAGTGTGGAAATCCAGGGCATCAATGGGGGTGGAGTGCAGGGTGATGTGGCAGGGATAACGGAGGGGCAGGGCCAGCTTCAAGGACATGTGGCCTTCACAGTCACATGGGACCATGCTTTGAGGGCCCTGTGCTTGGTTTAATGCTCTACTGTCACTGTCTTGAAACTCTGGTTAGATTTTGAACAAAGAGCCCTACAAAATTTGAACTGGGTCTCAAACACTACATAGCCAGTCTTGAGGGAGGGGCATATAGGATGGACAAAATATTTGGGTTTCTTCTGAAGCAGAGGAGAGAAGTCACTGAAAGAGTTTTGGGGAATTTTGGCCAACAGATGATGGGTAAGGAGTGAGAATGGCATTTGCAGAGAGAACAACTTGTGTGACCTACCAGTCATCAAGGGGTGAGAATTTGGTCTCAGAGCTCAGCAAACAACTTTGAGATATAGGTATTTATTTGAAAATCATATCCTCTTATTAATCTTTCTTCAAACACTAGAGGATTGTTCCACTTTGTTTTAATGAGATACATTTTTAATTAAAAATGAAATTGATAAAAACATTCACTGAATAATAATAATATATGAAGTTTTAGAAATGGGTGTAGGAAAGAAGCATTTAGAACAGTCAAGAAACTTACATGGAAGACTTTTGCTATGGGCTAAATTGTGTTCCTCCCCAGCATTTGTGTGTTGAGGTCCTGACCTTCCAGTACCTCAGACTGTGGCTGTATTTGGAATCAGAGTCGTTACAGAGGCAACTGAGTTAACATGAGGTCATCAGGGTGGGATTTAATCCAGTAGCACTCATCCTCTCTCTCTCTTTTTAAGGTTTTTATTCATTTCACAGAGAGAGAGAGAGAGAGAGAAAAAGAGAGAGCACAAGTAGACAGAGCGGCAGGCAGAGGGAGAGGGTCTGCTAAGCAGGGATCCCAATGTGGGGCACAATCCCAGGACCCTGGGATTATGACCTGAGCTGAAGGCACCTGCTTAACCAACTGGACCACCCCGGTGCCCCAACACTGGTCATCCTAAGAAGAGATTAAGAGCCAGAAAAACACAGAGGAGGGAACATGTTAGGACATGGGGAAAAGATGACCATGTCCAGGCCAAGGAAAGAAGGAGGCCTGGGGAGGACCATCACCGCCAACATCTCGTTCTCAGATCCCATTGTCCGAGGCTGTGAGAAAATAAATTTTGGTTGTTTCAGCCCCCCAGTCTGTAGTACCCTGTTACCGCAGCCCTGGCAAACCTAACCAGCTTCCTTGAGAGGAACAAGAAGAGGTACTGAGGTCCTTGGAGACAAGCTAGAGGTGGTCAAGGAGGTGGAGAGAAAGCAGGAAAAAGTCAAAAAAGCAAAGGGTATGTCAAGGATGAGGACTAGTTCCCAGTTGTCAGTGAGGATGCAGGCCTTACAGGAAGGTTCTGGATTTTAGCATAAGGAAGTCACTAATGACCTTTAAGGGAATGATACCATTCATGCAGCGGGGGAAATCCAGGTACAGTCATGTTGGGGGAGTTAGACATGACAGTCTACAGGCAGAGAATCCTTGTTTTCAAGAAGTTTCAGCATGAAAGATGGGATGAGATAGGACAGTAGGTTGAGAGGAAAACAGAATCAAGGAAAGAATTTATTCAGGGTGGGATTTAGGAAGCCCTGGGCAGGCAAGCAAGGTTATAGAAGCCCCAGAAAGGAGGACCCAGCATAGCATATTGTACCCAATTTACATCTGTTAAATGAGTTAGAAGGAAACTCACAGGGACCAGGGGAAGGGCACACAATGCCCAGTCAGACAGCTAGCCCATAGCACTGGCTTGACATGCTATCTAGAGGAAGAAGGAAGGGACCTCTGTGCCATCCCTAATACTGGCAGCCCCTGGACTGTGCCTCCCTGTTTAGCTCTGCCAGGTTCCTGTAAAAAGCCTGAGGCCTATTTCCCTTCACTTCTGTCCCTTTAGAATTCCCCTTGCAGATTTGCAGGGACAGGGACTGTCCAGAGCCTAGTACACAGGAGCATGAGAATCTGTTCCTCTAGGACTTTCCCACCAGCAGAGCAGAGAGGGCCCTATTATGAAGTAGGCAGTGGGACTGACCTGTAGACCTTTGGGATCCTCAATGTACAGAGGGAACACAGAGCTGCTTTCTGCTCTTCCCTCTTCCTTACAAAACTCAGAAATGTTCCTCCCAGCTCTCTAGCTCTTCTGTTGATGCCCCCCGCCCCGGGCCCAATCCCCAGCAGTTGCCTTGTTTTCTTGGGAACCGAGTGCTAAATCTCTGGGCAGCCCCCTAAAATATCAGGAGGCTAATGGTACTTTTCATCAGTATACATCTCATGGTCCCTGTGAGTTATAACTTCAAACTTATTGTACTCGTACAGTGTCAAGTCGGCTGATGAGAATTACAGGTTGTTTTAATAAATGGAAAAAAGAGAAATTGTAGTTATAGGAGTGCCTGGCTGGCTCAGTTGGTGTAAGATGCAACTCTAGATCTTGGGGTTGAAAGTTTGAGCCCCACATTGGGTTTAGAGATTAGTTAAAAATGAGATCTTACGTAGATAGATAGATAGATAGATATATAGTGGTTATGGGGAACATTGTAATCTAATACCAGCCTCAGACTTTAGTTTATTTCTGCCATTTGCTTTGGTCACATTGTAATAAGAAATTCCCAATTCACACAGATAAATGGCTATAAACTAACAGTTTTAAAAATAATCAGCCTTATAACCTTGGAATTTAAGGGACCAGCAAATAACAGAAGATTTGTTCAGAGTCTTTACAAAAGTGATTTATCTTTGCAACACACTTAGCCTGTTGATCAGCAGTGTGTCATGTGTTTGTAAATAACATATGTGAATCTACTATGCTGAAGTATGAAAAATAATTTAACACTCTTTTAAAACTAAAATTTGAATTAAATATTTGGGGAAACCTAAATGGAGCTTTCTGTGGGTTATAGATGGAAGTCCAGTACCCTAAGAACTGCCTTGAACCCCAACCCCGTCACCAGCCAATAAATATTTACTGAATGCTTATTTTATGACAGATTCTGTACTGAGCAGAAGATACAGAAAAAAACACATTGTCCTTACCCACTAGGACATCAGGCTGGCAGAGGATTTTGACTTAGAGAAACTCCAAGTGTAGAATGTTCAGGGAGCTCAAGAGATGGCCCTTGTTGGACCTGGGGAAGCATATAAGATGGGATGCAGGTCACAGATGCAGAGCAGGTTTCTAGAAGCCATACACTCTGCACTGGGGATAATCAGGAATCGGGCATAGAGAGTACATAGAGAGGGCCCTCTGAAGCAATGTCAAGAGGCATCATATGAGGAAGTGATCTCACACAGTATATGTACTGGTCTCATGCTGTGTGAGATGGCTGTCTGAGATGGTGGGAATGGGGGAGACAAGCTGGGGAAGGCAGCAGAGACAGGGCCCTTGCAGGGCTTCAGGGTAATAAGGAGGTAGGGAGCTGTAGTCAAATCTGCATTTTTAGAAGAGCCCTTATATGGATTAACCCCATATTTGGAGGCAGGGAGACTACTTCAGAGACTATTATGGGGCTAGGGGTGATGGAGGCTGAGCCAGGGCTTGACAGTGGGGAATAGAGAGAAGCAGATGGAGTTGAGTAATATTTAAGAGGCAGAACTGACAGGACTTGGTGATGGATTGGCTGGGGCCGCAGGGATGGGGTGGGGATACAGATGGAGGGGAGGGAGAAGTCAAGGAAACCTTTCCACAAGTGTCTAGTTTGGATGGCTGACTATAGAGCAAGACTGTGAGCCCAGGTCCTCTGCTTCCACAGCGCTTCAGACTGATACTATGAGAACAAGGGTGATCAAATCAAACTTGTAGTTGAGAATCATCATCAAGATCATAAATCCAAATAAATAAATTAATTAATTTTAAAGAAAGAAAAGGTGAGAGAGTCAGTCATTCTTCTTGGAAGTTTTGCTTACAATTTTCTAAGAATGAATGAACAGAGTAATCAGTGTGAGCTTAATTGGTTGATGACATTAGTCAGCCCCACCAAAGATCGATTTCTATTAAGAATGCCATTGCAGAATCTAGTTGTTTTCTTTTTAAACTACAAAATCCACTTAATAATCACTTCAACACAAAGGCAAACATGTTTCCCTCTGAGTTCTGGTGATGGGGCAATTATATATCTTTCAGATAGATCATGATTGCAATGAGCCACATTGGGGAAGATACTATATGTATGAACTGAAAAGGCAAGGAAAAAATAACAGAAGTGAATATTCCTATGCATTTCTCAGAGCTTGGTAATATTTGATGTTAAAGTGGCAATAGCTGCGGGAAAATTAAAGTACTACATAATCAGATTGCTAAAGGCTGGAAGGGGAATGGGTGGGAGAGTTTATGTGGTTTTTTAAAACAGGAAGTTCTACCCAAAAGTGTTTCATATCTGAAGTGAAGGAGGTTCTGATAGACTATTAGAAGAGCCTGCACAACAGCAATTTGATGTTCTTGACACATTATATTTCATGACAATAAACACATGTTTACTTTTCACCAAATCGTGCAGTGTTATTTATATAACAAATATATAGTGACTATATACAAAGTGACTAATGTATATCCTCAGGTTGGATAAAAAGTGACTAATGTATATCCTCAGGTTGGCTGGTCTGGGATCCTATGAAGCCAAAGAGAAACTACTGTTAAGTCTTGTGAAAGACAGGAGGGGTTGCTTTTTTTTTTTTTTTTTTTTCCAAACTTTTAAAGAGACTCTTTGAAATTGTGAGGGCAATGACAACAAAGAAATGTTGGTTATCAACATTACAGGGAACCAGCATGATTTGAATGGTGATGAGGGACAGCTTGTTAAGAAGAGGAACCAGCATGATTTGAATGGTGATGAGGGACAGCTTGTTAAGAAGAGGAACTCTCAAGGTCATACAAAATCATTGAGATTTTGTATGAGATTGAGATGGTCTCTACTTAGACCCTCCTCTTACTCAGGTCATAACTGAAATAGGCCCAAATTAGACCCTGGTCAAGAAGTTCAGCTGATATGGGAAGGCACCCTGCTCTAATGTCTGTGGGAGCACAGGCTAGCCAAGCTGATTTCACCATGAATAGCTCCAGTGTACTCTAGCTTCTGTGTTCCGAGGGGAAGGCCTCAATGGTCCAGTGTCCCAGTGTATGGATCCTGATCTCAGAAGCTTCTTCGAGTCCTCATGGAGTTTGTGAACTCCCTCTGGAGGTGACAAAGCAATGCTTTGGGGAGACAGGAACCAGGTGGGGGAGAGGGAGGAGTCAAGATTGCATCATTATCTTAACCAAATGCTTAAGAGGATACTGGCCCATACCTTATGTTTGCATTCAGAACTAATGCTTTTGTTACTAAAGTTTAATTTTGGCTATTGCATATCATCTGATATTGTATTGGTGCTATCAAAAGAGGAGCCTAGAAAAAGTGAGGGAGGGTCTTAGTTTATGTGCTGATAAAGACCACAGACTCTGGGTTTGAATCCTGAGACTCACTGGCTCTGTGACTTTGGCAGGTCATTTACCCTCTGTGTACCTTGGTTCCCTCTCTAATGAATGGGGGAGAGTAATGGATAGGGTCCTTTTGAGGCCTAAGTGAGTCAGCACTTATAAAGGCTGTGCAGTAGATCACTTAGAAACCCTGGATACCCAGTTCAACACATATCTATGTGACAGGCGCTGGCTGATGGCCCTGGAGGTGACACTCCAAGGAGTCCAACTTGGGAGCCAAGGAAGGCTACCTACACCTCAACATACTCTTCCATCTGCAGCCACTGTGGTCTGGTTTTCCTTTTTCACCCGCTCTGGTTCCTTTTCAAGTTCACCCCCTCAGCTCTTCACTTGAGGAACTCCTGAAGACTTGCTCCAAGGCCCCCTCCAGTCTCCCTCTTCTATTCTTTTTTTTTTTTTTTTTTAAAGATTTTATTTATTTATTTGACAGACAGAGATCACAAGTAGGCAGAGAGGCAGGCAGAGAGAGAGGAGGAAGCAGGCTCCCTGCTGAGCAGAGAGCCCTATGTGGGGCTCGATCCCAGGACTCTGGGATCATGACCTGAGCCGAAGGCAGAGGCTTTAACCCACTGAGCCACCCAGGCACCCCGTCCCTCTTCTATTCTTATCAGGCCATCTCATCCGCAGGCTCTGTGTCCCTTGCCAGTCATTCAAAGGCAGCTCACAAGCATCTTTCTCTAGCTCAGAGCTCTCTGCTGAGCTCCAGATCTAGATATCAGCTGCACACTTGGTAGGACATCCTGGATGCCTCAAAGGCACCACAAACTCAGTAAGTGAGAAGCCCAGCTCATACCTTTATATGCACAACTGGCCCTCTTCTGGGGCAGCCCAGTTCAGTGATAGGCACAATCATCCATGCAGACTTAAAAAGGAGTCCTCACTTTCCCTATCCAGTTTACTCACAAACCCTGTCAGTTCTGTCTTTTAAACATCTCTTAAATAAATCTGCTCACTTCTTTTCATCTCCACCATGATGACCCTCTGCCAGTTCTTTTGTTCAGCTATTGCCTCCTAACACTGAACGTAAAATGTGGTTGGGGATAATGGTTAACATGCATGCTGACAAATTCAGTAGTTTTTTTTTTTTTTTTTAAGATTTTATTTATTTATTTATTTGACAGAGAGAGAGAGATCACAAGTAGGCAGAGAGATAGGCAGAGAGAGAGAGAAGCAGGCTCCCTGCTGAGCAGAGAGCCCGATGCGGGGCTCAATCCCAGGACCCTGAGATCATGACCTGAGCCGAAGGCAGAGGCTTAACCCACTGAGCCATCCAGGTGCCCCAAATTCAGTAGTTTCTTACAATGTTAAGTGCTGAGAAGAAAAGCCTACTGAGGAAATTGGCTGGAGAATGACCCAAGAGGCCAGGTGAGGATGGCCTTTCTGAGGAAGTGATATTTGAAGATCTTGAGGATGAGGATTCCAGGCCTGCCTCGGATACACAGGTCCTGAGATAAGAACCAGCTTGAAAGAGTCAAGAGCTGGAGGTGAACACAAGCTGGAGGTAAAAGGGAGAATGGGGAGATAAAAAGGGGAGGTCTGCAGAGGCCAGCTCTTATGTGGTTTTGGAGACCGTGAGCAGAAATTCAAATGCCAGTGGGAAGTCATGGATGACTTTTAAGCAGAAGCATCAGCACTTGGGGGCAATTTGTTACTCCTACCAATTGCTCCAGCCTCGCCTGATTCTGCATCTGATAGAGTGCAGGCATATATAGCACTCTATATTCATGAAATAGTTGATGACTCCTGAAATCCAGTTTGTCATTTTCTGTAAGCAAGGGTGACCTCCAGGTCTGATTGACAGCGATTGAGCCACCACACGTGCAGATCCGCAGACCAGGAACCTGGGAGCATCTTCACTTTCCCCTTCCCCAGCAGCTTGTCACCAACTCCTGTTGGCTCTACCACCTAAGCATCTCTCAAAAATCTGCTCACCTCACTTTCTTAGGTAGGAAGGAAGAAGCCAAGCCCCCCTTCCCATCCTGGCTTCAGCAACACCACTATCTGTGACCCCTCAATCCAGGGTCTAGTTGTTCAGAACCTGAAAGATGGCCATATCTGCCTGTATCAGAGATTGATGTTTGTCCTGGAAGGTATGGTTTGGTGAGCATGTGCAGGAAACCTGGACCAATGGCTTATGGCTCTTCATACACCGGCCAATCATCTATCATTTCTGGGTTTGCTTGAGCTTATTTGTAAAACGGGTATAATGATATTCACTTTGTCTCTTTCCTGTTGGTAAAAAAATAAGTAGCTCTGAGGACCAGAAAACATCACATTGATGATTCAGTGTGAAGTGTTGTCATGACTGAGGCTGGGATTCCAACAGGAGCTTCATTCAGGCCCACGCTCAGGTGGGACACCAGCTGAGCTGCAGTGGTTTTCCTGCTTGACTCCAGAGCACTTGTTCTTTCTCTCCTGCAGCCTCTTACAGGGCTGAGGCTGTTGCCCTGCTGGTACAGGTCAGTGAGGTGTCTCCAGGCATGGCAGAAACCTGCCTACGCACAGCTGGACTACGGTCATGATGCCTTAGGCACCAGGACCTCAAGGCATTATTGTGTTGCCTGCCATTTATTTCCAAAGATTACCTTGTAATTTACCCTGAAATCCAAATTTGTCATTACCACTTGTAGTAGAAATGAAACTGTCTTGGAGCCACCAGCCTGGGGCCTGCACAGAGTTCTGGGCAGGGGTGGCCTGAAGCCACCCTAAGTGTTGAGACCTCAGGCCTTAATCTGACAACCTAGCCAAGTCGTCAAGTGCCTGAGATGATGGGTTTGTCTGGACAGGCGAGAATATTTTAAGACACAAACAAATATAGAAGCTTTTCTCTTAGTAACCAAGGTTGGATATGCACAGAGAGAGGCCAAGCAGAATAAAAGGGTAAACTGCTCCAGGCACAGCCTTCTCCTGCCCTCAATCCTGCCTCTCAGCTCTCATCCCCCCCTTGAAAGCACCCTAACCACCTCCGCTCACTCCTGCTCTGCACTGACAACGATACAGTCTTCTAACACTTGTTTTCTTCTGCATTTTCAAAAAGAACAAGCAATCATGTTCTGACTTTCCTTCAATTTACATTCTAGCCCATTTAAACAAATGAGCTCTCAGTAATGCATTCTAGATCTTTTGTCTAAACCATGGCACTTGAGGGCCAAGAGGGAACACAGCATCAGATCAGCATCTGCTCAGTGTTGCCAGGACTTTCACCCACTGAGTCTCCTTCAGCCTCGCAGCCTGGCAAGGGTGCAGCAGTCACCCCCTCCTTATAGAGGAGAAGCAGAACTGTGTGGAGAACTTGGGCAGCATCCCAACTCAGAGTCAGGGCAACTCAGAGTCAAGATGCAAACCCTGCTTTCTCAGGAAAGAGTTAAACTAGTGATTTTGTTTACGAAGGATCTTGGCTTTTTGCCCTTGTTTTAAACTCGTACCCCATTGAGATGAGATGGTTCAGTTATGCTTTCTTGGCAGCGTTTCACCTTTCAGCTTATACTATCTCCTGCTTCCCTGGGCATGCCCTATTCCTTGCTCAAGAATTGTTAGCCTGTATCCTGTTTCAATAAGATAAGTTACCTTATTATCTCCGGTCCCAATTCCCTGTGACCAGCTGCTCAACTCTCTGTGATAATGCAAACAATACTTACTTCTGTTCTCAGTTGCTGGTCTTTTTTAAAAACTTTTTTTTTTTCCATGAAAACAAGAGTCCGTTTTCACAGGTGGGGAGCTGTGGCCTTTCTCTTTTAAGGTCTACATCTGCCAGCCAAAGGACGAGACAGACAATGCTGTCAGGAGTTCAGGGGCCGGTGCTATTCCAAAAACCTCCATGAAGCATTCACTCAAATGAGCAGGCATCCTGGGCACCGTGTAAAAACTCATGCAGCTGCCTCTTTATAATAGCCCCAGACTGGAAGCTACCCAAACGTCCATCAACTGTAGAATGGATAAATAAATTGTGGTGTATTCACACAATGGAATACCCGCCAGCAAAGAGAATGAACCATCTATAACTACATGCCGCAATATGGATGAACCTCACAGACATGACACGGCATGAAAGAAGCCAACACAAAAGAGAATATACTGTATGATTCCCTTTATAGCAAGTACAAAAACAGGCAAAACTCATCAATGGTGTTGGAATTAGGATCCTGGTTACCCCTGGGGTGAGAGAATGGGGCTTCTGGGGACAGCTCGTATTCTGTTTTTGTTTTAATCTGAGCACTGGTAAAACAGGTGTGTTCAGTTTGTGAAAATTCATTCAGCTGGACACCTGTGATATGGGCACTTTTCTGTATGGATATTATCTCCAATGAAAAAAAAATTTAAAGCCAAACTGAGGGAAATGGCTTTGTCCAGGTGTATTCTGATGCCTCTGTTTCTTAGCTATATTTAACCTATGACAATGCATAGACATTTCTTCTGAGACAGAGTGATCCCTGGAAAAATAACAGCCATGTAGGACTTTTTTCATTAACTTTTAAAATATTAGACTCACAAAAGAAATCACACCTTAATTATCCTGTGGATGTTACCTGACAGTTTTATTCTTTACTGGTTACATCCAGCAACATAGCTCAGCCCCTTTCAATCCTTTCTAACAAACAATGCACACTTGGGCCCAAACTCCAGGAGGCCTCCATATCGTCTACATCTTTTTTTCAAGATTTGCCTTCTCTTAGGAAAAGCAACATAAATCCATAGTAAGTCTCAGTGCCTAACCAGGATCTCCCAACAGTTTGAGAGGAAGCAGCAAGTATTTGGGAAAAGGAATGCAGAAAGCCTCTGAAAGGAAGGGTAATACCCTTCAGAATGAGTCTGAGTACGTCTCAGCATCACTGAACTCAGACTTGGAAGATATAGTTTCTGTTTTCTTATATTACTCTATGGAATAGATACACTGTTGATTATTGTGAAGCAAAGGTCCATGGGAAATACTGGCTATGTGGACACTGGGATGGCATATGTGACATATGGGACCTATGCCACACTCAGAGGTCATTCTGGTGGTGATTGCCACAAGTGGCCCATGAGCTATAGGTGAGGCCTGCCCATCCATGCAGCAGGACCTGGACCTGGGTGAGAGTAGGGCCTCTGGGACCGTTCCATGAGGAAGCAAATGGCTAGAGAGGAGATGCCCCGTTTGGAGTCCTAAAATATAGGCAGGAGCTCATGCACTAATTTGGGGAGGGCAGGTATAATTATGGAGGCAAATGGCCACAGAATGGGGGCTGGTTCTTCACCCTGGCTGCACATTAGAGTCAACTGGTATTCAGGTTAATAATGCTGTATAATAAATCTACCCAAACTTAGTCATATAAAACAACCACCATTTTGTTACACTCATGAAGTCTGTGGATCAGAATCTGTGTAGAGCTTAGCTGTAGTTCTTTGGCTCCTGTGGTAGTTCCTCAGTGATATTCAGATGGTGGCTGTGCTGGTTTGGAAGGCCCAAGATGGTTTTATGTGCTGCATAGTACTGGGGATGACTGGACTTATTGACCTGAGTACCTACACATGGCTTCCCTAGCACAGTAGTCTTGCTGGACTGCATCAGAATCCTGGCCAAGGCTGGGAGAAATGCATGGCCTTTATGATCTAGCCTTAGAAGTCACATAGCCTTAGCTTTGCCACACTTCATAAATTGAAGCATACATACCACCCAGACAAAGGGGGAGGGAAATTAGACTCTATTTTTAAATTTTTTTGGATTTTATTATGTTTTTTAGTTAATTCCAATATAGTTAACATGCAGTGTTATATTAGTTTTAGGTGTATAATATAGTGATTCAGCAATTCTCTACATCGCCCGGTGCTCATCATGACCAGTGCACTCCTTAATCCCCATCCCCTATTCCACCCATCTCCTCCCTACCTCTGCTCTGGTGACCATCAGTTTGGTCTCTGTAGTTAAGAGTCTATTTCTCGGTTTATCTTTCTGTCTCTCTCTCTTTTTTCCCTTTGCTTATTTGTTTTGTTTCTTAAATTCCACATATGAATGGAATCATATGGTATTTGTCTTTCTCTGACTATTTCACTTATCATTATACTCTCTATCTCCATTCATGTTTTTGCAAATGGCAAGATTTCATTCTTTTTTATGGCTGAATAATATTTCATTATACACACAGACAAACATACATGCACACAAATACACACACACACCATCTTCTTTATACATTCTTCTATCAGTGGACACTTGGGCTGCTTCCATAGTTTGGCTATTATAAATAATGCTGCTATAAACATAGGGGTATATATTTTCTTTCCAATTAATGTTTTTGTATTCTTTGAGTGCATACCCAGTAATCTGATTATTGGATCATAGGGTAGTTCTATTTTTAACTTTTTGAGGAACCTTCAAACCATTTTCCATGGTGGCTGCACCAGTTCGCATTTCTACCAACACTGCACAATGGTTCCTTTTTCTCTACAACCTCACCAACACTTGTTGTTTCTTGTGTTTTTTATTTTAGCCATTCTGACAAGTGGAAGGCGATATCTCATTGTAGTTTTGATTTACATTTCCCTGATGATGAGTGATGTTTAGTGTCTTTTCATGTGTCTGTTGGCCATCTGGGTATCTTCTGCCCATTTTGTAACTGGATTATTTGGGGGGAGGTTGTTGAGTTATATAAGTTCTTTATATATTTTGGATATTAATCCTGTATCAGATATGCCATTTGCAAAAATCTTCTCCCATTCAGTAGGTTGTCTTTTAGTTTTGTTGATTATTTCCTTCACTGCACAGAAGCTTTCTATTCTGATGCCATCCCAATAGTTTATTTTTGCTTTTATTTCCCTTGCCACAGGAGACATATCTAGAAAAATGTTGCCATGGCTGATGTCAGAGAAATCACTGCCTGTGTTCTCTTCTAGGACTTTTATGGTTTCAGGTCTCTTTAATCCATTTTGAATTTATTTTTGTGTATGGTGTAAGACAAGTGGTCCAGTTGCATTCCTCTATATGTAGTTGTCCAGTTTTCCCAACACCATTTGTTGTAGACACTTTTTCCCATTGCATATTCCTGCATCCTTTGTCAAAGATTAATTGACCATATAATCGTGGGCTTGTTTCTGGGCTTTGTATCCTGCTCTGTTGATCTATGTGTCTATTTTTGTGCCCAGTGCCATACTGTTGTGATTACTATAGCTTTGTAGTATAACTTGAAATCTGGAATTATGATACCTCCATTTTTTTTCCGAAGATTGTTTTGTTGTTTTGGCTGTTGGGAATCTTTTATGGTTCCATACAAGTTTTAGGATTATTTGTTCTAGTTCTGTGAAGAGTGCTGTTGATTTTTTGATAAAGATTGCATTAAATTTATGAATTGCTTTGGGCAGTATGGACGTTTTAACAATATTTGTTCTTCTAATCCATGAGCATGGAATATCTTTCAATTATTTTTTTTTAAAGATTTTATTTATTTATTTGACAGAGAGAGATCACAGTAGACAGAGAGGCAGGCAGAGAGAGAGAGAGAGAGAGGGAAGCAGGCTCCCTGCCGAGCAGAGAGCCCGAGAGCATGGAATATCTTTCTATTTGTGTCATCTTTAATTTCTTTCAACAATGTTTTATAGTTTTCAGAGTATAGGTCTTTCACCTCCTCGGTTAAGTTTATTCCTAGGTACTTTATTATTTTTGGTGCAATTGTAAATAGTATTGCTTTCTTAATTTCTCTTTCTGTTGCTTTATTATTAGTGTACAAAAATGCGGCATATTTCTATACCTTGATTTTGTATACTGTGACTTTACTGAATTAATTTATCAGTTCTGGTAGTTTTGGGTAGAGTTTGTAGGGTTTTCTTCTCTAAAGATTTTATTTATTTATTTGACACAGAGAGAGTGTCCACAAACAGGGAGAACATCAGGCGGAGGGAGAGGGAGAAACAGACTCCCCGCCAAGCAAGGACGCCAATGCAGGGCTTGATCACAGGACCTGGGATCATGACCTGAGTCAAAGGCAGATGCTTAACTGACTGAGCCACCCAGGTGCCCTGTAGGGTTTCTATATAGAGTATCATGTTGTCTGCAAAAATAACTGTTTTGCTTCTTCTTTACCAATGTGGATTCCTTCTATTCCCTTTTCTTGTCTGATTGCTAGGACTTCTAGTTCTATGTTGAATAAAAGTGGTAAGAGTGGGCATCCTTGTCTTCTTCCTAATATTAGGGGGCAAACTCTTAGTTTTTCACCATTGAGTATGATGTTATAGACTCCATCTTTAAAGGAGTACATTGTCAAGGACACATTGTGGAAGAGCACAAGGGTTAGGAGGTACTGTTGCACCATCTTTAGAAATATAGTCAGCTATAGCTGGGAAGCTTATTAAATAGTGTACAGGTTCATTCTGTTTCATGTGGTCTAGGGCAATGGTTCCCTACCTGGAAGGACACTAGATGACCTAAAAGCTTTTAAAAATACCTATGCCTAGGTCACAGCTCTGAACAAACAAATCAGTCTTTGAGAATGTGGTTTGGCCATCTGTAGGATAGCTAGCCAAGTTCCAAAACCATTGGATAGGAAGGCCCAGGAAACATATCAAACACACACACACACACACACACACACACACACACACACTCCTCTCTAGGTGCTTCCAATGCACATTCAGGATTTGGAACAATTGGGACAGAGTTTATGAACCTGGTCCATGAGTAGCTATGCAGTAAGACTGAACATGGTTCTCTCAAAGCTTGAATGTTTTTATGCTTCTTTTATTTGCTTTATCTTCTTGTATTTACTTCTTAGTCTCTCTTACTAGTTAGTGTTTGAAGTGGTATTTTTAGAGTTTGCTATGTCAGTTATCCCAGGGCCACAAAGAGAAAGGACTGTATTGACAGTGGGACTAGAGGCATGACTGGGCCTGGAGCACAGTAAGCAGTGAGAACAGAATGAGGGGCCCAGGGCAGATCTGAGCAGTCCTGGTCAGCTGCTTCTCTCTGTCTGAGAGGCTCCTCCTTGCACTCTCTAGAAAAAGGCTGGACAGGGACTAGTTTAGTTTTGAAGACAGGAGGCTGTCTTGCTTACTCTGTGTTGCTCTAGGGTAAGCTAGCAACATATGTGAATATGTGTGGTAAAGAACCATAGGAACCTAAATATCATGAGTCCTGAAGGCAGGTGCAAGACTCATATTATCTGTCTACAGTTTGAGGAACCATCTGTGAAGTTCCCATGCTGAATATTCCCAGAGAAGTCCCTTTCAAAACCTGGCAGAGCATCTACTGCAGCTTTTAACATAAATTCGGTGGTTCAGTTACTTATGGCCACCAGGGATCCTTAAGGTAAAGTGTATGGCTTTTTACTATGGATTTCTTTATTAGTTATTCCAGGAAATGTGCATTTTCAACTCCTAAGTAAAATAAATATTCATCTTTGGGGCAAGACCCAAGATCTTGCACATAGTAGGTACCAAATAAATATTTGCTTGATATCCAAATAGATAAACGAAAATAGTAAGTAATTCCACTTTCTTCCTGATAGCTTTTAAGGCAAACAATTAAATCAGTTTTTAAAGCAATAAAAAAATTTTTGAAAACTTAAAAAAATTAAATTATTTGTTTTAAAAACCCAGAGGGAAGGTAGGAGCCATTACAGGAACTGACTGGCTTACCTAACTCATGCATTGACCAAAGCAGTTGGATAGACTAGAGTTGGAAAGGGTTCAAGGATAACGCTGGCTTTGTTGTTGTGTCTGTTTCTAATGCATGGCCATAACATTTGCTCTTGACATCTCAAGTGCAGGGATGTGAATCTGGGATTCTCTCCCAGCAGCTCTTGGCTTCTTATGAGTAATACCCTCACATCTCATTAGATACACCTGCTACCATCTGGACCTGATCGACCTTGATCCTGAGCAGGCAGGAGGGTGTAGGTGAGCAGAGGGAGGTGTAGAAAGAAGCAGGCCTGCCTGTCCCCCAAGAGCAAAGGGGTTAAGAGCTTTGCTTTAAATTACAAGTGGCCTGGATTCAGGTCCCAGCTCTGCTATTTACTGTGTCAATCTTGACAAGTTATTCAACCTCTCTGTACCCCAATTTCCTCATTCATTAAATGGGGTCACTAAAACTTATTTCAAGGGTTACTCTGGAGACTACTCTGGGGTAAGGGATGCAAACACCTAGACTGTACTCAGTATACAGTAAGGCCTCAGTAATGTTAACTTAAAAAAAAAAAAAAAAACCTCAGTGCTGCCCACTATGCTCCCTACTGGTCTGCACTTTCTTTGCATCTTCACGGTTTCCTGATGTGGAACCAAGTAGTTTGGGAATCATTGGAGCTTGAGGTTGGAGGAGGTCTTAGGGGTAACCCAACCCATCTGTCTTAGAACCCCTTTTTTCTGCATCCCTGATGGATGGCCATTTATTCCCACCAGAGCTCATCTAGAAAATGGAAGATCACCACTTTGTGAAGCATCCTCTTTTGTTGTCCTCACTTCTAGTAGGGTTTTTCCTTGCATTGTGCTGAAATATGCCTCTTTTATAACTTCTGTGTATAATTTTGAGCTTCATCCTCTTTCAATGCCATTCTCTTTTCCATAGTCCTCTAAATTTTTCACACAGCACTTTTCCCTTTTTTATTTATTTGTCACTTAAGCACATAATATAAGCCAGCCTGTTTTGAGCATCTTTTATATGCCAGCCTAATGTAATACAAGATCAATGTTTTATGTGTTTACTTTTTTTCTTACTGGTACCTCTCTGAGGAACCAACTCTCTAAATTTTTAGTGGCTCTGATGGGGCCACCCACCCCCACTCATTTCTCAGTCCCAGAGGTGGGCACATGACCCAGAGTACCCTGCCATCCTGGATACAGTGATTGGTTGAGAAATTAGCAGGTGACCCAACCTGGACCATTCAGAGGGTTTGCCTAGAATTTTGCTGTAACTCTGGGAAAAGAGTGATGTTCTTTTCTTTGGCATCACTGCCTCTGTGGCTGATAAATGTGTAGCCATCTTTGCCAACACACTAGGATTTCATGCCTAAGAATAGATCCAAACACAGGAAAGCAGAGTCTCCAGTTAAGGAGAGATAGATCTTCCTGATAACAGAACTTGAGCCCAGGATCAAGCTGTACCTGAAACCATCAGGTTTTGAATATCACAGTTACACAGACCCAAATCTACACCCTCCCATTTTCTGTTATAAGCTAGTTTGAGTTGGTTTTTGGTCACCTGAACCCAAAAGTATCTTATCCAGATAGGAAGTTCTTACAGCAGGACTTCTAGAACTAACTTTAGTGTTCCATATATACCCTAGCTCCCCTTTTGTGGATACTCTACACTTTGTCATTATTGGCATAGTAGAAGGGCTATTCATTCTCCACACTCCTTGAAATTCAGAGGCAAAGGCATTCCTCAGAACTTCCTAAACCTTTCTTCCAAACTATCTAAGTGGGCTAATTTGGGTCAGGGTATATTTCAGCCAAATGTGCAGCAGAAGCAACAACCCAGAAATGCCCTGTCTGCTGACCAGACCAGAGTCAGTAAAACAAATGTATAAGGATAGTGCTGTCTTAGAGAGACAGGCACCAAAAGTTGTAGCAGAACACAGGAGACCCCCACTGTCTCAGGGAGGGGAGGACTAGGATAACTATTTCCTTCCTCTAACCTTTGGCCCACAGGTTTCCTGCTGAACTGAAACTTTCAAGATGGGTTCAGAGGAGGGACCTAATTGTTTTCTTCTTCTTCCTCCTCCTCCTCCTCCACTACTAGTAGTAGTAGTAGTAGTAGTAGTAGTAGTAGTAGTAGTAGTTCTTCTTCTTCTTCTTCTTCTTCTTCTTCTTCTTCTTCTTCTTCTTCTTCTTCTTCTTCTTCTTCTTCTTCTTCTTCTTCTTCTTCTTCTTTAGGCTCCACACCTAATATGGGACTTGAATTCTTGAGCTCAGGAGTCACATGTTCTACTGATTGAGCCATCCAGGCACCCCAAGGGACCTGGTTTTCTTAATTTTTATAGAGGGGTAACTTTTTTAAAGCATGGAATGAAAAGTATAACAAAGTTTCTATAAGAACCTCTATAAACACATAGTAGTGGTTCTTAGAAGGGTCAACTCTCCAAATTCTTAGTGACTTAGATGGGGCCAGCTGCCATCCAAACACTCAACTATATTAGTGTGCTAGGGCTGTCATAACAAAGAATCACAGACCAGGTGGCTTAAACAACAATTTATTTCCTCATAGTTCTTAAGGTCAGAACTCTAATAGCAAGGTATCAGCACGGTTGGTTTCTTCTGTGGCCAGTCTCCTTGGCTTGCAGATGGTTGTCCCTCTGTGATGTCTATTTCCTAATCTCCTCTTCTTATGAGGACCCCAGTTATATTGGAATAAGGCCCACTCCACTGACCTTAATTTTCTCTTTAAGACCCTGTCTCTAAATACAGTCATATTCTGAGATACTAGGGGTTAGGACTTCAACATATGAATTTTGAAAGACACAGTTCTGCCCATAACAGTCACCAACAGTAATTTCTGAATGCTCCAGGCATCAACTGTGCAATGTTTAGGAAATTCAGAATGCTTCATTGCACCTATGTGTTTTAAGAAATGAGATGAACCGTCTGTCTTTGTCAATTATGCAGAACTTCACTGCTTCATCAAAACAGATCCAAAGCAAAGGAAAATAGTAAAGATCCTGCTACAAAGTATTTCTCCTCAGAGAAAGAGGCTGAGAATCCAACAGAAGCCTAGATCTTATCCTGTCTCTGCTTGGCACTCTTGCACCGTAGGGACCAAGCTGGGCAAAGGACTCTGGCAAGAACAAGAGATTCACCTAGATCATTCTTAATACATGTCCTTTCCCAGGGAGCCTGTTATGAGTTCAGTTCTAGGCATATTTGTATTTGAAAAGCACTAAAGAATGAGGAAAGAAAAGGCATGGATCCTGTCTCTGATTTTTGCAACAACTTGCAGATTTGACAGATTGCCCAGATAAAAAATATATAATTAAATAAGATATAACACCAGTGTACATTGCATATAAAAAATGGATTATTTTTGCTTGAAAAATTATAATTGAAAATGGCATTGGAGTGAAGAGGAACTGAAGTCATATTTTAAATGTGTCACAGGAGGTGCCATTTAAAGTAATCTTATATTGGATCTTTATTTTTTAAGTCAACTGATTGTCACTATTTTGTTGGTTAAAGTTAACATTATAATTTTCATGTTAAAACAACATCATCTAGGGGCGCCTGGGTGGCTCATTGGGTTAAAACCTCTGCCTTCGGCTCAGGTCATGTTTCCAGGGTCCTGGGATCGAGCCCCACATCGGGCTCTCTGCTCAGCGGGGAGCCTGCTTCTTCCTCTCTCTCTGCCTGCTTTTCTGCCTACTTGTGATCTCTATCTGTCAAATAAATAAATAAAATCTTTAAAAAAAAACAAACAAAAAAAACACAACATCATCTAGTAGAGCAAGAGGAAAATAAATAACTGTTTTGAGTCTAAGCTGGCCCTTGCCTGTCTCTCTCCTTTCCCTCATTCAACACCCAGCAGAGCTTTGTTTTGTTATTCCAATACCCAGAGTTCCTTTCTACCTTGAAGACTTTGCCCTTTTGGTACGTTTGCTTCTTTGTACCTTCTGGTGTCTTGCTCGAATGCCACATATCCTGAGAGAGGCTTTCCCACTCCCCAGTCCGATCCCAATTACTCCCTATCCCTGTGGTTCTCCCAGTGTAGTCCCAGATCAGCAGTAGCAACCTCACCTGGGAGCCTGTTAGGAATGCAGATTCCCCAGGCCCCACTCCAGACCTTCTGGATGAGGAACTATGAGAGTTTGGCCCAGGAGTTTGTGATTCAACAAGCCCTGCTAAGTGAGCTCATGCACACTCAAGTTTGAAGACCACTGCTCCATTCCTTGAAGTATTTTCTCCCTATCTCAGAAATTACCTGTTTTATTTGTTCATTTATTTTCTGTCTACCCTTACTAAAATCAAAGAATCACGATGAGAGTAGAAACCTCTTTTGCCTTTATCATTGCTATCTATCCTGAACAGTGCATGGCATAGTAAGGGCTCAATAAATATTGGTTGGGTAAATGAGTGAATAATTAAATGGAGAGACAATATGAGTGGATACTCTGGAGTTGAACACACTGGGTTGAACCCCTATTCTCTTACTTACCAACTGTGTGACCAAGTCACTTATGTTTCCTAAAACTATTTCCTCCTCTATAAAGTGGGGGTAGAAATAGGACCTATCTCAAGGTTGCCAGAAGATAAAATGAGATGATCTATGTTAAGTGCTTCATAGGTGCATAATAAATGTCTATATTACTATTATTATTATTATTGGCTAGTCTCCTTCCTTAAGGTAACTGGAACAAAGGAGGCTCCCAAGGGATGAGTGTTTCAGGGAGAAATTTGAAGGTGGAGAGGGAGAAATTGGACAGAAGAGTCAGAGGAAGTTATTTATAATCAATGAGAAAGGGCAGACCATGTTCTTGGGAATTCCAGGATCACTGGGTTCAAAGAAGAAGAATATTTGGTAAATGAAGCCTGATGAACATGGAGAGAGAAACCCCATTGCTCTGAGGATCAGAAATGAGATTTTGAGCATAAAGGGTAGACCCTGGAAGGTTCTGGTGGGTGCAAGTGCTCCAGAACCACTTGCTACCTCCCACATGAATGTCTCTTCAGAATAAGCATGAAGTTCACTTGTGTCTTCCTCAGACTACTTGCTGTTTAGAACAGCAAAGAGAATTGTCTCCCACACCCTTAATATTCTTCCTCCCTCAAAAGGTGAGGTTTCGGCTCTGGGCTGACTTTATTTAAAGATGCCTGTAAAACTGTTGTTCTCCATGGCAACTAGGGGAATAGATGAGTGAAGAGCTTCTCCCAAATCCCCAGGTTTCTCCACATTTTCAAATTTGTTTCAGTTACTGAAGAAGGTGGCATGGCACAAAGAACAATTCATTTTTCTTTCTAAATTCCAAGGCCTGATGCAATATGTTCTTAGCAAGTTATTGTGGTAATGTGTTCTCATTTAATAAAACTCTGCAGAACACAAAAACATGGACATCCAAAAGAATTTAGGGAATGACTGCTTACAGTATTGAAGATTTCTTTCTTTTTTTCTAAAAGGATTTGGGGCAATATGCCTTTAAGTAATTATTTTCCCTGGCCTGTGCATTGAGAATGCATTTTACAAAAACAACTTACTCAGAATTATTGGGAAAATGTTGCCTCCAAAGCAAGGCCACCCAGCAGGAGTTTCAGTAGGAATGGCTTTAATCCCAGGGTTGGTTTGTGGAAGGATTCTGCACGTCCCCATGGCAACAGAAAGGGGGGCTCCCTCTGCTCTCTCTTGAGTTACTCCACAATCCCAGATCTCCCTGGGGTTGGGGTTTTTGGTGATGAGGTCAGTGAAGACCAGTATCCCTGAATCCTGTGAGATTTGTTTTAGAGAGAGCTCGACTAACATATAGGATAAACTCTTCCTTTGATCATTGACGTTTTTCTGGATGCTGCTTAACTCTGTGGATTAATAGTATGGTTTAACATAAGGACACAGCCTGTTTCAGAGTGCAGGCAGGAGATTATCCCAGACAAGTTCCACGGAGCTAGCTGGAAGATCAGAGATGGACTGGATCCTGTCCTTTCTGCTCCAGCCAGCTGAATCTGTGACAGCCAACTTTACCTGCCTTCTATATTCCAGCTTCTAAACTTTTGCTCACATCACATCCCTGTGCTAGGGGCTGAGTGGTACAGCAGCCAGAGTAGGGCTCTTTCTGCCATGAAGCATTCTTGGATTGTTGCTTGGGTCCCATGACCTTCCACGAGAATATTTCGGACCTGGAAAAAAAACATATTGGCTCCTAAACATGAGGAAAAAACGTTGAAATTGAAATAAATATTTAATTAAGAGTCTGCAAAATGTAACATGATATCAATGAGTTAGTTGCTACTCAACTCAAGCCCTATACGATTACATAAATGTAAGTCTGAATCACGAGAAAACATTTATAAGTCATAACAAAACTCCAAATTGGAATTTTAAAAGTTATAAAGCAAAAATTTATATGTTCTGAAAATATGTGTGAAAATATGTTATAATGTGTTTGTTATGAAGTAGAACAGAGTTGGACCCTGAAGTCCTAGATGTGGGCCTGGCACTATTAGTAACTTTGCAATCATAGGCAATCAGTAAAATTCATGGAACAATGTTTGCCCACTTGCAAAATGAGTTTAAATGAAATCAAGGTCATTAAGGTAATTTGTAGATTTAGTAATGCTGATGAAATGTTGTGTTATTTTTATTTGCGAAGAATCTAAGGCAAATATGTAGAAGTAAAAGGAAAGATTTTCTCACCTGATGACAACCTTACTACCTATAATTGATTCTCTTTTAGGGATAGGCAGTCAGGTGGGCCTCTCTCACACACCTCAAGGACGTTCTGGTGGGTCTGGGGTCTTATGAAGAATAATGAAGAGTTTTTCTTTTGTGGACATAATATTTATATATTCCTTATGTTCTAATAATATTTATACATTCCTTATGTTCTTCTCATTCACCTAGAAGAAAGGTGATAATAAGAGCAAAGGCTAGACAGGACAGGAGGTACAACCTGTGGAGTAGAAAACTCAACCCTTCTAGTCCATTCAGTCTGGTTTGCAAAGACGTTCCACCAGTAACCCAAACCCAGTGTCATATACTTTCCAGAACCACCCACCCCAAAAAAGGTGACATAGAAATCCACCCTACGTCCCTCTCAAGAAATACCTCTTTTGTATGGTCAGTGCCATCCTTTCTTGGTAGAAGCCTGCATATGGCAGGACTATTTGTACCAAAACTATGAGAAACCTGGGGAGGAGCTTGCTGTTGGCACAATGGGCATCACATGGACATTTTAGATCTCAGGCCAGGCCCTGATTGATGACAACAACTCAGATGGCCTGGTTGCCAAGAAAATGCAGTGAAATCTCTATATGCTTATACTGATGTATTTGAAACAGTGCCAGATTCAGAGCAGTTCCAACCTTACAGTTAATTATGTACCATATTCATATTATCCAATAGAAAGTATAAAAAATCTAAATCTGATTAATCTTTTTTTTCCCCCTCCAGGTCTCTTGTACTCAGAAGTGTTCTGGTTTTTCTGGATTTACTTAGGAAGAACTTAAGATCCTGGGGTAGGTGTTTGTATTGGCAGTTTGATATTCTTGCCTCTTGATCCCTGATTGTTTTGCCTGCAGCCTGTGCTCATGCAAGTTTGATTTAAAGACCAACATCTGAACACACCCTGTGCACTGGAGTCTCTTGGCCTGTGTACACCCTCTTCATCACCCTCAGTGGTACAGGTTTTGCTCATCCCTTATGGTCTAGCCAGGGGCTACTCCCTTCAGAAGAATTCCCCAGGCTACCTCAGACTATAGGACCCTCTCTTTCTTCTAACATTGATGACTCTCAGTATGGACTCCACTTATTTAGGATTTACATTTTTCTTTGGATCCAGTTCAGCATCACCTGTGATCTCATGTGTGACAGATCCTAGAGAAGACCTATTGACAAACAAATCAAGGTTCTTGCCCTTGAGGACATATAGGGACATGTTAGGAGTTAGGAGAGGCCCATGAAAGATGAGGCCATAGGGGAGGAAGGTAGAGAATGACCCGAGGAAGTGGCTGTGGAAGGTGGCACAGAGGTGGCAGCCTTCTTGCTGCATTTGTGGGTAAGGCAACAGGGAGGAAATCCAAAGCTGCAGAGACATGAAAGGGTTTGAACATGTCTGGGGCCAGAGAAAGATGACTGTGACCCAGTTGTACTTGTGGAGAGCACATGCCTTGGAGCCAGACCTGGAATCCTGGCCCCAGTACCTATAAGCTTTCGTGAACACGAAGAAGTTACTTCACCTCTCTGGGCATGTAACCTCACCTGGACAGTGTGGATAATAATGGTACCGGCCTCTTAAAGTTGTGAGAATGAACCCAGTACCTATAAGTTTTCGTGAACACGAAGAAGTTACTTCACCTCTCTGGGCTTGTAACCTCACCTGGACAGTGTGGATAATAATGGTACCGGCCTCTTAAAGTTGTGAGAATGAATAAAGTGCATAGAACTGTGCCTACATATGGTCACAGGATGAGTGAAAATGACTTCTCTGGGGAACAGCAGACACCCATGGGGAGATGTCACTGGCAAGGGGCCAAACTGGGGTGGAGCTTGTATGCTTTGTGTGGGGGTGAGTTGGGGCTTTATCCCTCTAGCCATGAAATCTTGAACTATAACGTCAATGTTCGTGAGGGTGTGTCTTATCTTAGTTAAAACTAAAGAGAACTGCCTTGTAGCTTCTTATATTCTCTATGCACCTAGAATAGTTCCTAAGACTCAATAAAGACTTGAATGAATGAATGAATGAATGAATGCAGGCTAAAAGAGCCTTGTTTCTGTGTATTGGGTATCATTACACTACATTTTACTGCAGTGTTCACTGAAGCTCTGCTTCTGTGTCTACCTTTGCTTCTTCCAGACTTCCACTGTGTGTAAGTTCACTATCTGTGAACTTACTCTTCTCCCTCACTGTGATCTTTGGTCTTTTCACCTTCTAATTTCCTAGGGCATTTGACTAATTGAGTTTATGTCTGCCTGAATGTCTGCTTCAGGGACTGCAATTTCAAGGATGTGTGATTTTTTCTCCCTACTCCTCCCTACCAGGCTTCCAGAGTCCTGACAAACCAGTCCCCATCCTGGGTCATTGACATCCTCCTTCTCCACATCTCGCACTCCCAGGCTCCTACACACTGCAAGACAGGTCATTAGATTGAAGACTTAGTAAAATGTGGTCTGTCTACTGCGCCCTCAGTGCTGCCAGGCAGTCATCTGTTTTTTACCCCCTTAATTTCTTTTTTCCTTTAAAGATTTATTTATTTATTTGAGAGAAAGAGAGAAAACATGCAAGAGTTGGGGAGGAGGGGAGGAGCAGAGGGAGAGAGAATCCTGAAGCAGACTCCCTGCTGAGCATGAAGCCAGATGCAGGGCTCCATCCCAGGACCCTGAGATCAGGACCTAAACTGAAACCAAGTGTTGGACGCTCAACCAACTAAGCCACCCAGGTGCCCCCCTTTTAGCTCTTTAAAACATGAATTACAGACATTTACAAAAAAATATACAGCTCAATGAATTCTCAGAGTTAACCTCCAAGTGATCGCCAAGTGGTCAAAAACTAGAATGTTTCAACACCCATGAAATCCTCATCACGCTCTGTCCTGATCACTAGTACTTTGTCTTTTTCTAGAGTAAGTACTATCTTAAAGGTCATAGTAATAATAGTAATAATAGTAATAATTTCCTATATAATAGTATATATATTTCATATAATAGTAATAATTTCCTAGCCTTTGTTTATACTTTTACCACTTAAACATGTACTATAAAACACTATGATTTAGTTTTGCTCATTTTCTGAACTTCCTATAGATGGAATTATAGAGTATAGAGAATTATAGAGTTTGGCTTCTTCTTTTTTTTTTTTTTGAGATTTTATTTATTTATTTGACAGAGAGATCACAAGTAGGCAGAGAGGCAGGCAGAGAGAGAGGGGGGAAGCAGGCTACCCGCTGAGCAGAGAGCCTGATGTGGGGTTTGATCCCAGGACTCTGGGATCACGACCTGAGCTGAAGGCAGAGGCTTTAACCCACTGAGCCACCCAGGTGCCCCAGGCTTCTTCCACTTATAATTATGTTTATGAAATTCATGTCATTGCATGAAGCTATAGTGCATTCATTTTTATGTCGTATATTATTTCATTATATAAATATACAATATTTTTTTTATTTTATTAATATATAATTGACTAATTGACATGTAACATTGTATTAGTTTCAGGTATTCAACATAATGATTTAATATTTGAATATATTGTGAAAGGATTATCACAAATCTAGTTAACATTCATCACCATACACAGCTACAAAAAATTTTTTCCTTTTTTTTCTTCTGGTGAGGACTTTTAAGGTTTGCTCTCTTGGCAACTTTCAAATACACAATACAGTATTATTATAGTTAGCATGCTGTACATTACATCCCCATGACTTATTTTATTTTTTATTTTATTTATATATTTTTAAAGATACAGTGCTTTATTTTAGAGAAAGAGAAAGAGCATGTGGGGAGGTGGAGCAGTGGGAGGGACAGAGGGGGAGAGAGAGAGAGAGAATCCCAAGCAGACTCCCTGTTGAGCATAGAGCCTGATGCAGGGCTCGATCTCATGACCCTGAGATCATGACCTAAGCTAAAATCAAGAGTCAGATGCTTAGCCAATGGAGCCACCTAGTTGCCCCAACTTACTTATTTTATAACTGGAAGTTTGTGCCTAACGATTCCCTTTACTCATTATGCCTCACCCTGCCTACATAATTTCTTTATCCCTTGTGCAATTGTCAGATACCTGGGTTGTCCAGTTTGGAGTTACTCTGAACAGTGCTGCTGTGGACATTCTTGTTCACGTCTTTTGGTGCCCATGTGCAATTGTTTTTGCTAGGAATTACACCTAGAAGTGAATTCTGACTCATGAAATATGAGAGACAAGACTGACTAGCTCTCAATTTTGTTACTGGAATTTACACACATCCCCGGTCCTCAGCAGTGAAGGAGATTTCCAGTGTTCCATATCCACATTTACATTTGGTGTTGTCAGTGTGATGGTATCTCATTGTAGTTTTAATTTTCATTTCTCTAATTATTAATGAAGTAGAGTCCCATTTCCTATGTTTTGGGACTGTGGATATTCTCTTTTGCTAAGTGCTTATCCTTGTTTCTTTTCTCATTTGTCCATTGAGTTGTCTATCTTTTGTTTTTGGGTTTGGAGGAGTCCTTTTGGGTACAAACTGATTGAACAGCATCTTTTGATATACAGAAGTTCTTATTTAATGTAGCCCTATTTATTAATCTTTTCCTTTGGTTAGTGCTTTTTATAGTTGTGTAAGAAATATTCCCCTACCTTGAAGTCATGAAGATATTTTCCTGTTTTGTTTTTTTTAAGATTTTATTTATTTATTTGACAGGGAGAGAGAGATCACAAGTAGGCATAGAAGCAGGCAGAGAGAGAGGAGGAAGCAGGCTCCCTGCTGAGCAGAGAGCCTGATGCGGGGCTCGATCCCAGGACCCTGAGACCATGACCTGAGCCGAAGGCAGAGGCTTAACCCACTGAGCCACCCAGACACCCCATTTTCCTGTTTTTATACGTTTTTTTATTATTATTCAATGTGATTTTTTTGTTATTGTTTGCCTTTTACATCTAAGTCTGTAATTTATTTGCCGTTGGTTTTTTTGTGCAGTGATATGGGGACCAAATTTCTTCTTCTTTTTTTTTTTAATCACATGGATATCCAGTTTTCCCCAACACAATTTATTTAAAATACTATGGTTCACCCACTCTCTGCCATAACAAATTTGTCATGTTTGTGTGAGCATCAGTCTGTTGTGGGACTCTATTCTCTTCCATTCATTTCTGCGTTTATGCCAATGTCATACTACTTTAATTATTTTACCTTTATAATAACTCTTGATATTTGATAGAGTAAATCTTCCTTCCTTGCTTTTCTCTTCAAAAATGTCTTGGCTCTTTATCAATTATTCATTTCCATATAAATGTTAAAAATAAGGTAGTCAGTTTCCTATATAAACAACAATAACAAAAACTTATAAGAATTTCAGTTATAATTGTCTTGAATCTATATATCAGTTTTGGGGAAGAATTGTCATCTTCACAATATTGAGTCTGTGATTTCATGAATTTGTATATCCATTTTTTAAGATGTCTTCAATTTTTCACAATAATGTCTTACAGTTTTTGCACATCTTTTGTTATATTTATTGCTAAGTATTAATATTTTTATATTTTTGTTAATAGTGTTTTTAAAGTTTCTTTTCTTATATAATTATATTATTATGTTTATAATTACATTAGAAAGACAATTATATTAATAATTATACATACAATTATATCATTATGTAAATGATATAAATATCATAGATTTTTTTGTATGTTGACTTTCCATCCAGTAATCTTGCTAATTACATATATTTAAATAATTGAATATCATTTTGGACTTTTAAATGTATATTATCATTATAATCTGTGAATAATGAAAATTTCCTTTCTTCTTTTCCAATCCATATGCCTTTTTTTTCTTGTCATCTTACAATGGCTAGTACAGTGTGGCATAGAAATGGTGATAGCACGCTTTCTTGTCTTACTCTTAATCTCAAAGGGAAAACTTTCAGCATTAACTGTTAAATATGATGTTTACCATAGATATTTTGTAAGTACTTGTATCAGTCTTCAACCAGTCAGTCCCAATGAGAAAACAACACAGTAATTTAAATGGAAAGTTCAAGACAATGAATTATGAAACCATGATAGGAGGGTAACTATGAAGATGTAGAGATAATGTTAAAGGACACCGAGAGCTGAAGGAGAGTATCCAAGTAAGAACAAACTTGGAAAGGGAGCTCCCTTCCCAAGGTCGCAGTGCATCCCTCATTGTAAATCATGTGATTGCAACACTCTGATTGGTGGAGAAGTTTTCTGGGTTGCTCAGGCTAGCACAGGGCAGTAGCTGAAAGATAAACAGTATCAACCCTTTAGGACTCAGGCCATTCAAGGCTGGTGTAAAAGAGTTAGGTTTCCACTATGTTTATGAGGCCAGAATCTTGGAAGACCATGGGAAGGCCATTACTGGACCTGGGCTGAGGCTGAGCACACAACTCGAGCAGACCACCCCCAAATGTGCCCACACACTTACACTTCTGACCTGTGTGCGGCAGAAGCAAGAAAAAGCAAAACACTGTACTTTGGAGTCAGGCAGAGAAACCATCTTTCCCCTGCAATGTCACTCCAGCACCCTCTTTTGGCAAAGTTCCATGTACTTACAATGAAGGAAAAGTGCTTCAAGAATTCAGTCCATCACAGAGCAGGTACTGAAGGGTGATTTTGGAGCTGAGAGGCAATAAATTGATGACTGGCACAATACCCTTTTTCAGAATAAGGAAGTTCTCTTCTATTTCTAGGTTTCTAAAAGTATTTTTTATGAATGGGTTTTGAATTTTATCAAATGATTTTTCTACACCTATTGAAGCAATCATATGGTTCTTCTTTACTGTGAATATAATCAACTATGTTAAACCAATTTTTATTGGACTGAAATATATATAACAAAATTTGCCATGTTTTTTGTACATTTTTATATTTTTTAAGTGTACTAATTCAGTAGCATTAATTACATATACACCATTATCACTATCTGGTTCCATTTTTTTTTTCATCATCCCAAATAGAAACTCTGTACCCATTAAGCAATAATTCCCCATTCTACTTCTGCCCAACATATACAACCTCTGATCTATTTTCTATGAATTTGTCTAATCTAGGTATTTCATATAAGTAGAATCATACAGTATTTGTCCTTTTGTTTCTGACTTATTTCACTTAGCTTAATATTTTCAAGTTTCACTTACATTATACAAGGTTTTTTTTTTTTTGAGGAACAAAAACCAAGTTTTTTATTTATTCATTTCTTGTACTGAAGGTATTCCTTGATGACATCCTTGGCCTGAGACTCTTTGTCATAGACCTTAACCACCACACAACTGCAACCAATCACTTTGTGGGGTTTTCTGTCTCTGTCAGAGGTCTACACATTCCCCTAGTTTCTTGTTGTCATCAACCTTAATTAGGTTGATTTGGTGTTCAGCACAAAGGGCCTCCACCAGCCTGACATACATAGGTTCATCACAGCTGGAAGCAAGCACAAAAAGATGGGCTTGGTGCTTGTCTAAGACTTTGGCAGATTTTCAAATTCCATGTGCTAGGCCATCGTGGATGAGAGTGTTCTTCAGCATCTCTTGTAAAGCAGTATTAAATATCCATTACACCTCCAGTAATATGCTTTCCTTGGCCATGGCAGTGGGTTATAGGTGTAGCTGAATCTTGGTGCACATAGTCTCTCACCTCCACATGACTCCACAGCAGCAGGAAAAAAATAGAACTTCATTTCTTTTTGTGGCTGAATAACATCCATTCCACGTATATATCATATTTTATTTATTTATTGTAATGTTTAGTTATATGTGTCAATTTGACTGCATCATGGATTGTATCTGGGTGTGTCTGTGAGGGTGTTTCTTGAGGAGATTAACATTTGAACTGATGGACTGAGTAAAGCAGATGGCCCTCTCCAGTGTAGGTGGGCATCATCCAATTTGTTGAGAGCCAAAGTAGAACAAAAGGCCAATGGAAAGGTAAATTTTCTCTCTGCTTGACTGATTAGTCTGGGATATTGATCTCCTTCCCTTAGCACTCCTGGTTCTCAGACTTTCAGACTTCGACTGGAGTCTATACCATTGGCTCTCCAGCTCTTAGGTCTTTGGACTATACCACCAGATTTCCTGGGTCTTTAGCTTTGCAGACAGTAGACCATGGCACTTCTCAGCCTCATTAATCATGTGAACCAATACCTTATAACAAATCCCTTTATATCTGTGTATCTCTATATCCATCTATCTGTTTGCAGCTATCATCTGTTGTTTCTCTAGAGAACCCTGAATATAAAACATCTATTCATTTGTTGAAAGACAGTTGAGTTTTTTCCACTTTTTGGCTAATATCAATAATGCTGCTGTGAACATTAATGAACAAATACCTGAGTTCCTTTTTTCAATTCTTTTGGGGTATATGTAGGAGTGGAATTATATGATAGGTCATATGGTAATTCTATGTTTAACTTTTTAAGGAATCAGCAAACTGTCTTCCAGAGCTGCTGTACCATTTTATATTCCCACCAATAAAGTACAAGGGTTACAATCCTTCCACATCTTTGCCAACACTTGTTATTTTCTGCTTTTGTTTGTTTTTTATTATAGCCATTCTGGTAGGTGTGAAATGGTATCTCATTGTGGGTTTGATTTGCATTTCCCTAATGACTAATGATGTTAAACATCTTTTCATGTGTTCATTGGTCATTTGTGTATCTTTTTTGCCCATTTTATTATTCTTTTAAAGATCTTATTTATTTATTTGAGAGAGAGAGAGAGAGAGTAGAAGCAAGAGGAGAAGAGGGAGGAGCAGAGGGAGAGCAAAAAGCAGATTCCATGCTGGGCACGGAGCCTGACTCAGGGCTCCATCTGACAACCCTGAAATCATGACTTGAGCCAAAATCAAGAGTTGGATGCTTAACTGAGCCACCCAGCTGCCCCTTTTTTGCCCATATTAAAAATGGGTTGATTGTTTTTTTATTTTTGAGTTGTAGGAATTATTTATATATTCTGGACATTAAGCCCCTATCGCATACATACTTTGCAAATATTTATTACCATTCCATTGCTTGTCTTTCATTATTAATAGTGTTTTTGATGCACAAAAGTTTTGAATTTTTATGATGTCCAATTCATCTATTTTTCCTTTTGTAGCTATGCTTTTGTTTTTTTTTTGTTTTGTTTTGTTTTTAAGTAGGCTCCACACCCAAGATGGGGCTTGAACTCGTGATGGTGAGATCAAGAGTCACATGTTCTACTGACTGAGCCAGCCAAGCTCCCGTGCCTGTGCCTTTGGTGTCATACTTAAGAGACCATTGCCAAATCCAAGGAAGAGTTATTCCTAGTTTACTGTTTAAAGTTTAATGGTTTTAGCTCTTAAATTTAATTCTTTGACCCATTTTGAATTAATTTTTGTATATAGTCTGAAGGATGATTCCAACTGATTCTTTTGCGTGTGGATATTCAGTCTTCCTGGCACCATTTGTTGGAAAAACTACATTTTTCTCCCACTGAATAATCCTTGTTGAATGTCCTTGACCAAAATAAAAGGTTTTATTTCTATATTTTCAATTCTCTTCTATTTGTCTATGTCTGTCCTTATGCCAGCCACACTGTTGTGATTATCATAGCTTTGTAGTACATTTGACATTAGAAAGTGTGAGTTTCCCAACTTTGTTCTCTTTCAAGGTTGTTTTGGCTACTCAGAACTCTTGAAACTCCATATGAATTTAGAATCAGCTTTTCCATTTCTGCAAAAAAAACCAAAAAACCAAAAAAACAAAAAACCATTGGGGTTATGATAGAGATTTCATTGCACTTTGGGTAGTGGCATCCTTATAGTATTGTCTTCTCATTCATGGACAAGAAATGTCTTTCCTGGGGTGCCTGGGTGGCTCGGTGGGTTGGGCCTCTGCCTTTGGCTCAGGTCATGGTCTCAGGGTCCTGGGATCGAGCCCCGCAACGGGTTCTCTGCTCAGCCGGGAGCCTGCTTCCTCCTCTCTCTCTGCCTGCCTCTCTGCCTACTTGTGATCTCTCTCTGTCTGTTAAATAAATAAATAAAATCTTTAAAAAAAAAAAAGAAAGAAATGTCTTTCCTTTTATTTAGGTCTCTTTTAATTTCTTTCAGCTATGCTTCATAGTTTTCAATGTACAAATCTTTCATCTCCTTGGTTAAACTAATTCCTAAGTGTCTTATTCCTTTTAGTGCTATTGTAAATGGAACTGTTTTTTAAAATTTCTGTTATAATTATTTATTTCCAGCATAAAGAAATGAAACTGATTTTTTAATGTTGATGGTGTATCCTGCAATTTTGCTGAATTTGTTTCTTAGCTCTAAACGTTTTCTGAATCTTTAGCATTTTCTACATATAAGATCATGTCATCTTAGAACAAAGATAATTTTACTTCTTCTTCTCTAATTTGATTATCTTTTATTTCTTTGTCTCGCCTAATTATTCTGGCTAAGGCTTGCAGTATGGTATTGAATAATAGTGATGAAAGTGAGCATCCTTGTTTTGTTTCTGATCTTAGGAGAAATGCTTTCACTATTTTACCTTTGGGTATGATGGGTTGTGGGGGTTTTCCTATATGGCCTTTATCATATTGAGGAAGTTCCCTTCTATTAGTGTATTGTGTGGTTTTTATCACACTAACAATACACTAACTAACGTGTGTTTTGAAAGGGTGTTGAATTTTGCCAAATGCTTTTTCTACATTGATTGAGATGATCATGTAGTTTTTTTCTCCTTCATTCTGTTAATGTGGTATTACATTGATTGATTTTCATATATTGAATCATCCTTGCATTCTGGAATAAATTCTCTTTGTTTATGGTGTGTAATGCTTTTACTGCAATGCTGAATTCAGTTGGCTAATATTTTGTTGCACATTTTTACATCTATATTCATTAAGAATATTGGTCTATAGTTTACTCTTTTTGTAGTATCTTTGTCATGCTTCGGTAACACTGGCTTCATAGAGTGAGTTATTAAAAAGGTCCCTCCTCTTTAATTTTTTGGAAGAGTCTAAGAAGAACTGATTCTAATTCTCCTTTAAGTATTTGGTCCTGGGCTTTTCTTTATGGGAAGGTTTTTGGTTTCTGAAAGGTTTTTGGTTTCAATCTTCTTATTTTTTACAGGTCTATTAAGATTTTCTTTTGGGACGCTTGGGTGGCTCAGTCGGTTGAGCCGCTGCCTTCAGCTGGGGTCATGATCGCGGGGTCCTGGGATTAAGTCCCGCATCGGGCTCCTGCTCAGTGGGGAGCCTGCTTCTCTCTCTGCCTCTGCCTGCCACTCTGCCTGCTTGTGCGCGCGCTCGCTCTCTCTCTCTCTCTGACAAATAAATAAATAAATAAAATCTTAAAAAAAAAAAAAAAAGATTTTTTGTTTCCATCTCTTCTTAGTTTCATTCCATTTCTTCTTAGTTTTGGCAGTTGTGTGTTTCTAAGAATTTGTCCTAAGAATTTGTTCATAGTATTTTCTTATAATCCTTTTTATTTCTATAAAGTTGTTTATAACCTATGTCCCCTCTTTCACTTGTGATTTTAGTTATTTGAGTCTAGTCTTTTTCTTCTTAGTCAATTTTACTAAAGTTTGTCAATTTTGTTGATCTTTCCAAAGAACCAACTTTTGGTTTCCTTGATTCTTTTGCTTTTTTAATTCTGTATTTTGTTTATCTCTGCTCTAATTCTTATTATTTCCTTCTCTCTATTAACTTGGGGTTATTTTCCTCTTTTTTTTTTTTTTCTAGCTCCTGAAAGTGCGGAGTTAAGCCACCAATTTGAAATCTTTCTCTCTCTTTCTAAGTGTAGGCACTTACTGCTATAAATTTCCTTCCGAGAACTCTTTTTGCTGCATCCCAGAAGTTTTGGTATATTTTATTTTCATTTCCATTTGTTTCTAAATATTTTCTAATTTTCCTTATGATTGCTTCTTTGACTCACTGGTTGTTTAAGATTGTTGTTTAGTTCTCACATATGAATTTTCATTTTACTTTTGTTACTGATTTTTATCTTCATCTCTTCATGTCTGGAGAAGATACTTTGTATGATATCTATCTTTTTAAATCTACTGAGACCTGTTTTGTAGCCTAACATATGGTCTATCCTAGAGAATGTCTCTTGTGTTCTTGAGAAGAATATGTATTCTGCTGTTGTTGCATGGAACTTTTTGTCTGTTAGGTCTAGATGGCTTATTTTGTTGTCCAAGTCCTCTGTATCCTTACTTATCTTCTGTCTGGTTGTTCAATCCATGATTTAAAGTAGGGCATTGAGGTCTCCAACTATTTTTGTAAAACTGTCTATTTCTCTCTTGAATTCTACCAACTTTTGCTTCCTATATTTTGAAAGTCTCTTGGATATATAAATGTTTATAATTATTATATTCACTTGCTGTTTTAAAAATTTTATTAATATATGGGGCACCTGGGTGGCTCAGTGGGTTAAAGCCTCTGCCTTTGGCTCAGGTCATGATCCCAGGGTCCTGGGATCAAGCCCCGCTTCAGGCTTTCTCCTCAGCAGGGAGCCTGCTTCCCTTCCTCTCTCTCTGCCTGCCTCTCTGCCAACTTGTGATCTCTGTCTGTCAAATAAATAAATAAAATCTTTTAAAAAAGTTTATTAACATATAATATCTTTCTTTGTCTCTTGTAAACTTTTGGATTTAAAAATCTATTTTATCTGTTATTAGTGTAGCGACCCCAGTTCTCTTTTGGTTACTATTTGCATGGAATATCTTTTTCACTGCTTTTGCTTTCAACCTATTCGTGTCTTTGGATCTAAAGTGAGTCTTTTATAGATAGAATATAATTGAATCATTTTTAAAAAAATCTTTGCCAATTTTTATCTTTTGATTGGAGAATTTACTCCATTTACATTTAAAGTAATTATTGATAAGGAGGGACTCAGTTTTGTCATTTTGCTATTTTTTTTCTATATGCCCTATACCTTTTTTTGTACCTCACTTCTTCCATTACTGCCTTCTTTTGTGTTTAGTTGATTTTTTAGTGAGTTCCCTTCTCATTTCCTTATTTGTATATTCTATAGCTGTCTTCTTTGTGGTTACCATAGGGATTACATTTAACATCCTAAGGTTATAACACTCTGATTTGAGTTGAATATAACAGTTTATATTCAATAGCATACAAAACTTGAAAGTAGCTCCCTTCCTTCTTTCTGTTATTAGAAGTCACAGATTACATCTTTATATGCTACATGGTCAATAATGTCTTTTATGAACTTGTCCTTTAAACCAGGTTTTAAAAAATGGAGTTACATACCATGATTACAATAATACTAGACTTTATAATTTTCCATGTATTTACCTTCATTAGAGATCTTTATTTCATCTTGCAGCTTAAAGTAACTGTCTAGCTTCTTTTCAGTTCAACCAGAAGGACACCCTTTAGCATTTCTTACAGAACAGGTCTAGGTAGCAACGAACTCATAGCTTTTGATTATCTGAAAATGTCTTAATTTCCCCCTCAGTTTTTTGATTTATACATTTCTTCCCTTATCTAAATTTTTATTGTAGTAAAAAATACTAACAAAAAACCTTACTTGCTTAACCATTTTTAAGTGTACAGTGAGTAGTATTAAGTACATTCATATTGTTGTGCAACTACTACCACCATGCATCTCTAGAACTCTTTACATCTTGCAAAACTGCAACCCTATACCCATTAAGCAACAACTTTCTATTTCCCCTGTCCTGTCAGCTCCTGGCAACTGCCATTCTCCTTTCTGTCTCTATGAATTTGACCACTCCAGGTACTTCATGTAAGTAGAATCATATAGTATTTGCCTTTTTGTGATTGGTTTATTTTACTTACTGCAGTGTTCTCAAGTTTCATCCATGTTATAGCATGTGTCAGAATTTCCTTCCCTTTGAAGGCCAAATAATATTCCAATAAGGCTAAATAATATTCCAAAATAGTATCAACATGGATACTTGGTATGTCTGGTTATTTTAATTGTGCACTAGACACAATATTTGAATACTTGTTTGTGGAAAATATTGAGGCCTACAATAATATTTTTTTCCCCATAGAAGATCTATACTTGCTTCTAGCAGATTCTCAGGAAGATCTAGCAATCCAGGATGAAGCTGGGTTGCAATTTTTGCTGGTCTTAGTTTGCTTCTAGTTTTCCCAAGCTAGGGTCCTGTGGAGACTCCATTTACAGCACAGGAAATTCATTAGGGATCCTTCTCTCTCCTAATTTTCATGGGCTCTGGAATTCTACTTTTATCTTTCTAACCCCATAAGGCTGCCAAAAACACTGCTCAGATGTCTCTGATGGAATAAGCAAACACCCTCGAGGGGAAAAGAATTCAAATATCAGGCTTGCCTCTCTGGATTATATCCTGAGTCTAGCAGGTAATTTTTTACTATTTTTTAATCACCATCAAGTAGTTGCTTTTTATGTATTTTTTTAGCTTTCTAACATACTCATTGTGAAGTTTGGTCTAAATTATCGAAAGGAAGTCTGATGGTTTTTTATTCTACTCTTTTTGTTGCTTCCTCTCGACTTCCACATAGGAGCCATTAGTTCTCTACCACAACTTCCAACTTCCGAGCTAAATTCAGTTCTTCGGTCCCAACAGGTGGTTTGGCTTTTTGTTCAATTGAGGAAGCAAATCTTTCTCAGAGCCCTCTTCTCTACTTCAATACTACTGTATTTTTAATACTACTGTAGTTTTAAATTATTTGATTGTTTATTTGTTTCTGTATCTTTCCATATTTTTGTCTATTTCTTTCTTTCTCAAAAAAAAGTCAGTCAACTATTGTCAACATAGCTTCAGGTTTCTACCTCCTCTCTCTCCCAATTTCCAATTCAACTTGTTTCATCAACTAGAGACAAGGCTATCTTCAGTCTCTCCTGTCTGCTTATAACCATTTCCAGGTATTCCTCACCTAAATAAAACCTTACCCCCAATCTCCTACTATCTTAAGCTGTCACGTTCTCTTTTCCATTCTTTAAATGGATATCCTTTCCTGAAGAGAAAACTCCTGTGATTTCTACTTCACTCCCATACCATTCTCTCAAAACTCCTTTATAGATGGTCATCAATGGCATTTAGGTTGGCAATGACTTTTTGTCATTTTCTTCTATGTTGATTTCTTTGGAGCACATGAAACTATGACCTACTTCTCCCTAAATCTTTTTATCTTGGCCTAAATTGTAATTCTATTTTCTTTGTTCTTTTACATTTCTGACCATTATGCCTCTGCCACTATAGCTGGCTGCTTTTCTCACATTCCTTATAAGACAAATATAATTTCAGGGTTTCTACAAGGTCTTTGGGGGCAGATAAATGGTTCTATTCTTAGAAAGCCAAGTTTTTTACAGGTAGGTCTTAGGCATGTCCTAGAGTAGGAGAGTAAAAATGGGAAAAAGTTTTTTGCTTAGCAATGTAAGAAGCTATTTAAGTGACAAACTGGGGAACTTTTTGCAGGTTATATTGCCTTTAGGAAAATGTTTCTCTAATTTAATGTGTATTTAGATCATATTGTCTCTGAGAGTTATTGTTTGTCCTTGAAAAAGGCATGTGAAGTTGTGCTTTCATGTTATCTGTAGGACAATTTAGAGACCTATTCTCACCTCCCACCATGAAGATGCTTGAACAGGGACTGAACTTGGAGTGAAAAAGCCCTCTGTGGACTGTTCTCCTGAAGCCATCTGTGTTGTCATCCTAAACTGACTAGCTCACACTCTGGAAAATGTCCTAGTAGCTTCCTGTTGTCCCTGGATTGTGTAACACTAAGGAACAAGGACATAGTCCAGTAGTAGCTCACACCTCTATTTGGGCCCGGTGGTTTCTCAAAAGAAAAAGAAAAGTAAAATAGGCTTTTATTTAAGGAGAGAAATAAAAGGGTAGGTTTCCAGTCATGAAAACAAGACTAGTAAGTCAAGTGTGTCCTATGAAAGGGGTAACATTTTTCCTTTTCTCTAAGATTCTCGGATATAATAATCTATTTAGCATACAGATTTAAGTTTTCTTTTTTCCTTCATTATCATTTCCTGTAGTTAGTCCCAAAACTTTAATAAGTTTTCAGCATGACCCAGAGCCTTGTTTGAGTGGTTTTATGGAGAAATAAAGGATACCCCAGGAAGGAGACATGATGACATCCCTGCACCATCACCCCCACATCCAGGTGTTTTTATTGAGGAAGAACAGGAGACAGAGAGGTCCAAGTGATGAAGAGCAGTGTGAGCACCCCAAGGGGTGAGAGAGCCCGAGAGGGTCTCAGGGGAAAATACGATAATGGAGAGGAACCACACTATACAGACTCTTTTTCCCAAACATATGAGAGGAAGGTATGCCTGCAAGGGAGACACTTCACAAAGTTCTATCTCAAACTCTCTTTTCTGTACTTGTCTTACTCCCCTACACACTCCTCTCCTCTCTTGACTGTATTGTCTACTTTCATAGGCTTCTGTGAACCTGTGAAATGACCCTCCTTACTCCTAAAAGTTACAATCACAGGCCCATAACTTGTACCCTGAATTATAGTCCCATATTTCCTACCAAGTGGTTATGGACATACTATTCACACTATAAACTCCATCTGATTAAGGTTAAACTTCGTGTTTTTACTTTTCCTCTACATTCCTTCTATCCACATCAGCATTTCTCGGTCTTTACTATTTTTATTTTTGTTGGTTGCACAGTCATTTTCCATCACCCAGGCTTAGGATGGGGTCATCTTCAAGTTCATCTCTCTTGTCATCTTCACCCATTTGCTTGAGCACATCCTGTCAATTCTTCTTTAGAGGCTCTTCCTTGGAACCCTACTTTTCCATTCCTAATGCTATGATCGTAACTTGGCCCCCTTGCTTCACGCTCTGATTCTTGTGATACCCTCCTGGTTTCTAGCTTCTTGTTTTTGCCTCTTCCATGAACCTGCACATCAGCACCAGATTAACACCTTCCTAAGAATTTTTATATCACTTCTCCATTAGAGCTTTTAGTGGTTCCTTGTTACCCTCCCATCTGGTATTTCATGCCTTCTCTGGCTGATACTAAAAATGTTCCAGTTTGATATCTCTCTACTCTCCTAAATGGTCCTTGCTTTCAACAAAACTGGTCATGCTTTCTATTTTCTTTCCTCTCTGTCTCATAGTTTTCTCATTCTGGGGCACATTCTTTCTTTTCTTTCATCTCACATGCATCTTTTCACAACCTCTACTTAAATACCACAAAAGAATTGAGGCAAAAATGTCGCTTTCTTAACCTTAAACCTCCATTTCACTGATTGTAATTGCTGTGTGTTGCAGGGATATATGTACATGTCTTATTTCTCCAACTAATTTGAACATCTTGTGAGAGTAAAGATGTTTTTCCTCTATTTTATTTCTTCTACAGACCCTATCGGAATGATAGGCACATTGTAATCAGCAGATGTTGGAAGGAATAGCCAAATGAAGGAATATTCAAGAAGAAAATGCTAAAGGAGAACAATTATACAACTAGGAGGAGGTTTTCCCTGTTCTCATTGAGACTCCTGAACAAAAGGTAATTTTTAAAGCTAATTAAGCTATATATACAGATTTACCTTTGGCTCCTTGTAGTCCTTTGATTTGGACTGCATTAGACTTGAGCATGCAGGTCTAAGGAAAATAGCCAAATGTCTTTTTCTTGAACAAAATTTCTTTTTCTTGCCATGGCTATGTGGGAATATAAGATATGAACATAAAATAGGTCTAGTTTCCAAAGATAGATCTTTTGCAAATATTATTAAACTTATTATTTCTAAGCCATTTGCAAGTCTGGCTTAATCTACTAAGAACTACTAGAAAAATTTCACTTTAATATAATTAGATTCTTTCTTCCAAAGTAACAGAAATAGAGTTTTCTAAAAATAAAAGCAGAAGAAAATGACATCATGGAAGCAGGGGTAAGTTCTTAGCCCTTTAATTCTATAGAAATGATATTATTATTCTGGTCTACTTAAACAGTTCTGTTGTATGTAACCAACACACCAAGGGAAGATCAAAATGTCAAGTTTAATCTATTAAAATAATTAAGTTTTGTTTGCTTTGGTTGATAGCAAGTAATTTTTAGTCCAAGAAAGGAATATTCTTATACTTAGCACTAATCTGGAGGGTGTTTTGATGTCAGTGAGTGTTTGGCTAGTTGTATTGCAATTTTGCCAGATTGCTTGGAGTCTGAAGGAAAAAAAAATCCATGAAATATATTTCATATTAATGACTTGATATTAAGTGAATTTGGCTGCATTATCTCTGCTTTTTCATCTTAATCAAAAAAGGGTAAGTACTAAAATAGTCACATTCAAAGTTTAGCTAAATCAAATTCTCAATAGGCCAGTTGTCTGTCTCTCTCATACACAAACATATACTTCTATTATACACTAAATTTTTTGGAGAACAAATCTTGAGCTATCTCATAGAAATGAGTGTTTGTCAGGTGACCTGAACTTTCTGAGATTGGAAAAAACATGGATTCTGGAGACTTCCTAGTGGACTTCTTAATGGGTATTTCCAAACTGTACAATTAAATGGCTAGGCTGGCTTTCCTTCTAAGTAAGATCTGTAGCCTCTTCTATCATGATGAAAATGGACATGGTAAGAAAAGAAGAGGGATGTGGCTCTTTCAGGTAAAATCATCAATTCAATGAAGCAAAAATATGAGCATCTGTGGTGGTCACGCATTGCAGATTGCCAATGACGGCAGATGTAGGGTGGGAGGTAATCAGGGACCTCAGCCGCTCCACATTGAAATTCATTGTCATTTGCCCCAAGACCATGCCTCCCATGGGCTGCTGTCAGTCAGTAACTGAGCTAGGCACAATATAGGAGGTAATCAGGGACCTCAGCCGCTCCACATTGAAATTCATTGTCATTTGCCCCAAGACCATGCCTCCCATGGGCTGCTGTCAGTCAGTAACTGAGCTAGGCACAATATAAAGGCAGGTCTGTTCCTGAGAGCTATGGGCCTCCTCTGGCATTGTCCCACCTTCTTCATACTGCATGGCAATCCAGCAGAATTTTCCTCCTGCCTTTCCTCCTGCTCTCCTTCACTCAGTCAGACTGGCATCATGATCTCATGGCTCTCCCAACCCTTTTCAGCTTCTTTCCTGTTTTCTCTCATACAGACATTTCCCCTAATAAATGCTTGCACATTTAATAACATCTGTTTCTCCAGTGACCTGGATTAACACAGTGTCTCCTGGGTGTAAAGTATTCTTCTGGGACACATTTGATAAACCTCTGTCAGTAACAATGGAAGAACAGCTGGCCTCCATTTCCTTGTTCCTTGCTTGCAGAGCTGAGCTGTGGGTGCTTGGGGTGGAGTGAGTGGATGTACTTTTTCTAATACTAAGCATGAGCTCAATGAATATTTGTTGGCATCATTCATTTAGTCAATCAATTGTCCCTTCAGCCAGGAAATGGCATACGCTTATCCTAACCTCGATGAGGTAAGAGCATCTTTAAGCAATGGTTTATTTGGCCAGTGAATGCAACTTAACTACATGTTTTCCAAGAATAACTACCACATAACAAAAATGGGGCTAGACACAACAGGGATTCACAACATGAAATATACATTGTGACCTCTACTCTGGAAGAATAATTTAATTAGGAAAGCAAGATTTATAATCATAAAATCATACTTAACAATGTAAGTATATAATTCAGTATGCAATATATAATTTATGGGACTTCATAATTTAAAGTATGTAGAGGATATAGAGATGAGAATTTTTATGTTTATGGGGTCATCTTGGAAGGAATATTCTATCCAGATTCTATTTGCAAAGACTTCTGTCTGTTCAGACATTTTTATTTCTCTTAGTGAACGTAGCTTTATCTGGTTTATAGCCTATGTCTAGTATATCTAGCTGGCATTCTCTGGAGGATGCTTTTAAAAGTTAGCTTTTACCTTTGTGTAACTTCCAGAGAGGTGACTTACACAGTAAAATATTGCTGTAGTCTTTCCCCACCTCTCTCCCAAGGGAAGCAAAACCCTATCCTTATCCTGGAGGAAGTCTCCAAGAAGGGGCCATTAACGTAAAAAAGAGCTAGGAAGGTGTCTGGTCAAATTTCCTTATTTTGTGAGTGAAGAAATGGAAACATAATGAAGGTAAGTGACTTGTAAAGAATTTTTGGTTAGAAGCAGCAACCAATCTCAATTACTTCAAACAAAGAGACAAATAAATAGAATTTATTATAAGGACTTGGGGGTATTCCATGGACTCCCTGGTCTGGAAATAAGGCTGTAGAAAACCATGGAGAACTCAGGAATTCTCTCTTTGCTGCACTTCTTTGTATCTGCTTGGTGTTCTTGGCCCTGCCTCTCTGCGGCTCAAAGAAAGCTCACATTTACATTCTAATTCCAGTCATATAAAAAAAACCCCACTGGTTCTCTTCAATCCCTAATCCAGGTTTCTGGAAGAAAGAATCTGATTGGTCCACTGTGGGTCAGTTGTCCAATTTAGCTGAATTAGCTGTTGTGTTGGGAAGGGGCCTCACATAATAGAAACTTTGCTGCATGGTGGGATGAGAGATGGGAGCAAATAGTACACTATGTGTGCTGTGCAGGCACCCCCAAGACGTCTGCCGTAAAGGCTGTATGCTGAGGGCATGGCAGAGATAGGGCAAGGCTAACTTTGCACATTCTTGGACTTCTGTGACTAACCAGGATTTTGGGCCTAGGGAGATGTAAAATATACATCCATAATGTACACATGCATGAAGACACATAAAGACCCACACACGTATATACATTGTACATATGCATATACATATGTATGGGGTGTTTGTCAGGAGGTTATATAACATAAACCTCCTTGTCGCAGTTTACAGACTGTTTTTTCTTTGATTGTTTTAAAAACATCTTACTTTAATTCCAGTGCAGTTAATCTTTTATTTTTTTAATCTTGAAAAATAATCTGTAGTTTCATCACTTTCAAGATAGAAAACTAGAATCATAAATTTATATTTCATGATTTATCTTGCTGATTCCATGATATTCCAAGTTCCAACAGGTTTCCTATATTTCCAAAAGTCTTACAAAAATTTTCTCCAGGTTATTGAGGCACTTTGTCCCTCCTTCAGTTTCCTAGGTTTAAGACTAGTAAATAAGATGAAATCATCAGCTGAAATCATGTGAAAATTTAACATATCCACTTTCATCTGTCTTGTGGCACTCCTGTTATGTTGTAGGTGGGGTAAAGAAGGAGGTAGAGAAACAGCAGCAATAGCAGCATTGAACATTCTTTGAGGGACTGGTATGCTTGGCCCATTGAATCTGTTATTCCATTAAAGCCTTAGAAGAGCCCTGCTATACACCTACATTTCCTATTGAAAACGCCAGGGTTCAGACAGTGGAAGTGTTTTTCTGAAGGTCATCACCAAACAGCAGATGTGACTTTTGAACTACAGACTGCCTAACTCTGCTGCCTTTGCAGTTTTCAGACACAGTGAATTCCACAGGCAATCCAGAAGCATGTCTTATATTCAGACGTGCTCAATTGCCTTGAATACATGTGAAGAACTCATGTAGAGTACTTGAAGCTATCTCCCCTCCCAATCCCCTTCCCTGAAACTTATAGCTCAGGGGACCCTGGTGAGTGATAGGAGAAGGACTGGGGTTTCCATTTCAGTTATCCATGGCTGTGTAACAAAGCCATCTCTAAGCTTTGTGGCTAAAAATAACCATTTATCAGTTCTCACAACTCTGTGGTTTAATCAAGCAGTACTGCTTCACATGGCATCTGCTGAGGCTCTGGGATGGCTAGAAGGTCCATAATGACCTCATTGTTATGTGGGTATTAGTTGGCTGCTGGAAGCTCAGTGAGTTCATTAGTTCGCCATGTGGGCTTCTCCATAAGGCTACTTGGACTTCCTCACAGCATGGAGGCTAGATTTCGAGAAGGAGATGCAGGCTGCAAATACCTTAAGGCCTTGCCTTAGAAGATACCCAGCATAATTTTCACCACATTTTCTTGGTTGAAATGGTCCTGGGGCCACCTGTATTCAGGATAAGAGGAAATAGAGCCCAACTCTTGATGAAGGGACAATGAAGTCTCATTGCAAAAGGTATGTCTTAAAGAACTGGAAAAGAAGAACAAATTAAACCCTATGCCAATAGAAGGAACAAAATAAGAAAGATTATTATGGAGATAAATGAAACAGAGACTAGAAAAACAATGGAGAAAATCAACAAAACTAAAAGTAAGTACTTTGAAAAGATCAACAAAATTGACAAACCTTTAGCTAAATTAAGAAAAAAATGAAAAAGACATGACTAAAATCAGAAGTGAATACATTACTACTGACCCTACAGAATTAGGGTCTAGAAAGATGAAAAGAGAATACTATGTACAATTTTATGCCAACAAATTAGAAAAATACCTAGAAACCCACAAATTATCAAAACTGACTCAAGAAGGAAGAGAAACTCTAAACAGACTTATAACAAGTAAGAAAATTGAATCAATAATCAAAAACCTCCCAACAAAGAAAACCACAGAACCATCACCTTAACCAGTGAAGTCTACCAAATACTTTTTAATGATTTAAAAAATTTTTAATTTGAGTGTAGTTAACCTACAGTGTTATATTAGTTTCAGGTGTAGAATATAGTGATTCAACAATTCCATAGTCCTCACTGTTAATCAAGGTAAGTGTATTTTTAATCTGCTTCACCTATTTCACCCATCCCTCCACCCACCTCCCCTCAGATAACTATTACCTTGTTCTTCATATTTAAGAGTCTGTTTTTCCATTTGTCTCTTTTTTCTGTTTGTTTGGTTTTTTCTTCAGTTCCACATATGAGTGAAATCATATGATATTTGTCTTCATCTAATTGATATAATTCGCTTAGCATTATACTCTCTGGTGTCATCCTGTCATTGCAAATGGCAAGATTTTCATTCTTTTTTATGGCTGAGTATTCTATTATATATATTATTCTATTATATTTGTAGTATATCTTCATATCAGAGACTGTGCTGGTTCCAGTTTTGTTTTTCTTTTTCAAGATTGCTTTGGGGGGCGCCTGGGTGGCTCAGTGGGTTAAAGCCTCTGCTTTCGGCTCAGGTCATGTTCCCAGGGTTCTGGGATCGAGCCCCACATTGGGCTCTCTGCTCAGCAGGGAGCCTGCTTCCTCCTCTCTCTCTCTGCCTGCTTCTCTGTCTGCTTGTGATCTCTGTCTGTCAAATAAATAAATAAAATCTTAAAAAAAAATTGCTTTGGCTATTTGGGGTCTTTTGTGGTTCCATACAAATTTTAGGATTACTTGTTTCAGTTCTGTGAAAAATGCTGGTGGTATTGCATTAAATCTGTAGGTTGCTTTGGGGACTATGAACATTTTAACAGTATTTGTTCTTCTAGTCCATGAGCTCAGAATACCTTTCCATTTATTTGTGTTGTATTCAATTTCTTTCATCGATGGTTTATAGATCTCAGAGGTCTTTCCCCTCCTTGGTTAAGTTTATTCCTAGGTACTTTATTATTTCTGATGCAATTATAAATGGGAATTCATGTTTCTGCACCTTCATTATTAGTATATAGAAATGCAACAGATTTCTGTACGTTGCTTTCGTATCCTGCAACTTGACTAAGTTCATATATCAGCTCTGGTGGTTTTTTGGTGGACTCTTTAGAATCCTCTCTATGTAGTATCATGTCATCTCTAAATAACGAAAATTTTAATTCTTCCTTGCCTCTTTGTATGCCTTTTATTTCTTTTGTTGTCTGATTGCTATGGCTAGGCCTTCTAGTACTATGTTGAATGAAAGTGGTGAGAGTGGACATCCTTATCTTGTTCCTGGCCTTAGGGGAAAAGCTGTCAGTTTTTCCCATTGAGTATGATGTGCACTGTGGCTTTTTTGTATATAGCCTTTATTATGGTGAGGCATGTTCCCTCTAGACCTACTTTGTTGAGGGTTTTGTTTTCTTTTTTAATCATGAATGGGTGTTGTACTTTGCCAAATGCCTTTTCTGTATCTATTGAAATGATCATATGGTTCTTATCCTTTCTCCTATTGATGTGGTGTATCATGTTGATCGATCTACAAATATTGAAGCACCCTTGCATCCTGAGAACAAATCCCATTTGATCATGGTGAATGACTTTTTAAAATGTACTGTTGGTTACAGTTTGCTGGTATTTTGTTGAGGATTTTTGCATCTCTGTTCTCAGAAATAATGGCCTGTAGTTCTCTCTCTCTCTCTCTTTTTTTCTTTGTGGTGTCTTCATTGGGTTTTGGTACAAGAGTAATACTGGCCTCATAGAATGAATTTGGAAGTTTTCCTTCCCCTTCTATTTTTTGGAGTAGTTTGAGAAGAGTAGGCATTAACTCTTCTTTAAATGTTTGGTAGAATTTCCCTGTGAAGCCTTCTGGTCCTGGACTTTTGGGTTTTTTTGGAGTTTTTTGGTTACTGATTCGATTTCATTGCTGGTAATTGGTCTGTTCAAATTTTCTATTTCTTCCTATTTCAGTTTGGGAAGTTATAGGACTCCAGCCAAGGGCATTTTGGAGGAGACAGGTCTGCAGGAGGATGTCGGGGGAGGGACTCATGGTGTTACCAAGTTATTTATCGAGTACTGGCACTGCGCTAGTGCTGGCACTAGTGCTAGACTGGCACTGGTCCCCACAGGTGTCTATGTGTCTACGTTGGTGGGCTGGGGAAGGAATTGGCACCTGCCAGCTCCTCTGTTCCTGAAAAAGTCTCCCAAGGACCTGAGATTAATAAACAAATTTACTTCTTGCATATGCCAGGCATTTTTCAAACTGCTACTTCTATGCTTTATTTCCACAGGGCTGTTTGTTGTTGTATCTCTTTAAGGGCGGGGACTCAGTTTCCTATCACCTCCTTGCTCTCCCAGTGCTTAGTTTGCTGGTTCTTAAAGTTCCAAGTGTTAAACCCCACTGATTATAAGAACTTGTGAAATTCAAGGCCCTCTGGTTTTCTTGTGGATTTCTCGTGGCTAGGGTACTTGTTATGAGGGTCTAGTCCTCTCCCTCTGCATGCCTGAGGTGTCCCTCCCCCCTGTGGATAGTCCCTATTTAGCTCTCTGCCCTTCCTCTCCTCTTTGATGTGGCCTCTTCTCTACATTTAGCTGCAAAGAGTCTGCTCTGCCAGTCTTTGAGTTGTCTTCTGAGTTATTTACATTGATGTGTGTGTTATCTACTTGTATCTGTGAGATGAGGTGAGCTTTCCCTGAAAGTCCCCTAAATTTTACCAAACATTTAAAAAGGAATTAACACCAATTCTACACGAACTCTTCCCAAAAATATAGAAGGAAAGGGAACACATTTTAACACATCCTATGAGGCCAGAATTATTCTGATGCCAAAGTCAGACAAAGATACTGTAAGAAAACCTACAGACCAATAGTCCTTAGGAGGAATAAAGACACCCCAAATTCAGAATAAGCAAATCCATAGAGATTGGAAGATTAGAAGCTACCGGGCATTGGTTGGTGGTTGGGAGGAGGTGAAGAGTGATTACTTAATGGATATGACATATTTTTAAGGCATAATGAAAAAATTTCTGAAAATAGCTAGAGCTCATGGTTATACAACCTTGCAAATATCATAAATACCACTGAACTGTATACTTTAAAACAGTTCATTGTATGCTACTGAATTTCATCTCTGTAAAAATATAACAACATGTAGGACAGTAAAAATTTGTTGTGGCTATTTTCAGAATATGCACACACGTGTGATTAATATAGATAATATGCAATTAGATAAAATCTCAGATAACCATAGGTAGATTATTTTTTTAAAAAAAGATTTTATTTATTTATTTGAGAGCAAGAGAGAGAATGAGAGAGAGAGAGCATGAGAGGAGAGAGGTCAGTGGGAGAAGCAGACTCCCTGCCAAGTAGAGAGCCTGATGCAGGACTCAATCCCAGGACTCCCAATCATGACCCGAGATGAAGGCAGTTGCTTAACCAAATGAGCCACCCAGGTGCTTGGTAGATTACTTTTAAAGAGTAACCTTATTTAGGGAGCTCAGCTGCCCAAATATTTCCTTAGACTGAAGGTGGTATTCTGAGCTTGTTCTTTTCCCTTCTGTCATGATGTAGGCCTAGCTGAATTCCAGTAGTAACTAACTGTTCTCATCCAGGAGGCTGGCCAGTTTGGAGGACTGAGACTGGTGGCTCTCTACAGGATGAGTTCACTGTATGTGACAAAGAGCCTTATACTGGTTTGGTATGGCTTTGCTCACCTAAGATCCCTTCTTCCTTTTAAAGCTGGGCAGCTTTGTTTCACAGGTATTTTGAGATGTGACACCCTGAATCTTCCACAGAAATGTGAGCACTTTTGCAAGAGATGAATTCTCTGAGAAGTAGAAACTTAGCTCCCCTGAAGGTCATAAAACTCAACCAACTTCTTTGGTTTTTCCCAAGATGGTTTATTAGAGAAATGGCATGATCTGGAGATGCTTAACTATATGGCATAAACTGTTCTATCCAAATTTGATACTGGCCCTTTTGCCCATGAAACCATAAGGCTTGCTGTGTCTACCAGATTGCAGTGAATAATTGTTCTCAAGAGCTGAGCTCTACAGGTAGAACAACTTCTTTGACTGAGACAGTTCCCCAGATATTGATGTTTGGTTGTGGACTCAGTTCATCTTTTAGGACCTGGATGACCCTTGGGGTCCAGAGCCTTATTTTTTACTGAGGACTTTCTCCTCCTTCTCCTGAATCAATTAGTAACCAGCCATAATTCTCGCCTGCCTGCCTAGACACACCCTTCCTCACTCTCTCCCTTTTCTTCTTACTTGTCTTTGTCTTAAGCAACTTTTATGAAAGAAAAGAACAAGTAAATGCTAAGCTGCTTACATTGGTCTTCAAATTATTTCAACCAATAAGTAGTTTTGCAGGGTTGTCATGTGTGTCAATATTATTTTATTCTACTTTTCTCACTTACTATTTCACTCACAAATTTTTAATCAGGACATTTATTTAATTTAAGTAACTAGGGGGATATGACAGAGCAGCTTTTCTCCAAAACTATCCCATAGACATTAAAAGGATTATTTGAGAAAATAGGAATCTGTGATCAAATAAGTTTCAGAGACACTGGATTAAGTCAAATTTAGCATGCTTTTTTTTTCTTTTTTTGCCATAAGATTTCTCAGAATATTCAGTATGTGTTGTAAGTTTTCAAAACGGGGATTTGAAATATTCTCCAAATTTATTTAATCCAAATACCTTCTTCTGTGAAGCATTGATAATAGGACTACCTTTGAAGAATAGTTATTTTACAAAAATTTTTGTCACACACTCCCTCCAAGAATTTTTAAATTGCTCATTACATATTTTTAGTTAACATTTTAAAGTTTCACATAAGTTTAAATAGTTGCATTGACACAAATATTGAACATCAAAACTAAAATGTATCCATCTTTTAAAAGTATATAATGGAATTATAAAACTATAACAATTTGATGCTCACCAACATACATTAAAAAAATGAATGAAGTTGGTTTTTTTTTCTTGAACCTGTATTTCCAATTCAGTTTCTCCACAGATTTTTATCCTCAGATTATATTGTTATGATTGGAAGTAACTTTTTGGTTATCCCACCATACAAAACAAATGTATGGAAACTAAAATTTTACATTTCAAAGTAATCATAATACTCTATGCGTTAATTTTTCCTACAGATTGAGTTTGCATTAGCATTATTATTTTAGAACAAGATTGATCAAAACAACATAAATATATTACCAATTCCAACACATAATGAAACATAAAAGGCAGAATTTACTGGAAGTAAATCTCTAATTCAGATCCATTATGATCAAATATTTCTTATGCATTTAATGAGAGGCAAACAGTGCCAAGAGCTAGCATGTTATTTCTTTTTTGCTATTAGGTTAAAAAGGTATAATTTTACAAAATGAAGTTGAAGATCTATGTAATTTAAATTATTATTTCATAATAAAAATAGCTTTTACCAAATTTAAAAGAAATTACATAAGAATTTTGAATGAATCACAAAAACTTCGTACTCCCAGAAGACATTTTAGTTACATGTTAAATAATCAGCAGCCCTGGCCTCTACTTCTCTGGCTATTTGACCACACATTTCCTTGCAGATAATGTCACATCCTAGGGATGAAAACAGATAAGGTGGGAAGAGTAGGTATATGTACATGTGAATTAAATTTTTCTTGATAATGAGTATTTCCTAGACTACTTTCTCTACTTTGCTCCAAAAGGGATTCTCAAGAGAGAAAACAGTGCTTTAGCAGCTGGGCTTGGGGCAGGGTGGCTGAAAAAGCAAAGTTGCAACATGGAGTCTGTTATTACTCTTGCCATCTCGCTCTGCTCTATGCCTCAATTCACATAGGACTACTTCACAGTTCACAGAGATAGATACAGGCATGGGCTTCCAGGTTTGTGGGGAATTGATCGGTTAGTGGAGGATGTTTCACTTTTGTTTTAAACCTCAAACATTTCTCACCCAGAGCAATGACGCCTGGTAAGATTTAAGATGGTGAATATACTTTAAAAAAGGGAGAGGGATAAAGAATGGGTTCAAACTAAAACAACCATCAACTTAATATAAACTGCTATTTGCATAAGATGTTGTATACAAACCTAATGGTAACCACAGATCAAAAACCAATAATAGATAGGCATAGAATAGAGAGAAAGGAATCCAAGTGTATCAAACCAACAAACCACAAAAGAAGAAGGATCAGACAAAAACTATAGAAACAACCACAAAACAAGTAACAAAATTGCTCTTTGTGTGTGTGTATATAGCAAACCCTCTCTTTCTATATATCAAACTCTCTCTCTCTCTCTCTCTATATATATATATATAAAACTCTATCTGTAAGAAAAATTAATGCATAGAGTATTATTGCAATGCTATAATTACTTTGTTGTTTTTTTATTAATAATTACTTTGAATATAAATGTACTAAATGCTCCAATCAAAAGACATGGGGTGGCAGCATGGATAAAAAAAAACAAGACCCATCTATACGCTGCCTCAGAAGACTCATTTTAGACCTAAAGATTCCTGCAGATTGAAAGCAAGGGGATGGAGAAACAATTATTGTGCAAATGGATGTCAGAAGAAAGCTGGGGTAACAGTACTTATATTGGACAAAATAAACTTTAAAACAAAACCAACAAGAGACAAAGAAGGGCACTACATAATCATAAAGGGAACAATCCAACAAGAAGATATAAAATTTGTAAATATTTATGCACCTAACATAGGAGCACCTAAATACATAATAAAAGTTAGTAACAAACATAAAGGAATGAATTGATACTAACACAATAATAGTAGGGGACTTTAACACCCCACTTACATCAATGCACAGATCATCTAAACAGAATATCAACAAGGAGGTAATGGTTTTGAATGACAAACTGGACCAGGTGGATTTAACAGGTATGTTCAGAATGTTCCATCCTAAAACATCAGAATACACATTTTTTTCAAGCACAGATAGGACGTTCTCCAGAATAGATCACATATTAGGCCACAAAACAAATGTCAACAAATTCAAAAAGATCAAAGTAATACCATGCATCTTTTCTAACCACAACACTATGAAACTGGAAATCCAGCACAAGAAAAAACCTGGGAAAGCACAAATACATGGAAGTTTACATGCTACCAAACAATGAATGGGTCAACCAAGAAATCAAAGAAGAAATAAAAAATTACATGGGAACAGGTGAAAAAACAAAACAATCAAAAACCTTTGGTATGCAGCAAAGGCAATTCTAAGTTTTACAGTATTATAGACCTACCTTAAGAAGCAAGAAAATTTTCAAATAACAGTCTAACCTTATACCTAAAGGAGCTACAAAAAAGAAAAACAAACCCAAAACCAGAAGAAGTAATAAAGATTAGAGCAGAAATGAATAAATTTGAGAAAAAATTAATAGATCAATGAAACCAGGAATTGGTTCTTTAAAAAAAGTCAACAAAAGTGACAAATCTCTACCCAGACTCCTAAAAAGAAAGAAAGAAAAGAAAAGAACGGAAAAGAAAAGAAAAGGGAGGAGGGAAGGAATGAACTCAAACAAAATCACAGATGAAAGAGGAGAAATAACAACCAACACCACAGACATACAAACAATTATAAGAGAATATTATGAAAAACTATATGACAAAAAATTGGACAACCTAGAAGAAATGGATAAATTTCTAGAAATATATAACCTACCAGAACTGCAACAGGAAAAAAATAGAAAATTTGAACAGACCAATTACCAGCAATGAAATCGAATCAGTAACCAAAAAACTCCAAAAAAACCCAAAAGTCCAGGACCAGAAGGCTTCACAGGGAAATTCTACCAAACATTTAAAGAAGAGTTAATGCCTACTCTTCTCAAACTACTCCAAAAAATAGAAGGGGAAGGAAAACTTCCAAATTCATTCTATGAGGCCAGTATTACTCTTGTACCAAAACCCAATGAAGACACCACAAAGAAAAAAAGAGAGAGAGAGAGAGAACTACAGGCCATTATTTCTGAGAACAGAGATGCAAAAATCCTCAACAAAATACCAGCAAACTGTAACCAACAGTACATTTTAAAAAGTCATTCACCATGATCAAATGGGATTTGTTCTCAGGATGCAAGGGTGCTTCAATATTTGTAGATCGATCAACATGATACACCACATCAATAGGAGAAAGGATAAGAACCATATGATCATTTCAATAGATACAGAAAAGGCATTTGGCAAAGTACAACACCCATTCATGATTAAAAAAGAAAACAAAACCCTCAACAAAGTAGGTCTAGAGGGAACATGCCTCACCATAATAAAGGCTATATACAAAAAAGCCACAGTGCACATCATACTCAATGGGAAAAACTGACAGCTTTTCCCCTAAGGCCAGGAACAAGATAAGGATGTCCACTCTCACCACTTTCATTCAACATAGTACTAGAAGGCCTAGCCATAGCAATCAGACAACAAAAGAAATAAAAGGCATACAAAGAGGCAAGGAAGAATTAAAATTTTCGTTATTTAGAGATGACATGATACTACATAGAGAGGATTCTAAAGAGTCCACCAAAAAACCACCAGAGCTGATATATGAACTTAGTCAAGTTGCAGGATACGAAAGCAACGTACAGAAATCTGTTGCATTTCTATATACTAATAATGAAGGTGCAGAAACATGAATTCCCATTTATAATTGCATCAGAAATAATAAAGTACCTAGGAATAAACTTAACCAAGGAGGGGAAAGACCTCTGAGATCTATAAACCATCGATGAAAGAAATTGAATACAACACAAATAAATGGAAAGGTATTCTGAGCTCATGGACTAGAAGAACAAATACTGTTAAAATGTTCATAGTCCCCAAAGCAACCTACAGATTTAATGCAATACCACCAGCATTTTTCACAGAACTGAAACAAGTAATCCTAAAATTTGTATGGAACCACAAAAGACCCCAAATAACCAAAGCAATCTTGAAAAAGAAAAACAAAGCTGGAACCAGCACAGTCTCTGATATTAAGATATACTACAAAGTTGTAATAATCAAAACAGTGTGGTGCTGGCACAAAACTAGATACAAAGATCAATGGAATAAAACTGAGAGCCCAAGAATAAGTACACAATTATGTGGTTAATTAATCTTTGACAAAGGATGCAAGAATATGCAATGGGCAAGACAGTTTCCTCAACAAATGGTGTTGGGTAAACCAGACAACTACATTCAAAAGAATGAAATTGGACCATTTTCTTATACCATATACACAAAAATAAACTCAAAATGGATTAAGGACATAAATGTCAGGCCTGGAACCTTTAAAATCCTAGGAGAGAGCACATACAGCGATGGACATCGGCCATAGTGACATTTTTCTAGATAGGTCTCCTGAGGCAAGGGAAACAAAAGCAAAAATATACTATTGGGGTGACATCAAAATAGAAAGCTTCTGTGCAATGGAGGAAACAGTCAACAAAACCAATAGGCAACCTACTGAATGGGAGAAGATACTTACAAATGACCTATCTGATAAAAGGTTAGTATCCAAAATATATGAAGAACTTAATACAACTCAACACCCCCCCCACAAATAATCCAATTACCAAATGGGCAGAAGACATGAACAGACATCCAGATGGCCAACAGACACAAGAAAAGACACTCAACATCACTCATCACCAGGAAAATGCAAATCAAAACTACAATAAGATAGTATCTCACACCTGTCAGAATGGGTGAAATAAAAAACACAAGAAACAAGTGTTGGTGAGAATTTGGAGAAAAAGGAACCCTTGTGCATTGTTGTTAGGAAAGCAAACTGGTGCAGCCACTGTGGAAAACAGTATGGACGTTCCTCAAAAAGTTAAAAATAGAACTATCATATTATCCAGTAATTGTACTACTGAATGTTTACCCCCCAAATACAAAAACTGTAATTCAAAAGGATACTTGTGCACATATGTTTGTAACAGAATTATTTACAATAGCCAAATTATAGAAGCAGCCTAAGTGTCCATTGATGGAAAAATAAAGATGATGTGTTTATATATGGGCGTGTGTATATGTGTATAATAGGATATTCTATAGAGAGAATAGAATATTATTCAGCCATAAAAAAGAATGAAAATCTTGTCATTTGTAATGACATGGATGAGACTAGAGAGTATAATGCTAAGTGAAATATGTCAATTAGAGGAAGACAAATATCATATGATTTCACTCATGTGGAATTGAAGAAACAAAACAAACAAGCAAAAGAAAAATATATAGAGGGAGACACAAACCAAGAAACAGACTCAGCTATAGAGAACAAACTTTTGGTTACCAGAAAGGAGATGGATGAGGAGAATGAGTGAAATAGGCCATAACGATTCGGGAGGGCACTTGTGATGAACACTGGATAATATACGGAATTGTTGAATCACTACCTTGTACACCTGGTATGAATATAACAATATATGTTAACTATACTATAATTAAAATTAAAACTTAATAAATAAATAGGGAAGATTTAAGATGGTGAAGGAGGATGCCCACTTTTTTCAAGTGGGAATAGGCATTTGAGAACTCAGGCTGTATCTCAGCAAATCCACTGTAGGAAAGGATATATATGAATATTAAGGGTCAGGTAATTCATTCCTTTGAAACCTCCAGACTAGCTGCTAAGACATCTTTGCCCACCCACAGAAATACTCAATCCCCAGATGAAGACTTATGTTACAGAACACACTGAAGGAGACCAGCTCCAATGCTCAACATGTGCCCTTAGTCAACCTCATAACCCATGGCTCATGGTCATGTGTATAGAGCCTCCTTCCAGATCTCAGTTTCAGTCTCATGCACTTGGCAGATTGTACTAACTGGTCAGGCTTTCTTTCCAAGGAATCCAAATATTGCCTCAGGACTTTTTCAGTTTAGGACTCCAAGACATACTTCCAAGTTAAGAGAATTGGTGTGGAAAAAAAAGAGAGAGAGAGAGAGAATTGGTGTGTAAGATGACAACTATTCACTGTCCTAGATTTAAACTCCTGAGAGTCATTCATCTATAAAACAACAGGATATGTCTACATGCTTTTAGGTTAAGGTGCCATGATTTATTTAACCAACTGCCTATTCTCAAGCATCCGAAATGATTCCTATTTTTTACAATTGTAAATATATAATTTATATATGGCATAATTCCTAAAGTGGAGTCCTGGATTATAAGAAGTCATAAAACAAATTTGTAGATTTTATTATACATATTGCCACACTGTTGTCCCTAAAGATCAAACCAATTTAGAGTCTGACCAAGCTGGATATTTACATTGTTATTTATTTGTGAGCTTTATTGGTACCTTATGCTCCCATAAAATTTTACATTTACATTTCTAAAATTGCTTCTATGCATTGATTCATTATATTAGCTTGTGTATAAACTGCCGGCTTTGATCCCATATCAGATATTGATTGGTTGTATTTGCATTCACTCTGTCACTTGGAAGGCATTTTATCAGTGAGGTTTGCCCTTCCTTCTCCACACAGATTGTTGGCTTGCCCTTGGTGCACTGAGGCGAGGGGTCCTATCATCAAAGGGGAAGCTGCCAGAGCACAGCTGCTCTGTCCTTGAGCCTCTTTGAAGTCTAAACAGAAAGCGTTTCAGTGCTTACTTAGTGCTAGGTTAGTGCTTTCTGTGCTATCTGTAAGCAGGGTCAACTCCTGCTCTTTGGGTTTTTATCAGACCTCCTTCCAGGGACCTATTGATGCTGTGTTCCAAGTTTAAGAGCTTTCTTTTTCACTAGTGAAGAGGAGTCTTAGCACCTGTGAGTTCTAATCATCAGAATTTTGTAATGTCTTCCCATTCATCCTATTTGACACTCCTTGCCTGGACTCAGAAGTGAGAATATGTATGCCCTAATACTCGTCTAAGCCAAAACCCAGCTATCATCCCATTAACGTATATACCTTGTTCTTCACACCTGTGGTCCAAGCTTTTAGCTCAAACTTGGACTATTCCAATCATTTTCTCTTGGACTCCATCCTGGATAACAGAAACTGGAGAAATCAGAAAAGAAAGTTGTTTTTTGGTGCCTAGAAATGGAGTTACCACTTATTTGTGGTCAGTGGATAAAACTAAATAGGGGCAGCCTCCCCAAAATGAGGAATGCCTCAAAAACCATGGAAAAGTCACATGTATTGCTAGAAGAAGTCTCTTGTGGGGCCAATGTATTCTGCCTTCTGGGTAGATGTTTAGGTACCCATTTTGGGTAGTTGTTAAGATAAAGAGAGCTTCTCTGTTACCTCTGGTAATGACTACTAATCTACTTTTCCCACAACAAGCTTCTTACTCCACATTATTAGCTCAGGAATTGTTCAAAGGGGGAGGGGTCAGTGAATTCCATTCCTGTAAGGCAAGATGCGTCAGATGGCTCTGGAGCCCAATCTTCCTTTAGAGCATTTCAAAAATTGGTTGCAAGCTAATTCAACCCATGGAAGAAAGCTAAGTGCTAATAATCAGTGAAAAACCAAGTAAATGAAAAGTTGAATTGGAGAAGATACCTGCTATCCCACAATAGAAGTGTTATGGTAGAAAAAAGGAAATCACCCAAAAGTTCTCTTAAGTAGTCCAAATTAAGATGTTGCAAATATGTGAATTAATTTATATTTAATTAAACATGGTCTCTGATAAATATGTTGATATAATCTTCTGCTTCAGGTTTAGAAGAATTTTCTGGTAGTATTAGTAGTAGTAGTAGTAGTAGTAGTAGTAGTAGTAGTAGTAGTATTTTACAGATCTCAATGAGAAAATAGAAAAAAATTAATCAAGGCATTTTATAATAGTAGAGTTATGTTTTGGAGTGGCCATTAAAAGGCAAGGCAATTCCAGATTCCAGATTGGGGAATTCCAGATCTGGCAATTCCAGATTGGGGCCCTTTCTGCTTCACTGAGGAATCTAATTCTTTGTGTTACGTACACTAGCTCATTCTATGAGGGGAAGCCCACAAAGGTCATAATTATCGAAACAGTAAGGACATTGGTCCCCTGTAGGACCTTTGGAAAATAATTCCTATTGATAGAAGCATTTCAACTCTTATTTCACAATGAAACTTCCTGTGGCCCTCAAGGACATCCTCTAGGGATGGAGGTAGAGGAAAACTCATCAGAAATATGCAACTAAACCCCTGGGAGTTTCAGCAAGTGACTGTCAGCCAAGTTTGGGTTAGGGGTTCCAGAGACTGGAACTCTGGAACTCTGACCATTATGAAAAAAAGAGAGTCTTCTGTATATCTGCCTTCTGTATCTCAAATCCTTGGCTTTCTTATTTAGTCTCATTTATTGTTACATTAGTCAGGGTTCTCCAGAGAGACAGAACCAATAGGATGGAAAGGTAAGTAGGTAGGTAGACAGACAGATAGATAAGGAATTAGCCTAGCCAATTATGGAGGCTGGCAAGGCCCAAGATCTGCAGGGTGAGTTGGCAGACCCAAGAAAACTGATGGTGTATTTCTAGTCTGAGTCCTAAGGTCTGTGAACCAGGAAAGACTGTGGTATAAGTTCCAGCCCAAAGGCTGGCCCAAGGAAGTTCACATCTAAAGATAGGAAAAAGCCAATGTCTCATTTCAAAGACAGGCAGGAGAAGTCTCTCTTACTTAGGGTAGCCTTTTGTTCTATTCAGGCCTTTGCTTGACTGGATGAGGCTCAGGCATTTTGGGAAGGGCAATCTGTTTTACTCAGTCTATTGATTTAAGTGCTAATTTCATCCAGGAAGATCCTCACAGACACACCCAGAATAATGTTTAACTAAATATCTGGGCACCAAGTGGCCCAGTCAAGTTGGCATGTAAGATTGATCCTTACAGTCACCAATGTACAGACAACATTGGCTTAGGAGATGTAGGAAACTTGCTTTAGAGAGCAAGATGGAGTCACTCACGTCAAGCAGTGACTCATGTCATGCAGTGACTTAAGCAGCCAGGGGTGCTACAGCTAAGACCAGATATCACCAAAACCAGCCCAGGCTAACGACACCCAGAACTGATAACCAACAGAACCAGTGGAGGCCTACAAAGGCCCAAGGCTGATTAAATCCTTTACAACGGGAAGATTTTAGCCACAAACTGTAAGACTCTCCAGATGCTGACCCTTGCACATCTGACCACATCAAAAAGGCAGCTGCCACCGAAGGCTCTGCCTGACTAATCTGTGAACATAACAGATCCTCTACTGCTTGAACAGGATAAGCAGTAAGCACTGACAGCTGGCCCAGACCAGACCCAGTCCTCATCTCAGCCGTGTGCACAGGGACTGACTTGGAGTTGGGTTTGTTAATGTCTTCCCCCTGATTGTATCTTGCTTGTTGTGTGACTTTGTATTGTGCTTCACTTTATGTGACGTGTATGAAGCCAAGTTAAAGGTGTGGTGAAATGTCATTGAGTTTGGAATCCTGAACCTGAACCTTTACAATTGTGTTAACCTGGCTTTATGTTTGAATAAAGCTGACATGGTGGAAAGACATGACTCCTGAGGGGCAGGCACAGGAAGGATATTTCCACACTGCTGCACGATGGGAAATACACCCATTTTTACCTCTGCTATGAGGTATGTGGTTTAAGGGAAAATGTGAGTGTAGTGATGGCATCCCTTTCTCTAGATGACAAAAGTGATTCAAGTAGAAAGCAGAAGGGACTCTGAACTCCCACACCGTGAGGCACCTTCCAACAGTGAGGGGATGAAGATGTGCTCAGTAGCTTCCCCTGGTGGCTCTGGCAGCTCTTCCCTCTGCAAGGCTTTGCTAAGGGAAGATGAGGGCAAAAGGGGCCATTGTGGGTCCCTGGGACTCAGAATCATTGAAGGGAGGAGACTAAGGTTCCTCTCAAACAAAGCGGATATTTGGTCTATTCCTATATTGCTTGAAAGCTTGGAGATTTAGCTTTGCATTGGGTTATTTTAATAATTATACCAAAAAGCTATCCAGTAGCTGCCTGGAAGCTATGTGATGGGAGGATATAGACCTTATAGTGCTTTGTGGGTGGAGCTGGCTCTGCCTTCTCCAAGTGCTTCCCAGTCCTGTATTGAAAGCAAGGAAGTTTGAATTTGACTTCCAGGTTCTCTTTGTGAGATCAGTGTAGAGGTGATACTTCTTTACAAACCAGGAAGATACCAAGAAGATCTATTTATTTTAAATGTTTAATTGAAAACTCTAGGATGAAAAAAGAAATGCTCATCTTTAAGGAGAAATATGTCATGAGAGGGAATTCTCCTTATTCCAGTTAGCTGTTTAAGAGTTTAGAAGGTTGGTAAAGAGGGCTTTTCTTTTTATGTTTGCCTACTCTTTAGCACCATTTGTTAACTCACTCACCTTCTTCCTAGAACTTTTCACACAAGCCAGTCCCAGACCAATTTCCTAGTTGCGTGGCAAGAGAGGAAGTGGAGATGATTTACGCACGTGTAAGATACTTCCTATCAGGCACAATGTGATTGCATAAGACTGTCTAACAAGAGAGTGGTGGTTTGGGGTGAGAGGACATTAATAACAGGACTGGAAGTGCCAGGGTGTTATGCAAATGGGGAAATTCATTTCACCTTTCCTTCTAAAGAGGAAATGACCCACCCTGCCCCCTGCCCCAAGAATAGCACTTCAAGTAAAAATGTGGAACATATCAAAAGACAGAACTCCAGCTCTCCACAGCCATAGCCAGAGGTTGGCAGAGGAATTTGAAAGGATGCAAAATTTGTAGAAATAAACCAATAGGGATTTACTTCTCATAGATGAAAATGGTTGTACACAAGCAGGTGTCAAAGGTGGTAATGAGGTCTTGAAGCCAGGATCAAATAGCCCAGAACCCATTCTGTAGCAGAAGACAAGAGTAGGAGGCGAGCAGATGCACAGCATGAAGAGGGTCTGAACTGAAGCAGAACTAGTCTCTCAGTCTCTAGGGGAACTTGAGGTTAAGAGCCAACTGCCTGAGAGGCACTGAAAGAATGCTGGTAAGTTTTTCAGGTGTTTGATAGAAGTGATGAATAGAACCAGGGGAGAGGAGGAACTATACCAAATAGAACAGCTGTGGGAATGAGTTCCCCATGGAATCATGGGCAGCAAACTTGGGGTAGCCCAACTGTAGGAGAACAAAGCAGAGCTCTGCAACTATAGGGTCAGGACACAGGCAGGGAATATGCAGGTCTCATGGACAGGTATAAGCTGCAGATGGAGTGAGGATGGAGCAGACAGGCTAGCAGTCCAACCATATGAGGATATGGAGTTAGCAAGTTTAAATTATTTAAGACATTATCAAGACGGAAAAAATATGAAGTGAATCTGATCTATGAGGGGGTACGTTCTCTTCTGTTATGCTTCTGCTTCTGGCTGGTGTGGTAGCCTTGGGGTGATGTCAAGTGGAGCAGAGACCCAAGATTTACGCTGATTGTGAGCATCTTTGAGCAAATGTGTGTGTATGTTTGGGGGAGGTGGATAGATAATGAGCTTAGTCACCAGGTAAGCTGGGCTTGGGCTATGTGAGGGAGATCATAGCAGGAGCAAGGGAAGGCTAGCGTTGAAGGCCCCATAAATTCTTCTCATGTAACTGCTAAAATCTCTTGGATCTGAGACAGAAGATCAAATTGCTACCATTTGAATGATGACATTGGGAACCAAAGCAAACCCTACTTTTCAGTGAGGCTGTGGGGTGCAAAGGCTTGGAGTCTGTGGAGCCATGAGATGCATTCATTCACTTATTTGCTCATTTACTCATCCACTTATTTTTTCACTTATTCCACAATCATTATCATAAACTAGGTTCCACCAGTTGGGTGTTCTCCCCCCTTTTTAATTGATGGAATTGCCATGAACTATACACTTATTTACACATTTACCTCTTCAGCACAGCAGCCAGCAGGAAGGGGTAGATGAAGATGGGGTAGAGGCAGGCAAGGAAGTAGATGAGCCAGGTAAAACTGAAGGGGTACCAGTTAGGAGGTTTCCCTGACATCTTCCTCAGCTTTATAATTTGGCTTCACCCCTGTTTCCAGCCCCCGTGCCCAGACACTTCCCTGATACCTGATGCTCTAGTCATCCCTGACCACTAACGGAACATCTCTACCTCTCTGTGAACTGGGAATAATAATAATATCACCACAGTTACTGAGACCTTTTAATGTGCTGAGGGCTAGGCTAGTTGCTTTATGTTCAAGATCACACTGATCCTCACATGCTTCCCATACAGATGAGGGAATTGGGGTGTAGAGAAGTAACAATCCCAAAGTTACTCAGTAATGCTGTTTGCTGCAGCACTGGAAGTTTCTTCTGTCTGCAGAAGAAAATTTGCTTTCACAGGAAGTCAACCAAAATAAGTATGAATTTGTATTAGTTTCCTAGGGCTGCCATAACAAAGAAGCACAAACCAGATGGCTTAGAACAATAAATTTATTGTTTCACAGTTCTGGAGGCTAGAAGTCTGAGGTCAAGTTGTAGGCACGATACACACCACTACTGATGACTTCATTTTTGCCCAGTGAGACCCATGTGGGACTTCTGACATTCAGAACTGTAGGATTTATGTTGTTTTAAGCCACTACATTTGTGTTAACTTATTACCAAAATGACAGGAAACTAATATAATTGTCTATAATACCTCTGAAAGTTGAGAGGCAGGTGGGCCTTATAGAGCACCTGGTTCCATCCCATCAGGTTACTTTCTGACTTAGGAAACTCAAGTGCAGCTCAGCTAGCCCAGTGCTTGTTCCACTCCTAGACAATTCCTTTCTTAACCCTCTACCCTCCTCTGGTAGTTGGTGGTAGTGATGGGACAGGAAGGCATTTTCATTGGCACCAAACCTAATCTGGGACTGTTTTAGGCAGGAATCAGCAGCCATACAATAATGCATCAGATTCCCAACTTCCATGGTATCAAGTTAAAATGTAGCCATTTATAGCTTCTCTACGAAAGCCACCTCTGTGCATTGCTTTCTGTGTCCTAAAAATAAGAGAATAAAATAGTTTTACAAAACAAAAAGAGGAATAAAGAAAAGAGAGAGAGAGAGAGAGAGAAAGCCCCCAAACAGATTCTCATAAAAATCAAAGGGACAAGGATGGGGAAGCCAAGGACATGTTTAACTTCAGGGCTGCTGTCTGATAGCCTTTAGATGCAGGGCACATGGGTCACTTTCTTTTCCCGGATTCTATATATAGCATGTCAGTTAGACCAGCATTTTCTCCAGAGGCCAGTAGATTTCCACCTGTAGGAATTTGGGGAAGAGAGGGAGCTGTTCTGATTTGCACTTTCCTTCTTCATATTTAGTGCTTTAACTAGCTCTGAAGTCATTCTTCTTTTTTTTTAAAGAGATGGTTAGATGAAGTAGATAATAAGAAAAAGTATTGCTTTTACAGCCTGCATAGTTTCAATAGAGAGAGCAATTCCTTTTAAAAGAAATGACATAAGATAATGGCTCTGTGTGTATTTACAAACACATTACAGTCCAGTTGCCAACTCTTAATTGACAAGAGATCATGAATATTTCCTAGCTAATCCGGATATTTACTTATGGCCAACAGAGACAGAAACATCTTCTTTAGATGGCTGATGTTGTCACTGGGTGCCCAGAAGTTACTGGCAACCCCTGCTCCTCTCATTCTTTCTTCTGAATAGCCAAACCTCCCTGTGGCCACAGTTTTCCTTTTCTATAACCAATTGCTTCCATTTTACTGCTCACACCAGTGTGTTGGACATTTTACTAGGTCTTCTCACAGAGTTTTATTGCTGAGTGCTGGAAATCAGATCACACACACATCAAAGGCACTTCCAAACTGATTTGAAAATTTATTGCTTTAGCATTTCAAAACATCATGTGTATTTCTCACTCCCTGTTTTTTTGTTTTTGTTTTTGCCTGAGTAGTAAATATGGAAAAACCAAAATTTATTCATTAATTGGAAGGAAAAGATTGTGAATATTTTATTTATTCAAAATGCAAACTAATATAATCTGAAGCACAGAATTTTAAAGCCAGGAATCTGGAAAATGTCTTCCAAAATAAAAGGGGTGGCCCTTATCACTTATGAAGTGCTCTTTCAAATATAAATGAATTGGAAATCAATCAGGCCTCTAGATCCAATTACCCATTTACACAAAAAAATAGAAGACAGATAAGTGAACATGTTAAATGGCAACATGGAGTTGCCATCCCTACAATCCAGACCAGGAGAAACTGTAGGACAAATGACCCAATTTCTTCAATAAATACATTAGAAGGAATAGAAAGAGAGAGAATATCAGAGGGGTATCTCATACGTTAATAGATTTAAAATATATCAGTCATTTGAAATGTGCAGATCTTAGTATGGAGACAATTGGAAATTTAAACATTGACTTCATATTTGATAATTTTAAGAATTATTATTAATTTTTAAAGTTGTTGTAATAGTAGTATGAATATACACTTTTAAAATAATTCCTTAGTTTTTAGAGATACCAATGGAAATATTTACAAAGGAGAGATCCTGGATTTGCTTCAAACCATGTGGTAGGCAGAAGGTGAACTGAGGTTGACACAAATTAATCACAGTGGGAGAAGGTGTATGGATACGTAGATATTCATTGAACTATTCTACGTAGACAATGTTTGAAGTTTTCCACCAAAAAATGTAAAAAAAAAAAAAAAGCACACAAAAAATGTACCCAAAAAAAGCACACACAAAAATGTAGAATCCACTGATGTCCTTAAAATTGCCCACATTAGGGGCGCCTGGGTGGCTCAGTGGGTTAAGCATCTGCCTTTGGCTCAGGTCATGATCTCAGGGTCCTAAAATCGAGCAGGGAGCCTGCTTCCCTTCCTCTCTCTGCCTGCCTCTCTGCCTACTTGTGATCCCTCTCTGTCAAATAAATAAATAAAATCTTTTTTAAAAATTGCCCACATTAAAGGAAAAATCAGAAGTGACATGGGTATAAGTTTCTAGACATCTGCAACTCCTTCTTGCTAATCCATGTCACCTTCCTGGACACCTTGCTCTCCAAAGCACTGTAGGTCTGACTGCTCATGCAGAACTTAGGTGAAAGTCTGAGTAATGTGTGTGTGAGTGTGCAAGGCACTGCATTAGCCTTCAGAGGACTGGCTATTTCCATAGTTCTCAGCTCCCTTCTTGGTCCCCACAGCACTCTCATTTCTGGGGTGCCCATGGAAATTAAAAAAAAATTTTTTTGGACATTTTTATTCAAAAAGCAATTTACTTTTCTCGTTCCAAGTCTATCCTGACAACTCCATGAGGACTCCTTTCCTTATTGTCCACACAGCACAGCTCTTTCCGTGTCGCAGCTTAAAAATCAGGGCAGTGGATTGCAGAAATGACTACAATTTTTTGCTGCTCCTTCATCAAACGGCAAAGTCTATTTCCTGACCCTTTGAGTCTGGGCTGGCCTTGTAACTTGTAAGCAATAGGCTGAGTGGCGTGTCGCTGTGAAGCTGCAGTGAGCTCCACTGCTGAATGGAAGCTCACGGGGAGCAGGGAAGAGCCACCTGGTGAGGTGCCTAGATCGCCCAGCTTCCTGCTGACCGCACGCAGATGCATGTGTGATCCCAGGCGGGACCAGTCAGGCTAGCGTACACCAGAACCAGCCAATCAACCCACAGAATGTTGAGCTAAATAGATAGTTGCTATTTTAAGGCACTCACTTCGAGGGAAATTTTTTTTTTTTTTTAAATGCAGGAACAGCTGACAGAAAGAGCCAATTACTCTTTCCTACTGCATGGGGGGCGCGGGGTGGCTCTAGTGAATAATAGGCACTTGATAAGTAGAGTGATGGGTGGTGTGGAGTATTTTTTTTTTTTTAATTTTTTATTTATTTTCAGCGTAACAGTATTCATTGTTTTTTCACCACACCCAGTGCTCCATGCAATCTGTGCCCTCCCTAATACCCACCACCTGGTTCCCCCACCCTCCCACCCCGCCCCTTCAAAACCCTCAGGTTGTTTTTCAGAGTCCATTGTCTCTCATGGTTCACCTCCCCTTCCAATTTCCCTCAACTCCCTTCTCCTCTCCATCTACCCTTGTCCTCTATATTATTTGTTATGCTCCACCAATAAGTGAAACCATATGATACTTGACTTTCTCTGTTTGACTTATTTCACTCAACATAATCTCTTCCAGTCCTGTCCATGTTGCTACAAAAGTTGGGTATTCGTCCTTTCTGATGGAGGCATAATACTCCATAGTGTATATGGACCACATCTTCCTTATCCATTCATCCGTTGAAGGGCATCTTGGTTCTTTCCACAGTTTGGCGACCGTGGCCATTGCTGCTATAAACATTGGGGTACAGATGGCCCTTCTTTTCACTACATCTGTATCTTTGGGGTAAATACCCAGCAGTGCAATTGCAGGGTCATAGGGAAGATCTATTTTTAATTTCCTGAGGAATCTCCACACTGTTCTCCAAAGTGGCTGCACCAGTTTGCATTCCCACCAACAGTGTAAGAGGGTTCCCCTTTCTCCACATCCTCTCCAACACACGTTGTTTCCTGTCTTGCTAATTTTGGCCATTCTAACTGGTGTAAGGTGGTATCTCAATGTGGTTTTGATTTGAATCTCCCTGATGGCTAGTGATGATGAACATTTTTTCATGTGTCTGGTAGCCATTTGTATGTCTTCATTGGAGAAGTGTCTGTTCATATCTTCTGCCCATTTTTTGATATGATTATCTGTTTTGTGTGTGTTGAGTTTGAGGAGTTCTTTATAGATCCTGGATATCAACCTTTTATCTGTACTGTCATTTGCAAATATCTTCTCCCATTCCGTGGGTTGCCTCTTTGTTTTGATGACTGTTTCTTTTGCTGTGCAGAAGCTTTTTATCTTGATGAAGTCCCAGAAGTTCATCTTTGCCTTTATTTCCTTCGCCTTTGGAGACATATCTTGAAAGAAGTTGCTATGGCTGATATCAAAGAGGTTACTCCCTATGTTCTCCTCGAGGATTCTGATGGATTCCTGTCTCACGTTGAGGTCTTTTATCCATTTCGAGTTTATCTTTGTGTACGGTGTAAGAGAATGGTCAAGTTTCATTCTTCTACATATAGCTGTCCAGTTTTCCCAGCACCATTTATTGAAGAGACTGTCTTTTTTCCACTGGATATTTTTTCCTGTTTTGTCAAAGATTATTTGACCATAGAGTTGAGGGTCCATATCTGGGCTCTCTACTCTGTTCCACTGGTCCATGTGTCTGTTTTTATGCCAGTACCATGCTGTCTTGGTGATCACAGCTTTGTAGTAAAGCTTGAAATCAGGTAACGTGATGCCACCAGTTTTATTTTTGTTTTTCAACATTTCCTTAGCAATTCGGGGTCTCTTCTGATTCCATACAAATTTTAGTATTATTTGCTCCAGCTCTTTGAAAAATACTGGTGGAATTTTGATTGGAATGGCATTAAAAGTATAGATTGCTCTGGGCAGTATAGACATTTTAACGATGTTTATTCTTCCCATCCAAGAGCATGGAATGGTCTTCCATCTTTTTGTGTCTTCTTCAATTTCTTTTAGGAGTGTTCTGTAGTTCCTCGAGTACAGATCTTTAACCTCTTTGGTTAGGTTTATTCCGAGGTATCTTATGGTTTTTGGTGCTATAGTAAATGGAATCGATTCTCTAATTTGCCTTTCTGTATTTTCATTGTTAGTGTATAAGAAAGCCACTGATTTCTGGACATTGACTTTGTATCCTGCTACATTACTGAATTGCTGTATGAGTTCTAGTAGTTTGGAGGTGGAGTCTTTCGGGTTTTCCATATAAAGAATCATGTCATCTGCGAAGAGAGAGAGTTTGACTTCTTCCTTGCCAATTTGGATACCTTTTATTTCTCTTTGTTGTCTGATTGCTGTTGCTAGGACTTCTAATACTATGTTGAACAAGAGTGGTGAGAGTGGGCATCCTTGTCGTGTTCCTGATCTCAATGGGAAGGCTGCAAGCTTTTTCCCATTGAGGATGATATTTGCTGTGGGTTTTTCATAGATAGATTTGATGAAGTTCAGGAATGTTCCCTCTATCCCTATACTTTGAAGCGTTTTAATCAGGAACGGATGCTGGATTTTGTCAAAAGCTTTTTCTGCATCAATGGAGAGGATCATGTGGTTATTCTCTCTTCTCTTATTGATTTGTTCTATCACATTGATTGATTTGCGAATGTTGAACCATCCTTGTAACCCAGGGATGAATCCTACCTGGTCATGGTGGATAATCTTTTTAATGTGCTGTTGGATCCTGTTTGCTAGGATCTTGTTGAGAATCTTAGCATCCATATTCATCAGTGATATCGGTCTGAAATTCTCCTTTTTGGTAGGGTCTTTGCCTGGTTTGGGGATCAGGGTGATGCTGGCTTCATAAAAAGAGTCTGGAAGTTTTCCTTCTGCTTCAATTTTTTGAAACAGCTTCAGGAGAATAGGTATTATTTCTTCTTTGAAAGTTTGATAGAATTCCCCAGGGAATCCGTCAGGTCCTGGGCTCTTGTTTTTTGGGAGGTTTTTGATCACTGCTTCAATCTCGTTACTAGATATCGGTCTATTCAGGTTGTCAATTTCTTCCTGGTTCAATTTTGGGAGTTTATAGTTTTCCAGGAATGCATCCATTTCATCTAGGTTGCTTAGCTTATTGGCATATAACTGTTGATAATAGCTTCTGATGATTGTTTCTACTTCCTTGGTGTTAGTTGTGATCTCTCCCTTTTCATTCATAATTTTATTAATTTGGGCTTTCTCTCTTTTCTTTTGGATTAGTGTGGCCAATGGTTTATCGATCTTATTGATTCTTTCAAAAAACCAGCTTCTAGTTTCGTTGATACGTTCTACTGTATCTCTGGTTTCTACCTCGTTGATCTCTGCTCTAATCTTGATTATTTCCCTTCTTACGTGTGGAGTTGGTTTGATTTGTTGTTGGTTCTCCAGTTCTTTAAGGTGTAGAGACAGCTGGTGTATTCTGGATTTTTCAATTTTTTTGAGGGAGGCTTGGATGGCTATGAATTTCCCCCTTAGGACCGCCTTTGCTGTATCCCATAGGTTTTGGAGTGAAGTGTCTTCGTTCTCATTGGTTTCCATAAATTGTTTAAGTTCTTCTTTGATCTCCTGGTTGATCCAAGCATTCTTAAGCAAGGTGGTCTTTAGCTTCCAGGTATTTGAGTTCCTTCTGAACTTTTCCTTGTGATTGAGCTCCAGTTTCAAAGCATTGTGATCTGAGAATATGCAGGGAATCATCTCAGTCTTTTGGTATCGGTTGAGCCCTGATTTGTGACCCAGTATGTGGTCTATTCTGGAGAAGGTTCCATGTGCACTTGAGAAGAATGAGTATTCTGTTGTTTTAGGGTGGAATGTTCTGTATATATCTATGAGGTCCATCTGGTCCAATGTGTCATTCAATGCTCTTATTTCTTTATTGATTTTCTGCTTCGATGATCTGTCTATTTCTGAGAGAGGCGTGTTAAGATCTCCTACTATTAATGTATTCATATCAATATGACTCTTTATCTTGATTAATAGTTTTCTTATGTAATTGGCTGCTCCCATATTGGGGGCATAGATATTTACAATTGTTAGATCATCTTGGTGGATAGTCCCTTTAAGAATGATGTAGTGTCCTTCTGTATCCCTGACTACTGTCTTTAGTTTAAAATCTAATTTATCTGATATGAGAATCGCTACCCCGGCCTTCTTTTGAGGTCCATTGGCGTGAAAGATGCTTCTCCATCCCTTCACTTTCAGTCTGGGTGTATCTTTAGGTTCAAAATGGGTCTCTTGTAGACAACATATGGATGGGTCCTGTCGTTTTATCCAATCTGCAACCCTGTGTCGTTTTATGGGTGCATTTAGGCCATTCACATTGAGAGTGATTATTGAGAGATACGTTTTTATTGACATTGTGTTATCTTTGAAGTCTTTCTTTCTGTCGATTGTCTCTATATTTCTGTTCAATGCTATTCTTAGGATTTTTCCTCTTTTATAGAACCCCCCTTAATATTTCCTGCAGTGTCGGCTTGGTGGTTGCATAGTCTTTCAAGCCTTGCCGGTCTTGGAAACTCTTTATCTCTCCATCCATTTTGAATGTCAGTCTTGCTGGATAAAGTATTCTTGGCTGCATGTTCTTCTCATTTAGTGCCCTGAATATATCTTGCCAGCCCTTTCTGGCTTGCCAGGTCTCTGTGGACAGGTCTGACGTTATTCTGATGGGCTTTCCTCTGTATGTAAGGAGGTTCTTTGTCCTAGCAGCTTTCAAGAGATTGTATCTACAATTATGATTCCTCAATTTTACTATGAGGTGCCTGGATTTTTTTTTGAATTTATAATCTTGGGGGGGTGGTGTGGAGTATTTACCAAAATAGGTAAATTAGAGGTCGGAGCTAACTTCCCAGAACAAAAGACACCTAAACTGACAGGGAAGTAAATAGGAATTAGCTAGGGATAAAGGTGGGAAAGATTTCTAGGGAGCAGAAACTGCACCCACAATGCTAGCGGCATCCTGAATGAATGTATGTTGAATTATTATGCGACACCTTTGAGTTAGAGACTTTTACACTAAAGGATGCAATGAGATGAATCTTTTCGTTTCCATCTGAATTGTTTTTGGGTATTTTGTCTTTGTGATCCTAAAGTCTAACCCCCTCAGGAGGGGAATCTGAGGCCTTAATAATGGCCTGCTTAGTATTATAGATATTCAGGCACACATATTCTATCTACTAGAAGTGAGTAAGCTCCTTAAGCAGTGACGGATTATTTTAGCGTTCCCAGACCTACCAGCTACCAATAACAGTGACTTTTTCCTGAAGATTTGAAAATTTCAAGGACTCTGAGTAACACACTGGTTTGTCCATTTACTCACTTAACCAATGTGTTACTCAGAGTCCTTGAAATTTCCAAATCTCCAGGGAAAAATCTCTGTAATTTTTATTAATACTATAGCCCCAAATTTGCTCATGCCCTGCCAGCAGCTTCTGCCTAGATGAGAATCTACAGATCCAGCTTTATTCAAACTACCTTTGCTGTGGTCTTCTCAGCTTTAAACTCTTGCTCACTACGTTCATTTTGATCATCCCTTGGACATTTTAGAATCAGCACCTCTCCCGCTCCTCCCTGGAAAGCGTTTGATCTTTCATCCCATGTGCTTTCCTGTTTTAGAGAGTGATTAGAGCCTGCAGGGCCCTGGACCTACATTACATTCAGTCTGGTTTGAAGGAGGGCAGTGCTTCACTGAGGTTCAAAATGGGAGATCTGTGAGGCAGAAACTTAAATAGAAATGTGCCAGTTTTCAGCACTGAACAACCAGTTTATGAATCTTTCTGCTATGCAAGAGAGAAAGCAGCTAAAGGGCCTCTTATTTTAATTAGAGAAAAAAAAAACCTTATGAACTATGAAAAACTAATTTAACCTATAGGTTCCATCTGTGGATTTTATATACAGAGACGAAGCTCACATGTATCTTCCCTAAAACCTGAATGAGCAACAAGCCAAGAAAGAATAATAGAAATTTAGACACGTATGGGACCTTAATGATCATCTAATTTAGACACGTATGGGACCTTAATGATCATCTAATTCTGTACATGTATCCTGTACTTGCCCTCTGGGAAGTTAAGTGTGTGTCCAGATTGAGAGAGCAAAATGTATCTGGGGGTGACCGGGTGTTTATTGTGGTGATGGCTTCAAAATGCACACCCGTGTGTCAAAACTAATCAAATTATACAGTTTAACTGTGTGCAGTTTATTGTATGTCAAGGATATCTCAATAAAGAGACATTAAGAAGATTGAGAACTAAAAGAATTAAGAAGAATGAAGGCAAAATATTGTTTTCAGGGGGGGACAGAATTGATACTGGACTATAACCTTAAACAATCCAGAATTTGAGACACATTCTTCAATAAATGAATTATTGAGAAAAACAAGGAGGGGAGGAGAGCACATAATGAAAAGAGATGTCAGGAGACCTATCTATCAAATACAATGTGTCAGTTTATTTAGGTCCAGACTCAAATAAATCAACTATAAAATAACATTTAGGAGAACATCAAGAAATTTTACATGCTGGATAGCTGATGATATTGAGGGATTAATTTTTTCTTTCTTTTTTTTTTTTTAAAGATTTTATTTATTTATTTCATAGAGAGCACAAGCAAGGGGAAGTGGTGGGCAGAGTGAGAAGGAGAAGCAGGCTCCCTGCTAAGCAGGGAGCCCCATGTGGGGCTCAATCCCTGGACCCTGAGATCATGACCTGAGCCAAAGGCAGACCCTTAAATGACTGAGCCACCCAAGCACCCCAAGGGAATAAATTTTTAAAGTGTGATAATGGCATTTTGATTTTGCTCAGGAAAAATAAAATGTGAAGGTTTTGTTTAGATGTATAGATTAAATTATTTATAAATGAAATATTAGGATGCCTGGTATTTGCTTCAAAATAATCTAGTGGAGATATTTGAAATGCTAAGGAATTATTAAGATTTGGGAGATGAAATGGTATGCTGGGTAATTTTTAAAGAGATTGTATTTTTGAAATGCATAATGAAATATTTACAGAGGAAATGATACAGTTTTGGGGATTTGATTCAAGGTAAACCTGGCAGTGGACAGTTAGTGGGGGTCTGGATGATGATCACTACTGAGGCCACTGATGGACACGTGGAGATTCAATCAGAAGTTCTCAATCAGAATTTCCTTTCTGCTCTGGCATATATTTGACATCCTCCAAAATATAGGCGGAAAAACCAACATGATGAAATTAATGAGTTAAGTCTAGATTATGAATTGGAGTTAACCCATTATTTGAATGGCTAGTGGGGAACTGGGTGTACCCACAGACCTAGAGGAACAGCACTCAGATTACTAGTTGAAAGGGGAGAACCACACCTGTTTTTATGTCCATGTGAAACTAAGGAAAGTGAACTATTCAGAGGGCAGTTACTAAGAAACCCAGTATCTCCAAAGACAGACTAAAGCCGTATAACTTTCCATTATCTTTTGAAGCCTTCATGTGCTGGTATTTAAAAATAAAAAACTCACCACAAAAATATGAAGCAAAGTTAGAAGAAACTCTTAAATACACTGTTTCTGTACTTTCTATCTAAATTAAGGGTGATGATTTCTTTTTCTCAAAGAAAAGTAAAGTTTGGATTGTTCTAGTTTTGCATCACATCCTGCTTTAGGCTGCCCTAAAACAAAAACAGAAACAGAAAATACCGAAACTTCAACAGGCTTTCTAGGTCTTCAGAATGAAGGGTATCATTTTTTCCTTTGGCTAGATTTTTACGTTTGTGTATGTTTTGTCAATACGTTTATCATCTTCCTCACTTTTCAAACTGCATTTCCTGTCCAGAAACACAGTTTCAAGTTTATATTTCGCTTTTCACATAGAATTCCTCATGCTCCATCCAGGAAACAGAGCCCTGTAACTGGAGGCTGGGATCACAAGGTCAAGGTGTTTCCTGGATAAGAACTCCATCAGTGTTCTGTCAAAACTTCCAGCTTCACCACCATCCACTGCACCCTCCTTACTGTCAGAGCACATGGGATGATAAGTAACCAATAGCAAATGAAGGGCTAATTTCATGGGAGAATTTTTGCCACCCAGTGGGAGGGGAACTGGATCCTGTCATTCATATTCTTGTGGACTATGAATCTCGGCGACATGTCCACCTATAAACATGATCTTTCTCTCTCCAGCTCCTAGGTTAGTTACTGCCAATTATCACCTGTTCACTGTGGGCAATGCTCCAGATGAGACGCTTTCTTCTTCCCTTGTGTATAGACCCAGTTGAAGAGTAAATGCAAGAGAAGACAGAGGGTGATCAAAATATAACTTTGTTACCAATAAAAGCCAGACTGGAGAATGTGGTGTAGGTGAACAACTCACATTGGCTTACTAACATACTCCCCATCCTTCTCTCACACATGTCCTCCTACCCCCACATCCTGATTATGGAAAGCCCACATAAGGGAAAGCACATCTGCAAGCATACCCTCTTAACCAAGATTGTGCCTCATACAGGTCTGGGCAGAGAAGGAAAAGAGATATTGGTACCTCATTGCTTAGAGCCTTCTATATTAGATCCTCTCAGTGGGGAATATAGACCAATAGCTCTCACCCATAAATCGAGGAACCTGTGAAGGAATGAATAAGGATAGGGCAATAGGCCTGAAGTGATACTTAAGAGGATGTCACCTTATAGGTAGTAGGAGAGTGGGTATGAGTGTTCCTTTCTAATAAGTGGATGTGTATTGGAGGTGGGATAGGTGGAATGTGGCAGTGAACATTCAGGGTAGAGGAATGAAAAAAAAAAAAAAACAAAAATTAGGAGTCAAACTCCCTGTCCTAGGGATCAGAAGCCTAAGGAAGGACAAGTCCAGGAAATGGCTGGTATCAGCTGAGTTATTTATCAGTTCAAGTAAATGACTAAGTATGGCCTTCTATATGGTAACTTTGCTGAGTGTATGCCTAAACAGATCCCAAGTGGTGAAATTTAAGCTAAGTGGGAATTTTTTAAAAACATGGAGCCAGATGAGAAAAAGGAAACAATTTCTAGTTCAGGACCTGTGAGCAAAATTGGATAACTGACCCTGTGATGGCCTTTGCAGTAAATTGATACCACAGGAAATGACATGGCTTTGAGAAGCCTTTAAAGTTAACCTAAATGTTCATGGTCTTGCTCTAACTGAGGGTACTACATAATTGAAAAAGGAAGTGAAGTGCTTTTGTACAATAATCATTGTGGTTAAATCTGAGTTAGATAAGGCCAAATGTGTAAATTTCAATGTTTATTGATTATGTGGTCAGAAAATATCTGGAATAACCATGCAAATGGGAATAGTGTCTAATTTTGCTTATAATTATATTTCTGATATCTTGCAGAGTGCCAATTGGCACTGTGTAAATACTTGATGAGAGGAAGGAAGGAAGGAAAAGAAAGAGGGAGGGAAGGAGGGAAAGAAGGAAGGAAGGAAAGAAGGAAAAAAGAAAAAAAAAGATCAGTCAAGTTAATAGGTGTGGGTAGAATATATGTTTTTCTGTAGGGTTTTGGGAACTGGGTTTATCAAGAGATTTTCTGCTCTCTAGGAGGACAAGGAAGAAGCTAAAGAACTTTGGTTACCAGAGGTTAAGGCAAGATATAGAACAAGAACCAAGCAAGTTAGTCAAGGCATATTATTGAGCTTAGAGACAGATCAGAGAATATGTTTCCAAGCTTGATAATATAAGGTAATGTGTGCCCTAACCCTGTTCACCAGTGAGCACTGAGGTTTGGAAGGCTCTTCTGTTCCTTACATAAAAAAACAAGCCTTATGGATGGAAACCATTTTCCAAACTTTCATTTGGAAACACAAATGAACTTCTGCTTCTGGTCAAGATGAGTAATAAGGATTGGATTTACCTCCTACTTGAAACAACTAAAATGCCGAATAAAATGTGGTTTCAAAACATGGACATCAGAAAATGAAGGAAAATGATCCTGAGAGGGGAAAATAAACACAATTTGCCCCAGTACTGCCTGCAGAGAGTGTCCAAGATGTAGCACAGGGAGGAGAGCTCATGGAGAACCTCACAATCTTCCAATGTTGAATAGGTAAGACAGGTGGTCCAGGAAAGCCGAGGTGACTGGGGGAGTCCCAGGGCAGAGTACTGAGGACCAGGGAGCTACACACAGTGACAGCCTTTGAGATCTGCAGGAGGTCTCCCCCAAGTCTTTCTTCACATGCATGTGAGGAAATTACCTAGAGCCAGGAAAATGGTCACACAAAAGTGTAAGAGGAAATAATCCCCTAAATTCACACAGGACTAGGAATGTTCTTCCTACCAGCCAAAGTGAAAAACCTCACAATTCACGGACTATCAATTAGAGAGCTCAGGTGAGTTTTGCCTCAGTAGTGAGACAAAATTATCCCTAGACTAAAACACCACTAGTCTCAATTGACAAAACTTAAGAGCAAGATCTCAAAGTAGCAAACTCTAAGTAACTTAACTGCAACCCAAAGCAAAATTCAAATATATTTATAGGAATATGAAGATATCTGGCCCTGAAAATTCAGTTTGGCATTCAAATTACCAGACATATTAATTAACATATTAAGAAGCACCAAAATATGATACACGATGAAGAGAGAGAAAAGCAATTAATAGAAACTTACCCAGAAATAACACAAATGATGGAATTAATAGCTAAGGACATTAAGACAATTATTTTAATCCTATCCCATATGCTTGAGAGCCTAGAGGAAAGATTGAACATGGTTAAGTAGAGACATGGAATACAGAAAAAAACCCAAATCAGACTTCTAGAAATGAAAACATAAATGTCTGAGATGAAAAGTACACTGGATGGTGTTAACAGAAGATTAGACATGACAGAAAAAAAGATTAGTGAACTTGAGGACATATAGAAATTATCCAAAATGAAACCCAGAGAGAATGCTGGGGAAAAAAAATAAACAGAACATCAGTGAACTCTAGAACCACTTGAAACAATCTAACATACATTAATGAGAGTCACAAAGAGAGGAGGAACAGAAAAAAAAATTGAAGAAGTAAAGTCCAAGAAATTTCCAAATTTGATAAAAACTATAAACATATGAATCATGGTCTCTGAACCCCAAGAAAAGAAACATGAAGAAAACTACATTAAGGCATATGATAAAATTGCTTTAAAACATGTAAAACATGTATAAATAGGGATGCCTGGGTGGCTCAGTTGGTTGAGTGTCCGACTTATTTCAGCTCAGGTCATGATCTCAGGGCCATGTGAATGAGCCCCACGTCAGGCTTCCCACTCGGCAGGAAGTCTGCTTGGGATTTCTCCCTCTCCCCCCCAGCCCCTCCCCTCTCACTCTGTCTCTGTCTCAAATAAATAAATTAATCTTTTAAAAAAATAAAAAAATAATAAATGTAGGATACTGATATCACAAAGGCTGTAAAGGGAAGAATAGAAGTATACTGCTGTAAGTTTCTTACGTTATACAGGAAGTGATATTATATCATTTGAAGGTAGACTGTAATAGACTAAACCATAAATCAATCACCATAAAAACATAATAAAGAGTTAAAGCTAATAAACCAACACAGGAGCTAAAATGAAATTATTTTTCTAAATGTTCAAGTAATCCAACAGAAGGCAGAAAATGAGAGAGAAGAGAACAAAGAACAGATGGGATAAATATAAAATATATAACAAGACATTAGATTTATTTTTTAAAAGTTTTCTTATTTATTCATTTGACACAGAGAGAGAAGGCACACACAGACAAGGGGAGCAGCAGGAAGAGGGACAGTGAGAAACAGGCTCACTGCTGAGCAGGGAGCCGGAACTGGGGGCTGATCCCAAGAACCTGGGATCATGACCTGAGCTGAAAGCAGACACTTAAATGCATAACCAACTGAGCCACTCAGGCACCCCAAGACACTAGATTTAAATAAGAGCATATCAATGATCATATTTCATATGCATTGTCTAAGTAGTCTAATTTAAAGGCAGAGATTTTCTGATTGGATAAAAAAGAAAAAGAAATGTTAAATTAAAAAACAAGACTCGGGGCACCTGGGTGGCTCAGTGGGTTAAAGCCTCTGCCTTCTGCTCAGGTCATGATCTCAGGGTCCTGGGATCGAGCCCCACATCGGGCTCTCTGCTCAGCGGGGAGCCTGCTTCCCCCTCTCTCTCTGCCTGCCTCTCTGCCTACTTGTGATCTCTGTCTGTCAAATAAATAAATAAATAAATCTTAAAAAAAAAAAAAAACAATACTCAACTGTATTCTGCATCCCAAAAAAGACAGGTGTTCTATAACCCCTTAACCTACAATGTCCTAATGGTACTTGTAAAAGTGCATCCTTCCCTGCTTATTATATCTGTAACAGTTCCTTCTCTATCCAATGAGCCACTAGTCATGAAACCTTTTACATCACAACATTTGGCTTCAAGTCTTTACTTCTGCAATGACTGCTCAGTTCCGACCCACTCAACTCAGTCTTCATTTTAAGAAACTGCTTTTGTCCAACCTGTTTCTTTCCATTGATTTTTTTTTTCCAGAAGAAACATGTTTATTTTGACAGAGTAACAGTGGAAATGGAAAACTATTTGAACCAGGGATTATGACCAGCCCACCCTCCTTCTGTGCCAGCTCTCAGCCATATAAATCATGACACTTACATCAAGATACAAGAAATCAGAGCTCTGTGATGTGGGACTGAGACTTCTTTGGGTCTCTCCTCCAATCTTCCTCAGCTCCAGTTGTCTCTACTGGAGGAGGCAAGGCCACATCAGATGGATACTGTTTTAGCACCAGCTAAGGAAGATTACCACATATCCAGCCTTTAGTCTCTCTTGTTGCTCACCTCTCCATGACTTTGTGCCCCACTTCTCATAACTTCCTGAAACGCATTCCTCAACTTGTGTCCCAGGTCCCACCAGATGCCCCTGATCAACTATAGACTCTTGTCTGCTAGCTTTCCTGATGCTGCCCAGACTTTTAAGAATCTCCCAATGTTGGTTTCTCCATGACAGCACTATCCCCAGCTGTCAAATATCCATTTGTTTGTGTTAGACAACCTGTGTCATAAAAAACAGCCCCACCACCACTACCTCCTCTGCCTGGGCCACTATGCCATCTGTCATCTGTTGCTCTACCCCTTGAATGTCCTGTCCTGCCCACTGCCTAGACCTCTTCCCAGCACTTAACCCTCTTTAATCATGTGGGTCTAAGTCCAGCCAGTCTTTCTCATGCTGTTGCAATGAACCACCTCAAATGGATGAGTGCCTAGGCCGAAGTGACCAACGCACTTCAACTGTCAGATTGTGTCTTCTGAGAATAACTACCTCAGAGAAAACTCAGAAGGGCCATCACTTTGTCTTTTATACAGTCACATCAGTGTTTGGTTTTTTTTTTCCTCCTAAGAGCATCAGAAGCCATATTACCAACATCTGTAGGTGCTCTTGGATAATAGTCAGGGCTGGGTCACATTTGGCTCTTCTTAATATCTGCTTATATAACTCATTAAATAAAACAACCATCTGCCTTAATGTCAAGCTAAAGCCATTACTAGAAACATGTAAAGGGCATAGCCATGCCCATTCTTCCTTTAGCCTCAGTCCAGGCTGTGATTACCATTCATCCTTAAGTTGTTCAAGACAGAGAACTTATGGTCCCAAAAGAACCCAGGTAGTGGCCTGATTAAACTCTAGAAGTTCAACCAGTAGTGTTAACTTTTAGAAATCTTAGAAGAAAATGTTGTGTTTGGGCTAGGACTTCTCCCATGGCTAGATTCTTTACTTTTGGTGGTATTCCTAGGGTTGGAGAGGTAGAAACAAGGATAGGACAAGAAATCAAGAGAAGATTTGGGGCATTAGGAAACACTTGGAGCCTCTGGACACAGTCCTGGTCATGACAAAGTAAACTTTGGACTTGGAATTACCATACCAGTGACAGAATGAGAGAGGTCACAAACAAAAAATAATGAGCAATGGTTTTCTCCATGAATTTTGATGCCTTCCTAATGGTACATAATACAGAAGAGTTGCCCACATTCTGCCAATGTGTATTATAAGGCTTAAAGCCCAACCAAGGTGGTTTGCACTAAAGAGAGATGGAGTAGAGTTGGTTTTTTTTTTTTTTTAATTTTAATTCCAGTATAGTTAACATACAGTGTTACATTAGTTTCAGGTGTACAAAATAGTGATTCAACAATTTTATACATTACACAGTGCTCACCATGATAAGTGTACTCTTAATCCTCTTCACCTGTTTCACCCATCCCCTCCATCCACCTCCCCTCTGGTAACCATTAGTTTGTTCTCTATACTTATGAGTCTGTTTTTTAGGGGGCACCTGGATGGCTTAGTTGGTTAAGATTCTTGAACTCAGCTTAGGTCTTGATCTCAGGGTTGTGAATTCAAGCCCCATGTTGGGCTCCACGCCCAAGTCTGTTTTTTATTTTGTCTCTTTTTTCCTTTGCTCATTTGTTTTGTTTCTTAAATTGCACATATTATGAAATCATATAGTATTTTTTTAAACATATGGTATTTATCTTGCTCTGATTTATTTCACTTAGCATTACGCCCTCTAGATCCATTGGTATTGTTGCTCATGGTAAGAGTTTATTCCTTTTTATGGTTGAGTAATATGACACTGTATATATTATATATACCCCATCTTTATCCATTCACCTATTGATCGACACTTGCGTTGCTTCCATAATCTGACTATTGTAAATAATGTTGCAATAAACATAAGGGTGCATGTATCTTGCAAATTAGTGTTTTTCTATTCTTTGGGTAAATACCTGGTGGTGAAATTACTGGATCATAGGGTAATTCTATTTTTAATTTTTTGAGGAAACTCCATAATGTTTTCCACAGTGGCCGCACAAATTTGCATTCCTACCAGCAGTGCATGAGGGTTCTTTTTTTTTTTTTTAAAGATTTTATTTATTTATTTGACAGAGAGAGAGATCACAAGAAGACAGAGAGGCAGGCAGAGAGGAAGACAGAGAGAGAGGGGAAGCAGGCTCCCTGCTGAGCAGAGAGCTCGATGCGGGGCTCGATCCCAGGACCCTGGGATCATGACCTGAGCCGAAGGCAGAGGCTTTAACCCACTGAACCACCCAGGCACCCCTGCATGAGGGTTCTTTTTTCTCCATGTCCTCACCAACAACTTGTTGTTTCTTATATTTTTTATTTTGGCCATTCAAAATAGAGTTTGTTTTTAATCCATGTGTCAGAGAGTGCATGATGAAGCAAAAAGTCAGCTGCAAACTACAGCTACAGTCCACAACAGTGGAATTAGCCTCGCTGTCCCCTTGGTACCAAAAAATGGTACCAATTGTAAATGAGCCCTTTTCAGCCATACATATGCATAGACTCATCATTCTACAGTATTATGCATAACTACTGCAGAACTAGTTCTAGTCTGGAAGGGAAATAGAGCATACTAAAACAAAGTTATTTTATTTTATTTTATTTTTCAAAGGCTTTTCTCTAGCCCCATCCATCATCACATTAGGTTAAGAAATAAATAAGGAAAGAAATAAGAGGGAACTAACCTTAAATGATGGGAGGACTTGTTTCAAATCCCTGTACTTTAGCGAATTTTACCTAACAGATTCCCATGGTCTCTGGTTCCTAGGATCCCTGACATTCCATTAGGGATGCCCATGATATCATTTATCTGTCCATTCTCACAGGGTGAGAGAGTGAGGAGGAGAAGGGCCAGGAGTGGAAAATTTCTCCTTCCAATACCAAAGGGAGATGAAGCTCAGCTTGGGGAAGCTTTCATTTTATCCCATAATCCTGTTGGTTTCTGTATTTCCAAGAGATGGAAAATGAGGGAAAAAAAGAAAGAGAGGGGGGAAAAGTAATAGTTAATATGTATAAATGGAAAATGATGCCCACTATTAGAAGGCCCTGTGTTTGAGATGTTTCCCCAGAAATAGGAGAAGTGGCCACACTGCCTTTCACTCTAGTGCACAGGGTAGTAGAGCAGTTATTCTTTGGGAAAAGGTAACTGTCTCATTTGGGCTCCAACCTGTGCCTGGGCTCTCATCTACCCTGTAAGAATAAAACCACTCAGGCATCCAGAATAGGGTTCCCTGAATGAAGCAAACAGATCACATTGAAGGAACTCAAGAGAGAGAACAGCAATAAGGATCACAAGGAAATTTTCAGGAAAAGAGGTTAATGCTAGAACTGGCTTTTAGGGGCTTTAGGGGTGGGTCAGTTCTTTAAACCTCAATTTCCTCAGTCTTAAAGTAAAGAAACTCATTGAGAAAAAGGGCTTTCCCAGTAAGGGATGCCTAGCCCACCCCAGGTGGGTCACTACCTGGGTCAGCGTGAGTCACTCAGAGGGCTGGATATGCTTAAAATTTGTCATGAGTGACTCTGATCATGTGAAACTAGGGAAGTAAATATTAGTCATACCAAGAGAGTTATACTTTCCATGTCTGATCTGGGCATAAACACTATCTCCTTGTTCCTGTCTTTAGTGTTGAAATAGGTTACAACTCACCATCTTTCTATTGATTGGTCATCTCCATGCCTATAACTTTCAAGAATTGTCACAAAGCCGCAGAGTATAGGTAATAACCTTGTCAGGCTCTGGTTCTCTACCACTTGTCTTCAGAGCCCAGTTATTAGTTAGTAACTCCTGGTAGGTTACTTTCCCAACTATAAAACGTGGCTTGTAATAATTCCGAACTTATAGTTAATGTAGTTGAAACAATTAGTACAATGCCAGGTACCTAACCATTCAACAAGTGTCATTATTAATCATCTTTTAAAGACACAGTTATGCCAGTTGTAAAGTGGTCATGAAAAATCTTACCTTCTGTCTCCTCCTAGGGATGCTATAAAACTTGAAGTCATGAGTGTTAAAGCACATAAAAATCTATCTATTAATACACTGAAATTCCACTTACAAGTCTCTGCTGAGGATTGCAGTATTGGGGAAAATGCCTCTGACGAAGGTTTTTTACTATTTCATTAACTAAACTCCCTTAGATTAGGATGGCAGATAAGCCAGTATTGTGCAACTCTGCTCGGTAATAAGTGAGGTAAGAGCACACTTCAGGATCTAACAGGCAATGTTCAATACTGAAACTTCCTGTTGCCTTGAAGGAAATAGGTTTCAGTGCCCCTGGCTCTGTTAGTGGGATTTCTGGCTATGGCCAGATGAGGAGGTCAATAAATCCCATCCTTAAAAAGCAACTATAAAGCTGGGCAAATTTGACAATAACAACTTTTCATTGCCTTGGAAATTGACCAAAGGCATACAAAAATATAAGAAACATTTGCACATAAAACTGCTAAGAACAGCAGGAGTCTGGCATTCTTGCCTAGGGCTGCTTCCATTTCCCTCCCCAAGTCACTGGAGAAGGTTTTCCCAGGGCAGGACAGACTATGAGGATCAGGAGCTTTGCAGCCACAATCAAAGACCTTGCTTGATTCAGAGCAGTGAATGACACATACATCCTTCTGCATAGTCCGGAAGTGACAATCTTGGCAGTGGGAGAAGATGGCTCTATTAACCCAAGGTTGCAGTTATGATTGGGACAAGCATATTCCTGGCTATGTTGATGTGCATGCACACCAGAGACTGGAGATAACCCCAAATTAGGCACATAGTCCTAGCCAACTATGGGGTTACACAGAAGAGACAGGGGGAATGCAAAAAGGTCACGTGGAAAGGAAAAGTTTGGAGAAGAAAGAAAAATGGCCTGAACTTTGAAAGTGGCCCCTACCTACTCACAAATTCATCAGCAGAGGACAGAAAACTTTTTGGCACCAGGGGCCTGAGCAAAACCCCAGTCAAGCCTAATACTCCAAACAAAAGGCAAAGATTGTCATATTGGATTTAAAAAACCAAGATCTGTGGTGCCTGGGTGACTCCGTCGTTAAGCATCTGCCTTTGGCTCAAGTTATGATCCCAGCATCCTGGGGTCAAGCCCCACATCGAGTTCCATGCTCCGCGGGAAGCCTGCTTCTCCCTTTCCTGCTTCCCCTGTTCATATTCCCTCTCTCACTGTCTCTTTCTCTCTATGTCAAATAAATAAATAAAATCTTAAAAAAACAACAACAAGATCTACCTATATGCTGTCTACAAGAGGTGGACTACACAAAGATTCCAAGATAGAAAGAGATTGAAAGTAAGATAATGGAAAAAGCTATCCAAAACGGTATCCATAAAAGAGCTCAAGTGGCTATATTAGTATCAAACAAAATAAACTGGAATCCAAAAAGTATTATACAACAAAGAAATATTTAATAATGAGTAGAGGATCAATACATGAGGAATTAAAACAATTATAAATGTATATAAACCAAAAACAGAGCAAACATATGAAGCAAAAACTGACAGAATTGAAGTTGAATTAAGTAATTCCACAATAATAGTTGGATATTTCAATACCCCCTCAAATACTGATAGAAAAACTAGATATGAAATCAACAAGGATATCAATGGGTTGAACAACATTATCAACCAGTTCACTCTGGCACATACAGAACACTGACTACAGACACACATTCTTTTGAAGTTCATATGAAATGTGCCGTAGAAAAGACCATATGATAGGCCATAAAACAAGTCCCAATGTATTTAAACAGTTTAATTATATAAAGTATGTTTACTGACTACAATGGAATTAAATTAGAAATCAACAACTATGTGTTTGATCCACAGCTGCGGCAGCAAATGCTATTTGTAAGTTGAAAAAAAAAAAAAAAGAAATCAACAAAAAAAGAAATCTGGGAAATCCCATAATATTTGGAAATTAAACAACACACTTCCAAATAACCCATGGGTTAAAGAAGAAATCACAAGGGCAATTAGAAAATATGTTGAGCTGGGTGTAAAGGAAAACACAATGTATCAAAATGTGTGGGATACAGAAAAAGCAGAGCTTAAATGAATATTTATAACATTAAATGCCTGTAATAGAAGAGGAAGCTTTCAGGTCAATAACCTAAGGTTCAACATCAAAAAAATAGGAGGAAAAAGAACAATCTAAATACAAAGCAAGTAAAAGAAAGAAAGTTTTAAAGATTAGAAGAGAAATCAATGAAACAGAAAACAGGAAATTTTTAAAGAAAGATCAATAAAATCCAGATTGGTTCTTCAGAAAAGATCAATAAAGTTGATAAGTATTTACCTAGACCTATGAAGAAAAAGTTCAGAAAAGATACAAATTTCCAAAATCAGGAATGAAAGAGAGGCCACCATTACTCATTCTACAGAGATTAGAAGGAAACTACAAAGCATTTTTGAGAAAAATTAAAGATCTAAACAAGTGGAGAGATATCTCATGCTCATGGATTTCAAGTCTCAATATTGTCAAGATTAAAATTCTCCTTAAATTGATCTGTAATTCTAACATAATTCCTATCAAATTCCCAGTAACTTTTTTTTTTTTTAAGATTTTATTTATTTGACAGAGAGAGATACAGCGAGAGAGGGAATACAAGCAGGGGGAGTGGGAGAGGGAGAAGCAGGCTTCCTGCCCAGCAAGCAGAGAGCCTGATATGGGGCTCCATCCCAGGACGTTGGGATCATGACCTGAGCCGAAGGCAGAGACTTAACCCATTGAGCCACCCAGGTGCCCCCCCAGTAACTTTTTTTGTAACAATTCACAAGTTGATTTTTTTTTAAATCTACATGAAAATGCAAAGGACTGGGGCACCTTGGTGGCTCAGTCAGTTAAGTGTCTGCACCCCTAGTTAAGCATCTGCACCCCCAAAACAATGTTTTTAAAAGAAGAACAAATTAAGAATTTACATTTTTTTTAAAAGATTTTATTTATTTATTTGACAGAGAGATCACAAGTAGGCAGAGAGGCAGGCAAAGAGTGAGAGGGAAAGAGGCTCCCAGCTGAGCAGAGAGCCCAATGCGGGGCTCAATCCCATGACCCTGAGATCATGACCTGAGCTGAAGGCAGAGGCTTTAACTCACTAAGCCACCCAGGCGCCCCAAGAATTTACATTTCTTAATTTAAAACTTCCTTTTGGAGTGCCTGGGTGGCTCAGTCGGTTAAACGTATGACTCTTGTTTTTGACTCAGGTCATGATCTCAGGGTCATGGGATAGAACCCCACATTGGGCTCCACGCTGGGCATGGAGCCTGCTTAAGGTTCTCTCTCTCAAAGTAAAATAAAATAAAATAAAATAAAACTTACTATAAAACCACACTAATCAAGACAATGCGGTATTAGCACAAAGAAAGACATATAGATCAATGGCAATGATTAAGGGTCCAGAAATAAGCCCTCACATGTACCATGAACTGATTTTTTACGAAGGCTCTAGACAATCCAGTTCAATGATAAAAGGGTAATACTTTCAACAAGTGTTGCTGGTCCAATTAGATATCCACATGCTAACAAAAGGAAGAACTTAGACTCTCATCTCATAGCATAAACAAAAAAATTGGCCCACAGTGGATCATTGGTATATATAAAAGCTAAAATTACTGAACGTTTGGGAGAAAATCTTTGTAAATTTAGTTTACGCTACACATTTTTATAAATGACACCAAATGCAAGATCTATAAAAGAAAAAGTTGATAAATTGGACTTCAAAATTTAAAATATTTGTACTTCAGAAAATACCATTAAGAAAATGAAAAGACAACTCAGACTGGGAGAAAATATTTGCAATAATATATTTGATAAAGAACTTCTATCCAACTGATATAAAGAACTTTCCAAACATGTTAATAAAAAAGCAAATAGTCCAATATAAAAATGGTCAAAAGATTTGAAAAGGTATTTCACCAAAGAAATTACACAAGTGGCTAATAATCTCATGAAAGATGTTCAACATCATTAGTTACTAGGGAAATGCAAATTAAAACCACAGTGAGATATCACTATATAGTCACAAGAATAGCTATAATGAAAAGGGCAATAACAAGGATAACATGGTCAGAGAGAAATGTAGCCCTCATATGTTGCCAGTGAGAATTTAGTATGGTGCAGCCACTTTGGAAAACAGCCTGGCATTTTCTTAGAAAGTTAAATTTTCCACTTGACCCAGCAATTCCACTCCTAGGAATCTACCCAAGGGAAATGAAAACATACGTCCACACAAAGACATGTATGCAGACGTTCAGAGCAGTATCACTCCTAACAGCCAAAACTAGAAATAATCCAAATATCTTAACTGGTGCATGGATAAGCAAAATGCTTCATATGCACACAACAGAATAGTATTCAACAAAAAAGGAAAAAAAACTACTGATACATCCTGTGACGTAGATGAATCTCAAAACAGGAGGCTAAAGTAGAGTGAAAGAAGTCAGACACTAAAAGCTGATTATTGTATGATTCCATTTGTATTAAATGTCCAGAAAAAGCAAATTTATAGAGACAAAAAGCAGATTGGTGTTACCTAATTAACCTAATTAATTGCAAACAGGTATGAGGAAACTTTTTGGGCTAATGGAAATATTCTAAAACTGAATTGTGGTGATAGTGACTGAACTCCATAAATTTGTTAAAAATCATTGAAACGTACCCTTAGAATGAGTGAATTTAAAGGCATATAGATTATGCCTCAATAAAGCTGCTTAAAATCTTGAAAATATGAAATATAGACACCTAAAATTCAACTACAGTCCAGTTGGCACTCCTTTGCTGTGAATCATCTCTGCTGCTGAAGTAAATTAGAATTTGGAATGATTGTGTAAATTTAATTGATAGATCTCCAAGAAGATTAATTTTATTTACCTAATGATATTTAAAGACACAAACGTTCAGTAAATTTTGTTATCTGTTTATAGCTGTCTACTATTTGTTATGCTCTCTTCAGTGCAAGCTGCTGCCCTTCTCAGGGGGCATTGCTATTCAATATAAGTAGTAATTAATTAAGAGCTCAGCTCCTACACTAGAAGCAAGCAGAAGGGCAAAAAAAGCCAAACAGATGTCCCCAAAATGAGTTCGGTTCTTCTAGCTAGTTTCCTAATTACCACTAATACACACATGTGCTAAGGATTGGAAAATACCCACTTCCTGTCAAGAATAGCAGTAAAATAATCAGCCAGAAAAAGAAAACCCTTTAATTCTTATTTATTGGCAGTTGAAATATATAAACATAAAAATCAGCTCAGACGCTGAATCAACTTTGATCATTATGACCAAGTAGGAAGGTGGTTTGGTTGATATTTAAAGAAGAATATAAGTTGGCATGTGGGGAAGGGGGAAAGATTTGCCCTATCAGACATCAGGACTTACTTTGGAACACTAGTAAAATTAGCATTGTGATAGATGAATAGACCAATGAACCCAGAGAGCCAGAAACGGAGCCAGATAATGTTCTATAATATAATGAAAACCCAAAACATTGTACTACGTTAAATGTTAAAATACCAAAAGCTGGGGCACCTGGGTGGCTCAGTGGATTAAAGCCTCTGCCTTCAGCTCAGGTCATGATCCCAGGTTCCTGGGATCGAGCCCCACATCGAGTCCCACATTGGGCTCTCTGCTCAGTGGGGAGCCTGCTTCTTCCTCTCTCTCTCTCTCTGCCTGCCTCTCTGCCTACTTGTGATCTCTGTCTGTCAAATAAATAAATAAATAAAATATTTTAAAAAGAATAAAGTAAAATACCAAAATCTAAGAAAACAATTGAAAAAAGGTTTCAGCAAACTTTTTCTATAAATAGCCAGATAGTAAACACTTCGCAGGCACATAAATCTCTGTCCCTTCTTTTCTTCCTCCCCCTCCTGCTTTTGTTCCTTCTTCAAGCCTCATTCTTGTTCAGTTCAAGGGCTTACAAAATGGGGCATAGAAAAGGGGCATAGTATTGGAAAAGATAATTTCAGTCAATATAAACAACAAAGGATTAGTAATTAAAATATAAAATGGTCTGTTACAAATCAGTAACAATATAGGTTGTTCAACAAGAAAATGAACAAATGATATGAACAGGAAATTGAATAGGTAATAAACATACAAAAACAAGCTCTTGCATGGAAAGTGGGAAATACAAATTAAAACATAATATTATGAGATAATATTGCACACCCTTCAGTTTGCAAAAAAAGGTTAGTCTAAGTATTTCAAAGGTACAGCTCAAACTGAAATTCTTTTACTTCTGGTGGGAGTGTAACTTAGTTCAACCACTTTGGAGAGCAATTCTGCACTATGTAGTGAATTTGAAGATATGCACACACTGTAATGCAATAACTCCACTAATAGTGCTAAGGAAAAAGGTGGGAAATCACTTAATATGCATTACTGGGGTAATGGATAACCAATTATGGCAAATTTATAAATATTATATTATATTATATATATTATATATTATATATTATATATTATATATTTATTATATAAATAAAATTTATAAATATATAAATATTAAATGCATATAATTTAAACATAAACAAATGGCAGTTTAAAAGAATTTTATATATATTTATTTATTTACATAGACAAACCCTATAAAATTTGTTGTACCAATAATTATATTGCAAAATGAAACAAGATGGGATCGGGAGGGAGACAAACCATAAGAGACTCTTAATTTCACAAAACAAACTGAGGGTTGCCAGGGGCGGGGGGTAGGAAGAGGGTGGTTGGGTTATGGACATTGGGGAAGATATGTGCTATGGTGAGTGCTGTGATATGTTAATAAAAAATAAGAAATTAAAAAAAATTATATTGCAAGTTAAGAACTGAGAATAGTGAAGATAACTGTGAAGAAGAAGCTAGGGATACTAGTCTCCCCAGACATCAAAACTGACAACAAATCTATGATGGTTAGGACTGTATGGAATTAGTGCAAGGATAGACAGACAAACTAATGGAATAAAAGAAACCTAGAAACACACCCATGCACATCTGGAAAAGAATACCACTGCAGATCAGTGGGAAAAGGATAGACTTCCAAATAAATGAAACCAGAGCAACTGGTTACCTATAAAGAAAAAATTGGAATTTGATCCTGACTTTACACCATAGTACAAACCTCCATTTCAGGTAGATTAGACATTTAAATATGAAAGGCAAAACTTTAAAGCCTAAGAGGAAAATGTAAGAGAACATCTTTATGACAGTATAGAGGTTTTCTTAAATAAAACCCCAGAGTGTTAACCATAAAAGGAAAAGACTGATAGCTTTGACAATGTTACATTAAAATTGAGAATGCCTCTTCATCATAAAACAGCATTTAAAATATTTTTTTTAAAGATCTTATTTATTTATTTGACAAAGATCACAAATAGGCAGAGAGGCAGGCAGAGAGAGAGAGGGGGAAGCAGGCTCCCTGCTGAGCAGGGAGCCTGATGCAGGGCTGGATCCTAGGACCCTTAGATCATGACCTGAGCCGAAGGCAGAGGCTTTAACCCACTGAGCCACCCAGGTGCCCCAAAACAGCATTTAAAAAATGGAAAGGCGGGACGCCTGGGTGGCTCAGTTGGTTAAGCAGCTGCCTTCGGCTCAGGTCATGATCCCAGCATCCTGGGATCGAGTCCCACATCGGGCTCCTTGCTCGGCGGGGAGCCTGCTTCTCTCTCTGCCTCTGCCTATACTCACTCTCTCTCTCTGACAAATAAATAAATAAAAAATCTTTAAAAAAAAAAAAAATGGAAAGGCAAGCCACAAACCAGAAGTAGATATTTGCAACATATATAACCAATAAAAGATTAAAATGCAGAGTATATTAAAAGTTCTTAGAAATCAATAAGAAAAAAGACAAACCCAATAGAAAAATGGACAATGGATGTAACAGTCACTTCACAGAAAACAACTCCAAATAAGCAATAACTGTATGAAAAGATGATAAAATGGAAATGTAAACCCTAACAAGATGTCATTTTGTCCCCAGCAGATGGATAGATGTTGAAAAGACCATGAAACATCCAGAACACTTATACACTGTTGGTCAAGGAATAAACTGCTCAAAACTTTGGGGGGGTGCATAAACTCATAGAACTATTTTGAAAAATGATAATAATAAATATAATAATAAAAGGAACCAGAAATCCAACTCTTAGGTATTTCCATAGAGAAATTCTTGCATATGTGTACAGGAAAAAAATACAATACTATTTGTAACAGCAATGTTTGTGGTAGTAAAGACTTGAAACAACCTAAATATCCAGCGGCGATACATGGTATAGTGTGTTCATCCAATGGAATACTAGGCAGCACTGGAAAAGAAATCAACATGGATGAACTGTGCAAATATATGAGATTGAAAGAAAACAGTTTTGGAAGAATACATACAACATGTATTCTGTACAAAGCTTAAACACATTCAAATCTAAATAATATGTTTTTTCAAGATTACGTATATTATAGCAAATTGTAAAGAAAGGTAAAGAAACGGGGGCGCCTGAGTGGCTCAGTGGGTTGAGCCTCTGCCTTCGGCTCTGGCCATGATATCCGGGCCCTGAGATCAAGCCCTGCCTCGGGCTCTCTGCTCAGCAGGTAGCCGTCTTCCCCCTCTCTCTCAGCCTGCCTCTCTGCCTACTTGCCATCTCTCTCTGTGTCAAATAAATAAATAAAATCTTTTAAAAAAAAATGTAAAGAAACGATAAGCACTCAGTTCAAGGAAGCAGTGGCCTCCCATGGGAGAGAGGAGGATGAAATTTGGGAGGGACACACGGGTCCTTCAGCAGTACCAGCCATAGCTCGCTTGTGAGTGGTGGGCGTACAGGTGTTGGTTTTTGTTATTATTATATATTTCTTATGGGCAACATATAAAATATTTATATCATATCTTTTATAAGTTTAAAATGAACAAATTATGTGGCAGAAAGAACGGTACAGTAAGATACCACTTATATAAATTTGTAAAGCACAAAAAAGCAAAGTAAGTATATTTTGTTTCTAGATACACACATGTGGTAAAGGCAGAAAAACACCCCCAAAACACTAAAATAATAAATAGGAAGTTTCACTGGAGGAGAATGGCAGAGTAGAGGGAACTTGGGGAAAGTTACAAAGAGATTTCAACTGTGATCTGTAACTTTCTATTTAAAACATAAAAGTAGGGGCCTCTGTGTGGCTTAGTTGGTTCAGTGTCTGCCTTTGGCTCAGGTCATGATCCCAGAGTCCTAGGATGGAGCCCTACGTCGGGCTCCCTGCTCCTCGGGGAGTCTGCTTCTCCCTCTCCCTCTGCGCCTCCCCCGCTCCTGCTCGCTCTCTCTTTCTTGCTCACTCTCTCTTTCAAATAAATAAATAAACAAAATCTTAAAAAATAAAATAAAACATAAAGATAACTGAAGCTAAGATATAAGACACTTTTAAGTCTGAGTTGAGTACTTAGGTGTTAGGTTTAAGGTTGCCAGACCGAGCACAAAGAAAAAAGACGCCCGGTTAAATTGAATTTCAAATAAACAACAATTTTTAGTATAAATAATTTTTTAAAAAGATTTTATTTATTTATTTGACAGACAGAGATCACAAGCAGGCAGAGAGGCAACCAGAGAGAGAGGAGGAAGCAGGCTCCCCACCGAGCAGAGAGCCTAATGTGGGGCTCGATCCCAGGACCCTGAGATCACTACCTGAGCCAAAGGCAGAGGCCTAACCCACTGAGCCACCCAGGCGCCCCTAGTATAAATAATTTTTAATATAAACATGTCACATAGGGACTGTCTGTGTTTTATCTGACAACCCTAGTTAGTTATATTAATCTCCATATCTGAAATATCTTATAGGAAATGTACATTTGTCCTGTATATTATATATATGTATATTATGTATATTTCATGTATATTATGAAAAATTAATCAGCAGTCACATTTTTAGTAGGCACAAAATGAGGAGAGAAGATTATACAATACCTACAGCTGGTATTCTCAAACCATTTTCTCTGATTATTTAACTCTAAAAACTGATGTACTTACTTAAAAACCATGATTACCACTTATTATATGTTAAGGTGTTAACATTCATTATCTCATTTGATCTCCATAAAAACCCAGTCCTAGTACCACTTTTCTTTGTTTTCTTATAGTTTCTGGTACTTCCCCAAGGCTCAGAAATTGGCCATGTTCTCAGAAATAATGTGTGGTTCCAAAGCCATTGTCCCTTCCACCTGATGGACACACACACACACACACACACACAGAGAACAATCTTTTCTCAGTCCTTCATGGTCTCTCCCTACCTGGACTTCTATATCATTTTGTATCTGGTTCCTCCTTTGGCAGGAGCACTTATTAGCCTTGTGTTTGTTATCTTTCCAGAAACAAACCACCCACCTACTTAGATTGCATACTTCTTTGCTGATCACTACCCAGCCCCAGCTCCAAATCTCTGACTAACTATTGTCTTGTGGGAAGAAGGTGCACAGTACATATTTGTCAGTTGACTGGTCAGCATTTTTCCTAAGGGCCTTTTGGAAGGCAGCAGTGGACTTGGCCATTTCCACCAGTCATACTTAATTTTTTTTAGTTAATTAATTGATTGATTGATTTAAAGTAAACTCCGTGCCTAGTGTGGGGCTTGAATTCACAACTTTGAGATCAGGAGTCCAATGCTCGACCAACTGAGCCAGCTAGGTGCCTCCACCGCCCTACTTTGAACACAAAGTTTCTTGGCTTTCAGTTTTCATATTAAAGTGCTCTGATTCCTTCTGGCCAGCACAGAGCATGACAGAGTCTTGAAGCCCTCTAGATAGACACCACCTGGGGAAGCTCAGAGACAGTTTTCTTGGGAATGTCCACATAAACAGCCCAAGTCCATGCCTACTACTAATTTTTAAAATGCCCCAACACAACCCCTTTTTGTTGTTTAGAAGAGCAGGCAAGAGTCCCTTCTGCCCCACAGAATAACAAAAGACCAGTTGGCTTCCTGTCAAATATGCTAATTGCCCAGCTTCCAAGTTTCAGCTCAAGGCCCATTTTTATGCCTGACTTAAAAATAAAGTCCTGACAATAAGGTCTTGAATGGAAATGCTGACAACACTAACTGGTGAGAACAAACAGCTATTCCAGGAAGGGAAACAATGCAGGGAGGCAGTGAGCACCCATTCTAAGCTCCAGCCGGCCTTGGTACTCCAGGCTGCCCAGGGACCAAGCCTGATTTCTTTACTGGGGGCTTGAGGAAATGTGATCCTATATCTTTGTTCTCTGAGTTTAAAAGTGGAATTAGCTTTGCCTTTTTCGGTTAGGTTGGAGGGACAGTTTGGACCCCTGCACTTGCGGGGAACTGATTCTGAAACTCAGGACAATCAGTGTGCAGGCCTGGAGCTGGGGTACAGGCCCCTGTGCACCTGTGTGCAGTTTCCTTGCTCCCAGGGAATGTCTGTGCAACATTCAAAACAAGAGCCACAAATAAACAGGCCTGGATGACCAAATGGACTTCACCAAGATGCTTTCCCTGGGTGGCAGTGATCTAGGTCCCAGTCCTCATTTTAAAGATTATTTATTTATTTACTTATTTGAGAGAGAGAGAGAGAGAGTACAAGACTGGGGAGGGTCAGAGGGAGAAGCAGACTCCCCGCTGAGCAGGAGCCTGTTTCAAGGCTCCATTCTGGGACTCCGGAATCATGACCTGAGCCAAAAGCAGATGCTTAACCAACTAAGCCACTCAGGTGCCCCCCACCCTTCTCCAAGTCCACATTTTAATAGCTCCATCTGAATAGCAGCCTTAACATTCTATGTCAGTGGAGGCTGCGCCTCCAATTCTAACCAAAATAGGGGAAAAGCTACTCCATGGTATCATCTCCTTTCATTTACATTCACCAGATGAGGATTTTACAGATGAGGATCCTAAGCCTCAGAAAGGGTAAACCATTAAGTAAGACCACATTGTTAACAGATGCTAGACTTGAAATGTAAACCCAAGGGTGTGAGATATGATGAAGTTCAGGACACATTACCTCAAAACATGGCACCTTGGCCTACTGGATACCTAAGCTGAAGGAATTTGAGGAAATGGCAGATGCAAAGTTGTGCTCGCTTTCCCCTGGTCCTTCTCCCCTGAAACAGGCCATAAACACTTGTGTGAGAGGTGCTCTCTCTATATCCGGAGGAAAGTAACACCCTCTGTCCAAAGGCAAAGGGACACCAAGAAGAATCCCAGCAAACAGGCCTTGCTAAATTCCCCATTTACAACACTTACCTCATACTCTTTGACCTACCATATTTCTACATGAATGCCCACTATTCATCATACCTCACATAAAAAATACTCAGGCCTGTTTCTTCAAGGCTCCCATGTCATATAAAATTTATATTAAATAAAAGTGTGTGCTTTTCTCCTATTAATTTGTCAGTTTGATTTTCAGACCCAGACAGAGACTAGAGGGTTGAGGAAAATTTTTCCTCCCCTACAGATCCCACGCTTGCTACTCAAAGAGTGGTCCATGGACCAGCAGCATCTGGCATCACCTGGGAACTTGTTAGAAATACAGAATCTGATAACTTGCCTTTTAACAAGATCTCCTGGGCTTCACATGCACAAGAAAGTTTGAGAAGTGCTGACTCATACCCCAGCCCTTCTCAAATGACCCTGCTCCACAATTGAAAGAAATGAGGATGGAACCATAAGTATCTTGGAAGATAAAACTGGGTGTGACATAAAGGTCCTAAGGAGAGTGGAGTGTCAGGTGGAAGGAAATGAAGGATTTAGGATAGCAGTTACATTATGTCTCAGAGGACTGCCTCAGATGCAGTGCAGAGAAGAATAAGGTAATCTCTATATTTAGGTATCTTCACATCCTGGGTCTGCCATTTACTAGCTATAAAACCTTGGGAAACTTGTTAAATTCCCTGAGTCTCAGTTCATCTCTCAAACGAGGATAATGCTACATATTAAGTTGTTCTGATGTTCAGTGAGAATCGTGTGTGTGTGTGTGTGCATGCACGTGTGAATATATATAATGTGACAGGAATGTCATAGGTCATCAATATGGGTACATAGTAAATATTAATATCCACATTAAATATTATGTCATCTAGAGTCTGAGGGGACTTTAAAAAGAGTTTTCCTGCAAGCAACAGAAACCACTCTGGTTAGTTCAAGGGATTCATTACCGAATATTACGTCGTTTACAAAATATCATTGTAAGGAGCTGATTCAAGTGAGAGCTTCCAGGAACAATTCCCAGGCTCAGAAGCACACTTGCACCGCACTGCAGAAAGCCTTCCCATGGAATTCATTGCCTACGCAGCAGTCCAGTGCTGGCAAAATGACTGCCTTACCCTCTGCCCTCTTCACCTTGGTTCAGGTTCAAACTGAGTCTCGTGCTTTGGTGTATCTCATTAGAGGAACCTGGATCACAACCAAAACCCTGGTTGCAGGGAAACCTGGAAAATGTAGTTGTTAGCTTTCCAGTGGCTACAGAACAAGGAGGCACTCTGGAAGAGGCTTACAATGGATGAGAGGGGACAGCCCATAATGTCCATCACTGGGGGGTTGCAAGGCTTTACTATGCCCTAAATACGATGATCTGATCTAGGGGTCAGGGCCTTATTTCGGGGCTACGTGGGGATGGGGGTAAGGATAGATCAACAGATGTGAATAATACCTACCAGTCAGGGGTGCTGCAAGAGAGATTCAGGCACTGTGTGAGTGCTGGGCCAAATGGCCTGTCAGGTGCTTATATACTCTGAAATTCAGGGCTCCCTTGAGGCACAAGGGAGGTAATGTCTTACTTCCCCAGAAGAAGCTATAATAGGAAAGAAGTATGACACACCAATAGGGAAGATTTGGACTGAGAGCTCTCTATCATGTGCAAATCTCTGTCAGAGCAGTGTCTGCCTCCCTACTTTACGTAAGGACCTGGCCGAGGGGCTTCTTAGGAGGAGGGGACAGTGCCCCATCCTTGTTAGACAATTAATGGCATTGTTCTGTATGTTACTTACCTGAAACAGTTAATGCTCTTCCTTCTGAAGGGGGCCTGCCATTGGCCCTGAAAAGATTAGAGGGAATGACTACTTTTACCAACCAATAAGAGGTGACCTATGAATAGATTCTTTCTGTAATATTGTGAATACCTGTGGACCAGAAATATTTGAAAATCTGAAAAGACAAAACGACAGAATCATGTGTTGTATGCAGCAGACAGAGTTATTATTGTTTCCCTCCTTCCTCTCCTCCTTCTTCCCTTTCTTCTTCCTCCTCCTCCTCCTTCTCCTCCTCTTCCTCCTCCTCTCCTTCTCCTCCTCCTCCTCCTTCTTCTTCTTTTGGATTTCTGCCAATATGTTTTAAAGTTCCTTTGTTGACTTCAGAATAAGGAATCATTTCTCTGGAATTAAAGGATATTTCATGAATCACTATATTAGGAAGATGCAGAGGTGTTTCTTAATTTGTCTCATTTTGTCTTTGGCTGTTAAAGGCCACCAGTGAGACTGAAGGCCCTGGGGCTGTGTAATTCCAGATCTGAACTGACAGAGCCTCAGACTCCATAGTTTACCATCTGCGTGTGGTCTCCATTTTGCTTGGTTTGGATTGATGTGCCTAGGTGAGCAGGCTGGTTTGAGGTCTTGGTATCTGTACAGCAGCAGAGAGGACAAAAGGCTCTGGGGCCTCTTCCTTTTCTACACAAGCAAAAGTATTCTTTCGGAATCCACACACTCTGGTTCTGACTTCTAGATAAAGATGGTGGGCTGAACACCTGCCTCTGACTTTGATCTCTCCTGAAACCCTACCAAACTATGATAGAGAAAGTGAGCAAGAGAGGAGGCAATGAGGTTTTGGAAGCTGGAAAGCAGGCGAAAGCCAAATCTGGCAGTGTAGAAAGCTGAGATCTACACAGTTTATAGGATGGCAGCAAGTGTTTCTGGAATTGGGGGTAAAGGAGGTCTGCTGGTGCCCCCTTCCACTCCATATCACAACTGCTTCTCCCCAACTCTGTCAGGAGACTGGAGATTTGGTCTATGGAGAGAGCACATGGGGAGACTAAGAACTGGGACTATCAGGCACAACTGAGGACAGGACCCTGTACTAAAAGGATGGGGAAAATGACGTGTTGTGCCTACTCAAAGCTGTGGTGGGCAGCCTTCTTCTCTCACACAGCTCCCAGACAAGCAGGTCTTCACCCTCTCAGAGGGTGCTGGAAACTTCTCCTCAGGGACATCAGATGGCCCAAGAAAGTACTGACATAAGGGATTCCCCAACTCATGGCCCAGGCTGGTCACCTCACTGAGAAACTAACAGTTAACAACAGCCTCCAACCCCAGTGCAAGACATCCAGTCAGCTTTTTACTTCCTTACTCAGTCATCTCCCTCTCCCACTTCACTCCTCCAATAATCTGGGACCTGTGTGTCTTTCTGCCTCAGGCTGGTGCTCCTCCTGGGCTCTAGACCCATCCTCTTTGGCCTCCCCAGTAAGGATATATTGGACCTCTTCCTGTCAGATAATAGATCCTTCTAATCAGCATTGAAACCCAATCTGGTCTCCTCCATCTTGCAGAACCCCCTTCAGTCCCAGATTGTCTCCAGTCCCCCACTCCACCTCTTCTGCCCCTCAGAGCCAAACTTCCTCACCTTCCACTGACTTCCCAACCCACTCAAGATTGTCTTAGCCTCACAACGCCACAAAATATGCCTTTCCAAGGAAGGGCATGGAAGTTGGTAAAACAACAGAGCCATCTCAGTCCTCTTCTTGACAGCAGCATTCACCAGCGTTGACTACCACCTTCTCAAAATACTCTCTCCCACAGATTTCCATGGCATCCTGTTCTCCTGATTTCTCTCCTACTTCACTGACCACTTCTCAGCCTCCTTCACTGCTTTGTCCTCCCTTACTCAACCTATAAATGGTGTTCCTCAGGGTTCAGTCCTAGGCTCTCTATTCTTCTCACTCTCTTGAGTAATCCCATTCACTTGTTCCCAAATGTGTATCTCCAGCTCAGACCTCGCCTGTATATCCAATTTCATCTTTGGAAACCTTGTAGATATCTCTGAATTAACTGTTCACACTAAACTAGCCATCCTCCCCAAAACTTGCTCCTCCTCTAAAACCCTCCCCATTTTTATTTTTATTTTTTTCAAAACCCTCCCCATTAATGGCCAACATCTGCAGAGTTGTTCATGTTGAACACCAGCAATCATGCTTGACATCCTCTTCTCCATTCTACCTCCAAAACATATCACAAATCCATCTCTTTCTCTCCCATCTCTGCAACCACTACCAGAGTCCAGGCCTCCATCATCTCTTGCTTCTAGACTACTTGCCCCACATTCATTCTTGCCCTCCAGTATCACTGCCCTGCTTCAGACCCTACAGTGGTTTTCCATTGCTTCTGGGACAGAACAAAATCCTTCTGTTAGCCTCCAAGTTTCAGGCTAATCCAGCCTCTCCTCCTGCTTCCACTTTTGCCTTTCTACCAGGGTCATTCTTTCACTTCCTGCCCCTGGACCTTTGCACCTGTTGCTCCCTCTACTTACAATACCCACCTTCTTTCCCCCCATTCTCAGTGTTATGTATTGAATGTTTGTATCCTCCCAGGATTCATTTGTTAAAGCCCCGATCCCCCAGTGTGACTAAATTTGGAGACAAGGGCTTTATGGAGGTAAATAAGGTTAAATGAAGTAACAAGAGTGGGGCCCTAGTCCAATAATATTCATATCTGTATAAAAACAAGCACAAGAGAACTCTACTTGCCCCTCCCCACCATGTGACATAGCAAGGAGATAGCCAGCTACAAGCCAGGAAGGATCCTAGCCAGAAACCGACTCAGCTGACTTTGATCTTGACTTCCCAGCCTCCAGAACTGTGAGAAATAGATTTCTGGTGTTTAAGCTGCCCAGTCCAAAAGCATTTTGTTATGGCAGTTCTACCTAGCTAATCATACTCAACTGGCCTCTACCCTTCAAGTCTCTGTCTAAACCACATTAAAAAAAAAAAAAATCAGAGTCCCCATTCCCACCCCACATTCCCATTTAAATAGGACCTTTGACATTCAATCTTAGAGCAGTTGGGTTCTCCTTTGTAGCACCTGTCACTATAGCATTAATTAATTCTGAAAGTGTTGCCTTCTCCACTAGACTATGCTTAATAAAGGTTGAGACAGTGGTCTGTGTTGTTCAGTGATGTAATGTCAGCATCTATCACAGGGTCCAGAACACAGTAGGTGCTTAGCAAAAATTTCAGTGTGTGATCATGAAAGTTATCTTTGATTTTGAGGAAATCTTGAACAGTTTTTTAAAATTCTATTTTTCACTCTATAATCTTACGGGAGAAAGGAACCAAACCTTATATTCTATATGACCCTTTTAATTTGCAGTGCTTAACTTGTCAGATCTCAAATATACATTTTTGTGTTACAGTAATCAGTGCTGCCTTACATCCTGCCTGTTTTTACTGCAGTGGAAAGGATGCCAGGAAAATCTTCCTTTTGGGACTTGGGCGTTCAGTCAAATGCTGCCTTATCACATGGCTTCTTCCCTTTAATCACCAGACTGTCCTTAAAGTAGTTCGAGCCTGTAGGCTCTAAGTTATACATAAAATAGTGTAACATGTAATTGTGTGGTAGTTTGAATGTAAGTTCAAATGCTAGATCAGAATAAAAAGTCTATGATTGTTAGTGATGCAGTCTGAGGAGACAGCAGTTCATCTATACATGTGTGGGCTAGCCCCTGAGAGCCCAGCCTGTCTCCATTAGAACCACAACTACACCCAGTGAGTCCCACAAAGGAAGCAGCTCTCAAGCCTTCGCCTGGCCTGGGCTGTTTCTATACAATGCTTAACAGCTGCTGGTGGAATTTTTCCCTGCAACGGACTAAATATCTGTGTCCCCTCAAAACTCCAATGTCGAAGCCAAATTCCCAACACAATCATATTAGAGTGAGGGTATTTGGAAGGTAATTAGGTTTATGAGGTCATGAAGATGCCCCCCCACCCACCATGATGGGATTAGAAGAAGAGACCAGAGCCCCCTCCTCTCTGCCCTATGAGGATACAGCAGGCAAATGGCTGTGTGTAAGCCAGGGAGAGAAACCTGACCAGGAACTGAATCTGTCAGCACTTTTTGAGGACTTCCTAGTCTCCACAACTGTGAGAAATAAAAGTCTGTTGTTTAAGCTACCCAGTCTGTGGTAGTTTGTTCTAGCAGCCCAAGGGGACTAAGACCTCCTCCAGTTCCCTCTCCCCATAAGTCTGAGCTCTATTCTCCCTGATGGAGTGACTGCCCACTTCCTCCCAGGGAAGGTAGCTTTTGAGTTTACCTTTGTTCAATCCCTACCTGATGGCACTCTGATGTCTGTAGAAAAGCTCACTTAGAGGGGAAATAACCTGCCCCTAGTGTTATTCTCTAGATCAGAAAATTAGTCTGTAACTAGAGAAAACGTCATTAACGTGACTTCACATGCACAGATACAGGCAGAGGTCACACTTTCCACCATTTGTAATGCCCAGCTATTATACTTATACCCTGAGTCGTTCTCTATTGTTGAGCCCTCAAGTTGTTTCCAAGTTTTCCCCTGCTACAAATAGCAGTGCTCAAAACATTTTTTACGCTGCTTGCTTTTTTTCTTTTAGAGTTTTCCTCAGAGTAAAGTTTCCTGGTTAAAGCGTCTGAGTTATTTTACAGCTCTTACATAAAGTCTTATTGCTTCATAAAAGCCACAACTCTATGTAGGCTACCAGCAATGTGCAAATGAGCCTCCTCCCTCACAGGCCTGCCCATTACTCCTTATCTTAACTAGTTTAATAGATAGATAATGAGCCTTTAGATTTATTTTATTGTTCATTTTGTTCTGTGAGAGTTGCGTATGTGCGATTAACAAAATGCTAACACTCAGAAACTCAGTTATCATTCTGCCAACAACCAGAAATCTCTGCTTGAAGGCCCACAGTTTGAACTCTGACATGGCACTTTCCCCATTCTCAAATCCACAAGGTATTGTTAATATGAGTGATACTTCAAGGGATTTATGAGGACAAATGGTGGAAGAGAAAGCAAACAAATGAACAAATAAGCAGAGAAGTATTTCCTCTTTCAATCTGGGCCTCCTCAAAGTCACTGTGTTAGTTGAAGGCCATCTAGTGGACCCAGGAGGGAAAAATGCACAGTGGTGTGGGAGGCAGGCCAGCTTCCCAGGTACACACAAATGTGGGGTGGGGGGGCTTTCAGGATGAATGCTGGCTCAGAGTCCTGTTTCTTCTTAGAAGGAAGAGCTGTAGTTTTCCCCAACTTCCATCAGCTCCCATGTACTATTATTTCACATTTCTTGAGGAAATTATAGGCCAGCTTCTTCCTGATGGAGGTGTGTGGAAACCAGATGGGAATGAAAAACAGTTGTCACATCTACTAAACTGAGTTGGGGACTCAGTTAAAGAAATGAATTTCTACTGCATGAGTGCGTGTGTGCGTGCACGCATGTGCACACGCACACGCACACACACACACACAAGCAAACCACGATTCCCATAAAGTAAGGTGCCAACATTACAGGTATCTGTTCATCCACCAAACATTAGTTGAGTTCCCAGTATATGAGCACTGCCGTGCTCATTCTATAGATGGCTCCAGCTGAGACTGATAGTCTAGAGAAAGGGAAAAGACTTAGCTGTGAAAAGTTAGTTAAGGTAGAAGGCAATGAGACTTGAAGAGCATGAGGGATCACTCCGCTCTAGAGAATCAGAGAAGCTTCCATAGAGGAGGTGGATTTTGGGTGGTTTATTTTTGCTTTCATTTAAACAAAATAATACATGCTTGTATTATTGAAAAAAATACAAAAATTGGGGGGAAAAAGTGGACTTTTTTTCTCACTCCCATGTGCTTCCATTCTTGACAGGAAATCACTGTTTAGAGTTTGTTTTGTATAATTCTGGGAGGTAGATTTTAACCTGGGCCTGAAGAATGAAAAGATCTGGTCAGTGGAAGGAAGTGGGTTAGGAATGATAGGGTAGGACTCTCTGGAATGGGAAGGGTTAACTCTAGATAGGCACCTAGCCCTGTTATCATTGTGATATTTTAATTTTCTGATAGTCTCAGGTCTCTTGAGTTTCTGGTAGTACTCATAATTTTAAAAAGAGAGAGAGAGAGAGGAAAAACGAACTAGTTAATGCATTCCAGATACCTGGCTTCCTTCAAACTCCCCAGATTTTTTTTCTTCTTCGGTTTGACCACGAAGTGAACCCGAGAGTATGAATCATAAGCCTTCACCTCATGAATGTTCTATTCTAAGACCTTTGACTTTTGGAACTTTTTATATTGCATTGAGATCCTCAGGCAACTTAATATTTCCCGCTCTTGCATTGATCTCTAAGAGTGGGGGACATTTGCTGCACAGAAACAGGTACTTAACTCCCAATGCAGTAACTAGCAGTCTAGTTCTTTGTGAACCTTGCAGACTAGTTTATGTGACTTTCTTCTGGATAACCTGGACTGAGGTCTGTAAAAGTACTTAACAATCCATATTGTAAATTGCTATTAATTATTCAGCTCTATGCAGACCATAATATTCATGAAGCCTGTCTACTCACTGTGGTAGGCTTGGTGCCTGGGATCTCAAATATTTGCAGAATGAATGTATGAATAATGACCAATGTTCCACAAGAAATTCTCTGTTCTAGGCGTGGCCCCAGAGTAAGTGCATTAGCTGCTAGACGTGTGTGATAAAATGATAACTCACCAACAGCTAAGCACCGCTTCCCACACAGGAAGTCAGAGTTATGCCTCCTTTGTGGATATCCCAACTCACTCATTTTTGAAGAGAGTGAGAACTTTCCGGGATCAAACTGCTCAGTGCATGACACACATTCTTCCGGACCCTTTTCCTGCCACCACTTCCCCCATCAGCAGAGCCTGACAGTCAGCATTTGCCACAAAATCACCATTAGCATATCTCCTGGATGGTGTCACTGCACGGCTTTACCCAGTCTGGACCTTCAGAAGGAGCCAGCCTACAGCACAGAGTGTGTAAAGTCCAACCACAGACAAGGGTCTCCCCAGACCCTCTTGCCACTTGACCTCTTGATCCACATTTCCTGTTTCTCTTTTCCAGAACTCTTCAGTCCCTTGATGTCCTCGTCGGCCTCCACATACCTGCCTCAAGTCCTCTGTGCTAGTTAGTCAGGAGAGGTGAGGTGCCCTTACAGTAACTATCTGAAAAATCTTAGTGACTTAATAATGGCAAGAGCTACTTGTCTACTATGGGTCCTTGGAGGACTTCTGCTCACTACAGTCATTTTTAGGGACCCAGGTTGCTGGAGGTTCCTGCTCCCCACACAATTTCATGATCACTGCCGATGGAAGAAGGCAACATGGTCAACTACAAGCTCCCCAAAAGCTTCTGCTCATGTTTCATTGGCCAAAGCAAGTCACATGTCCGTGCCTCATTTCAGTGGGTGCGGAGAAGTACAGTCCTTCCATGCACCAGCAGAAGAGAACTGGAATATCTGTACCTGGCTTTAGTGAGTACCAGACTCTCCTTTCATTGACAATGGAATTGGACCTGTTTGACAGCCATGCTGACCTTGGCTGTCCTGCCTGATCCACACCTTTGCTTGCTCCTTCCGTTTTAATCTACCACAGTCGCAGGGGAAAATTTCTGACTGAGGAAACCAGACCACTACTTCCTGCCAGAGGAAGGAATTGATCATCATTCATGTGAGATCAGAGTTGAAGTATTAAACAAAATTCCCAGAGAGTTTCCAAACACCTTCTTAACCAGTAGCTTGCATTCAGCCAGCCAAGTAAGCTCCACAAATATTTCTTAAACCCATAGGATGTGCCCTGGGAGATGGAGGGGTTACACCTATCAACCAGACACACTTGCTGCTATGAAAGAACAAACACGCAGGCAAGCAGATCAAAAAATGTCAGAGCAAAGCCTTGCCTCCTTTACTGTCCCTGAGGTAGTAATGGAGCCAGAAGAAGGGGAGCTGATGGGAAACTCAGCATCAGGCAGGTCAGCCTTGCTGAGGCACAAAACTGCCAGTAGTGGAAAGGGGTTGGCCTACTCTGTTGGCTTCGGCAGAGATGCTGGAAATCATGGAGCTGCCCACCCTGAGACAGGGCTAACAGGAAAAGCAAACAAACACATGAACATGTTGCTTTCAACAAATGAAGGCTTTTCTACACGTTGCCAATTAGTGACATGGCTAGTGGACTTGGCGTGGGTTCGAGTCTCAGCTTCTATATTCACAAGTGTGCCAACTCATTGGGCTGCTTCCTATCTGGAAAATGAAGATTTTGTGCGGCTTAAATGAGATAATGTCTACAAAGCACTTACCACAGTCTCCCGAATGTGGGAGACAGCCAGGAAGTGTCAGCCTCTGCTAATGTTATCTGAAGCTGGTCTAAGCACCTCAGTGGCTACCCAGGTCATGTGATCAGTTTTTATCCCTCTCCCTCTTTTGCAACAAGCTATGTTTCAGCAATAATCATGAAATGGAATAAGTAATGTTAATGGCCAGAAAAAATGCAGTAAAATTTTCTTATTGAGCTTTCTATATATAGTTGTGACAGTAAAACAAAATAAATACCCAATACAAAAAAGGAAGCACGTTTTCAGTACAACAAAGGAAAGAAACAATGGATTAGTGTTTTTAATTACAATAATTTTTTTAATATCAAGGAGAAAGATGTATACTTAAAAATTGGTCCATCACAGTAATGGACAAGAGTGCAATTTAATAGCCACAGTAAGGTAAAATATATATATATTTGAATTTTAAATACTCACATTTTCAAAAATTACTCAAATTTAATCATGCATTTTGTGTATGGAAAATTTGCATGTATCAAAAATATCATACCTTGCCCTTGGCATGGTTTCAATTTTAAATTCGAGAAGTGAAAACTCTGAATGGTCATATAGAAAGAATAGAAGTAACTCGTATTCTGTTTCTTCATCTTTGCAATCATTCTGTTATCATTGTTTATTTCTTATTTATTTCTTATTGTTATTATAGATTTATTAAATCTACTGTTTAAATGCAGGAATATGTATTTCAACAGAGAATTAGATGTGAACTTGAAGTGAACCCACTCAAAAGGAACACAAGGCAGGTTTGCTCTCGAATGAGTATAGCTGAGTCCAGGCTAACCCAGGGCCCACTGTATAATTAGAAGTTCTCTGAATTAACGTTCCCTGGTACATAAAGTTTATTAAGGACTGTGGTGGGCAGGACTCAAAGGTGACCCCATGTTCCAGCCCCTGGTGCACAGACATCTTCTCCCATTATTCAAACACTCACCTAGGCACTCTCATGAGAGACTCTGTGGATGCAGTTAAGCTCTCAAATCAGTTGAACTTGGGAGATTATCCAGTTGGCCTAATCACATGAGCCCTTTAAATCTGGTTGTGGAGGTCAGAGACATAAGAAACCCGAGATGTGAAGCAGGAAAAAATTTTGATGCTTTGTTCCTGGCTTGAGGATGGAGGGGGCCACATGGCAAAGAATGTGAGTGGCCTTAGGAACCAAAGACTCAGGCTGGCGGACAATTTGACTTCTGTCCTGGGACCTAGAGAAGCAGCTAAGCCACACTGTACGGGACCTACGTAGCTGGGAGCTAATAAGTGGGTGCTGAGTTTTTTGTTTGTTTGTTAGCTTTATTGAGGCATAATTAACAAGTAAAATTATGTATACTTAAGATGTTGAGACAGCTTGATGTTTTGATATACACGAATATACTGGGATATGATCATCACAAGCTAATTAACATATCCATCATCTCACATACATTTTGTGTGTGGCGAGAACACTTAAGATGTACCTTCTTAGCAAATTTCAAGTATACAATATGGTGTTTTTCTTTTTTAAAGATTATTTATTTATCTGACGGAGAGATAGAGAAAGAGCACAAGTAGGCAGAGTGGCAGGCAGAGGAAGAGGGAGAAGCAGGCTCTCCACCTAGCAGCAAGCCCAATGCGAGGCTTGATCCTAGGACCCTGGGATCATGACCCAAGCTGAAGGCAGCTGCGCAACCAACTGAGCCACCCAGGTGCCCCTACAATACAGTATTTTTCACTAAAAATTTTTCACTAAAAATTTTCATTAAAAATACAATACAGGGGACGCCTGGGTGGCTCAGTTGGTTAAGCAGCTGCCTTCGGCTCGGGTCGTGATCCCGGTGTCCTGGGATCGAGTCCCACATCGGGCTCCTTGCTCAGCAGGGAGCCTGCTTCTCCCTCTGCCTCTGCCTGCCTCTCTGCCTGTGCTCACTCTCTCTGACAAATAAATAAATAAAATCTTTAAAAAAAAATACAATACAGTATTTTTAATGTCACAGTGCTCTGACATTAGATCTCCAGATCTTATTCATTCTGCAGAACTGAAACTTTGAACCCTTTGACCAACATCTCTCCATTTCCTCCATCCCCCAGCCCCTGACAACAACCTTTCTATTCTGTGCTTCTGAGTTTGACTAGTTTAGATTCTATGCCTAAATGAGTTCATGCAGGGTTTGTCTTTTTTTGTGTCTGGCTGCTTTCACTTAGCATAATGTCCATGCTGTTGATAAGGCCCGTGATTCATCCGTGTTGTCACAAATGGTAGGATTTCCTTCTTTTTCATGATTGAACAATATTCCAGTGTGTCTTTCTCTTTCACATTTTCTCTATCCATTCATCCATCAAAGAATCTTAGGTTGTTCCCTTATCTTGGCTATTGTGACTAGTGACAGAGGAGTGCAGATATGTCTTCCAGATACTGATTTCATTTCCTTTGGATAGATACTAAAAGGAAATGTTTAAACCACTAAGTTTGTGGCAGTATGTTATGCAGCAATAGAAAAACTAATATAATGAGTAAGTAATACAAATATGCTAAAGTTGACATAAATATTATTAAAAAGCTATAGTAATTGCACCAATTGTTTAAAACTTAAACCAAAAAAGACGCTCAAGTGAGGACTTCTTTATCACTAATTTTGTTTAGAGTTGCTAGGGCACAGTGATGATAAAAAGCTGGCTGACTTTTAGTGGGTTTTATTATTTTAAAATTCTTTACTGCTGGTGCTTCCCCTTATTGCCTGCAGCTGAGCCGGCTGCTCCCTCTGCTCTTTTCTGGGTTAGCCCCTGGGTACTTGGAACCTAAAAAGAGGAAGAACCTTCTAGATCAAGCAGCTACTTAGCCGCTTCAACTTAGAACAGAAATCCAACCTCAGGCCCTGTGACTCCCAGTCCTGCTCCTTATTAAATTAAGGCTGTAGGTGTTCTGGGCAGAATTAGGCCAAGTCTTCTGTAAGTTTTCCGGTAAAATTCTTAGTAAGGTAACCAGCTGGGATCCATCAGTAATCACTAGCTAAAGAATGCAAACACTTGTCCTAAATGAACACCTATTTGACTTAATGCTACTTATACCAAATAGGGCTGCTTAGGTTGCCATCTGTCTCAGTCTGCTCAGGCCCCTATCACAAAATGCCGCAGGCTGGGTGGCTTAAACAACCGACATTTATTTCCCACAGTTCTGGAGGCTGGGAAATCCAAGATCAGGGTGCCAGTCGATCTGTTCCTGGTGAGAGCTCACTTCTGCCTTGCAGACATCGGTGTCTGTGTCCTCATATGACAGAGAGAGCGCTCTGGTCTCTCTTCCTCCTCTTATAAAGATGCTAATCCTGGGACGCCTGGGTGGCTCAGTTGGTTAAGCAGCTGCCTTCATTTCAGGTCATGATCCCAGCGTCCTGGGATTGAGTCCCACATCGGGCTCCTTGCTTGGCGGGGAGCCTGCTTCTCCCTCTGCCTCTGCCTGTGCTCGCTCTCTCTCTCTCTTCCTCTCTCTCTCTGACAAATAAATAAATAAAATCTTTAAAAAAAAATGCTAATCCCATCATGGGGCCTCACCTTCATGACCTTATCCAAACCTCCAAATACCATTACATTAGGGGTTAGCACTTCAACATATGGATTTTGAAGGGACACAAACATTCAGTCCATAACAACATCATATGCCTCCGTGCTGTGATTTGATTTCTTACATTTTAAAGGACAAGCTATTTCAGAATTGGACAGCTGGAAACCTTGGAGATCTTACACTCTAGGTTTCCAGTTCTGAGCCCACTCTCCCTCACCATGTTTCCTTTTAATTAGCTCATCGGTCACACTGGTCATGAGAGGGTCATATATCCCACTTAGTTTGGGGACACAGAGGAAGCCCCAGAGTGCCAGGTGTCCCAGGACATGCTAGCCATCCCTCACACAGCACATGGCTGTAACACATTTGAATTTAGAGATACCATATTGGTTTTTATGTTACAATTCATACTCAAGGGACATTTGTGGTTTGTCAGTTGTATGTACTTTGAAGATATTACCCATTTAGTATGTAGCAACATTTCTCAAATCTGTGAACCTGGTAACACCTAAGGATATATCCCTGGCTCTTAATTAGAGAAACCTTATGGTACGAATTAAGTGCCATATCTTCCAGTAAACACGGTGTGTTCCAGTAATGTACAAAGACATAGTCATTGAAATCTTTGTATAATACTTGGTTTTCCAGATAATCCGGATATGTATATTAAGTCCTTTTTGGATCACTCTTCAAAGGATAACAGATAACACTCGTGGTGTGCTCACTATTTGTTGTTGATTGTCTAATTTAATCCTCACAGCTACTGGCTGGCTTGGTAGATTTTTATTAATGTTTTCCATATGAAAGACATAAACCACAAAATGACCAGCTGTCTGTCACACAGTTAGTAAATGGCAGGGTCAGAATTTGAACCCAAGGGGAGAGCACCATTCATTATGGGAGGCAAGTGTCCACGAGTGCAAGTGGGGAGGGGATTACTCACCATCCACGGAGTCCCAAGATGATACTTGTGGGAGGAAGAATGGGGAATGGGGAAAGGCATCAAACAGTAAGAGGGAAATAAAGAAAAGGAATACCAGCATTCCACCTCAATGACCTCACAAGTTTACCAAGAGCATGCCCGAACTGTTTAAGACTAAGAGAGCGAGTCAAGAACACTATATGCCCCAGAGGAAGTATGATGGGCAGTCTAGGTGGGTGGGGATCAGGCTAAATGAACTTCACAAGTACTCCAGATTTCCAGTGTTCTTTCCAATCTTGACTCCCTTACCATAGAAAACCAACTAATACCAGTGCTTTGGCTATAAATCAGGGGCACCATGTAGATGATCCATGTGAACTGCTCTACTGGGTGCTGACAACCCCAAGATAAGTTAAATGGACAGAGGAAGCTTGTAAGTTGTGTAACACCAACCTCTCTTCTACCTCCCTCTTCGAATTCTAACCCCCTTGACACCTGAGACTCATATATCCTCCAGAAAATCCATTTTAGGATCCATTTTGAGATGATCCAGTGGGTCCAGATCCAGCCCGCACCTGGGCAGTCTCCCCTCCTAGCCTCTTGTCAGGTGGGAGTCAGATATCAGTACCCTTGGATGCACAGTCATCTCCCTGAAGCCTCTCTATCTCTTTGTTTTCCTGGCTCCCTGCACATTCAACTGTATATTGCATTGGCTGCCCCTTGAGATCCCCATTGCTGTGGCACCTTTCCCAGACTTTCCAAATAGTTTGGTGAGGATGCCTTGGGTTAATTTGTACTCTAACCTCTTTCCCCACTCAGTATCCTTCTTTTCTCAGCCTTCTCCTCTTGAATTTTCTGCTCCAGCCCTTGCCTGTGCTAGCACATCAATACCTTGATTGGCTGTCCTCTCTGTTGCCCAATACCCACACCTCCACATGCCTGCTTTTGGCATGATGCTGGGCTGCCATCCATGCTGTTGAAGTCACTTCTCCCTCTAGCTAACAGCCCTCTACCAGCAGGGTGCTCGTGTATAAGACTGTTTCTGGGACATGGGCATGTGTAGAAATGCCTGTATCTCCACTTGAGCAGAAACGCATTATTACTTCATTCCCTCTGCAACTTTGGTGAAAACTCAGTGACAGATATTTATGGAGGAGATATGGCTCCGTATTTGAGGACACCTGGGAAGGATACTTTCATAGCTGATCCACATGGTGGAGTCACTCTGGCCATTAGGAACCTTCAGATGGGTCCCTCAGATGGGCTGTGACAAGAACAAACCCTAGGAAGTATACATAAATTCACAGTCCCTAATAAATAATGGGCTCTCCTCTTGCATATCAAATTTCATCTAATTCAGGATGAGTCCCCTGCATATTCAGGCCACATCTCCTCCTCACAAATCTTGAAATGACTGAGGCAGGCAATTTCATGTAACTTTCTCTGCTTTGAGTCTTAGTCTGAAATGAATCAGTCCTGAATGCCCTTTTTATCATTTCATAATGGCTGTGGACCCTGGTGCAAACAGAACTCCTGATAGCTGCTTTAATATCTTAGGGTTTCCAAGTTGGATATGCCAAGTAGGTGTTCGTCATGATCATCATAAACAGGGATTCCACACTGGGCTTGTGGATCTTCAGAATACCCCCAGGGAATGGGGACAGAGGATTTCATATCTCCACCCCTATGACATATGGCCTCCATGGTTGTAAAAAGGAAAATTTAGAAAATTACTGTGATGGTTAATTGTTTGTGTCACCTTGACTAGACCATGGGGTGCCCAGATATTTGGTAAAATATTATTCCAGATGTGTCTGTGAGGATGTTTCTGGATGAGATTAACGTGTGCATATCTGGACTGAGTATAGTCAGTTGCCCTTCCCAATGTGGGAGAACCTCATCTAATCCTTTGGAGGTCTGAATAAAACAGAAGAATCTGAGTAAGAGAGATTCATTCTCTCTGCCTAATTGTCTTTTGAGCTGAGACATCCGTCTTTTCCTGCCTTTGGACTCAGAATCACGCTGGAGCTTTATACCATCAGCTCTCCTGGTTCTCAGGCCTTCAGACTCAGAATGGAACTATACCATCAGCTCTCCTGAATCTCCAGTGTGCTAGCTATAGATATGACGTGTATGTATATGTTATATGATATACATATAGTCCTACTATTTATAGGACTATAATATAATATATATAGATATAGTATGTAGTATATAGTGTATTATATATAGCATAGTATATAGTATGTTATATACTATATCTTTTATATGTATACTATTTATCTATATCTATATATATCTTACTGGTTCTGTTTCCCTAGGGAACCCAGACTAGCACAATTAACCAGATGATATCCATTAATATTTCCAGCTTTCAAATTGTTTGGGGGATGTTATATTAATTTTCAGTCTTTATTGAGATTATAATGATCATGGATCAATGAGTTAAAGACTGTTACAATAATTCTGAGGGACCTGTAAATTCATTGGATCAAAAGAATTTTGCTTTACTGGATCAAGAGACCTCTGTAGAAGATCTCTTGGGCTTTTGATAATAGAGGGATCTTAATTTTGATAGTATTTATAGTCATGAAATTTGACTTTCTTCCTGTGAAACAAACATTTACCCTGGGTCATTAGAAAGGATTAATGATTTCACTGCCTGTGTTGCATTTGAGACCAGACAGCCACAAGATCTTAGACTCACCTCGTTCCCAGATGGAATTTCTCTTGTTTGGATATTTCTAGGTGAAGAAAATTAGGACACGTGTTAAGGTCCCAGGTTTCAGAGAATAAGCAGTATGTAATATCAAGGAGGAAACAGGATGATGTTCAGGTGAGGAAATGATGTTATACTCAGTTTAGAAAACAAAATTCAAAAATACTTAAGTCTTTAGTAGAGTGTTATTTTAGTTTAGCTGACCAACAATTTCATTGTCTTTTTTTTTTCTTTTAAGTTCCTACAATTGAGTGTGCAAAGATTTAGGAGCCCACATGACCTAGGTTTTACATGGGTCTGACCAGAATCATGAAAAAGAGATCCATCTTATAACCTATACCAGCTGTTCTCAAGCTTTCTGGTCTCATTCTTCGAAATTATTGAGGAGCTTTTGTATATGTGAATTCTATCTTTTGGTAGTTACCCTATTAGTAATTAAAACTGAGAATTTAAAAAGATATATTTACTCATTCACTTTAATAGCAATAATAAATCCATTAAGATAAATAACAGAGTTTTGTGAAAAAAAGGCTGTAATTTTTAAAACTTCAATGGGGAAAAATTTTTAATGGGAAGAGTGGAATTGTTTTTCATTTTCCCAAATCTCTTTAGTGTCTGGCTCAGTAGAAAACAACTGGATTCTCATAGCTACTTCTGAAGTCACGACTTGAGCCCAAACCAAGAGTCAGTCACTTCACCGACTGAGCCACCCAGGGGCCCCTCTCCTCACTGCTTTGTATTCAGCCAGTCCCGATACCATATGTCTCATATCTTCTAGTAACCTTCACTGTACACTTGTGAGGGAATGAGAGTGAAAAGGCCAATTACAGCTTAATATTCTTGTGAAAATACTTTTAAACAGGCTTTGCAAGTGTCTACAGATCACTCAGCAATCCCCAGGGCACAATTTGAGAAACACCGGCCTGCATGACACCTTCTAAAACACGCTTTTCCTCCTCTCTCCTGCTAAAACTGCTCAGGAGTTCTCACCATAAGACCATCCCATATCCTCAACAGCCAGCTCTCTGGGCTTCCCTGCCCTCCACAGCCCCTGGATTGTATTGATTTAGATGTACTTAGCTTTCGTCTGGGGTTTCTGGGGCCTCTGCCATCGCTCAGATTGTCTCCCACATGGGGAGCAGGGAACACCTCTCAGAACCTACCTCCCTTTCCACCCACCTCTGCAGGCTACCATCCATGCCTTTCCTCCCATTCTTCATCACACAGTCCAGAAACTGTGACCAAAAAAGCAGTTCTTTGAACACTCCAAAGTAAAACTCCTTACACATTTAGCAGTCACTCCCCATTTGCCTTCCCCTCAGCCCCTACAACCACTAATCTACACTCTGCTCTCTAGCGATTCATCTCGTCTGGATGTATCACATAAAAGGAATCATACCATATGTGGCTTTTTGGGTCTGGTCTCTTTCGCTGAACACAATGTTTTTGAGGACATTGGCATTGCAGCACGTGTCAGAACTTCATTCCTCTTCAGGGCTGAATCTTATTCCATTGTAAGGAGAGACCACACTACTAATTCTTTATAAACCCATCCTTGGTCCTGACTGCCTACCTGCCCACCTTCCTATTTCCTATCTTTGTCTTCCCCAAGGGCAGGAACTTCACTGCCCTTTTCCCAGCAAGAATACCAAGAATACCAAGGAGATAGTGGGTACCCTTGAATATTTGTAGCCTGACTGGCCAGCTGACTTTTTTTCCATCCCTTCACACCTTTGCTGTTCTGCTTCCTTCCAGCATTTGCTCAGCAGAAAGTAAGTATCACCATCCAATCTCAGGGGCGGGCTTGGGCTGGCTCCTTTCAGGCTCCCCTCTAAATGAGCTAACAGTGCAGGGTGGGGTCACCTTTGTTTGCAAAGCCCCAGCTTCCATCCCTTGGGCTGTTAGGTATTTGGAGGCCCATCTGAAGGGCCAGAAATAGGACGGCTGTCCATGTGGGGAACAGTGCACTGCAGCCAGCCAAGCCTCATGAGCACAGAGGAGACAGACTCCTGCCATGTCCGCAGCATGGGATGGGAGTAAGCAGACCTCCCTGATTACCCCTGGGCCTTGGCAGTGTCTCCATACTTCTTTGGTGCTCCCTTACATTCTCCCTCTGTGTGCCAGGCTCTGCGCCTCTTAATGTCTCTCAGATCTGGAACATCTTTTCTTTTATAGGTCAGTTATGGGGGCAATGAAAACCTATTCTTGTTCTTGTTACTTTCCCTCTAAATTTTGTCTGTGCCCAAAGCCAGGAAACCCCTTTACCACCTGCTAACCCATCATGTTCATCAGAACAGCCTGTATTTGAAGGGAAATTTGTGCATATCTCAAAAACAATAAACTGCTTCAAGAGTCTTTTATGGATTATATTCTGGAATAAAATGGTGACTGGGATCAAATCCCTGCCATCAGGAACTATTTGAGCTGGGCTTTTTATCTCTCTTGACTACCCACCTCTCCAGCTTAGGGTAGGGCCGCTTACAGCAAGTCAGTTTACCGTCCACCTGACCAGTATTTGACTGTTTGGTTCTGATAATTGAATTAGACATGTTTTCTTCAAAGGTGACAGACAGCTTAGCCTCCCAGCTCCAACAGCTCATTTTCAAACTTCTCTCTAGAACATTATTTCAATATATGTAGCGCAGAAATGCTTAAATTGCACTTTGTAAAATGATGTGAAAGATTCTTCTATAAATTGGCTAAAAAGAAGAATTCTCTTTTTAAAAAAGCAATAGACATCCTCATATTGCCACCCACATGACACAGGAGAATGGCTTTCAGAAACATTTTCCCCAAAGCTTACAAAATACCTTGCATCATAGGTGGCTCTTTGATTTGGTAATAAAAATGGCCTATTAATTTACAGAGACTAATTCAAGCCTCGGGATACAGTCTAGAATTTTGTGGGCAGCTACTAACAGCTGCAAAAAACCCCCGTGCATCCTAGGCCAGGAGAGAATCACCATAAAAATTATAGCAATGAAATCTGCAAGGATTAAGGAGCAGCAGTGCTGCAACAGCAAAAGCCAGACTGATTTCCGCCAGAGAAAATACATCACGTAGGTGACTAGCCTTCCTGGATTTAATTTCAACTCAGGAAACCATGTGAGCCTCTATTATGTGCCAGGGATGTACATAGACCATAAATACAAAACAGCTGTGATAAACTCAATCTCAGAAAAAAACACCTTCCTTTTAGAAGCACAGTGGGAGAATGTAATCTTCACGGGGGGTTGGGAAAGTTCTTCAGAACAACTGTCACCTGTCCATCATTTGGATACAAGGCAGGGAAAGGAGAAGGGAAGAAGCCCAGATAACTCAAGGCTTCCTAGCTTGGCTATCAGGACAGGTGAGAGTGGACTAACCAAGATCTCGGGGGTAGGCTTAGAAGGTTCGGGAGCTGAGTTTGAACCTGACATTGGAGGTGCCTGAAGAATTTTCATTTGGCTCTTAGGGAATACGGCAACAACAATGACAATATAGTTTATCTTTTCAGTTCTATTTCTTTCTTTCTTTGTTTTTTAAACTACAAACACTCCATTTCACACTCTTTTAAAGACTGATTGCTAATCTTTTAATCACTGGAGTTTTTTAATTATTCTTGGCTATAGACTTGGATTTGTATGAACTTAGAGCTCTCCTTTGTTTTCTCATCCCATGCTGGGGGAACCCAGATAATTTCTGGTCACAGCTGCAGATCTGTGGTTGTAACTGATCCCCTGGAAAATAGCCGTAAAGTTGCTGAAATTATCCTTTTAAAATTTTTACTTCATTTCATGACATAAAATATTTTAGCTTTGTTCTTGTGGCTAGATCTCCATTTCTAGCATTTCCCCAACCATGCTGTATTATCAAAGAGCTTCATGCATTTTTAAACAAAATTATCCTACTTTACAGAGCCTTTCATTTCTTTTTCCAAGGACTTCAACTTTTTAAAGATCAACTACACTTGCAAAAAAGTCCAGAATGTAGCTAACTGTTGCTCCCATTAGCTACTGCATTGCATGTAGACTTTTTACTTCTCCTTAAACACAGTGATAGAAATTGTATTCAATCTTTTGTTTTTCTGGTAAGATCTTTTTTTTTCTCAGGATGTTGTTGTTTATTATTATGTAATTGATTTTTCCTTACATACCTAAATGTGTTGCTGCTTAATAATTACCTAACCTCCACAACATACAGAATATGTAACATCAGTCCCGACCTTCTAAGAAGTTATTCTTTTAAATATCAGCTGCAAAAGTACATGTATTACTTTATCTTGATACTTGAATCAGAAACTATATTTTACAAATTTTAGGATTATTTGCTCCAGCTCTTTGAAAAATACTGGTGGAATTTTGATCGGAATGGCATTAAAAGTATAGATTGCTCTGGGCAGTATAGACATTTTAACGATGTTTATTCTTCCCATCCAAGAGCATGGAATGGTCTTCCATCTTTTTGTGTCTTCTCCAATTTCTTTTAGGAGTGTTCTGTAGTTCCTCGAGTACAGATCTTTAACCTCTTTGGTTAGGTTTATTCTGAGGTATCTTATGGTTCTTGGTGCTATAGTAAATGGAATCGATTCTCTAATTTGCCTTTCTGTATTTTCATTGTTAGTGTATAAGAAAGCCACTGATTTCTGGACATTGACTTTGTATCCCGCCACATTACTGAATTGCTGTATGAGTTCTAGTAGTTTGGGGGTGGAGTCTTTTGGGTTTTCCATATAAAGAATCATGTCATCTGCGAAGAGAGAGAGTTTGACTTCTTCCTTGCCAATTTGGATACCTTTTATTTCTCTTTGTTGTCTGATTGCTGCTGCTAGGACTTCTAATACTATGTTGAACAAGAGTGGTGAGAGTGGGCATCCTTGTCGTGTTCCTGATCTCAACGGGAAGGCTGCAAGCTTTTTCCCATTGAGGATGATATTTGCTGTGGGTCTTTCATAGATAGATTTGATGAAGTTCAGGAATGTTCCCTCTATCCCTATACTTTGAAGCGTTTTAATCAGGAACGATGCTGGATTTTGTCAAAAGCTTTTTCTGCATCAATTGAGAGGATCATGTGGTTCTTCTCTCTTCTCTTATTGATTTGTTCTATCACATTGATTGATTTGCGAATGTTGAACCATCCTTGTAACCCAGGAATGAATCCCACCTGGTCATGGTGGATAATCTTTTTAATGTGCTGTTGGATCCTGTTTGCTAGGATCTTGTTGAGAATCTTAGCATCCATATTCATCAGTGATATTGGTCTGAAATTCTCCTTTTTGGTATGGTCTTTGCCTGGTTTGGGCACCAGGGTAATGCTGGCTTCATAAAAAGAGTCTGGAAGTTTTCCTTCTGCTTCAATTTTTTGAAACAGCTTCAGGAGAATAGGTGTTATTTCTTCTTTGAAAGTTTGGTAGAATTCCCCAGGGAATCCGTCAAAATGGATAAAAGACCTCAATGTAAGACAGGAATCCATCAGAATCCTCGAGGAGAACATAGGCAGTAACCTCTTTGATAACACCTACAGCAACTTCTTTCAAGATATGTCTCCAAAGGCAAAGGAAGCAAAAGCAAAAATGAACTTTTGGGACTTCATCAAGATCAAAAGCTTCTACACAGCAAAAGAAACAGTCAACAAAACAAAGAGGCAACCCACGGAATGGGAGAAGATATTTGCAAATGACAGTACAGACAAAAGGTTGATATCCAGGATCTATAAAGAACTCCTCAAACTCAACACACACAAAACAGACAATCATATTAAAAAATGGGCAGAAGATATGAACAGACACTTCTCCAATGAAGACATACAAATGGCTACCAGACACATGAAAAAATGTTCATCATCACTAACCATCAGGGAGATTCAAATCAAAACCACATTGAGATACCACCTTACACCAGTTAGAATGGCCAAAATTAGCAAGACAGGAAACAACGTGTGTTGGAGAGGATGTGGAGAAAGGGGAACCCTCTTACACTGTTGGTGGGAATGCAAGTTGGTGCAGCCACTTTGGAGAACAGTGTGGAGATTAAAAATAGAGCTTCCTTATGACCCTGCAATTGCACTACTGGGTATTTACCCCAAAGATACAGATGTAGTGAAAAGAAGGGCCATCTGTAACCCAATGTTTATAGTAGCAATGGCCACGGTCGCCAAACTGTGGAAAGAACCAAGATGCCCTTCAACGGATGAATGGATAAGGAAGATGTGGTCCATACACACTATGGAGTATTATGCCTCCATCAGAAAGGACAAATACCCAACTTTTGTAGCAACATGGACAGGACTGGAAGAGATTATGCTGAGTGAAATAAGTCAAACAGAGAGAGTCAAGTATCATATGGTTTCACTGATTTGTGGAGCATAACAAATAATATAGAGGACAAGGGTAGATGGAGAGGAGAAGGGAGTTGAGGGAAATTGGAAGGGGAGGTGAACCATGAGAGACTATGGACTCTGAAAAACAACCTGAGGGTTTTGAAGGGGCAGGGGGTGGGAGGTTGGGGGAACCAGGTGGTGGGTATTAGGGAGGGCACAGATTGCATGGAGCACTGGGTGTGGTGCAAAAACAATGAATACTGTTACGCTGAAAATAAATTAAAAATTTAATTAAAAAAAAAACAAAAAAAAACCAAACAAACAAAAAAAAGAAACTATATTTTAAAAGATCAACTACAAAAATTACAGGACTTGCACATGGTAAAAAATCCACCAAACAATAAAAAAATAAATTAGCTACTTCATAAACAAAGAAAAGGAGAGGGAAATATTTGCCAGATATCCAACTGAAATGGTTAACATCCAAATTACAACCTTTACCAAAGGAAGGGCTCTCATGAATCAATAAGAAAAAGCCAAGCACCTTAATAGAAAATCAGGTAAAGAATATAATTAATCAATTCACAAGAGAAATTCAAAAGCCATGAAACATGAAAAACAACTCTCCTAATAATCAAAGAAATAAAATTTTAAATAGAAATGAGAAAAAAATGGATTAGATTAGCAACATTTTTTTTAATTGACTTAAAAAACAAACCACAAACATCTAATGTTGACCAGCATATGAAGAAAGGGGAAGGCTTTCTCAATCACCGTGTGTTGCAGGAAAAATAGGAGGAACTTTTCTATAGAGTAACTTGACAGTATCTGTTAAAAATGTAAACATGATTTCTCCTTACCTCAATGATTCCATGTCTAGGAAAATATACTAAGAATCATCCACTTGTATAGAGAACTCTAGAATTTTATTCATTGTTGTGTTGTTTAAAATGAGGAGATGGGGCACCTGGGTGGCTCAGTCGTTAAAGTGTCAGCCTTTGGCTCAGGTCATGATCCCAGGGTCCTCAGATCAAGCCCCACATCTGGCTCCCTGCTCAGCTGGAAGCCTGCTTCTCCCTCTCCCACTCCACCTGCTTGTGTTCCTTTTCTCACTGTGTCTCTCTCTGTCAAATACATAAAAATCTTTATAGATAAATAAATAAATAAATAAATAAATAAATAAATAAATAAATAAAAAAAATGAGGGGACTTGGGGCATCTGGGTGGCTCAGTCAGTTAAGCGTCTGGCTTTTGGTTTCTGCTCAGGTCATGACATCATGGGTCATGAGATGAAGCCTTACCTCAGTCTCTGCGCTCAGCAGGGAGTCTGCCTGAGATTCTCTGTCTCCAACTCCCTTTGCCCCTCTTCCTGCTCTCTCTCTCAAATAGATAAATCTTTTTAAAAAATTAAAAAATAAAATAAAGTGAGGGGACTGGATAAAATTTCCTGTGCGATAACAAAAATATATTGCCTTAATATTAATAACAATAATAATATATTGCCTTTATGATAACAATAAAAGACATTGCTTCTTATAACAATAAGAAAGCTATTACTATCGAGAAGAAAAATAGTGTGTGAGCGAGGTTTTCCAAAAAATAAATAGAATATCATTCATTTAGGGTCTCCTGGGTGGCTCAGTCGATTAAGCATCTGCCTTCAGCTCAGATCATGATCCCAGGAGCCTGGGATTGAGCCCCATGTAGGCTCCTTGCTCATTGGGAAGCCTGTTTCTCCCTCTCCCTCTGCCCCTCCCCCTTACTCATACTCTCTCTCACTATCTCAAATAAATAAATAAATAAATAAATAATCTTAAATAAAGAGTATCATTCATTTATATACCATATACCATTTATATGTACATCATAGAGGCATTTATGTACCATAAAGAGAAGTATTCATTTGACATAGGTTGGGGAACATGGACTTGACTGGGTGCTGGGAGTGTCTTTCAAACATTAAGGGAACGTAAGAGTCCATTTAAACCAGCATACTATTGATAGCTAAGATAGTATTATGGAGTTGAGGTTCAGTCGACTCTATTATTGTCTTTTATGCCAGAATCATTTCTAAGTAGACACATGAATTGCTCGTGTGAAAATAGCTCTTACAAATTTAAACTGATACAGAAAAAGGTAATGTTAGTTGCTCAAATCCATTTTTCCCCACAGTACAACGTTTAATTTAAACCTGTGAACAAAATAATGAAAACTTAATAATTTGAATTTTATCGTGACTTTTAAAATATACACATAAATTGAAAGAGGCAATAAAATAGTTTCAATGTTATTAAATGGATTTTTACAAATAACCTAATCCAGAAGAAATTCTGTTGAAATTCTATTGCGTGAATTCACAATTTCTTCAGTTTACATGATTTAGCATTTAATTCCCTACCCTCTTGTATTTTCACTTATCTGTTTTTATGTTTTGTTGTATTTGTTACACATGTTAAAAAAGGCAAACTATGCAAAGTTGGGATTACAATACAAGGGTGACTGCATTTCCTTTCAATGTCATTTAGGGACATTGTTGAAGAGGTCAACTCAAGGATTATTTAGGGAATACAGCTTTGTTTGAGTTACTAATTACTACTGATTTGGCCTGGATTCTTAATTGTAGATTTTTATCTAGTTAGGTTTGTAAATATTCCTGTCTGGTAAAGAAAATTACCCTCAAAGTTATGGTTTTCTTGCCCTGTTAGGACATTAACTTGTTTTGTCTCTAACACAAAGTGTTAAAGTTTGTCCATAACATGAAGTGTTATGGGCTGAATTATGTCCTTCCACCCCCAAATTCATATGTTAATGTCCTAACTCCCAGTACCTTATGGTGTATTTGAAGACAAGATATTTGAAGAGGTAATTAAGCTAAAATGAGATCATGAGGAAGGGCCCTAATAATCCGGTCTGATTGGTGTCCTTATAATAAGAGATCAGGACACAGACACACAGGAAGATGGTCCTGTGAAGACACAGGGAGAAGACGGCCAGCAACAAGCCTTGGGAAAACCAACCCTGTCAACACCTTGATCTCTGACTTTTACCCCCACCATCATGAGAAAATAAATGTAAGCTACCCACCATCATGAGAAAAAATTCATCATGAGAAAATAAATTTAAGCCCCCAGTCTGTGGTATTTTGCAGTGTTAGCCTCAGTAAAAAAAATACACTTTGCAAAGCCATTTCAGTAGGCCATTCCTGACTACATGAATTCTTAAATTCCACTTTGAAACAGCTTTAATGTCATACCGAATCTCTCACTAATGTGTTAAATAAACCTATATTTGTATGAAAGTCAAGTTTTTAACATTTTGAACGTTATACTTTGACATAAGTTTTGTTAAGAAGCTCATAACATTATCTCCCCATTTTCCTAGTTGACATTTATTCCATCTGCGTATTCATCTCCAAATGTTCTATTGTTAATTCTTTTGATATCTGATAACATATTGATCAATTGGTATGGCATACACCAATATTCCCATCAGCTTTTAGTCCTTGTTTTGTTTCTAGTGTCCCGGAGGGACTTCAGCTGAACTGCCCTATGGCCAGGCTTCTTCTAGTTCATTCAGATAATTCTACTCCCTTCTTTGTACTACCTTAGGTCAGAGCGAGCTGAGAGATTGGCTCTGAAGTGCCCATGCCCTGAAAGACTTTGTAGATTAAAAAGAGCAGCAGACAAGGGAAACTGAAGCTTTTTGTGGCTTAAAAAAGCTGTTGAGGAAAAGTCAGTCTGGCCCATCACTGACACTGCTCTGCAGGGAGGGCAACATTGGATATTTTGTATCACATTTTTCATTGATGTTAGCAGACATAAAATCTAATAGAACTCTTGCCCAATTCATCTGGGACTTTATCTTTAATCTCACCAGTCAGAATCTGACACTTTATTCACAGCAAGGCATCCCTTATTTATATTACTAAAACAGCTATTCCACATCACCAGAGTGGATTAAATTGCTTCCATTTACCAAAGACAGAGACTAGGCCTTCTCTTTACAAGGAGATAGGAGATAGTCATTTAGAAAAATATTAAATAATTTTCAGTTAGAGAAACATGTATTAGCTTATTCAAAGCACTAGGAGCCAAGAAGGAAGCACTTAGCCCAGTGTGGAGAATCGTATCACAGTTTTCTTTAGGAGTAACAAAAAGGTTCCAAAGTTGATTGTTGTGACGGGTGCACAATTCCACGAATATGCTAAGAGCCATTGAATTTTACCCTTTAAAATTTCTGCTGGATTGAGTTTTCTGCCCCAAGTGGGGGATGGGGGGAGTGATCATTCAGCCAGGATTCTTTTATCTTTAACAACATGGAGTAGCAGGAACTCTCCACAGTGCTGATGGTATTGTCCATTACTATATAACTCCTTTGAAAACAGCTTCTTATTTGAATAAAATTGAAGAATTATATAACTTATGACCTAGCAGTTCCACTACTGGGTATTTTGGGGGCAACCAGAATGCTTTCATGTGTGTACCAAAAGACATTTCATAGAAGCATTATTCAAAATAGTCCCAAACTATTGGAAAGAACCTAAATATCCATCAGTAATAGAATGGATAAATAAAGTGTCATATAATGTGTATGGCAATACAATCCTATGGGATATTATATGGGAAAGAAAATGAATTAACTATAGCCATGCGGCAACATGGATGAATCTGAAAAACATAAGTAAAAAGAGTTCTGTTGCAAAAAATTAAGTGTTTTCATATATGATAATTAAAACTGGTAAAACTAACTATATTGTTTAAGGATGCATACTTAGGTGGTAAGGCTTTAAAGAAAAGCAAAGATAGAATTATCATCAAAGTCAGTATAGCAATTATATTTATGAGAAGGAATTATGATTGAGAAGGTCCAAGAAAGGCAATATGCCATTTCTTAACTCAGTTGATGGGTACAAGATTGTTTACTTATTCGTATAAACTACTAAAGAGTTAGTGAACTACAACCTGTGGGCTAAATCCTGCCTACCACTTGTATTTGTAAATAAAGTTTTATTAGAAGACAGCCACACTCATTTGTTTATATATTGTCTGTGGCTGCTTTTCACTGCAATGACAGAGTTGAGTAGTTGAAAAAGAGACTGTATGATCACAAAGTCTAAAATATCTACTAACTTGCCCTTTACAGAAAACATTTGCCAACCTCTATTTTATACTAATTTGTTAAGCTACATTTTATATTCAGTGTGTTTTATGTAGTGCCTTATATTTCACAATTAAAAACAAGATTAAAAAAGAATGTAATGTCATAAGTACAGTGATAGCACCATCATGTGGATAGGCTTTGAGGTCATATGGGCAGGGCTTGGAGTCACATGAGAAGGGCTAGGAGGATAAGGAAATACTTTGGGGAGTTGATGCCTGAATGTGTCTTAATGGATGAGTAAGAACTGGTCAGATGAAAATGGTAGACTTCTACTTCTGGAATTCAATGGGCCAGGTTACTCAGAATAATACTATTGCTAAAAATTAATGAGAATTAATATTGGAAATATTTTAACATCTTTTTTTACCCACTCCTTTTACCCAGATCCTTTCTAGAGTCTGATGAGCATTAACATTGGGCACCTTAACCCAGTGTTTGGGTCATCCCACAGTGCCAGTGCAGTTTTCCAAAAGTGGCCAACTAGGTAATCACATGCGACACCTGGCTCCATGCCAGTGTGCTAGGCTTCTTACCCATTTCAAGTCTGAGAATAGGTTCAGATTGTTTCAGCTCCAAGACTTCTGATAATTTTAAGTTCACTTTTACTGTATATTAAAATCATCAAATAGCTAACAAGATAATAAGGAATTACCAAAACGGACATCTAAGTGGAGACCTATATAATTAAGTGAAGCTCTGATGTTCTTTCTGGAGCATCTGCCAACTGGTCGGAATTGAGCTTGGGTTTTTTTTTTTTTTTTTTGCCTCATGGGACAATGGGAGAAAAGTCAGTACCTAGGGCATGCCTAGGATGGGGTTGATCTTAGGAGAGATCCTCCCTCCATAAAGCTGGGACCCAAAAATTTCTTAAGCAAACATCCACAAGAAGACTTGAGGAAAATTGAATCAGTACTGAACAGAGTATGGGAAATAAAAATTTCCCTAGAATCATAACCATAAGCTAGCCCATGTGTGGGTTTGCAGTCCATAACCATATCACCTGATGGCCCAATACAACTCTAGGACTAGTAGTTAGTGTCCCAGACTACTGGCAAAAATAAGCACAGATTCTTTTGGGGGATAGCATCTTCAGCCTCAGGCAGATAAAACTCTAAAGATAGTTTTTAAAGAAGAGTGGCCAATAGATAGCCCAAGCAAACAAGCATGAAAAGTAACTAGACATCTTGAGCAAGAACAAGTAAAATAGTAGATTAGAGAAACTAAATTTTGAACTACAAATAATTCTCAGACAGAATATAAAACAAATAGTGTATTTTTTAAAAGATTTTTTTATTTTTAAAGTAATCCCTACACCCAACATGGGGCTCAAACTCACGACCCTGAGATCCAGAGTTGCACACTTCAGTGACTAAGCTAGTTAGGCAGCCCTATGTAGTGTATTTTTTTTTAACTTTTTATTTATTTTTTTAAATTTTTTATCTTTTATTAACATATGATGTATTACTAGACCCAGGGGTACAAGTCTGTGAATCACCAGGTTTACACACTTCACAGCACTCACCATAGCACATACCTTCCCCAATATCCATAATCCAAACACCCTCTCCCTTCCCCCCCCCCGCCCCCGCTCCCCGGCAACCCTTAGTTTGTTTTGTGAGATTAAGAGTCTCTTATGGTTTGTCTCCCTCCCCATCCCATCTTGCTTCATTTTTTCCTTCCCTACCCCCCAAACCCCCCACTTTGCCTCTCAACTTCCTCGTATCAGGGAGATCATATGATAATTGTCTTTCCCTGATTGACTTATTTCGCTCAGCATAGTACTCTCTAGTTCCATCCACGTTACCGCAAATGGCAAGATTTCATTTCTTTTGATGGCTGCATAGTATTCCATTGCATAAATATATGCCATGTCTTCTTTATCCATTGATCTGTTGATGGACATCTAGGTTCTTTCCATAGTTTGGCTATTGTTGACATTGATGCTATAAACATTCGGGTGCACGTGTCCCTTTGAATCACTACATTTGTATCTTTAGGGTAAATACCCAGTAGTGCGATTGCTGGGTCATAGGGTAGCTCTATTTTCAACTTTTTGAGGAACCTCCATGCTGTTTTCCAGAGTGGCTGCACTAGCTTGCATTTCCACCAACAGGGTAGGAGGGTTCCCCTTTCTCTGCATCCTCACCAGCATCTGTCACTTCCTGACTTGTTAATTTTAGCCATTCTGACTGGCGTGAGGTGGTATCTCATTGTGGTTTTGATTTCTTTTCCCTGATGCCGAGTGATATGGAACACTTTTTCATGTGTCTGTTGGCCATCTGGATGTCTTCTTTGGAGAAATGTCTGTTCATGTCCTCTGCCTGTTTCTTGATTGGATTATTTGTTCTTTGGGTGTTGAGTTTGATAAGTTCTTTATAAGTTTTGGATACTAGCCCTTTATCTGATATGTCGTTTGCAAATATCTTCTCCCATTCTGTCAGTTGTCTTTTGGTTTTGTTGACTGTTTCCTTTGCTGTGCAAAAGCTTTTGATCTTGATGAAGTCCCAATAGTTCATTCTTGCCCTTGCTTCCCTTGCCTTTGGGAAGGCAGAAGTTGCTGTGGCTGAGGTCAAAGAGGTTGCTGCCTGTGTTCTCCTCAAGGATTTTGATGGATTCCTTTCTCACATTGAGGTCTTTCATCCATTTGGAGTCTATTTTCATGTGTGGTGTAAGGAAATGGTCCAGTTTCATTTTTCTGCATGTGGCTGTCCAATTTTCCCAACACCGTTTGTTGAAGAGGCTGTCTTTTTTCCATTGGACATTCTTTCCTGCTTTGTCAAAGATTAGTTGACCATAGAGTTGAGGGTCTATTTGGGGGCTCTCTGTTCTGTTCCACTGATCTATATGTCCGTTTTTGTGCCAGTACCACGATGACAGCTTTGTAATAGAGCTTGAAGTCTGGAATTGTGATGCCCCAACTTTGACTTTCTTTTTCAGTATTCCTCTGGCTATTCGAGGTCTTTTCTGGTTCCATATAAATTTTAGGATTATTTGTTCCATTTCTTTGAAAAAAAAATGGATGATATTTTGATAGGGATTGCATTAAACATGTAGATTGCTTTAGGTAGCATAGACATTTTCACATTTTCACATTTCACAATGATGGCAATAAATGTCAGTCAAGATTTCTAAACCCAGTGTACACACCTTTCTAGAAAGTGAGCAAAATAAGGATATTTTTAGAAATAAAACCTGAGAGAAGTTTCCAAAAGTAGATAGACCTTCAATAAAGAGAATTCTAAAAGATAATCTTTAAGTAAAAGAAAAGTGATGCCAGGTGGAAATACTATGATAAAAGAAGGAACAAAGCACAAAGCAAAAGAAAATGGAGTGTACATAGATGAGCCAACCAAACCCTGCTTGTATAAAACAAAATCTTAATGCGGGAGAGTGGCAAAAAGAATTAAAATAAATAACGGCATTTACTTAGAAGGAGATAGAAAGGGAAATGAAGTTAAATGTTTTTAACCTTCTATTGTCGAGGAGTAGGCTAAATATATTGACTAATGTAGACTCTGAGAAGTTAAATATTTATGTTGTAATTTCTAGAGTAATCTTTAAAAAAGTAGGCACAAGATATTACCTCCAAATTACTAGATGCTAAGAAATGGAATGCTAAAAATAATAAGTTAATCCAAAAGAAATCAAGAAAGGAGACAAAAAGGATTTTTAAGTTCGTCGTGGGATCAGAGGGTGCTCAACAAATAATGAAACTAGTAACAGACATCACACAGTAGGAGATTAGTATTAATGAAATGAAAGCAGGCACTGTCAGCAGTTAGCAGAAGAAGGTACAAGATGAAAACGGGGACAGAATCTCTATTGCACCATCAGCACAACCATGTGAGATTCAGTGGGCCCCCAGCTTCCTCCAAAACATCTGATGACTTCATGGTCTATTTTTAAACTTGTCTATTGTCCAAAGATGCTGTAAGTCATAGCTGTTGTCCATCTCATCCTCACAACTGAATGGGTCCACTCCTCGGTGGGATTCTGTCAGTCCCTCCTCCCTCCAGTAGTCTTTTGGGTTCACAAAAGTCCCTCACTATCAACCTGTATTGTGAATGTTCCTCTCATTCCTGGCAAAGCTGCTTTATCCAGGAAGAAGAGTTGCCTTTGTTGGATTTGAGGAGCTCTCTTCCTTGTATAAGACAAATAGTTTTTTCAGCAGTGTGAGAGCTGAGTTTGGGAGTCATTGTTTAAGCTTTCCTGTGCTGGGTTTTGTGATAAATTGAGACTTTTGTTTTGTTTTGTTTTTCTTCCTTGCAGAGGAAATCAAATGCAGCAGGCCTCCTTATGGTGGGCTGTATCTGATGTGGCAAAGGCAACAAAGTCAGGAAGTTCAAGTGATGGCTCCTAGGATGGGTCCAAGGAGAAAGGCCACCCCCACCTTATGAAATAGAAAATATTATGCTGAAGCAAACAATGCAAGAAATGGTTCTTTTTTTAAGAAACACAAAACTCAAGTTCCTTACCATCTCTTTCTAGAGGACATTTCTCATTACTTTAGTCATTCAACAAATATGTATTCTGCACTTACCAGTGTCTGTCCAGCACTGTGCTCATCAGTCCCTGCCTTAAGGAGCTCACCATATAGAGGAAGGTCAGCTGAACACACAGTGTTAGACCACAGCCTAAACAATGCTATGACAGAATTGAGCCTGGGGTGGGGGGTAGAGGAGAGCACTGGGCAACCACTCACTTAAATTGGTTGAAGGAGAGGGGTCTGGAAAGACTGCCAGGACAAGGAGAGATTAAGCTGAAATAGGCTGGGCAGAAGTTAGATGGGAGAAGATGAACAGAAGCCTAGAAATTCCAGGCAGAAAGAGTAGGTTGTGCAAAGGCACTGGGAGAGGCAAATGTGCAGGAACCACAAGTTCTGTGCTTTGGGGAGGTGAGTGAGATGAGGCTAGAGAATGAGATATTCAAACCTACATAATTTCTGTATGAATATTTGAAACTATAGGCTCATACCTATAGAGAAGGAAAATCCTCAGGTGTGTGGTTACATCACTGCAGTCATTTTTGGCAAACTGAGGATCCAGAGTATGACGGAAATGTTAATGATAGCAAAAATTTAGGCCACAAACTTAGTTGCAATACAAATTGCAACTGTACGATCTTGAGCAAACTGCTTAACTTCTCTCTAGAGAATGGGTTTTGTTTTGTTTTTACCGACATAAAAAAATATTCCATAAATGGATGGACATGAGAGTGTTTTATGAGCTTTACGAGCAAATGTGATGAAATAGTAACAACAACCATGTTAGGGATTAGCATTTTTAGTATTGTAATGCTCATCGTCGACACAAGATTTCCTTAGTCTCCCAGCCCTCCACATGATGAGAGACCAAAGAAAGGAAGGCTAGAGAAGATACAGTGGAGGGAATGGTGGAGAGGAGCAGGCTCCAGGATCTCAGAGGCGCTGGGGGCCCCTGACAGAGTAAAGGATGAGGAGGAAGGTGCGTGCAGGTGTTTGCCTGGGCAGCACAAGGGTCAGGAAGGGGAAGTGGCTAATTGTCTGGTGGGCAGACAAATAAAAAGTGAGTCTGTGAATCAACATTCTATGACTCTCAGCATATTTCTTGAGCAATTGTGATCACACTCTTTTTATTTTTATTATTTTTTTTAATAAAACTTCCAGAGCAAGGAAATGCCAAACTGATCAGTGTGTTCAGTTCTCATAGGGCTTTTCCATGCAGGGCTCAAACACAAGTTCAGGTGCTAGTGAAGAGGAAGAGCAGAGAAAATTCATTTGCATCATATCAGATGCAGAATGTATAAAACATGACTGCATGTATATTTTTAATTTCCTATGTTATCTCTCCTTGGATAGGACCTGACTTGGATCCTGCTTGCCATCAGAAAGCCTGAGCTGTGTGAATGGTGGGAGGGAAGAATAGGAGCTGAGCCTCCACCCAGAGCCCCAAGGAACCAGAATTGTTTCTCTAGCCTCCCGTTCACACCACAGCCAAAGACGCTGCTCCCCTGGGAGAGGAGTGCGATGTGCTCACGAGGCCACCCCTTTTTCTTCTCTGGGTATGTGGCCGTTGGCAGTTGGGGCCAGGGGAAGGAGAGAAGGGAGAAGAGAAGTGGACAAAGGAAGCATGAGACAAGGACACTAAACTTCCTTTTTTGCTAAAACTCTGGAAACCATTTGTTTAACAGCCGCCTACACTTCCTGGACAGCCCACATAAGATCTGACTTATTCTGTGATATAGCTCATTCCTGGACACCCCATAAGATCTGGCTTATTCTGTGATATAGCTCATACCACTGTTTCCCAAACTGAGTTCCATGCAACCAGTATCCTTCAAGATATTTATCAGTGGTAATCAGTCTTATGTGAAAACAGACAAATAAATGGGGAGGGAGTGGGAATCTGTAGACAATTAAACTTGTAAACACTAAATTAAATGAAGTTAAACAGGCATATCTACTGCAGGACTGCTCAGCTCCTTTAATATAATCTGTGACTCACCAAGACAGAAGACAGAACTACAGTGTTGGGAAGTTTCCAAAGAAGAATTTTTTGTATGCATGTACAGAACACTTAGTTGCAAGGCTGTTCTACAGAACACTAAACCAGAGTTTAAATAATTGCATATTGATAAAATACTAGTGTTAATTATACTGTTAATAATATACTATGTTTGCATATTCTACATGCTGAAGGGGGTTTTAGGCAGATCTGAAACTAGTGTGGGTGTATGTGTGTGTGTGTGTGTGTGTGTGTGTGTGTGTGTCTTTGTCTACATGTGCATCACCCCCCAGAATATAGGTTCAAATATATATACATATACATACTTTTTATTGTGAACATTTTAAAAAGATTTTATTATTTATTATTTATTAGGGAGAGAGACCACACAGGAGAGAACATGAACAGGATGGGGTGGGGCAGGGACAGAGAGTGAGGGATAAGCAGACTACGGCTGAGCAGGGATCTTAAGCCGGGACTTCATCCCAGGACCCTGGGATCATGACCCGAGCTGAAGACAGACATTTAATTGACTGAGCCACCCAGGCATCCCTATTATGAACAATTTCAAACACACGAAAGTGGAGAGAGCATATAATGAACTTCTCAACCCCATGGCCGGGCTTCCACAGTCTTCAGTACCTGCCAATCTCCCCTCTTCGTCCCACTCCTGACAACTGGGTTATTTTGAAGAAAATCTCAGATATCCTCTAATTTCATCTGTAAATATTTGAACGTGTATATCTAAAATGGATAAGGAGGGGCATCTGGGTGGCTCAGTCACTTGGGCGTCCCAGGTCATGATCCCAGAATCCTGGGATAAAGCCCTGCATCAGGCTCCCTCCTCAGTGGGGAGTCTGCTTCTCCCTCTGCTCCTAACCCCACTCTCATCCTCTCTCTCACTCAAATAAATAAAATAAGTAAGTAAAATAAAATGGTTAAGGATTCTCTTTACAAATGTAACCATAATAATATCCCCGTGCCCAAAATTTCAAAATAACAATGTCAAATAAATGACATCATTTTACCTATTTCTTTGCAAGGAAAGTTGTAAGATAGGCAACAGTAAAAAGTTTACTGAGGACTTACTATGTACCAGGCACTGTGCTAAAGGCTTTATTGACTTTCTTTCTCCCTCACAGCAACACTGGATGGTAGCTACTTCACTGCCCATTTTGTAACCAAATCAACTGCCACTTAGACGTTCCCCTGTGGAGTGGTTAAGCCTGTGCCCCAGGTGTTCTGCTACTTAGTGACTGGATGACTTTGGGACAAAGTCACTTCACGTCTCTTCTTGTTGCCTTTCCCCCTGTGAAGTGAGGCAACTACTATGCTCCTCTCATGCTCCTCTATACGTACAATCATGTAGAAGACCCTAGGGAGGACTGCTGTCTTCTGCACGTGTTAGGTACAAGGGGGGAAATCTATATTTTAGTCCAAACTGCTAAAGCGAGTCCAATGTAATGCTACAGTCTGTCCTCTGAGATCATGCCCAGTCTCTTTAGGGAAACATGATTTATCTCTGTTTCATTTCCCTCCCCTGTTTTTCCCCAAGATGGCCCCAAGCCATAGGGGGAAGAGAGGTGCCTTACTGGGTGGGAGAACCACATAACTCATGGTATAAGGCAGGGCACTCTTCAGAATGGAGAAGAGAGCAAGAAACAGTCACACAAGGGCAGCAGGTATAAACCGGCACTGTTCCAGGCAAACCCCACCCGACATGGGTCCCTTCTCAGGTCTTGTCCTCTTCCCTGGCCCCTCTCATGCGAAGCAATGCCCTTGTCTTCATGAGTGCTTCCTGCTCTGGTGGCAGCATGGCCATCATCTGTAGCTGGCCATGGTTAGGCCTCAGTCACCCTTCCTCCAGGGAGGACTTGTGCCCCCTTTTTCCTGAGGGCCTTAGGGGCCCCTGAGCTCTCGCTCCATCTTCCTATGTTCCCTGCCATGAGGCCCACCCTATGACCCTGAGTTATATGTCCGTTCTAACAAGGTCCCTAGCCAGACTTTCAACCACTATCTAATGTGTTCAATTCTGCAGACTCTTTTGGGGTTAGCCCTATTTTCATTTCTATGTCTCTGTCAGGATCAGTGATTGCTCTGGGGACCATGAGGGCAGGTACCATTGCAACATGTCCTTCCTGCCCCAGGCCCTGGCATGCATATGGTTCACATAGGTGCTTCATAAATATATATATTGAGTGAAAGGTTCAAATCTAGCCCTCCCTCTGCTTAGCCATGATATACCAAGTATACTTCAAAATGATCACCTCGAGGTTGGTGTGGGATTACCCTGCTTTTCCCAGAATCCTCACTAAAAAAAACAAAGGATAAGTATTAGAAACACATCCATTTGTGATAAGAAAAGGAAATCTGCTGACACTAACTCGTGTGAAAGGGCAGTCCATTGGAGAACACAGAGGAATCTTGCAGATTTCAGGAGGGACTGCAGAGCCACTTGGGATCTAGAAGTTGATCGGGCATCTGCCCCCTATAGGTCCCCCTGGCTCCATGGCCTCTCACCTCAGCTTCTCCTCAGTCATCTGCTTCCTCTGCAAGCTTCTAAGAAGTGTTACAAACTGAGTGGTCTGGCTGGGGAATGAGCGGAGGCAGGTGGGAGAGGTAGGGCATGGACCACTTCACTGCAGACAGGTGTGGATGAGAGGTCCTGGCCCAGCGACGGCATGTGAAGATTGTATTTGAGAACGATGAGCTCGACAACTGTTTGCACTGTGGACTAGCTCTTTGGGGTCTTCATATTAGTGGTTTTTAACCCAGATGAAAAAAAGCTTCTATTCATAAGACATTCTTTAACAATCTTTAGGCGCCTATCAGGATGTGTTTACTTTCATCCTGCAACAAAGCATATAGGCAGATGCCTTTTTTAAATTATGGCACTCTCCTTGCCTCTCTCTGCTGGGGATTCAATTCCTACTTAGCAGAAGGGGGTCACACAACCAGTTGAAAAGACACTCTGCTGTCCTTTAGCTGCTTTCAGAAAGATGTGTCAAACATGTGTTTTGATGCTTTAGTGAAATTCATTTCACGGTGGGGATATCATGAGATAATTCCATGCAGAATAGCTTGGAGCAAACAGCTATTGGAGTATGCTTTTACCAAAGAATAATATGAACTGTGAGGAAAGATGAAGGTCTGTCACACCAGAAAGTCAGCTAATGCTACCAGTGTAAAACTGCTTTTCCCAAAATAATTCCTCCGTGCTCATAAAAACCTTTAAAATAGTATTTACACAAACCCAAAATGAATTGCATTAGTGTGCCTTTATTCATTCTCTTAGAAAATTATTAAACAAATTAAGGTGTGATTTACAATTCTGTACATGATTATGATTTGAACAGGTGCCGTTTGAGGTTATGGGGCAGCTCAAATAGGATGACTTATTTAATTCCTACTGTTCCTTTGCAAAAAAGGAAGCCACTTTTTGCTTTGTGTTTGCTTGGTTTCCTCTCGGACTTGAGAAAAAGCCCACTTTTAATGTAGCAAGAGTTCAAACATATTCCTCTACAAATTATTATTCACGAGCATTCTGTGATGAATGAAGGCTGTTCCCTTCCATTCCATACATTCTCTGAGTTCCTCTGCAGATAATACTGTTTGTTATCCTTCATGTGGCCAGCTTTTCACGTGACCTGTGCAAAAGTTGGGGAGGGGAGAGACTGTGAATTGGTAGCAATTAACCTCTACAGAAATGGTTTTGTCTCCAAGGTGCTCCAAATCATGGGTTTCAGATCAAGAAATAGCAGATACGTGCTTTGTGTGGAATTTCGTTCCCAGCATATTCATGCCTGTGAATGTGGTATACCCAATCAATGTCAACTACAGCAGGAACCAGACACTCCGTAGGTGAATCTAGACCAATGAAAATTTTAACATATGATAGCAATTTAGAATCTCTCCAATGAGACTCTTTTGCTCCAGTATAGTTTGAAAGTCTCCACGGCTTAATGATTTAGAGCCCAGCGATCTTCGAAAGTCTCTTCCAGGTGACAATGAAACATGCAGTTGTCTGTTCTCCGAAATGCTCTGTCCCTGCAGATACTAACTACATTGTATATTCTTGACCAAATGCATTATACTCATTAGCTTTATTTAAAAATACATCTATTTCCTGAAGACACCTGGTACATCCACAGAAAGTGAATAATTGCAAGGATTGAATGAAATTAAGCACCCCAGATCAGAGATTGTTTTGTGCAAGGATAAGGCACAGCTGGTGCCCTTTTAGAAGGTGAAATAAGACTAATTGGATAATCTAGAAACCAATTAGACTGAAGTAGGCAGAAGTCACTGTTCAGCTGAAAGATATATTCTATGGCAGAGGGAGGAAAAGCTTTTTGTGCATAAAATATGACATGAGGAATTGGAATTCTGTTTGATATGAACTTTAAGGTTTCGGTTCCCTGTAATGGTATAGGACATTAGCCGTCTGGTGCTGAACCTGAATTAGAGGGAGACTGTACTTTTCAGGTACAAGAGAGCATATACATGGGTCTGGCTGTCTCATTAGTGAAAGCAATAAAAGGAAGTTTTTTGTTATGTCAGTTGCAATTAAACATTCTTTGAAAATAAAATGAATTTTAGACCTAATTCTACTCCATAGTCTATGTGGCTATATGTTCAACCCAAATGAAAACCTTAATTATGTTGCTAGTAAAAGAGTCACATGCAGAGGTAAATGTCTTTTGTACATTTACCACATTAGGGAGGCATATACTGTGAATAAATCTAAAAGTGTTGTTGTATTAGCACATACCTACTCAGAGTGCATCTAGAAGAGGGCTGGTCAAAGTAGGCACACCAGCTGTCACCTGTCATAGAAGAAATTAACTGGTCCTTTGGGTGGAGGGTATAAAATTGACCCCATGGCCTCATGTCTATAGTCCACTAACCAACTGGCCTCAACAGCTTTGGACCAAGGCAAAGTAATGTTTGCATTTCATTGCATCTAATATTTGATGTAGTAAACAGCAGAGACCACTGGTCAACCAGAGGGTCAAGGTGTTCCATTATATTTCCAAGATCTGTTCCAGTGCCTGGTACTGACTGGAGCAAAGTAAATATGCAAATATTACATAATCATCACAATGACATAGTAAGACCTCAAGTTGGCCCTAACAAGTTGAACCTAATAACAGGAGGCTCTTCTCTTGGTTATTTCCAGTCTCTGTAGAAATGAGTGAGCCTCTTGGGAAGTTTCTTGGGTGGCAGGGAGCTACTGCAGGACCTGCATGAAGAATGGCAGGAGCCAGACTCTCAGCGTCCACAGGCTGCTGAGAAGGACCTGCCCCCATTGCAGGAGGCCCAGGGTGTGAGCACTCAGGGCAAAGCAAACCCATTGAAGCAGCATATAGGTCCTGAGGGCTCCTGCCCGAGGTCCTGAGACACCTACCACCTCTCTAGAAACAACCAGAGAAGAAGGGCTGAACTCAAGAAAGCTTCTTTGGAGAACCTTCCATACCTTTGGTTGTTTCATCTCCCCTCCTGCTAGTTCTTCACCGTAGTTACCATTCAGCTTTCCCTGTTCAGCAGAGTCTCCTGGCACTACGAGAAACAAGCTGTTGCCAATCTGCGTGTCATTTATCGGACTGATAATCACAGCCTGGGTCGGTTTGCTGACCTGCGGAGTCTGAGTGACTGAGCCCCGGCTGCAGGCAGCGGATCAGTTGGGGCTTGCCGGGGTTTCGGACACCTGTTACCCTATGACAACTTCGTGAAGGGTTGAAGCAAGACGAGCTAGGCAGGAAGAGAGAGGCAGATAGTGTTCAACAGTCGAACCCACATGCATTCAGAAGGTGCGGAAGAGATTCTCTTCCATGGGCCGGGTGACCGGGGACAACATGTGGGCCCTGGGGCCCGAGCATCTGGCCCCTGAGTGTAGCCAGAACCGCCTTGAACCTGTCTATTCTGTCCCAGGGGCAATTCCAGCGAGCGAGCACAGCTCCCGGCAGGACTGAACGCGTGGTGTGAGCGGGAGCGCAGCCGCCACTTCCTCGGGGGTCAGATGGGAGAACGGGGCGTTCCTGGCATTGGCTTCACCGCTCTGCCCTGGGTGGACCTCGGCTCCCAGTGCCGGCCTCAGCGTGCTGGCGGTCAGGCTGAGCGCTGCTGAGGCCTTGGGGCGGGGGGGGGGGGGGTGGGGGTGGGGGTGGGGGTGGGGGGGTGGGAGTGGTGCGCAAGCCCCGCGCGCCCGGACGCTGCTCCCTCTCCAGGCCATCGTGTGACTGCCGTAGCCGCCGCGTCTGGCAGGGACCGAGCTGAGGTTGGCGCGTCGAGGTGAAGCCTTTTCCAAAGAGCCTCCTGCGTGTGGATCCCTGCGCGGCGGGGGCCGCGTCTGTGTTTCCGTCCCCCCTCTGTCTCCGCACGGCGCCGTGGCATCGCCCATGTGATCGCATCTCAGAGCCGCATTTGTGTCCTGCTCCCTCGGAGTGGCTCGCTTATGGTGACCCTGCGGCTTGCGTTTGATGTTATGTGTTCGAGGTAGGCTGTAAATTTTAATAAAATGATGCTTTCATGTGAAAAAAAAAAAAAGAAAGAAAGAAAGAAAGAAAGAAACACACCGTTGGCCTCCTATCATTGCCAGGTCATAAAGGAGTCTCTCCACATGCTCTTCCCCTTGGGTCCTGGCCTGAGAGGGGCCGATGTAATGTCAAGTGTCCCCTACTGGATGGGTTTTTAAAACCGCCAGCCCTGAATAAGGAAATTCAGCTGAAAAGATAAAAAGGGCAAACATTGGCCTCCATCACTTATTTATAAGTCCTTTCCGCTTTACTACCCACACCTACCCCCCTCCCCTGGAAAAAACACCCTCCCCAAGTTTTCAGAACCAGGCTAATTCCTGGTGCAGCTCCCCAAAGTGGAGTCAGATGCCATCTGGTGTTGGTTCCATTGACCTGGCCAAACTTCAAGGCTCAGGTGCGTTAATGAATGTCCTGTGATCTCTCCTCTGGAATTGCTTTTGGAGCTTTGTCTCTGATACCCTGATGATCGTGTCCCCACTGGAGGAAGAGTACTCTCCCTGGAGACCTCCTGATATGCCCCAACAACTACTTTGTTTTTTTTGTTTTGTTTTTTTTAATTTTTTTTTTTAAGTAGGCTCCACACCCAGCATGGAGCCCAGTGTGGGGTTTGAACTCATGACCCTGCGATCAAGACCTGAGCTGAGACCAAGAGTCAAACACCCAACAAACTAACCCACCCAGGCACCAACAGCTATTTTCTAGTGCTGTCACATGGAAGGCAGCCATTGCTGTTTTTTGAATGAATGTCAGCCCTGCTTCCAAAAGTGGTTCCCTAAATGTGTTCAGGTGGTATTAGTGGCAGGGGTGGGCATTTTTTTTTTTTTTTTTTTACTCTTTTAAAGTAATCTCTATGCCCAGTGTGGAGCCCAACGTGAGGCTCAAACTCATAGTCCTGAGATCAAGATCCAAGCTGAGATCAAGAGTCAGATGCTTAACTAACTGAGCCACCCAGGCACCCCCGGGTATCTTTTCTCTTTTCTTTCTTTCTTTTTTTTTTTTTTTTTTGAGGCAGATTTTTAAAAAATTGGTCAAATATGCATAACATAAAATTTACCACTTTAACCCGTTTTAAGTGTATAATTCAGTGGCATTAAGTACATTTACATTGTGCAACTATTGCCATTATTAATCTCCAAAAATTTTCCCTCATCCCAAACTGAAACTCTGTACTCATTAAACAACATCTCCCTATTTTTCCTCTCCCAGCCCTTGGTAATTACGATTCTCTCTGTCTCTCTGAGTTTGACTATACTAGGTACCTAATAAGTGGAATCATACTTTTGTGACTGGCTTATTTCATTTAGCATAATGTCTTCAAGGTTCATCTATATCATACCATGTAATAGACTTTCGTTCCTTTTTAAGGCTGAATAACATTCCAAAGTATATAAATACAAATACTACATCTTATTTCTCCACTCATCCATTGATAGACCTTTGGGTTGCTTCTACCTTTTGGCTATTGTAAGTAATGCTGCTATGAATGGGGAGTACAAATTACAAATATCTGTTTGAGTCTCTGCTTTCAGTTCTTTTTGGGTACTGAAGGGATTCAGTACAAGTCTCCCCAAAATGTGCCACTTAGGCATTGTGGACTGTTTTAAGCTGGAGACAATTGAGACCCTGTGGGCTCAAGAGAAACTTCACTCCTCCCTTAATTACCTAGAAGAGTCTATACTGGGGATCTTTCCCAGAATAAAATTACTACCAGAGATAAATTTTATCTAAGTGACCCATCCAAATGGCAGGGCAAATTCTAATTACCAAACATTTGCCATTTCTTATTGTCCTGTGAATTGCCCTATTCCCCTTTGAAGCCCCAGACTCCTATCCCATTCCTCAGCTCAGGATGGCATATATACCTCATCTTACCTTTCTGTCTTTACACCACTCGTGTATGTGGGGTTCCCATTCTTACAAAATTAAATCTGTTTTTCTCCTGTTAATAGTCTGATGTAAATTTAATTCTGAGGCCATCATAAGAATCTTTGAAGGGTAAAGGAAAATTTTTCTTCCCCAACAGTACATACCCAAGAAGTGGAACTGATGGATCATATGTTAATTCTATTTTTAATTTTTTGAGACACCACCTGGATTTATAGCAGCGGCACCATTTTACATTCCCAACAGCCATGAACAAGGTTCTAGTTTCTTTACATCCTCACCAACAGTTTTTATTTTCTTGTTTTTATTTCTTATTTTTAATAATGGCAACCCCAGTGAGTGTAGAGTGATATTTCATTGTGATCTGGGTTTGCATTTCACTAATGGCCAATGATGTTTAGCATCTTTCCATGTGCTCATTAGCCATTTGTATATCTTCTTTTGGAGAAGATATTCAAGTCCTTTGCCCATTTTCTAATTGGAATGTTTTGTTGTTGCTGTTGTTGAATTGTCAGCAAGTGTTAAGTGTCTTTTTAACCTAGATGAAGAAATGTTTATGAGAGAACTTTGAAGCAGTCAGCAGCCAAAGTAGCAGTTGCCTGACTGAGCTCTTCATTCCACATGCCCTGCATTTATTAGGTCACTTAATATTTACAATAACCACACAATTCCTTGGTAAACGACATTAGCTTGGGAGACAGTAAGCAGTTTGACATCACAGATCAGTGACGTGAACATACAGCTCCTGAGGGCAAGGACGGCCTGGTCCCAGCTGCAGGTTTGGGGAATCACTCCAGGGCAGCGGTTCTCAGCCCCAGTCACCACTGGAGTAATCTGGGGTCGGCCTCAAAAATCCTGATGCCAGTTCCCCTCAAAATTCCCAGGACCAGTGGTTCTCAGTGCCGGGTGTACACCAACATCATTACACTCCTGGGGAGCTTGTAAAAGCCCATTTGCCTGGGCTGCTCTCACCCCCAGACAGATTACATCAGAACCTCTGGGGTTGGCTCTTGGGCGTCAGTATTTCTGAAAACCGCTCGGGTAATTCCAAAGTGCAAGCAGGGTTGAGGACCACTGCTAGTCACCACTGCTGTGACGCGATTTGAAACTTACACATTGGTTTGTATTTGTTGCTTCCTCATTTGTTTCATGGCTTGGTAGCAAGGTGGGAAGAGCGCGTTCTGTATTTCTGTCTTTCAATCTTTTTTTTTTTTTTAAGATTGATTTTATTTATTTATTTATTTATTTATTTATTTATTTATTTGTCAGAGAGAGAGAGAGAGAGCGCGCGAGCGCACAAGCAGGCAGAGTGGCAGGCAGAGGTGGAGAGAGAAGCAGTCTCCCTGCCGAGTAAGGAGCTCATGCGGGACTCGATTCCAGGACCCGGGGATCATGACCTGAGCCGAAGGCGGAGGAGGGTTTTATCTGCTGAGCCACCCAGGCATCTCTGTCTTTCCATTTTTTGATCTAGGGACCCAGCGACCTCATCTCCCCCAGTTCCTCCCCCAACAACCTTCACCGCAGGGCTCAGGGCGCAACCCAGCAAGCAGCCTCCGCCGCGAGCCCGGGGCTCCGGCCCGGCTGTCTCGGCTGCAGTCCCCGAGCCCCTCTGCGCCCCCCGCGTGCCCCGCGCGCCCAGCTCTAAAGTAAACACCGAGCAGCGGCGGCGGCGCCCCGACGGGTGCAGAGCAGCCGCCCGCTCTCTGTCTCGGTGCGGCGGGCGCTGGTCGGAGCCATGGCTGAGGAGGTGCCGGCCTCCCCATCGGGCGGCGGGGGCACCCGGGGCCTGCACAGCGGCATCATCCAGTGGTGAGCCGCCCAGGGCGCCTTCCCACCGGGCCGGGTTTCGCGGTCAAGGCTGGGAGGCGAGGCAGTCTGGCCCGATAGATTGGAAAAGGTGGGGCAGGGAATGGGGGAAACGTCACTCCCTCTGCGGCTGTCCCCAGGACATCGGGCCAGTGCCCAGTGCGAGGAGTGACCGCCGGTGCTACAGGAGCCCTGATAAATAGCGCTAGAAGGACAGGCCTACGCACCCAGAACCAGTGCATTTTGATAGCGGATGGAGCTGGAGACACACACATGCACACGCACACACTGTAAAGGCCTCCTGGTGTGGGTTTTCCATGTGGGGGCTTCCCTGCTGGTCACACTAACAGAGGGAAGCAATCCAGACTGGCCCCACACTGGGGGGCCTGTTGCTTGGACCCACTCTTACATATACATCTGAAGGCACGTGGGCGTTGGCCAGGAGAGGAAATGTTTCCCCTCAGTATGAGATCCAGAATGGGATGTTTTCTAACTTAAAGCAAAGCAATTTTTAGCTTTAACAATGCATTCCACATTGTTTGTGAAATTCACTTCTGGCTATTTAAATAGGGGCAGAAAAACTGGAAAGAAAAATATCATTAGCCTCTGGGACTGATGAACTCATGGGTTTGTAGCTTCTCATAAATAGGAAAATAATTGAAACCAGTCCTAAAATCTAAAACCTAAGTTTTATAAGGTGTACAAATAGCAGATATCTGATTACTTTTTTTCAAAGGTTTTAAGGAATATTTCTCAGGAAAGATTTTCTGAAAAAGTTATGTGAGCAAAATAGAAAAATGAAGGGTGTGTTTGTGATTATAACATGAAAAGGCCTAAGGTTTTACTCTTTTCTTCCAAGAGAAAATTTTTGATATATTTTATCTTGCATAAGAGAAAAAAATCAAAAGAATACATATTAGAGCACACATCAAGTTTTCAGAATACTACGACAGTGCTTTCTTTCTTTTACACTCACTGACTCAGATCCCTCAGCAGAGTGGCTCTTTCTTAGAAGAAAGACCTATAAGGATGCCTTTGTCAACCATTCCAGGTCACTGTTTAGTAAATTAGAGTTTCTGGATTTGCGTTCTATTCCAGAGACTTGAAAGAATGATTGGAGATTCAAACATACCTGGACAGCCTCCTGAGGTTGTCCGGGACATAATGCAGGCCGCCCACAGTGCAGGTGCCCTAAATCACTTAGGATGGTGCAGACCATTTTAGCAGTGAGCCAAACTAATTCAAGTCCTACGCCATGAATTCCTACCCACCCCTACAGGCCTCTAAAACGCAGAGGTCAAGCTCTTCAAGTTTGGGAAGGAGGTGCAGAAATTGAGGTGAAGAGGGCATAGCTGCCTGTGGAGGACTGCTCTTTAGGTATTCAGTCTATGAGGTGAATGTTTAACAGATCATTGGTACTGGTGGTTTTAACACTGGCATTAAAAATATAGCCCAACCACTTTACACCCATTAGGATGGCCATTATCAGACAAACAAAAATAGAAAATAACAAGTTTTGTCAAAAATGTGGAGAAATTGGAGCCCTTGTGCTCTGCTGGTGGAAATGTAAAATGGTGCACCCATTATGGAAAACAATATGGCGGCACCTCAAAAAATTGAAATAGAACTACCATATGATTAGCAATTCCACTTCAGGGTATGTATCCCCAAAGAATTGGAAGCAGGGACTCAAGCAGATTTTTGCATACCTATATGTATAGCAGCATTATACGCAATAGCCAAAAGGTGGAAACAACTTTTTGTACAAAATGTGATACGTACATACAATGGACTATTACTCAGGGTTGAAAAAGGAAGGAAATTCTGATACATGCTAAATATGGATGAAGTTTGAAGACGTTATGCTAAATGAAATAAGCCAGTCATGAAAGGACAAATACTGTGATTCCAATTGTATGAGGTACATAAAGTATTCCCATTCATAGAGGCAGAAAGTAGAATGGTGGGTGCCAGGTACTCAGGGAAAGAGAAGGAAGAGTTAGTGTTTAATGGGTATAGGATTTCAGTTTTGCAAAATGAAAAGAGTTCTTATGGTTGGATGGTGGTGATGTTTGCACAACAATGTGAAGGTGCTTAATGTCACTGAACTGTACATTTTAAAATATAAATTTTGTCAGGTATATTTTATCACAATTAAAAGATAAATATATATTTAAAAAGCCACATACACACACAGTAGAGCCATTCAATTTGTAATCCAGAGCCTTGGCTTCCTGGTAGGTGTTAGAAGATGATCAAGGAGACCAGTTTCCTAGAAGAGTGGCAGTGGGTACTAGTGGGCGAGCTGTCTAGACACTCTGAGTGGAAGAGGGGGCTGGTTATTGTCACATGGAAAAAACTTTCCACTTTTAGCATTGTTTCATTTCTTCATTTTCCAGTCACTGGTTAGGTCCTCAGCATTCCTTGGAGACTTTAGTGCCGCTGTCCTAAACACGATAAATTCTCCAAGGAGAAAGGTCCTGCAAGGAGCAGGACAGTCTTCAGGAACAGAAGTAACAGACATTTTCTGTTTCACAGACAGGAAGGACTGTAGGAATGGAGAGAGAAGTGATCAGACCTTGGGGGGAACACAAAGGGATGAAGAGCAGTGATTTGACTTCCCCTGCTGGGGAGTGCAAACCTAACAGGTCTGACATGGTGGGACCCCTGGCTTCAGACCTCAGATGAAACCACAACACATCCTCTAATCCCTATGCATGCTGAGCTTGGCCATAGTCTAAAATAACTGTCTCCCACATATGACATGGCTTTTTCAAATTTCTGCAGACTGTTGAAATTAATGAAATGCAAATTTATTTTGAAAGATACAGAATTCATAGGAGCTTTTTATCAGGCTGAATCAGGATACTATAATCCCCAGCATGTGTAATTCCCAGCATTACATTTTTCTTTATCATGGAAAGGAGCGCTCAGAAAATGTGAGAATTGCAGGGCTAGGTATGTGCGCTCTGATGTGGGCTACTATCCAGTTGTCCATCGCTCAAAACAAGGAGAAGAACATCATGAATGTTTTTACAATCTTAGCAATCAACTTCATCTGACGGTGCGACCTGGTAAATACCGTTCTTAGGCAGCTAAGCAAGGAATCCAGTGATCTGATTCATCCCACAGCTTTATAATCATGGATCACCAAAACACATTTTAGTGACACAGAGTAAAATGCTTAACCAACCTCACCTGCCAGTAGTTCAGCCCAGCCTTACTGCCTACACAATCCCCCACCGCCATCAGCCTCTCCTTAGACCCACATGTAGTTGAAAGTCAGGCTCATTTACTGCAGATATTTCTTGAGGCCAGTCTACAACAGCGACGTCTTGCTCCTCTGAATATTTTGGAGGTAGACACTAAAACGACACCGAAAAGAGCTTCCGTGTGCCAAGAAGTGTACTAGGCACATCATGTGCTTTTTTTCTAGTCACCAAAGCTCTAGGAGGTATCTCAGAGTCAGAATACAAGCCTATCTGTGCGGTGCAAAATCCAGGGTAATACTTGGGATCATAATTTTGAGGGGCACCTGGAAGACTCCATTAATAAAGCACTGTGACTCTTGATCTTGGGGTTGTGAGTTTGAGCCCCACATGGGGTACAGAGATTACTTAAAATCATTTACTTAAAAAAAAATTCATAGGGGTCCCTGGGTGGCTCAGTCTATTAAGCATCTGACTCTTGATTTTGGCTCAGGTCATGATCTCAGGGTCACGAGATCTAGGCCCAAGTCAGGCTCAGTGCTCAGTAGGGAGTCTGCTTGAGATTTTCTTCCTCTTCTTCTGCCCCTCACTCCCCCCACTCATGCGTGCTCTCTCTCTCTCTCAAATAAGTAAATAAATCTTTTTTAAAAATCATAATTTCCTATGCGTGTGGAGACTAAATGCTGAACCAACTACTATTTGAGCTGAAGTAAAGGCATGACCCAGAACAGATGCTCTTACCAGACAAACTAAAACCTTCTTTCAAACCTTCCATTTTTCCCGGTTAATGTATGCTGGCTGCCCACCACAGGCCAGTCTCTGAAATCTGGCTGGGAACTTTGGGGAACCACCAAAGGCATGGCCAGAAATGATGTGCAGCCAGGATCAAAGCAGCAAAGTCACCATGTGGCGGTTCAAGACTTCAGACCAGAAGGCAGTCCTGTGTTTAGGTGTGTGTCAGAGAAAAGACTCCCATCATAGACCTTTACTGTCGTTCTTACTGATAGTATTATTTGGCCTTGTGTACCCAGATAACAGGCTGACTCAGTAATGTCATTCTGAAAGAGAAAGACAGCTCATAGAGGCCTAGAACAAATGAATTTCTGTGACAAGGAAGAAGGGTCGGCAAAAATTTAAACTAGAGTTCATTTTAAGGAGTGAGTATTTTGCATGTTTCTTTTTTAAGGAGACCATTCCATGACTAAATCAGTAGTAGCTATAAATAAACCACAGTGAGTTTGAACTTAACATCTATCACATTTTCTGGCAGCTCCCCAAGTGTAGCTATCTTTTGTAATACTTCAAGCATAGGCTTTTCATCTATCAACGAGTGGTTTCTTAACAAAATAAATATAAAAATCACCTACTTGTATGAATTTGCCTCTCCCCTCCCCACCAAGAGACATCATCCTCTTTCAATGTGGAGCCAAATAATTGGTGCCATAGCAGCTATATTTAAACCATGAAAGTATGTCAAGCGGCATGTTCTCACAACGATGTCAAGGAGACCCTTGGAAAATCCCCCCAGGCCAGGTACTGCGTTGTATAGTGTCTCCCCAAAATACACATCTTTCTGGAAGCTCAGAATGTGACCTTATTTGGAAACAGAGTCTTTGCAGATGTAATTAATTAAGAGATCATACTGGATTCAGCTGGGCTCTAAATCCAATCACTGGTGTCCTCATAAGAAGAGGAGAAAGGATGCTCAGAGAAGAGAAGCCTCGGTGGAGATGGAGGCAGACATGATGCTCAGAGAAGAGAAGCCTCGGTGGAGATGGAGGCAGACATGAGTGTGACGCACCTACAAGCCAAGGTTGTCCAGTGACCACCAGAAGCCAGGAGAAGAGCATACAACACTTTCCCCTCAGAGCCTCTGGAAAGAACCAGCTCTACCAACACCTTGATTTTGGACTCTCAGCCTCCAGAACTGTGAGAGAACCAATTTCTGTTGTTTTAAGGTGCCTGACCTGTGGTAATTGGTATACCTCAGTATACAGGGTCAAAGATTCCCCCCACCTCCCAAGTATTGGTTTTTCCTTTTACTAGGAAGTCGTTGGGGTTAACGATTGTGTCTTTAGCTCTGAGGGAAAGTAAATTTGTGCCTCCGTGTGTCTCATCCCAGAAAATAAACTGCTTATCATCAATGAGAAAGGAGATGTATTGGTAAATGTCCTACTAAAAAATTCTTCTGTGTTTATAAATTATATTGGCTTGCTCTGCATATTTCTCTAAAAGAATGAGGAGAACTCTGAGAGTCTCTCCTCAACCAGTAAAGGGAGGGTTGGGATCAGCTGTGACTGAGGACCACACTTTCTGACGTCAGTCTTCCCCACTTTTTGCCCCACACGCAAACCAGTTGCAGGAACAGGGACACGGCTGTCCCCACAGGGCTGGCTGTGGGCTGTGAGCCCCAGCCAGAACCCCTTATTGCCAAGGGACTGCCACCTCCCCCCAAGTGTGGGAGCACTTGATCAGTTGAAGACCCCACCTCGAGCAGAGGCCCAGAATGCTCCAGATCACATATAAATGCCACTCAGCTGGAGAATGAAAGTGTATTGCCTGTATCTTGGTGTCTTGCATTTTACATCTTCTTTCAGTTTAAAGAACCAAAATATTGTGGCCTGCCCTAAATGACTCAGATTTTAAAATTGTGCAAACAACTGGGGGAGGGAGACAAAGCATTGCACATGGGCCCTGGGTCACAGGCATAGAGGGACTGGCAAGCCTACAGGGATGGTATAGCTAGTAAATAATCACTTCACAGCTACAGAGATCTTGGCTGCAACCTTTACAATAGGACATAAAACAGTGTCTGCTGAGCCAATAATTTAGGCTTCGTTTTAAGATGCCTACATGCCCAAAACAAAAGCAGACCAACCAAGCAACAAACAAAACAATAATAAAAGCCCACCATGTTGATTATCTAAAGACCCAAAATCAGAATGCAAACCGGCACAGTCACTGTGGAAAACAATATGGAGATTCCTCAAAAAGTTAAAAATAGAACTATCCTATGATCTAGTAAGCACACTATTGGGTATTTACCCCAAAAAAACCCAAAAACCCTAATTCAAAGGGATACATGCACTCCTGTTTATTGCAGTATTATTTACAAGAGCCAAACTATGCAAGCAGCCCTTGTAACCATCAATAGATGAATGGATAAAGAAGATGTGGTATATATATACAAATGAAATATTATTCAGCCATAAAAAAAGAATGAAATCTTGTCATTTGCAATGACCTGGATGGAGCTAGAGGGTATAATGCTGAGCAAATAAGTCAGAGAAGGACAAATACCATATGATTTTCTCCTATGTGGAATTTAAGAAACAAAACAAATGAACAAAGGGAAAAGTAAAGAGACAACCCAAGAAGCAGACTCTTAGTTATAGAGAATAAACTGATGTTTCCCAGAGGGGAGGGGGGAGGGGCTGGATGAATTAGGTGATGGAGATGAAGAATACACTTAAATGCTGAGTAATGTATAGAATTGTTGAATCACTATATGGTACACCTGAAACTTATTATTAACAGTGTATGTTACTGATACTGGAATTAAAATTAAAGATATAATAAAAAAAAAAGACCCACAATCAATATACTTATCTCTAGGCTGAGAACAAAAGGTACCTTGTTGATGCTGGTTGGTGAGCCTTTGCATTCAGTGACTTAAACAGGTTTCATTTCCTTGGATCCCACACCTGTTGATTCTTATCAGAATTTTCCACCCTAGAGAAACTGATGCCAATTTCCTCTGCCTTTTCTTTCTCTCCCCCAGGTTGGTTGACAATTTCTGTATCTGTGAAGGGTACAGTGTGCCTCGCTGCCTGATGTATGAGATTTATGTGGAGACCTGTGGTCAAAATGCGCAGAACCAAGTCAACCCAGCCACATTTGGAAAGGTAGGTTGTGAAGAAAAAAAGTATGCAAGTGAATTGATGAGGCAATATTAAAATTGATTTGGGTCTGATGGGTTCTCAGTGGGAATAATTGGCTTCACTCTGGGAAGCCAACCAGATGGGTAATATACTCCTTCATCTTCCTTGAAAAGCCATTCTGTCCTTTGTCCACGCTTTGCAGTGAGGGGCCAGGAAAGGTAAGGAATGAGTGGTACCTAAGAAAATACAACTGTGGCAGCTCCAAATATTTCAAAACTCAGCCAGGTTTGCTGGGCCACTATTCCCTGCATAGAAATGCCAACACTTGGGGTGCCTGGGTTGTACAGTCAATTAAGTCTGACTCAATTTTGGTACAGGTCTTGGGCTCAGGTCGTGAGATGGGGCTCCATGATCAGCGGGGAGTCTGCTCTGGATTCTCTCTCCCCATCCCTCTCCCCTTCCCGCTCATGCACACTCTCTCTCTAAAATAAGTAAGTCTTAAAAAAAAAAAAAAGAAAAAAGAAAAGAAATGTCAACATTCAGCACCACACAAACTCCAAGAGCCACTTGTGGTATCAGAGAGCTTCCTACAATTTGGTTGTACTTAGAGAATTCATTGGCTATCAAATATCTCCTCTGGAGGTTCAGAGCTCTGTCAGGAACTTTGTGTAGATCATATAAGATACAGCAAACACTTATTAGCACAAGAATAGTCTGCTGAGACCCTCCACATACAGCAAATATTTATTGAACAGCTGCTCTGTGCCAGGCACTGTTACAGATGCTGGGAATACAATAATGAACAAGACAGAAAAGTTCTTGCCCTTACTAAATTTATTATAGCTGGAGGAGACAGATCCATAAGATAAAATACATAGTATATGAGAGTAGTATAAATGCTGAGGGGACTAATAGAATAGAAGGAGATAAGGAGTATGTGTGTGTGTGTAAGAGTTGTAATTTTAGGGAATGCAAACAGGGAAGGTCTCCCTCAGAAGTAACATTTGAGTCCAGACTTTGAAGAGATAATGCAGTGAGTATGTAGATATGAACAGAGTAACGCAGGCAGAGCCAGTGCAAAGGCCCTGAGGAAAGAAGGAGCACAAACAGCAAGGAAGCTGCAACTGCTGGAGGGAGGCATACAGGGAGAGAACCAGGATGGTCCTCAGGACCTTGAGGTCAAATCAGTCAAATCAGGGAGGCAAGAGGAGCCAGGTGTGCAGAGAGTGGGCAGGGAAATAGAGATCAAACTCTGGATATATTTGGGAAACAGAGCCAGTGGGATTTGTTGATGGAAATAATTAATAGAATCACAGGACTTAATCATTATTAAAGTAACAATAATAATTTCCAGTCATAGAGTTGTATTTATTTTCAAGGCACATTTCCAGCCAGTTCTTAGAAATAAACAGACAACATCTGGAAATAAGTTAAAAGGAGAATTTTTTTTTAAAGGAAAAGGGATATCTCATTAAATACTATTGTAAAAGAGATATCTCATTAAATACTATTGTAAAATACTATTGTAAAGTTTAGGCTTCATGGAGTCTAGTCCATTGCTGTTCAACAGAAATGTAATGGGAGCCACAGATATAATTTAAAACATCTTAGTATCCTCATTTTTTAAGGGTTTTAAAAGGTGAAATTAATTTTTTATTATTTTGAAATTTTATCAAAAATATTCAAAATACTATTTCAACATGGAATCAATGTTATGAAATCATTGAGTTTTTTTTTCATTCTTCATGCCAAATCTCAAAAATCTGGTGCGTATTTTACATGTAGAGCCCATCTCAGTTTGGACCAACCACATTTCAATTGTGTAGTAACCACATGTGGCTGGTGATTCCCATCTCAGACAGCTCACAACTAGATTCTAAGTCACCAGGCCATCTCCTTCCTTTCTCTCTAGTATATCCTTAAACCACTGGGTCTCTGCTTCTCTCCACTGGCCTGCCCCATGCCCCTTCCCAGAAGCCAGCTTCCTTCACTGGCTTCCTGATTTCTCATTATGGCTGCTTGGATGGTGCTTTCCATGATGTTATGCCTGACCTTCCGCCCCAGTGACAAATACTGTAACAGTCTGTGGGCAAGAGAGGCCTGCAGGAAAGACCTATGGGTGGGGAGGAAACAGTTGGCATCTTTAATGCTTTGTCTTGTGTCACAGCCATTGGCTGAAGCAGGTAGCATTAGAAGTCAAGGAAACAAACCAGGACCAGTGAAGGCTGAGGATCGCTCAACTAGTCGCAATGCTTGGGTGGTGTTTTGGGGGAAAAAAAATTTTCCTCTACTCTTGCAGATTCTTTTGTTTGGCCTCAGATTTAAATTGACAAGAGACAAATTAACAGGAGAAAATCAAATTTAATTCTGTATGCATGGGGGCTCACTATGTTCTACCTGGCAGTCAGGCAGTTGAAGCTTCTATACCATCCAGAGCCAAGGAGAAGAGGGTAGGAAAGTGGGACTTCAAAAGCGAAGGAATACAATTCATAGGAAAATGAAAAATAGTTAATGTTTGGTAAGCAAATGTTAGCTGGGCCATACAGAAACAATGAGAGGAATTTTAACAAACAGATTTTGCTAAATTCTTGTCTTCCACACCTCCTTCATATTATACTGTAGTTATCTACAGTGATACCTCCTTTAGAAGATAGCAGGTCCTCTAAATTCTTTTAGGCAATTAGGGGAAAGGTCAAAGTTTCTTCCTGAGCCTTCTCTTTCTTAAAAATAATCAGTCAAGGGGCGCCTGGGTGGCTCAGTCTTTAAGCGGCTGCCTATGGCTCGGGCCATGATTCCATGGTCCTGGGATCTAGCCCCGCATCGGGCTCCCTACTCATCGGGAAGTCTGCTTCTCTCCCTCTCCCACTCCTCCTGCTTGTGTTCCCTCTCTTGCTGTCTCTCTTTTTGAAATAAATAAATAAAATCTTTTTTTAAATTAGCCTAAAATAATCCACATGCCAAAGTGATTCATTTCTGGATGGCAAATTTTGCGCCCTTCCAGTGTCTCCTGAATTGTGGATCAGACCTCTTTCCACTTGTTATTCTCTCAAAAATATCCTTGAGTTCAAAGAGAGCTTGGAAGTCACCTGGTCCACCTCCAAACTCAGTGCAAGATCCCTTTGAAAGTACCTCTGGCTGGAAGTTTAGTGAGAACAAAATGCACTCTCTGGGCAGAGACAAGTCACGGGGTATAGAGCTGGGTGATGGGGCAGCACACTTCTGTGTTCTTCCTTTGGGCAAACACAGTCCTGCCCCAGGATCTTGCTTGGCAAGTAGAGCACAGGCTGATGAGAACCTGCTCGACTCCTCCTCAGGGACCTTGGGGCAGCTCACAATCTGCACAGCCATACTGCTTTGGGTAGCCACCTGGCTTGGGCTGAAATGATATGGGTAACCAGGAGCTTGCTGACTGGGCCACAATTATGCCAATTCAGTATCTTCCATCAGTCCCTTCAGTCTTCCTTTTTATGTGTGCCTTCTCCTTCTTTTTGGTGGCCCTCGGGTGGACAGAACTGAATTAGTTCATGACACACTGTCATCATGGGTTTATGCATGGCCTACTTCCATCTAGGTGTTTAATTCTTATCAACAATCTGGTAAACATCTGTGAGCCTACCACCCCAAATGAAGCACCACACCAGTTGCCCCATACCCCATCTCCCTGCCCTGCCCCACTGGTGAGAACCATCAAAAAAGAAGTTTTAGTGCATTTGTGTGTGTTTTTTAACCCTTTAACCACCTTTACCCCTTTTGCCCACTCCCAGTACATGCCCCTTGCCTCTGCCCACCACCAACCTGTTTTCTGTATCTGTGAGTTTGTTTTGTTACTGTTTTGTTTTTTAGGTTCATTTGTAAGATCCTATTTGACTTTCATCTAACTGATTTCATATATATATTTCTAAAAAGCATATTTTAAATTTTTGTTGCTCAGCTTTTTAAAAGGGGGTATGTTATTTGTCATCTTTGGGACTTTGTCCATTTAATATTGTATTAAGACTCATCTTAGATTCATTTGACCATTGGGTAATAGTTTCCAATTTACTCATCTGCTGTCCTACTAATATCCATTTGGGTTATTTCCAGATTTTGCTGTTGTGAATGCTCACGTGTGTATTTCCTACTATGCACATAAAGATGTTCTCTTAGGCGTTTATGTCCAGAGATGAACCTTGCAAGCGAAGGAGGTGTGAGACTGTGATGTCTGGGGATGGGGCCAAACTATTTTCCAAAGTGACTGCTCCAGATCATCCTCCCACAAGCAATTCTATGGATTCCAGTGTTGTTTCCAAAACATTTACATTTTTAGATCCACTCCTCTAGCCCAAATCTTCATCCCTGAAATGGAGTCATTGGTGGAAGTCCTGAACTTTTGGTAATAATAAAATACTTAGGAGAATTTTCTAATATAGCAGCTGCTCAAATATATTGGAACCAAGTTTTTACATCTGCTTGTCTCCCCTCTCCACACTGAATATTCCTCAGCTCCCAAATTTTTACCTTCCTGCCCACTTGTTTCATTATTACTTCAATTTACTGATGTTCTTCTTAAAATGTAGGTAGCCCCAAGGGTACAACCCGGTGCCTTAGGAGTGCTCAGATGACAGGGGTTCTTGTTTTTAGGGGGGGGGCAGGGGGCTACTATTGGCTTTTATCCTTCTACAACACTTTGTTGGTTTCATTTTAAGGTTGCGGTCAACAGAAATACCCTTAAGTATTTTTCACATGAGTTAAATACAAAGTATTTGTATGTATTTACATAAATATAAAGTATTATTCTCAGATTATTGTTGTTATGCAGGTAACTATTTGAACCTAGGAGCGGCCACTCTTATTCCTGTATTTTAGCTTCTTAGTTTCAACCTACAGTTCTGTTCACCAGTATCTTCTTGACTCTTGTAGGTCATCCAGTCTTTTCCCATATTTGAAATGCATATCTCTTATCCCTCATTCAAGAAATGAAAGCAATAGGAGTACATGCAAGACATTGAGTACACTCTGTGCTTGCAAGGTGTCCCTGAATAAGGTTTTCCAGCCAGCCAGGCAATCCCTCGGTTAGTTTATCAGTCAGCCCACACCTGGTCATTTCATCACAGGGCAGCCTGGGACACTTCCTCAAGGGGACCCAGTCCTGGGTAGCCTGGCTCTACAGCATTTTCTTTATCTATCTGCCCAGCAACTTGATCAGATGGAAATAGTGTGACTTGAGCATGACATGTTTAGTCTCTGTAAGATCTCCATTTCCTTTTCTAAGAAATCAAAGCCTATTTTTCAAAATCTTTTTCAGAGTTTCTTATAAGTTGTGTTACCTCTAGGGTAGTCTCATGGCAGAGCATTCCAAAGGAAAACTTAAAAAGAGACTCAACTGTGTAGCAATGGGGCATTTATTTAGCATTTTTCATCTGAATACTTGCCTTAGAATCCATTCTTCAAGACAACTAACTTTCAGTTCTCGCTGGGGGTTTGCCTGAAAAACAGGCCATTCAGTGGAGTCCCTGTTGGGAAGGGACCCTTACTGCCGAATTTGTGACTAATGGACTAGGGAGAGGAAGGGGAAAAGGATATGATCCCAAAGCATGTTTATAAGAGAAACAACAAAATACCCAATTCTCATTTCCTCCCTCTTCCCCTGGGAATGGAGTTGATTCCACATTCCACATCAAGTTCCTGTGCAGATGTCGGAATGTTTCTTGCCCTTTTTGGCAGCCCCTGGCATATGATGGGTAGTGTTCATTCTTGGTGCAAGTGATATCTCACATGGATTAGGGAATTTCCATAACACTGACTTCCTTTTTAAAAATAACATTTACTGATGTTTTTCTGATTGTAAAAGTATTACAGTCCCTTTATAGAAAGTGTAAAAATTAGAGAAGATTATAAAAAGAGGAAGATAAATACTGGCTATAGCCTCATTCTCCAGAGCTGTAGCCACACACATATAATTTATTTGCATGCTTGCACACACATGCACACACGTGTGACCAGCAGGAGCTAAGGGACTAATCACACAGTGATTTTGCCTTCATTTCCCATGGTCCTTTGAACCTGCTCATTGGGTGGTTCTTCCTTCACTCCTGAATGAGCACGTGAGCACGAAGTGTGACCTCTCTAGTCCTTGCATGATACAACGCCCTGTTGTCACTCTTGATTTACTATACAGTATCAGTCTGATGCTTAGTATGTCCAGTTCTGTATAATATCAAAACTGAATTAAGTTTAAAGTGTAATCTTTTTCTTATCTCCTCCAGGACAGTTTCTTGCCTGTAAAGAACTAGGCATTGGGGCTGCTTCTTCCCTCCCTACCCCTCCTCCCCAAAACATGCTGGGGAGTTTTACCCCTCTGGAAGCAGGGGAGGTAAAAGTGGCTGGAAGGTTCCTACTGCTCAACTTCACACTTTGGGGGCCAGGCAGACTGTTTCCTGGTCCCTTTGGTGGTTTCTTCAGAGCAGCCTGTGGGAATGTTCTAGTATGCATTCCTTGTATTGGTGAATGACTCTTTCTGTAGCCTGGCTGTCCCTTCTGGGGGCCTTTTGCTGGACAGAGTCTGGGCTCTCCCACATGTTAGCTCTTTCTCACATGTAGACCACTTCTGGCCATAGGAACTACTCAGCCATTCTTGGTCTAAACAGCCTGTGGTTGTGCCGGCTGAAATCAGGGTGGTAGCAGCTCTCCTCTGCCTGTCCACCAAGTGCACTGGCCAGCCTGTCTATACTCTATTAGGAGTCCTATGCCATAGCCACTAACAATGGGGGCCTCCCAAAGAGTTCAAGTGAATCTGTGAGCCTTCTTCTGCTAGACCTGAGTCACACTCTGTCTCACACACCCTTCACAAGTAAGAAGGTTGTCTTGCCATAAGAAATCCCATTAGATCTCTTCTTCTCTCTATTTCATCGTGAGCGATTTGAGTTAAGGACTTATCAGGGTTTTAAAAAATCAATTTTAGCTAATGCGTGTCTCACAATTCACTTTGCTACCTGATGTCTGTTGTGTGCATGTCTCATCCTGTTGTAAAGATACTACGTGGATGAATGGACTGAAAGATTGATGTATGGATAGGTGGGCCCAGAGGTGAATGGACAGGTGGATAGACAGAAAGACAGCACGTAATATGGTAATTTTTATGATTTTTTCATCATAATAAGTATACTCTTTAATTCCTATTCCCTTTTTCCCCAACCCCCTACCCACCTCCCCTCTGATAACCATCAGTTTGTTCTCTACAGTTAAGAGTCTGTTTCTTGTATTGTCTGTCTCTCTCTCTCTTTTTTCCTGTGCTTGTTTTGTTTCTTAAGTTTTACCTATGAGTGAAATTTGTCTTTCTCTGACTGAGTTACTTTGCTTAGCATTGTATGTTCTAGCTCCATCTAAGTCATTGCAAATGGCAAGATTTCATTCTCTTTTTTTAAATTAAAATATGATGTATTATTTGTTTCAGGGGTCACTAAATAATATTCCATTATTAGGCTGCTCCCATAGCTTGGCTATTATAAATAATGCTGCAGTAAATATAGGGGTGCATATATCCTTTTAAATTCATGGGGTCTTTTTGTTTTTGTTTTTGTTTTTTGGGTAAATACCTAGTAGTGTGATTACTGGATCATAGGCTAGTTCTATTTTTAACCTTCTGAGGAACCTCCATACTGTTTTCTGCAATGGCTGCACCAGTTTGCATTCCTACCCACAGTGCACCAGGGCTTCCTTTTCTCCACAACCTCGCCAATACTTGTTTCTTGTGTTGTTGATTTTGCAACATAGTATACTTTTTAACAACACTAAGTCTGGAATCCAGCTAATTAGGTTATAACCCTGGGCAAGTTATTTCATCTTTTTGTGCCTCGACATCATCAACTGTAAAATGAAACGATTCATAATGTTAATAACAGTACCTGCCTTATGAGATGTTTTTAAGAAATAAATGAGAGAACGCATATAAAAAGAATTGAGTGGTCCTGGCACATAGGAAACACTCAAGAAATAATTAACTTTTATAATCACATAACCATTTATCTAAACTTAGAATATCATAAACATTTTCACACTAAAATATTTTAAAGTAAATGTTGTAAAATGGTTCCAAATACTCTTTGGATGTACCAGAATTCATTTAACCATTTCCCTTATTGGAAATTTTGGTTGTTCATAATTTTTGTCTATTCTACCATAAGTCTCCATCTGTATGTGGTAACTTCCTTAGGAGGGATTCTAGACCATTGTAACCAATACTTAGCCCTCGTGGTAGTTCCCGATATTCTTTTTTTTTTTTTTTTTTAAGATTTTATCCATTTACTTAACAGACAGGGATCACACGTAGGCAGAGAGAGGGAGGGAAGCAGGCTCCCCACTGAGCAGAGAGCCGGATGTGGAGCTCGATCACAGGACCCTGGGGTCACGACCTGAGCCGAAGGCAGAGGCTTTAACCCACTGAGCCACGCAGGTGCCCCAGTTCCTGATATTCTTAACCAAATCCCTAATATTTTTAACCTAGAAAATTTGTTAGTTAAGAACTATATTTAGCTGTTTACAGTGCACTTGGGTGGCTCAGTTGTTTAAGCCACTGCCTCTGGCTCAGGTTGTGATCCTGGAGTTCTGAGATCAAGTCCCACATCAGGCTTCCTGCTCAGCGGGGAGTCTGCTTCTTCCTCTGAACTTCTCCGTTCTCATGCTCTCACTCTCTCTCTCTCTCAAATAAATAAATAAAATCTTTTTTTTTTTTAAAGAACTATATTTAGCTGTTTCCACTTGCACTTATTGGATGATTAGGGAAGGTAAGCACTTTTGCATGTGTTTTGGTCATATGCATCTTGTGTGTATACATATTATCCCCGGACTACTTTCTATTGCAATATTGTTGTTTTCCCATTAATTTCTGTGAGTTGTCCATCTATTAAATATATACATTTCTTACTTATTACATTTTTTGGAAATAATTATCTCAGTTGGTTTTTAAATTTAACTATGGTGTACCTGATCATAAAATGAAATCACAGGATAGTCTGGGGTTGGAATTACTCAATAAAATAAAATGTGCAGATTATTATACTGCCAGGCAACTAGGCAATTTCTTTCTGCTTCTCCCTCTAAAACACCAGATTATTTCCCAGGGCCTTGAATCTGAGCCTGCTGCATAATTTATAATAATTCTTTTAGGTACCTACTATTTTACAACTAGCATAGAGTGAAGGTGTTAAGTGATTTTCTTAAGAGGTGATGGAATTTTTAGAATCTGTGGTTGATAGTAGGAATTTTGGGCTTCTAATTCTGCATTTTTAGACTTGCTGACTTTTTCTTTTATCATTTATTCTTCATTTGCACATTTTGGACTTCTTCCCTGAAGGAACCTCTCAATTTGGCTGCATAACCTTGGTGTTTAATTGTACAAGAATTGCCTTTCTTGTTCCTTCATTTTTTCTTCCTCTGTACCCGGGCTTGGGTGGCTTCCCGTAGGAAGAGGTAGGGCCTAGAACCAGGTAAGAGAAACATTACATGCCACTGTCAAACCCTGCTGCTTAGAAGTTAAGAAAAAAAGAAATAGCCAGGGAGAGGGATGCCTGGGTGGCTCAGTCAGTTAAGTGTCTGCCTTCAGCTCAGGTCATGATCTCAGGGTCTATGGGATAGACCCATGCATCAGGTTCCCTGTTCAGAGGGGAGTCTGTCTCTCCCTCTCTCTGCTCCTCCCCCACTCCTGCTGTCTCTCACGCTCTCTCAAATAAATAAATAAAATCTTTAAAAAAAAAAAAAGGAAAAAAAGAAAGAGGGATGTAACAAGAAACAAGCAGAAGCAGAAGCTGAATGATTATGGAGGGAACTAGAGAAAAATAGTGGAAATCATTACTTGACTGCTTCAAACACCATGCCATCCATGCTCTGTATTTTTCTAATTCCACCATGCTCCAGGATTTCCACTTTCAACAAGACATGCACTTGGATACCATGCATGTCATGAACCTCTTCTAATTAGGAAACTGGGACAGGCTTCTATTTTTTTAAAATATAATATGTCATAAATATAATGTCAGTGCTGACAAAACACATCAAAAACATATCTGGGAGATGAGAAGTTGAGTCAGAAGTAGCTATGTTATTCGGTATTTTAATAGCGTTTGCTACCAAAACCTTTAAAACAAAAAAATTAGGTAAACAAGTAAATAATAAAAAATGAAAATGACTATCACATTGGAAAAAGAGGAAAATGGTTAAATTATGGCAGCTCACATGCTGGACTCTTATGCAGCTATTTCTTGTTTTTAGAGAATTCTTAATGACAAGGGGAAATGTTTATGGTACACTGTAGAGGGGAGGAAGTCAAAAGCAAAACTGTACACATGCTAATTGTGTGACACCAGTTGTTTCCTGTGCATACCCACAGAATCCATACACATATGGAGGCTTGGGAAAAAAAAAAAAAAAAAAAACTAGAGGAGCGCCTGGGTGGCTCAGTCTTTTAAGCCTCTGCCTTCAGCTCAGATCACGATCCCAGGGGCCTGGGATCTGCCTGCATCAGGCTTCCTGCTCAGCAGGAAGTCTGCTTCTCTCTCTCTCTCTCTGTCTCTCTCCCTCCCTCTCTCCCCCTGCCGCTCCCAACTGCTCATTCTCTCTCTCTCTCTCTCTCTCTCATTCAAATAAATAAATAAAATCTTTGAAAAGAATAAAAAGAAAAAGAAGGGGGGAAAAAAGAAAGAAAGAAAAAAAAACTGGAAAGGGACACCCGGGTGGCCCAGTCAGTTAAGAGACTGACTTTTGGTTTCAGCTCAGGTCCTCATCAGGATCCTGAGATCTAGCCCTGTGATGGGCTCCACGCTCAGTGGGGAATCTGCTTCTCTCCTTTTCCCTCTCCCTCTGCCTCTCCCCTCCCCCATGCATGTGCTCTCCCTTTAAAATAAATCTTAAAAAACTGGAAGGAACCACACAAAACCTCATTTAAACCACACTGAGGTTTAAATGGTAGTTCCCTCTGAATGATATATTTTTGTCCCTATACATGTCTGATTTTTTCCAAATTTTATTTACACGTATTTTCTTTATAAGAAAAAAGGGGAAATACAACTGAAACCTTCTAAGAGGAGGAACTGTAAGTTTTATTTCTAAGTTTTCCAATTGCAGCTTTAAGTCTGTTTTATTCTTTTAGCTTGTGCGTTTGGTTTTTCCTGATCTCGGCACCCGGAGGCTAGGCACGAGAGGAAGTGCCAGGTAGGTTTATCATTTTGTTCTATTTGAAATGTTAGAATAAACAAACATTTTGAAAAATCACAAAATGGGTGACATAAAAATGCAAAACTAAACAAAACAGAAATATCAACGCTACCAAAGAGTTCCCATAATTCACATGGAATCCTACTGCCTGGAATAATTTGAGTGATACTAGAACTAAATAATAGTCTCTACTTTCTTAGTGATTTTGTTAAAATATGAAAGTGTTCTCTTGTTTCAACACTTTAAGTGTTTAGACCTGTAGATGTCCATTGACATTTAAATAATTACACACACAGAGTTATAGAACTGTTTTAATTATTCTTTGAACTAAAATTTCTAAGTATTCACCTAATTAGCATATTTGAATTATTTTCCAGAGACCAGGTACCCAGGCTCTATGTATTTTTAAAACAAAAGGAAATTCCAGTGTTATCAGGTGCATCATGGTGTAATTGTCACTCAGTTACTATGGTTATTTCTTTTAAATCAAGAAAAATCAGGAGAAATCAGTTAGATCAGAAAATCAGTGAGAAGGGATGGAAGCCAAATTAGGAAAAGGGCCTGCTACCCACGAGGGAATAAAGACAGCTGAAGCGTTTGCCAAACTAAACATTGGGTAATAGTTCATTTGAAAAAATTGTGCTCTGCTGCTGTGAGCCTAGACAAGCAGCTGCATTTTCCCAGCTCAGCAGAGTGCCTGGGCTGCAGAGCAGGAACTGACTGCCTTCTTGGGTTTGTGAGAATCTGAGTCTAGTTCTCGGTAGAGGGAATGTGGGAGTCGCTGCCCTTCGCTTTAAAAGGTTCACAGCAGTGGCAGGAGGAGGCTTTCTCTGTCACATGTCTCTGAGATTGGAGTGTCCTAAGTTGGGAAAGCAGAGTAGAGCGTTTGTGATCCCATTTTAAAGCTAATGTGTATGAAATAGTACGAAATGGTCTACCTAACAGAGCTGATAAATGGCATTGTAGATAAAACTCAGATCTTTATTAGCTCGTCTATTCTTTGGCTTCTGTAAAGCATGCCAGTGATTTGACATAATCTTTAAGACAACCTTTATTTTTCAGGTATCATTATGATGGAATCTGTATCAAGAAAAGCTCTTTCTTCTATGCCCAGTATTGTTACCTTCTGGCTGAAAAAAGGTATCACAGGTTAGTATCTGTCATTTAAGTATTTTGGCCATAAGTCACAGTCTGATGAATATGAGAAGCATTCATATTTTAGTTGAATCTAACTGTGTTTTTGGCTCACTACTAATCCTTCTTATGGATGGAAACATACACATCATTCAACATGGCTTTGACGTGGGCAGTAAATCAGACTCCGGCAACATCACTGGCCAGAGAAAGGCATTTCCAGTTCATTTTCTTGGATACTTTTCATTATAATTATCATCTCATTTGCCAAAACCATTTTTCATTCATTCTTCCCAACTTCTTGGTAAAATATGACAGAATTGGCCCCTTCTTTCTTAAAACTTCCTATAGCTCTTAAGACTGCTTTATCCAGTTTCTTCCCAAGTGACCCCTTCTTGTCTCCTTATTGCTCCCCTCCCCTTAAGTGCAGTCGTCTTCCTGAGACTCAACCAACGGTGCTCTTCCTACCCCTTGGTCCCAAGGTATCTCATCCTTCTTTATCTTTCACCTATCACTGCACACCCACGGATAACTTCCTCCTCCTTAGTCGTTTCCCATGGCCCTTTCTCTCCCACTTCCCAGCCATTCCTCTCAGGCTGTTTGCTGGATATTTTCATTTACATGACCTATTGGCTCTTCATATTTAGTATGTAGAAATCTACATTTTTTAAGATTTTATTTATTTATTTGACAGACAGAGACCACAAGTAGGCAGAGAGGCAGAGAGAGAGGGGGGAAGCAGGCTCCCCACTTAGCAGAGGGCCTAATGCGGGGCTCGATCCCAGGACCCTGAGATCATGACCTGAGCCGAAGGCAGAGGCTTAACCCACTGAGCCACCCAGGCGCCCCAGAAATCTATATTTTTAATATCCCTCCAAATCATCTCTGCCTCTTTACTTCCTTATTTCAATATATGCTACTAACAGATAGAATCTAAACAAAGTGTCACCCCAAAGCCATCCCCAGCTAGATTGGGAAGGAGAGAGTCAGCCCAGAGATGGCTCCAAAGCTGCCATGGTCATTCTGATGAGCGCCTGAATCAAAAAAGAGGCAGATCTCAAAGACCTCTCTAAGGCAGGGTCTTCGGTTGGTTGACTCAGCCCAGCCTGTCCCACTGAAACCTCAAACTTAACCTCAAATAAAGTCATTATGTTCTTCTTCCAACCAGCTCTTCTGCTTCAATGTCTTATTCATCGATTAGTCACAAAGACGGAAAAATTACATCAACAAAAATAGAGAAGTTAAGGAAGGGAAGAAATAGGAGACTTATTTCAGTTAAGGTTAGAACTCTCCTTTGCAAATGTATTCTCTCGCTTGCTGACCCATACACTCCTGAAGGGCTAGAGCCGACATCTCTTTGTTTGCCCCAGATCACCCAGCAGGCCATTTAGAGAGTCCTGCAGCATGACCAGACTGGCACTCAGCAGCCGTGAGAGGCCATGAGTGTCCTGAGAGCTCTGGGTCCATGTCACACAGAGAGAGAGGGTCTGGAACGGGTCTTTGTGGGGGGAAAAGAACTATGTTTTATCTTCAGCAAGGAAGAGGAGGGCTGCCAGGAGACACAGATACGAACAAGGGTGACATTGGCTTATCCATAAGATAAGCCTGGGACTAGGTGCTTTTCATGCTCAACACATATTTAATAATTGATAAATGCTAAAGTCTTGACCAGTTAAGCGAGTTTTTCAAGTACTAAGATTTAAGGTAACTTCCTTACTGATTCCACATTTTTAGAAATACTAAATATATCTTAAAATACAGAAATATAATGATATACTATTGTTAATAATCTATGAAGCATACAGATGAAAATGTCTTCTGCTTTATTGTATCTTTTATACAAGGACCTGTGTGACATATTCCTCTAAAAAACCAGGTCCCAAAACAGGGGTGCCTGGGTGACTCAGTTGGTTAAGCTCAGGTCATGATGCCAGGGTCCTGGGATAGAGCCCCATATTGGGCTCCCTGCTCAGTGGGGAGTCTGTTTCTCCCTCTGCCCCTCCCCCTGCTTGTGTGTTCTCTCTCTGTCAGATAAATAAATACAATCTTTTAAAAAAATGTTTTTAAATTAGGTCTCAAAACAAAAATACTTTATTTCTTTAGTGTTTAGGTAATAAAATCTATATAACTCATCCATTCATTTATTTGTTCATTCAACAAATATTTGAGTTCCTATAGTAAGTCAGGCCCTGTTCTAGTTGATTAAGCAGTAAACAAGACAAACAGGGCCTCCCCTCTCATCAGTTTTAGTGGGGACGATATAAAACAATAAAAATGGAACAATAGCAAAATTAATCTGAAAATGATAAAATGGAGTCATGGGAAGGCCTCTTTGAGAAGATGCCTTTTGAGAGAAAGGTGAAAAAAACAGCCAGCCAAGTGAGGATCTGGGAGGACAAGTATTCCAGGCAGAGGAAAGAGCAAGTGCAAAGGGCCCGAGGCAGGGATGAGTTCAAAAAAACAGCAAGGAAATCTGAAGGTGGAGTTTGGCGAATTAACAAAAGAGTGGGAGGAGTAGAATCTGAACATACAAGTAGGACCTCTAAGTATTGGCAAGGAGGTTGGAATGTTATTCCGAGTGTGATAGGGAGCCACTGGAGAGTCTCAAGCTGGGAAGTGAAGCAATCTGATTTTTAATTTTTTTAAATTTGAGTAGGTATGCCTATTATATTTGTTTCAACTGTGCAACACAGTGATTCAACAAGTCTATACATTCTGCTACACTCACCACAAGTGTAGCTCCCATCTGTCACCATCCAGAGCTATTACAATACGTCAACTATATTTCCTATGCTGAACCTTTTATCCATGTGATTCATTCATTCCATAACTGGAAGCCTGTACCTCCCACTCTCCTTCACCCATCGTGCCCATCTCTCATCCTCCTTTTCTCTAACAATCACCAGTTTGTGCTCTGTATTTGTAGCTCTGATTCTGCTTTTTGTTTGTTTATTCATTTGTTTTGTTTTTTAGATTCCACATGCAAGTGAAATCATATGGTATTTCTTTCTCTGACTTACTTCACTTAGCATAATAACCCTTCATGTCCATCCATGTTGTGACAAATGACATGATCTCATCCTTTTTTATAGCTGAGTAATATCCATTGTGTATATATACCACATCTTCTTTATCTATTCATCTGTCAGTGGACACTTGGCTTGCTCCCATATCTTGGCTATTGTAAATAATGCTGCCATACACATAGGAGTGCATGTATCTCCTCAAATTATTGTTTTCCTTTTCTTTGTGTAAATACCCAGCAGTGGAATTACTGGATCATATGGTGTTTCTGATTTGTGTTTTAAATGAAGATCCTCCCAGCAACCATGCTAAGACTGGACTGTGCAAGAACATGGGAGAGGAGGCAGAGTGACCAGCTAGGAGACTTTTTCAGCAGCCTGGCAGAGCTGGCCCATTGAGATTTCTCACTGAAATAAATTTAATTCTCTCAAAGAGGCAGCATAGGGGCACCTGGGTGGCTCAGTGGGTTAAGCCTCTGCCTTCAAAGAGGCAGCATAATACTCTGCAATATTATACATGGATAAGGGCAGAGACTCTGAAACAGCCTGCCTGGCTCTACCACTAGTAAGCTGTGTGATCTTAGGCAGGTCATTCAACCTCTCTGTGTCTCAGTTTCCTCATCTATTAATAAACAACGAATACTGTTATGCTAAAAAGAAATTTTTTAAAAATGAAAAAAAAAAAGAATAATAACAGTGGGGTGCCTGGGTGGCTCAGTCGGTTAAATGTCCAACTCTTGATTTCGGCTCAGGTCATGATCTCACGGTTGTGAGATTGAGCCCTGATTCACTCTCTCCCTCTGCCCCTCCCACCTATGTGTGCTCTCCCTAAAAAAAAGAATGAAGAAAAAAAGAAATTTAAATAAGGAAAATGATATCTACTTCACAGGACTGTTGTAAGGATTAAATGAATTAATACAAGGAAAATGTTTGAAATAGCACCTGGCACACAGTAAGCACTTAATATGACTCTGAGCATAGCTCTTGACCTTGATGTGTACATTTTATCATATCTATCATTTTTTCCATGGTATTATGTATATGGTTGTTATTTTGGTCATTGTATTTTTCAGTTCTATCATCCCCATTTGATTCTTTGGTGTAACTTCTAGTTTTTTGTGGTTTTCTGTTTTTTCAATTTTTTTTGTTTTTTCAATTGTTTTAAGAGAACTTATAACTACTTGTTAGAGCATTTTTATAATGACCACTTGAAAATCTTTGTCAGATAATTCCAATATCTAAATCATCTCAATATTGGTGTCAGTTTGTTACCTTTTCTTATTCAAATTGTGGCTTACCTAATTCTTGTTATTAGGGGTGACTTTCTTTCCTTCTTAGCTCCCTTCCTCCCTCCCTTCCTTCCTTCTTTCCTTTCTTTCTCTACAATAGACATACAATGTCACATTAATTTCAGGCATACAACATAATGATTTGATGTTCTCATATGTTGCAAAATGATCACCACAGTAAAACCTAGTTAATATTTTAATATTAATAACTTTGTAGTTACAAAATTTTTTCTTATGATGAGGACTTAAGATCTACTCTCTTAGGGACCTCCAAATATGTACTATAATGTTATTAATATAGTCATCAAACTGTATATTATACCCCCAGGACTTATTTATTTTATAACTAGGGTCAAAAGGTACAATTTCCAATTATCCATCTCCCCCACCCCCTCTGGCAAACACCGATCTGTTCTCTGTATCTATGAGTCTGGTTTTTTGCTTTTTTTGAGTGGGGGGTTGTTTTTTGTTTTTTTTTTTTTTAGGTTCCACCTATAAGTGAGACCATGCAATATTTGTCTTTTTCTGTCTGACTTACCCCCCTTAGCATAACATCCCCAAGGTGCATTCATGTTGTCGCAAATGACAAGAGGTTATTCTCTTTTATGGCAGAATAGTATTCCATCATGAGGAATACACACACCATATTTTCTTTATCCATTCAAATGTCAATGTACATTTAGGTTGTCTCGTATCTTGTCTATTATAAGTAACACTGTGATGAACGTAGGGGTGCAGATATCTTTTTGGGTTAGTGTTTTCGTTTTCTTTGGATAAATACCCAGAAGTTGCAGGATAATATGGTGGTTCTATATTTTGTTTTTTGAGTAAATTCCATATTGTTTTCCACAGCGGCTGCACCAATTTACATTCCTACCAACAGTGCACAAGGGTTTACTTTCCCTGCGTCCTCGACAACACGTCTTTTTGGTATTAACCATTCTGACAGATGTGAAGTGATACCTCATTGTGGTTTGATTGCATTTCCCTGATTGCTGCTGATGTTGAGTATCTTTTCATGTACCTGTTGGCCATCTGTATGTCTTCTTTGGAAAAATGACTATTCAGATCTTCTGCCCACTTGTAAACAGATTTTTTTTTTTTGCTATGGAGTTGTATGTTTATATATTTTGAATATTAACCCTTTATTAGAAATATGATCTACAAATATTTTCTTCCATTAAGTAGGTTGCTTTTTATTTTGTTGATGGTTTTCTTTGCTGTGTAGAAGGTTTTTAGTTCCATGTAGTCCCACTTATTTATTTTTGCTTTTCTTGTCTTTGTTTTTGGTGTCAAATCAAAAAAAATCATTGCTAAGACTGATGTCAAGGTGCTTACTACCTATGTTTTCTTCTAAGAGTTTTATGATTTCAGGTCTTACACTCAAGTCTTTAACCCATTTTGATTTCATTTTGTAGCATAAGGAAGTTTTCTCTTTTGTTGCATATGGTTGTCCAGTTTCCCTAACATCATTTATTGAAAAGAATATTGTGTATTCTTGGCTACTTTGTTATAGTTAATTGACCATGTGTGTGGGTTTTCTACTGGCCTTCTATTTTGTTCCATTGATCTATATATTTTTCTATTGTATCCTGGGCATTTTCTGTTGATTTTCTATTGTATCCTGAACATTTGTGTTATGACATTATATTTTTTATCCTATTTAAATCTTCTCCTTTAGCAGGCAGTCACCCGGTTTATGTGGAACATATAGGTTCTGGCCTACTTTTGTGTACTGTTGTCCCAACGACAGTTTAGTTTTCAGAGCCCTTGCACCCTGTTCCGGTCTGCTTCATTCTTCTGACATTGGATGGACTTATGATCAATTCCTTACTGGTGCTACCTATAGGAGCTGAACCTGCTTCCCTGGTCCACTTTCTGTGTGGAATGCAGACGGCCAGAGTGGCTGAGCCTGGGTTCTTTTATGGTTGGTGTCAGGCAGGGAAATACCATTTTTTGCTGGCATTGTTCCTGTGGATAGCATGCCTACCCTTCTGTGTTCTATTGAGTTGGCTAAAGGATTCAGTATTGTCTATGCAGGTGGATTAGCCCACCTGTCAGTGCCCTGGATGTGGAGTTGGAGGGTGGGTCAGCTCCCCACGATGTTGAGGCTGCCACTGTGGTCCGACTGCGTTGCCAGCCCATACTCCAGAAGCAAGGTTAGCAGCCCACTCTAGGTTTCTGTTAAGCTTCCTTCTCCTATGTTCAGGGAGTGCAGATTTTTCTTGGGATTTATGTCTATGCCTATTGACAGTTCGGGGCTACAGTTCTCTCCAATATCCAGTCCAGCTACATATAGGACATAGAAAAAAAGCCTAGGACACTCACCACACTGTGGCGAGAAGACTCTAGCAGTTCACCTTCTTCTTTCCAGGCTTTGGAGCCTTTTTATCATGACCCACCATAAAAGTTCCAGGGTATTTATTTGTATTAGAGAGAGGCAGAAAGGAAAAATGAAACTATACTACTTGTTCCCTGTACATCATCCTAGCTGCCTCAGAAACCTTCTGAAAGTAGACCGTGTACATATTATAAATTAATGTTACCAATAGTTGGAATGCTTGATTATATGATTGTGCCTAACAAATTAAAATATGATGAGTTAAAATATGATGATGTAGGGACTTTTGGTTGGAAAAAGATGGCATAGATACATTTCTTTCTGCCTCTCCCTGCTAAATACAACTATAAACACTGGAAATAATGCAGGAAGCAAAGGAAAACTCTGAAAGGTGGTAAGAAGAAAATGAGCTGGTTGGGAACCCCAAGGACTGCACAACCAGCACAGTGATAGGGCACCCTCTATCTTCCCCCAATCACCCAGACCCACTGTTTCCCAACCCCCTCCCTAGCAAGACAAGGCATCTGGGTAGACTCATTTCTTCTCTAGTTCCTCTAATAATATTAAGCAAGGGGCAGCAACAGGGAGTTCCACCAAAAATAAATAGCCAGAGAAAGCCTTCTCATTATTTGCTGGGTCTGAGACACCTTTTTTTCACCGAGAGATACACTAAAGAGTGTGAGCTAATCTGTCAAGGAGACCCAGCTATAGCAAGTGGCCTAGTCCAGAAGCCTCTGTCCCCACTGCACCCAGAGGCAGCTGGGGAGCATCAGTGGAGGGAACCCTTGACCCACAGAGAGAGATCCCCCACGCAATCTTGGAAAAGCCCTCCAGCTCCCTCAGGCTGCACCAGCTGGGAGCCTGGGTGGCACAAGATAAATCAGGCAAACCAAAATAATATATTCATACTTATGGCTAAATATACTACAGAGACATAGTAAGGATATACACTTGGAGCATAAGGGGAAAAGAGGCAGAGGTCTGGAGGAATCTATGTGCAGGCTTCCATATGCTCTTGCTCTCCCACGAGGGGCCACAAAGAGCACACTCCTCTGTGTAACAAAAATACAGCAGCACATATATATGGGTCTGCTCAGGTAGGCCCATTAGGAGACTACACACTCAAAGTTTTTATTGGGGGCTGGTCATAAGGACATTCTTCCTAGCATGCACCAAAATGACAGTTTCCCAAAAAGAAAGTATGTTATTCTACATAAACTGTATTGTTTGCACAAACAGTCTAGGCACAGGGAACTACTCTTATCAGTTAACTGTTGACTGGGAACACTCTGGGAACCAAGTTCCCAGACTCTAGCCAAGGGCCAATCTTAGCAGCAGGCCTTTCTAAGGAGAGCAGTCTCAATACCACTATGTTATCTCTTTTCTGCACATTTGTATGACCCTGTGAATATGTGAAGAAAACATTGAATTGCACTCTTTAAATGGGTGAATTGTATGGTATGTGAATTATCTCTCAGTGAAGTTGTTTAAAAAAAAAAAAATCCCAGCGAGGTTTTTTGTGGACATAGACAAGCTTATTCTAAAAGTTCTATGGAAAGGCAAGGCCCTAAAATAGTTCAAACAACCTTGACAAAGAAGATTAAGTGGGAGGAAACACTACTGTAATGTAGCTACAGTAATCAAGACAGCAGTGTGGTTTTGGTGGAGACACAGACACAGATCAATGGAACAGAGTAGAAAATCCAGAAATAGATCCACTCAAATATGCTCAACTGGCTTTTCACAAAGGTGCAAAGGTAATTCAATGGAAGGAGACTAGATTTTCAACAAATGCTGCTAGAAAAACTAGATATCCACATGTGGGGGGGGGGGAAACCACTCACAACTAAGCTTTATAACTTACACAAAAATTAACTCAAATTGGATCATAGACTTACTTTCAAACCAAAAAATATTAAACTTAAAAAAAAAATAGAAAATCTTGGGACCTCGGGTTAGGCAAAAATTCTGAGACTTGACAACAGAATAACAGTCCATAAAAGGAAAAGCTAATAAGTTGGACCTTATCAAAATTAAAAATTTTGTTCTCTGAAAGACTATGAAGGGGATGGAAAGACAATTTACAAATTGGGAGAAAGTATTTGAAGTTACCATATCTATCAAAGGACTAGTACCTAGTATATATAAAGAATTCTCAGACCTCAGCAATAAAAAAAAAATCCATTTAGAAAATGGGCAAAAGACACAAATATTCATCTCACTGAAGAGGATATACACACGTGGCAGATAAACACATAAAAGAATGACCAGCATCATTAATCATTATGGAAATGCAAATTAACATCACAATGGAATATCACTGCATACCTGTCAGATTGACTAAAATGAAAAAACAGCAACAACCACCAAATGCTGATGAGGATTCAGAGATGCTGCATCACTCATACACACATTGATGGTAGGAATGCAAAATAGTTTGGCAGGTTTTTTTCTTTTTTTAAGATTTATTTAAGAGAAAGAGAAAAAGCACAAGCAGGGGGAGCAGTAGGGGGAGCTCCCCACTGAGCAGGGAGCCCAACACAGGGCTCAGTCCCAGGACCCTGGGACCCCTGAGCCAAAGGCAGACGCTTAACCACTGAGCCACCTGGGCAGCCCGGTTTGACAGTTTTCACACAACTAAACATACAATTAACATCCAAACCATCAGTTGTACTCTTGGACATTTATCCCACACAAATGAAAAATTACGTCCACATAATAACCTGTACAGGGGTGCTACATGGTTTTGGGTCAGGTCATGATCTCACAGTTGTGAGATGGAGTCCCTTGTCAGGCTCCATGCTCAGTGTGGAGTCTGCTTGAGAGTGTCTCTCCTCTGTGCTCCTCCTATTTGTGTTCTCTCTCTAAAATAAGAAATCTTTTTAAAAATAACAAAAAAATTAAAACCCATACATAGATTTTCATAACAGCTTTCTTTACAACAGCCAAAAATTAGAATCAGCCCTGATTTGCTTCACTGGGTGAATGGTTAAACAAACTCTGGTACAGCCATACCACGGAATACTACTCAACAACAAAGAGGAATAAACTATTGTTATAACAGCTTGGCTAGATCTCTAAATGCTGAGTGAAAAAACTCCTGTCTCTAAAGATTCTGTATCTTTTGATTCCATTTATAAAACATTTTGAAATGACAGTTTTTAAAATAGAGGACAATTGGGGAGGGTATGTGCTATGGTGAGGGCTGTGAAATGTGTAAGCCTGATGATTCACACACCTGTACCCCTGGGGCAAATAATACATTATATGTTAATAAAAATAATAAAATAAAGTAGAGGACAAGTTAGTGGTTGCCAGAGACCTGGAGGTGGAGAAGAAAGAGGTGGCTCTGGTGACAGACGGGCAACACAAGGATCCTTGTGATCATGAGTTCTCTATGTTGTCTGTGGTGGGATGGATACACAAATCTCTACAGGTGATAAAATTGTAGAGCACTAAATACACACAAAAATGAGTTTAAGTAAAACTTGGGAAATTTGGGTAAGATCAGTGAATTGTATCACTGTCAGTATCCAGGTTGTGATATTGTACTATAGTTCTGCAAAATGTTAGCATTGGGGGGAATCGGGCAGAGTGTAAAAGGAAGCTCTCCAAATCATCATATGTCAATCTACAGTTATATCAATTAAAAATTTCAATTTCAAATAATAAATGAGGCCTATTCCTACACGAGGACAGCTCCCATGAAGTCTCCCCACAGTGCTCCCCTGCCTATTTCTCAAGGCCATATCTGCTAATGTCTTATTTCTCCTTCTGCTCACACCCATTCTCTCTTCTCACAGAGTTCAGGTCTTTCCTTTCTTTCAAAGCATTTTCCAGCACGTTCCTCTGTGTGGAATTTGCAGTGGCAGCCCAGTTGTTTTTCTTCTGGAGACCTTAAATATTCTCATTAGTCTAACCAAGCAGGACTCCTTAGAGTCAAGAGGTGCACAACAAGAGGGGTCCGCACAGGCCTTGCACTCTTGGAAGTCTTCAACCCCAGTGGGCAGCAGGCAGTTGTGTCGGCTCAAGTGTGTTCTTACATTCACCTACAAGAGCATGATCTCCCCAGTGTTTAAAACACAGAGGGGGAAACCCCAGCAAACCACAGATGAGTTTATTTGTAGTTCCCTAAAGTTGAATGCCCTGGTGAAGCAGGCACTTCTCTATGTGTGGTCTAATTTTTAAAACTTTGTTATGAAACTTTCTTAAGAGAAGAATAGGACTCTGAATTTAGGTTTTGTTGTTGTTGGGTTGTTTTGTTTTTTAAGAGCATGGCTTGTTAGGGGTGTCTTAGAGTGGAATATATTTCATTCCCAGCAACAACCCTCTGAGTTATTGAGCGGTGTGCTTGCTGTTCAAGGGTATTCTGTTTGTCTTTTGCTCCCCTAGGACCTTGTGTTAAGGAAAGACATGGCAACACCAATAAGAGCATCAGCATTAGAGATTTGGCAAGGAACCAGGTTTGGTAGAAAAGGGGTGGTTTTGGGGGACTTTGCTGCCTCTTCACCACCACCGCCAAGCACTACAAAGAAGAATGTAATCTAATTAAAATAAATCTAGTCTCAATATGAGCCCCTATCTCCTCCATCTTTCTTCCATATTGCTTTTCCAATATGGCTCCAATAAAGCTCATCAGTATAGAAGTTCTGATGCCCAGGTCTCTGATATGATCCATCCCACCCTACCCTTCACTCAAGCAGAAGCAGCAGGAAGACAGGATCCAGAGCCAGGGACAGCAGCACTGATGATCCCCTTCACCCGCCACCTGAACAGGTGGCAAAGGAGTGAATCAGGAGTGCCACATCTCAATGCCATTTGCTTGCACTGGGCTGCAGTGGGGGTGGTGCTGAATTTCTCTCAAAATTGCTGAGGCAGCGTCTACCCTGAACCAAGGAGAGACCGAGGTTTGATTTTCAAAGCAAATGAAAAGTTTGAGGCTTTTTTTTTTTGAAAAAAAAAAAAAAAACTATAAATAAGCAGTGTGCACCATATGAAAAGAACCCCTTCACAAAATCCAGAACGTTTTCCCTTCTGCTCCCCTCTCCGGGGTAACATAATTTTACAGGCAATAGGCCTCCTCAGATTCCAGTCCTGTTTAGCTGGCAACCAGATTGAGACTTGGACCTGGGTATAATTGCTGACCTAGAAACTCACTGAAGAATTGAGGCCAGAGTATAAAATGCTTTATTATTGTCTGGGGAGAAGCGGGGAATGGAGGGAGAGTGTGTGTATTATCGTGCCTAATTCACAGTTATATGCTGCCTTTGAGGCAAAATCCCCCTTACTGTGTTCCAAGGAAAATTTTTTTGTCATTTTGCAAATAGATGAATCCCCATTCTACCTAATGTAAGTTCTGAAATCAATTGTAGAGAGTCTCATGTTTCTCTCAGGAAATATGGAAACTAACCCTTGCCCTCATTCCTCCCCCAACAACAATCTCCCTCTCTCCACCTCTTTCTCTCTCTCCCACCCAGCTTTTCCAACTTAGGATATTAAAAGCCTTTAAAAAGCGTCTAAAATTGTGCCTTCAACATTCCATGCCTTTGTTCTTCAGTCCTTTGTTCTTCTGCCAGCTCATGAGCTCAGGGGGCTGCCTCGGTGGGCCCTGAGCCTACCGAATCTGGGGCTGTGGGTCCACAGCTGGCTAGTTGTGCCGACAAAGCAGAAAGGCAAAGGGTTCATCTTTCAGACCACACCCCCCTTAAGGAGAATGAGTTCACAGGGAGCTGTCAGCCTGGCAATTGTGGGCGCCACAGACCTAATGATGTCAGAGGGAACACCAACAGTTCCTTCAGAGTCTTTCTCCAGACCCAGGAAGGGCGTCTTCTCCTTCTGTTTGTGGAGCCATGGCACCCGGCAGGGGCTGAGCCCTCCTGGTTCTGAGGAGCCCAGAGGGCCTAACTCTCAGGCACTAATAAGGTGTCCAAGTTGCAACCCGCTTTTTGGCCCTGTCCACCCTGTAGTTTTCAAGGCTGGTTAGAACTTGTTAAGGTTAAAAAAATACACATTACCTGGTTGCTGTCTAGCAGCTCAAGAAACATACATGTGGAGAATTATACCCTAGACTGCACCCTTGTTTGGAAAAGATTTTAAAAACAGGTAATGCTCCTAAGCTCACGAATACTGGACGATCCAATTTGGTCAAAGCCTCCCTCACTCACCCAGCTCCAGCTAGTACCAGCCACTATAAGGCAACGTGCTATTTGCTGTCTGCCGGTGAAGCTTGACTTCTGGTTGCTGAGTTTTACTTCAAGAGGATGAACGTGAATGAGTTAGTCTCTCAGCATTTCCCAGGGTGTTCCCTGCAGTCATCATTTTGCAATTAAGTTGTTCATAAAATCTAATGGGTCAGGGTACAGTTAAGCAGTATAAAAAGCAGCAGCCCCCAATGTAGAATATGACTAATCCACAAACAACACTCAGCAAACCAGTTTTAAAAATAAGGTACTTCTTTTCTATCTTAAATTTCAATACCTTATGTCTTACTTTGTCCTTCTCAAGTATGCTATTTTTTATCCTACACATACATCTCGCAAGATAGAATAGTAGAATGAGTAATAGAGATGAGGCTCTGAGTCAGAGCTGGATCTCTAGATCTTTGAGTTGTTTCTCTTTTCCAATATATAAAGTGGGGATAATAATTATTATCTACCTACCTCATGGATTGTTGGAAGAATTTAGGTAATACAAAGTAAAGCAGTTAGCAACAAATAAATGCTCAGTGGATTGTAGTGATTAATATCATTAGTAGGAGCAAAATTATACCAAAGAAAGCTTCTTTTGCAATCTTAATGACACACATCCTTATATGACTACATACATTTATGATTTTAATTTCAGTTATAAAATTATTCATCAAGTTAAGTTCATCTTCTCCTAATCAAACTGAAACATAATTATTCATGTGCTTTGAGTAAAAATTGAAATTAGGTCCCTTAATGATTGGAAGATGAAGCACCTTTGCTCTGCAATTGGACACCAAACAAGTATGGTCCACAAATTAGGTTTTATTACATTTTTATCCTCTTACCTTTGTAATTGCTTCAAGTTGTTTCACTGCTGTTGGTTGATTTGAGAGGACAAATTAAGAGGCCGAAATGATGTAAATGAAAGCCTGGATTAATGACAAATGATGTCAAAACCTAAGAATGTGAATGCAAATTGTAGTTAGACTAAAAGAAAGTCAAATGCCAAAAAGCATATTAAGCTAACAGTGCATTTGAAAGATTTTATGGAAGAAAAAAAAAAAAGACGAGTTATGTGCCATATAATCACGTCTCAGTCCTGTTCATACCGGATCCTTCTTTAGCCAAATTGATCATAAAATCTAACTAAAGAAATGGGGTGCCTGGGTGGCTCAGTTAAGTGCCTGACTCTTGATTTCAGCTCAGGTCATGATCTGAAGGTTGTGAGATGGAGCCTACATCCAGCTCTGTGCTCAGCATGGCATCTGCTTGAGATTCTCTATTGTACTGTGTGAATTCTGAGCCTTATCTTCATCCCAGGTCTCTCTCCCTCCATTTCCAGGGGACTCTTGGCAGTACCTCCTGGCCCCTCCCAATTCCTAGTGGTTAAATCCTGACATCCTGGGCCTGGGCTGGCTTGTACCCTGTGGAGCAGGAGCTGAGAAGACAGTTTACCAGGAACACAAGTGACTTCACTGGGCAGACTTGACTTGGGGTCCTTTCTGAATCATGGGCTTCCCCCATGATTTGGCACCATTGAAGCATCTGAGGCCTCAGGGAATGGTGGAAGGAGACCTCTTGGACTGGAAGCCCTTCATTCATGGCAAGGCTGGCTCTGGATGTTGGTGTGGTTTTATTAGAACCATATTTCAGCAATGACTATGCTTTTGACCACAATCTAATAAATGTCGCAAAGGACTGAGTCAGAAACGCACACAGGAAGTGATGCAGTGGCAGTGACCCCTAGAACACGAGGCCATCCTGACTGGTACCCCAAGAGCTGGACCATCACCTCCAATGCTGCTTTGGCCTCCTTACCCTTGTTGCCCCTCCTCTTGAGTGGTAGACCCCATATGTCTACCATAGTCTCCCTTTCTAGCTCAGCCCAGCCTTGTCTTAAAATTAAAGCATGGGGCCAAGGCAGTGTCCATTTGGCCTATTTGGCCAGATCCTCTGGGTGCCAGTGCCCCTGACCTGGGCCTCCATGGAGCCCTCTCTTGCCACAAGTCTGGTCTCCATCACTGATCTTCTGCTCACCTGCTTTGTAGCCTGGCTGTGATACTGCCTCTTTCTCTTTCACTAACTGGTGCATACTTTCATGCATCTTTGCTTGAAGGGGGCCTTGGAGACTAGGTAATTTTTTAATAAATAGATAGGATTGCACTGAGCCCAGGCCCATGTTATGAGCCATTGACCTGAATTAAGCGATCCCAAAGGTTAGAAGAGGCAGCCTTGCCATTCTTTTGAACAAGTGAGGTGTCACTCTATGACCAGAAGGAGATAGACACTTTTGTTAACATCTGTCTTTGAAGAGGAGATTTTATTTTTCCTGTCACTATTGTTTCAAAGAACAAAATCCCCCAATTTATATGCTATAAAAAGAGGGGCGCCTGGGTGGCTCAGTGGGTTAAACCTCTGCCTTCGGCTCAGGTCATGATCTCAGGATCTTGGGATTGAGCCCCACATTGGACTCTCTGCTCAGCGGGGAGCCTGCTCCCCTCCCCCCCCCCACTGCTTGCCTCTCTGACTACTTGTGATCTCTGTCAAATAAATAAATGCTATAAAAATAAAATAACATCCCAGTGAGAATAGTGGGATTGTGTCCCCTAGTCTGACACACAAAGACCTCTATGTGGCATGGGGTTCGCTTTCAGCCTCCTTTTAACAGTGAGGAGGGTAACCCCCACCCTCCTTTCAATGGCTGTTGAATTAAACTCATATACCACATTGAACACGTGGTAGGCACTTGGGAGTTGCAATTACAAATCCTAAATAATTGAGAGCATTGCCCTCAACTGATTGGCTTGCAAAGCTACCAGAATCAGGGTTGGGGCAGAGGGGCTGAACAATAAGGCAGAGGGTTTCCTTTGTTCTTTTAAGTCAGAAACCAAACCTCATAGCTCCTAGACTTCTGTTTCTAAGTACCTAAAGGAATATCCCATGAAGATTACTGTCATCATCAAAAGAGTTTAGTAGGTGCTTACCCAAGTATAGTCTTGTAATAAGTACCAACCAGAGGGGCTAACTAATCACAAGTGACACCCTCCTGAGTTTATCAAGCTGTTGATATACGGGCATGTAAACTGTCAAACTAACAAGGGGATAGCCTGCCCCCCAACATATATTCCCTAACACCCTATACTTCAACTGTCTTAACTCCCATCCAATGTCTTTGCAGTTATTTATGAGACATCTTTTTTATGGATTGTCATCTCTGTGAGAACAGACTGTCCATCATGATCACAGTTATATCCCCCAAGGCCTAGTGCAATGCCTGACATAGTAGGCATGCAGTAAATATTTGATGAGGCAATGGCAGATGGATGGATGGATGGATGGATGGATGGATGGATGGGGCTGAATATACTCATACCATGGTCTTGCATTCGTTTCCCAAAGAAAATGTATTAGGAGTAGCATATTAACACAATATAGAATTGTAGAGAAATTGCTCTTCTTCCAATTTAGTTGAGAAAAGGCCTCACAAGTGATTTTTAGGACATCTCTTAAAGGCTGATGACTATATATTTTTATTTAAATTCCTCTTCTATCAGCCCTTTACTCAGTGAACTTTCATTTCTGACATTTTCTTCTGTCTTTTTTCTTTTTTTTTTAAAGATATTTTATTTTATTTTATTTTATTTTATTTGAGGGAGAGTGAGACAGGGGCCAGAGGGAGAAGCAGACTCCCCATTGAGGAGGGAGCCTGATGCAGGGCTCAACCCTAGGACTCTCAGATCATGACCTGAGCCGAAGGCAGATGCTTAACTGACTGAGCCACCCAGGTGCCCCTCTTCTGTCTTCTTTCACTCTAGGTTTTATCCAGTGTTTCATTTATTGTTTGTTGGTCTTGAGACAATGTCCCAGAACCTGTGTGGCAATGGATGCCTTACAAATTTTACCTGGAGAAACCATCATTGTCCACACCTACCCAAGAAATCATTGAGATATGACAAGTGGAATTCCAAGACATCTCAAATTCTTCACCTACGGGTCTCCTTGCATCATCCATTAATCCATCATGCTATGTGGAGGGGAGGTTGACCAGATCCTATGTTCTGAAACTCTCTTGTCATTGAGCACTCCAAAGTGCAATTCCCATTGTGATAATAACTCTTAATGGAAGGTGAAGAGGGTGGTTTTCTCGTAGTTTCATATCCAGACCCTAAATCTATTTGCCCTATTTTGAAATAGAATATTATGTGGAAATGTTGTGAAGTAGTCTGCCCAGTTTCCCAAAACTTGGTTTGGAGACTGGACAGAGACAAACCTTTAGGAGAGCTTCTGGAGATTTGGAGAAAATGGGAGGGGCTGTAGTCTCTGCCTGCGTGAGATGAAAGCCATTGATCTCCATCTCCCCTGTGCCCCTGGACTCTGACCTCCTCCCAGGTCTTCCTACCTTGAAGACCATTGCCTTGCTTCCAGAAGCAGAGCACTAGTCTACTGCCTTCCTCTTTGTATGTTTATGTGAGTTGAAACAATCAGGTGTAAAGATACATTTTGACTTAGAGTGGACAGAGCAGCTACAGCTCTGGGGATGGTGGGAGAACTGGGAAGAAGATGCCACCTCTTCTGGCATCCAGAAAATACACATTTCCTGTGCAAAGAGGGTCGTCCCTGGGCTCCTAGTGTCTCAAATACCCAGCATTAAAGGGAAATTATCCCACACCACATGGAGAGGACTGAATGTTCTCCATGACATACAACTGTCTTCACTATAAGGTATGAATCTGAGAAATGCAATGTACATCTCATTATTCTCCATTTCCTTGTTCTGTGAGGGTGCTGTGTTACATACACCAGAGGATATTATCTTTTCTGAATTGATCATTTTAAAAACCCCAAATCAGAAAGTGTAAGATCTAATTTCCATGATAATTTTTCTTTTCTCTCAGGAGCAAGTTCTACCCATGGTGACATCATAACTTTACTTCTAAGGGAAATAAACCCTTCAAAAGAAATATATGGTTACAGTTACAGAAATTGATATTTTTTTAAACTCCAAGCAGGTGCTAATCACCAGTTGTGTATAGAAACCTGGAGGAGAGTATTGAAATAAAAGTTATACCCCATGTACGTAAACTTGCTGCAAAAAAAAAAAAAAAAGAAGAAGAAGAAGAAAAAAGAAAGAAAGAAAAGAAAAGAAAAAAAGAAAAGGAACACTTCATATTTGTGCTCAGAAACAGGTGGCTTACTAAAATTATTTCTCTGTTATCTGTTCTGTCACAGTGGAGACATCATTGGTTTTGAAAAATCTACTAATTATAACAGCATTATCCAACAAGAAGGAACAGTGAGTATGGAATAAAATAGATTTACTATAATAGACCCTGCAATATTCAATAATTGCTTGATCAAATACAACTGTTTTCCTGTGCTTAATGTTCTTATTATGTATGATCCTTAACCACTCACTCTTTTGACCAGGGTTGTTCATTATCCACAGTGTGCCACACATAATGCTGGGACAGATGTCCTCAAGGAGCTTACTGTTTGCTGTACAGCAGCTGTTTGTGTTTCTTTTGCTATAATTAAGAATGATGTATAGGTTGTTAGGAATGAATTTGTGTGAAAATGTCTCCATATTACAATTATAGCTCTTTGAATTAGGACACCAGAACTATCAATAGCTAATCTATGACATCACACATTGAATTTCACTTAAGTTGGCCTAGATGACATGATAGTACTTTGACACTGTCTTGTTGATAGGTGTCATTGAATGAATGACTTTTCGAAACCTTTTTTTGTGACCAGCACTCCTGGGGACTGAATGAGGTGTGAAAGAAACGTAAAAACAAAAAATTCTACTCTCTGTACTTGAATAGAATACAGTTTCAGGGTTGAGAAACTAAGATAAACATGAAATAACTAGTGTGCTGTGGAATGGGCAGGGTAGGCTGTAGGTAGATTGAGAAGTCCAAAGTGTGATTGGAGGAGAAAGGTTGTAGTGGGTCAGAGTGATTAGGGAAGGTTTCATGGAAGAGGTAGCCTGTGTTCATTTACTATTGCTACTATAAAGAATTAACACAAATTTAGTGGCTTAAAACACAAACTTATTTTCTTACAGTTCTGGAAGTCACAGTCTGGCATGGCTCTCACCAGGCAAAGATCAAAGTGCTGCCTACAGTCTTTCTGGGGGATGTAGGGGAGAGTCCATTTCTTATCTCATAGCTTTCATGGCTGCCACTGTTCCTTGGCCCATAGACCCTTCCTCAGTCTTCAAAGCCAGCAAAGGCAGGCTGAGTCTTTCTCACACCACCACCCCTTAGGTTCTTTGCAGCTGGGAAGGGCTCCCCACTGTTAAGCACCCTTGTGATTACATGGGGGCTACCTGGATGATCCAGATAATCTCCCCATCTCAAGGTCCTTAACCTTAATCACATGTGCAACGTCCTTCTCACCATCTAAGGTTCCAGGGGTTAGGATGTGGACATCTTTGGTGGTCATTATTCTGCCTGCCACAATGTACTTTAGCTGATCCTGGAGGGGTCACTTGGATCTTCTTTTAGGACGCATTCTTCTTAAGGGCATAGTTTACATTCATGCTGGGAGGTGTGCAGGCAGTGAGGAGGAAGAGGTGAGGATTTGGGGGAGCCATAGATTCCAGGTGGTTAGAGAGCCTGTCTATGCCAGGTTGAGAATTTATATTTCACCTATACAGAAGACTGGTAGGCCACCATTGAGGCATGTTTAGCAGGAGAGTGGCAGGATACATTTGTTTTGGGGGTGATAACTGAGGGACCAGTGTCATCAAGGATGCAGGAAGGACCAATAGCATTCAGGAGAATTGATAGGGGAGGTAGATAATGCCTAGAGGGTCAGATATTGACAGGAAGGTCCCCCATTATATCTCTAGGGTGTGACACACAGTACGTTCTCACTGAAGATTACAATGTCATTATTTGGAACTATTGAAAATCCCAAACTGCATTTGATATACCTAAGAAATCTAATGAATTTCCCACTTTTTTCTTTGTCATTTTGCTGAATTACTTCTTCAGAATGGGAATCCCTCTGATTCTTTCCTGAATGCCTTCTGCAGAAATTCCAACTTCAGTGTTTCTATAACATACTTCACTTTAGAGTTCTGATTGTTTATATTGTAAAGGAAAGATTTCAATTTGTGATTTTAAAACAATTTTTTTTTCTGAAAGAAAAAATCTTTTCATAGGAAGAGCCTGGAAAGAATTAACTCCAGGAACACATAACTTTGCTTTCTATTATTATTTTTTTAGTAATTGATTACTTTCACATTTTCCTTGTAATGATTTCTTATATTACTACAATAGTATGTAATGTATAGTAGTACATTACTATGATAGTACATAGTACATTGAACAGGTAGAACTGTGATTTTTTTGCCATGTTGAAATGTAGATATTTCTGCAGCAAGACAAAGAACAGTCTTCCTGGAACTCTGGCTCTTGACTGGATTGTCCATAAGGCTCACTTGGGAGGCTGATTAAAATGACAGATTTCTGCCCTCGTGTGATCTACTAGGGCCCTAGGGATATGAACCCCAAGTGCTCCCAGGGATTCTGATGTAGGTGGTTTCAGGACCACACTTGAGAAACACTGGCTTTGATCATAGCAACATCAGTCTCAGGAGCATTGATGAATACAGGAGGTCAGGGTGTGCTATGGAGAAAAGGGATGTAGTTAGGGTAAGATGTGGTAGGTAAGAGAAGCTAGCCAAATTGGACTGGATGATTCCTTAGTGCTTCTCTAATAGAAGATGGATGGTCAGGCCAGTGAACTCCACGAAACTGCCCCATCCTTCCTGATGACTCACACCCACATACTACAAGGGTTGCCATCCCATGATTCTAAATGAAGCCAGTGTTCCAAAACAGGAGGAATAGGGGTTGAATAGCACCCAGTGCAAACCCAGTAGGAACCAAACAGCACCCACTGGAAATGGCATCCTTTGAGATGTCACCTTTCTGTGCAACTACTTTATGTATTTATTTAGACACCCATGCTTCTATTTATTCTAAAAATATCAAAAGGGGAAATTCAACTTGGTATCTTCACAATATTAAGTGCATAGTGTGCATTTTTCCAAGGAGAGGGCCAATTGCTTTCATCAGATTCTCAAAGGGGTTCAGGACCACAAAGAGTTAAGTAGTACAGATTTCAGGACACTGAAAAGACTATTTGTTGACCATGCCTCCTAAGTTCCCCTGATCCTCATTGTGATATGGGCTGATAACAAGGGAGCATGAGAGAATGAGGAAGCTGGCAGTGTCTGTTCTCGATTGTGTGTAGTGGCTTGTGGGGTGGTGGCTGAGGGCCACTCCTATCCATAAGGCTGGGTGCAGGAGGTCCAGAAGGCCACTCTGCCCTCACCTGGCTTATAGATAGGAACATACTGCAAACCCGCATAGCAATCTACTAAGCAAGATATAAGTGAGTAGCTCAGTGAGGCTCTAAGTATATGAGATCTGAGGATATAAGACCAAAGGATGAAATACTAATCTTGGAACTGTACTGTCACAAAGCAAACCATTGGGCTGGAGAGAGAATGAAGAGAACACTCATGCGTGTGGCAATCCAACGTGGCAGGCTTCACGAGCTCAATTTCCAACTCCTAGGAATGATTTCTACCTACTCCGCTGAGATGGATATTATTCCAAAGTAATTCTGGAAAACCTTGAAGAAGTCATTTCAAATAAAATCAAGGTCCTGCAATCAACCAGGAGTGATCCTGCCTTCCCTTGCTCAAAGGGGACAGCAGGAAGGAATGCTGAATTCACTTTCTGCCATGTTACCTTTTTCCTCCTTGATGAAAACGTTTTATCATTCTGTAATTTGTCCTCCTGAAGTCTGTGCTCTTCATTTTCCTTGGTAGTCAGGCCCTGGGATTTCTGATATAACTAACCATTTTTATAATACAGGCATCATGACCTAGGTAGGATATGGTTTTATTTCAGAGGGACAGTTATATAGACAAGGATTGTATAAATGTATTTGTGTTATTAAATTGTTCAAAGATAGTATTTTTATCACATGTTACTATACAGCATATACAATACATGACCACATGAGTGACACATTTGGGTAATATATTCTGTCCTAACAGCTTCCTGATGACCAGAGTTTATAGAATATAGGGGAAAGTTAATATCCTTTAGAATGAAGTAAGGGGGAAAAGTTGCTTGGATCAATATGTCCAGAGATGTGGGTAGATGGTTATGTAGAACATTAACCTGTAATAGTAATGTGATTATTACATGGTTTATATGCAAGAAAATGCATTTTATTTTCAAGAGATAATCCATGTGTAAATGGTTTCTAGTGTGAAAATCATTCTCCGATAAGGACAGACCCAGTTGGATCCCCTTTGTCTGAATTCAGGAGATGTCCATTCTGGGAGCAAGAACTGGCAAAGAAGTATTCCTACAAAATGGTAGGCTTGCACATATGGGAGAAACTAACTTTTCATGCCTCTGATGCCTGGAGGAGTAGTTGTCTTCTTATTTTGCCTGTGATCATTTGAACCAGAGGGAGTAATATTTGCCTTCTCCCAGAACTGTGAGCGCCAACATTCCCTCCTGGGGTTGGTGGCAGTCAGGAAATTCAGGTCTTCCCCTCACATCCTATAGAAAGGCTCTACCTGGGACCACTGTGTCATCTAGAATGAGGGCTTCCCTATGACAGAGGAGAGAACAGATAGGCAGATTTTCTAGAAACTGGGACTGGGGAATATGAAGGGGGAAATTGGGGTTTAGGGAGAAAGATGTCAGAGATTGGTGGCCTCCTTAGTGGGTGGTACAGATCCTGGACTTATGACATCAAAATTGAAGCTATGTCCGTGTTAGGCCAATGATGTGTATGCATTGCGCCACATAAGTAAACAACACTGTTAGAGCTCAGCTGTTCTCAGAGCAGAACAACATAAGCAGAAGCCACTAAGGGCTTAGAGAGGTCTTTGAGGATCAGTTCATTCTTGAAGTGACCTTAAAATTGAAATCATTTTCCATATCTTCCTAGATGGCCTTTCTTGCCGATGAATACAGCAACTATTGCCAAGATATTTTACAAAACGTGAGGAACCAAGAACTTGAGAGGGTAGGGTTTTATCTATAAAATACAAATATTTATCACTCATTATTAATCATTTTACTTGAAAAGACCCCCTCAAGGGATGTCAAGGGGGAATTCATTGCACTGTAGTCCTTAGAAGTCACCTATTTATAGATACTGAGGTGACATCTGAGGTGATATTTTTATTCAGTTTAATCATTTGAAAATTTTCCAAGGTGCTAATATAACCTTATGCTTCAAATATAGTTCAGCTGTTTTTTGAGATCTAATTCCTGCTGATTTTGAATAAAATACTGGTAATATTATTTACCTTAGAATTTTCAGTAATGCTAAAGAGCCATTTTATTGATGCATGTTAACTAAAAAAGAAGCAAGGCTTTGAAGCAGGGTCGTCTGTGTTGTAATGACTGGGTTTTTGTTGTTGTTTTTTTTTTTTTTTTAATTTCTTTTCAGTGTAACAGTATTCATTGTTTTTGCACCACACCCAGTGCTCCATGCAATAAGTGCCCTCCTTAATACCCACCACCTGGCTCCCCCAACCTCCCATCCCAGCCCCTTCAAAACCCTCAGGTTGTTTTTCAGAGTCCATAGTCTCTCATGGACTTCCAATTTCCCTCAACTCCCTTCTCCTCTCCATCTCCCCTTGTCCTCCATGTTATTTGTTATGCTCCACAAATAAGTGAAACCATATGATACTTGACTTTCTCTGCTTGACTTACTTCACTCAGCATAATCTCTTCCAGTCCCGTCCATGTTGATGCAAAAGTTGGGTATTCATCCTTTCTAGAGGTATAATACTCCATAGTGTATATGGACCACATCTTCCTTATCCATTCATCCGTTGAAGGGCATCTTGATTCTTTCCATGGTTTGGCGACCGTGGCCATTACTGCCATAAACATTGGGGTACAGATGGCCCTTCTTTTCACTACATCTGTATCTTTGGGGTAAATACCCAGTAGTGCAATTGCAGGGTCATAGGGAAGCTCTATTTTTAATTTCTTGAGGAATCTCCACACTGTTCTCCAAAGTGGCTGCACCAACTTGCATTCCCACCAACAGTGTAAGAGGGTTCCCCTTTCTCCACATCCTCTCCAACACACGTTGTTTCCTGTCTTGCTAATTTTGGCCATTCTAACTGGTGTAAGGTGGTATCTCAATGTGGTTTTAATTTGAATCTCCCTAATGGCTAGTGATGATGAACATTTTTTAATGTGTCTGGTAGCCATTTGTATGTCTTCATTGGAGAAGTGTCTGTTCATATCTTCTGCCCATTTTTTGATATGATTATCTGTTTTGTGTGTGTTGAGCTTGAGAAGTTCTTTATAGATCCTGGATATCAACATTTTGTCTGTACTGTCATTTGCAAATATCTTCTCCCATTCCGTGGCTTGCCTCTGCATTTTGTTGACTTTCCTTTGCTGTGCAGAAGCTTTTCATCTTGATGAAGTCCCAAAAGTTCATTTTCGCTTTTGTTTCCTTTGCCTTTGGAGACAAAGCCTTCTTGAAAGGAGTTGCTGTAGGTGATATCGAAGAGGTTACTGCCTATGTTCTCCTCTAGGATTCTGATGGATTCCTGTCTCACGTTGAGGTCTTTTGTCCATTTTGAGTTGATCTTTGTGTACGGTGTAAGAGAATGGTCGAGTTTCATTCTTCTACATATAGCTGTCCAATTTTCCCAGCACCATTTATTGAAGAGACTATCCTTTTTCCACTATATATTTTCTCCCGCTTTGTCGAAGATTATTTGACCATAGAGTTGAGGGTCCATATCTGGGCTCTCTACTCTGTTCCACTGGTCTATGTGTCTATTTTTATGCCAGGACCATGCTGTCTTGGTGATCACAGCTTTATAGTAAAGCTTGAAATCAGGTAATGTGATGCTTCCAGTTTTATTTTTGTTTTTCAACATTTCCTTAGCAATTCGAGGTCTCTTCTGATTCCATACAAATTTTAGGATTATTTGCTCCAGCTCTTTGAAGAATACCAGTGGAATTTTGATCAGAATGGCATTAAACGTATAGATTGCTATAGGCAGTATAGACATTTTAACAATGTTTATTCTTCCGATCCAAGAGCATGGAATGGTCTTCTATCTTTTTGTGTCTTATTCTATTTCTTTCTTGAGTGTTCTATAGTTCCTCGAGTTCAGATCCTTTACCTCTTTTGTTACGTTTAGTCCCAGGAATCTTATGGTTCTTGGTGCTATAGTAAATGGAATTGATTCTCTAATTTCCCTTTCTGTATTTTCATTGTTAGTGTATAAGAAAGCCACTGATTTCTGGACATTGACTTTGAATCCTGCCACATTACTGAATTGCTCTATGAGTTCTAGTAGTTTGGGGGTGGAGTCTTTTGGGTTTTCCATATAAAGAATCATGTCATCTGCGAAGAGAGAGTTTGACTTCTTCATTGCCAATTTGGATACCTTTTATTTCTCTTTGTTGTCTGATTGCTGCTGCTAGGACTTCTAATACTATGTTGAACAAGAGTGGTGAGAGTGGGCATCCTTGTCATGTTCCTGATCTCAATGGGAAAGCTATGAGCTTTTTCCCATTGAGGTTGATATTTGCTGTGGGTCTTTCATAGATAGATTTTATGAAGTTCAGGAATGTTCCCTCTATCCCTATACTTTGAAGCGTTTTAATCAGGAACAGATGCTGGATTTTGTCAAATGCTTTTTCTGCATCAATTGAAAGGACCATGTGGTTCTTCTATCTTCTCTTGTTGATTTGTTCTATCACATTGATTGATTTGCGAATGTTGAACCATCCTTGTAACCCAGGGATGAATCCCACCTGGTCATGGTGGATAATCTTTTTAATGTGCTGTTGGATCCTGTTTGCTAGGATCTTGTTGAGAATCTTAGCATCCATATTCATCAGTGATATTGGTCTGAAATTCTCCTTTTTGGTGTGGTCTTTGCCTGGTTTGGGGATCAGGGTAATGCTGGCTTCATAAAAAGAGTCTGGAAGTTTTCCTTCTGCTTCAATTTTTTGAAACAGCTTCAGGAGAATAGGTATTATTTCTTCTTTGAAAGTTTGGTAGAATTCCCCAGGGAATCCGTCAGGTCCTGGGCTCTTGTTTTTTGGGAGGTTTTTGATCACTGCTTCAATCTCGTTACTAGATATCGGTCTATTCAGGTTGTCAATTTCTTCCTGGTTCAATTTTGGGAGTTTATAGCTTTCCAGGAATGCATCCATTTCCTCTAGGTTGCTTAACTTATTGGCATATAACTGTTGATAATAACTTCTGATGATTGCTTCTACTTCCTTGGTATTAGTTGTGATCTCTCCCTTTTCATTCATAATTTTATTAATTTGAGCTTTCTCTCTTTTCTTTTGGATTAGTGTGGCCAATGGTTTATCGATCTTATTGATTCTTTCAAAAAACCAGCTTCTAATTTCATTGATACGTTCTACTGTATCTCTAGTTTCTACCTCATTGATCTCTGTTCTAATCTTGATTATTTCCCTTCTTATGTTTGGAGTTGGTTTGATTTGTTTTTGATTCTCCAGTCCTTTGAGGTGTAGAGACAGCTGGTGTATTCTGGATTTTTCAATTTTTTTGAGGGAGGCTTGGATGGCTATGTATTTCCCCCTTAGTACTGCCTTTGCTGTATCCCATAGGTTTTGGAGTGAAGTGTCTTCATTCTCATTGGTTTCCATGAATTGTTTAAGTTCTTCTTTGATCTCCTGATTGATCCAAGCATTCTTTTTTTTTTTTTTTAAGATCTTATTTATTGGACACAGAGAGAGAGAGCACAAGTAGGCAGAGAGGCAGGCAGAGAGAGAGGAGGAAGCAGGCTCCCCGCTGAGCAGAGAGCCCGACGTGGGGCTCGATCCCAGGACCCCAAGACCATGACCCGAGCCAAAGGCAGAGGCTCAACCCACTGAGCCACCCAGGTGCCCCTGATCCAAGCATTCTTAAGCAAGGTGGTCTTTAGCTTCCAGGTGTTTGTGTTCCTTCCAAACTTTTCCTTGTGACTGAGCTCCAGTTTCAAAGCATTGTGATCTGAGAATATGCAGGGAATAATCTCAGTCTTTTGGTATTGGTTGAGTCCTGATTTGTGACCCAGTATGTGGTCTATTCTGGAGAAGGTTCCATGTGCACTTGAGAAGAATGAGTATTCTGTTGTTTTAGGGTGGAATGTTCTGTATATACCTATGAGGTCCATCTGGTCCAATGTGTCATTCAATGCTCGTGTTTCTTTATTGATTTTCTGCTTGAATGATCTGTCTATTACTGAGAGCGGCGTGTTAAGATCTCCTACTATTAATGTATTCATATCAATATGACTCTTTATCTTGATTAATAGTTTTCTTATGTAATTGGCTGCTCCCATATTGGGGGCATAGATATTTACAATTGTTAGATCATCTTGGTGGATAGTCCCTTTAAGAACTATGTAGTGTCCTTCTGTATCTCTGTCTTCAGTTTAAAATCTAATTTATCTGATATGAGAATCGCTACCCTGGCCTTCTTTTGAGGCCCATTGGCATGAAAGATGCTTCTCCATTACCAGTGCCCTTTTGCTCACACAGTCCTTAGGTGAATTCTAACTTATCAAGGAGGTCTCTTTGATTACATACTGTTACATGTCCTTCTGTGCTGACAAATAATTGAGGGAATCAGTCAGTCAATGAACATTTGTTCTAATCTGTGGTCTGTGCCCTGTGGCCAGATCCTCATCCTATTACAAATCAACAGGAGCCCCCTTGTGGTCAGAAGCAGCCTTCATTCTAGAAAACTCGAAAATGCCATTTCACATCCTCCCACCCGAACAGCAGTTCTCACTGGATTACTGGAAAGAACACTTCTAAAACTCAGCTTGGAAAAGCTGATAGGCTGAACTATACATTAACTGGACTGATATTCACCCCATTATCATTTGGGGCTGATTAAGTATATAACTGCAGATCGGTCTCGCCTGGTGCAAAATGAGTTCTTGAAGGTGGGTTCTGTTCCCTCATCAGGTGGAGGACTTGCTCACTTCCTTCTGGAAATCTCTGCAGCAAGACACAGTCATGCTTATGACATTGCCCGATGTGTGCCAGCTCTTTAAATGTTACGATGTGCAGCTATACAAGGTAGGAAGACCTTTGCTTGCCTTGCCGGTTTGTGTTCTTTCCAGAAACTGTTACCAGATGTTGGGGTTAGAACTGCAGCCCTCCTGTTCTGGAGGCTCCGGGGACTTCAGGACCCCTGGAGTAAATCATGATGTTGATGGATCCTTTTGATCTTTCCCTAAAACTCAGCTTTTCTTTATGAATTCAGCAAGAGTCACCTTATGGAAAGAAAAAGCCAGTACACCTGGTGACCTATGGTTCCAGGGATTAGTGAGCCCTGCACTGAGTCAAAGTTCTTTCTCTGGTAACTTCAACAAAAGAAATCTTTAAAATGAGTAACTGGAATAATTGTTTTGGAATTTACAGAAGTGCCAGGTTTTCTCATTGCTTTTTTTTTTTTAAGATTTTATTTATTTATTTGACAGACAGAGATCACAAGTAGGCAGAGAGGCAGGCAGAGAGGGGGGGGGAAGCAGGCTCCCTGCTGAGCAGAGAGCCCGATGTGGGGCTCCATCCCAGGACCCTGAGATCATGACCTGAGCCGAAGGCAGAGGCTTAACCCACTGAGCCACCCAGGCGCCCCTCTCATTGCTTTTTGTTAAACGCTCGACCTCCAGAGCAATTATTGTTATTTGGAAGATCATTTATATATAATTTCTGTGGTTCTGAATCTGGTCACGAACCTTTACCTCTTGCTTTATTATTTTTTAGGAAACAACCTAGTGCTTCAACATGTTTAACACAAAGGTTGAAGACTGGAGTCTGGGTTCAGCCCTTATGTAGTTGGGTTTGATCTGCCTCCTATTGGCTAAAATAGTGTTTCTGAAAATTTGGAATCAATTATCAATATTTGAAGATCTTTGAAAAGAAAATTCCATTCTGGCTGCACACCCCGCACACTGAGCAGTGGCAAGGGCTGCATGGTAGCTTTCTCTCTGAGTTTGTGGCATGGCTGAGTGTTACCACTTACAACTAGAGGTCTACTGTGGTCGGCAGTCACAGCCTCTTGACAATTCTGTTGCAGGGAATTGAGGATGTTCTCCTTCATGACTTTTTGGAAGATGTTTCTATTCAGTACCTGAAGTCTGTCCGGTTATTCAGTAAGAAATTTAAGCTGTGGCTACTTAATGCCTTGGAAGGTTTTCCAGCCCTTGTACAGATCTCTAAACTCAACGGTAGGTTTCAATGAAAAAAATCAATTCTGTGAGTGTAGATGAAGGATCTAACTTTCATACGGAGGCAGGACACCTCAGCTGTGGCTTAACTCTTTTCCTCCTGTGCTACACTGCAGTCCACAAGGTCTGACTGGTTCGAATCTGCTGGCCTTTTCTTGAGTGCAGTGTTGGGTCCTTCTGCTAATCCATCCATTGTCCCTTATAAATACTAACATGGGCTTCTGGCAGGCCCAGGGGGTTAGAGGTGCAGAAAGGTGCTGCTGACTGTGGCCCAGGCAGGGGAGTGGCTGGCATTGCATCCATCCAGTGGCTAAAGCCCGCCTTCTCAAACCAGCCCCCTGAGGGCCACCTACAGTCCTTGGGCTCGGTGGCCCTGTAAGCAGGACTGACCAGGGCTCTGGCTCCAATATTCTTCTGCTTCTTTGTATCTGTGTGGCTTCCCAGCAAGGCTTCTAAGAATATTACTCCCTCCTTAGAAATTCCCCCTTGTCCTTAACTTCTTCACACCTCTTGGGCCACTGGGGCATTCACATTTCTGTGGTCTCAGTCTCCACACTGACTTTCTAGAACATGTTCCCTTTCATCCTCCTGCCCGGTGATAGCCTCTGGAGACTACATCCCCAGGCTGCTTGTTGCTTCAAGGCCTACAGCAGCTTAAATGCCAGCACTCTCCCGTGTGCACGAGACATGGTTTATGGTCCTGGAAATACCTCTTTCCCCCTCCTGCTTCTGTGAGGTTTTCCATCACTGCCTGTAGCTGCCTTCAGTGTCCTCCCCGCCCACGCCCTCGTCTTCCTGGGCCAGCTTGCTCAGGGCTGAGTCTTGCTTTCTTTGCACGCTGTTTGCTGTCTTCTCAGAGTGCCCGCAGATCAGGACCAGCTCTTATTTTAACCCTCCAGCCCTGCACCCCTTACTGTGTTCAGTACTCATGCTGGGAATCTTCCCATGGCCAGGCAGGGACCATGGGCTATGGGACTGCCAGCCAAGAATCAGCAGAAAGAGGGTGCTGCAGGGAGCGTGAGGTCTGGAACTTGCTGTGGCAGAGGATCCATGAAGTGAGGAGACAAAGCCCCACTCCAGCCTTCCTGTGGAGACTTCACCACTCAAGCCTGGTCTCCCTCCGTCCCTTCCCGAGACTACTTCAGAGCTTCCTAGTTGATCATCGTGCCTCCAGCCTCACCCCCTCGGTCACAGTTCCCTCCACCCCTAGTGTTGGCTCTACACAGTGATCTGACCCATTAAAACCTTCCATGGCCCCTGCTGCCTGGTTGATCCATGGGCTTTCACTCACTATACAGAATCATTTATAGCTTGGCCTCTGGCCTCATCCTTGTCCCCAACCCCCACCCCCTGCACTGGTGCTCCCCAGCAACACAAGATGGGTTGTCTCCAAAAAGACCCTTATTCCTGCTCCTGTCTCTGCCTAGACTGCCAGTCCCATCCCCAACCCCCATTCCCCTCCACCGCCAAGCCCTCACCCCTCCCTAACTCCTAACTTGCACATTCTAAATGAAGCCACACCTAACACCTTCTTCCAAACAGACCTCTCCCTCCCCTCTGCACCCCCACGCATCCCTTCCTTCCTTCTTCCCCAGGTGGCTCTCACTGCCAGGTGGGTGCACTTACCCTGCTCTGGGGAAGGCGTCTGCACGTCTGGTGACCCATCCTCAGAGGGTGAGCCCCTAGAGGGTAGCAGCTGCCCTCCTTTGTCCAACAATCCGGGGAACACTCCGCACACATTTATGGAGCAAACACTGCACGAGTGTCCCTCATAAATATTTGTCAGATGAATAAATGCACACACTCCCTTTATGTTTCCTCTTTTCACCCTTTCCTTTTCTTGGGTCACTTTTCTTTTTTATAGGTTTATTTATTTATTTGAGGGAGAGCAAGCAAGCATGGGGGAGGAATAGAAGGAGAGAGAAAATCCTGAAGCAGTCTCCCCATTGAGCACAGAGTCCAATGTGGGGCTGATCCCAGGACCCTGAGCTCATGACCTGAGCTGAAATCGAGAGTTGGGTACTCAACTGACTGAGCCACCTGGGCACCTCTCCTTGGGTCAGTTGCTGAGGAGAGTACTGGAAAGATGACCTTGTTGGGGGAACTCAGAATTCCTGGGCAAAATTCCTAAACTCCTTTGAGCAGGCACAGCAGAGGCTGGGAGTACATCACATTCCAGCGTGGAGGGGTGGGGGGAGTGGTTTTAGTCAAGTGGCCCCTGCCAGCATCTCCTAGTCATTCGGGAAAGAGTCTGTGGGTGGTGGGAAGACCAGGACGCATGGAGGCCTCCCTGTGTGGAAGACAGTTTAGGCAGCTGTACCTTCCTAGGCAAAAGTGTGGGCCTCATGTCTATGCCGTGCATCCCCTCCCCCACTGTATACAGAAGAACTTGAAGCTACAGGGACACCTGGGTGGCTCAGTCAGTTTAAGCAACTGCCTTCTGCTCAGGTCATGCATGATCCCAGGGTCCCGAGATCCAGCCCCACATTGGGCTCCCTACTCAGTGGGGAGCCTGCTTCTCCCTCTCCCTCTGCCCCTCGCCCTGCTTGTGCTCTCTCTCTGTCAAATAAATAAATAAAGATATTTATTTAAAAAACTTGAAGCTACAGTATTAATAATGGCCACGTTATTGTTCTTAACAGAAGTGACTGTGTTTGTCAAAAGACTAAGAAGGAAGACATACCTTTCCAACATGGCAAAGGTAGGTTTCAGCCTAAAGGACAGGAGGGAGCAAAGCAGTTTCCTAAAGCAAAAAGTGAAAGCTGCAAGTATGCCCTAAGAGCAGATGGTAGCTTCCTCTGTAGGGAGCCCGTGTCTATCCCTTTATAGAGCAGAGGGCAGACAGGAGGACCTTGTTGGCCACTAACTGGGAAGGCATAGTGTGCCCAAACCTCTCAGCTTGAAGCCCACCCCACTGCTCCCCTGCTCAGAAAGGTTTTCCCTGCAGGAGGAAAAAGCAGAACAAGCAGGTCAGTGTTCTAAAGTTACAGAAGAAGACCCCACATAAGAGCTGACCAGGACCAGCCAGTGTCAGAGGTGAAAGGACATCATGGCAGAGCCTAGAACAGACAGACACAGCCCTTCAACCTGAGCGTGGCCCCATGGACTGGCCTGCCAGGTTTCTCAGCTCTGACCTTTTCCCTCCTGGGTTGTTTAGTAGCTTCAGTGCTCGAGGAAGGCAGAGAAGGGCTGAAAGAAAGATTCCGTAATTCTGAAATCCTGTGGCCACCAGATCAGGACAGCACTTAAACTGCTATCTGTTCCAAATCGGTCCCAGCTCGGGAGGAGCGCTGCTGGGCCCTCCACTTCACCATCTCTGTTCTCCCAGCACAAAACTCTCCTTGACTTCATGTTTCCCAGGCTTGTGTCCTGCCTATGCTCACAGCCCATCCCAATCTCCAGCACTTTTTCATTCCTGATTGGGTCTACTGGAGATGGCCAGCCCATGCACCAAGCTCAGGTTCTAGAGCCATGCTGCTTTGAATCTTCTCTTTCTGAACACGATGGCTTGCAAAAGTTTGCTCAGCACCCTAGGTGCCCTCAGGCTCCTCCCCCGTCAGATGGAGGAGCCAGCATCAGCGTCTGCTCCTGAGACTGAGGTTGAGGACTACCGACTGCTCAGTCCATGGATCCCAGAAATGGAGGGGGTTGGGTGTCCCTGTTGGATGGCTGAGGAAGTCAGCTCCCAGGGGCTGAATTTATGGCCTGAGTCTGCAAGCGGGCAGGACAGAGATGGTGTCTGAGTGCCCACAGTCCCCCTCCGGAGCTGGTCAACACTGGCATCCAGGGAGCCTCACTCTCCTTGCAGAGTTTTAGGAAGAGCCACCATACTGCTCTCTAGAGTAGCTCAGGCTCATGGACTGAGGTGCAGAGAACGAGAATCAGGGAGAGGAAGAGCCACAGAGCCCCGAGAGCCCTGTCCACATCTGCCTCTGAGCAAAAGCATTCCAAATGGTGATTTTCAAAAAGGCCATCCTAGAATGTGTGCAATTTGCCCATTCCAGGGTCAGTGTTCTAATCCTACAGTGACCATGTAGGATTCAGTTTTAGTGGATAATACCCAAATCTACTTCTCTTTCTTCTCAAAAATTTAAAAAAAAAATCTTAGTCGTTTGGAAAGGGGGGATTAGGCAAAAGTAAAAGGACAAGATTTAATGAAGTATCATGCATTATGTATGAAGTATTATGCTTCTCCATTATTTTTAGACTATGAGAATGGTGTTGAAAAATAACAGGAGAGTCAACGTTTTGAAGTCAGATATACGTGCCATCATCAGTCGAGGCGCTTTGGACATGTCCAATAAAGCCCTGCCAAGTAATCCAAGTAGCACCATCCTGGAGACACACGCGGAGATGAAATGTAATCTTCCCTCCGCACCTTGAGCTGTTGGGATGTTTGGGATACAGTTGGGGTTGCCACGGCCATCACTGGTTTGTGAATTCTTAATAGAGGTAGAACCTACTTTCCTCTTTGATATTTTCATTTATCTGCTCACACATCTCTGCCTGCAGGGGTGAGGAAGGGTCTGCCAGGCCACCAGTGCTAAGGCACATTTGTTGAATGAATGAACAGAGGAGGGTGGTTGTTGCTTCCCAGTATTTCTTCCTGAAAACCAACCTGGAGTGTTTCCTTTGGAGAAAACATTTCTGCATTGTACACGCAGATTCAACAGCGCCTTTCCTAACTATCCAAAATGGATTGAGTTAGCTCCCTGCCTTGCCAGATTCTGCTGTCACTATTGTTAGCATCACCAAGTATTATTTTTAACAAGGTGGAGTTTAGCCATGGTGCTCTTACCATATTTCACTATTTTCCAAACAAGTGATATTAAATATGTAGATATTCCTGCCCTTTGCTATCTGATAGTTGTAAATATTTTTCAGGGGAAAAATCTCCCTTCCACAAAGAGCTCGGCAAGCAGGCTGACAGTATTGTTTCATCTCTGGGAAGCGAAAGTAGTGAGAGAAAGAGCTGTCTGCACTCAGGGGGTTGAACCTGGGTGCTGTTTCAGTAGGAGAGCTGTGGAAGGTGTATGACCTCCTTCCCCAGACTACTGGTGAATCTCTAGGCCTTTGTAGGAGAGTCACCAGGAGGGGCCATGAGGGCTGTGCTCCATTCATACGCGTTCAGACTCTCCACCAGGATGGCCTGGGAAGGTCCAGCAGCCTCACCCTCCGTGAGCCTGGCCCTGTCCTGATACACTTACCTATGTGGAGAGCTGCCTCCCCAGAACCTGTGGGCTTCCTCAGGTGTCAGCTATGGCTTATTCATCTTGGTCCACCCAACATAGCGCTGGCACAAGGTAGCACTCACGTACCTTCGTAACCAGATGAATACACGGATTCAGTAGTGCATAAATGCACCGCGAGTTACCCTGGCTTATTTCATTAACTTTGAAGTAGGGCTGACTTTGGTAGGATTATACCGGTTATTAAAATACTTAAATAGATCCATACTTGTTGGCAGGTCACTCCTGCCCCTATTGCCTGGATGTCCCAAATCCCAGCTCCTCCCCTCCCAAACCAGTAATGAGAAGGTAAACCCCTAACCTAGCAAACTTCAGCGATGTGGACAAGCAGGGCTCAGTAGGAGCCCAAAAGGCCCCCCTTCCCAGGCTACTGGCTCTCCCCCAAGCTCCAGGTGGTCCCCCAAAGCATGCTCTTGCCCCTAGCCAGAGTCCAGGGAGCCCCAGGAGGGCACGAGGCCAGTTCTCCTGTGCTCCTACTGGCATTCTTGTGACTAGAACTTCCAAGAGGGCACAGAGCCAGCAGGAGACAGTATTCTGGTTGCCCCTGCTGGCATCTACTAGGTAAATGCTTGAGGTGTCCCTGGAGGATCCTCCAGATGAGATCTGGCCAAGCCTCAGTCAAGGCCATGGCAACCTCCTCGGGTTTCTAAACTCTGCTTGATGCACAGCCGCATTCCAAAAGTTGGAAGAGCCCAAGGCTGTTCTTTGCTCGGTGCTGCCTGTACAGGTAAGGACCCAAGTCCTGACGTCACGCACGCTTGGGGCTCCACCCTTCAGGTCTGTACTAACTGAGTTTATAGCCCCAGGCAAGGCACAACCCTCATTGGCTTTGATGTCCACCTTGGGTTTAAAGGACAGTAATAAACCACCCCTTTTGTGAAACAGCAAGGGTAGGTGAGCTCACGTCTGTATCGTGTGATGAGCTCATCTGTAGCTGAGTTCTGTATAATTATAAGGTATAGTTATTATTATTTCAAAATATTTTTTTCCATTTCAATCAGTGACAGAGGTGGTTCCTAAGAGGCAAGACCATGTATCTCTGAACCAGCTGACAGCAGAGGTGACAAATCCAGCTTTAGAATTCATCCTTTGTGTGCAAAAGGAGTGTGAGGCCCCAGGGAATTCCTTTGAACTACCATTCCAGTGTTGTCCCCTAGGTCACCTAGTACACAAATACGTACAGTAAAATCCTGCTACTTCGCTCGCAATCTTTTTGTTTCTTTTGTTTACAGGTTTAAGCAGTTTGGTTTCTTTGCTGGGGACATCCACAGATCTCAGCATATTCCTGAATTGTCTGTCTTCAAATCTCCAAACATTTGTCTTCCAGGTACAAAAGGGTGCTTTTTTTAAAAAAGGGAAGAAGGGGCTGTTGAACATTCTAGCTATGTTTTAGCACCAGTGCCCATGCCCTGAAGAAGTGAAAAAGTTTTCTCTGGCCAGAAATGTGTCAAGGCTGGTGCGGGTATTAAAGATAGGGAAGTGGTGTCCCACTCCCTTCTGCAGCAAGGCAGGAGTCAAGGCTGGCACATACAGGTGTGTGTTTGTGGGTGAGTTCATGCGCTTGGGTGAGCATGTGTGGCCTCAGGTGTGTGTACAAGTGCGCTTGTATGTGCAGGTGAGTGCAGGTGACAGTGGATAAGCATGGGTGAGTGCAAGTGAGCACTAGTGTGGGGTGAACATCGGTATGCCAGTGAGTGTGTGTGAGGGTGGGTGAGCATGTGCACGCACGTGAGCGAGGATGAGTGCCAGAGTGTCTAGAAGGAAGAGGGATTTTGTCCTTTTGCAGAAAACAGTGTTGGTCTGGATATTTTGCAGAACCATCCAAATGGCAGTCTTGATTTCACAAAATCAGAGATGTATCGTTTTAGATACAAATGGGCTTGGTCCTTCTTGTCGCCTTGAAACTCGGGTGTTATTTGAATAGGGCGGTGCTCTGGCTTGGTTGTCCCCATCCTCAGCCTCGGCAGATGCACCGTAAGAGCTGAGAGTACTGTCGGAGAAAACCACAGCACCCTTGCCCAGTGGTGCCTTGGGGGGTGGTAGGTGAGGAGCTGGGGGCTGTGCATTAACACCTAGACCCAAATAAGGCAGCCCAAGGCTGCCCCACCTTGAGGCATTGTCCCCCAAAGGCTGAGGCAGTCAGGAAAGGCCTTGATGAGGGAGGTGGGATTTAAACACGATGTAGAAGGTGAATAGGATTAAAACAATCTAAGAAAGGGAACAATGTTTACACGAGACTGGCAAGAGCAGAATGAACATATGGAAAAATGGAGGACCATTTATGGAAGAAGCAGACGTCTCTGGAGCAAAGAGCTAAGGCTTGGAGGGCCTGTGCTGGAAGTGCGACTTTAGGCTTTCTCTGTTAAGCCTCCAGTCACATTTCCTTCTCTCCTTCCTGCCCTGCCTGTTCCTGTCTGCATGCCTGTCCTCCCCATCAGAGAAAAGGCACAGGTAAACCTAAGGCCACAAAGACTGCAGGTGACAGTAGGGTCACACACTTTAGAGATAAACCAGAAAACTTTGCAGGAGGGAGCTTGAAAGTCAGTTCCAGCCCTTGGCAGGTGTCTGTTTCCATCCTTTGCTTCTGGGTGATAATCCTTCCAGATGCTATATGGCTTTGATCTCTCCTTGTTGGGCTTTGGCAAAGCCCACTGGCAACAGTGTAAGTGTGTCTCAGGTTGTGTTGCTGTGGAGACAGGTGTTCATTTGACAGCTTCACCCATAGACGCTTCCAAGCCCCTGTTTCTTGTTTTGGGTATTCTCCCCACCTCTGACTTGAACCAAGATGAGCCCAGTAATGCCAATCCTGCCTCGAAGCAGCCGAAGAGGCTCGCCCTATTTTAGACCATGTAACCCTCAGTGTTTCCCCAGACTCCACCCCCATATCTTCAGCCTTCACAATTGAGGCATGTGGAAAAATGGTATTTTTGTAATCATGCCTTTGAAGGGCTTGTTTTTGTACGACAGCTTGGCTGACAAAAAACAGACTATTGTCAATAAAATACTCAGACTGTGAAAATGTAAGCCCTGAGGCATGTCGGAGATGACTAATGGCTCCAGTGGCCAGCATCTGGCAGTGCCAGCAGAGGAAGCCAGCCCGCTGGGTCACGTGTAGGCTCTCCCAGTTCTCAGGGCGGTTGCGGCCCAGCAGCAGTTTCTGAACAGGGGAGCCTGAAGTGCCACGTGGGTGGCGAGCGGAGGAATGCGCCACAGCATTCAGGGTTTACGTTTGAACCGTTGTGCAGAGTGCGGGTCACCCAGGGCTACTTCTCTCCAGGCTTTTCAAAAGTGTCCTTGTGTGTGTTGAGTGGGGCTTCTCCCGGGGGCCCTGAGTTAGGTGGGCAGAAGCACCAACAGGGGGACCAGGAGCCCACAGGGGGAGGGTGCCACTCCTGGACGGGGTCCACCAGCTCCCAGAGCCCGGGGCACTCACAGTGGGCAAAGGGAGGAGCAGCAGAGATGAAAAAGTGTGCTCCCTCATTTCTCACCAGTCTCAACATCTCCTCCTCAGAGACTTGCGGTCGAGCCCCACGTGTGGTCCACATACACGATGAGACTTAGGAAGGCTTTAGGGGCATTCGTTCCAACACATACCCGCAAGATTCGTAGGATCCTGTGGGTTTGTAATCCAGGGCAAGTGCGGCCCAAGGCGACTCTCGGTCTACGTGGAGTTCACAGCCTGCACGTGGAGGCATCTCACCGGTCCCCAGTTTAGTGCCACTCAGGCTGTCCGCTGGCCTGGGCTCCGCCGGCTGCCTGGGTGGAACCTTCCGGGCCTCAGGGCGTGCGCGCGGTGTGGTGGCCAGCTTCTTGCTTTCCAAAATCAGCACCCTCACTTTCCTTAGTGTGGGTTCCCGAGCCGCATTTGCACGCTCTCGGACTTGGCAAGCACACAGCGGCCAGCAGCCCTCTTGGTGGCAACTGCCAGGTGGGCCCAACGAGGCTGCCTGCGGTAGTCCTCTACTGGGCTTCACAAATGACCACTTTTGAAAAACTGTGTGGGATCCAAACAAAAAATGTAGGGCAGTTTCCCACCCCTTTCCTTCTCTCCACCAACTTCAAAGGGTTCTGCCCTGGAATCATCTCTGCAGGAGATGCAGGGAGATCAGAATTAGGCCAGTGTGCCTCTGCCTCCCTTCCCACCTGAGCCCCGTGGGAGCATCTGTGCGTGGCAACTGTGCGCACATGATCTTCCTGATTTTGTCATAAACCCCAGCATTTTTTCCCTCACAAAAACGGAATAGCCAAGCAGAAGCAAAGGAGAGTTTATCAAATTGGCCGCCAGCTTCCAGCTAAGATGGAATTTCCTTCTCACAGCCGTGAGCAAAGCCATGACTCTGTGCCACAGAGATAGTTTCGGTAAGTCAGAGAATACAAGACATTTTGAAATTAAAAATATTATTACAGCATAGCTATTATCTGTGTTCTACATAGCCAGTCACCTTCTTTTCACCTTTTTAAAAAAGATTTTATTTATTTATTTTTGCAAGAGGGAAGAGAGAGAGAGCACAAAGGGGGAGAAGCAAGCTCCCCGCTGAGCAGGGCTTGATCCCAGGAACCTGGGATCATGACCTGAGCCGAAGGCAGGCACTCAATGGACTAAGCCACCCAGCCTCCCCTCTTTTCACCTTTTTTGGTAAAATACAACATAGACATAGAAAGCCACGATAATTGTTTTTTAATGGCATCATGATAGTCCATCAAACAGTCTAACCAAGCTTCCCTTTCCCACTCCATCATGGTTGGATGCATAAGAATCCTCCTCTTGTTTTTGAATTGTGTGCTTGGGTGTTTTTAGAAAAGCACCCAGGGAGCCAACTGAGATGGGGGGGAAAATGGGTTCTTTGGGGCACCCAAATTTAAATTTCATGAATAGCGATTGATACAGTCACCATTGTATGGAGAGAGCGGAAAGAGCGAAGTGTAGCATCCATTGCAAACTATCTGGTCAAATAGGCAGACCAGTATTGCCAATGCTCTGGAACTCTTTCGAGGGTGACTGCTGTCAGCTGCCATGTAGGTGACACCCACACTAATGAGACTTCCCCCATTTCATGGAATCCAAAATGATTCTACTTTATGCTAATGCTCTCCCAGAGCAAAGTGATGGAGCAGAGCTCATGTGCTGAGCTCGTGATAAGAAACCCAGCCCTGAAGCTGTTGCCCCCGACCCTACCACTCACCCTCTTCAGACCTCCGTATGGTGTCCAAAAAAGTATTCACACGGGTTTTTCCTCTTCACACAGTTAAGTGGGCCAGGGATTTTTTTTTTTAAGTAATTTTTCAAAAGCCATTCTTTTCTGTAGTTTTATTTATTTACTTATTTATTTCTTAAAGATTTTATTTATTTATTTGACAGACAGAGATCACAAGTAGGCAGAGAGGCAGGCAGAGAGAGAAGGGGAAGCAGGCTCCCTGCTGAGCAGAGAGCCCGACATGGGGCTCGATCCCAGGACCCCAGGATCATGACCTGAGTGGAAGGCAGCTTAACCCACTGAGCCACCCAGGTGCCCCGGGCCAGGGATTATTGATCAGGCTTATTCCAGACCAGGTCGGGACATCCCATCCCACCCAGATCCACCAGGCAAAAACAAACATTGTATAAGGCTTTGAAATGGACAAAGGTTTGTTGGAAATGGACCAAAAAGCCTTTGAAATAGGCAGAAGTTTCAGCACACCCTTCTGAGTTATCTCCGACCTTTCATTGTGTTTGAGTTATTTTACAGCTCTCTATATTGTATCAATAATAATGCAAATGATTCTCCCCAAGGGAAGTGCAAACTAACGTGTCAGGTGGATCTATGGATTGCGGCCTTGAGGACAGATCTGTGGGGCATCTTTGTGTAAATTCTTTACTGTCTATTCATGTTCAGTGCTTAGAATTCTCCTTTGAACCAGTTGGCAACATTTTACCAGCTTCCTCTTTAATAAATGACTTACACGAGATCTTTGACACATGTTCATTTTATATCTGTAGAGAGTCCTGGTTTTACCTTCATTAAACAAGTATCTTTTAATGATAACCATAAGCCAGATACCCCTCCCCCCAACCCTGCCTCGCTTTTCAGCTGAACATTAATTATCCTTCTATCCTGGAAGACAAAAGACCTTGGGATTTGGATCGTTCAGCTGAGTCACGTGCCCTCCCGTCTCTCCTACACGATCTCCCTGATAGCTGCCCTTGCAGGCCTGCCAGGCTCTCTTACTCGCTTCCCTCGGCAGGAGGTTGCAACGAGGGGAAAGGCAGAGCTACATGTCCAGCCTCCCACCCGCAGCTGGCTCCCTCCCGTACTCTGCCTCCACGTCTCCTCCCAGCCTATCCCTTACTGCCCCATATGCCAACCACAGGGGGCTGAGGGGCACATTCTCCAGCTCTGGAGATTTGTTTTTCTCCCACCTCACACTAGATGGGCTCTAAGTTCCCTCTCAAGGCTCAGGCTATTTAGCAATGTGTGCTTTCAGTCCAAAAGCCACCTTGCTGGGTGGGGTTCATGGGTTTGGAACGCCTGCCCAGGACCCCCCGGGATCTGCTACAAGTGTGAGAAGGCCCCAGTACACAGGAATGAAAAGCCTCAGAGAAGTTGGTAGTTTCAGAGTAATCTGCTTATTTGTCCATCTGTCTATCTAATTATTCATTTGGAATTATTTCAATGTAGGCTCCTGGCATCTGTTCCATTTGCTGCTTTTGGAATTTGTGACTCATCTACTTCAGTCATGCATAGAAGAGGAAGAGGAAGACGACGACATGGGAAATCTCAAGGAAATGCTACCAGATGACCAGTCTCTCGTCCAGCCAGACCAGGCCCCTTTCCACCCTCCAGATTCTTCACCGACTCAGGAGTATGAAAGCCCAAGTGTGGATCCACACTGGGTGTCCCTGAAACACATGGGCCAGAGCCGATGTCCCGTGGGTGTGAGCAGTGTGGTTCTCAGGGTCCTGGGCTTCCTGGTGGACACTGACACGGGCAATAAGGTACAGACACAGGGGCCCCCAGCTTCTGCAGTCTTTGCAAACAAAGTAAGAACTATAACATGGTTAGGAAGCCCATAAAGATCACTTTGTACAGACAACAATGCACAATACTAGATTTGTCTTTGCTTTGGGAGATTTTGCCAGAGGTGATTATGGTAGCTTATCTGTTGATCACTGGTCAGCTCAGGTTCATGGTGCATAGATAGGTCCCCGGCACATTCAGGGGTATGGAATATTTGAATGGCCTGGGTCTTGCCTTCCCACAGCTTACTAGGCGTGGTTAGACTAACTGAGCTAACCAAACTAAGAGAGAAGCACTGAAAACACCTCTAGTGTTTTGGATTTTGAAAAGATGGAATTGGGGTACATCCTGAAAGATATAAAAATGAGCATTGCTGGGGAGCCTAAGTGGCTGAGTCTGTTAAGTGGCCAACTCTTGATTTCAGCTCAGGCCATGATCTCAGGGTCATGAGATCAAGCCCCGTGTCCAGTTCCATGCCAGGCATGGAGGCTGCTTAAGATTCTCTCTCTCTCTCTGCCCTTCCCTCCTCTAAAAAAAAAAAAAAAGATTCTCTCTGCCTCTCCCCCTTCTCAAAAAAAAAAAAAATTGCTACTTATCTAATACAAACTATACACCCTTTATATACATTATCTCAAAGTCTTACAATCCTGCAGAGTATCTGCTCTTATCATTTTCATACCATGCTGAGGTCACTGAGGCTCAGAGAAGCTAAGTGACTTGCACAAAGACACAGCAAGTAAATAGTGGAACAGAGATCAGAGCCCTGGCCTGCCTGATCTCCGGTCCATTCTTCTCCCACAATATGAAATCAGAGGAGGGTGATCCATGCCCCGAGGAGAATAGGGCACAGATTGCAGGGGTCAGAGAGGGGGTCCTCTCTGAGTGCCAGAAAGAGGAGCCAAACTGATGGAATAAGCAACTGAAACTCCTCTGTTGACCAAGGAAGCTGGGGGGGTAGGAGGGGATGGTATACCTGGAATTAAAAAAAAAAAAAAGTGGCCTTAGTACTAATTTCTAAAACTTCCATAGACATGTTTGGAAGTTTAGCCACTTTGCATAGTGTTTCTTCTGCACCCTCAAGTTTGGTCCTCTTTTGAGAAGATGAGGAGTTGAGTTGGGCAGGAGATCCAGACAGAGGCGTTGCCCTTCACTGGAGTTAACAGTGGTCTTGCTCATGGAAATGAGTCACAGCCTGAAACTGTCCATGCCCTACAGTCCTCACAATAACCAGACCCTCCCAAGAACCTTTCCTTCCTGAACAAACTCTCATTCCAAATACTGCAGTATGCAGAGAACCCCGTTAATTTTTTTTTAAATGAAGATTCATTTATTTTTTGAGAGAGAGTGTGAGCAAGGGGAGGGGCTGAGGGAGAGGGAGAGAATCCACAAGCAGACTCCCCACTGAGTAGGGAGCTTGATATGGGGCTCAATCCCAGGACCCTAAGATCATGACCTGAACTGAAACCAAGAGTTGGACACTTATCCTACTGAGCCACCCAGACGCCCCCAGAGAATCTGTTACAGAGCACTACTTAGATGGAACACCAAAAATTATGTGAGCAGGAGCAAAAGAAATGCCTCTCAGGTTTACAAATTCTCTGTCTTTGGTTTTTGTTTTCTTGGGGATTTATAAGAATCTTTAATCTGCTAACAAATATTGTGATAGAGAATCAGATAGAGTATGTGGTGTTTCCCAAACCTCTTTGATCATGGAAGTGTATTTAAGCATTCTGTAGAGTTAGTGGTCTTTAAAGATTTTATTCATTTATTTGACAGAAGGAGAAAGACAACGAGAGAGGGAATACAAGCAGGGGGAGTGGGAGAGGCAGAAGCAGGCTTTCCTCTGAGCAGAGAGCCTGATGCGGGGCTTGATCCCAGGACCCTGGGATCATGACCTGAGCCCAAGGCAGATGCTTAATGACTGAGCCACCCAGAAGCCCATGGTTTTTGTTTTCTTACAATAGTAAGTTCATATATCCAGCGGCCATTGATGCTGTTGGTGGAGTAGATTCAGATGTGTGTCCATAAGTAAGAAACTCACCTCCCCTGAGAGTGTGTATGTGAAGCAGACATGATAGGCATGAAATAGGGATATAGTGACATACCGGTCTCAAATCAGGGACCCAGTGGCAGGGGCAGAAAAGCGGGGCCCCCTCAGGAGAGCAACAGCTTGGAGACAGGACATCATTCACAAGCTGGTACTTCAGGGCTGTTGGCAGAGAGAAGGCCCAGTTAGACCCAGCTTGCCAGGCGGTGCCCAGCAGAATGTTTCTCTGGGCACCCTGACCCTCTGGACAATGTACCCTGTCCTCACAACAGGGTCCCACAAGGGCTGGCCTATACACTCTGGAGCATTCTATGGAACACTGCCAGGACAAGCGATTGTGCTGGGTGCTCAGCTGCAAGTGTGTATATCTCTCCACTCACTGGTTGGGGAGATAGCTAAGACTGTAGACAATTTGACATGCCCCTTGGTCACCAAGGTAACTGGGAGTAAACTTTTACTTCTTTGGCCACAGTTGAAAGCTGGTGGAGAACAGACACTGTCAGCTCCTTGTGCTGGACATTTAAATGCACCCTTTCAGCAACCCAGTGAGATGTACCACCATTGCCCCCATTTCACAGATAACATACTGAGGCTCATGAAGGGTTGATTAATATTTCCAGGGTCACCTTGCTAGTAATTGACAGAGCAGGGATTCAAACATTCATAGATCTCTGTCCCTTCCTAGCACCCTCTCTCTCCCCAGAAGGTGCTACCATGTGCTTTAATTCCAAAAGCAGTAACTTGGGAATAAATTAAAAATACCTTTGACTCTGATGATTTGGGAATGTAAGTGGGCAATTCTAGTACATAAATTCCTGGGTTCAAATGCCCTAACCTACATTCTTAGTTGACAACCTTGATTAGGTTGCTTAATTTATCTGTTCCTCAGCTTCCTTATCTACAAAATGGGAATAATAATATCTAATTCCATAGGACTATAAATGAAGTTTAAATAAGTCAATCATTGCAAAATTCTTAGAACATAGTAAGACCCCATAATCATTAGTCATCATTATTATTTCTCCAAAGAAACTTAATCTGAACCCCTTTCCATGACACTCCACCCAATCCCCTAGCAACTCCGAAGTTTATTGCAGTGGGGTTTGACCTATATTTAATTGGTGGAAAGAATAGAGAAAGACATTAAATACTTAATTGAACTACATAATAAAGCAATATGGGCAGATGAATGTCAGATAACCCAAAGTAATATGCATTAGAGATTAATTAAACCTGCTTCTGTTTGTGCATGCCTGCTGAATTAGCTATAATGACTTAAACACTCTAACACCAAAAAGTTACGCTCATCTAATTTTTATTGCATTCATCATTCAGCATTTGCACTCCTCATCAACAAAAAAGTACACCCTCTGTGTCCCATCTGCATTCATCTGTCACAAGTTAACACCCCATTCAGCTGCACATCTGTGGCTTCCTCATTCTTTGAACAATTTAGTGCTGCCCTGCACCTATGAAAACATCCAGAGTCAGCATTCTGGACTGCCATATCCATCTGTCACTCTTCTATACGCCAGCAACATTCAACATAGGAAGGTGCCCAGGAGTGTTTAAGAATAAAGTAAAAAATCACAGATACTAAATAAAGAATATTCTTTTAAAAACATACCACACCGGGGGCGGGGGGGGTCACCTTGCTGGCTCAGTCTGTAGAGCACGTGAATCTTGATCTCAGGCTTTTGAGCTTGAACCCCACAATGGGTGTAGAGGTCACTTAAAAAAATATTTAGAAATAAAAAATAAAAACATACTATGCATTTTTCACTTTAGGGCATGTACTCAAGAATTAAAACATGGCAAAGATATTTAAAAACAAGGGACTCTTTAGCTATAGGACAAAAGTAAAGACCACTTTTTTTTAAAGATTTTATTTATTTATTTGACAGACAGAGATCACAACTAGGCAGAGAGGCAGGCAGAGAGAGAAGAAGGCAAGCAGGCTCCCCGCTGAGCAGAGAGCCCGATGCGGGGCTCGATCCCAGGACCCTGGGATCATGACCTGAGCTGAAGGCAGAGGCTTTAACCCACTGAGCCACTCAGGTGCCCCAAGACCACTTTTTTGAGAGAGAAGAAACACATCCTCTCATTGGGTGGTGGTGGTTATTGTCAAATTTAGGGGGAAAGAGTGAGAAATACTTTCACTAACCTTGCATTTGAAGTTGTCTTGTGTACATCTTTGTAAAATATATTCACTTATGGAGGGTGGAGGGGGTTATCTATGAAACCAGACCAAGAAAATACTTCTCTATCCGTTTGAAAGTAATTATGTCCAAGGATATGCTAATCTGAGTACCATCGGAACTAAGGGAAAGAAAGCATAGTATCCTTGTTTCTCTGATAGGAAGCCTTGCTCAGGCAAGTTAGATGGCTTATCCAAGAGCAGGCACTAAGCTAACATTAGAATCGGTGAATCTCTCAAATCTATCACTACCCAACTGAATGTTAACTTAACCAATGATTGTTTTCATGGTTCCCCCACCCCCCGGCCCTTATCTACTGGTATATTTGATGAATAGTAGAGGGAGAGTTTATGTGGGAATTTGAGCCAAGAATGCAGGGATTGGTATCCATCTGGAAGACAGCCAAAGTGAATGAGCATTGCAACCACATGGAGCCCCTTGGACATTTCACAGGTTCCTTCTTGATTTTCACAATGAATCCACGTTCTCTCATGTCTTTAATGGAAGAGTGCTGGACTGATCTTAACAACTCACAAACAACAGGCCCATTCTTTTTCCTAAAGAGAGCCCACCTGCCTCACCCTCCATGGGCCCTCTTTCTTGCACCATCTCAGGTTTGAGATTCCTTCCTTGAAGTCTTCACCAGGCCCAGAGCATTCCTTAAAGAAATTAAGATCTCCCATAATATGAACAAATAAAGACAGAAGCTTCCACTTGAGGTCCCACGGGTGGGGCGGGGGCATGGTAGAAGAGTATAAATGGTGGGTCCTGCAACAGGAAATAACTTTTCTTTCTATCTTTGCCTTTTAAAACATTTCCCCCTTGCAGCTCATCCAGCTATTACTGGAGGACAAGGCCACAGAAAGCACAGTCAGACTCAGCCTTCCTGTGGGACAAGAAGCCCTGGTAACCCTAAAAGATGGACAAAAATTTGTAATTCACATATCAGATGTACCCCCAAAGCTCTGAAAATATTTTTTTCTGGAAAAGCAATGCTAATATATAAGATTATTTATTTGAACAGGACGTAAGAAAACGTAGATTTTCCCTCTTAAAAATACATTAAATGCTAAAGTTTTTGTATTGATAAGAAGATTTTATGTACATAATAGAGGTAGCATTGTCTATGTTGTGTTTATATGTATTTCAAGGAGTTCATTTTGATGAATCAGATAAACTGATTTGGAGAAAAACTTTTGCCTCTATCGCTTTTCTTCAGGGCCTTTCAGGTGTGTTTATCAGGAACTTAACAGAAGAGACATTTGAGGAATCTTGTTGGGAGTAGAGAAATAGATCTCTAGAGAAAGGTAAAGTCTGAAGAATACAAACTGATACAAGGAGTAGAAGGCCAGTGGTCACAGTTTTCTTCCCCTTGGTAGTGTCTTGATTGAAATAGAATTTGCAGAAAGATCCCCTCAGGCAGTGAGGAACAGACAAAATGCAATTTGATACCGACTGTTAGGCTTACACATTGGTCCATTAAGAACATTCTTAAAGGGAGGTCAAATTTTGAACCCAACAGTGTCTGCAGTAAATGGTGATGTCCTGCTTTGAATCAGTTTTTATTCCTCGCTTTGTTGCAAAATCCTAAGAAATGCTGAAACTAAGAATAGATCCTTGTTAAAACCAGACCGATTTTTATGTAACCGATTATAATATTTAGAAGGAATTTATTTAACAATTCATGCTTAACACAATTTCTGGCATAAGTGGAGATAATAGAGAATATTTTATTGAGCTCATGTTATTTAAGAAACGAATTAAATTTCCCTAAATGCTTGGAAATTTTAAAGAAACACAAGAACTTTATGTTTCTAGATTCATTAAGAATTATTCATCTTTCTGGTTAAAGAAGTATCATTTTTCAAGGCCCTCTACTCCTACACTTAATATATTGCCTCATCACTTAAGCTCTCTGAGAGTTGTTTGTCAAAGACTAACTCAAAGATAGTCCTTTGCTCACTGTTCAGTGACGCTGCATATCATTTGTTTGCTCACATGTAAGTGGAGGGGTGGGAGACTGAGTCAAGATGTATCCGTCTGGGAACAGTGAATTTTGTTTGCATATTTGGGGGTAAACTGATTAGCTGAGAGCCAGCAGAGGACATAACGTCCTTGAAAAAGCCAACCAGGTTTATCAAAGGCACTAATCTGAATTCTTTCTCTCTGGGGTTAGAAGTTAGGGTAGAGATGAGGATGAGTAGTAAGAAAGAGGAGTGAAAGGGGCTACTGGGACCCTCATAGTGTTTCCAGTTCTTGGCTAGGGGGTGGCCATACAAGTGCGTTCACCTTGTGAAAATGCGTCACAAACGTTATGATTTGATTTACTTTTCTGATTTATGTTATGTGTGAAAATGTATTTTTAAAAATAGAAGGCTTTGCACACATAATGGGGATTGTGTTAGAGGTTCCTGGTGGGAGAATGGCGAAGAAGCTCGCAAGATTTCAAGAGATAGTGAGCCAGGCTGGAAAGCCTCTGAGGCCAGCGAGCACCGATGTGAAAATGGGACTGCCCCGCCATGTACATCTTTGTTTTTCCCTCTCAATCCACCTCCCTGATGAGCTGAGGCAGGAGACCGAGCAAGGAGACCAAGAATCTAACCACATCCTCCTCCCTCACTTCAGGCCTCAAGACCCAACACGGTTCTCAGCCAGGAGAGAGAAGAAACGTTTATCCTTAATAGAGTTTGACATTTGGATTATTACTCTGGATCAGACATTCTAATTACTCAACAGAGATGGGTCCTGTTTCATTCATGGAAAATTATACTCAGAGACTGAGATTGTCTTTGCCAATAATTTATTTAACAAAAATTCACTGAGGGAATTATAATTTATAATAATAATATGTCACAAGCCAGTAGCATCCAGGATAATGTCTCTTCAGAAGCCAATAAAGAAAGAACATACTCAAAACCAGTGATAGGTTAATTACACTACTGTTCCACTCAAAGGGGAGATGAAAGAAAGAAAGTCCAAATTTAACTTAGGTGTACCTTTCCACAAGTTTGTTCTCAGAAGAGTTGGCTGAGCCAACCAAGAGCCTATGTCCAGTGGCCAGCCCAGACTGAAAGCATTTTGTTGCTAGAACACAATGCTAGCAGAGCCGAGGTGCTGGTGTTGGCGGGGAAGAGGCTCCCCTTCGTGGGGCCCCTGCATGTTGCTCTACTCCCAACAGGGAGTAGCCTCGCCACAGCAGGAGCTAATGTCCCAAGGTCTTCAAAGAGCTCTTTAGATCACCAAAGAGTAGCCTTGCCCAGATGGAACATTCTTGGTAAGTCTTCGCAAATTCTTAGTATTAAGGGTTTCCTCTCTATAAGCACTCAACACAGCAGCTTTGGGGACATGCTTTTGACATGGCCACCCAACGTAAACCAAGTCACCGTTAGATCAAGACAACGTCACTTAAACCATGAAGTAGATGTGAAATCTACAGTTCTTATGATTGAAAGTTACTGGTAATCTATTATGTGAACATGAACATGAGCATAAATTAGGAGCACCCTCTGGCCCCTTTCCCAAACTTGGGTTTTTATCCAAGAGCCAGAAATAATTCACAAAGCTAGTGGCAAAGATTGTTTTCTGCTTGTACCATCTATCACTTCAGAATCTAGGCATGACAAACTAATCCTTAATGGCTTAAAACAGCCATACTGTGTGTATTATTCCTCACTGGTCCTCAGGTCGCTTAGACAGCTATGCTGATCTGGGCTGGACCTCGTGAACCTCAGCTGGGCTCACTCAGCCATCTGCCACAGAAGCAATAGTATTTTCTGAAATAGTCATTTGAAATAGAAATACTAATGACACCGTGTACAAACAGAAACCTGCCCAGGGCCCATCACTAGTGTCAGTATAGTGCTTGCAGAAAGAGAAGCACATGAAATAGCACATAGATCTTGGAACATAAAATTGCACCCGTGATGATGTTGAATTTGAATCCACTAACCCTCTGGCAGCAGACAGATCTTGCAAACACAGGTATTTGATCTACAATGTATGGTGATGTATTCTGAAATTAAATATTTGTCATGTATATTCTTTTACCAGGTACACTTTAAGCATTTAGGATCATCATGGAACTAAACAGGCAAATCCCTGCCCCTTGGGCCTTTATATTCCTGGTAGAAGACCAACACGGAACTAATTAACGGAAGTCTGATGTCTTAGGTAGTGATTGCTATTACTAAGTGTAATACTAAAAATAACATACGATAATGGGGACAGTGATGGGGAGACAGGTGTTACTTCTTATAGGGTTCTCAAACAAGGTTTCCTTTACAAGGTATAATTTGAAAAGAGATCTGAAGAAAGTAGAAAAAAGAAATTGTGATGATCTTCTAGAAGTGTGGGACAATGAATCAGAGTCACTGAGTAACCCATGGCAGGGAGTCTAGTAGCAGACCTCACAAATCAGAGCATCCAAAGGTTTATACACTCCAGGGAAGGGTGAGTCAGAAGTAAACGTGCCTCTGCCCTCCCCACCCTAACCCCTCTCCACACCCAGGAGGTGACAAAGAAGGTTGCTGTGTGTATCAGGTTGGGGGCAAAACTGTCACTCTTCTTGCTTTCTCCCAGCCCCTAGCACCCATTCCTTTTATTGACAAATGGTATTCTGTTGTATGGATATATCATATTTCATTTATCCATTCATCATCTGATGGACGTCTTGGTTGTTTTCCCTGAATGGAAATGTAAATAATGACACTTCCACTTGAATAATGCCTCTACAAACATTGGTATACAAGTTTTTGTGTGGACATGGTTTTCATTTATCTTGGGTATATATACCTAGGAATGAAATTGCTTGTTCATATGCTAACTCTGTGTTTAACATTTTCAAAAACAGCCAAACTGTTTTCCAAAGTGACTGCACCATTTTATATTCCCATCGGAAATGGTAATGGTTTGACATTTTCACCAATATCTATCCCCTGCCTTTTTTATTATAGGCATCTTAGTGGGTGTGAGGTGGTATCTCATTGTGGTTTTGATTTGTGTTTCCCTAATGACTAATGATGTTGAGCATTTTCTCATGTACTTATTGGCCATTTGTGTATCTTCTTTGGAGAAATGTCTGTTCAAATCCTTTGCACATTTGTATGTATGTATGTATGTATTGATTGATTGATTTTTAAAGATTTTATGTATATATTTATTTGAGAGAGAAGAGAGCATTTGAGTAGCAGGAGGGGCAGAGGGAGAGAGAGTATCTTAAGCAGACTCTGAGCTTGGAGCCCAATACACGGCTCAATCTCACCCAATCTCACCTGAGCCAAAAACAAGAGTTGAACACTTGACACAATGATCCACCCAGGCACCCCATTTGCATATTTTTAGATAGGCTTGTTTTCTTGTTATTGAGTTGTAGATGTTCTTTGGATATTCTGGATACAAGTCCCTTGTCAGATACATGATTTGCAAATATTGTAACAGTAAATACTGCAGGATATCTCTGTAACAGAATGTTTTACCTAACAAAAAATCCATTCTTTCATATCATCTAATACTTAGCCCACATCCAGATTTCTCAACTTACCTCAGTAATAGATTATGATATATATATTATATATAATAATAGATTAAACTTCATCTTATGTCTCCTAAATCTTTTTGTACCTATAACCATACATCCGTAATTTTTCATGCCATTTATTTGTTGAAGAAACTGAGTTCTTCATACTGTAGAGTGTTCCACATTTTGAATTATATAACTTGTTCTATTGCAGTCTATTTTGCCAATATCTAGAAGTTAAAATAAAAACTTGGGCAGATTCAGGCCAAAATTTCTGTTTGTTTCAAGTTTTTATCTAAATTCTAGTTAGTTAATAGGAAAAAAAAACAAACCCTAAGGGTTGCTAGAGGAGAGGTAGGTGGAGGGATGGTGTAACTGGGTGACAGGCATTAAGGAGGACACATGATGTAATGAGCACTGGGTGTTATATGCAACTGATGAATCACTGACCTCTACCTCTGAAACTAATAATACACTGTATGTTCATTGAATTTAAATAAAATTAAATTAAAAAATAAAAAATAAAAATTCTATGGAAAATAACAAAAAAAATAAATTCTAGTTAGTTATCACATAGTGTAATATGGGTTTCAAGAGTAGAATCTAGTGGGGGCGCCTGGGTGGTTCAGTGGGTTAAAGCCTCTGCCTTCAGCTCAGGTCATGATCCCAGGGTCCTGGGATCGAGCCCCGCATCGGGCTCTCTGCTCCTTGGAGAGCCTACTTTCTCTTCTCTCTCTGCCTGCCTCTCTGCCTACTTGTGATCTCTGTCTGTCAAATAAATAAATAAAATCTTTAAAAAAAAAAAAGAGTAGAATCTAGTGATTCATCACTTACATCATTACTTACACAGCACCCAGTGTCCTCCCAAGTGTCCTCCTTAATCCCCATCACCCATTTAGCCCATCCCTCCACCCACCTCCCCTGCAGCAAACTCAGTTGTTCTCTATAGTTAAGACTCTCTTATGGTTTGCTTCTCTCTCTCTCTTTTTTTTTCTTTCCCCTATGTTCATCTCTTTTGTTTCTTAAATTCTACATATGAGTGAAATCATATGATATTTGTCTTTCTCTGGTTGACTTATTTCATGTAGCATAATATGCTCTATCTCCATCTCCATCTTTGCGAATGACAAGAATTCTTTCTTCTTGATGGCTAAGTAATCTTCCAGTGTTTATATATAAACCACATCTTCTTTATCCATTCATCAGTCAGTGGTTCTTTCCATAATTTGGCTAGTGTTGATAATGCCACTATAAACATCAGGGTGCATGTGCCCCTTCGAATCTGTATTTTTGGATCCTTTGGGTAAATACATGGTAGTACAATTGCTGGGTCACAGGGTAGCTCTATTTTTAACTTTTTGAGGAGCCTCCATACTGTTCTCCAGAGTGGCTGCACCAGCTTGCATGCCCACCAACAGTGCAAGAGTGTTCTCCTTTCTCTGCATCCTTGCCAACATCTGTTGTTTCCTGACTTGTTAATTTTAGCCTTCCAACAGGTGTGAGGTGGTATCTCATCATAGTTTTGATTTGTATTTCCCTGATAATGAGTGATATTGAGCATCTTTTCATGTATCTGTTAGCCATCTGGATGTCTTCCTTGGAAAAATGTCTATTTATGTCTTCTGCCCATTTCTTAACTGGATTATTCATTTTTTGGCTGTTGAATTTGGTAAATTCTTTATGGATTTCAGATACTAACCTTTTATCAGATATGTCATTTGCGCATATCTTCTCCCATTTCGTAGGTCAGGCCAAAATTTTTAAAACACTTCATAGACAACCCTGTGCAATTCCTACTTGTGCATACACTAGTAATACTCCATGCCACTGTAATGGGCTGAATGTTTGTGTTCCTCCAAAATTCATATGTTGAAGCCCTAGACCCCAGTGTTTTAAGATGTGGACTTTGGGAGGCAACTAGGATTAGATGCTCATGAGGGTGGGGCACTTGTGATGGGTTTAGTGCCCTTATAAAAAGAGAAAAAGAAGAAAGGCCATGTGAGAACACAGTGAGGTGGCCATCTATAAGCCAGGAAGAGACCCCTCACTGGACATCAAGTCTGCCAGCACCTTGATCTTGGCCTTCTCAGCCTCCAGAACTGTGAGAAATAAATGTGTGTTGTTTAAACCACTTAGTCTATGGTATTTTGGTACAGCAGCCCAAACAGACTAAGACAGTCCTCTGTCCCACATTTGGTGAAATTAAGGCTTGAGATTGATCACGGGGCTCACGTATCACCAGGCTGGTATATCCACTATGAGATTCCACTCAAAATTTCACTTAGTAGTTTATATATTGATTACTGTTGTCTATCTTGATTGCTTCATTAGGGGTTGAAAAATGATTTTTTTCCTAATTTCCTAATTCCTTCTAGATGTAGTAGATGGAATTTATCTAGAAAGAAAATCTTTCCCTCATCAACAAATTGGTTACCTTGAAATATAATTGAAATGTAAGAGGAAAAATGGGATAAATGCTTGGATTATTTTTACTTTAGAAAAAATGGAATAAATCAGATGCCCTGATAACTTTCAGTGATGACTACTGAGAGTCTGTCTTTACCTCTACTTATACCTTACACAACTATAGTACAACATCAAAAGCAGGAACGGAACGTTGGTGCTGTTTGTGTACGGTTCTGTGACATTTTGTCACGTGTAGATATATGTCACGAGCACCACAATCAAGATGCAGAACTCTTCCACCATCACAAAGACCTCCCTCGGGCTACCCTCTTATGGTTACACAACACCCCCCATGTACCATCACTAACCCTTAGCAACCATTAGTCCATTTTCCATCTCTATAACTTTGTCATTTTGAGAATGTTATATAAATGAAATCACATGATGTGCGACCTTTTGAGCCTGAGACTTTATTTTTTCCCTCAGCATAATGTTTGTAAGACCCACGCAAGTTGTTGTGTGTATCAGTTTTTATTGCCGAGTAGTATTCCGTAGTATGGATATGCCCATTTGTTTAGCCATTCACATATTGAGGGACATTTGGGTTGCTTCCATTTTGGGGCTGTTACAAATAAAGTTGCTATGAACACTGATGTATATAGGTTTTTGTGGGAGACATACAGTTTTAGTTCTCTGGGGAAATGCCCAGGAGAGCAATTGCCAGGGAGTACAGTAAATAAATGTACGTTTAGTTTTTAAAATAACTTCCACCATTATTCTTTCTGATGCTTAAATTATTCCATCTTTTCCCAGTGGAAGAACTTTTGAGTTGCCTCCTGTGTTTTTCTGACATGACCCATTAATCTTTTCTAGCTCTGTTTCTTTTCTGACTCAAGAAGGCATCGCTGGCTTATCTTGTACATTTCCAACCCCAAACTTTAAACCATGCTTTGTTACCTTGAACCACTTGCCTCTCATTGTTCTTTACAAAGTATTTATGAGCACGAAGTAATGAGTGAGCAGTAGATCTGCAATCTGTTCTCTCCCATTACTAGTCAAATCTTCTTGCAAGGATACTGAGGACCAGTCTCCTACAACCAAACCTGAGATTATTGCTAGTGGTAGAGTCCTTTGGGAATACCCGGTGGTTCTGGATTGCTTACAGTAAACAAACCTAAAATCTTTGGAAAATGTTAGTAAGCCAATTAACTGAGTTCCAACTCAAAATAGCTCCTTCTGGGTAAATACTATGACTACACACACCATCTAGAGACCTCATGTGGTAGTCATACACTGCTAGTAGGACTATAAGATGGTAAAAATCATATTGGAAAAAGTTTGGCTGTGTTCCTGTCTGTTTGGGCTATCATAACAAAATATCATAAATCGGGTGGCTTAAAATACAAACACTTATTTTCTCACAATTCTGGAGGCTAGAAATGCAAGATCAAGATACCAGGTGACCCGGTTCCCGGTGAGAGCTCTCTCCCTGGTTTCAACTATCTATCTACTTGCTGTGTCCCTACACAGCTTTCCTTGGGGCAGGAAGGTGGGTGGAAGAACTCTCTCATTTCCTCTTCTTATAAGGCCATCAATCCCATCACGGGACCTCACCCTTAGGACCTAATCTAACCCTAATTACCTCCCAAAGGCCCCATCTCTAAGTACCATCACAATGAGGGTAGAGCTTCAACATAGGAAGGTAGAGCTTCAACATAGGGGCCACAAACATTCAGTCCATAACACAGTTTTGTATAAACATATACCTAATATATCAGCCAATGATTTTATTCCTACATAATTAACCAAAAGAAAGAAAACATATATTCACAAAAAGACTTGTACAAGAGTACTTATAGAAGCTTTATTTATAATAGACAATAGCTGGTAACGAGACTAATATCCATCAATAGGATAAGAGACAAATCCATTTCAGAAGATTCCTTGTATTCATGTGTTTGAGCTGCCATAACAAAACCACAGGCTGGGAGCTTAAAGAACAGAAATTTCTTTTCTTGCAGTTCTGGAGTCTGGGAAATCCAAGATCAGGTTTCCAGTTGATTCAGTTTCTGGTAAGAGTTCTCTTTCCACTTGTAAATGGCCACCTTTTCACTTCGTCATCACATGGCTTTTCCTTGGTGCTCATATATAGGGAGAAAGAGAGTTCTCTGGTATCCCTACCAGGGCATTAATTCTATCAGATCAGTGCCCACCTTTACAATTTCACTTAACTTCAATTATTTCCTTCGAGGCCCTATCCCCAGATCTAGCCACCCCCAAACATAAGAACAAGATGGGAGATAGACAAAAACATAACAATAACAATAAATTATTGAAAGTGTAGTACAAAGATAAAGAGACAACAGGTATGAAAGACAGGTTAGAAACCAGGGAGGTCTAAAATGTTTCTAATGAAAGAAGGAAGGAAAGAAAGGAGGAAGGAAGCAACCCATACCTAGGTGCATACCAAAGACATCGAGAAGAGGTTTTAAAACCACAGGAGAAATAAAGAGCAGTCATCTTCAAAGGAGTGGCCATGAAGCTGAAGTCTGATTTCTCAGCAGCAACATGGAAACCAAAAGTGGAATGATAACTTCCTTGTGTTGAAGACATGCCTACTGCTAGAATTCTATACTCGGAGGAAATAATTGCTGTGAGTGAAAGAGAAATAAACTTTAGACAAACAAAAGAGAGTTTGCCACTAGTAGACCCTCATTAAAGGAATTCTAAAGGATATGCTTCAGGAACAAAGAAAATGTTCACAGATGGAAGATCTGAGATACCAGAACAAAGAAGAGTGAGGAAATTGGAGAATATGTAGCTAAATCAAAATAAACGTGGACTGGGGTGCCTGGGTGGCTCAGTCAAGTGTTCAACTCCTGATTTCAGCACAGGTCATGATCTCAGGGTTTTGAGATCAAGTCCAGAGCTGGGCTCTGCACTCAGCAGGGAGTCTGCTTGAGATTCTCACCCTCAGCAACACCTCCCCACCCCCGCCAAGTGCACCTGTGCTCACTCTCTCCAATAAATAACATCTTTAAAAATAAATAAATGTGGACTGGATAAAAGAATAATAACAATGTCTCATTGTATTAAGAGAAATACAGCATTAAAACAATAATAACGTGTAAGTCAGGAGAAGGAACAGTCTCTTTAACGAAGAGTGATGGATCAATTTGATCTCTTTAGGGACAAAATGAACTTCACCCATACACAGAAAACATCTTTAAATGGATTATAGATGTAAATGTAAGAGATAAAACTACTAAGCTTCTAGAATAAAACATCAAAGATATTTTTCATGGGCTTAGGTCAGGAAAAGATTTCTTTTTTTTTTTTAAGATTTTGTTTATTTATTTGACAGATAGAGATCACAAGTAGGCAGAGAGGCAGGCAGAGAGAGAGAGAGGAGGAAGCAGGCTCCCTGCTGAGCAGAGAGCCCAATGCGGGGCTCGATCCCAGGACCCTGAGATCATAACCCAAGCTGAAGGCAAAGGCTTTAACCCACTGAGCCACCCAGGCATGCCCAGGAAAAGATTTCTTAGAAAGGATACAGAAAGCACAAACTATGAAAAAAAATTGATACATGTCATCAAAATTTTAAATGTTTGTTCTTCAAAAGACACTGGAAAGAAAATGGAAATACAGGTCACAAACTGGGAGAAAATATTGGCAAAACATATACTGGGTTGGACGGGTATGGAGAATATATAAAATAACTCTCACCAACTCAAAAATGGGAAGACACAACCAGATTTTTAAACCAGTAAAGAGTTAAACAGATGCTTCACCAAAGAAGATAGACAAAAGTAAGTACGCACATAAAAAGCTGCCCAATAATTTTTTTTGTGAGAATACACATTTTTATTGAGCAGTTGGGCATGAGGCTTAACTTATTCATGAGATTTGCTCAGTTTTATTTATTTTTTCAAGCTACCCAATATTAACAATCATTGGACAAATCTAAATTCAAACTGCAGTGAAATATCACTACATACCTAGTAGAATGGCTAAAATTAAAAGCCACCCAATAGCAAGTGTTGCCAAGGATGTGAAGCAACTGGAACTGTTGTGTAGTGTCAGTGGGAAAGCAAAATGATAGACACTTGAGGGGAAAAAGCTTGACAATTTATTATAAAGGTAAACCTGTAATTACCATATAGCCCAGCAATCCTGTTCTTAAGTACCTACTCAAGAGAAACTAAAACATGTGTCCCCACATAGACTTGTATATGAATGTTTTTAGCACCTTTATGCATAATAGCCAAAAAAAAAAAAAAAGGAAATAACACAAGTATCCATCAACTGTTGAATGAATCAACAAAGTGGTATATCCACACAAGAGAATCTTAGTCACCAACAAAAAAGAAATCACTGCTAATACGTAGAACAACATAGATTAGGTCATGTGATTATGGAGCAAGAAATCCCAGATCTGCACCATTGTAAGCTGCAGGCCCAGGAAAGCCAGTGGTGTAGTCCCAGTCCAAACCCAAAGCTCTGAGAAGAAGGGTGTTAATGGAGTCAATTCCAGCCAGAATCTGAAAACTTGGGAACCAAGAGTGCTGATGTCCAAGGGCAGGAGAAGATGGGTATCTCGGCTCTATTCAGACCCTCAAGGACCAGGTGATGCCACCCCTATTGTTGAGACCCATCTTCTTTCCTCATCTACTGACTCACATGCTAATGTCTTCCTAAAACACCCTTATTGGCACACCCAGAAATGATGTTTCAGCAGCTGTCTGGGCCTCCATCAGCCCCATGAAGTTGATGCATAAAAACATTAGCATTAACAATTACTCAAAGACAAGCTGTGACACCAAAAGACTGGAGTACAGAAAATAAAATTAATTTTTACAAATCAATACCAAAAAACCCACAGGGTAACCCAATAAAAATGGAAAAAAGATATTAACAGGCATTTCCCAAAGGAGGATATCCAGTTAGCCAATAAAAAATGAAAAGGTGACCAACCAGTCACATTAGTCATTAAAATAAAAGTTATTCATTACCATTTCTTATCCTCCAGTCTGGGAAGAGGAGAAAAAAAAAACAAAACAAAAAATCTAACAATAATCTGTGTGGATGAGAATGCAGAGCCACAGGAACCTCATACCTTGATAGTAGCAAAGTGAGTTGGTACAATCATTCTGGAAATCAGTTTCACATTACATAATAAAATTAAGCATACTTACACCCCACAAGCAACAATCCTACAACAAGGTATATACTCTAGAGAAACTCATGAATGTGTGCACCAATGTCTTAACTTAGGTCCCACCTAAGGTCTAGACCAGAACGTGGCACTCAGGTAGTTTATCTTGGGATAGTCTTAAAGAACAGGAGTGGTGCGCTAGAATGATTAGACCAGGGAGAAAAGAAAGCCGTTCGAAGGGGGTGTCATTGAGAGTCAGTGGAAGCAACTGGGGCTCAATCTTGCTGGACAGCCTCTGAGAAACTGTATAAAGTGAATTGCCCACCTCTGACCTGGAAATGGGGAATATTTATCCATTGGCTCCTGTCCCCATTGCCCAAAGATCCCTTTTCTTGGGATCTATCAGTAGAATAAATCACCTTTGCCATGGCATTTATCTCTTGATCTGCTGGCCCCGCCTGATCTGCATAAGAGAACCTATTAACACATCTACTGACAATACTTGAATAAATGATCGTATAGCTACACAATGCAATACTATACAGCCATATACATCCACAAACAACAAAACAAGGATGATTCCCATAATCAGAATTTTGACTGAATGTACAAAGACACAAAAAAATACATCAAGCATGATTTCATTTACATAAAGTCCAAAATAGGGAAAAGGGAATCTATAGCATGGAGCGATGCATACGTAGGAAGTCAAACTGTAAAGAAAAGCAAAGAAATATGTATCACAAATGTCAAGATAGTAATTACCTCCAGGAGAGGAGGCAAGGGATTGTGATTTGGGGAGAGGGGCAGATGATGGAGAGCTTCTGGGGAACTGGTAATGGTCATGGTAATATTTTCTCACTGAGTGATTTTAACAGATTTTCTTTTTAGTGATTCTTTAAATTGTACATATGTATTTTATGCATTTGCTGCATACGTCCTAACTCTTAATCAAAATATTTTAAAATGGTTATCATGTGGCTTGATGAATGAGCAGAGGAGTAAAGAGTGAGGAGGCAAATGGATCAAAATGTTAATTGTATTATCTACCCAGTGCCAAGCGCAGGTGCTTGCTGACTGTAGCACCACAAAGAGGCTGGTATGGCTGCTGCAGAGTCTGGGAGGGACATGCAGTGGGGACAGACACACAGGCAGGGACCAGGCTACAGGGGACCTATATACTGGATTAAGGAGCTTGGACTTCTGGCTGGCAATGAACAGTAAGAACCAGGCATTCATTCTTTACATCATGTGCTGGGGCTGGCGGAGGAAAACGCCCCCTTTCACCAGAGCCTCAGAGGAAGAGGGAGTCCCTCCTGGTCAAGAGCAAGAGCCTTGGGGGAAGGTGGCAGCCATCAGGCTTGCCCAGCTGCCTGCGGAGCACGTGAAGAGCAAGCTGCTGAGCTGAGCGTTTCTGGCTGGTCAGCTCTGTGCTCCTCCTGGCCCACTGGGTTAGATGTGACTGTCCTTATTTTGCAGACACAGCCAGTAGGTCATAGAGCAAGATTTGAATTCATTTGAAGTCATTTGAGGCAGCCCATGTTTTTAACGACTTGCTCCACTGTCTCTGCAAGACATCATCCTGGGGGCGAAGGACAGAGGTGGGCAAGTCAGCAGTAAATAAGGATGGCAGAGCCACAGGAGGAGACAAGATACCTGGGAGAAGAATACCAGAAGTCCCCCTGAGACCACCAACAGAAAGAGGGCATCCTGGAAAAAAGAGTGGTTGGGGTGGGATGGGAGGAGGCCACCCTGATGTACACTGAGGAGATTAAGTGGACTTTTCCTAAATATTTTATTAATTTTTTTGACAGAAAGGGGCACAGCAAGAGAGGGAATACAAGCAGAGGGAGTAGGAGAGGGAGAAGCAGGCTTCTCGAGGAGCAGGGAGCCTGATGTGGGGCTCGATCCCAGGACCCTGGGATTGTGACCTGAGCTGAAGGCAGACTCTTAATGACTGAGCCATCCTGGTGCCCAATTAAATAGACTTTTTAAAGAATAATGGCTTTGAAGAGAAGTGAAAAGGAGGAGGTAGATGGGGGCGGGTTCAGGATAGAAAATGGATCCTCTGGTTACTGCCCAGTGGTACATTTGCCAAAATATCTAAAAAAAATCTGGTGCTAGTTCTTGTTACTTTGATCGATAAAAAACTGGAAGTAGGACTATTAGATTTGGGATAGAAAATCCAGAGCAGAATATGTCTCCTTATGGGCAGATAAGGGAATGTTATAAGCAAAAATGTAAATGATTTTGAATTATGTTGATATCTATAAAACTACTATCAGAAATAGCCCAAATTTCCACCAGTAAAAGAATGTTTTAAAACTGTGGTGCATTCATACAGTTCTCTGCCTCGTCCATCCCAGGCACTTTGTCTCTGGGTGTCTGCTCCCTTTTACTTTAGTTGATATGTAAACATTTGATTTTGCTTTCAGATGAACCGACGACAATGCGTTCCTGCCTGAGCAAAGCGTTAAGACGGTCATTGTCCTTACAGAGCAAGGGAATCGGCTTTGGCATCAGATTGACTCCGTGCTGATCTTACCTTCACCGTTAACTCCTCTACAAAATGATATCAATCTCTACCTTGGTCTATTACCAAAATATAACGCCCGCTCCATGCCACGCACCGTTCTGAGCCTTTGCAGATGTTAACTCAATCCTCCCATCCAACACCCCTATGAGCTAGTTACTCTGGTTTGCTCGTTTTTCTAATAAACTGAGGCACAGACAGATTGAGTGACTTGGCACGTCACAAAGCTGGTGACGAGGGGAGTGTGTTGATTCGGGATTTGAACGCCCACCGCCTTCTGGCTGCAGAACCCGTGCCATCCAACAGGAAACCAGCCCATTCCCGGAGCTGGCAAGCGGTGAGGACTCTGCGCACGGCGGCTGCAGGACGTGCAGCGTGCAAGTGGAATCGGCTTTTCCGGGAGGCTGGACTTCTCAGCGCGGGCGTGAGGCGGTGAGGACCCCGCCCGAGAATCCTGCGGCGGTCGGAAGCGGAGTCCAGTTCCGCGCGTCCGCCGCCGCCGCAGGGGGGCGCTGCCGCCCTCGCCGGCCGCCCGCGCGCTCCAGGCGGTCCCCGCGGCAGAGCGCCGCTGCAAGATGTCCGTGCGCCGCGGCCAGCGGCCCGCGCGGCCCGCCACCCGTCTCTCCTGGCTGCTGTGCTGCAGCGCCCTGCTGTCCCCGGCCGCGGGCTACGTGATTGTGAGCTCCGTGTCCTGGGCCGTCACTAACGAGGTGGACGAGGAGCTGGACAGCGCCTCCACCGAGGAGGCGCTGCCCGCGCTGCTGGAGGACTCGGGCAGCATCTGGCAGCGCAGCTTCCCGGCCTCCGCGCACAAGGAGGACGCGCACCTGCCGCCCCCGCCAGGCGCCGCCCGCGCCAGGCCGCCCCCAGCGCCGCCCGGGATGTTCTCCTATCGGCGCGAGAGCGGCCCGAGGCTGCGTCCCGGCACCGCCCGCTTCCTGGCCCACGCCAGCGCCTGGGGCTGTCTGGCCACCGTGTCCGCCCACGAGAAGGTAAGCTGCCCCGCCGGGAGCCGGCTGCAGGGGCGTGATTCGCGGTGGCCTGGGGACGGGGAAACGCTAGCGACCGCCCCCGGGGCTCGGACACAGGTCTCACAGACGTGCCCAGCGGGCTGGGTTGCACTGTGGACGGCGCATAAATAATGGAACCAGATTGTGCTTTGCTTAACGTGGCAGAGGGGGATGGGGGGTGCTGACAGCTAGGCATGCCAGGTGGATGGGGACTGAAGTGCAGTCTTGAGGTGGTCAAAGAGAAGTACGCATAACCAGTGCCTGACCCGTCCAGACCTGGACAAAAGAAGCCAGACCTGCCTTTGGCATCCCAGAATAGGCGCGTGCGGCCTCCCAGCCCACGGCACCCAACAGACCCGAACTTCCTGGTCACCTACTGACACTGGGGACTGGAAAAAAGATGCCACGGGGGTTTTGGTGGAAATTGACATTTTGAAATAATGGAACTCAAGAATTGTCCTGGAAAGGAGGTTTAGGGTGCAAAGTGTATACATGCTGGAATGAGCTGTTTTCTGCTGCAGTTTTATCATTCAGTTCGCAAATGTTTTACTCACCTGTTAGCCAGATTTCCACCTTAAGCCAAAATGGCACGGATAAATATGGGGATGTGACATCCATAAGTACACACCCTCCAGAAAGCTTTCAGGGCTGGTAAGATCCATATAACGGTTTTATTACAGGGAGGTAGTTTGAAATCCTATTTAATTTATGCAAAAACAAATTTGGGGGGAATGTATAGGTCATTGGGCAGCAGGCAGGCTCTGACCCAGGTGTGGGTCTCACCCATCTGGAAACTGGCCAAGTCACTGGGTTGTCCACTTTGCTTTCTTCCTCGGTGAAATTAAGTGGTTGGCTATGTAGTTCTGAAGTTCCTGTTTTACTCTTAAAAAATAAATAAGTTTATTCTGATTATGGCAGTGATCTTAACCACAGTCACAGTATCCAAGTGGTTTCTCACGGTTATATATTATGCTCCTAAGACACACCTTACAAAGATATGAAGCTTAAATATGAAGCCGATCTTGGTTTAAAACACAGATTGTGGGGCGACTGAGTGGTTCAGTTGTTAGACATCTTCCTTCAGCTGGGATCATGATCCCAGGGTCCTGGGATCGAGCCCGGCATCGGGCTCCCTGCTCAGCGAGGAGTCTGCTTCTCCCTCTCCCTCTGTCCCTCCACCTGCTTGTGCTCTGTCAGATAACATTTCCTATGTACACATCATGTGTGCAAAGCATGACTCTAGGCAGTTGGACAAGCTGAAAAACAGAATCTGTGAATGAACTTATATTACCATTTTGGAAGACTCCTTAACATTGCGTCTTCTTCAAAGAGGAGAGCCATCTCTTATTCCAAGTCTACACACCCCTGCCATATAACACTGGAAAGACAAGGACGACCCCTGAGTTCTGAGCTCAGTGACAATAAGGAGCACTCTGTAGAGAGGAAATCAAGCTCAGGAAGATTGGGATGCAGGAACCAGCAGGGTTTGGAAAAACCTAAGAAGTATCTGAGAACTTGACCTCCTTCACTGGATGATCATGAACAAAAGTGAGTGTAGCATGTTTATGTGACTTCCAGGGTGAGTTGCTGAATCATATAATGGAATATTGATTACAATAAAAAAAGTAACTAATACATAAGAAAATGGTGTGGCTCTAAAAGAAATAGTTCCCCCCGGAGACCAGAGATCACATAAGATATTAAAGTTAAGACCTAAGTTCTATCCCCAAAGTTTTCAAAACCTTGGGAGAGTGGGACTCCCAGGGGCAGCTTGTGGGAAAGGTGCTAGCACCCCTCCATGAATTTCATCTCCCCTCCCACAAATAATTTTAAATTGTGTAAAGTGAGCATTTTCCTATGTAGATGCAGCAGCTTCAAGGATAATCTCCTAGCTGTTCTTCCACACAGAATGCCCCTGCTCAGCTCCTCTGTAGAAATTCTGGAGCCCTCCCTGGGTGAACTGGGTCAGTTGGGAACCACTGAGCCTTCATTTACTACCTGTCAAAACCACAGTGATGCCATCCTCGTTGTTTTATTTCCTGGCCAGAGACACACGCGAAGCTCCCAGCTCAGATCAATCCAAAACCTTGCATTGAAAAAGCCCTTTTCGCTGTTTGTTAGATCCCAGGACTGCCGTTTGGGAACTGCCTGCCCATCAGCGACGGTCCCTTGAACAACAGCACTGGGACTCCTTTCTTCTATGTGACACCCAAGGACCCTGCAGTGGCCGATCTGATGAAGAACCCCATGGCTTCCCTCCTGCTGCCAGAATCGGAAGGAGAGTTCTGCAGGTAGACAAAGGGGTTGGCCTTGCCTTCCCAGGTCGCTGCATAAAGCAGGGAGGCTGTGGGGTGGGACCGCTCTGCGTCATGTGACTTTTTGCAGGCCCTGTGATGCCAAGTGATGTGTTCACCAACCTGAAGTCGCAAGAGTGGCTCTCCACTCTTTGGGATCAGATTGATTTCTGCCACTCACCGAGCTGTGTGGTTGGGAGCAAGTGGCTTCAACTTTGGGGGCATCCGCTTCCTCCTCTGTGAAATGAGAATAATAATTCCTACCTCATAGGGTTACTGGGAGGTGTGAGGGTCTTGTACAATACCTGGTGGGCAAATGGGAGCTCTTGTTATGATGGAAAAGAGGTAGGGAGGGGAGGCTGGTGAAGGAGGGATCCAGTATTTGTTCTGTGAGGCACCCACAGCATGGAATCCATTTACCGCCCCCCAGCGGGCTCCCTAGTTCATTCTCTGTCGATCCTTTTTCAAATGAATTTCAAACCCGCCATTGCCCAGCCAACTGAAGATGTGTGCACAAAGACCCCAAGTTCTTTAACCCTCTTTTTCAAAAAGTCTAAAGGAAAAGATGCTTAAGTGCAGATGGAACATTAATCCAGCACTTGTGTAGAGCCTGAAATCGCATCCTGCCAGGGAGATTTCTGCCCCAAGCTCGTGTGGGGGGCCGCCTGGCAGCACCCCCTGAGGAGCGGCGAATGTAGCAGGTGGCCCCAGGCAAGTGCCCCAATCCCCAGGACTCTGTCGCTTCACTGTAAAAGGTAGTGACGCTTTAGAAACTAGGATAGGATTCATCCCGATTCCAAAATTCTGGTATTCTTTACAACAAAGCATAAAAAACATATTAAGCAAACAAATTGATTCATTCTTTGGTGGGGGGTGGTAATAAAGCAACAGTATGTTGTAAAATGTCACCCAGATAAAAGACCCCGTCGCTTACCCGTGGGCACTGACGAGGAGGAGAGACTGCTTCGGGCTGGAGACAGTTCAGTGGACCCTGTTCCCTCTGTAGGGCCAGGCAAGGAGCCAGAAAAAGGGATGTTTCCTCTTTCATGGAAGAGTCTCTCTGTTCTTGGCCAGCCACGCTTGCTGGCCCCAGAAGGATATTCCCAGGACACCCTTCTAAACGTCTGAGGAGTTCCTAAGTCAGGCATCCTCAAAGTCGTCACAAGGCCAGAGCGTGTCCATGCCACACCTGCTCATGGAGACAGACAGCAGAACACAGCCGTGCGCATAGCTGCAGCAGCGCTCAGGGTGTGGGAGGGATTGTGGACTGGAAAGTCCCAGGCAGATGTCAGCAGGAGCTGAAAGCTGGCAGCCCCGAGAAATCTGGCTTCGAGAGGTCCTCGCTGGGGAGATCCAGGTCCCTAAGAACTGGGCATGCCTGTGTGCATGGTCTGCATGCTGACCACCTGCAGAAAGGGCAAACCCCAGGGACCAGCCAGGGTAGCTGGCTGAGGCAGCTCAGCTTGGGACCTAAGGCAGCCCCCGCCGGGCCTGAGGGCCTCAGTGTCTCAGCACCATTGCACATCTGGACTGGAAGAGGAGGGATGAGCTGCCACCCTTGGTGCCCCTGTGTCTAGATACTCATTGGAAACTCCTCAGAACTGCTCCCCGCTTGCCCTGCTTGAGCTTCTGAAGCATTAAAATCAAGCTTAAAGAAATGCACACAAAAATCAAGTTTAGCCATAGGAAGCCCCGCAGTTCAGGTGACCAGGCCGTGGGGCCTGTTGTCACCCCCAGGGCCACTACTTCCAATGAACTGCCTGCACCGAGGTGTGTTTCCTCTGTTCGAGATTCATCGTCCAAGTTCAGTGTTACATTTGGGGTTTGGGCTCCAGAATCGTGGGGATGTTGAGCACAGAGGCTTCACAAGAAAGACAGACTGACACCGGAGCCCTGAATAATCAAACCAAGCGGGAGCTCCTCGGGTCACAGGAGCATAGCATGGCATGAAATGGCCATGACTAAGAACTACCCCAACATGCAAGAAGTTCAAGGTTATGGCCCAGCCAGGCTGTATCCGGCTGGCCCTCCTACCTGATCCCAGAGCCCAGAGGGATGGCCGCTGTGACCAGGGCTCTTTGTCAAGCACGTCAAAGCATTTCCCACAGAGCAGCGGGATTAAAAAACAAAAAAACAACTCCCATTTCTCATGATGATGTCAATAAATCAAAGCCACCTTCGGAAGGCAGCTCATACTCAGAAAAATGAGCATTGTCTTCAGTCTTTAAAGCTGGTGTCCATCGGAATTGAAAAGGTGCCAAGCCTTTGTACCGTCACTTTCAGTGCAGGCTGTGTGCTCACGGTCCTCCGACGCTCTCTGCCCCTGGGGAGGGCTGGAGGCTTTCCCATTTCACCCTAAGTAGGCAGAGAAAGCCAGAGCCGGTCTTCTGTAGGATGCCTCCCAGGGCTGTGCGGGCCCCGAGGGCCACGCAGGGGCTGAGGAGCCCGCAGCCACGGAACCACAAACCAAGGCCAGATAGGAAGGAAGCAGCGTGGCCGCTGATGCTCTAGAGAAGGAAAAGAAGTGCCTTCCCAGCCATTTCCTGAATGGCGCACGGGGCATTTCAGCTACAGCCTGCCTCTGCATGCATCAGGGTTGGCCCTGGTGCCCGCGGAGTCTGCACTGGGATGGGCTGGTGAGCCCCCTTTCCAGGGACCACAGCCCCAGAATGAGGTCTGAGCACAGTTCCTGCCCGAGGGTAAGCCCAGTGCATCTGATTGTACTGTGAGGACAGGCTGATCGTCCCTCTGCTTGTAGAGCTCCACACGCAGACAGATAGCTGTGAGTGTGAGTGTGAGTGTGTGTGCATGCACGTGTGTGTGCAAACGTGCATGTCCTGTCACACACATATCCAACTATTACCGTTCTGAGGGCGTATATGTCAGTCACCTCCACTGGTTCCCTGCCCCTCCCCAGTCTGCTCTGTCACCCTGAATTCATCCTCAAGATGAATTCCTCAGAATCCACGTTAGATCCTGGAATTCCCTGCTTAAATGCTTTCGTGGGGAAAAATAACAAAATCCTTGCGTGGCCGGGAGCCTGCCTCCCCCTCAAAATAAAGAATAGAGCCTGTGTCTTCGCTAATTGACTTAATAGTTGGTTGATATCCTAGTTTTATTAATTTGAGAGGTTTAACCTAAAAGCTTGTTGTCATTAAAGCTGATACAGGTGTTTAGCGTGTAGCTAAGAAATGCGTTTTTTTATTGAGATGTAATTGCCATGTAATATCGTATGTTTAAGGTGCACAACGGGTTGATTTGATACATTTGTATATTACAGTGTGATTACACCATGGCTTTCGCTAACACCTCTGTCACACCCCATAATTGCCATTTATTTTTTGGAGTGAGAACATTTAAGATCTGGTCTCCTAGCAACTTTGAAGGATATAATGTATTATCATTGCCTTTGATCGCTGGCTGTGCGTTGGCTGTCCAAAACTTATCCATCTTCCAACTGCGTGTCTTTATCCTTTGACCAACATCTCCCCAGTTTCCCGCAATCCTCAGGCCCTGGCAACTGCCATCCTACTCTCTGTTTTGGTGAGTTTGGCTTTGTTTGGATTCCACATGTACATGAGATCATACCGTATTTGTCTTTCTCTGTTAGACTTTTCTTGCTCAACATAATGTCCTCAGGGGCCATCCATGTTGTCCCCAGTGGCAGAGTTCCCTTTTTATCTTGGCTGAGGAATATTCCATGCATATAAGAAGTGTTTTTCATTCAGTAATACCACATGTATGCTGACACAGATCATGCCTCCCAAAAATGATACGTGGGTCTATCAGCTGGCCTGTAGATTAATGATGAAGTTGGATCTAAACTGCTATGGGGTGGGGGGGAATGCCTGGGTGGCTCAGTGGTTAAGCATCTGACTTCAGCTCATGTCATGATCCCAGGGTCCTGGGATCAAGGCCCATCAGGCTCCCTGCTCAGCGGAGAACCTGCTTCTCTCTCTCACTCTGCCTGCTGCTCCCCCTGCTTGTTTTCTCTCTCTCTGTGTCAAATATATATATATATATATATATATATAACATATATATTTTTTTAAACTGCTATGGTTGAAAGACATTGAGTATCCAAAACTCTCAGGAAGTTTAATGATGAAGAGAATACACAGCAAATGTCCTTTCCTTAACTGAAGCTGGGCGAGGCCAACATCTTGAGGATAAGCAAAGGAACGAGTATTTCTCCATATCTTACAGGTTTATGGGGACCTTAAAGAGTTTTTCAGTGAATCTGTAAAATTCAGCCTGGGATAATCCATCCCACCTAGCTATGAGGTTCCCCCCAAACTTTTTACCACCGTGATCCTCTGGTCCCTGAACATACCCTAAAATGTCACAGTAAAGATACTAGACTTAGTTAATTGCACACAGTTGTCTTGATTCCCACCCAAGGCATATCGAATTGGGTGCTATTACCCTGCCCTTCTTCCTGGAGGAGATCATTTGGAAAAAGAATCTGACTGGATAATTTGCAGAAAGCACCTTTCAGTACCGAAAAAGGATAGGATTGGTGGTTCCTAAGGGACAAGGCTCAGGTTTCTCAGCTCAGGTTAACATGACAGATTGAGAATAAGATTCCACTTTACAAGATTTCACCAGCAATGAGCAACCCCTGCTCTCTCATTTTCCTCTCCCCTCGAAGACACCAGCATGTAGAGAGGCTCCTATGCCTAAGTGAATTTATGCTCAGCCTAGAGACCCAGTGGTATGAACATCCAATAAATATTGATTGACAAAGAAAGTCCACTGGAGACATTTCTCTTCTGCGGAAACATCTTTCCTTACGGAGTATGCAAGCCTGAACACCGTGGAGCTTAGGCTTTGCATCTTCTCAGAGAACCAAGGCGAAGCAAGTCGTCTGGGCCGGGGGGGGGGCTCTTCTGTTGAGTGACATTCTGGTCATTGGCATTAGATGAACTTTCATTTTGAAGATCTGGAAATAAATAGAACCTAAAGGGGCTTATCAGCAGCATTGTCCCTGCAATGAAAAAAACCTGATAATTGAGACACGGGCTAGGTTTCTACTCAGTTATCAAGAAAGGAAGATCTGAGGGGCACCTGGGTGGCTCAGTCAGTTAAGCGTCTGCCTTCGGCTCAGGTTATGATCCCAGGGTCCTGAGATCAAACCCCATGTTGGGCTCCCTACTCATTGGGGAGCCTGCTTCTCCCTCCTCCTCTGCCCCTCCATCTGCTTGTGCTCTCTCTCTCTCTCTCTCAAATAAATAAATAAAATCTTAAAAAAAAAAAAAAGGATCTGAGAACACTTGTTTACTTTTCCCCCAAAAGGCTTTTCATGAAATATTGCCATGGCTCATTCATTTCACCCCATCTGAGGGCGTCCCTGCCCAAACAAGGAGCTTGTCAAAGCTCTTTAATTGACCAGGGCTCAGTGTGGCTGGGTGTTAGAGGAGATGCTAAGATTTTGGATTGTAAAGGAATCTAGTTTCTGAGAGGCAGGTGCCAGATTGTGCATGGATTGAAGCCGGGTGGGTGTGTAAAACACAGTGGGATCCCTTGAGAAACGATGGCCCCTCAGAATGATTTGCTTGGAGGGGTGCATGTTGCAGAGGCAATTCTACGTGAAAGAATCATACATCAAAAAAGTACTGCTCACACTAGAGAGTTTGGGACAATGTGCTGAGACACAGGTTCCCGCCCTCTCCTCTGAGCAGCCCCGGCATGTGACAGGCATTTTGACAGGATGAGAAGCTCCTTTGGTGAAACGTGGGAGGGTGTTGGTGGGAGGGCTGGTCTGCCTTTATGCCATGAGCACAGGCTAAATGCTTGGTGAGCACGTGCAACTGAAATAGTGCACCGAGTTTAATCATTTCTTTGCATAAAATAGCAAGAAATTCCAGAAATAGGAATGCCCCTTAGCCTGCATCTTTTTAACCATTCTTGTAGGTAGAAAAGATAATGTTGAACAGTAGCTAAAAACCTCAGCCCAGTCCAATGCCAAATGCAGGCTCTGGGATTTGTGCCCCAAGAGCTGTGTGTGGAAGGCTCTCTTTTTCGTCCTTTTCTAGAAGAGTTCAGGCAAGTGAGCACACAGAGTAAGCATGTGCTTGCAACAGCTCGCCTGCTAACGGCCAAAATGCATCTCTGTCTGCACTTTGTCTACCTGAGACGTGACATGCGTTTCAAAGTGCTGGCCCAGCCCTCATCAGATGAAGAAGCTGAATTCAATTTCTCTTCACTGAATTTTGTTCATTCCCCTTGAAGGCAACATATAAATCTTCTAAACAGATAGCTCTCTGTCCAGGTTCACCTTGCCTCTTCTCTCTTGCCTGCACATCCCTGCAGTCCTGCAGCTCGCATTAACCTGGGTTGCTTTCAGAAGAGCTGTCTGGGAGAGAAGGCAGCTGTGTGGGGAGAAGGCTTCCCGAGCGGATATTCGGGTATTCTCTCCTGTCTTCTACTCATTTCCCGGGTCAGCGCTCCCAGGAACCCGCGGCCACCTCTTTCTCCGTAATTTCCTTTCAGCTCCATGAAGTTCTGTCCTCATGGTTCCCAGGGCACTCGTTTCACAGGTCCACTGATGATTCTGGTTCCTCTATCTTTATACCGCCTCTTTCCCACATGTCTGCCTACCTTTCCCCATCAGTCACCTGTTAGATGTGATTCTACCTTGAGCTGAAACGATTTGAATTCATGATCAGGATGTAACTCCCGTAAACATACACTTTCCAGAAAGCTTTTAGGGTTAAGATAGATGTAAGGGTTTTCTTACGAGGTCCTTAGCCTCTGGAAAGTGCTAATCTATTTTGTGTGTCTATTGAATGTGTCTATTCTGGACATTTCCTATAAGTGGAATTATATAATGTATGCTTTTTATGACTGATTTCTGTCACTTAGCACGATGCTTTGTCAATGCAAAATGAACAAATCTTTTAGAATCTCTAAGAGCAAGAAAGAGCATTTAATCGAGCCCAAGTTAGGATAGCTGCCAGGGAAACATGCTCTTCATAGGGAAGAAAGTACTCCAGAGAATGAATCGTTCTTGCAAGGTTATATAGTTTTTACTGTTAGAAGCTCAAAAGATTACGGATTAGCATATAGGCAGGAATCAAGAGTTTTATCATCAAGGAATTCAGGGAGCAGGAACATTGATCACTATCTCAAGGACAAGATGGTTTCCTTTGGGCTACTCCTTCACAAAGCAGGTGTACAATGTATGCGTGGAGGGCCGTAAATCAGGCTTTGGGTTGGAACAAAGTTTATGAACAGTCATGCTGACTTAGGAAGAAATCTAGAATGGCTTCCCTTGTAGATCTTTTTTTTTTTTTTTAAGATTTTATTTATTTATTTGACAGAGAGGCAGAGAGGCAGGCAGAGAGAGAGAAAGGGAAGCAGGCTCCCAGCCAAGCAGAGAGCCCGATGTGGGGCTCGATCCCAGGCCCCTGGGATCATGACCTGAGCCGAAGGCAGAGGCTTTAACCCACTGAGCCACCCAGGCGCCCCTCCCTTGTAGATTTTTAGAGAGTTTTGCCCTTATCAGCTTTCAGGGTTCATTATGTTCATTATGTTTTAGCATGTATCAGTATTTCATTCCTTCTTATGGCCAAATACCATTTTATTGTCTGAATATGCTGCATTCTATTTATCTGTTTTTAGTGATCTATTCATCTGTTGATGGACATTTGCTTCCATGTTTTGGCTGTTATAAATTATGCTACTCTGAATATTTGGAAGTTTTTGTACATTTTTTTTCCAATTCTCTTTGGTATCCTCCTAAAAGTGGACCTGAACTGCTGGGTCATAGGGTAAGTATATGTTTAACTTTTTGAGGAACCGAATGTTTTCTTCACTGGTTGTGCCATTTTATCTTCCCATCAGCAATGTATGAGGTTTCCAGTTTCTCCACATCCTCACCAACACTTGTTATTGTCTGCTTGTTTATGATGGCCATCCTAGTGGGTATGAAGTGGTATCTCATTGTGGTTTTGATAGGCACTTCCCTAATGACTACTAATGTTAAGTGTCTTCTCATGTTCTTTTTTTTTTTTTTTTTTTTTTTTATTTGAGAGAGAGACAGTGAGAGAGAGCATGAGACGGGAAAAGATCAGAGGGAGAAGCAGACTCCCCATGGAGCAGGGAGCCTGATGCGGGACCCGATCCCAGGACCCTGGGATCATGACCTGAACTGAAGGCAGTTGATTAACCAACCGAGCCACCCAGGCGCCCTCTTCTCATGTTCTTATTAGCTATCTGTGTATCTTCTTTGGAGAACTACTTAATACCTTTACGTGCTTTTAATTGGGCCATTTGTCTTCTTATGATTCAGTTGCCAGAGTTCTTTCTATATTCTGGATATGATCCTTGTTGGATGTATAATTTGCAAATATTTTCTTAATGCATTTTTGTCTAATTTTCTCTTCTTTTGTCATTGGAAGAAGGAGAAAAACTCAGGATTCAATATAGACATTTAAATTCTGGGGCACCTAATTGGCTCAGTTGTTTCAACGTCTGCCTTTGGCTCCAATCATGATCACTGGGTCCTGAGATAGAGCCCCGCATTGGGCTCCTTGCTCATCGGGGAGCCTGCTTCTCCCTCTGCCTGTTGCTCCCCCTGCTTGTGCTCTCTCTCTCTCCCTACCTCTCTCTCTCTCTGTCAAATAAATAAATAAATATTTATAAATAAATAAAATCATTTTAAAAATCATTCATTCATTCATTCATTCTATGTAGTCTTGGTTAGCGTCCTTTCACTTCTGTGAGGCGGGTCTCCCCCATCAGAGAAGGACATACTTGAAATAACTCTCCTGAGACAATCAGAAGTGTACCTAAATTATCTATGTAGAATGGTAAGAAATGTCTAAGAAAAAAGACTTTAACTAATTGGATTACAAAGGAATTTGTGAGGGAAAGCTGTTATTCTAATAATGTAGAGATGCGGTGGGAAGATATAAGAAATTCAATTAAACATTAATTGAGTTAAGTGTATTGTATGCAAAGGAACATGGAAAATATTGTGATGAAACTAGGCAAATTTTCTTTCAAACAATATTTACCAAGCACTCCCCAGGCAATGACCCCGTGTGTAAAGGGCCCCTAACTGTTAAAACCACACCACTCCACAGTAGGGGAGAAGAGTAGAAATCCACATGGGAGTTGTGATTTCCACTAGCTCAGCCTCTCCTTCGCATCTGTCCATCCACCATTTCTGTCTCATCCAACCCAACCTGACCTGTTCCTTCAAAACTAAGAAACTGAGGAGCCTGAGTGGCTCAGTCCTTTAAGAATTGGGCTCTTGATTTCTGCTCAGGTCTAAGGTCATGGTCTCAGAGTCCTGAGATCGAGCCCCAGGTTGTGCTCTGCGCTCAGGGCGGAGTCTGCTTGAGATTCCCTTTCCCTCTCCCCCTACCCCCTCCCTGCCCCGCTCACGCACTGTCTCTTCCTCTCTTTCTCTAAAGTAAATAAATAAATCTACAAAACAAAAACAACAAAGACACAAACCTCTTGAGAGTCCCTTCCTTTTTTTGCCTCTTCCTTCCCATGTTAAAGATGTGTTCACATTTTCTAGTCCCAGTAACTACAAGTTAGTTCATTCCCCAGGATGTGCTTTGTTTCTGCCTGCCTCTCGAGGAGAGCCCAAGTCTCAGTCCCCGAAAATCGCCCAGTCCCAGGACCCCCTGCTCTGGACAGCGGGGCGTCTGCAGGCTCTCCGCTTGCTGATCCTAATTCGCTCTCCACTGCCTTCCCGCCCCGTTCCCCTGGAGGTGCCTGCGAGCGGGCAGCGCTGAGGTTGACGCAGCTGCAGGCAGATGTGATTCTCGAAGCGGCGCAGCTTTCCTTATAAGGTGGGACCAGGCTCCAGGGTGCTTAGCAGTACCTACAGCCCACGAGGGCCTGACCCTAGGCTGCCACCTTCCGTCTGACGGATTAGGAGCTGAGGGCTGAGAGCTGGGGGACAGACGTGGAGGGTGCAGGGTTGCGCATCCCCTCCCTACACACGGTCTCTGCAGAGGGATAGCTCTGCTCCCCACTGAGCACGCACAACCTCTGGGTTCAGCTCCTCTGGGGCTGCCTTCTTTCCTTCTCCCCTCCCAAGTGAGTGAAGTGGCGGAGGGCCACGCAGCTTCTCTTGCTGGATTCATTGTTTGCTGCACGACTCCGGGCAACATGGGTTGTAGGATTTGGGGAGGGACACCTGAACGAGCGATGCCAGACAGGTTACCTCTTAGGCTCGAGCCCCAACAGCTAGACCATTTTAACACAGAATAAGGACCAAAGCAAAGCACACTCTGAGGGCTCCTGTGGTTTGTGGTGCCTCCTCAGGGAGTGGCTGTGCTCCCTCTGACACAGGAGCCATGGTGGGTCCAAGAAGCACAATCGCAGGAGCTGAGCAGCAAGTCCCACTTGCCCAGGACGGGCTTCCGGCAGTGTGGGCAGAATGGCAGAGGGGGCTTGGGTGGAATCCTGGTGGTTTGGGTGGTTTCAGGCAGCATCCAGTCAGAGCCCAGCACTGCAGATGAGGAGCTGCCAGGGTACCCCTGCCCCCCTCTCAGAAGATCCCATGGTGTCCCCGCTCTGGTCACTGGCTGCCCCTCATTGCGGGCACGGAGAGCACCTCTGCTCCTTACCTCCAGCCTCCAGCCTCCCGGCACGCTCCCTTCCAAACACAGTGTCTCTTGCCTGAGCCTTTCTTTTCTCCTCTGAGTTTCCAACAACCTCTGCAAACAAAACCAAACTCTTCTGTGTCTTCTGCCGGTACCGGGATCCAAAATGCAATGACACCAGGGAGGACACCTTTTACAGGGTTGTACGCACTTACCTGTCTTTCCTCTCGCGAGCCAGCCTGGGTGCACTAGGGTGGGGGCCTTGCCTTGTCCTGATCACCTAGACTCATTCATGTGCTCTCGTAAACAGAAGAGCAGCCCTTCCTGAAATGCGCTGGCTCCCCTTCACCCCCCGTCCACCTGTGGCATCCTCTATCCCCGTGGCATCCTCTATCCCCGTTACACAGAGACGCAGGAATTCCTGGCCAGCCGCAGTCCGTTATTGTTTCTTTAGCAGTGATTTTATTTTCTTGCTCTATCAGGAGCCAAGGAATGCAGGTAAGCTAGAGTCGAAGGTCAGGAAATAGCAGATGGGGTACCAGACTGGGGCGCTGTGCAAAGTGATAACCAGTAACAAGAAGTAAACAGACAGACATGGGGGAGTTTCAGGAGAAGAGGCAGTTCCTTTCCTGCCAGTGCTGCACACATCCCCAGTCTGTGGATAGACCAGGAGGGTCCTGGACTAATCCAGAAAGAAGAGGCCACCACTGGATTCCAGATATCAAACCAGGAAAGTCTTTTTTTCCTTATTTCACTCTATAATCCCTATAACAAAATATTTTTGTTTAATGGGCAGATCGCTCTTTAAAATAACTCCTTCCCCAATTTTTGTTACTCAAAGGTATATATACATATGCAAATCAGAGCCTGGGATCAGCATGATATATTATTTTTACCTCACTGATTTGATTCAATTCCAAACAAAAGCAAAGAAACTTAACAGTTTTACGTGGTGTTGAGGACTGTGACAGGTCTTAAGATCTGACCCTGTTTGCAAGCAAGTTGGCCGTGCTCCTTCTAACCAACAAGTGAGCCTGCCGTGGTTTGCAGATCCTGGCGGAAGACACAAAACTCATGGGTCAGAGACAAGGGACTGTGTTCCTCACCGCAATTGCAGCGACCAGAGCAGTGGTGTGTTATGGCCGGGGTTCCCATGGGCCCCGGTTCCCACGGGAGGTGAAAAGGGCCGGGGGCCATCTGTACACACAGTGGGTTGCACAACAGGAGAGGAACCCTCAGCCTAGAGATACAGAGTCTTATGTAACAGAGAGCAAGCCTGCCTGCCCCAACCACCATCCCCGAGGAAGATCATGTCTTCACCCTCTTCACCCTACCAGAGGGTAAATAAGCCTGCCCTTTGTCCCAGAGGGAAACACTGTATGTTCCAAGGCAGTCTGCTCTATAAACATCTTCTGGAAAAGACGGTCCTGAACAAAGGAAGCTAGTCCTCTGCTCACAAGAGGTCGCAAATATGAGAAACCCATGGAGAATTGCTTCCAAATACATAGTGTGTGGAGGGAGTCTTATCTCAGAGAAATGTACAAATTTGTGAATATTTTTTAAACACGGGCCATCTTTGCTTTGCACAATACAGTATTAGTAGAAACGGATGCATCTGGGAATGATCCTTACTTTACACAATTCCATAAAGATTTTACTGTCTGTATCAAGAACAGTTTGTGGATCACTATTAATACTACACAGCTTCAGATGGTCATGCTTCAACCCCAAGATCCGTTCCCAGAACAGGGAGAGTTCCAGAAACTGCAAACCCTTCTGTCAGTGAGGAACCCCTGAGATGCCAAGAAACAGAAAAAAAAAAAGCTCAGAGGAGCTTAGGGAAATAAATTCATCAGTTGGCATATTTGAAAATTCCAGAGGTAGGTTTTTCTTAGGGCCTCTGCCGCATCAGCCAAAATGAGATTTTCCCATTTCTCCTCTCTGCCTTCTCCTCTTCTACATCTTAAGGGTGGCCCCACTTGTGGTGCCGGCAACTTCAAGGCTGCTCCCTCTTTCTGTCCAGTGAAGGTGAGCCCCTCTTCCAGGTAGACTCCAAGAAGAGTAAGGGGGTTGCCATCCCGGAATCCCCAGCAAGTAGCTCCTTGAGCTTTGCTGACCAGACTTCTTGTGCCAATCCCTGAATCCATCACTCAGGCCCGGGGATAGAGCGGGCTGGGGCAGGCAATCCCAGCCCTTGGGATCTGGGAGAGGGGGGGGTAGATGGGATAGGGTTCCCTGACACTGTGTCAGGGAGAGGTGGATGCCTAAACAGTATGCAAAGTACAGTGTCCAGAGGAAGGAGAGTGCGGTCTCTAGCCCCTGTTCACCAAAGGAGGCTCTCAGAAACGAAAAGGTCCCCCCCCCCAGTAACCTCAGTGTGTTGTGCTCATGTGACCAAGGCTGGGGCTGCCATCCCTCCTTTTTCAGATGCTAAATGAATTTCCTCTTGCTGCGGAAACAGCACCACAACCTCAGAGCTTCAAACAACACAAATCTATTACATTACAGTTACGCAGTGCAGAAGTCCCGAACAGGTCTTATAGTAGGCTAAACTCAGGGTGTAGGCAAGACTGCGTGCCTTCTTGGAGTCTCTAGGGGAAAAGCCATTTTCTTGCCTTTTCCAGCTTCTGGAAACTGACTGCATTCCTCGACTTGTGACCCCTTCCACCTTCAAAGCCAACCATGGCCGGTTGTCTTTCTCATGGCTACATATCTCTGATGCTGTGTTTTGACTCCCCCTGTGATTGCATTGGGCCCCTCTGCATAATCCAGGACAGTCTCCCTATCCTATGGCAGCTGATTAGCTGCTTCAGTTTCCCTTTGCCATGAAAGTTGACACAGTCACATATTAGGATGCAGACATCTTTGGTGGGGGGCATTATCCGGCCTACCACAGGTGGGAAGGAACTTATACTGAGTCTAGCTGGGTAAAGGGAAAAGTTTTCTGCGTACCTATTTAAATACGTACTCTCCTTCTTTTTCTTTTTAATTACATTCCGTTAGCCAACATATCATACATCATCACATAATCTCCTTTCTATTCTGGGTAATCACCACCAGTGGAGAAGCAAAACGCTCCCTATTTTAATGTGATGGCCCCTATTTAAATTCGTTGATGACTTACTTATGAATACTAATTCATTGCTTTTATCAAAGAGCAACTTTGTGAAGAAATTAACTGTAATCGTGAACAAAGAATTAGGTACAACTGCTGACAGTCTCCTCCAGTAGATGTAAATTTGGTTCCTGTTTACTGTTCTTGCTTATTTTCTCCTGTCTCAGGTATTTTTACAAAGTTCTATGTAGATTCGTTTTTTGTAGTTATTATGTGGATTTCTTCCCATCATTCTTTCATCTTAACCCACAAGAAAAATTCACAATTCAGCAACCACATTTTTGCGGTGTCCTGAACACAGCAGACTATAATACTTTTGAACAGTACACAGTGTTCTCGCATGAAGCAACTGACCTAAAGCCGTGGGCATGTCCACTCTCTCTCTTGTTATAACTCAGCAGGCTGTGTAATACAGAAAAGCGTCCAGGCAGGTGAAAACAAGTTCCTTAAATGTCAGCAAAACATACGCTTTGCTTAACAGATGTACCTTTCTCAAGATTTGAATGCAGTTTAATGGGTGAGCATGAGTTTTAGTGAATCGTGCTTCAAGGCTTCCATTTTATGATACACTGTAAGACTGATTTCAGTGACCCCGTCTCTGGACCCCACCAGGTCAAATTGACCCTGTGTGGTCCAGGGCCTCAAGCAGACAAAACATCCCCATGAAGATACATGAATGTCAAATAATGATACCAGATTTCAAAGAGGAAAAAAGAAATGCTAGCATTTTCTCAAGCTGTCATCAAATTATAAAGCAAAACAGACAGATTGGTAACTAGGTGGGTAGATTTGAACTGGAATGCACAGCCCAGCTAGAAACCATCAAGGTTCTTCTGGTGGGGACAAGTTTGACCATGATGCCGAGGGACTTCATTGTGTTAGTCACCATTTCAGAGTCACCGTTCAGTCCCTACCGTCTTTGGACTTGTTCAGGCTGCCATCACAAAATACCACAGACTGGGAGGCCGAAACAATAGGAATTTATTTTTTCACAGGTCGAGAGGCTGGAAGTCCAAGATAAGGGTGTCAGCAGGGTTGGTTTCCCCTGAGGCATCTCCCCTGGGTTTGAAGATGGCCTCCTGCTTGCTTGGTCCTCACGTGGGCTTCCCTCTACATGCCCCTCCCTGCTCTCTTCTTGTAAAATCTGCAGTCCCATCGAATGAGGACACCACCCTCATGATCTCATGAACCTAAGTCATCCATGAACCTGAATTATCTCTCTGAAGACCCTGTTTTCAGATGCAGTCCCACTGGGAGTTCGTGCTTCATCACCGGACTTTGAGGGCCACACAGTTTGGTCCATGGCAATCTTCTTGCTGATTGATACCACCACCAGTCTAGGCTATACAATTCTGGAACTCTCCAGCCACTCCACCCTTTCAGCCCCCAAGAGAGTTGAGCAGCAGCAGCAGCAGCAGCAGCAGCAACAACATCACTCTCTGAGGGCTTACGACAGGACAGGCACTCCTCTCATTACCTTACCTGAATTCATGCCTTTAATCCTCACAGCGGGGTTCCAGGGGTTCCAGGAGAACCAATGACTTAAAGATTTTATTTATTTATTTGACAGAGAAAGAGATCACAAGTAGGCAGAGAGGCAGGCAGAGAGAGGAGGAAGCAGGCTCTCTGCTAAGCAGAGAGCCTGACATGGGGCTGGATCCCAGGACCCTGAGATCATGACCTGAGCCAAAGGCAGAGGCTTAACCCACTGAGCCACCCAGGTGCCCCAAACAGCCCCACAGTCCAACCTAGGGGTCAGAAAATGATTTCTGTAGGGGGAGGATGGCAAATTTTGAAGGTGTGGTGGGCCGTACAGCTTCTGTCATGACTCCTCAACTCTGCCATTGTAGCGTGAAAGCAGCCCCAGGCAAATGAATGTGACTGTGCCCCAATACAACCTTTTTTCAAGTAGACTGAAATCCAAATTTCATATCAATTTCACGGGTCATAAAATATTACTCTTCTTTTGAATTTTCTCCATCCTCGAACAATGTAAAATCCATTCTTCTCTGTCACACCAAACAGAAATAGGGCACAGGCCATCGTTTGCTTGGTCTAAACCAAGTGAGAAATAAAAGATTAAAGCTTAGGGGCGCCTGGGTGGCTCAGGTCATGATCTTCAGGTCTTGGGATAGAGGCCCAAGTCGGGCTCCCTGCTCAGCAGGGTGCCTTCTTTTCCCTCTCCCTCTGCCTCTCCCCCTGCTTGTGCTCTCTCTGTCTCTCTTTTTCTCTCCAGAAGAAAAAAAAAAAAAAAAGATTAAAGCAGAGGGAATAGCGAAGTCTCACCTTTAACATTGACCAGCCAACATGGAGAATGTGGGCAAGAAAACTCCCGAATGTGACAGATTTACACAGTCTGCCACCTCATCCTAGACCTCCCTGAGCTGTGGCAGCTCTTTACAGCTTACGGCAGAGACAAGTAGAGTAGAACGGGTACTTCCTGTAGGGAGATGTCAAATATCTTCTTTCAGATTCACCAATTAATTGAAGTCTGAGTAGTGGTTATCCCCACTGTTAACCCTCCTCGTCACTGAACGAGAAGTCTCCCTGTCTCCCCACACTGACATCTCACAACACCACTTTGCGGCAGGAACTCTTCATGTCTGTTTCTTACAGGTGAGGAAACTGAGGCATAAAGAGTTTGAGTCACAGGATTTAAGTTTAGGAGGCTGATTAGGAGCCCATCCTTTTTTTTTTCCTTAAGATTTTATTTAAATAATCTCTATGCCCCACATGGGGCTCGAACCCACAACCCTGAGATCAGGAGTCGCATGCTCCTCCAGCTGAGCTAGTCGGGCGTGGCAGGAGCCCATGCTCTTAGCCACCTCACTATATGCCTTTCACGTCGTTCTGCATTTACCATTTATCAGAATACTCAGCCACACAGACTGCAGGACAGACAAGAGAAGAGCACTTTATCCTCCTTTCTCCTGGCTGTACCTGGCCGCAAGCAAAAGGGAAATGCAACCTGTCACCTGCTTCCTTCTCTCCTTTGATGTGTTGGAGAACAATCCATCATAAAGTTTTCTCATTCGATAATGAGATGCCGTGCCAGAAAAATCTTTCGAGGCTGTAGACTAACCGGGAAGGGAGATCATTCAGTCTGCCTCAAAGAAGAGCTTCTCTATCTTTAACTTGCTCACATTAACTTACTGTAGTCTCAGGTTTGTGTGAGAACAACATTCATTACTTCCTTATGATGCTCATCATGCTTTTACAGATCTTTGAACTCTATGAAGAAGACAGGCAAGAAATTAATGTCCTCACTTTCCAGAGAAGAAACTGAGGCTCTGTCCGTGGGGCTTCAGCTCACAAGGTCACTGGGAGTGGACACTGGGCACTTCCTGTGACCTGGCTACTCCACAGCCCCACAATACAGCGTGACATCACTCAACATGAGAGCTGTAGCCTTCCAGCCCCTTCTGTATGCTCAGTGGACAGGAACAGTAGAAAAATGGTTGAGAATTCTGTGAGTAAATAGATCTCACAGCATGTGCTTCTCCAAATAAAATGTTCACAATTTAAAAAATAAGATAAAAGCTCTATGTAGAATAGAATTCCAAGTTTATTTTAAAACACACTTATTTTTAGTTTCTAACATATTTTTATAGTCTCTAAATCTTCTACATGGAAACTAATTATCTTATCTTAAAAAAATTTTTTTGGTTTAAAGTTTTAAAATACAACTACAGAATTTATCAATCTAAAAAATTGTAGGAAGAAAAACATTCTTTTAAATGCATACTCATAAGAAACAAAAAGAAATCCCTAGGGGTCAAAAATGAAGATGAAACCAAAAACCAGAACCAGAATTCTAGTGGGGTTTACCAGTCTGGGAAAAATAGAGGCTTAGGTGGTTTGGTTTTTTGTTTGTTTGTTTGTTCGTTCGTTTTTATTTGAGAGACAGAGTGAGAGACAAAAAAAGAGCATGAGCAGTGGGACAGGGAGAAGAAGATTCCCCGTTGGCAAAGGGCCCAGGGCAGGACTCACTCCCAGGACTGAGCTGAAGGCAGACGCTTAACCTACGGAGCCACCCAGGCACCTGGAGGTGAAAGCATTTTTTGGTTGGTTGTTTTGTTTTGTTTTGTTTATTTTTTCAGGCTAAGGTTTTAATACAAATGGAAAGAAGAAACAATAGCTTGGACTGGGTCAGATGAAGAGTTGGAAATAAGGTCCATATATAAAACCAGACCTCCAAAGAACTACACTTTAATCTTTCGATTAAAGATTGGGAGATCTTATTCATTTTAGATATCCTTATAATCAATGAAGTGTATCTTGGGTACCTATTTCTAATGTTTCTGTTTCTACTGGCTCTTGCTTTTTCCTGTGAGTTATGGATGGAACTCATCTTTAACAAGGCTTTGTCTGAGAATCCTTTGAGGATTTCCCCAGGGATACTGAACAGTCCAAGAGGAAAAATAAAACAAAACAAAAACAGATACTGAATAGTTAAGGGTCCCTCAACAAAACCATCAAAGCTGACCACCTTAGAGTGAAGTCTGCTAGTCAGAAAGCCATACCCGTGCAGTCAGAATTTCTAAGTGGCTCTGGGATGGCACATTTTAAATATGAATAAACAGCCAAGGAAAGCATTTGAGGAAAATCTCTATTTGAGGAAAATCTCTACCATGCAAAATGAACAGATAGAAAGAACCAGGGGAAATTAAAATAATACAAAGAGAAGGAAACAATTATTCAGGACAGAAGACAATATATTGCAGAAGAATGGGCTTTAAAATAAAAACAGGACAAAAAAGCTCTTAAAGATGAAAAATATGATGGCAGAAATAAAAAACTCAACTGAAGCATTAAAAGGTAGATTTGCTGGGGCGCCTGGGTGGCTCAGTCGGTTAAGCAGCTGCCTTCAGCTCAGGTCATGATCCCAGGGTCCTGGGATCGAGTCCCACATCGGGCTCCCTGCTCAGCAGGGAGCCTGCTTCTCCCTCTCCCTCTGCCTGCCATTCTGCCTTCTTGTGCTATCTCTCTGTCAAATAAATAAATAAAGTCTTTTAAAAATAAAAATAAAAATAAATAAATAAATAAAAGGTAGATTTGAGGTAATCTCCCAAAGTAGAATAAAAAGAAATAGATGAAACATATGAGATGAACAATAAGAAAATTAAAGGACTAATCGAAAAGGTCCAATAGTCAATATAAAAGAATTCCAGAAAAGGTGAATTGAGAAAATAAAAGAAAAAATTATCAGACATAATTGAAGGAAAATTCCCCAGAACAAAAAGACATGAGTCTCCAGGTTTAGAACTATCCCTCAAGTACCCAGAGCAATGGATTTTTTTTAAAAGCCTGCATCGAGGTAGCTTGTCATGAAATTTCCAGGGACTCATAGGTAAAGGTTAGTTTATGAAAGCTTTTACAGGGGCAAGGGGAAGGTTGTATACAAAAGAGCAAGGAACAGGGTCACATTGGGCTCTTTAATAGCAACACTGGATGGAGCAATGCCTTCAACATTATTTGGGGGAAATTATTGCAAATAAAGCATTTACTACCCAGCCAAACTACCAATCAAGAATGAGAGTAAACTGGGGGCACCTTGCTGGCTCAGTCAGTGGAGCAGGTGACATTTGATCTTGGGGTTGTAGGTTCGAGCCCCACACTGGGTGTAGAGATTACATTAAAAAATAAAATATTAGGGGCACCTGGGTGGCTCAGTGGGTTAAGCCTCTGCCTTCAGCTCAGGTCATGATCCCAGGGTCCTGGGATCGAATCCCGCATCGGGCTCTCTGCTCGGCAGGGAGCCTGCCTCCCTCTCTCTCTGCCTGTCTCTCTGCCTACTTGTGATCTCTCTCCGTCAAATAAATAATAAATAAAATCTTTTTAAAAAAATAAATAAAAATAAAATAAAATCTTAAAAAGAAAAGAGTGAGAGTAAATGTGATCACTATTTCAAACACACAAAACCTCAAATAATTTTACTTCCAATGTACTTCTCAGAAAACTTACATATTTTGAGCAGAATCATTATACCAAAATGAGAAGAAGAAGAAGTGATCCAACACAGGAATGGGAAATTCCTCCTTGAAAAAGGGAGTTCTCCAGAAGACCATCATGCAACAAGCTTAAAAACAAGCAGTACAGGTGGGAGCCCGAGGATGATGGTTCCCAAGAAGGAAAAAGGGAACTCAGTGGAATACTTTTTCCTAATTGAGATACAGTTCACATACCATAAAATTCACCTTTTAAAGTGTGAAGTTCGCTTTTAGAATATTTATAGGGTTGTGCATCTATCACCGCTATCTTATTTCAGAACATTTTTATTTCCCCCAAAATAAACCCCATGCACATTAACGTTCTTTCCGCATTTCCTCCTCTTCCAGCCCTTCCAGTCACTAATCTTCTGTCTCTATTAATTTGCATATTCTGCATATATATATACATATACACTATATGTATACACACACACACACACACACACCTTGAAGTATCTTCAGAGTTTATTCATGCTATCAGTGCTTCATTCTTTTTTTTTTTTTTAAGAAGTAAGAGAGGGCACAGATTTTATGAAGAAATTTTTTTAAGTAATGTCTCCACCCAACACGGGACTTGAACTTACAACCCGAGATCAAGAGTTGCATCCTGTATTGACTGAGCCAGCCAGGCTCCCTAGCACTTCTTTCCTTTTTATAGCCGAATAATAGCCTGTTGAATGGCTAGCCCATATTCTGTCTATTTTGATGCCATTTGGTTTATTTCTACTTTGGGGCTGTTATAGATAAAGCTCTAGCAACATCAATGTACAAGGTTTTGTATGAACTTACGTTTCAGTTCTTTTGAATACGATTAAATATATCTGATGTTGGTTGTGCTAAAAGGAAAAGTTGGGGAATGAATAAATGGGAGGTTTGCAGAAAATTAAACAAAAAAGGGGGGGAAGTTATTACTAATTCCAAATGAAAACGAAAGGTTGTATAAAAAGTTTATTCATAGTGGCTTATGTAAACATTTTGTTCATTGTAAACACAGTATTTATATGAGTAAAAATAAAAATTAAGGCATAAATACTTTGGGAGGAAGAGAGAGAGAGAGAGAGAGAATGTGTGTGTGTGTGTGTGTGTGAGAGAGAGAGAGAGAGAGAGAGAGAGAGAAGGACAGAGATGCAGAAATTTGGCCTCTAAAATATTTAGCACATCTTTTAGTAATCGATAGAGCAAGCAAACAACAAAACCTGCAAAGATATAAGAGATTTGAAGACACTCAAGATGCTTGCTGTAATGGTAATTTGTATAACCTTGCACCAAACAGTTTGAGAATGTCCATTCTGTTCAGGCACACAGCAACTGACCATGAGGCTTTAAGGCTGATTTTAACAAATATCAAACAATAGATACCATATGGATAACTTTCTGACCAAAATGTAGAGTTGGAAATCAGTAACAGTATAACTGGGGGAAAAAAATTGTTGGTTAAAAATCACAGTTTGGTGGTGCCTGGGTGGCTCAGTTGTTAAGCGTCCGCTTTCAGCTCAGATCATGAGCCCAGGGTCCTGGGATCGAGCCCCGCATCGGGCTCCTTGCTCAGCAGGAAGCCTGCTTCTCCCTCTCCCACTCCCCCTGCTTGTGTGGGATTTTTTGCTATCAAATAAATAAAAATCTTTAAAAAGTATATTACAGTTTGAACAAATGCACTGTATTAATTCCCTGTGCTATGCAACAAATTAACCCAAGCTCAGGGACTTAGAATAGCAGGGAGCTGTTAGCTCAGTTTCTGGGGGTCACCATTCTGGACATGTCCTCTGCTCAGGGTACAAGCAAGATGTCAGTGGGGCTGCATCCCATTATGGAGCTCTGGTTCCCTGTGAGTGTTAGTTCCCTGTGGTACAGTTCAGTTCCTTGTGGTTGTAGGACTGAGGCCACAGCTCCCAGAAGCCACCACAGTCCCCTCCACAGCCAGGGAAGGTCGCCTCCCAGCAGCTGACCTCTTCAAGGCCAGCAAGAGAGTCTCTCCCACGGGTAAGACAGTCTCTGTCTCTCCCACAGTCTCTAAGTCTCTCTCACTGGCATGACACCTTATAAGCATGGGCTTATCATCCCTTCACCTTTGCCATATTCTTTTGGCTCAAAGTGAGGGCCATCTCCTGCCCACACTCTAGGAGAAGGGAATGTACAGGGTGGCGCACTAGGGGTAGAGATGACAGAGGCCGTCCCAGAATTGTGCCTACCACGCTCACTGATAGAATAAGAAAAGCTCGTGGAAATGAGCAGACTTAATCCCTTGCTGACTTACGAAGTCTTTTATTAAGGAAGAATTTACATTTTAATAAGTCATATTCATCTACCTTTGTGGCTTGTGCATTTTTCGTCTTGCTTAAGAAATTCTTTCCAACCCTGAAGTCATAAAGATTTTGTCCTTAAAGTCCTAGGGCTAGGGTGCCTGGGTGGCTTCAGTCAGTTAAGCATTTGCCTTCAGTTCAGGTCATGATCCCAGGGTCCTGGGATCGAACCCCGCGTCAGGCTCCTTACTCAGTCGAGAGCCTGCTTCTCCCTCTTCCTCTGCCGCTCCCCCTGCCTGTGCTGTCTCGCTCACTTGCTCTCACTCTATCTCCAATAAATAAATAAAATATTTCTTTAAAAAGTATTAGGGCTTTGCTTTATACATTTAAATCATTCAAATGTAGAATTTACTCATACAAGGTGTGATATAGGGATCTATTTTTAGATTTTGTTCATACAGATAACCATTTTTTTCAGCACTATTTATCAAATAATTAGAACCTCACCTGCTAATTTCTAATTCAGTTTTTGTCATATGTCAAGTAACATAAAAGTATGGATCTATTTCTGGATCTTCCAGTCTGTTCCCTGGGCCTGTCCTTGCACTTGTACCCACTGCCTTAATTAATACGGCTCTACAGTGGGGCTTGCTACTTGGTAGAGGAAACCCCTCACCATATTGCTTGTCTTTATCATGGTTTTGACTATTCTCAGACCTTTGTTATCCCAGGTGAAGTTTAGATTCAGCTTGTTTAGTTTTATTTAACAAATAGTAGAACTGGGAGCACCTGGACAGCTTAGTCAGGAGGAGCACATGACTCTGGATCTCAGGGTCGTGGGTTCAAGCTGCACATTCAATGTAGAGATTATTTAAAAAATAAAATCTTTTTAAAAAATCAGAATTTCAGTAGAAGGACGCCTGTGAGGCTCAGTCTGTTAAGCGTCTGCCTTCGGTTCGGGTCATGATCTCAGGGTCCTGCTTAGCAGGGAGCCTGCTTCTCCCTCTGCCTGCTTGTGTGCTTGCTCTCTCTCTCTGTCTCTCTCTTTGACAAATAAATAAATAAAATATTTTAAGGAAAAAAATAATTTGAATTAAAATTACCTCATCTATAAAGATTAATTCTGGGAAAATTGACATCCCTATTTAATTGGGCTTTCCCATTCATGCATATGGGATAACTCTCTCTTTATTTAGACCATTTATGCATTTCAATAAAGTCATAATTTTTTCCACCAAGGTATTACAAAATTTTTGTTAAATTTATCTCTAGGTATTTTAGAGGTTTTGTTGCCATCTCATATACTTTTTTTAAAAAAGATTTTATTTATTTATTTGTCAGAGAGAGCACAAGCAGGGGAGCAGCAGAGGGAGAGGGAGAAACAGTCTTCCCACTGAGCAGGGAGTCCGATACAGGGCTCGAACCCAGTACCCTGGGGTCATGACCTGGGCCGAAGGTAGACGCTCAGCCGACTGAGCCACCCAGGAGCCCCTTTCTTATGTACTTTCTAATATTTAAAGATAGTTTTTTGCTTATAAGTATTTGCTTGTAATGCAGTTGTTTTATAATCATTGTCCTTGAATTCAATAATCTTGCTGATCTTTCTCTTCAATACTAATGTTCTGAGTGTGAATTCTCTTGCATTTTCCTTTGTATACAGTCATATCCTTTGTGAATAACTATAACTTTATTATTTCCCAACCTTTATACCTATTTCTATTTCTTGTCTTATGACAAAACCCACAATATCTAGTAATATGGACATGCTTGTCTTTTTTCATGAGACATAACATATGTGTAGGATTTTGATAAATATCCTTTGCCCTAGGTTGCTGGGAGTTTTTTTAAAAATTATAAATGGAAACAAAAGCAAAATAGGTAATTAGGACTTGATGAAAATTTTTAAAAAATTTTCTCATCAAGTCCAAATTAAAACAGGCATAGGATTTGAACAGACATTTCTGCCAAGATATACACATGGCCAATAAGCACATGAAAAGATGGCCAGTATCATTAGCCAATAGGGAAACGCAAACAAAAACCACAGTGAGGTACGGCTTCATATTCACTCAACTGGCTGGAAGGAAAAATACAGACCAAGACAGGTGTTGGCGGAGATGCGGAGGAACCAGCCTGGCATACTGCTGGTGGGAAGGTAAATAGCACAGCTGCTTTGGAAAACAGTTCTGCCATTCCGCACAGAGTTAAACGTAACCTTGGCGATTGCCTTTCTCACAGTTCCACCGCTGAACAACATGTCCACAAAAAACACGTGCGCACGCGCGCGTGGCCGCATTTGTAATGACCCGAAAGCAGGAACAACCCAGATGGCCGTCAGCTGATGAATGGATAAACACAATGTGGTCTAGCCATACAAGGCGATAATATTCCACAATAAAAAAAATGAAATACTAATTCAAGCTACAGCATGGATGACCCTTGAAGTCATGATGCTAAGTGAGAGAAGATAGTCACAAAGACAGATTCCGTCTGTCCTGGCAAAACAGGCACATCTCTAGAGATGAAGAGAAGACCAGCGGTTTCTTGGGATGGGGTGCAGGTTCGGGAGTGAGGAATAACTGCTAGTGGGTGCTAGGGTTTTTTGGGGGGGTGATAAAAATGTTCTAAAATTCAGTTACGGTGATGGTTGCACAACACTGAGTATCCTAACAACCCTCCATGGTGTACTTTGAAAGGGTGACATTTATGTAAAAAAAAAATTATATATATATATATATGTAAAGCTGTAAAAAATTAAATTTTAGATAAACAACAAATAATTTTCTCACATAACTATGTGTCATATAATATTTTATCTGGCGACCCTAATGAGAATTTTTAATTAGGAGAATTATATTAGATGTCATACCATATCATGTCATATTCTTTCAGCATTCTGTTTCTCCAGAGAAGGAGTCATATCCAGGAAACAAAATACACCCTCACTGCCAGGTGACTCCTTCAATGAAAGCAAGTCTTAGAAGAATTCTGCCACTGCGGGAGCACTTCCAGCAAGCAGTCACACGTGCAGTCACACTAACGTTCTTATTGTTTCCTGCGTGCCTTATGTGGAGCAAAGAACCTCCTCCTTCTGATAGTGATGTCTGAAAACCTTCACCTTGGTCACCACTGCCTTATTTAGGAGTACCCCTCAAAGTGTATTTAAGCGAGTGGCACTCCCTAGAGGTGTGCAAAGCAGCGTCATGATTCTGGACAGCGGCTCCCAACCACGGTCTTACAGAGTACCGGGCTGGTACGTGGCCCTGCATGAGAGTACTCCGGGTGTTTGCTGCCCCGAGGGTGCAGACCGGAGTGTAACTCACCCAAACACACCTTCCACGTGGCCCGCGTCATAGTATGTTAAAGGAATCACACACAATCTAAAAACCCATATGGTATGACCCACGACGTGACTATTTTTCATTTTTAATGAAATCTTTGGTATTTCAGGCTGACATTCTATCATCTTTTAACATGTGAAAAACGTTCTTTGAGTGCAGAAAAAACATAGTCGACCCGGAAGACCCCCGATGCGCCCGCCTGACGCTCACCGGCCAAATGATCGCAGTGTCTCCAGAAGAAGTGGAATTTGCCAAGCAAGCCATGTTTTCAAGGTTTGTATATGCTTGAAAGTCGGTTTGCCCAGAAATTCACTGTTTAAGTTGAAGTTTAAGAATCTTGAAATTGAGGGACGCCTGGGTGACTCAGTTGGTTAAGCATCTGCCTTCAGCTCAGGTCATGATCCAGGGGTCCTGGAATCGAGTCCCATTTTGAGCTCCCTCCTCAGTGCTTGGGAGCCTGCTTCTCCCTCTGCCTGCCCCTCCCCCTGCTAGTTCTCTCTGTCTCCCTCCCTGACAAATAAAAAAATAAAATCTTAAAAAAAGAAAAAAAAGATCTTGAAGTTGAAGAATCAGGGCTCTAGGGGTCAATTGAGCAAGAGGGCAGAGCTTGGGAAGGGGGGAGGAGGGTGTGGGCAGGGAGGGGTGGTCTGGGGGGTTGCTGGAGTGAGGGGGATGTCCATGTAGGGGCCACCTGGAGTGGAAGGTCAGAGCTGGGCCAAGGAGAAGCAGGTATCCTCCCCGGAGTGCAGGTGATGAAAACAGGCAGATTAATGCTTTGTCTAAGTTCGTGGAAGAGTGACATGACAGCAGGTGGTAAATTGGGAACGCCACCCACAGCCCCACGGAGAAGGAGAAGGGAAGATTTTCCATACAGGGGAACCATTAAATAAGTAAAATAAGTAGAAAGGAGAGGGGAAGTGTGGTTGCCCACTGCCATGGAAAAGGGGTTCACACACATAAACAGAGAAAATGGGAATGAACTCTGGAATTGGATTGCGATTGGATACATCAATATGAATGCAGGATTTTCAGAACATAGGTTGAGAAAAGAACCCTCGTTTTGTGTGTGTGTGTGTGTGCATGTGAGATACACACACACACACACACACACATATATTTAAATATTTTATTTATATGACACAGAGAGAGAGACAGTGAAAGAGGGAACACAAGCAGGGGGAGTAGGAGAGGGAGAAGCAGGCTCCCCACTGAGCAGGGAGCCCGATGCCAGTACCGATGCCGGGCTTGATCCCAGGACCCTGGCATCATGACCTGAGCAGAAGGCAGATGCTTAACAACTCAGCTACCCAGGTGCCCCTGAACTCTATTTATCTGTATAAAGTCCTCTTTATTTCTAAACACTCCTCTTTTCGTGTTATGGTAGGCAGTGAGAAGAGGCCAAAATCTTGGGTAGATCACTGGGTTTATTAAATTCATTTCCTGCTTTCTGCATTATGGCAGGCACTATGTTGACACATTTTTTAACACTGTGTTTTTGGGCCCCTTTACCTCCCACTTCCACCAACCTTGTCTTTCCATTCTTCTAAGGCCCCACTGTGAGTCTCCCCGAGTTCCCTCCACCTGCCACTCACTGCCTGCACGCAAAGCCAGTGGCCCCTGGATTAGGAATTCTTTTTTTTTTTTTTTTTAAAGATTTTATTTATTTATTTGTCAGAGAGAGAGAGAGTAAGCACAGGCAGACAGAGTGGCAGAGGGAGAAGCAGGCTCCCTGTGGAGCAAGGAGCCCGATGTGGGACTCGATCCCAGGACGCTGGGATCATGACCTGAGCCGAAGGCAGCCACTTAACCAACTGAGCCACCCAGGCGTCCCTGGATTAGGAATTCTTAAACCTGCCCCACACTTGCAGGTGCCAAAATGTGTTCCAGTTCCAAGTACAAAATGCATTTGCTTTTTGTAACAACAAATCCTTTTATTCTCTTGACGGCACAAGTATTTGGAGTGTTGGGGCATTAGATCAGCAACTGCACTTCGAGTGGTTTGGGGAAAAAAAAGAGTTCGTTGTACTGTACTTGCAACCTCTCTGGGTGTTTACAGTTACTTCAAAACAAACTGTCTCTTGCAAAAGGCCATCAGCCTATTATCACATCTCCGTTGTTGCAAATAGCCTTCCCAGTCTGCGCTTGGCCTTCAAGTTTTGTTTCTGGCATCTTGAGATAGAAATCTAATTTTTTATTTTTATGAGTTCAAAAGAAGTGAGCCCAGTGCCTGCCCTTAAGAAGAACACATGCGTTCTTCACATGAGGGAGAAAGCCAGTCAGTAAGTAGAATGTGGAGAGTGACGGACCCTGTCCTTTCCGGCTGACCCTCCCCTTGGTTCAGTGGTTCTAAGCCTGCGGCAGGAGTGGGAATCTTCCCGCCAGCAGCTGTTTCAGGGTCTCGCGATTCTTTTGAATTTCCATACAGAGATGCAGAAAGCCTTTCTTGATGTTTCCTGCTATCAGCAACCATGTTCGCCGAGCCCTCGCCCTGTGCAAGTGCTCCCTATATGCATGTGGTCTGCTGCCCACTCGGCCCCATGACCCGGCCACCGTCATCCCCCCTGACCAGTAAGGAGACCAGGGTTTGAGAGGGCAGATGGCCCGTGAAGCCTCAGAGCTCATCCGCCACCCACCTGGGGTTTGAACAAGGCTGGTTTGCCCCTCCGTGGAGGTGGCCGTTTCCTGCCTTCCTGAGGCTGTCCCCCACCCGATCCCCGGTTCCCTGGCTTCTGCCTCTAGCCTCAGCCCAGAAAAGGCCTGGGGTCCGGAGGCCTGATGACCTGGCTGGTGCTGCGGAGTCGGGACCAGGACCCCAGGAGGGCCCAGCCGCTGACGGGAACTGCTGTCTTGTGACCTCTCCTTTACTTCTGCAGACACCCCGTGATGAGGAAGTGGCCTCGTCAGTATGAATGGTTCTTTATGAAGATGAAGGTAGAACATATCTGGCTGCAGAAATGGTATGGAGGAGTAGCCGACATTTCCAAGGAGGAGTACTTCAAAGCAGCCCCAAGAAAGGCCTGATGGCGGTAAGAAGGTCCTCGGGGTTTGCGGGAAACGAAAACCTTCTCCGTGGCACTGCCCGCCGGAGCCTGACAGCTGTCTGTCCATTGCCGGCTTCCCAGCCGCCCTGTCACCCTCCCCGCAGAACGAGAGAGGGTGACCGGGGAACCCCGTGCCAGGCTGGAGATTGGAGTGGTCATTTGCAAACCCCCAGCTCACGCAGGTACACATATATATATAACCTCTGTTTGTATCTTATTCCACCCGGTCTCACCGACTAGGGAATCATCGTTGGTTGTCAAAGTGACACGTGGAGACAGTTGCCGTTCCATTCCTTAGGACCAAAAAAAAAAAAAAAAATGTGTGTGCCATGTGATTGCATTGTATTGTGAGTGTATTTTTGTTGCTTGCTCCGCCCAAAGCAGTCTTGATTCGAAGCTCACGGGGAGCACGAATGAGCTAAACCTGCATCACACGGCCGCGGTCTTGCGTTTGGGGTGAGCACGCAGGACGGGTTGTCTTTGGAGTCCTCATCGTGCTACTTACCAGACTGCAGATGCATTATCAAATCCCATTTGCTAGAATGTCCTGGTCACTTAGGAAGCCTTGGTCCCACTGTAACCTGACAAACTGCGTGAGAACACAGAGCCCTGAGCACAGCCGCATTCTGTGTAAGCTGGCCGTGGTGATTCATTCGTGGAGTGGGATGGCTTCAGCACCAAGCTCCCCAGATCCCCACGGCTAATGCTTCTGACGGAGGGTTCCCGTCCCTTAGGCATGAGGAGTGGCATCCAAAATAAGAAGCATCTCATTCTGTGGCGTGTAGGGAGGAGAGGGGGGAGGTAAGGAAGCAAGGACCATGTACAAGGAAGCAAAGAAGGCGGTAATTGAAGGCACACTCCCTGCCCAGCCTGGGACCAGGCCCTTGGCAGGGTCATCTCCTGTCAGCCGTACAACCAACGAGACTCATATCATCGTTGCCACTTACAGACAAGGAAACTGGGGTCAGACAAGCTAAATCAGCGTCCCAGGCTCTGACTCACCACACACCATGGATGGAGCAATACTTAGATGATTTCCAATCTTGAGAACAAGGCAAGAGAGTCACTGAAATGCACGGGGGTCATTGAATCAGCAAAATCAGTAAAGTGAGGATTAACATGCCTGTCGCTAATTTGTCACTGTTAACTACCAAAAAAAAAAAAAAAAGTCTCTGAAATTTGATTCTTACTACAGATGTAAATTTTTACAAATTATATGCAGGAGCTCCTGGTTTTGCAAGAAACAACATTGTACCCAAGTACACATCTAAGGCCTATAGAGGACCTATGTGTGTACATCCAAGACCTCTTACATTGAAGTCTGTAAAAATCTAGCAGTACCCAGTTTTCCAACTTTTTATAATGGCTATGAACCCTCTGTGGTGGGTTAGGTGTGTTGTATAACATCAAAACATGACACTATTTGTAGGAAATTTACATTTCCTAAATAAGTAACACGTTATTAACGGTTATACTTTTATTTTAAATATTAAGACATGAACAGAGTTTGAGATGTCAAAATATTTTTTAAGTGCCTGTTACTAAAAGCATAGTAAGATGCACAGAATTCTTTTTTTGTCAAAATCCAGTTCTCAAAAGAGTTCCTAACAATAACAATTTCTAATACATAAGAATAAGGTCACGTTGATGGTACTTTCTATCTCTGAGTTAAAAATTTTCGCTACCCCCAGTTTAGAGGTAAGAGGGGAAAACCGGAAGGATAAACCACCTATTTCATAAGTCAACCTCATACTTAATTCTTTGGGCATCACTACCTCCAGATTCTGTCTTACGAATAATGTTCGTATGCTAAGTTTGCTTTTATAATCAGGTTCCACTCAGCTCATTAAAGCCCTCTCTGTTGCTTCAAGGGGCTTTGCAGTGTGGGTGCCATTTATAACCACTAATGAATGTTATCGGTTATTTATCCAAACGTTAGGAAATGAGGTCTAAACAGGTTGGATGATAAGAAGAGTGTTGAAAGTGCATCTGTTTAAGAATGATGGGCCCCATTCAGGCCAGTATGTTTCAGCAAATCTCTGGAAATTTACATTGATGAAAATGTTGAAGGGTGTAGGAAATTCTATAAATAAACAAGAAAAATTAAATGCATATGATTAGAAAGAAAGAAAATTATCTCTGTTTACAGATGACATGATTGTCTGCATAGCAAATTCCAAAGAATCTATAAAAAAAAAAAAAAAGAAAACTCATAGAACTAGTGGGCTCAGCAAGGTTTCAGGATACAAGGTCAGTCCACAAAATGTAATCACATTTCTAAATATTAACAATGAACAATGTGAAAACCAAAATTAAAAGCACAATACCATTCACAGTCACTCCAAAGAAAATAAATATTTTGGTATAAATTTATCAAAACATGTACAAGATCTATATGCTGAAAATTAAAAGATGCTAATGAAAGAAATCAAAGACCTAAATAAGTGAAGAGATACACCATGTTCATGGATTAAAAGACACAAAGGAGCAAGGATGTCAGTTCTCCCCAGGTTTATCTACAGATTTAATGCAATTTCTGTCAAAATTCCAGCAAAGCTCGTAGATATATTCAAGTTTTTCTAAAAATTCCAAGGTACAGACCTTGAAATAGCTCAAACACTCTTATGAAAGAAAGATCAGTAGGAGAAATCACTCTATTCAATGTAAAAATTTATTATATAGCTACAGTAATCAAGACAGTATGGTTTTTATTGGTGGAGTCATAGACATAGATCAATAGAACAGCACAGAAAATCTAGAGAAAGAACCACACAAATATACTCAGTTGGGTTTTGTATAAAGGTACAAAAGTAATTCACTGGAGGGAGCATAGTCTTTTCAATAAATGTTAGAGCAATGGGATATCCAGAGGCAAATAAAACCTCAGCCTAAACCTTGTACTTTATATGAAAATGAACTCAAAATGAACTCACAATCCTAAATATAAAATGTAAAAGTAAAAAACTTTTTTTTAAAAAATAGAAAATTGTAGGGACCTAGGGCTAAGCCTCAAGAATACTTTGATTTGACGCCAAAAAGCACAATCCATAAAGAAAAGTTTGATAAATTCGTCAAAATTTTAAACTTTTGCTCTGAAAAAGACCATAGTAAGGGAATGAAAAGACAGGCTACAGCCTAAGAGAAAATATTTGCAAGCACATATCTGACAAATGACTAATACCTAGAATATATGGAGAACTCACAAAATTTAACAATTTTTTTTAAATCCAAATAAAAAATGGAGGAAATATACAAACACTCCACTGGAGAGGATATACAAATGGCAAATAAGTCCATGAAAAGACACTCAACATCACTGATCCTTAGGGAACTGAAAATTGGAACCACAGTGAGAGAGAGACCACTGTGCACTCAACACAATTGCTAAGATCAAGTAACAACACCAGATATCAGCAAGGGTGCAGAGAAACTGCTTCAGCCATACAGAGCTGGTGGGAATGTAAAATGGAACAGCCACTCTGCAGAAGCACTTGGCAGTTTCCTATAAAACTAAACATGCAGCTGCCATACCACTCAGCAATTGCACTGTTGGGCATTTATCCCAGAGAGATGGAAACTTATGTTCACACAAACACTTGTGCATGAATGTTCATAGCAGCTTTATTCATAAAATTCAAAAACTGTAAACAACCAGATGTCCTTTAATGGGTGGCTGGTTAAACATGTGATACATCCATGCCGTGGAATACTACTCAGCAATAAAAATAATTTCCCATATGAGCAACAACTTGGATGACTCTCGAGAGAACGATGCTGAGTGAAAAGTCAATCCCACAGGGTTACGTGCCATACAGTTCCGTTTATACATCTTGAAATGCAAAATACTAGAAATGGAGAACAGATTAGAGCTTGCTAGAGAGGAGGGTAGAGGAGAGGACGAGTGACACAAGGGATCCTTAGGACGGAAACGTTCTGTGTCTTGATTGTGTCAATGTCAAAATCCTGGCTGGGATACAGTATGGTTTTGCAAGATATTACCCTTGGGGGAAACTGGGTAAAAGGCAGACAGGATGTCTTTTTATTGTTTCTTAAAACTGCATGGGAATCTATGATTTCTGCAATTATCTCAGAATCCATAATTATCTTGGAGTAAAAAGTTTAATACAAACAAAATAAAAGGTTTAGCTTAGGTTAAGGCATTTATACTATCTCTTGTTAGTCCCTAATGAAGACAAAGAATTGAACTATGCCAAAATCTAGCAGAACAGACATTGGTTGTCTTTGGTTAACTTTTAATCATATGCATCTGTGAAAGAGGGAGAAGATTTAAGGTTCCTTAAATGTATTCAACTTCAGATTTAATACATATTAATAAGAATTCAACTTATCTCTATATAGATTTTATGTGGGACACTTAAAAAGGAAGGGTATCTTCAAGTTTCTGATATAATCATGTTGAGTAAGCTACAGTTACCTGAGTCTGTACATACTGATTCTCCCCTGAGGTTTATAGCAAAGAACTGTACTCCCAGCAATCTTCCTGGAATATTCCTAAATATTCTGGGAAAGAACTCTTTTGTTTCTATCAATAACTATATCCTGACCCCCATGTTTTTATTTACAGTGATTGTACATATCCGTCATGTTGACAGAGAACATTCAATTCTGATGTTTTTCAATATACCTTGTATATATTGACACATTAGGAAAGAGTTATTTTTTGGTTGAACTGTATTTCTGCAACTTTTTCAGAAAGTCTGTATTTCACTTTTAATGAGTTAACCATCAAATACTGCTCTGAAAATAAAACATGTCTAGAATAATTTATTGATGCACATTTGATTGCTGTAACAGCAAGTCTGTTATTAGAAAATTTGAATTATAATGAAGCTATGGTTTATCTATGCTATGTAATGCACGTGGAGTGTGAAATCTATTTTCAACACTAGACATGTCTATTTAACCAAAGACTGTTTCATTCTTGATATGATTCTCATGCTCAATTAAATAAAATTATGATATTTATACATAGTCCTTTCATGTAATATTGCAAATTGACATTATTCTATTCCTAAGAAAGTAGACATTATTATAATACATCAGCAGTTAAATTTCCACTAAATAGAAAACAATTAGCAGGGGAGCTTTGTCAATAGGATTCTTTAAGCTTCTGAGTACGATGCACTTAACTTGCAGACTTGAAAATGCTGATGTAGCCACACTTTGGCATTCCTGCTCTTGGAAGTATTTGCCATTTTTAGTGTACCTGTTATGCCTAGAGCTCAGGGTTATGAAGAAGCTCCCTTTCACTGCTGAGAAAACATGCCCAAGGAGTCCCACATCAAGGGTAGCACACACACACACACACAAAAGACACAGGTCTGCAAGAGTGATCAATCCTGCAACTTTCATAGACCAGCTGATATCCCAGCGTCTCAGAGATTTTCCCGTCCACCACTTAGAGACCGCTCGGCCCATTTATCCAGGACTGAGGGTTCTCCAGGACACGGGGCTTTCAGTGGTAGAGTCAGGAAGGTCTGGGCAAATGGAGATGGATCAGTCACCCCCCTGACAGGACCTCAGGGCCTCGGGTCCTGAGCAGGTCATCTCCAGAAGTGACCCATCTCTGAAACTGTGCCTTCGGACACCTTCTGCAGCTGCACCTTTTCTCCTACGGCCTTCTGTCCTGCTGCCAGACTCCCGAGGTTCTTGATTCATCATCTGAATTCGCCTGCTCAAGGAGTGACCCACCACAGGGTAAGATTCCATGGAGAACAAGGCCCTGCCCTCAGGAAGCTTCCGCTTGGTAAACAGTCCGTAAACAACCAGGTTTTCAAGCCAGGTCTTCTGGAAATGTCTGTAGATTCTCCAACACTTTGGCCAGTATCCCCAACATCCCTACTGCTTTCTGTTGGAACCACCTGGCACACCTCCTCCCCCACCCCCGCCCTGGATACACTGGTTGTTCATCTCTGCAACCAAGTAATAACACAGGAAAGTCACAGCGCCAGAATTGGTCCCATCTTAGATCCAGGGCCCACATCCTCCCCGGGGCCCTCCACACCGCCAAGCTCCTCCTTGGGTGCTCCCCCTTCTCTCAAGCAGATGTCAGGGCCACTCCACAGTCTTCAGCCCTGGGAGCCTGTGCCCTCGTTCCCCTCCCTGAGGACTCGGAAGCCTTCCGAGGAGCACCACCTCAGCTCCGTTCAGAATTGCCCATTGCCTTCCCTCCTCTTTCAAACGGCTCCCCTGCGGAGAGGTTTCCCACCACAGCTGCGGGATGCAGTCACCAGCAAAGACAAGTGATCCGAGGCAGAAGCCAGTACCACGGAGCAGGGTGGGACGAGGGGGAGCTTCGGGTGTTCTTTAAGGGTAGCGGATACACCACATGATGGGAACTAAGCTGGGGAAAGAAGGAAGTGAAGTCAAGGAGAGATGACCTCAGGGAGAAGCTGGACCAGCTGTCAGGGGACCCAGGACAGCAAAGAATAGCTGTGCTAACCTTAAGAATAGAACTGTCAGTTATCTTCCCGTCAAAAATGGTTTTTTTCAGGGGCACCTGGGTGGCTCAGTGGGTTGAGCCGCTGCCTTCGGCTCAGGGCATGATCTCAGGGTCCTGGGATCGAGTCCCACATCGGGCTCTCTGCTCAGTGGGGAGCCTGCTTCCCTCTCTCTCTCTCTCTCTCTCTCTGTCTGCCTCTCTGCCTACTTGTGATCTCTGTCAAATAAATAATAATTTTTAAAAAATCTTTAAAAAAATGGGTTTATTCAGGAATGGTAGAGAATGGCAACTTGGGCGAAGCAGGCTGTGGCAAAATCCACGCAATTCCACAAAACAAAGGAGAGGACGGTCTTTCGTAGAGGAAACAGGGGAGGTGGGTGAGCTGTTACAGATAAAATGTTCATTGGCGTAAACGGGGAGTTCAACGTGCAGTGGCTTTTCATTGGCTGAGTTGTGACAGTCTCCCATTGGCTGGGCTGTGGGAGCGGGGAGGAGAGAACCCTTTCTCCCTCCTGCCTGGAGAGTGAAGTGGTAGCTAACTCAAGTGCCTGTCCCCGTGCCGGATAATTAATTCTTCCGGTTGGGTCTGCAATTGACAACCGACGGCAGGACGTGAGAGCCCCCCCTGCTGGCCTCCTCACGCCATGTTCAGTGAGATTTCCTTGTACCAAATTTCGGCAGCTGCAAGGGGGCACTTGAGCCGACCAGCTGCAAGGCCAAGTCGCTGTAAACAGGGAGACGTGGGAACTGGTGCTCCCTAGAGCCGAACTGTCAGTTATCACCACGGCCAGGCTGTGGCTGTGGGAAGCCGCTGGAGTGACCAGAAGATGGTGGTGAAGGTGAGCCAGATGCCTTGGTCAATGAGTGAACAGTGAGCAGGAGGTGGGAGGGGCCAGCAGGGAGGAGGGAAAGAGGGGCACCTGAGCCCGGTGGCGGGTGCTCGCCATGTTTGTTTGTGGGGGTTTTTTTAAGATTTTACTTATTTATTTGACAGAGAGAGAGAGAGAAATCACAAGTAGGCAGAGGGGCAGGCGGGGGGCGGGAACCAAGCTCCCTGCTGAGCAGAGAGCCCGGTTCGGGGCTGGATCCCAGGACCCTGAGATCATGACCGGAGCAGAAGGCAGAGGCTTAACCCACTGAGCCACCCAGGCGGCCCCTCCACCCCCCCCACCCCCCCCACCCCCCCCACCCCCCCCACCCCCCCACCCCCCCACCCCCCCACCCCCGCCATCTTCTTGACAACGCTTGCTGAGACTAATCTCAAGTGGTGCTCTTTGAAGGAGCGGGGCTGTTTTGTCTTGTTCTCCTGGAGGAGTAGTGATTTCAAATAGAGCGGCATGGCTTGAATCTGTTGTTTCTCAGCTTCGTGAATTTGAGAAGTGAGTGAATCCCTTGAATCTCGGCTTCTTTGTGTGCAGAGCAGGAAGAGTATCACCAAGCGCTTGGCTGAGCATAGGGGTGAAAGATAGATGGTGGCACGATGTCCCGTTCTTTTCACATTTCGTATTAGCCATTTGTCCGTGTGTCATACTCCTCGGTAAGACTGTGAGCTGCTTGAGGGGGCTGATTTCACACTGTGCTCTGTTCATGGCTCGCAAGGTAAGCACTCGACTAACGTTTTGGCAAGAATGTGGGCTTTGGGCCAGAGTCCCTCCCCAAGTCCCATGGGTACCTTTCACGGACACATTTTTTTTTTTTTTTTACTCTTTCTCCTGCTGTGACTCTCATCCCTAGCATTCATGCCCCTCACTGAGATCGTGCGTCCTCCTGGACACTTCCAGATAAACTGCTGACCCTGCCAGAGCTTCTGACTTCCCAGGCTTCCAAACCTGGAATTTTTCAGGAGATTTTTCAGGAGAGCCTGGCAAAGGATCGCTGCGCCACCTGCTGGCGATACCCGGGAACTTCACCCTTTTCAGAACCTGGAATCCGAGGACAAAGAATCCCAAATCCAGAATGCAGGATCAGGGCCAGAGAGAAAGTGCGGCCCTGAGCCACCTTTAATGAACTATCCGTGGTGGACATGAATGCACACCACGCTCTCTCTTTGAAAACATACGCAGATACGTGTTTTCCCGGCACATGATGACAGGACAGATACAATATGACATTCTGATAGTGATTTTTAATTAAGTGTCTAATTATTTCAATTATTTGTAATTATTTATATGTTAATGTTTATTAAAAAATTATTTAATTACGACAGTTCCTGTCGTTGAACTACTATAAGCTAGGTTTTTCACATACTTTAAAAAAAAAAAAAAACCTCATTTGGTTTTTGCATCTGCCTTGCAAGGAAGAAAATGCTTCTGTTTTCCACGTGGGAAACCTGCAGCTCAGCAAGCTCTTCAGACCTGCACTCCCAGCGCCCAGGACCAGGTAGGCAGCCCAGCAGGTACTAAACCCAGGAAGGGACGCCTAGGTGGCTCAGTTTGGTTAAGCACCTGCCTTCGGCTCGGGTCATGATATGGGGCTTCTGGGATGGAGCCTCGCATTGGGTTCCTTGCTAAGCAGGGAGCCTGCTTCTCCCTCTGGCTCTACTGCTCCTTCTGCTTGTTCTCTCCCTCTCTCTGACAAATAAATAAAGAAAATCTTAAAAAAAAAAAACAAAAAACAAGAGTGACTCAAGACTGTCTGACTCCAGCCGCCCCTCCCCCCTCTCAACACTTGTAGGGGTTTCAGGAAGATCCTGGTCCTTTCCATGTAATTTTCCTTCCATTCTCCACCAGCGTGAGTGGCCGTCCCTGGCATGGCCTCAGGTTTAAGCAGGTGCCGCTTCCAGCAAATTGAAGGACCGCTGATGTGTGGTCCAGGCCTGCTATGATCCGTTCACCAGGTGTGCCCTCGTTAGCCCCTGCCCCAACCCTGGGAGGGAGGTCCTCCTCTAATTGCCAAGTGAGAAAACCTGCCTGCAGTCACAGGGCTAGGAATCACTGGTACCTCACGTCCATGCTCTGAACCACCACTCAACAGGCTACTCCGGGGATTTTTCAGTATCAGATTGTGATTCAAATTTTTTATCTTGATTTGGTAATTAAGAATGGTAATGCAGACCCAGTCCCCCAGCCAGGCAGTAGGTCCCCATCTCCTTTCCAGCCCCCACTTCTTGGCTCTTCCGGCCCTTCCAATGTCTTTGTAGCCAAGTCCCTACATTAAATCCCTGTTTACTGGAATTATCTAGAGTGTTTTTCTCATTGGACACCGATTAACACCTTCTAACAAGGAAGAAACATTCTTGGCATCGATCTCTTAGGTTCTCATGGAATAAAAAAAATTTGTTTCTGTCTTAACTTACATTTCCTGCGTCATACAATGTTTTAATTACTTTTAAGATCATGCTCTGGACCTCTCTGACGTGAACACCACTTTTTTATAGATAATTGTGGAAGAATGATGTAGTTGACCTAAAAGTATTTGGGAACAGTGAAACAGTATGACTGTTGGGAGTTGGTTGGTTTTGAAACATAGCAATTATTTTTTTTTTTATTCATCTGTGGTGTACTTCATTCAGCAAAGTGGCTGGTGATTTTTTTTTTTTAAGATTTATTTATTTGACAGAGATCATAAGTATGTAGAGAGGCAGGCGAGGCGGGGAGCAGGCTCCCTGCTGAGCAGAGAACTCGATGTGGGGCTCGATCCCAAGACCCTGGGATCATGACCTGAGCCGAAAGCAGAGGCTTTAACCCACTGAGCCACCCAGGCTCCCCTGATTTTTTTTTTTTTTTTTAATAAAGATTCAAACAATTCCCTCTTCAGACACTCTACTGAGAAAGGAAAAACTGCTCTATCCTGAAATCTGGCTGGCAGAGCAGACACAAAGCCAGCTGCAAAGTTAACTAGAAACAGTGTTACTCCCAAGGTCAGAAACCCCCGTTTTGAGTGACTTCTGTTTTCTTGGTGAGAAACTGTGCCCTAAAATCATTGGCTGTCGGAAACTTTGCTCTTTAAAATCCAATCGGTGAGAATGAAAGATCCCACTTTTGCCGGAAGATCTGTGTCTTTAACATAGAGAAACAGGCACAGTTTCAACCCAAATGCAGTCTCCAGATAAGGGTTTTCTAGACAAGACATTTCTATTGCTAATTTCCAAGAAGTAAAGCCGTGAGTCTGATTTGCAGTTAACACCCAAAACTGACCTCTAACACACAGCCCGTTTGCTTGAGGCTATCCAAACATTACTTCATTTAAATTTTACCTAAACTCCCTTCCCCCAGATTACATAATAACCTTATCTCTTTCTTTCTTTGGTCAAATGCCCCAGGGCTCTGCTGGTATGCAGGCTGTATTTCCTTGAACCAATAAACCTGACTTTGTCAGACTTGGGGTTTGTCCAGATGGTCTTTGGCTGAGCTGAGCAGGCTAGGACAGCATCCACAGATCCAAATGTTCTGCCTCATATTGAGGACCGCCGCCTCCCTTCCCAGCCATCAGGAAAGCTGAATTCTTATTCAGAGTTCTTTGACAGGCGTAAAATAGATAAAAAGAATAGAATGGGTTGGGAGCGGTTATTCATCTAAATTCAGAGACAAGCAAACAAGATCATCTTTATTCCCCAACAGAGGATGCAGCCAAATTATTCTTATAATCCTCATTTAGTGATTCGCTCCCTAGAAGATGATGATGAGTAAACACTTAATATCACTATCAAAGCTGTATTGGAAGGCCCCGTTCTGTAACCCGTGAGACATTCTGTCTCCAACAATTTATTAAGTATTGGCTTAGTTAGAACCACTCAGTAAGTTTTGAGATGTCCTGCCATGATAACCAGTAACTTCCATATCATCAGCTTAGTGGAGTTAGACTGTATCATGATGTTTTGGTTATCTGTTGCTGTGTAACAAATTACCCCCACACTCAGCAGTTGAACACAACGAACATTTATCATGTCACGCAGTTTCTGAGGCCGGGAATTCTCATTATGCACATTGCTAGAATTCTTATGGAATTTAAATCCAGATAAAAATAAAGTTGCTACTGCTCCTAATTGAATGGAGATACTATATATGTAAATTACATTCATATAAATGCAACTTTATGAAAGCCTTTGTCATTGTCTGTATTTGTATATACAGTCTGCATTTTCACATTACTCAGGTCAGGAATACAAATATGGTTTGTGTTAGGATCCATAACCCATGGAAATGGCACAGTTCAAAAGCTGAGCAAGTCAGGGGCACCTGGCTGGCTCAGTTGGTGGAGCACAGGACTTGTGATCTCGGGGTTGTGAGTTTGAGCCCCACGTTGGGTGTGGAGATTACTTGAAAATAAAATCTGAAAAATAAGAGCATGTTTATGATAATATCAAAATATTTTAGGAAAACAAAATGACAATTAATTAATGATTCTGTTCATATGATTGTGCCCAAAGAAAAACTAAGTGGGAGATCATCTATATATATATTAGTATAATTAATTAGGATCCTGAAGTAAACTTTTGCTTTATACAATAACCCATGTTGCAATGGCCATTTAAAGTAAATCAGCACTGTCTTTTTTTTTTTTTTTCTGTCCTCCTATTTGTATTAAAAATAGAAAAGGTATGGAGTGCCTGGATGGCTCAGTTGGTGGAGCGTGTAGCTTCTGATCACAGGGTCATGGGTTGGAGCGCCACCAAAATGCGCAATGTGGAGCTCCAACCCACCCTGATGCAGATTATAATACGTATTTATTCTACGTGGCATATTTTTATAGGTGACATCGTATTTAACATGCAATCTGGTAACCTGTCCATATTTGAAACACCTCATCAGGACTTCACAAAAGATGAGGCAGAGTGGAGTACCAGCTGGGTCCAGGTCAAGGGACTCAGACAGACCTGAGGCTGAGTACTGGCTATGCCACTTACTACTGCGTGACCTTGAACAAAGTACTTGACCTCTCTGACCTTCCATTTTCTCCATAGTAAACTGGGAGTAATAATACATAAATGCCATAAGAGTTGTTCTGAAGATTAAATGAGATGTGTAAGTACCTCTGGGTGCTGTGCCTGGCACGTCAGTCATTCTTTAAGTGGCAGCTGTAATTATAGTCGGTCCCACATAAAAAAGGCAGTGAAACCAGGTACAAATATAGAGAGCCATTTTCAGTGTCCATTGGTCAATTTGAGAAGTTAAAATTCTGTTAATAAATACTAAAGAATGTATACGGGTAAGCATAAAGCTCTTTTGTGATACTTTATGTTTTGTCTCCTTTTATTTTTCTGTTAGTCTAATATACCTTCACCCATACCTTTATGCAGAGTCTCTCTGCATCATTTTGTTTGAGGTATGTGTCTTGCTTGCAGCATATTGTTGGGTCTAGTTTTATGCCTCAAAGTGAAAATCTTACTCTTTTAGTAGATGAGTTATGCCTGTTCACATTTATTGATGTAACTGGTATGTTTGGTCTCTGGCCAATTTTATAGTGATATCTATTTTATTTACAGTACTTCCTTTTCTAAAAGATGTGCATTCTTGGGGTGCCTGGGGGGCTCAGGTAAGTGTCCAACTCTTTGTTTCGCTCAGGTCATGATTTCAGAGTCATGAGATCAAGCCGAGCGCCTGCTTCAGATTCTCTCTTTCTGCCCCTCCCTCTCTCCACCCCCACACTCGCACACGCTCTTAAAAAAAAAAAAAAGTGTGCATTCTTTTTTTTTTTTTTTTAAGATTTTATTTATCTGACAGACAGAGATCACAAGTAGGCAGAGAGAGAGGGGGAAGCAGGCTCCCCGCTGAGCAGAGAGCCCGATGCAGGGCTTGATCCCAGGACCCTGGGATCATGACCTGAGCCGAAAGCAGAGGCCTTAACCCACTGAGCCACCCAGGTGCCCCCAAAGTGTGCATTCTTTACTATTATTTATTAAAACATTCTTGGTATTTAGGAAAGTTCATATTTCTTCTGGTGGTTACCTCTGTACTTAGGCCTTGTTTCTTCTGCAGTGTCTAATTGGCTGTTAATTCCCGTGTGTGGTTCATCTCTAGAGCTTTCATTTGTGTCTTTTTTACATCTTTCTTGTCTCTGTTTAACACATTTAAGCTTTTCCTTCTTGAGCATAATTAACAGTTATATTAACTGTTTGCTTTGTCTACTGACCTAATCATCTTGTCATTTCTGGGTCTGTTTCTGTAGATTTGCTTTTCTCCTCACTGTGGGTTGTATTTTTCTGCTCCTTCACATGCTTAGAATATTTTTTTTTAAGATTTATTTTTAAGTAATCTCTAGGTCCAATGTTGGGCTCGAACTCACAACCCAAGGTCAAAAGTCGTGTGGTCTACCGACTGAGCCAGCCACATGCCCCTGTGTGCTCAGAAATTTTTGACTGAATACCAGAACACCAGAATTTTTTTTTTAACTGAATATTGTATCTTGTTTTGAGTACTAGATGTTTTTGTATTCCTATAAATATCATTGAGCTTTGTTCTGGGATGAAGTTAAGCTATTTAAAAACAGTTTGATCCTTTCCATTTTGCTTTTTGGGTTGGTTAGGTGGGATCAGAACAGCCTTTCGTCTGTGACTAATATGACTCCATTACTGAGGCAATAACTTTCTGAGTACTCTACTCGCTCACCATGAGTTGTGAGGCTTCCCACTCAGGCTGGTGAGTGCAAGAACAATTCCTAGCCCCTTGTGACCTCTCAGATCTCTTTAATCTGAAAGGCTCGTTCTTTCCACAGCCTTGAGTACTTTCCTGGTAACCATGCACTGAGGAGACTAGAAAAAGACCCTCTGCCAATCTCTGGCACCGTGTGCGTGTGTGCGTGTGTGTGTGTGTGTGTGTGTGTACACACGCAGCTGTCTCCTGACACCTTGCCCTGCACACGATAGCCGTTTGGGCCTCCCAGAACTTCTGATCCCATTTCCTCAACTCAGGGAAACCCTTGGGCTCTACTTCGCTCCCCCACAACCTGGAGATAGTCTCCAGACAGCAAGGTCGGCACTCACTCTCCTCTCCTTGTATGTTTCCTCTCTCAGGAATCCTTGTTCTTCCTTATGTGAGGTGCAATGTCTGAAAACCATTGTGTCAAAGCTTTTGTCTTTTTTTTAGTCATGTTAAGGGGGGAGAGTGAATCCAGTCCCTGTTACTCTATCATGCTAGAGGCAGAGTCCTTTGTAAGTTTTTAATGCCCTTGCTCTTCTGTTTTTTCTTTTTTTTCCCCTTTTTTTGTTTTTATTTCAGAACCAGAAGTTTGTACACCTCAATCCTTTTCACCTATCTCACCATCCCCCCCCACCCCCCCGCCCCCAGCTTCTCTCTGGTAACCAGCAGTTTGTTCTCTGTATTTAAGAGTCTTTTATTATTTGGGGTGGTTTTTTTGTTTTTTTAGATTCCACATATAAGTGAAATCACATGGTATTTGTCTTTCTCCGACTGACTTACTTAGCATGATGCCCTCCAGGTCCATCCATGGTGTTACAAATGGCAAGATCTTGCTCTTTTTTATGGTTAAGTAATATTCCTGTGTGTGTACCACATATCACATCTTTTTTTATTCATTTATCTCTCGATGGACACTTGTGTTGCTTCCATAACTTGGCTGTTGTTTAAGTAATCCTGCAATGGGCATAGGCCGCATGTACCTTTTTGATTCATGTTTTCATTTTCTTCAGGTAAATACCCAACAGTGGAATTCATGGATTGTGTGCTATTCCTATTTTTAATGTTTTAATGTACTTCCATACTGTTTTCCACAGTGGCTAGTGTACCAGTTTGCATTCCCACCAACAGTGCATGGGGTTCCTTTTCCTCCACAGCGTCATCAACACTTGCTATTTCTTGTCTGCCGATACTAGCCATCCTGACAGGTGGGAGCTGGTATCCCACTATGGTGTTGATTTGCATTTCCCTGATGGTGAGTGATGCTGAGCATCTCTTCATGCATCTGTCGGCCCTCTGGATGTCTTCTTTGGAAAAATGTCAATTCAAGTCCTCTTCCCACTTCTTAATTGAATTATTTGGGGTTTTTTGAGTTGTAAATATTCTTGATATATTTTGGATATTAACCTCTTACTGGTTGCATCATTTACAGATATTTTGTCCCATTCAATAGGTGTCTTTTTGTTTTGCCAACAGTTTCCATTGCTGTGCAAAATCCTTTTATTTTGGTGTAGTCCCAGTAGTTTATTCTTGCTTTTGTTACCATTGCCTAAAGAGAACTATCCACAAAAATTTGCTATGGTTGATGTCCAAGAGATTACTGCCTATGTTTTCTTTTAGGAGCCTTCTAGTTTCAGGCTCATATTTAGGTCTCTCCTTTATTTTCTTATTTAATTTTTATCATCTGGTTCATTTTTTTTAATCAGTATTCTTTAAAGCCCACCTTTTATCTACAATAACTAGTAAGCTCATTCTATTTTCTACTTCCTTTTTCCCTTCTCTGATATTTAGTTTCTCTATTTCAATTTTGTTATAATATATAACTTCTGTACACTGGTCTTCTACCTTTGTCCCAATTTTTTATTTAATCTTAGAGGTACAATTATATGCTTCAAAATAATCACCATTATGTTTCCTGAAGTTTTCGCAGTCATCATTTGGTTAAATAATACTCATCCTGTAGTAAATCTCAAGGAGGATTGATGGATGCAGATTTCCCTATGTTATTATGTCTAAAACTATTTTTCTTTAGCATTGATATTTGAAGAACAACTTGGTTGGATAAAACCCTTGGGTTTTCTTGGAGGTTTTTTGGTATTTTGTTGTTGTTTTTTTTTTAAATGGTGTCCATTGTTGCTTTCTTGGTATGTAGACTGAAAAGTTTGCTGCCAGACTAATTCTTCTTTCTTTTGTAACTTATTTGATATTTTTGCCTGGAGGCCTTTCAGACTTTTGAAATCTAATAGTTTTATTAGGCAGTATCTCAGAACTGGTATCTCTGGGGTAATTTCCCCAGTACCCAGTGAGCACATTCAGTGAATAGGTCTTTTCTCATTTCTTCTTGCCATTCTGGTCAGTCATCAAATTAATACTCAAATCCCACAAGTAACTAGATAGTTATGTGCTTGAATCAGTAAAGATCAACACTTTGAATTAAAATATCAATTTGACTGCTAAATGCTAACCCACATGAGTTCTAACCAGCAACCTGGAAGAAAATTGCGTGGAGAAGCAGACCATACAACAAATGTCATAGAAGCAAAACAAATTTTTACTTACTTTCCAGTATGCTTTGGAAAACTTATGGAAAACTAAAAAAACAAAAAAAACAAAAAAAACAAAAAAAACAAACCTTATGGAAAACTGATTTCTTTATGACAGCAAACTCACATTGGAGTGAGTTCAGGTTATTCAACACTGAGATGCTGCTGGATACTAACTTAATGTTTCTTAGTTAACAAGTATGAAGTAATAGGACATGTAAGAGAATGTAACAGACTTCCATTCATGTAACATCCCCCTAGATTTACAAGATCTTAACATTTTGCTTCAGATTTCCTAAAGAAATAAAGTGATACCCTTAACCCTTTCCTCTCCCTTCTTTCTTCCTTTCCCCAGGGTCACTGCTATGCAACAGATGGCCAGTATATCATCCCACATTTATTTTCACGAACCGTGTGTTCCCCCACACAGTATATCGTACTGTTTTATGTTCTTTAAAAATTAATATAATTGGAATCTTTGGCCAATATCTTTCTGTAGCATTGTGTGTTTATGCTTTATTTTATGGTACATGTGGTAGGGCCTGCCAATGGTTTCCGTATCTAATCCCCAGAATCTGTGAATGAGTTGGCAAAAGGGACTTTGTCTTTGTGATTAAATTAAAGATCTTGAGATGAGGAGATTATTCTGGAATATCTGGGTACAGCTAATGTAATCACAAGTCTTTCTAGGTGAATGAGGGAGGCAAGAAAGTCTGAGTGGGCGTGATGTAATGTGAGAAAGACTCAGTTGGCTACTGCGGGCTTTGGAGATGGGGCCATGGGCCAAGAAATACAGGCAGCTTCTAGAAGCTGGAAAAGGCAAGGAAAATGTCAGCTGTGCTGACACCTTGATTTAAGTTCATTGAGAACCAGTTTAGACTTCTAACCTCCAAAACTTTAGGACAATAAATGTATGGTTTTGTTTGGTTTTGTTTTTAAGATTTTATTTATTTATTTGACAGAGAGAGTGAGAGAGCACAAGCCGGGGGAACAGTGGGGAAAAAAAGAGGTAGAAGCAGACTCCCTGCCGAGCAAGGAGACCGATATGGTGCTCGATCCCAGGACCCTAGGATCATGACCTGAGCTGAAGGCACCCCAATTAGTGTTGTTTTAAGCCACTAAGTTTGTGATAATTTGTTACAGCAGCCATAGGAAACTTATACAGTATATATTTCTGACAAATTAGCTCCTATAGGGGCACCTGGGTGGATCAGTCATTAGGCATCTGCCTTCAGCTCAGGTCATGATCCCAGGGTCCTGTCATTGAGCCCCACATCGGGCTCCCTACAGAGGGAAGCCTGCTTCTCCCTTTCCCACTCCCCCTGCTTATGTTCCCTCTCTTGCTGTCTCTCTCTCTCTGTCAAATAAATAAATGAAATCTTAAAAAAAAAAATTAGCTCCTATAAAAAAGGAGTAACACGTGAAGGATAAGACCCAGTTAAATACAAAACTCAGTTTACATGAATGAATTGGATCTTGCTGTTTAATGAGGTTAAATTAGGGCTTCTCCTTACTTAAAAAAATAATAATAATGCTAGTCACTTTTTATTCATTATGCCAAAGACCTAAGTCATAAAAATTGGGAGAAATGAAAGAGTCTGATGTAGTCCCTACACATATACAATAAAAGGTTTTCTTAATATAAATGGGCATAACTATTAAGAATATAGGATTTTTGTAAAAAATTGAAGCCCAGTAGATTTTGAAATCTGGAATCTAGAATAAAGATAAAATATAATAAACAAAGGAAGGATCTATCTGCCCACACATGTAAGGTTAAAATTTCTAGACAAATGATGGTCCTCATAATTTGATATTAGAAAAATCCTCAGCAACATATAAAGCAGACCCACGATAGTTCCACTTGACTTGATTTTCCTGCCTATATAGCTTTATTTTGGGAAAAAAAATACAAGCTACTATGTATAGAGACAGAAACTGTGAAAAATAAAATTAGTAAATATCAAGCTTCAGAACTATTTGCATTCATGTTAGAATATTTCATTATAATCATTTTAAATTCCCACAATTTAATCTCCCCCCTCAATTCCTTTTTAATGATTTCCTACAAACTCATAGAAATTTAAAATTGGTGATTTTTCTGAGCATGCCTAAGAAAGTATCCTGGGATGTCTGTGTATTTTTCACAATTGATTATTTTGAGCCTTTTGAAATCACAGGGTTCAATAGCCAGTGCAACAAGTCTTTTCCCATCTATTAAGTGATGGAAAATCATGAGTTCCCCCCAAAACAAAAATGATCCAAGATCTGAGACCTGTGAAATGGCTCTGAGATTAAGGATAAGCTGAAGTAGACAATGAGAAGCATTTTTTTTCAATGAGAAACTTTTAAAATGTCCTTGAATCTAGGTGAAATGATAGGCAAATAAGTTTTTTAGTGTGAAAAAGATACATTAAGAAAAGTGTTTTATTTAAGCAAAATTCACATAACATAGAATTAGCCTTTTTTTTTTTTTTTTTTTTTTTTTAGGAGGTTGGGGCATGAGGGAGATGGGGAGAGAAAATCTTAAGCAGGCTCCATACCCAGCCCAACACAGGGCTCAATCCCACGACCCTGAGATTATGGCCTGAGCCAAAATCAGGAGTCGGACGCTTAACTGACTGAGCCATTCAGGGGCCCTAGAATTAGCCATTTTAAAATGTACAGTTTGGTGAGGTGCCTGGGTGGCTCAGTGGATTAAGCCTCTGCCTTTGATTCAGGTCATGATCTCAGAGTCCTGGGATCGAGCCCCATGTCGGGCTCTCTGCTTGGCGGGGAGCCTGCTTCCCCCTCTATCTCTGCCTAGGCGCCTCTCTGTCTACTTGTGATCTCTCTCTCTGTCAAATAAATAAATAAAATATTTTTTTAAGTGTACAATTTGGTGACATTTAGTACATTCACAATATTGTGCAACCAAAAAATTATGTTTTATATGTATTTGCACAGACCTTTAAGACACAGAATTATTCACCAAGTGTTAATATATAATTTCTACAAAGACTCTAATCATCTCAGCTAAAAGAGGTCAAGTATCAAATAGCTGTCAAACAGTGACAACTCTGTCCTTTCTGATGCCAGCAAAGATGTCTAAATCCCTTCAGCTAAAAAGTCAACAGAGATCAAAGAGCCTTCTAATGTTATCGCTGAGAAAAAATGTATGCTGTCTTTACACATTTTAATAAATCAGTCATGCCCAGTGACCTGCTGGGTGGATAATGTTTCACAGGCTTTTCAAGAGGAAGAGTCACAATGGCCAGGGTGAATTTGATAGGTATTTGTGACATTAGCAATAATGACCCCATGCCGATGTTTGTAATTTTTAGTACAATGTAATTTGGTCTTGTAATTTTTTAGCCATTTAGCAACTTCATATATGAGACCCAAATATTTGGAAAAGTTGATAAAATGATTTTTTATTCTCCAGTTAATTTGAACATAGACACTCTTGAATACTCACGGGATTTCACCTACTGAAGGAACAGTTTCTCCCCTTCTTCCACCTTTGAATCTGCCATTGCCACTTCCTATTGGCAGAAGGTGACAGGAAGTCAGCCGGCAAGACTGCTGGGGACTCCAAGATTCCACACTCCAAGAGGGTTTGCAGACTCCCAGCTTTCACATTACAGAACCAACTAGAAAAGGGACATTTCAGTTATAAGAGACAATTGGCCAATATTAACACAATCTAGCTCTTCAATTATTGTTTAAATGTCCATTCACCACCACCAAGAAACCTCATGCTTCCACCTCAAAAGACACAAGTACACATTATACAAGTAAAGATTTCTCTCTCTCCCTAAAAGGGGAGATTTAAAGGCCCTTCCTTCATTGTATCCCACCCTGGGTGATATTAATTCCTGTCCACATGTTCTATAATCCAAGAACCAAATTAGAAAGTTAATCATCACCCTCACTCCTCATATAAAATGACAGAGAAAAGGAGGAGGGAAATTTTTACAGATGAATATATAAACAACAAGAAAGAAAATATATCAGCCACTAAAGTCCTTATTATATAACTGGTCACAAGGCCATGGTTGATAAGCCTCACTTCCTTCTCCCATTATCCATTCCATGTTCCTTTTCATCTCTGGTAGCAGCTCAGGTGAGTTTCTTCCCCCAGAGGATGGACCCCAACCTTCTTTGCTGAAAGGACTGGTTCTCTAGCAGTCCTATCTTTACTGGTTGCTGTAGCCTTCCTTTACGTTTTACTAAGAGGTTTCCCACACATCATGCTCCCTTTGTGTATGAGGAGCCCTTTCCTCTTGGTAAACAGATCAGTCACCCAGAAAACCTGCCTGTTGGTTCAAGGGCATGAAGAACCCCCATGGTCAAATGTCAGTCCCTGCAGTGAACCTGCCCACCAGGTGGATCCCTTTGGAGATGGTGCCATATTGGAAACCAAGCACTGCCATCTGTTGGTGGCAGAGCCAGCGTGTAGTGGCCGCAGTAGCAAGACCACTCTTGTGAAAGGAAGCATAGGTTGTCGAGTCCACACATTGTCCACATCCCCACCTGCACGGGGCAAAGGCAGGGCTGGCAGGGAAAAGAGGCTAAGTGACATCCACAGAACAGGTCGTGGTGTTCTTCTGATTGTGAGGGTCCTCCTCTGTTCTCTGGTGCACATTCACATGGGGTGTTAGATGTTTTCCCAGCTTTGGCCCATTGCAAGCTGTCAATGAACATTCCCCCTTCTCAGGCCTCCTCTTCCCCAGTCTTTTATTTGCCAGGTCCCTGGCTATCTAGCCAAACCATTAACAATATAGACCATCTCTTTGGCTGTCTCTTCATCCGGGCAGTCCTGCCCAGGATTTATCTTCTGTGTCATCTTTCAGATGGCCTCCTGGGTGAAGCCACAACATTGCAGCTGTCCACTTCTGGCTGACTGAATCATAAACTGAGCTTAAGGGGCACGTGGATGGCTCAGTTGGCTCAGTGTCGGACTCTTGATTTTGGCTTGGGTCATGATCTCAGGGTCGTGGGATTGAGCTCTGCATCCAACTCAATCTGAGTGGGGAGTCTGCTTAAGATTCTCTCTCCCTATCCCTCTGTCCCTCCCCTCATACCCCCCGCCCCACTCAGAGCGCGCACACACACACACACACATTCTCTCTCTCTCTCAAAATAAATAAATAATTAATAACTAAAAAACGCTAAGCTTAAGATTTTCCGCAGTGATCTGGTCATAGAAAACTCCCCTTTGGAACTAGGTTATGTGGGCTGTAACCTGCCATCTCAGAACCAGAAGACCATTTCTTATCTAGATCCTGGTAAAATAAACGATGCCCATTCTTCAGCTAAATGCTTGCATCACTGGGCTCAGTTATTGGTTCTGCTTGAGAGAGGAAAAAGAGAAATGAAGCAGATGCAGAAATCATATCTTTACAGCAGCTAAATAAAGAAATATTTCAGGAATTTCCTACTGGAAAAATTGTCTACTGGAGAAATAATGAGAACCCAAACTGAGCTTCAAGAAAGCCTAAAGACCACAGAACTAGATTTGGGGAAAACAAAACAAAACAAAAAAACAACTGGTCTCTTTCCCCTTTCCACTCATTCATCCATTGATTTTTTTTCTTATTTTTCAACTTGTTTATTCATCTGTTGTAACATTCATTGATCGTCTACTTCATGCCAAGCACAGAGTGGCTACAACAGTGAACAAAACAAAGCCCACGCCCACACAGAGGCAGGTGATGCGACAATTAGGTGAGTTAATACATACATAGTGCATAGAATAGGGCCTGACATACATTAAGCCCAGAGGAAATGTTGTTTTTACATTCTTTTTTCTACCCATAATGTCACATAGAAAGAGAGAAAACTTGAGAGTGAGAAAGGAGCCTTATAGGGCAGACAATCCAATCTTCACATTGGAGATACAGAAATGGAGACCCAGAAGAGGCTCCTCAGGCTACCAGTGGTGGGGCCCCCATCACAACATGAGACCAAGGTGGACACTCCCAGGTGTGATTTGAGAGATCCCATCATTGAGTCAGACAACTAAATATATGTGCCAGCCCCATCAGTCCATAATTATAGAACTCTGGGCAGGCTCCTCTTATCCGTGAGGAAAAGGAGGAGGATCGCGAGAGGTTCCTCTGAGACCCTGAATATGATGGTGTCTTTATAGAGAAAGGTGATCCTAATTGTGAGAGGAGACTTCAGTGTTTCCTTCCTAGTCTTTTCTGATTTTGTCTTGAAAGGATTTTCTTGAAAAATGGAATACCGTATAGCTAGTGAGAACCATCTCTGCCTAAATTTAACCAAAGGAAAGTCTTGGGATGCTTTAGGGATGGCCACAGACTTGAAAGAGAGCCACAGTTCCTGGCTTCTAGAGGTCTGGTTCAGGAGCCCAGGGAATGCACTCCAGAGCCCTGACCTCTGAACGAATGTTCTCCAGCTCTCTCCAGTTTTGTGCTGCTCTAATTCAGGTCCTGGGAGAGAGCCCCTCTTTGAGTTACTTGCCAATACTTGAGTGAGAGAGGGAAAGCATCTTGAGTGATACTCCTAGCAAGACTATATCCAGCGTAGAAGGCTATTTACACAAAACAAAGCAATGGTGCTGCTAGCAGAGGAACAGGAAATGGGCTCTGGGCAGGCACTCCCAACGGATGTCCACCACACTTAGCTCAGTGGTTGGTCACAGAAATATGTTCCCCTGTCAAATCCTAATGCACCAACACTGTCCCTTTGTTTCCTTACCTGTTAAATGGAGTAGAGGAAACCTATATGCAGTGGTTAATTTCATGTTGATTTGACTGTGTTAGGGGATGCCCAGATAGCTGCTCATATATCATTTCTGAGTGTGTCTGTGAGAATGTTTCCCAAGAGATTAGCATTTGAATCACTAGACTAGGTAAAGAAGATCATCCTTACCAACGCAAGTGGACATCCCCCCAGTCCATTCAAAGTCTGAATAGAACAAAAGAAGAAGAAGAGTGAATTTTTTCTTTTGGTTGATCTAGGACATCCCATTTTCTCCTGTCCTTGAACATTGGTGCTCCTGGTTCTCAGGCCTTTGGACTCAGACTGGGACTTAATACTGTCAGCCCCTTGATCCTCTGGCTTTTGAACTCAGATTGGGACCATCAGCTTCCAAGGACAAAGACCAAAATCCAATACCATCAGCCCCTTCAGTGGCTAGAGTAATGCTATGGAAACTCTCCCCTACCAGCAGTCCCTCTTGGCCTATGGCTCCTGATGCAAAGTTCTGCATCAGTCCAGGTCCTCCAAGAAGCCAACCCCAAGATGAGATGAATGGTGCAAGCATTTTATTATGCCTGTGAGAGATAATGGGGAGGGGACTGGGAAAGTTCGGAAGCAGCATTAACACCCATGCAAACTTGATCCTGAGTGAAAAAGACAGACAAGAAAGACTGGCTGGAGGTGTCCTAGACCTCTGTGCGACGTGAGAAAGGTTCTGCTATAGGAGAGCCTTCCAGCCAAAGTTGGCCATCAGAAGAGATCCATGTCTTCCAAGAATGCGGATGCTTCCACTTCTCTGGCTGAAGCACCCCATCATTGGCCGGAAGCAGGCCAGCAGCAGTGGTTGGTTACACCCCTGCTGTTTGAGGTCAGTGAGATTCACTGTAGGGCCACAGCAGGTTCATGGTCATCTGGGCCTAAAGGAGTGTTCTGACACAATATATGAAATTCTGAGAGTCTAGGTCTGTAGACTGCAAATATTCATGTAATATCTAAATGATGATTCATTTTGTCTTATACCTTCCTCGTGAGGTCTCTGATTTTTTTTTTTTTTTTTAAGGAAAGCCCATGTCCTTGGCTAAAATATTAGATACTCCTAATTGAAGAGAGCACTAAATTCTGAACTTCTTGACTTCAATCTTGGCAATATAAGAGTATAATTACAAGAAAATTGCCTCTGATCCTGATGCTAATGCCCAGCTTTGCAACTTTTGAACTTGTCCTATTATTTCGTTCATAAATTAATATGCCTCTCATGAATCAAATGGTTTATAAGTCATCATGCTAATTTATTAATGTTAAAAGAAGATAAAATCTTTGTAGTAAGCCACAACTGTGGATTTGATATTAGACCTCGTAGATCTTAGGAAGCAGAATTAAGAGATCAAGGCTGCAAGGTAAGCCTGGTGACCAAGGAAAGGAGGGGGTGGGAGAGGCTTTATGAATCTCTTCCACACCACTGGTAGGCATGTTGAGCTTCTACATGGAAGAGGGTTCCAAGGTTTTGGCATCTTCTCCCTGGCATGTGGAGATGGGCAGCTGCTGATGGGGCACTGACTCAGCCTTAGTAATAACACTGTTTATCACCTTCCATCCTCTCCTTCTGCTCGATGGTAGTCAGTTAATGAGAATTTTAATCTTGCTGCATAATCTGTTTATTCATTCAGCAACCCTTATAGGAACATGAACGTGAACAATAAACCCTTAAATATGAACATGGTTATGGTACTGGGTATTGGGACTGCAATGCCAAGTAAGGTATGAACCTGCTCTGTACTTGCAGTGATAATGGAAAATATGTAGATAACTGACTAGAACATATATCTGGAAGACCTCACTGTTTTCTTCACTTTGCCCTTCAGGGACCCCACATGGGTGATCATACCACTTACTTCTGCTAATTCTTGGATTTAGACTCAGGCTCCCAGTGGTCTTCAAAAATCTGTTTACCCATTTCTAGTAGACTCAATCTCATTCCCCAACAGCTGCTTCAATCCTTTCCCTTAGTCTCAAAACCCAACACCTGGCTCATGCCAGTCTCTGGTGACCTCACTTTCTATTCTCTTGAGAAGAGCAAGTCAGCCAATAAGAAAGCCTTCAGCTTCCTGCCTTCACACATCAAAATGTCTATGTTTCCACACTCACCTTTTCATCCTTCTCCCCCATGTCCAAGAAAAATACATCCTTGCTTCCTTTTAAGGTTGTTCCCTCTAGCTCAATCCCACCCTTTTAGTAACTTTTTGTAGACTTCATCCATCAAGCACTTCATCTAACCTCCACCCACAATCTCCCCTTATCCCTGTTCCTTCTCATCAGCCTACAAATATTTCCATCTCTCCCACTCCAAGATAGAAAATGCTCCCCTCAATCCTACTGCTTCTGGGAATTACCAATCTTGCTTCTCCTCAAACAACTTAATGCATTTAATGGTTACACTTACAGCCTATGTAATCCTTGGGGTCTTCCTCCCCAAACATTTATCTGCCACTTTCAATGTCTCTTCCTCATTCCCTTACCCTTGCCAGCCACCATTCCTTCTTCCCTTAATGTTCTTGCTTGGCTAAAGGGAGAGAACCTACCTCCAAGGTTCTCTACCTTCTGTCTGCAAATAGTTTTCTTTGTGAGCATCTCAATCCTTGTAGCTCCCTAATCATCTCAGTGCTGTTGCCTCTCAAGTTAGGATTGCTAGGCCTCACCTTTCTCTCAAGTTGCTGACCTACATTGTCCCTGTGTATTTCTACTTGAATAGCTTGCCAGGAACCTCAAACTCCATCCAAGCCAATTCATTATCTTCCCACCAAACCAGTTCTACCTGCTGCCTCTCTACCTTGGTTTGGCGCCATCATCCTTTCAAGCACCCTTTCTTTCCCATGTCGTTCATATTTGAGCAGTTTTAAGACCTGTAAATGCTGCCTCAATGATAGCCCTGGCAGATCCCACTACCACCACTCTGCTTCAGGCCCTCGTTATTGGTCTCTTATTATTTAAACAGCATTTTAATTAGTTTCTGTCACTCTAGTCTTTTACTCTTTCGATACTTACTCCTCAATGTTATGAGGTTAGTATTTTTTTTAAGATTTTATTTATTTATTTGAGAGAGAGAGAGAGAGAAAGAAAGAAAGAGCATGAGAGGGAAGAAGGTCAGAGGGAGAAGCAGACTCCCTGCAAAGCTGGGAGCCTGATGTGGGACTTGATCCCAGGACTCTGGGATCATGACCTGAGCCGAAGGCAGTCACTTAACCAACTGAGCCACCCAGGCACCCCTATGAGGTTATTATTTAAATCAAAGTAGAATCATGGTACTTCCTGGTTCACAAAATGTCAACGGGTCCCTATTGTCCACCGAGCAGAGGACAAACCCCATGGTGTGGAATCCAAGTCCTTTCTAATGTGGTCTCAGATACTTTCTGGCCTTACCTCACTCAAACTTCTATACCTTATTTTCTATTCAAAATTCACTACTCACTAGTCTTCAAACACAACCCTCATTTTTCCCATTTCCAAACTTTTTCTTTTACTGTGTCCTACCTCAAATGCCTTATCTTTTCCCCCTACCCACTCCATTCATAACCATCTTTCACAGCCCAGTAAAGCAATGGACCAAGGACCTAGATAGACATTTTTCCAGGAAGACATATAAAATGGTCAAAGGGTACTTGAGAAGATGTTCAGTGTTGCTAATCATCAGGGAAATGCAAATCAAAACCACAATGAGATCACCTCACACCTGTTGGAATAGCTAATACTCCAAGGACAAGAGATAACAAGCGTTGGTGGGGATGTGGAGAAAAGGGAACCTTGTTGGTGGGTGTATAAACTAACCACTATAGGAAATGATATGGAGCTTCCTCAAAAATTAAAACTAGAACTACCTTATCACCCAGCAAGCCCATTTCTAGTTATGTATGGAAATATAGGATATGGAAACAACCTAAGTGTCAATGAATGAATGGATAAAGAAAATATTACATATATTATGTACAAATATCATATATCATGTATATCAATCGTATATGTGAATTATATATATAGATATGGAGAGAGAGAGAGATAAAATTCAGCCATTAAAAAAGGAAAGCCAGCCATTTGTGACAACATGGCTGAATCTGGAAGACATTATGCTAAGTGAAACAAGCCAGACACCAAAAGGTAAGTACTGTATGATATCACTTACCTGTGAAATCTAAAACAGTTGAATTCATACAAGCAGAGTAGAATGATAGATGCTAGGGGCTGGGGAAAATGGGAAGATGTTAGTCAAAGAGCACAAACTTTCAGTTATAACAGGAACAAGTTCTGGGAATCTAACATGCAGTAATGCTGTATGGTATACTTGAAACTTGCTAAGAACGTAAATCTTAGGAGTTCTCACTACACACACACACAAAATTATGTGAGGGATTGATGTGTTAACCTGACTGTGTAATTATTTCACGGTGTATAAGTGTATAGAATTGTCCCACTGTATACCTTAAACATACACAATTTTTATTTGTCAGTTATACCTCAATAAAACTGGAAAAAATTATTTTCATCCCTAAGAAAATCTTAACCATCATTCAAAGTTTAGTTCAGATTCACAGCTTCAGTAAAGCATTGCCAGATTTTTCTCCCTGGAAGCTCTTTCACTACTGATTGGAGCTTTTTATGGTAATCACTACAACTTACCTAGTAATGCACAGAAATAGGAACATCTTATCTCTACTACTCGATCATAAACAAGCTTATGCCATCTTTCTTTTTGCATTCCCTCGTCCAGTGCCTTGCAGTGTCAAAGTATGGTCCACATCGTTAAGCACATTACCCGGTTCAGCTAAAATTTTTTCTTTTTGTATCAAGACTTTCACTGTAAAGGAAAGAGTAGATTGATTTACACTCTGGTACAAGCTCTTTATCTTATGTCGGACCATTAACAAACAGTTCACTGACTGGCACCAGACACAGTCCACACTTCGGGTGCTGCCCTAGGACACAGTATCTTTCTAGTACATATTTTAGGTGAACAAGTTAAAAATATTGGCTGTTGGGCAGTCTTACCCTCCTCCATTAAAAGTCATTACCTCATTCAGAGCTTATTCAGTGGGAGCAGCCTTTTCCCAGGGGCCTTTATTAAAGATAATCAGCTATCAGGCAAATGAGAAAACCCTTGAAAAGCCAGAGAATAAAATGTCCATAGGGACTTTGAAAACCTCCAGCATATTTGTGGGAATCTAGAAGGCTGCATGCCTATGTGGAGTGGGTGCATACTGAGGAAAGACTGAGAAGGCCCAGGTCCCTCACTCCTAGATGACCTTGACGCTCTGCACAGTCCAGAGGAGAAACCTAGGGCAGAATTGTAAACTGCATTCTAAAACACTGGGAACATGCCCCCACGTAAGCTCAGAGCCCTTTAGCAAAAGCTAGGAGACTTGCCGGTTTGAGGCATTTCAGAAAATCTCAGACCAGTCATGAACAGACCATGAAGCTAACTGGACAGAATATTCAGTGGCCACGGATGGCAAAGAATACTCACTTTTATAGAATCTGTTTAGGAAAGTCACTAAACAAACAGAAATGGCAATAAATGCTGAATGGGGGAGAATCTAATTTTGAGTTTTCAATCAAAATACATGAGACAAGCAAAGAAAGTATGGCCCATATACAGGCATGGGAAAAGAAGTCAATAGAAACAGCCTCTGAAGAAACCCAGACTTTGGACTTCATAGACAGGGGCTTTCAATTAGCTATTATAAATATATCCAAAGAGCTAAAAGAAACTATATCTACAGAGAAAAAGGAAAGCTTGTGAATGATGCCTCACCAAATAGATAATATCAATAAATAGAAATTATTTTTAAAAGAAAAAATAGAAATTTGGATTTTTTTAAGATATATTTATTTGAGAGAGAGAGAAAGAAAACATGAGTGGAAAGGACAGAGGGAGAGGAAGAGAGAATCCCAAGCCAACTCCACACTGAACACAGTGCCTGACACAGGGCTCAATCCCATCATCCGAGATCATGACCCGAGCTGAAACCAAGAGTCAGATACTTAACCAACTGAAATTTGGGTGTTGTACCCCAGAAATTTGGGTGTTGAAAGTATAATCACTGAAATGGAAAATCCCCTAGCAGTGCTCACCAGATTTGAGATGGCTGAAAAAATCATCAGCAAACTTGAAGATAGTTTGTTTTTAGACTATCTAGTTTGAGAAACAGAAGATAAAAAGAATAGGGCAAAATGAAAAAGCCTCAGAAACTGTGGGGCAACCTCATCAAAATAAAAAGCTTTTGCACAGCAAAGGAAAGTCAACAAAACCAAAAGGCAACCTACAGAATGGGAGAAGATATTTGCAAATATCTTATCAGATAAAGGGCTGGTATCCAAAATCTATAGAGAACTTCTCAAACTCAACACCCAAAAAACAAATACTCCAGTCAAGAAATGGACAGAAGACATAAACACATTTCTGCAAAGACATGCAGATGGCCAACAGACACATGAAAAAATGCTCAACATCAATCGGCACAGGGAAATACAAATCAAAATCACAGTGAGATACCACCTCACACTGGTCAGAATGGCTAAAATTAACAACTCAGGAAACAGATGTTGGCAAGGATGCAGAGAAAGGCAAGCCCTCTTATACTGTTGGTGGGAATGCAAGCTGTTGCAACCACTCTGGGAAACAGTATATATACCCATATATACATCATATATATATGTATATATGATGTGTGTGTGTGTATATGCCCATACATACATATATATACCCATACATACATATATATATTATATATGCATATAATATATATATACATAAAATGAAATATTACTCAGCCACCAGAAAGAATGAAATCTTGGGGCACCTGGATGTCTCAGTTGGTTAAGCATCTGCTTTTGGCTCAGGTCATAATCTCAGGGTCCTGGGATCAAGCCCTGTGTTGGGCTCCCTGCTCAGCGGGGAGCCTGCTCCCTCTCCTTCTTCCTCTCCCCACCACTCATGCTCTCTCTCTCTCTCTCTCTAAAATAAATAAATAAAATCTTAAAAAAAAAAAGAATGAAATCTTGCCATTTGTAATGATGTGGATGGAATTAGAGGGTAGTATGCTAAGTGAAATAAGTTAGAGAAAGACAAATACCATATGATTTCACTCATATGCAGAATTTAAGAAACAAAACAAATGAACAAAAGGAAAAAGAAGGATAAATAAAATAAGATGAAAATTGAGAGGGAGGCAAACCATGAGAGAGACTAAACTCTAGGAAACAAACTGAAGGTAGCTGGAGGGGAGGTGGGTGGGTGGTATAATTATGTGATGGGCATTAAGGAGGGCACTTGATGTAATGAGCACTGGGTGTTATGGCAGCTGATGAGTCACTAAATTCTACGTCTGAAACTAATAAAAAAACAAGAAACACAAAACAACTGGGACACCACCAGCATTCCAATGTTCACATAATGGGAATCTCAGAGAAGATAAGAAAGAAGAATGCTTGAAAATTTAAAAAAAAAAAAAAAAAGGCTAAAAACTGCCCACATTTGGTGGAAAATATTTTTCTGCACGTCCAAGAAGCTCGACAAATTCCAAGTAAGACAAACTCAAAGAGATTTACATTTAGACATTTCATAATCGAACTGTTGAAAGACAGAGTGAATCTTAAAAGCAGCAAGAAAGAAGTGACTCATTCTATCAAAGTGATCCTCAATAATATTAACAGCTTATTTCTAATCAGCAACCACAAAGGCCTGAAGGCAGTGTGATGACATATTTAAAATGCTGAAATTAAAATACTGTCAACCATGGATTCTATACCTACAAAAACTATACTTCCAAAAATGTGGAAGAAATCAAGACATTCCCAGATAAACAAAAAATTAGGATAACCCGCACTGCTAGCAAACCTGCACTATAAGAAATATTAAAGGAGGTTCTTCAGACTGAAATGAAAGAGTACTAGACAGTAACTTGAATCTGCACAAAGAAATAAAAAACCCTGGTAAAGGTAACTACAGAGATACATATAAAAAGACAGTTTAATTGTGCTCTTTGTTTATAACTTTTTTTCTTCTCCATGATCCAAAGCACAAGTGCATAAAGCAATAATTATAAAACTCTGTTGATGGCTTATAATTACAGAGATATAATTTGTATGAGAATAACTGTAGAAAAGGAGGGAAGAGAGAACAAAGCTATACTGGAGCAAGGTTTTTATATTCTTTTGAAATTTAGTTGGTATTAATCATAATTAGATGGTTATAAGATGTTAATTTTTATCCGTAGGGCAGCCAGTAAGAAAATCACTTATAAAATGTTCTAAAATAAATGACAGGTGAATTAAAATGGTAAACTAGAAAAATGTCTATTTAACACAAAAGCTGGTCATACAGAGGAAATGGAAAACAGAAAAGATTTAAGATATATGGAAAACAAATAGTAAATTGGCAGATGTAAATTGTACTTCATTAAACTAATGTTATTACTTTATCAATAATTACATTAAATATAAATTAAATTAGCACCCCATTTAGAAGGCAGAGAATGGCAGAAGGCATTTCTTAAACAAGCAATCAGATCCAACTATGTACTTCTGCAAGAGACATACTTTTGAGCCAAAGACACAAGTAAGTTGAAATTAAAAGAATGGAAGAATCTATACCATGCAAACAGTAACCAAAGAAAGCTGGAGTGGCTGTGGTAATATCAGACATAATAGACTCTAAAGCAAAAATTGTTACCAGAAACAAAGGACATTTTATAATGACAAAAAGATCAATCGATCAAAAAGGCATAACAATTATAAACATACATGCACCTCACAAGAGAGCCCTAAAATACACTTAGCAAAATCTGACAGAGCTAATGGGGGAAACAAAGAGTTCAACCATAATAATTATAAACTTCATTACCCTACTTCAAATAATGAATGGAAAAACTAGACAAAAGATGAACAAGGAAATGAAGATCTGAGTAACACTGTAAGTCAACTAAGAGACAGCTACAGAAGACTATATTCGACAACAATAGAATATATATTCCTGTCAGGTGCACATACAACATTCCCCCAAACAGACCATACCTTGGCCCACAAAACAATTCCCAGGAAATGTTAAATGATTAAAGTATAAAGTATGTTCTCTAGCCACCGTGGAATTAAATTAAAAATTGCAACAGAAATGTGGAAAATACACAAATATGTAGAAATTAGACAACTCACTCATAAGTAACCTATGAGTCAAAGAATAAAACAAGGAAAAATTCAAAAATATTTTGAAATGAATGAAAATGCAAAGCATACGCCAATTTATGGGATGGAGCTAACGCAGTGCTTAAAGGGAAATGTACAGCTGTAAATGCTTTTAGTGAAAAAGAAGAAAGGTCTAAAATCAATAACCTAAACTTTCCCCTTAAGAAACTAAGAAAAGGGGGGGCGCCTGGGTGGCTCAGTGGGTTAAAGCCTCTGCCTTCGGCTCGGGTCATGATCCCAGGGTCCTAGGATAGAGCCCAGCATCGGGCTCTCTGCTCAGCAGGGAGCCTGCTTCGCCCTCTATCTCTGCCTGCCTCTCTGCCTGCTTGTGATCTCTCTCTGTGTTAAATAAATAAATAAAATATTTTTTTAAAAAAAGAAGAAGAAAGAAAGAAACTAAGAAAAGGGGGCCCCTGGGTGGCTCAGTGGGTTAAGCCTCTGCCTTCTGCTCAGGTCATGATCCCAAGGTTCTGGGATCAAGCCCCGCATCGGGCTTTCTGCTCAGCAGGAGGCCCCCCTCGGCCTGCCTCTCTGCCTGCTTGTGACTGAGCTCTCTCTCTGTCAAATAAATAAATAAAATCTTAAAAAAAAATAAAAGGAACTAGGAAAAGACAAGCAAATGTCACCCAAAGCAAGTAAAAGAAATAATTTAATAAAGCTTATGGCAGAAATAAATAAAATAGAGTACAGGGGGAAAAAATAGAGAAAAATCAATGCAACCAAAAGCTGGCTCCTTGAAAATACAAACAAAATACAAAACGGATAGACCTTTAGTTAGATTGACAAAGGAAAAAGAGCTCAAATTAGTAAATCGGGAATGAAAGTTGGGACATTACTACTGACCTTACGGCAATAAAAAGGACCTAGAAGAAACAGAAAAATTCCCATAAAAACAAATATAACAGTTATCTACAAAATGGAGTTATATTTACTTACTATAAACAAATATTTCTGAAGACTAACCAAAAATTCAGGAAGGAAATAGTGCATTTTGCCTATAGGCAGATGAGACGGTCACATGCCTTCTTTTCTTTATTTTGTTGTTAGGTTCCTCTCTGATTATCTAAATAGGATTAATGAAGAACCTTGCCTTTTCTCATAAATGTACTCAGAAGAGTAGCTCATTTTATGGGTATAAAGGAATAAGTGTTTCACTTATTTCCAAAAGAACAGTGAAATCCATAAACTGGGGGACATGGAAGACTTTCTCGCCATGGTGAACTGTTACATTGTCTAACCGGCTCTGCTAACACAAGCCATAATCACTGGGGTGACCCAGTCCCAGGGATGCACTTAAGAACTTACAAATCACAGCCAGCACCTTGCAGCCTTACCCACCTCCTGCTTATGGGCTTTTAGCAACCATTTACAAATCTATGTATTTATGGAGTTTGTAGGAAATCATAGCCTGCTTATTTCACGAGAATAAAGGTTTTATACAAGTGTTTGGGTAAATACCCAACTTCATAATTTTCATCATCTGGAGAATTTGTTATTTCACACTTGATCTTAGCCCAAAGGCCGAGAAGCGATTGAATTAGTTATTTCATATGCTGGAGTTAAATTTGCAAATGGTGGTAAAACAAAGTTTCCATTGATCTATTTAGAAATATTTGTTAGAGAATCATATTTTTGAAAACAGGAGATACTAGGCACATAAAAATCCTAGAAACTAAAAGATCTTTGGTACTTGAGAAAGAAGCCTGATTGAGTGCATTGTTTGGCAGATATTTTAAGACCCTGTAGGTGACATCAAAACACAGTTGTATTTTGAGTCCATTAATAAGTAATATGTTCTTGCTAGACGCACAGCAATGTCTCAGGGAATCTACCTGTATTCACCTGGTCCTGCACTGTCCAGTAAAATAGTGCTAGCCACGTTTGGCTACTGAGCACTTGAAATGTGGCTAGTCCTAATTAAGATGTATTGGAGGGGCACCTGGGTGGCTCAGTGGGTTAAGCCTCTGCCTTCAGCTCAGCTCAGGTCATGGTCTCAGGGTCCTGGGATCGAGCCCCACATCTGGCTCTCTGCTCAGCAGGGAGCCTGCTTCCCTCTCTCTCTCTGCCTGTCTCTCTGCCTACTTGTGATCTGTCTGTCAAATAAAAAAATAAAATCTTAAAAAAAAAAAAAAGATGTATTGGAAGTATAAAACACCCTGTACTCCAAAGACTTAGTACAAAAAAAAAAAACCTCAATTATTTTATACTGAGTATATATTGAAATATTTTGAGTATATTCAACTGAGTCAAACATTATTAAAATTAATTTCATCTGTTTCTTTTTACCTTTTTAATGTGGCTACTAAATAATTTAAGTTTACATATATATAGTTCCTATCGTACTTCTCTTGGACAGTGATAATCTGGTGTATTACGGATAACTTGACCTGTCCAAAGGGAGGATGCTGGATTTGGCATCACAAATAAGCAGGAATGCCAGGAAGGCCTGCAGAAATTTTCTTCCTGAAAATTCATTATGGAGAATTTTAGGAAAATGGAGTCGGGTTTTTCCATCATTTCTTAAAGCTGGCAATGTTCAGAAGACCAAAGAGGTAACTAATAGGTTAAAAAACAAAAAACCAAACAAATAAATAGGCTATTGTGTAAAGGATTGCCCAAGTCTGGGTGTAATTGTAGTCTGATTCAACTCCTGGAAAGTATGTTTGATAATGTTCCAGTTTACGGCCTAATGACCAACACTACTAAATTACCCCTTCTGTGCCTTGGTGCTATATTTATGAGTTCTTTTAGTGACTGAAAAGTTAAGAGAGGCCTTTCGCACCCCTGACCCATATCAGACCCACATTCTGGAGCCATCATGGCCTAGATTTAGACTAAGAGGAGCCTAGGGAGATTTCTTCTCAGGGGCTTCCCTGGGTTTTCTGGTTTGAGTGGAGTCCAGTAAAGGTTCACCCTGGGGCAAGTACTCCAGGGACTCTGTGATCCATCTGGAAGCTCAAATGGGCACTACCTTTGACACAGTCACCACGGAAACGAGCAAAGGTCTGTTCTTTGTACCTCTCGGTGCCCTCTGCCCTATACTCACCCAACATGCACTTACACACCCCAAGCAGAATTAGGAAGATTGTGTAGACTTAGTAACCCTGATTTTATTCAAGCTTATAATAGTTATTGTATTACAAATAAAACCATTCAAGTGCATTAAAGAAAATATCTCAAATAGAGAAAAGAGGAGCTCCTGGGTGGCTCAGTTGGTTAAGTGTCTGACTCTTGATTCTGGTTCAGGTCATGGTCTTAGGGTTATGAGATCAAGCCTGCGTTGGGCTCTGTGGTGAGCGTGGAGCCTGCTTGTGAGTCTTTCCCTTGCCCTCTGCCCCTGCCTCCTCCTTTCACATGCACTCTCTCTCACTCTCTAAAATAATAATATTAAAATAAAATAAAATAAAATAAAATAGAGAAAATATATTTTTTAATTCATAGAGAAATAAAAACAGCCCTATTAACAATTACATGATATCCATTCTGATCCTACTTTGGATAAACCTGCATAGAGGTGAATATGTGTGTTTTTTATTTTTACCAAGTGATCATTCATTCATTCATTCATCACTGTGCTTATCTGGATATACACATCCACAGTCCCTGCCATCATGAAGGTCCTTTTTCTAGGAAAAAAAGGATTTTAAGCTTCTTTTGAAACTTCTTTTTTTTTTCAATCTCAACAGATTTTTTTTTCCAGTCTCAATCTCTCAGTATGCATGTAGTCACATATAAATCAGAGAAGTGATGTTTTAGTAGCAGAACCTAATTTCATGGTTTCTAGTTGGTAATATTTATTTCAAAATACTAATTTGTTTATTCTCCTCTCTATGCCCACATCCCCCCACACCTCTCCCCAGTTCAAGCAGGCGCAGAGCTGGATGTCTCTTTGCCCGGGGAGGTTTTGAGGAGCAGACAGAAGTTGTTCTCAAGCACTTTCACCTTTTGAAGCCAGAAAGTGAGTTCATGGGCCCCACCCCGCCTCTGGAATCAGAATTTCTAAGGGTAAACCCCAGGACACTCTTTCAACAAGTTCTTGGGCAATGAGTGTACACACTAACTGAGAGAAGCTGGGTTAGGGATTAGGGGAAGGATTCCAGAGGCAGAATAGTGTGCCACACGCCCTTGAGAGTAAGGAGGAAGACAGGTAGCCAGTCCCCAGGAACACACAAGCCTCTAAAGCTCTACCAGGAAGGTGCTGAGATCTCGGGTGAGGTTCGCTGGGAGTCTAGCCCTGCAAAGCCTTCTCCTGCCCCCCATGATAGGTGGGGAAACAGTATGGAAACAGAATTCATGGCACCTCCAGAGACCTTGACAGTGAGGGGTTCACGTGTCCACAGGGGCTGGATCCCGTCGGAGCCTACTGCACTGTGAAAGGCCTTATGCTGACTGATACACTCATCGTGGTACAGAGCCAAATGAAGTCACATCTTATTTATTTATTTCATTTTATTATTTTTTTAATCTTCATTTTTTTAAGGTCAGGCCCTGCTATGACTCACTTTGGAAAACTAGACTTGGACCCCCGCAGCCATTACAGCTGCCTAGAATCCAACACAGAGAGGCAGAATTGGAGTTTGGAGTGGGTGTGGCTACAATGAAGAGGAAGGAATAGGGGTCAACCTCTGGGATCTTGCTCAAAATCTCCCTCTCCACCAAGCTCCTCCCACACACCTGGCACAGGGCTTCCTATAAGCAAGGCAGAATGCCTAGGAAAGGGGCGGCAGATTCAGATACTTTGAATGACAGCCAAGTAATGATGTGCCAAGGTTGAAAGTGTTAAGTCATATCATAACTTGGGTGTGCAGAGAAAATGTATGTCTTAGGTTGCTTACCTGCAAGCAAACCTTGAGATGTGTTTTTTGGTTTTTGGTTTTTGTTTTTGTTTTGTTTTTTTGCCACTCACCCATATGGAAGTTTATCTGTGGAATAACTACCTAGAAGTAGAAATGCTGAGTAGTTAACCTTATATATTTTCTTATTTTTTAAATTTTTTAGAACTTTTAATCCCCTTCACTCATTTCTCCCATCACCTAACCTCTCTAAGTTCATTTAGTATAATGGCTTTGAGGTCCATCCATGTTGTCATGAATGACAAATTTTCATCTTTTATGGCTAAATAATATTCCTGTGTGTGTGTGTATATGTGCGCGCACGCTACAATTTCTTCATCCATTCATCCATTGATGGACACTTAGGTTGTTTCAATAACCTGCCTATTGTAAATAGTGCTGCAGTGAACATGGGGGATACATGCATCTTTTCAAATGAGTGTTTTGTTTTTTTCACATAAATACCCAGAAATGGAACTGCTGGATCGTGTGGTAGTTCTAGTTTTAATTTTTTGAGGAAACTCCATACTGTTTTCCAGAGTGGCTGCACCAGTTTACATTCCCACCAACAGTGCATGAGGGTTCCCTTTCTCTGCATCCTCCCAATACTTGTTATTTTTTGCTTTTTTGATAGTAGCCATTCTAACAGGGGTGAGCTGGTATCTCATTGTGGTTTGATTAGCATTTCCCTGATCACTAGTGATGTTGAGCATCTGTTTATGTACTTATTGGCCATCTGTCTTCTTTGGAAAAATGACTATTCAGATATTCTGCCCATTTTTAAATCAGATTTTTTTTTTTTTTGCCGTTGAGTTGTATAATTATATATTTTGGATATTAACCCTTTACCAGATATATGACTTGCAAATATTTTCTCTCATTCAGTAGGTTGCCTTTTTATTTTGTTGATGATTTCCTTTGCTGTGCAGGAGCTTTTTAGTTTGATGTAGTCTCACTTGTTTATTCTTGCTTTTGTTACTTTTACTTCTGATCTCAGATTTAAAAAATCATCACCATGCTGTGAAGTGTGTAAGCCTGACGATTCACAGACCTGTACCCCTGTGGCAAATAATACATTATATGTTAATGAAAATAATTAATAAAAAAATCATCACCAAGACCTATGTCAGGGAACTTACAAGTTTTATGGTTTCAGGTCTTACATTCAAGTTTTTAATACATTTTGAGTTAATTCTGTATATGGTATAAGGTTATCATCTAGTTGAATTTTTTTGCATGTGGCTGTCCAGTTTTCCCAGCACCATTTCCTGAAGAGACTACGCCTTTCCCATTGTATATTCTTGCCTTCTTTAATCATAAATTAATTGGCCATATATGGATGGGTTTATTTCTAGACTATCTATTCCAAACCATTGATCCCTGTGTCTGTTTTTATGCCAATACCATACTGCTTTAATAACTATAGTTTTGTAATACAGTTTTGAAATCAGGGAATATGAGACATCCAGCTTTTTTGTTGCTTCTCAAGATTGTTTTGGCTGTTCAGGGTCTTTTGCGGCTCCAAACTTTAGGATTGTTTGTTCTATTTCTGTAAAAAAGGCCATTAGAATTTTGATAGGGATGTCACTAAATCTGTAGATTGCTTTGGGTAGTAAATTCTTCCAATCCATGAGCACAGAATATCTTTCTATTAATTTTTGTCATCTTTGGTTTCTTTTCAAGAATCTTTGGTGTCTTGTAGTTTTCAGTATACAGGTTTTTTTATCTCCTTGGTTATATTTATTCCTAGATCTTTTATTATTTTTTGCTGAAATTGTAAATGGGGTTGTTTTCTTAATTTCTCTTTTTGATAGTTCATTATTAGTGAATAAAAATGCAAAGGTTTTTGTGTATTGATTTGTATCCTGCAACATTATTAAGTTTGTTTATAAGTTCAAACAGTTTTTTGATGGAGTCTTTAGGGTTTTCTATGAAAGAGGAGCTATTACAGCTGACATCACAGAAATACAAAGGATCATAAGCAATAATTGTGAACAATTATACTCCAACAATTTGACAATCTAGAAGAAATGGATAAATTCCTAGAAACATACAGCCTACCAAGACTGAATTATGAATAAATGGAAAACCTGAATACTAGTAAGGAAATTGAATCAGTAATCTAAAATCTCCCCAAAACAAAAGGCCCATATGTAGCCATCAAAAAAAAAAAAATGAAATCTTGGGACGCCTGGGTGGCTCAGTTGGTTAAGCGGCTGCCTTCGGCTCAGGTCATGATCCCGGCGTCGTGGGATCGAGTCCTGCATCGGGCTCCTTGCTCGGCAAGGAGCCTGCTTCTCCCTCTGCCTCTGCCTGCCACTCTGTCTGCCTGTGTTCACTCTCTCTGACAAATAAATAAATAAAATCTTAAAAAAAAAAATGAAATCTTGTCATTTGCAATGACATGGCTGGAACTAGAGGGTATTATGCTGAGCGAAATAAGTCAATCAGAGAAAAACAATTATTGTATAATCTCACTGATACAAGGAATTTGAGAAACAAGACAGAGGGTCATTGGGGAAGGGTAGGAAAAATGAAACAAAATGAAACCAGAGAGGGAGACAAACCATAAGAGACTCTTAATCTCAGGAAACAAACTGAGGGTTGCTGGAGTGGAGAGGGGTGGGAAGGGTGGGGTGGCTGGGTGATGGACATTGGGGAGGGTACGTGCTATAGTGAGTGCTGTGACTTGTGTAAGACTGATGAATCACAGACCTGTATCCCTGAAACAAAAAATACATTATATGTTAATTTTTTTAAAGAAGGCCTCAGACCATATGTCTCCATTGGTAAATTCTACCAAATATTCAAAGAAAAATGAACACCAATCTTTCTCAAACTCTTCTTAAAAAAAGAAGAGGAGAGAACTCTTCCAAACTCATTTTATGAAGCCTGCATTACCCTGATAGCAAAACCAGACAAGGGTGCCACAGAAAAAAAAAATTACAAGTCAATATCCCTGATGAACATAGATTTAAAAATCCTTAACAAAATATTAGCAAATTGAATTCAGCAATACAGTAAAAGGATCATACACTGGGGTGCCTGAGTGGCTCATTCGGTTGAGCATCTGGCTCTTGATTTTGGATTAGGTTGTGATCTCATGGGTCATGGGATTGAGCTTCGCATAGGGCTCTGCACTCAGCAGGGGTCTCTCCCTCTGCCCCTCCCCCACCAAATAAATAAATGAGTAAATGAATCTTTTAAAAAATCATACAACATGACTGAATGGGATTTATTCCAGGAATGTCAGGCTGGCTCAACATCTGCAAGTTAGTATGATACACCACAATAACAAAATGAAGTATTAAAAATCATATGATCCTCTTAATGGATATAGAAAAAGCATTTGATAAAATTCAATGTCCATTTATGATGAAAACTCTCAACAAAGTGGGTGTAGAGGGAACATTCCTCAACATATTAAAGTCATATGTGACAAGCCCACAGCTAACATCATACTTGATAAAAAACTGAAAACTTTTCCTCGAGACAAGATGTCCACTATCGCCACTTTTATTCAACATAATTTTGGAAGTCCGAGCCAGCTCAGTTAGGTAAGAGAAGAGATAAAAGGCATCTGAACTGGAAAGGAAGAAATAAAACTTGTCACTATTTGCAGATGACATGTTGTATTTAAAAAAAAAAAAAAAGCCACTATCCAAAAGAACAAAGAACTGGAGAATTCTCACATACATAAGATTGTAAAATTGTAAATGAGACTCTTTGCCAATGCCTGTATTATAAAGTCAATAAATGAGGCAAAGAGCCACTCAAAATTCTTGCACTGGGGATTATGAATGACCCTGTCAGAGCAGCCTCACTCTTGAAGCTGTTTCTTTATTGGGGATTCTTTTGCACACTGAAGATCTTCAAGCACACGGATAGGTAGTACTGTGTTTGTACAGTGTTTTTTGAATACAACTTTCCTAGTAAGTACCATTTTGAAAAAATATCTGTAGACGTGAAAAAAAACTTTATCCAGTCACAGGCAAAAGAGAAGGGAGGAAAGGAAAAAAGTCTGTCTTGATAGCACAGTTAAAGTCTCTGGTGTGAATAAAATAAAGTTGGTATATTACACATTTAAATAACTTTGGTTTTTAATTACAACTTTGAACTCCATTAGGAATAACAACATATTATAGCTAACACGGGGGCTCTGACAAAATACGTCGTCTATAAGCATAATGCTACAGTTTATCATTTCTCAAGGGGCAAGGCCCAAATCCAACTACTCAAGGTCAAAATCCAGGTACCAGGAAGAATCATTTTATGAGATTAGAGTAGGGCTTCTCAAATGTGGGTGTGCATCAGAATCACCTGGAGGGCTTGTCAAAACAGGGACAGCTGGGCCCTCCTGTGTCCTCCCCTTTTCAATTTAGGATCAGTAGGTCTGGGATGGAGTTCAAGAATTTGCATTTCTAACAAATCCCAGGTAATGCCAATAATGCTGTTTCAAGGACCACCCTTTGAGAACTACTAGAACCAACTGTGGCTACCTTCCATTGCTTGCCTTGACCAGATGTATTTGCAAAGGTCTTCTGGGTTCAGATCAGAGCTGAACTCATTTTCCATCTGCTTTTATTATTTTTTTAATTAAATTTAATTTTTTTCAGTAATTCATAATTCATTGTTTATGCACCACACCCAGTGCTCCATGCAATACGTGCCCTCCTTAATACCCACCACCATCCATCTGCTTTTAAACTAGAACTGGCTGTGCATTACAACCATCTAGGGAATTTTTTTGTAAACTGAGGAGTTTACTGGGGCTTCAGTTACCATTTAAGGTAGTGGGTACAGAGTTGCAACACCTAAAATCCTTCTAAATAACATCTAAGCCTGGCTCCGTTCCAGACCAATTACTGGAACCTCCAAGGGCAGTAGGCCTTGGGTTATTTTGTTGTTCTGTTTGTTTTTAATTAATATACTTTTTATTTCTTAGAGCAGTTTTATGTTTACAGAAAAATTGAGCAGAAAGTACTAAGAGTTCCCATATACTCCCTCCTCTGTCCCCACGGTTCCCCTGCTATTCATATCTTGCATTGGTGTGGTGCATTAACTACAGCTGAAGAACGTTGATGAATTGATGACTATTGGTACGTTATTAGTAACTAAAGTCCACAGTTTACATCAGGGTTCACTCTTTATGTTGTACAGTTCTCAGGTTTTACCAAATGCATAATGTCAGGTATCTGCCATTGGGGTATCTCACACCATAGTTTCAGCCTTGGCATTTTTAAAGATTTTATCTATTTATTTATTTATTTATCAGAGAGAGAGAGAGAGAGAGAAAGAGAGAGAGAGAGGCAGAGTGGCAGGCAGAGGCAGCTAGAGAAGCAGGCTCCCTGCTGAGCAAGGAGGCCAATGCGGGACTCAATCCCAAGACCCTGGGATCATGACCAGAGCTGAAGGCAGTGGCCCAACCCACTGAGCCACCCAGGCGTTCCATCCTTGGCATTTTTAAAAGACACCCCAGGAGATTCAACGGTCCAGCCAAACTGAGAACCACTGATTTAAAAATTATCAAGGACAAGGAACAAAATAACTGGGTACTTTCACATGTCTGTTATTTTTTTTTAATTTTTAATTTTTTAATAAACATATAATGTATTTTTATCCCCAGGGTACAAGTCTGTGAATCGCCAGGTTTACACATTTCACAACAGTCACCATAGCACATACCTCCCCAATGTCCATCACCCCACCATGTCTGTTATTTTTTTTTTAAAGATTTTATTTATTTATTTGACAGAGATCACAAGTAGGCAGAGAGGCAGGCAGAGAGAGAGGAGGAAGCAGGCTCCCTGCTGAGCAGAGAGCCCGATGTGGGGCTGGATTCCAGGACCCTGGGATCACCGGAGCCTAAGGCAGAGGCTTTAACCCACTGAGCCACCCAGGCGCCCCATGTCTGTTACTTTTAAAATTTCCTCATTCGGTTCCAAATAATGATCGACAGCAAAATAAGTAGGGACCAGGGGGTCGATTTGGAGTAAAAAACAGCAAAGAAACATACAAATAAAACCACTCTCATATTATTTACCAGTCAGATTGGCAAAGGTCAAAAAGTTTGACACACATTACTTTGGAAAGTATTCTCAGATGCTGCGGGTGGAAGGGAATTTGGTAAAACCTCTGTGGGGGAGCACTGTGGGAATATCAACCCAAATTACAAATGCACTCACTTTTGCATCCACCAGTTCCACTTCTAGAAATCTATCCTATGGATAATGTGTAAAGTGACATTTGTGCAAGGTTCTTAATGGCAAAATTATTTGTAATGGTGTAAGATTGGTGATAACCTGAATGTCTGTTAGTTAAGGGGTGCTTAAATAGATGATGGAAAAACTGAACTGGGGCGCCTGGGTGGCTCAGTTGGTTAAGCCTTTGCCTTCGGCTCAGGCCATGATCTCAGGGTCCTGGGATCGAGTCCCACATTGGGCTCTCTGCTCAGCAAGGAGCCTGCTTCCCCCTCTCTCTCTCTCTCTCTGCCTGCCTCTCTGCCTATCTGTGATCTCTCTCTCTCTGTCAAATAAATAATTAAAATCTTAAAAAAAACACAAAACTGAACATACACTGAGACCCTATATAGCCTAAGAAAGAGAAGGCTCTTTAGGAACTATAATGCGAAGACCTTCAACAAATAAGCGAAACATGTAAGGTGCAAAACAGTGTATAATATTTCACCATTTGTGGAAAAAAGGAAGGATGGAAAGTAAATATATATATATTAATTTGTTGTGTAAGTATGGAATTATATTGAAACAATCTACAAGAAACTAGTAATGTTAGTTGCCTTGGTTTGGGGTAGCTGGGTCAGGTGTTGCAATGAGCATCCTCTTATCCTTTTTGAATTTTGAATCATGAGAACATATTACATTAAAAAGAATTTTTTTTTTTTTTAACATACCTACCCCTAGGTCCAACAATTTCACTTTTAGGAACTGCGCCGATGGGGAAAACATTAAATGACTGGGTAAATTTTCAATGAGAAATATTATATAATATTGTAATATTTGTAACATCAATAGGGAAAAATTTGTAAGTTTTTTTAATATTATGTTTTCACTTATAATATGGAAAAATAGAAAAGAACGTATATGTTCCAAAACAGGATTGATTATAAAAACAGTGCTGCTGGGGCGCCTGGGTGGCTCAGTGGTTAAGTGTCTGCCTTCTGCTCAGGTCATGATCCCAGGGTCCTGGGATCAAGCCCTGCATTGGGCTCCCTGCTTGGCGGGAAGCCTGCTTCTCTGTCTCACACTCCCCCTGTTTATGTTCCCTCTCTGGCTATCTCTCTCTCTGTCAAATAAATAAATAAAATATTTAAAACAAAAACAAAAAAAAACAGTGCTGCTTTCAAATGATGAAATACTCTGTAGTCATTTAAATGATCTTGGAGAGGGGACTAAGCGTCTGCCTTTGGCTTAGGCCATGATCCTGGCATCCTGGGATTGAGCCCCAAGACAGGCTCCCTGCTCTGCAGGGAGTCTGCTTCTCTTTTTCCCTCTCCTTCTGCCTCTGCCCCTGCCTTTGCTCCTTTGCTTTCTTTCCCTCTCTTTCTCTCAAATAAATAGATAAAATCTTTAAAAAAAAATTATCCTGGAGAATTGTATTCATGATGTAGAAAAATGTTGATGAGAGTTTGCTGAGTTTTTAAAAGGCAAATAATAAGCACTGTATTTTGTCATTTTAAAGAAAATGTATAGGAAAAAAATTCTAGGGAAATAGAAAAAAAGTCTGGAATGTGGTTTACCAAAATTTGGCAGTATTTCTCTGGTATCATTATGGTATTTCTAATCTTCTTTCAATTTATCTATATCTTCTGACTTTTTTAAAACAATGAACATGTATTATTATGATTAATGGGAAAAAAAAAAAAAAGAAAGAAAAGCCAGGGCACAGATGTGGTCTCTAAAGAGCATTTCCTACTAAAAGGAAACAAGTGTCCTCAGAGAAATGGCTGATGCTCTGCTGACTACAGAAAGCAGGATAGCTATCAAAGGAGTCAAATGGATTTAGGAGCCAATCTAAAGAGGTTCCCAAGGGCTAGTGATAAGAGAATGAATATGGGCTTCAGTAAGAAGAATAACAGCAAAGGATTGAAACTCATCAAGTATGCATTAATGATGATTTTTTTTTAATTTATTTGTCAGAGAGAGTGAGCACAGGCAGACAGAGTGGCAGGCAGAGGCAGAGGGAGAAGCAGGCTCCCCGCTGAGCAAGGAGCCCAATGTGGGACTCGATCCCAGGACGCTGGGATCATGACCCGAGCCAAAGGCAGCCACTCAACTAACTGAGCCATGACAATTTTAAAAGAATTCTCTTGCCTGGATCTATCATGCAATGGATAGCACATTGAACTTCTAAAAATAATTCTCTTTGAGGGGAAGTTAGGGATTCATTATTCTGAAAACTGAAAAGTAAAAGAAACATTTAATCTGGCTCTTCTACATAAATTGTACCTCAGGGTAACCCCTATTTGGTGAGGGAAGGTGTCTCTTTATAGAAGTATTCCAGTTAATAAAATGAAGAAGGAATGGGGTGCCTTTGTGGCTCAGTCAGTTGAGTGAACGACTCTTGGTTTTGGCTCAAGGTCATGATCTCAGGGTCCTGGCATCCAGAGCTCAGTCAGTCTCTGAGCTCAGCTGGTAGTTTGCTTTTCTCTTACTTCTCCCTGTCCCTCTCCCTGCGCCCCTCCCTCTGCCCCTCTTCTCCGCTCCGCCCACGCTCAGTGCTGGTGCGCGCTCTCTCTCTCTCAAACAAATAAATCTTTAAAATAAAGAAGGAATGATAGAGTATCACCATTTTGCAAACAATGAAACAGTAGATTTAGGTAATGATAACATTAATGGCAACCAACATTGCAATAAAAGAAAAATCAAATCATCCAGTTCTTTAAAAAGTAAAAGAAAAAAAAACTGATAAAAAAAGGAACCTTGAGAGACATTTCCAGCAAATGCAATGTGTGAACGTTTGAACCTTGATCCAAACAGACTGAATGTAAGATACCATTCGGGAGACAATGAGGAAATTTATGCACTAACTGGATATTTGACATTAAAGTATCGTGATAATACTGTGATTATGTTTTTACTTCTAAAGGTATATATGAAAATGTTTACAAATAAAATATGATGTCCAGGATTTCCTTTACAATAATCCAATAGGGCCCAGTGGAAGTGGCTTAAGGGTATACTTGAAATTAGCCATGGGTTGATCATTCTTGAATTGAAGTTATCAGTGCATAGAGCTTCATTGCATTAGTCCTTCTACTTTTGGAAACATTTGAAATTTTCTGTAATAAAACAAAAAAAAAAAAAAAAGAAAGCTGCACCCCCCCCCCCCTAGAAAGTGTGGTGGGGATGAGGCCTGTCAGCTTTTCTTCTTGGGACAGTAGGGAAGGGGCATTGAAGACACTGAGTAGCACTTTAACTAGTGTAGGGATGAAGGTCCTAAGGGTTTGACCTAGTGACAGCAGCCTTGGAATCAGCTGCAGCCTGAAGCTGGTGATGAAGAAAGGAAAACCAAGAAGCTGGGTTGAGCCTCGCGGGCTTAAAAGCTGCAGGGCCTTAACCTGTTGAACTTTTTTGAGCAACAAGCCTGTAAACAATCATGCGTCCTTAACTCTGCAACAGAAGAGAAAAAAAAAAGAGCTATTTTGCTCATTTAATAAACATGGGTTACACACACGAGACTGTGCTCCCTGAGGTAGGTTCCTAGAGACAGCAAAGATACATCCTTGCGGTCATGAAACTCCCAGTATCGTAAGAAGGCTAAAAAAAACCCCTCGATTTGGAAAGCAGTATTGCTGGTGTAACATTAAGGTGGAAGCATAACATACACAAGCAACATGGAAAACAGGAGGGGAATCTAAGTTTGTCTTCAGGAACCAGAGACTTCACAGAAGATATAGCTTTTGAGATAAAATTTGAAGACTAAGTTGGCGTTTGCCAGGATGAGAGCCAGGAGCAAGCGGATTTCAGAAAGAAGGAAAGGAATTTGCAAGACATAACATGAAACTACAAAGGCATATTCTGGGAACTACAGGTAACTGTTTTGCTGGAGCACAACGTAAGGGTCCTAGGACCTGTTCTCCAGCCTGCCATGAAGACGATAACTTACCTCCCTTATTCTAGACCTGGGACAAGTGGACCGCTTTAAGCATTCCTTTAAGTTTTTAAAACTGGTTTCCTGTTGGGAAAGGGACAGGACATCCCACTTAGAGGGGAGCTATGGATTGTGGGCCCAGCTGCATTTTAGAGCAGTTTTAAAATGCAGTCCAAGAGAGGCTGATAACAAAAAGGAAAAGCGAGAAGGTGTTTTATTTTTTTAAGATTTTATTTATTTGAGAAAGAGAACAAATGGTGGGGAGGGGCAGAGGGAGAGGGAGAATTAGACTCCATGCTACCTGACTGGATCCCAGGAACCTGAGCCTGGACTCAGGATCTGAGTCGAAGGCAGACCCTCAACTGAGCCACCCAGGCGCCCGAAATTCCAGAAGGTTTAAGGCCCAACAGAAACCCTTGCTGTGAGTTGGCAACATTCTACTTCCTTCAATTATAGATCCTTGTAGAAGGAGGAAGATGAGTCAGTCAGAAATTAATGGTCTCAACTTTTTCTGCAGAGGTAAGGCTTTGTATCCACGGCAGTTTTAAATGGCCTACCTACCCCCCAGCATTTATTTCCAAACAAATCCTTTTCTCTTTATTTATTTATTGCTGTACAACGTAAGCGCTCATCTAAATAGGTAGTTTGATGCACTTATTTCAAAACTACTGATTATACATAAAATACCATAATAGAAAAGGTTGCTGTGAGTGCAGTGCTGGAGAAAAGTGACAAGAAATCAATTAGCATTGGGGCGCCTGGGTGGCTCAGTGGGTTAAAGCCTCTGCCTTCTGCTCAGGTCATGATCTCAGGGTCCTGGTATCGAGCCCCGAATCGGGCTCTCTGCTTGGCTGGGAGCCTGCTTCCCCCCCCCCTGCCTCCCGTCCCCCCCCCAACTGCCTCTCTGCCCACTTGTGATCTCTGTCAAATAAATAAATAAAATCTAAAAAGAAAGAAATCAATTAGCATTACAAAATCGGTCCCAAAGCGTGTGGGGAAAACAGCAGTAGCTTGGCTCTAAACAAGCAAGGCCTGTGCCATGCGCCTGGGATTGCACTGTACATTCTTCATAAAGATCGGCTGACGACTTTACATAACCGCGCTCCCACGCCTCTCGACCAGCTCACGGAGGAGCTTCCCGTTTCTCCGACGGTGACTTCCCCTTGCTTGGGGGGTGTGGGGGGGGGGGCTCGAGGTCAGGTTACACAAGCTCGACGCCTGGCCACCGCGCCCTGCCTGGCTCGAAACGACGCGTGAGCGGCTCGCACTCGGTCTCTGCGTCCGCGGGAGCCTCGCGGTCGCTCGCACACAAGCACCAGAGCCACGGGGCAGTCTCCAGCCCGCGCATGTAGCGCCGGAGGGGCCAGGGAAGGCCCCGCCCCACTCTCCGCCCCCTTCCTCCCTCCGCCAGGTGCGCGTGCGCCGCAGCCCCGCCCGCCGACCCGCCTGGCTCTTATCCCGCTCCGCGGCAAGCGCCTGATTCTTAACTCCTTATTGCGGCCTCGCACGCGCGCGGTTCCAGCTCCGGCCTCCTCCTCGTCGGCCCGGCGGTGGGGCCATGGCGTGGCGGCGGCGGCCGGAGTCTGGCGTCGGGGCCCGCGGCGCGCTGGCGCTGCTGGCGCTGGCTCTGAACGTGCCCGGGGCCAGGGGCCGGGCGCTCGAGTGGTACTCGGCGGTGGTGAGCACCGAGTACGTGGACCCGCACACGAACCGCACCGTGTGTAGCGTCTCGGAGAGCGGCCGCTTCGGCGACAGCTCGCCCAAGGAGGGCGCGCAGGGCCTGGTGGGCGTCCCGCGCGCGGCGGACCGCGACCCCGAGGGCTGCGCGCCAGACACTCGCTTCCTTGTGCCGGCGCCCGGAGGCCGGGGAGACGCGCCCTGGGTGGCCCTGGTGGCGCGCGGGGGCTGCACCTTCAAGGACAAGGTGCTGGTGGCGGCGCGGAGGAACGCCTCGGCCGTGGTCCTCTACAACGGGGAGGGCCACGGGAACCTCACCACGCCCATGTCCCACGCGGGTGAGCGGAGGCCGGGGGACGCGGGGAGGCGGCGGGGGGACTCTGTAGCTTAGTCATGGGCGACGGCCCTCTCGACCTCGGCCTTAATCCCCAGGGGCACGCCGCGAAGGGGCTGGGGGCGCGACTCTGAGGGCTTCTGGCAGTCAGGAACTGGGAGGGAAGCTCTGAATGGGCGCGCCGTGACCCCTCCGGGGCTTTTTGGGGCCGTAGGCGGGCCTGATTAGATCTTCGCCTTGGGCCCTTCAGGTGCAGCGGGCGTGGGGGGGGGGAGGTGCCCTCCGGAGGCCCTTCAGGTGTAGGGGAGAACGAAAGAAATAAACACCCACCTGGAGACGATTGTGGTGGGAATTCTCATGATTGCTCAATCATGAGTCCCTTTCCATTCATCGTTTTCACAAAGTGAGGTAGGAATTGAAGCTCGCTCTAGCTCACTCCCAAGGTCTGGCAGTCCCTTCACCAATGTCAAGTGGTGGTTTGGTCGGACTCTGGTTTCTCCACTTTCATAAAACGTGTGTGTATTCTGAACTTCTGAGTCAGAAAACCTGGATTTAAGTGCGGATATGCTTTCTCACTTTCTACATGTAAGGTTGTAATAACTGGCCCTACTGCCAGTCCTTGAGTCTTGAGTTTAGATGAAATTTTTCAGGTTGTGTTCATTCAGGAAAAGGTATTGCTCTTTGCCAGGAGACACTTCCCACACACCTATTCTCCAGGGCAACAGGTTGTGTCTTCAAGCACTCTTGACAGTTTGAGAATCTAATTTTGACAGTTTGAGAATCTAATTTTGCAAGATGTCCTCCTCAGAACTGAAATCCGAGTGCTATAGGACCTGAACCCAGCAGAGTGAAAATTTTTCTGTTATGATTTTTAAGATCATGACTCATTCTGAATTTATTGTGATTAAAGTCTTTTTTAAAGATGCTGCTGCTGCAAGTCAGACACCCTATTTCCTGTACTTTTGTTTTTCATTCTGCTTTGATTTCTCAAAAGCAAGTTTGAACTTAACTCTAATGACAGAAAAGAGACTTTGGATTTGGTCTGTTTTAGCTGTGATGGGAATAGAAATCAGTTGAGAGGTGAGAAAATGGAGAGTGTTAGAACAATTCTTTCAAGAATTGAAAGAATTTAATTCTTTTCAAGCACAGCTCAAGATGTGCCGAGAAGTGTGCAGAAACTATGGGACAAGGCGGGGTTAGGGTGGTTGATGGTAGGGCATATTGAAATTGGATGGGAGTGATGTGGTAGAGATCCAGCATAGAGAAGTAACCCCAAGAGTCCGCTCTTAAGGCCATGTCTAGGATACTTTGGAGGGGTTGGCCTTAGACAGTAGAGGGAAATTCTCAGTTGCAACAGAAGGAAGTGGTTTTGGAAGAGGAAGTAGGAGCAGAGGCCTGTGTGGTGGCATTGGGTGAGGCGCCACCTTTGGTGCAGCTATTCCAGTGATTACAAGTCTACCAAATTGTCATTGTACCCAAGCCATGTTTCCATAAAACTACCATGAAAAGCCCTGTCAAATTTCAGAGACCATTCCTGATACATCCTATTGATGGTGTTTGCCCAATTTTAGTAGTTGTTTTTTTTTTTTAGATTTTATTTATTTATTTGACCGAAAGAGAGAGAAAGAGCACAAGCAGGCCGAGAGAGAGGGAGAAGCAGAATCCCCGAAGAGCAGGGAGCCCAATGCAGGGTTCATGCCTAGCACCCTGGGACCATGACCCGAGCTGGAAGCAGATGCATGACCGATTCAGCCACCCAGGCACCCCCAATTTTAGTAGTTCTGACAAAGAAAAGAGGTTAGTGTGTCGGGATTCTCTGAGTGTGGGTCCTTGCAGTCTCTTCTCAGTCTACAACATCTTCATTTGGACCTTTTCTTTTCAATGGCTGGTGCATGGGCTACAATTTCCTAAATTCGTTTACTGCCTTTTTTGATAATGATGTTAGCATTTTTCCAGGGTACTAGTACTTGGTCTAACCATGGGTCAGCCACCTTGCTTATGTTATTTGACATAATTTAGCCAGGCCCCAAAAAACACCTCGTTGATGTTTATTTTAAATCCTCGTGAGTTTCTCTTCTATTATCAACATCCATTCTAGTCTTTTTACTCTTGAGAATCATTCTGTTTGAGAAAAGAGATAAAAGTAACAGCTTTAGCAATTTTTTTTAAATGTGTGAAAGTACCCAGTGTGTAGGCAGTGTGCTCAGTGCTCTCCATACAGTGGCTCCCTTAATCCTCCTGACAGCCTTTTAACATAGGTGCTTTAACCCCATTCTATGGATGAGGAAACTGGTCCATGGTAAGGGGGGGTGGTCTATACATAGCCAGATCATTCTTTGTTGTGGGAGGGGCTGGCTGTTCTATACATTAATGGGATGTTTAGCATCCCTGGCCTCTGCCTACTAGATTGCAACAGTACTTACCCAATTGTGACAACCAAAAATGTGTCCAGATAAGACCAAAGGGGGGGGGCTGATGACAGAATCATCCAATGTTTTGAACCACTGACTTAAAGGGAGATTAATTTGGTAGCATTGTGACCAGAGGCTTAAACAGAGAAAAACCTGCAGAGACTCTAGGCCGTTGGGCTGATCCAAGGAGAAATAAAATTGACCCTTGAACAACACAAGGCTTAGAGGTACCAACCCCCTGTGCAGTGGAAAAGATTTTCTGTATAACTTTTGACTTCCCCAAAACTTAACCACTAATAGCCTCCTGTTGACTGGGCATTTTACCAATAACATAAACAGTAAACACGTTTTATATGTTATTATGTATTGCACTCTGGATTCTTATAATGTAAGCTAGAGAGAAGGAAATGTTGTATTAAAATCAAAGAGAAAATACATTTAGTATACCGTACTGTATTGGGGGGGAAAATCCTTGCATAAGTTAACCCACACATTTCAAACCTGTGTTGTTCAAGGGTCAACTGTATTAAGGGCCAATACTGTAGCAGTAACTATAGGAATGGAAAGGAATGACCTTCATAGAACTTGGCCCAACTAGGAAAAAAGGTACAAATGTATCATGACTTTTTGAGAATGGAATAGCATTAAGAATGGAATGAATAGAATTAAGTCAGAAGACAAACTGGCTTTGACATACTTGAATTTGAAATGTTACATAGAACCTTGAATGTAGCTCGTTAGGTTTCTTGGATTTTGTCAGAATGTGGCTGGAGGCAGGAAAAACCACAGATTTCAGTGGTTTCGATGTTCCTGTGTAGCACTGGTGTTCTGCAAAATAGATAAGAGATGGCTGCTTGTAAAATTGAATCATGAGTCTTTTTCCAAATCTCAGAGAATTTCTGCAGTTTTTCTTAAGCCTGTTGCTTGACTGTACTAAATCTAGTACAGATACTTTGGGTATAAATCAGTGTTTTATTGTGTTTCTAAAAATAAAATCATGATTTTAAGATAATCTGTGAGAATAACTGTAAGGACTGTTGAACTAATTAATTTCCTGTTAATTAATCTTAGTTAATTCTCTTTACTTTAGCAGACAGAATAATGAGTAGCCACTTTGGGCTAAGTATTGTGCTTGCTCAGGTATAGAAGTGCATGACACATGCCTGCCTTTGAGGAGTTTGTGACCTGGTGAGAGTGATAAACAACTTTCCAGACAGTATGGTTTGGATCTTGATGGAATTACACACATGGTTGCTTAGGAAGCATAAAGGAAGGACATCTAAAACACATACTGCAGGCGTGACTAGAAGTTAGTTTGACCAAGATGAATAAAAATTGATACAAGTCAATCATTAAAACATAAGTCCTTAGGGATGCCTGGGTGGCTCAGTTGGTTAAACTGCCTTCAGCTCAGGTCATGATCCCAGAGTTCTGGGATAGAGTCCCTGCTCCTGAGCAGGGAGCCTGCTTCTCCAACTCTGCCCTGCCACTCCCCCGCTTGTGTGCACTCTCTATCTCTGACAAATAAATAAAATCTTTTTAAAAAAAGAAAGGAGAAGAAGCTTAAAAAAATAAAAGTTTTTGTAGAGCCTTGGCCTTACTTAGTTTAATTATTGTTGGTTAACAAATAGGATGATCCTTTAGCTGAAATCTTGGCATGTCCTTTTAAGCATAGATTCATTCATTCACTCTGTATATGTTAACTTCATTCATTCTGTTAACAGCTGTTTACTGAGTGCCAGCTACTGGCAAGGCTTAGAGCTATGTTTGAAGAAGGGGCCAGAGTTGGGGTAGAGGAAAATGACAAAAATGTAGAAGTCCCTAGTGTTATAGAAGATGTGCATTTTGCATTTGCAGAGCATGATAAATAGTTTATGAATAATAAATTTTTGATGTTGTATATCAACATGATGATGTGCTCTACTCAAATGATCTAAAAATGTGGATTTTAATTATGTATTTTGGTGCTGTAGGAAAACAGAAATGGCACCTCACAGCCACACGTAGAAGGTGGGATTAACTAAGATGGTTCCCAGAAAGATCAGTTTTGAAGGATATGTTGGTGGAGAGGGTGTGTCTGAGTGTGAAAGAGGGGGTTGGGCTGTAGGCATTCTTGGTGGTGGGAATAGCATTGCAAGAGGCTGAAGCCCTGAGATAAAGTAATGCATTTAGGAACCCTGCAAAGAGTTGTATATTCAACAAATACAAAATATTTTTGAGCAAGTCAAATTATCCAAAACATAATTTAAATTTCCAAGAAAAGAATTAAACATTTGTTTTATGTGCCCTCCCAACACTCCCTAGTCAACCATAAAAACGTTTCTGTTTCACATAATAGCTTCAGATTTCAGAGACATTTGCATTCATATTGGGTATACCATTTCTATTAATCTCTGTATTGTGGCATTTCAACTATAATACGGCCAGTTTTTCAGATAGATTCATGCATACAGAAACTCTTCTATGGTCACCACTGCATGATACTTGGCTACAAAAACTAATAAGAACAGGTAGTACTCGTCTAGTGAGGGAGAGAAACCTATAAAGAAATTCTAGTAGGTGTTTTATACACCTACTAGAGCTGTATCTAAGAGGAACTGATGCATTGCCGGCACAAAGGGGTGGGTGGTGCTGAGAAGCCCTGTGTTGAGCTTGTGCTGAATCTTGAAGATTTGACCACAATTTTTCCAGGTTTGGGGGCAGAAGGTGGAGAAGGCATGGAATTTATGAGAAAGAAAACCTGAAATTTAATGGGATTCTTTTGCCGGGACTCTTAACATGTATTTCTTGCTGCCTGAATTAGTTTTCTAGAGCAGAAATCTAATCCACCGCTTTAAATATTTCAGTAGTTCCCACTCCCTTCAAAGAATGCTGAAATCTAAATAGTTTCCTTTGGGAGGAGAGAAATGGTACACTAGACTTACATGTAACCTCGAGAATTTTGAACCTATTGACCAAGACAGGATTTCTTCTTTGTTTTTGAGCAAGTGGTAAGAGGAACACAGACATCTGAAAGGAAACAGAAATATATGCGGTTTTATTTCTGGCACAGAAGAGTTTTATATTACAGACAATTTGGCTTGCTAAAGAGTACTGTTATTTGGTATTTATTATTTGACAAGTAGGCTTATGACCCTGTACACAGACATTTGCTAAGTAAGACAAAAATAAACTGCCTTCGAGTTTTCCTTTCTAATGGTGAGAGGTATAGATTCTTTGGGGGAGGGAGAGGGATTGTACAAGATGACCATTTTTACAGAAGCGTGACTGGTAATGGTGTTAAGGACTAGGGAAGAAAAATCCTAAGAACTTTTTCTCCTCTGCCAAGTCTTTGCATATGTGTGTGTCCTATGAAGAAACTCAGCTGTGTAGTTGGGAAATAAGCTGTGATTTGCTCTCGTGTGTACCTGAGGCTTTCCAGGATTGGCCTGGGGAGGTGGCAGTGCATGATGAAGTAAGGACAGGGCCCGGTGAGGTGCCTGTGCCTGGTATCCCTTCCAGTCATGCACACGGTGACCCCAAGCTAGTGCATTTTTACTCAGCTGCCGTACCTCCAGTTCATCCTAAAAGATGTTCCAGAATATCAGTGAATCTTCATTCTGTGTTTTAATTTAAAGAAGTTCCCAGAAGCAATCTTGCTGCTATAATTAGTATAGCAAATGGTTTAGCTGTCATCCTAGACACAGTATTTTTTTTTTAATGATTTCTTTTAAATCAGTGAACTGTTTTAGTTTCCTAGGTGAAAAATTTCTAGTTAATATTGCAGGTGTTTTCGGTTCAGTGGATCCCTCTGACAATCACTGTGTGTCAGTAGCCCCTTCCTTTGAAAATTTTGGTGTTCAAGAACCTCTCTAATCTCAGTTCTCTTCCACCTCTCCTTTATTCATTCATTTATTCAACAAATATTTATGAAACACTTCAGGTTCTATGTAGGGCTCTGGGGATAAGGAGATAAACAAGATACCTTTACATGTACAGTAGTCACCCCCTTTATCATGGTTTCAGTTACCCGAGGTCAACCTTGGTCTGGAAGTAGATGGTCTTTCTTCCGACTTAGTCAGAAGGTTAGTAGTAGCTAACGTTAGGTCATAATGTCTACGTCATTCACCTCACTTCATCTGATCACGTGGGCATTTTATCATCTCACATCGTTACAAGAAGGGTGAGTATAGTACAAAGTATTTTGAGAGACCACATTGATGACTTTTTTTTGCAGCATGTTGTTACAAGTGCCCTACTTTATTATTAGTTGTTAATCTCTTATTGTACCTAATTTATAAATTAAACTTTATCATAGGTGTGTATAGGGAAAAAACATCATATATATAGCATTCGTTGCTATTTGCGGTTTCAGGCAGTCACTGGAGGTCTTGGGATGTATCCCTTGTGATAAGGGGGACAACTGTATTTTAGTCACTAACCAGATTGGACCTCACCATCCCAAATATGTTTTTATGATGATTTCACAGTCTAAAAAGCCTCCCTTTGTTTGCTTCGTAAACTTTTCCTGTCCTTCAACATGTAGCTCAAGTGTGCTTCCTAGGGAAAGCATTCTCTCCACCTCAGACAAAATTATCACTTCATTTCTGTAGCACTTTGTATTCCACTTTCTTAGTAAATAAGAAATAGTCCAAAATAGAAGAATTCTCATTCTCATTTTATAGCTGAAGAAATACTGTCAGAGGGTAGTTTCTCCAGACCCATACAGTGGATGACAGATCTGAACCGAGTCTGCGTGGTTCTGAAGATTGGGTCCCACATGAGGAGGCAGGACAGAGATACTGCATGGGTACTGGGTCTTCAGCCCCTAGAACTGGGTATATGACATTCAGCAGCTCTCCCAATTTCTGAGCCCTCATCTGCAAAATGATAATTTGGCCTCTCTGTTTCAAGTGCAATGTAAATGTGAAAGTGCTCCGAAGTTGGTTTTCCCCAATTAACACAAAGAACATTATGTCAGTACCGAAGTTTTATGTAGCTGTGACCATGGCATGGAAACATTTATTTTCTGCGTGTAACTTTTTAACTGAGACCAACACATGGGGTTCATGAAACCGTTCTTTCTACTTGAGTATGTGCTTGAAGTTTTCCACAAAAGGAGGTTTACGAGAAAAGGCTTTGAGCTTATAAAGTGCCATGTGATTGTAAGTGGTATAATTATCCTAATAATTGTTTCTGTGCTTGTGTTTCTCAGCTTCTAGATGTTTGTTTTCCTGAAGGCAGGAAATGCCTTCCTCCTTATAGTGTCTCCCCAGTGATGACATGGCAGACTGTGTGAGTGGGGAGACAAGTACAGTTTTTGCTAAGTGACACTTTTGGCCCTGGTCAAAGGATCGGCCTCCAGGCAGGAGCCACCTTAGAAGGGTGCCCTTCTGGTGTTTCAGTAACTAAATCCTGATGGCAGGGGGCCACAGTGGATTTGCTGCAGGTTAAGTTTCTCTCTGCAATAAAATTGTTAAAACACAGTTTCGAAGCGATGCCAGGGAACATTCTTTGTGTGTATTTTTATTTTTATTTATTTTTTAAAAGATTTTATTTATTTGAGAGAGAGCATAGCAAGGGGAGCAGCAGGTAGAGGGAGAGGGAGAAGCGGGCTCCCTGCTCAGTGGGGAGTCTGACGTGGGCCTTGATCCCAGGACCCCAGGATCATAACCTGAGCTGAAGACAAGCGCTTAACCAACTGAGCCACCCAGGCACCCCCTTATGTGTATTTTTAAAATTAGTTTTTGAATAGATAATATGTGCACGTCATACAGAATTTTTATTGTGTCCAGCTCCTCTCCCCAGACGCAGTCAGGGTCCCTAGGCTCTGGGTCGCCTTTCAGAGGCAGTCCAAATTGATGTGACATGCAGATCTTTCATCCACATAGTTTGACGTGTTGCACTTTCCCCTCAGTAGTCTTGCCTACTGTTCATACTAATGGAGTCGCTGCCTCAATCCGTGTACACATACTGTAGTGTATGTAACCCTTTTCCTGTTGATGGACGTTTAGATTGTCATGGCAAAAACTTAGAGAAGATAAATTTGACAACATATCTTTACAGATAGCTCCTGTATACACATGCAAGTGTATTTGTGCATAAGTTCTTGGACATGGAATTGGTGAATCAGAGCTGTGCATTAAATTTCTTGGGAAAAATAAATAAAATTTTTTTGATAGCCATTGCCCTCCATGCAAGATTGTAATAATAAACTCCCCCTGCAGTGTGCAAGAATGCAGATTTGTGCTCATTCTTGCCATTATGGAGGATCAAAACTATTTGATCTTTGCCAGTCATATAGGTAACAGATGGTCCCTGACTTACTGTGGTTTGACTTGGAATTTTTTGACTTTATGGTGGTACAAAAGCAGTACGCATTCATTGGAAACCATACTTCAAATTTTGAATTTGGATCCTTTCCAGAGCTAGTGATATGCCCTACCATACTCTCTCATGATGCTGGGTTACTGTAGCAGCAGCCCCAGCTCCCAATCTGCCACATGATAACAAAGGTCAACAACCATTCTCTACCCAGATCACCATTTCATTTTTTTTACTTTCGGTACTATATTCAGAAAATTACATGAGCTAGCACTTTCCTGTAGGCACGGTGTTAGAGGATTTTGCCCAACAGTAGTGTTGCGAGCATGTTCAAGGTAGGCTAGGTTAAGCTGTGATGTTCAATATTAAGTGCATTTTCTACTTAGGATATTTTCAACTTAGGATAGGTTTTCAGGATGCAATGCGCATAAGTTGAAGATCTCTTTAATATTTTCATTTGTACCATGACTTTTCATGAGTTTAAAATCTATTTGTTGGGGAGTGACCGCAGAGGTGTACAGGTTTTCTTTTTGGGGCAATGAAAATGTTAATTGAATTAGATTGTGGTGATGGTCGCAGAGCCTTTATGAGTATACTAAAAAATGGTGAATTGTATACTTTAAAAGGGTGAGTTTTATGCCATGTGAATTCTTACCTAACTAAAGCTGATACGTAAAAAAAATTTTTTTGTCTTTTCTGCAAACTGACTTCATTTCCTTTGTTTTTCTGTTGCTCTTTCTCTTACAGGAAATTGTTTTCTGTCTTTGTTATATTACATGTGTTTTTCCCCCCTTTGGCCATTTGCTTTTTTGATCTTGATTCCTTGATTTTGCTCTTTTTTAGCCATGTGGAAAATTGTCATTTTTATATTTCCTCTCTTTTATATATTTAAATCTTTGATTTACTTGGAACTTATTTTGCCATAAATTGTGAGAAAGGGATACAGCTTTTTTATTTTCCCTCAGATAAGACCCAGTTATCCCCATACTATTTTTTAAAAATTATCCCTGTTATCCCATTGATTTAAGATTACAGTTTTATCATATACTAAGGGTTTTTTTGTATTTGGGTCTAATTTCTGGACTTCAATTCTACCCCTTTATTCTGGTTGTCTTCCTTAGCTACTACCACACTGTTTTAATTTCTTTAATTGTAAAGGTTAGTTCAGGTTTTACTTTTAAAAAGTTTTCCTGATCATTTGTGATTATTTTTCCCCTAGTAAACTTCAGAAACAGCATTTTTAAGGTTTAAAGATTGATTGATAATTTATGGTTATTTATGGTTATTATATTAATTTACAGATAGATTTGTATAAACTGATTGTTTTACCCCTTTCCTAATTTTTTTATATTATGTCTGCTCATTCCTTCAGATCAGTGTTAAATAATAGTGATCATAGTAGAAATTCTCATATTGCCTCCCTCTGATTAATAAGCATACTTTAGGTATTATGTATCTTTTTTTAAGATTTTCTTTATTTGAGAGAGAGAGAACATGGGAGAGAGAAGCAGACTTCCCGCTGAGTGGGGAGCCTCATGCAGGGCTTGATCCCAGGAACCCAGGATCATGACCTGAGCCGAAGGCAGATGCCACCCAGGCACCCTTAGGCATTATGTATTAATATTCATAAGTGAAATTAGTCTGTATGGTTCTTTTGGTTTATTCCCATGTTTAGCTTTATTTTCTAGAAATAATTTTTTAAACTTCTTTTTTAACTTTTTAATCTACTGTGGAATAATTTTAGTACCATCAGTGTTCAAGTTTTGGTGGTAGAATTCACCTGTGGAATTGAATGGGGCTCTTACCCTTGGGAGGGGAATAGTTATTAGAGACTTGTTCTACTTCTAATGCAGTCAGTCTGTTTTCTCTTTTGGGGCCAGTTTTGGTAACTTATGTTTTTCTTGAAAATTAAACATTTTTTGTAAGTTTTTGGATGTTACATATGGACAAGCTGTAGTATTCTCGTATTTTTCTCTTACTTTCTCTGTATCTCATTTTTGTTCTTCATATTGACTTTTTTTTGTTCTTCCCCACAGGAACTGGAAATATAGTGGTCATTATGGTGAGCTACCCGAAAGGAAGAGAAATTTTGGATCTGGTGCAGAAAGGCATTGCAGTGAAAATGACCATAGGGGTTGGCACCCGTCATGTACAGGAGTTCATCAGTGGTCAGTCTGTGGTATTTGTGGCCATCGCCTTCATCACCATGATGATTATCTCATTAGCCTGGCTGATATTTTACTATATACAGCGTTTCCTATATACTGGCTCACAGTTTGGAAGTCAGGTAATTATGGGTAATTCTTTTTAACTTTACTTTTTAAAAGATAGTTCATAAATATTTCTTATATATTTCCTGAAACTATATTAGAGTTTTGTGGGTTTTTTAGACCACATTCTTAATTTCATTTTCACTCATACTATTTAATTAATATAACTTTTTAAAAATAACTTTTTAATTAGACTGTATTAAATTTTCTGTTCTGTGGGAAATTAAATATCTTTAAATGGGGTCACTTTTTGCATGTTTTGTTCCTCTGAATACCCTCTTTCCCTTTTCCAGACATAAAGGAATAATAAATAGGCCTGAGGTAGAGTAGACTCGGTTCTGTGTTTAAAACAAGGAGAACCCTGGGGCTGAAGGTGAAGCGCAGAGTGGGAGGGGCTTCCTGGCTTCTGTTGTGGGGCAACTTTCTAAGCCGTTTATCTGCAGAGAGATAGTGTCTCTGTCACAGCAAAGAGGAGGGCACTTGAAGAGCCAAAGGCTTCCACAGACAGGCCTTTGAATTTCACACTTACCCTGTTGTCTTGAAAAGCCACTCTTTTTGGCTTTGTAGGTATTCCTTTCTGGTCATCTTGTACATGCTGACTAGGTGAAAACTTTCTTTTTTAGGGACAGGTATTAGTAGATGAATCAGTGGGACCCCCTCTTCCCATCCTCAGCTTCCTACTCTATTGCCAATGTTTATACATAAGCATTGGTTTCTTCTTCAGGCATGGAATTGAAAATAATATTCTTGATCAAACAGCTCTTAAGTTATATGTGGCTGTTTTATACATTAAGATGTAAATGGTAATTTTTATTATTTTCATTATAGTCAATTTAACTTTGTTTTTTAAAAGATTTTTTCTGTAAGCTTATGTGAAATTTTTTAAAATAATGACTTAAAATTTTTAGTGATAATAATATTTTTCTATCTAAGAGCCATAGGAAAGAAGCTAAGAAAATCATTGGCCAGCTTCCACTTCATACTGTAAAGCATGGAGAAAAGGTAACATTTTCAGGGGTTTTTTGTTTGTTTTAGACTAAAGTATATATCTGTTTATATGTCTAACTAAAACTTTCCAGTCTGTTAAATGCACATTGAACATGTGGAGTTTTGACTAGTTTGAGTTAGTACTAACTTGTGTACATGTGTTCATTGTAGAGAAGGGTTGACAGAAGTACTCAGTTGCACATGTGAAGAGCCACCTAAACCCCTTGGCACCAGAGAAGGTAGCCACTAGTTGTATACAGTTATTTTACTTTAAATGGATAAAATTGAACTTAAAATTCATTCCTGAGTCACACTAGCTACATTCCAAATGCTCAAAGGGTCCTATTGCCTGGCTGCTGCCATACTGGGCAGGACTGACATGTCCATCACTTAAGAAGGTTCTACCTGTTGGTCAGACCCAGATGACTCTAAGGAAAGTAAAGAACTTCCAAGTTCCCTTGGACCGTAGACCTTTAATACTTTAAATTCATTTCTGTTAAATCTGAGGCTATAGGCTATGCGTCCATTTTCTCTGGTTCCCTTAAATACAGGGGGAAAAAAAACTGGGATTTACAGAGAAGGGGAGGGAAGATGTACTTAAAACTACTTTTGGGAAAAAAGAAACATTTTGACATGGCCCACCTGGGACATAAAAGGTCAGAATCATACCAGAGTTTTAAAGCATTTTGGGAATGGGACATATCCTAAATCCAGAACCTCAGTATCTTAGAAGATCGATTCTTTAAGAGGAGACAGTTGCTAATGCAGTAATAATACTTTTTAAAAATGGTCTGTCTTCTTTGTCTTGAGATGCTGATAAGTGTGTTGACTTGTTAGGTATAGGTTGGTTCTGTTGTTTTGATTTTTACTTCTTTTCACCAAATTGTTGAGACTTCATCTATTCCACCCTCCACTCCCCATTCAAAAAAGAGAATAACTGGACTTATTTTATGTATCCCTTCTTTGGACCAACTTTAAAGCAGAAATAATACTCATTAAATTATAGATCTTTGATTTTTTAAAAAACTTTGGATTCTGATATTAATCATTTAATATTTTAAGATACTCTTAAATTATATTCTTTATTTAAAATGCTCTTTTAAGTATCTTAGATACTTAAAAGTTTAAGATACTCTTTTTAAGATACTCTTAGAATTATATTGTTGGTTTCCATTCTTTCCCTAATGCCTTATACAGAAATAACAGTTGAATTTTTTTCTTTAAGATTTTATTTATTTGACAGACAGAGATCACAAGTAGGCAGAGAGGCAGGCAGAGAGAGAGAGAGAAGGAAGCATGCTCCTCTATGAGCAGAGAGCCTGATGTGAGGCTCGATTCCAGGATCCTGGGATCACGACCTGAGCTGAAGGCAGAGGCTTAACCCACTGAGCCACCAGGTGCCCCATAACAGTTGAATTTTAACAGTTTGTGCAGGGTACTGGTTTCTTCCCATACAGATGTAGTGAACAAAAAAAGTGAAACAAAACAAAGTTTCTCATGTTATGGCTTGAGATTAGCACTTGAGGTACAGACCACTGAGGGTCATTGGAGAGAGAGTCTCCACTGAATGCCTGTGACAAACTCTGCATGTGTGGCACATAGCCGGTCACTTGATAAACATATAATTTTATGTTCACCTTAGAATATGTCTTCCGTTCCATAGCAGGAAGTCTCAGTGTATGAATATGAATAGAGATTTATATGTATAATATACTGAATTAAGTCTTTGAGAACATAAGTAAATTGATAGTATCCTCTTCATGTTCAGAGCATTTGCTTTTTTTAGGATTTTTAGAAGATTTATTCATTTGAGGGGTGCCTGAATGGCTCAGTCATTAAGCATCTGCCTTAGGCTCAGGTCATGATCCCAGGGTCCTAGGATTGAGCTTCGCGCTGGGCTCCCTGCTTGGCCGGGAGCCTACTTCCTTTCCCACTCCCGCTGCTTGTGTTCCCTCTCTCACTATATCTCTCTCTGTCAAATAAATAAATAAAATCTTTAAACAAATTTATTCATTTGAGGGAGAGTGAGAGCACAAGCAGGGGGAGAATTAGAGGCAGAGGAGAAGCAGACTGCTCACTGAGCAGGGAGTCAGACATGGGGCTTGATGCTAGGACCCCAGGATCATGACCTGAGCTAAAAGCAGACGCTTCACCAACTGAGCCACCCAGGAGCCCCCAGAGTATTTCTTTTTACAGAACATTTTTGAAAATGTGATTCTACTGTTTTTGAAAATTGTCAAAATAATGGTTAAAAAAAGATCCCTAAGTGGTCTGTGAGATACATATGTGGATTTTTCTTCTTCTTTTTTTTTAAAGTTTTATTTCTTTAAGTATTCTCTGCACCCCATATGGGGCTCAGACTTATAACTCTGAGACCAAGAGTCCTATGCTCCTTTGACCACACTAGCCAGGTTCCAACACATGGATTTTCTGATGATTTTGATTAAGTTTGTACAGAAATGTTGTTTTCTTAAATCTACATCTTGTGCAGTTCTAGAGAAGTGTTTGGTTTCTAGTTTTTCTTTTCTTATGGACTCATTTACTATAATGTGTACGCTTACAGACCATTAGGGGCTTTAAAAATCATTTCATCAATTTTGTATGGCATATGATAAGTGATAATATTTACTTTAGCTTCAACATACAATTTTAAGTGTTACAGAACTTTAATATAGTCTCTGATAATAATAATCAGTTTTTACTGCTTGCTTGTGAACAAGTAATGTACATGGCTCAGTGTATTTTTTAAAATAATTACATAAGGACAGGGTAGCTGTGTTCCCATAAAATATACTTGCTAACATTGGAGCTACATGCAGACATTGATTGCTAGTTCTTGAATCCATCCCAGAATCAGAGAGAGTCTCATTGACCTGTTTTGGGTTAGATGACCCTCTGGCTGTGCCTGCTTTGATGGGATGAGGCCAGGTGGTTCAATGTGGGAGTTACCCAGGGAAATGGGGAAGGGCTGACACTACCAAAAGGGTCAATGACCCTGGGTGCTGGGTCCCTCAGTCGGTTAAGTGGCTGTCTTTGGCTCGGGTCATGATCCTGGGGTCCTGGGATCAAGGCCTGCATCAGGCTCCCTGCTGACTGGGGAGCCTGCTTCTCCCTCTTCTTCTGCTACTGCCCCTGCTTGTCCTCTCTCTCTGTCAAATAAATAAAATCTTAAAAAAATAAATTTAAAAAAAAAAGGTTGATGACCCCATAGCTTCTTAGAAGTGGAGATTTTGTCACAAGACTGCTTCCTCCCCAGCAAGTTTTATTTCGTTTTAGCTTTGTTAATTTGATGGATGAAAAACAGTAATTTATTTTAATCTGTAATCCTTTTATTGCTAGTGAGGGGAATATTTTCAGATATTTAGCCATTTTTGTTTTCTCATTTGCAAGTTGTCACCATGTTCTTTAGCAAATTCAAGTGAAAGTGCTCTTGTTTTGTTTTTAATGATTCTAGAAACAAGTAGCTTATTGGATATTCTCTTTATACATTTTATATTTGAAAAATAATTTTTATTACAGCAAAGTAAGCATTTGCATTTCTACAACCCTTAAAACATGAACACTACCCTAGTATCAAAGCTGTTCATGTCTGATTAGGTGCACAATGACATTTTTTCCTTTTCAGCCAGATTCCTTAAATAATCTCTGGATAGTGGTAAAAAGTAAATACTGAGTAAAGATTGTGTTTAGCTTCTGGTTGTACCCCGGTATTATTAAATTTGTCATTGTTTTACCCAGGATGTTGTGAGTTTTATCAAGAACATGTAGCAATGATACAGTAAACTCTTTTCTTTCCTTTTTACAGGGAAGTGATGTTGATGCTGAAAACTGTGCAGTGTGTATTGAAAATTTTAAAGTAAAGGACGTTATCAGAATTCTGCCATGCAAGTATGTTTTTTTTTCTTTCCTGAGATGCTATGAATTACTGGATAGGTTTCTGACAAAAGTGTTAATGTTTCTTTTATGATGTGATGCTGTCACATGATTTTGTGATCATCTCATCCTTTAGGAAGGAAGCTTCAAGCCTTCTAGGCTTCTGGATTATATTACTTTAAAATTGCTTAGCAGACCTCAGGCCCTAAGGCAGACCCATTATATATCTTTGCGCGGATTGGCTTTTAGTCTTAAGCAAGATTTCATTAGAATCCTTAGCAGTCTGTCATACATCTAGCCGTTCAAAACGTACATTATGTGGGAGCAGGGAAACTGAAGCATGACAGGTGAAGGCCCCAGGGGGAGGGCCAGAAATGGCTAGCAGAAAGTCAAGGAGGATAGTAGTTTGCTGTTATTTGCACCCTGGGTTTTAGTTCTTCTGGGGTTACTGCAAAATAAATACTTCTCACTTTAGGTACACTAGGGGCTTTGCTTTAGCAATGGGAAGTTGCGATTTCCTTTTTTTTTTTTTTTTTTAATAATCGGATACTTTAACTGATAACTGTTTAGAAGAAATGGCTGTTATCAGAAGTGTATCTAAAAATATGTTTTCAGTCAGACCAATTTGAATTATGCTTCCCATCTATTAGAAGGTCAGAAATTAATATGTAATTACGGTTTCCTTTATGTTTACAAAGTAGTATATATATAAATATAGTAGATTAAATTCTCAGTAATTCTGTAGTGAAAACAAATGAATATCAGAGTAACAAAAGTTTCCAGAATAAAGATAGCTAACTTTTGTCTACAGGCATTTATATGAGGTTGGTGTGGTGGGTAGTTAATGAATTAGAGTCAATATATCCTTTGGAAAGTTTTGTGTTTTTTTTTTTTTTTTCTAAGATTTTATTCATTTATTTGGCACAGAGAGAGAGACAGTGAGAGCAGGAACACAAGCAATGGGAGTAGAAGAGGGAAAGCAGATTTCCTGCCAAGCAGGGAGCCCGATGTGGGGCTCGATCCCAGGACCCTGGGATTGTGACCTGAGCCAAAGGCAGACACTTAATGACTGAGCCACCCAGGCGCCCCTCCTGTGGAAAGTTATTAAAATAGAAAAGAATTTTCATCTAGGATGGTTTAGGGCAAGTCTTTCTGACTTAAAAATGATGTGTGGAATGCAGCACAAATGAACGGCCTGAGGCTCACTTCCCTTGTAACACCAGATCCATCCTCATGGCTGAGCTGGGTTTTGTCCTACACCCTCACAAGCAGACATGTTGCTTGTGCACATTTCCTGGTCTCCCGATCTGGGGTTTTTACTTAATTTCCCCATTTTCTCCTGTGCTTTAACAGATTTCCCAGTAAAGCCAACATGTTTCCTTTGTGTTTTTGTTAAGATTATTCCGTTGGGTCAGTCAGTTTCAGTTTCAGTTTGAGGATAGAAAGGTCAGAAGACTTGGTAGGCTAGACTATGTTACATAATTAAATACTGTTATTTTTAACTGCACTAGCAGACTTCAGTATGAAGAAGAGGTCTTCACACAACAGCATGAATAACGAACAGTTACTGGGTGTTTACTGTGTCCTGCACCATTGTAAGCACGTTACGTATTTGCTGCTGAGAACAGCCTGTAGTGGAGGTGCAGAGGTTAAGCAACTAGTTCAGAATTCCAGCATCACATCACACAGCTGGTGTGGGAGCCATGGGTCCTATACCCAGTCTGCCTGACTCCTTACCTTCATCCTGTGGGAAACAGATTCACTATATAGGAGGCAAAGTTAGCTGACTAAGACAAGTCAGTAAAAAGAAAATACATAGGCAATTTTTATTTCTTCTTCAATTCTGAAAAGTTATCATTATATAAGAATGTGGAGTATACAAAAATATGTTGAGACAGAAAATAAGTGTTTTTTTTTAAGCCTGAGACCCAGAAATAATCTGTCTGTTTTGCTGTATTTCCATTTGATTCATTTTGTGAACTTACGTAAGATACTCTCAGTTTATTATTATTAGTTGGCTGTTGGTTTATTTATGCCACATTTATTCCTAAACGGCTTTTAAGTAAGTTACAAAGGCACAGAAAAATACAACCTAGCATGAAGTGAAAATAACCATGCTATTTTCATGGCATGAAGAGAAAATTTCCCTGTTAAGTTCCAGACTCTGTTTAACTTGGAAAGTAGAATAGGTAATTACATAGAGTAAGTGAATAGAATGTTGATATGAAGTCGTTTAACTTGTACTGAGAAGATGAGTTAGCAGAATGTGTTGTTTCCTTTATAAGATATAAACAGTTATTTTAAAAAATTAATCCATACTTAATCTTTTTAGGCATATTTTTCATAGAATATGCATTGACCCATGGCTTTTGGATCACCGCACGTGTCCAATGTGTAAACTTGATGTCATCAAAGCCCTGGGATATTGGGTTTGTTACATTTTTGTTTATATTCAATCTCTGCCCTGATTCTTCTAAGTGATTCAATTTCATTACTGACCAGAGGCAAGAGGAGTGGACTGAGTGCTCCTTCTAACATCTTTGTGGTTCCCTGAAGAAATTTTCCTCTTGATTAAAAATGAATGTTTAAGAAATCCCGAAAAGTTAATGAACTCTACTACCTTTGTGATTATAGACTGATAATGCCATATGTTTCCCCCGAGTATTTGTAATTGCTTAGTGCAGTGTGTTGTTATGCTGCCCTGTAGAAGGTATATATACTCCTCAGTTTCGTATAAACAAGAATTACCAAATCTTTGAAATGAAAGGAGCCTCATACATTTTCTGGTTCAAGATGCATTTTTTACATATGAGGAAACTGAAGCCAACACTTCTCGACACCAGGTCTCAGATTTCTGGGTTTGGAAATCCTATCTTACTGGGGAAATTCGTCCTGTGTGGAATTTGTTCCATTGGTTTGTGGTACTTAGGTGGTTGTAGGACCTTCCTCCAAAAATGAAGACATGAGGGCAGAGCGAAAGAGAGTTCTTCATAGTAGCCAGCCAGGTGCTGAGGGCCTTTACACACATTATTACATCATACGCTCATAGCCAGTCTGAGAGGTAAGTACTGCTTCTCTCCCTATTTTACTAATTAGGAACTTGAGCTTAGAAAAGCCAAGTAGCTCACTGAAGGTCCCACAGCTAGTACTTGGGAATCTGTTTTCAGATACAGGTTTGCTTAATTCAAGGGTACAAGCTTTTAACCAGTAGTCCCACCCAAAAGGGGAAGACATAGAGGTGAAAAAAACCACATTTTTCTAGATTGTTATTTTTTATTGTTTTTAGAGTTTTCATGTAATCTTTTTTTTTATTTTTATTTTTTTAAAGATTTTATTTATTTTATTTGACAGAGATCACAAGCAGGCAGAGAGGCAGGCAGAGAGAGAGAGAGAGGAGGAAGCAGGCTTCCCGCTGAGCAGAGAGCCAGATGCGGGGCTCGATCCCAGGACCCGGGGATCATGACCTGAGCTGAAGGCAGAGGTTTTAATCCACTGAGCCACCCAGGCGCCCCTCATATAATCTTTTAATATCTTAAAAGATTCTTGATTAAATAGCAAATAGTTTTGAACTAATGATCTCTTATTACTTTAAAAAAAGTAATTTAAATATCACATACTTTTCTTATTGCTAAACATATTTTTTAGGGTTTGGTTTTTTTTATAATATTTACAGTAGAGTTAGAAACCGCAAGGAGTTTTTTCTGTGGTAAGCATTTCATGCACCTTATAGCCCCAGAGGCCCTCAAGGAGTCCTCTCATCTTCTAGCTTGGCGGGTCTTGGAAAGATAGTTGAGCGACTGCCCTGATTACCACTGTCATTTTCCATGAACCAGATTTTTGTGTTCTTTTTTTTTTTTGTAAGATGTATTTATTTTAGAGAGAGTGCGCACATGCATGCACGAGTTGGGGAGAGGGACAGAGAGAGAGAGAGAGAGAACCTTCAAGCAGACTCCCCACTGAGCACAGAGCCCAACACAGGGCTCAATCTCATGACCCATGAGATCATGACCTGAGCCGAAACCCAAGAGTCTAAAGGGTGCTCAACCGACTGAGCCACCTAGGCTACGCGTCCCTGTGAATTATATTTCTCAAGTATGAGTTCCAGAATGCCTCCACCATAGGTACAGGAAAGGAGGAAGGTCAGCATTTAAGAACTCTTACTGAAAAAAAACTGCCCTGCTTTGATGTCTAGAAAATTTGTCTTTCCTCTAGAATTTCAAACATTTATTTGTAGTTTTTAATAATGATGGCTCTGTTTAGCATAACAGTGAATTTGAGACTTAGTGAACTGAGCCTGTGTCTTGGACCCCCTTCCTGGAATTTGAAGCATTTTAAACAGTACAATACAGGGAGCTTGACAGATGTTTTTCTTGGCAAAGTTTTCCTTTTTCCTCTTCTCCTTTCTCTTTTCTTTCATTAGGTGCACTCTGAGGATCATTTTAAGTTACTTTCTTTATGGTCAGTAGTTTTCAACCTGCTTTTCATTTCTAGAAATTTTTGTAAGGGTATTTCACTAAACCTTAGCACTGAGACTAATCCTCATGAGTTTTGTTTTTGGAACTACATATACAATACATATATTTCACACATTAAAAATGAAGATGATTTATTTTGCATCAGGTTGGATTGATTTATTATTAGAATGTTAATTTCAGAAAACTTGACTGTGTCCCAGGAATTGTGATTTCTTTGCTGAAGAACAGAAACCTGTAGTAACTTTAAATCAAACTCTAAGAAATTAACTTGTCTTGCCCGTAATTGTTTTTACAATATTTGATGAGTGTGCCATTTTCTTTACTCCCTTTGCTGTCGTATGACGACTAGTTCTTGCTTCCAAGGAAACAGCTGTGGTGAGACGGCTGCCATCAGTCCTTCACGTGGACTTGAGAGGTGGTCCTTGTGTTAGCAGCTACAACCTTCTTGATGTGCCATTTGTCGTTGTTGTTTTCATTCATTCAGCATGTTCATTCAGCATGTATCAAAGGAGTGCTCTCTCAGGTGCTAGACTGGACCTTGACTTGGGGAGACAAAGATGAGTAAGGCGCAGCCCTTCTGGTTGTGGACTTTCACTTTCTGGAGTGTGAGGGCCAGGGCATACACCCACGCACAACGCTGCAAAGGAGGTATGTTTGAAGTGCCGAGGAGCACGGAGAAAGGAGGAATTTACTCTGCCAGGTAGAGTGGGAAGATAAGAGGGTGGTTTTTTTAAGAGGGGAGTCTGAGCTGGGTGTTAAAGGATTTGCCTGCCAGATCAGTATATTGCAGATGAGGGTGTGACCATGTCTGGCTTTGAGACTGGCAAGTGGTTAAGTTTGGCGGGTATTTTGGTAACTATCTGGGAAAACAGATGAGGGTGGGCTGGGTGGGAGTTTGGACATTATGGCTACTCAGTAGGATTTGTGGTTTGATGTGTCTGGAGTCTGTTCTGAGGGTGTTCAGTTACTTAGCAGTGAGAAGGAGGCAGTGTACCATGTGGTTCAGGAGGAGGGCTGTTCTAGAACTGGGTGGGGCGGCAGCGGGAGGAGCCGTCCGTGTGCCCTGGCCCCGGAAGCCTGGGGAGGGAGGTGGAACCAGCACCATGTTCTTGGCGTGAACCTCAGGCTCACTGTGAACGGATAGCCACCCCTCCTTTACTAGGTTACCTCACAAGTGGTTTCCTCTCACAGCATGACTCTGACTCTGGCATTACTCAGAAAGGTATCTGGATAAACCTCTGAGACTGGGCTGTCACTTTCCTTGCCCTATTTTTTTCTTTAACACGGCAAATGGGGGAGGGAGTTGCAGGTACACTGACAGCCAGTAGACACTGTCTTGAGCTGATTGAATCCACAACGGATTCTTCTAAAGTGAATCAAATGCAGTCTGAAGCCCTCTGTTGTCAGACACTGTGTTCTTCTGAAACCCTGGTGCCCACAGTAAGACAGTAGGGCAGTTTGAGGCAGTCATCCAAGATCACAGCCACAGCCAGGCTGATTCAGAAGCAAGGAAAGTGTGTCTGACAAAGGTTCAGAGTTTAAAAGGTGGCATTGTTTTCATCAAGGGGAAAAGCAGTTTTTCAAATGAACAGTGTTTAGGTCTTGCCTATTGACAAGTGATTCATTTTCTCATGTTGCTAAATAAAGAAGACATTAGTGTTTTTGCCCTATATTGTATATAAAAGTAAATACTTTGTGGGAATTATGAGTAATGATTATGAAATGATAGATAAGCTTTGACTGTGTTATTCAGACAAGGTATTTTCTTTTGTTCTCTCAAGGGAGAGCTTGAAGATGTGCAGGAGACGCCTGCTCCAGAACCTACCCCTGGGAGTGTTTTGGTGGCAAATTTGAGTATCAGTTTACAAGATGACAGAAGTGAGGGGAGCAGTTTGCCCTTGTCTTCCACTAGTGATTCTGCACCACCGTGTGACGCCAGTTTCAAAGAAGATGCAGGTGAAAACACAGCCTTACTAGGTAAGTGCCTTGCAGGTTCTAAAACAAAATGATGTTAGCAGGTGGGGAAAATAATGCAGAAAAGCATAAAGGACAAATAAAAACCATAATCCCACACCTGCGAATACCATTTTAACATTTTGATAAATACCTTTTCATATGTTTTCTGTGTTTAACGATGGGGAGAGTATCATATATGTGCTGTTAGGTAACCTGTTTTCCTCTTAACGTGTGAAACTCTTTATGTGGTAGGTGCGTGATTCTGTGTGGTGCGTAGTGTCACAGCTCCAGTTCACTAGAATTTCTTTAAACTGCACCCTTTTGGTGGACTTCAGCACTTTGAAATCATGTGTATACCCAACACTTATCCGATTGCTTCTTGTCATTCTGAGAGATAAAATAGAGTGAATTGCCTTTTTTATTATTATTACCGACGAGAGTACCTTTTCATAATTGTTCGTTGTTCTTATTCCCTTAGGAGTAGCCTGTTTCATGTTTACCTTGTTTTGCTCTGGAGAAACTAATTTTTTCATGTCTTTGTTGAGTGTATTGTATATTTCTCCCCCAATTTTGGTATCCTTTGGTTGATGTATTTTGTGGACAGAAATGTTTCATTTTTCTCTAGTCCAACATATTGTCTCATGATTCTGCCTTTGACAGCATGCTAACTTTGGAAGGCCTTCCTCATCTCAGGATCTAAGTATATTAACCCATATCTTACTAATATTTGTGGTTCTGTATTTTATTACCTTTAAATCTTTAATCCACATGGTTTAAGAGAAGATTTAACCTACTTTTCCCCAAATGTTTAACCAGTTGTCCCAATATTTAGTGAATTATAATTATTTTAGTGACTAATAATCTAGTGAATAATAATTATCAATGTTTTGATATTGCCAAGGCAAATCCCTTCATCTCGAGTTAAAAAAAAAAATCTCTGTACTAGTCTGCATTTTTTAAAAAGATTTTATTTATTTATTTGACAGAGACAGCGAGAGAGGGAATACAAATGGGGGGCAGTGGGAAAGGGAGAAGCAGGCTTTCTGCTGAGCCTGATGCTTGGCTCAGTCCCAGGACCCTGGATTGTGACCTGAACCAAAGGAAGATGCTTAACGACTGAGCTACCCAGGCGCCCGTATTCTACATTTTCTAAAAAAAAAAAAAATAATAATCAAATTATTTGCTAAGTGAAAGAAAATCCCATTAGAATTTTTAGTATAATCGAATAAATTTACATATTACTTTAACTGGGAAGAACTAATGCTTCTAATTTTGAATTTTGTCATTATGGGAAGAGGACACATAATTTCCAAATCAGTGATACTCAAACTGAATCACTTTTGTATTTGACATGTTTAAGCTGTGAGGCAAAGATAGCTAGAAGTGTTAGAACTGGGGTTTTAAATTGGTATCAGAGGGAAAAGACCACATTGTGAAAGAGAAGGGAAGCATTCATTTGAGAACACTGGAAGGTGGAAAGGGCATTCTCCTAATTAGCTCCCTGGACTCCTGCTGGGATTGAACCACCTCAGGGATTCCATCAAATTGAGCCCAAGTACATGCCAGTGTGATTTTTGCCATTGCCTTCAGTCTCCAGAAAAGAAACTAAATTTCCTTTCTCTAGTACTTGACCACCCTTGAGATAATTAAATACTGCTAAGGACTCTTATCCTGACAAAATGTCTTTCAAAAGCAGTTTCCCATGTTTCCTGTGTTCTTGTTACCTGTCATGCATTAGTTTATCAGCATCTCTCCTCTCAGCTAAGATGGTATCATGTGAAGTAGTGCATAGACATAAAGGTGGAAAAAGAAGCTAGGCTATAGAACAACAGAATGTTAGATGCCTTCTGAAAAAGCTGGGCCCCCTCATACTTTCGTGTGCTCATGCATGCGTGTGTGTATGTAAGTACGTATGTGTACCACGCATGTGTGTGTGCATGTGCACTTGGTTTCTATTTTATTTTTTTGTCCCCCCCCCCCGCTTTTTTTTTTTTTTTTAAATACTTCCAAGTATTTGTTAACCAGTAAGTTGACAGGTAATTTTAAATGATAGTGTTCTTTCTACTTTATCACTATGCCAGTATAATTTGAGAAATGTTAAATTTGTAAATGTAAATGTAAAATTGGAGAAATCAGTTCTTTTAAGCAGACATTAGTACTTCCAGAATAAAATATGGCTTCACTTAAAGTTGAGAAAACATTTGCTGGGGTCTTAGGAGCAACCAGAAATAAAACATGGAAATTATTAATAGTAGACTACTCACTGGAGAGTGTTTCCCTGGCGAGTGCTCCTTCTCTTGTCCAGTTGACCTTCTTGGCTCTGACTGTAGGTGAGTTCAAGTATTCTGTGTTTAAGGAATATTCTGTTCCTGTAAGAAACCTTTGTGCTTAAATTATTTTGTGTTACTCTTCCTAGTAATAACAGTCTGTCCAGAGTTAAATACCTGTTCCTCTTCCAAGATAGATTAACCTCACTGTGCCTGTGCTTAATCATCTGTAAAATGAGCATAATAATATCCTAGTCCTCATTGGGTCACGTACGTAATCCAGTAAATGCTCGCTGTTTTCATGGGCATTGGTGACACCATCATCATCGTCGTTGTCACAGCTCTCTGGTTTACGTTTGAAAACATATACTAATACCACCAACTAAGACTGTCTTTTCTTTATAGCCCCATGCTGATCAGAGTAATGTTGGTTAGGCTAATACTAGAAAACCTCTCATAATATATATGTGAAGAAGATGCTTGTATATTTTTCATGACTTTCTGAAATGGGTTGCCATTTTTACATGTAAGTTTTGTTTAAATTTTTCTGTTGTTTCTTGAATTACAGCCTCTAAAGGGTCTGTCTATGTAATTACAGTTCAGAATATGCGAATTGACATTGGTTTTTGTTGCTTTGTTGTAGAAGCGGGCAGGAGTGACCTGCAACGTGGAGGACCCAGCTCCTCGCGCACATCCTGATGACCGTATCATGGATAGAGCTTTGGCTCGAATTAAAGGACTTTTTTTTTTAAACTTCAGCACATAGTTTGTATATTTGAAAATAATGTACATTCTTTTACCTTTCAGATTCTGATTTAATATCCAAAGGGCTATTTTATTCTTAAAGAGACGTTTTGATTAGTCTTAATATATTTATCTACTAAAATGTATCATTTATGATAAACAGTATGTTCCTTTGGACAATTACAGAGACCACTAGGAAGGCACTCTAAAGGTCGGGGTATGTTTCTGAATAGTAGACTAGCTGCTACGGTACTGTAAAAACAGGATTAATTTTGTTTCTCAAGGATGATTTTAGACTGAGCAACTGAATTTAGACCAGTGGAAATGCAATTGTATAATTCAGTGATTGATCATGAGTTTTCCCTGGAGGAAAGACTTTTCTAGAACATTAAACCTGTGAATGAGATGAGAGAAATCTATAGCTTTCTTGAACCTCCATGTCATCATCCAGAGACTTTGAAATCTAAGACGACTTCTTCATTATTTTCTCTTGGAATTATAGGAAAAGCACTAGATGACTTTAGGATTTGCAGTTTTCCTTTTTAATTCCTAATTTCTTATGACACCTTAAAGGAGAGGGAAATTTGTCCATTTTTTCCATAAATAAAAAAAGCTAAGATTCTGTCTGCATCACACTTGAGCAATAAATTTTTCATTGCCTTAAAATTAAAAAAAAATTTTTTTTCATTGCCTTAAGGAAATCGAGTAGGCAGACTTTTTTTTTTAGTAAATGATGACTGTATTGGTCCCAACTACAATTTAATCTTTACAACTAAAAAGGTAATAGATGGGGAATTTTGATTGTCACTACAAAATAAACAAGCAACTAGTTTTCTTGACTGATTTAAAGTAGACTTAATGATGACCTTATGTCATCTATCCTTTTTAAAATCTTGGCTGTTCTTGTAGGTGAAAGGGTCAGGTTAATGTAAAGCTTTTGGAGATTGTGCTCTTAAGTTTTCTAAAATGATTAAGCACACACATAAGTCTTCTCCCTCTTGAAGGTGGAAGTGGAGGAGGGTGAGGGAGAGTTACCTCTTAACTGTTGTCCTTTGTTCTTTCTAAGCTAGTTGCTGTGTATATCTTTATTTTGTGAGTAAAAAATAAATGTCTGTTGAGAAAAATATAACTTTTAAAAATCTAAAGAATTTATTCTTAAAGCTGCTGTGTATAGCTTATTTTTTTTAAACTGTTTGTTGCACCTGGATTCTAGCCACTCATAGTGAAACACTTGGTGAGTTTTACTTTTTTTTTTTTTCCCACTTTACTGAAGTAAACTCTGGCCAGGTTCAATTTGAGGAGCTGCTGAAATAGAAAATTTGTCTTTGAGCTCTCATTTTAACAGCCTCAAAGGAGGTTTCCATAATAGCCATTATCTTTGAAATCTGCCTTCTGTGGTTTTTTGAGAATAGGAAAGTATGTCCTTGATTCTGTACCAAGTAGATTTTTTGCTCTTTGTATTTTAAGATACATACTTGGGAGAAATACTTTAATTAATAATTCTCTATAGTATCCAATGAAGCAGACTTCTAAAAAGAATACTATGACAGATCAAGGTAAATTGTTTTTGATAATTACACAAATGTGATTTCTTTATTAGCAGCTATCAGACATAGCTTTCCTTAATTAAAGAGTTTGAACACTAAACTACAAATAGAAGAGATTGGAAGAATTGTAGTGGTCTGGTCTCATCTCTAGAAATATGTCTTCAATAGCAGAGAAAGGAATTATCAAGAGAAAATAGAAAACTGCAATACTTTTTAAGTTCTGTTAGGCTTTTTTTTTTTTTTTTTAAGATAGAAATAAATATGATAGAGAAGGGTCTCCCTTCCAAGTACTAACCAGGCCTGACCCAGTTTAGCTTCTGAGATAAAATATTAGCAGAATTTTTGCTGAGACATAAAATTGATGAAATGCTACTCAGAATAATGGGAAATGTAAGGAAGGAATAGTAAACCAGAGAGGTTTGGTTAAGGTTAGTCCTACTATTTATGGCAGTAATTTTCCTTTTAACAGTTGTCATAAAAGCCCCCCCCCCCTTTTTTTTTTTTACACAAATAGTGTAGAAACAATATGTAATTTTTTTAACTTTTAAAGTCACAGGCAGTGTGTGAAGGAAGCAGCTTGGCTGTGAACTTGAAGCACTCCGTCATCTGCTGCCTGCTGGTGCTGCTTCTGGGTTTCCCTCCAGAAAACCACAAAGGCCAGGAGTGGTACAGAAAAACAGAGCACTTTGGCAGGTAAACCTCCTTGCTTGGTGACTTTTTGGGGATCTTCAATATATAAAACCTTCCCTGAGAGATTGTTCCCTGCAGTCACTGAGGAGTGATGACAGTAAAAGGCCGAATTGCAGTGTGCCCATCAGCAGTTTGCTCTCTGTGGGGTGCACGATGACAAAATCTCCGGAAGCGAACCACTGGTCTGACCTCAGTAACATCAGGATTGAAGTTTTGCACTTGGGCAGGCTTTCCAAGAGGGGTCTTCCCCCCACCCCTCAAAAATCTCAGGTATTTTTAAGAAAAACTAATCAGGGAATCTAAGCCATCAGCCCTTAAATGAGTAGTAGATACCTTTCTACATACTTTACAGTATACTTGCTAAATCAAGGACTGCTAGAACCATAAAGACCAGGTGTGTTCCCACTTGGATGAAATACCTAGTATAACCAAACTCCCTAAGAGGATAGCTTAACTGGCAGGTCTCTTCTTTTGAGAACATTAAAGTTTATTTGCTCAGTGAAGGCTGAGATTAAATCAGTATGTGTATGTTACTGACTAGAACTTGAGATAATTACATGTTTGGTCAAAAGGAGTTTCTTTGAGCTCAGCACAAACCATATTTTGTGATTTACAAAGCACAGGATGCTGGCCTGAACCAAAGTGAGTCTTGTGTATGACATACGCTATGCTTCTGTGATGCAACAACCAATTAGAAAAGCCACCTACGCCTTTCCCAGTTAATTTCATTTTTGAAGTTTTAAAAAGACAAGCATTTCACTTTAAAAAATGCTAACATGTAATTGTTATGAAAGTGAAGTTTCTACAATGTCATTATCAGCCATGCAGCTAGAGATTTGCTCTTACTCTAAGAGCAAAGTATAAAATAAGTTATAAATTGAAAAGGATATGTGCATCCCATTAATTTAAGAATAAAAAAGTCAATCCTTTCTTTTTGATGAGGTGTAAGCTTGTATATTATGGGCTAATGAGAAACCTGGGAACACCAGTACTTCCTGTGGGCTTGACTGCACAGGTATTGGATCCCAGGATTCTAAGTGCTTTTGGAAGCATCTTAAGGATTTTCTGCTAAGAACAGTAGTGATTGCATTTAAAAATAAATAAATAAATAAATAAAGTGAAACCAGCAAAATGTCTTAATAAGTAGAGGGTGCAAGAATTTTAAAGAATATGTAAAAAGTTCTTCCCATGCATTAATTTTCCAGATATCTTTAAAATGTTAAAGTGCTATTACTCAAAGTATTTAAAATAGGTACGTGAGGGGCACCTGAGTGGCTCAGTTGGTTAAGCGTCCAACTCTTGATCTCAGCTCAGGTCTCAGTCTCACAGCTGTGAGTTCAAGCTCCATACCTGGTGTGGAGCCTACTTATAAACAATTTTTGTTTAAATTTTAAAAATTTAAATACAGGATCCATTGTTTTTCATGGGAATGAATCATTACAGAATGTATTAAAGTGGTACATGCTGCTTAAAACATTTGTGGAAATGGGGGTGCCTGTATGGCTCAGTCGGTTGAGCATCTTACTCTTGATTCCAGGATTGTGAAATCTAGCCCCATGTCTGGCTCCCTAATCAGTGGGGAGTCTGCTTAAGACTTTCTGCCCCTCCCCTGCTCTCTCTCTCTCAAAATAAATCTTCAAGGGAAAAAAAAGATTGTGGAAGTGTATACTCTGTAAGAAAGGTGATAACCATTTCTTTAAAGTTTAAATGTATAAACACTGTTAAGAGAATTAGTTGAAATAGTTATAGTTTAGGATCCCTAAATCATTTTTTGAAGTATCTTTTATTTCTACTCTAAGATGTAACTTAGTGCTGTCTTAACAGGTGATCTGAAGATTTTACAGCTAGAAACTGGAGCTAGAAAATCCAGAGAATTCAAGCTGTGTTGTTTTAAACATGGCAGTATCTTGAGCTACACTTGAAAGCTGATTACAGTTACTGAATTCCAGGATTGTAATTTATTTCAGGTAAACTTTCTTCTACCTTTAAACATGTTTAAGAACCTTTTGCTGGTGTTGTAAATGTAAACCTGACTTTTCTTTTTAAAATGTTCCCCTAGGGGCGCCTGGGTAGCTCAGTGGGTTAACCGTCTGCCTTCGGCTCAGGTCATGATCTCAGGGTCCTGGGATTGAGCCCCACATCCAGCTCTCTGCCCAGCAGGGAGCCTGCTTCCCCCTCTGTCCCTGCCTGCCTCTGCCTACTTGTGGGCTCTCTCTCTGTCAAATAAATAAATAAAATCTTAAAATACATAAAATAAAATGTTCCCCTAAATATTACTAGCTATTCTTTGTAGGCCAGAGTTAAAAATCTTCCCTCTTTCAACACCAGTAGTCTGATCTTGAAATGAGTAGCAGTAGTCCATCCCTTTATTTGCAGAGTCCATGTTTGTAAATTTGCCTACTGAAATTTATCTGTAACCCCAAAATCAGGATGTGTATGACATACGCTATGCTTCTGTGATGTGTGGTGCTTTGGCAGTTGTGGTGGACACATACCCATACAATGTGGTGAAAATTTTGAGGCACCAAACACACTTTTCCAGTTGAGGTTGAACAAGAGGACGCTTTGCCTTCTTGTTTAAGCTCTCAAACTGTCAATACTGTGTCCTCTCCCACAGTCTGTTTAGTACGTTTTCTAAAATTTTGTACCTTGGTGATTTCAGTTTAAAATGGCACCCAAGTATAGTGTTATCTACTGTTCTGGGCACATGGAGGCTGTGAAGTGCCTTATAGAGAGAATACATGTTAGATAATCTTTGTTCAGGCATGAGTTACAGTGCTGTTAGCTACGCATTCAGTGTTACCAGAGAATCAGTAGGTTCTGGAGCTTGAGTTTGGGTTGCTTCTGCAGTGGTTCAAACTTTGCCATTCCAAAAAGTTATCTGCATAATGAACGGTTTCTTTTCCCAAACCGAGTATGTAAAACAGTGATGTCCACGTTTAGGTATGGACAGAAATCAAGGTTGCTAAAATTTTGCATGTTTAAAGGCATTCCTCTTGTTATACTGGTTTGGGTTCTTCTTTAAGTATATTAACAAATACTTTACTTTCATAAGAATAGCTAACAAAATTTCTTATAGATCTAGTGGGAGTATGTACTTTTGCCAATAATAAAAGACTGAAACTTATTTTTACTCATTTTAAAGGACACCATACCTAGTGGTTTTAACTTTTGCTGAGGGTTAAACTGGAAGGTAATTCTTGTTGAATAGATGATTTCCCTATAAAGAATATAGAGAGGCGCCTCAGTAAATTAGGAATTTTTCACGGTTTCTTCAAGTAAAAAAACACATCAGATTATACAGTTCATAAAAAACTTTAATGTAAGGCACTGTTGTCCAAAGTTAAGTGAGGAATAACAGCCCACACGATGCCACCTTGTTCTATGTTGCAAACAGGCCGTCTGCCCCACCACAGGCAGCAGGTCCAGTTCCCATTCAGGGAGGTTTTACACAAGTAAAACCTCAGTGGTGATATCTCCCAAAGCGTGGACTAATACTTTTCCTTAAAACAAAAAAATAACTATCTCAGACTTATAACTGAAGAACAAACGAAAAAAACAAAACTTAGACCAGCTATTGTAGTCTCAAAAAAAGGTTTCTAAGAGTTCCCATGTTTATAAGAGGCCCAAGAAATGCATGTATTTTTGTTGTCTGTTAAGTCCCCATGACAAGAAAGGATCAAATTAGAAGCATGTCCTTAGTTCAAACTGTCCTTCGTGAGAAATTAAGGGCTATACACACAAATGGGTTTCAGGACCAAACTTCTATTTGCCACTTGATTCAAAAACATTCAACTGATTTCATCTCAAGGGCAGTATGACAAATTCTTAAGAAAACTAGATTCTCAATTTATCAGTAGCCTGTAACTTGTATTTAAAACAAAAACAGGCACTTTGCTCTACAGTGCTAAAACCTCATCTACTTGTTTGCAGTAACTTCTTGTAGATAACCGTTATTCCTGATCATCAGCAAGACATCTAAGAGACACATTTTTCCAAGTTCTTACCAAAATCCATCTCAAGGAAAAAGTCATCTAGGAAAGGAAATTTTGCTTTAAGTAGATAAAGTGGTGTTTATATGCATTAGGCCAAACGATCCACTCAAGGTTCTAACAGTTTTAAAAATTAAGTCACAATACAGCTGAACAATGAATGTGGTTCTGATGAGGTATTATTTTGACATTTTGGTCTCAGAAGGTGTTTCTCCAGTATCCAGTGTCTTCAACAAACGAAAAAGGCCAGCAGCTTCTCGTATCCTACTGAATTCAATACAGAATGCCTGCACTTCTATAAACAAGTCCTGCACATTAATAATTTTGTTACGGATCAAGGACTGGAGAAAGACACACACAAGACGCACCAAACGATTCTGGGGGAGGAAAAAAAAAAATTAGTGTACCCATTTTCTTGGCAGGTATGTATAAAATTTACCAAAATTTCTGTTACTTACCTGCATATATTTATCCTTAATTTGTTCACAAGTAGAGATGCAATTTGATATATAAAGGTGAATAAATTCAGGAGGTAGATCAACAGCTGTAGTTAGTCTGTTTCATAAAGTTAAAAAATTAGGGCTGTTAAATACTGTTAACCAAAGAGAAATTTTAGATTTTATGGTTATTTAGTAAAAATTTCTGATTTATGATCAGTTACCTAGTTTTAAACCTATTTATGCAAATAAGCCTGAGCCTGTCACCCTGGTTGTTAATAAAGGACACTTCCATTTTTTAAGTGTATACTTAGCATTATACATGGTAATTACTCATTTTTTTTGCACACCACATTTCTGTGTGATTTTGGTTGAATCAGAGTTCACACTCTCATAAGTAACATTTACTAAACCCCAATTACACCTAAGTGCTATGGAAGGTGGCATATCTGAGAAGAAGGTATAGTTTAGTAAGTTGATAGTATACTATATAACTTAAATGCTTAAAAAAAAGGGGGGGGTTGTAAGAAGCAGTATAAATGAAAAGATGGAAAAAGCCTTGAGAGGTCAAGTGGCTTAAACTGAAACCTATAAGTGTTCCTAATAACCTAGTGAATGATAAGATGAAAAGCTTGGAATCTGGGATTAATGTGGTGTATTTAGGAACACAGTGGTAGAGAGCGGGACAGAATGTGACAGAAGGCATAGTAGCATATTGGAGTCTTTAAAAGGAAAGCTGGTATTTTCCAAAGGATTCTGTGGAATGTTTAAGGAAAACAAAAAGATGGGATGGGAATTCCATTTTCAGATAAAGAGATGCTATACTAACTACACACTATACACTGTGCATTTCCAAAAGAAATGTGAAATTTGACTGTAAAACCTTCCATAAGGCACTGAGGAACCATGGCTCTGAGGAGTGGTGCTGTGGTCTCTTGAGATCAGGAAAGATGGGGGTGGGGGGCACAAGGAACAGACTTTGTCCTTGAAATTATTCTCTAGAAAGAATAATAAACTGATAAAAAGATGTGGTTATTCTTGGACTAAATACCAGTAACTGGTGAAGACAATAATGCTGTAAGAATGTAGTGAAGGGGGAGCAGTGGTAGGTCAAAGGTAGGTCAATCCAAGGACTGGAGTCGAAGGAAGCCCCTGAAGGAAGTATGAGTCTATAGAGGGGAAAGGCTTGTGCAGGAGAATGCAGAAATGAGGTAGTATATTTTCAACAAGCCGCTAATGAGTTTTGTCAGTGACAGAAAAAAAAGTTGAAAACCTCATGCTTCCTCCCTCTCCCACCCTAGAAAGAACACTCTTACACATGTTACTTGTGATCACCTGGCTTTCGGCCAGGCTTTTTCTCACTGGCTGATTAGCTTAAAAGCACAGAGTCTTTAGTACAATTTCAAGAAGGTGGAAAAAAAAAACAACCCTTAAAATTTGTTGCAAGCCCCCCTCCCCCACCCGAATGAGTATAAAAACTTACCGATTTACAACTTCCATTGAATGCAAAGACATGTCCATGTTGACCAGGACGGAAAAATACTCTGTGATCTGGCTTGACTGCATTAACTTCAGCAGCATTTCTATAGCAACCAGAGGGTTGTTTTCCACCAGGTCAGGAAGTTTGGCTGGAGTGAGGCCAATATGATAAACGAGTTTGGGGTCTTTTTCCAGCTCACCCAAGAGCTAAAAACAACCAAATTTTTAAAAAGAGGTTATTGAGTCAAATACTCTTTCCTGCCTATAAAAACAAGCTATAAAATTGTCTGCATTGAACCAACTTCATAAATTTCTTCCCTCAAGCCATTAAAATCATGTCTTGATTTTCAAATTTATAACTGAACTGTAGAGACTGTTTATAAACATGCTAGTGAGCCCTCCTGGGCGTTAAACCAGACTCAGTACTGCCTGGTTGGATAGAATACTGTCTGGATTATAACAATATTACCCTTAATACCTCTGCAGACTTTTTCTGTCATCTGTTAGAACCTAAAATAATTTAATTGCCAACTGGCTCTCCAGAAAAAGCACACACCACAGAGAGCTGAGGGACATGAGAAACAAGAGCACAAATCCTTGAGGAGAGAAGCAGGACAAGAAGACGGAGAGCTACCCTCTGTACAGTTACAGTGCACAGTTCAGGTTCTGCTCACACTCTGCAACCTAAATAGGTATCTTCAAAAACATTTCTGCCAAATAAGTGCTTTTTCTTACAAATTGTCTACACTGTTTCCCCTGCCTACCTGCAAATACCACAGTGGACTGTGTTTCAGAATGGCCTAGCAAACAAAGAACTGTAAACACAGCTATTACTTGATTTTGAGAAATGCCATTTTTTTGGTGTAAACTGGATTAGAAGTGTCAGTATATCCTCAAGTTCTAATGTGAAAGTATGCAAGCTGGATAATAAAATTCACCAAAGTACAAACCAGGTGTCCTTGCCTTCCCCCCAAGGGGAGTCTTTCACTTGGGCAACAGGAGCTACTCTCAATCTCAGACCCACCACTTCTAACCAGATGTGTGATGGAGGCTAGTTTACCTTCCCTGGATCTCATTTTCTTTCTCCTTAATGGAATGTTAACAGGTACCCTCAGTAGAGTTATTGTCCAGCTTAAATGTAACAATGTATACAGTGTGCCAAAAATGTGAAATCTGTCTTTCCCCTCCAGAGTAAAATGACCAAGCTGGAAAAGCAGAACAAAGATCCAGAGAGCCAAGACTCCTTGGATCCAAAACACTTCCTACTGCTGGCGCCTGTTGACAGGATCATTTATTGTTTATCATGTGGAAGATTAAAGACAAAATGCTTACAATAAATATATACCTGTGTTTGTTGAGGAGAAGATAAGGGGCTTTTGAAGGCTTTGGCCATTATTCGCTTGATCTCCACACCAGTGCTGTTCTTGACACACATTGATTTGTCCCACTGAATTGCATGGTCAGGCTCTGTTGGATTCAGCCAAGCCAGCTCATCCTCACAAATGTGGAGTGGAGGTGGTGGACGAATAAACTCTGGGCGGAAATGGCCTGTAATGAGAATAGGAATGTTTGCTTCTATCAGTAAGCTAACACCTACACACATCTACATAAAACTCTCAGACTTCAAAATCCAAAGCAGAGATGATACAGAAAGTCAGGGTTTTATTCAGAATACCAACAGAATAAAACACTGACCTAACATTACCATGCTAGAGACCAAATCTATTTTTCAAGAGAGAAAGACAATACACCATGATCTGATAATCTTTAATTCAAGCATGATCACCACTCAGAAGCAAAGGATACAACTTCACATACTGGTAAAAGTTCTGATGGGAAAAATTAAATGCTATTTGATCTTATTCATCCTACTCTTAGTTACCACAATTTTACTCAGAGACCACTATTATTTGTACTGATTATTTTCTTTGCATCTTACAACCTTGAGGTGGCAAAATGGAGATGAGATATCAGGAAACAGAAGAGCATAGCTGCCTTTCAACATTTTCAAATGAATCTGGAAACTTTCATAAATCCCTAAATCCACAAATCCCATATTCATTTTCATAAGAGACAAAGTATAATCAGAAAATGCAGTGACTAAATACCTCAACTATTTTTGATACAAGATTGATCTCTAAGTTATAAACCCACTAAAATAAATGCTGGCTGGGATTTTCACTGAATAAATTTCACAGGGCCTAAAATGGCCTATTCTGATCATGGATCCTAGCCCCTGCCAAGTGTGAGATTAGTTTATTGATAAGATTTTCTGGCTAAGAATCATCGGTCATTCTTCACTCATCACTAGGACTAGCATCTCAATCTTTTCAGACCATTTACAGGACAAAATAAAATTATTAACACTTCCTCAGAAGTACTACTTACATGATAAGGAAAACATTCCCACAAGGTAGCCTGATGGTTAGCTAGACTCAGTATCTAACTGATTTGCTTTGCACATATATTTCTGGTGGCTCATGCAACACAAAGTTGTGCCTAAGCAAGTATTAAGAAAAAAATCAATATGTGCCATTGGCTGAGACTTCAGATATTAAGCCCATTTATGACAAAGATCTGATAATGACATTAAAGTCATGTAAGTTTTAAACTCCTGGTAACACTGTAATTTGGAGAACATTTTCTTTTTTTTTTTTTTTTTTTAAGTTAGAATTTCTAGTCCATGGTGTTTGGAGCATCGGAATTTTTAATTAAACCTGTCTTTGCACTGGTAAGTTTTCGGGGGTTATTAACCAACAATACAATTTTTTTAAAAACCTGATTTTTTTTTTTTTTTTTTGACAGAAATCACAAGTAGGCAGAGAGGGAGGGGGGGGAAGCAGGCTCCCCGCCGAGCAGAGAGCCCGATGTGGGGCTCGATCCCAGGACCCTGGGATCATGACCCGAGCTGAAGGCAGAGGCTTTAACCCACTGAGCCATCCAGGCGCCCCTGGAGAACATTTTCTTATTTTTAAGCGTAAAGCATGCCTTCATCATTAGAACATAAAACATAAAAGCCTGTGAAACCAAAAGATAGCTGTATTATTTCAAGTTCAGTAGGTGTTTTCTTTGAATTAAAGTAAAATAAGAACTCTAAGATCAGTAAAATTTTATAAGGGAGAAGGTAATGAGAGTGATAAGCACTATAAAAATATACAGAAGACTCATTTTAGTAAAATCGGAATTTATATCTTCAGGAATGCTACTGATAATAGAAAACTTGGTGTGTAATTTTATTAAAGAAGAAACTAACTTAACTGACCACCTCTACTATGTTCTAGTAGACACTAGGAGACTTCTTACTGAATTCAAGTTTAAGGAGCAACAAAAAATAACACCATGTTTTTAAAGAAATAAGCCTCAGGATGCTGGTAAAATAAAACCCAAGTATATAAAATTATATATACCTACTTTCAATAGGTGGCTTTGGTCCACTGACTAAAGCTTCTGTGATTTGAGAGGCAACCGAGCTGTCAAATCCAGAATTAGAAGAGTCTGGGTCTGGGTCACTGAGAATACTAGGGAAGCTAGCTTTACTTTGGGTTGGCAATTCAGACTGGCGTTCTGTAAAAAGATAAAGTAAGAGACATTTTTAAATTGAGGGTATCACAAGGAGAGAGAAAAGACAAGCTACTAATTAGAAAAAGCTGCCTGCAACACATACAAACAAAGGGCAATTCAGTATAAATATGGGTTTCGTTTTTTTTTGTTTTTTTTTTTTTTGTTTTTGTTTTTGTTTTTTTTTTTTTTTTCAAAAACTACAAATCCACCAAGAGCTAACATCACCCACCAACAAGCCAGCAGCAACTATATACAGTCAGGCCTCTCAGCCAGTTGTGCTGGGGGCTAGTCCCATCCATCAGAGCACCCTTCACCATTACAGACCAGTCACAACAAGAAGGTACATACAGCCCACACAGGGGGATACCCCTGCAGTGCCTGGTACTGGAGACCAGGGAGGGCTGAGGTACTGGGCTCCTCAGGGACTTTTATAAATAAGGCCACTACTTCCAAGTCCAGGAGATGGAACTGACATACCTAATGTATAGAAACAAACACAGCGAGTCAGATAAAATGAGGAGACAGAGGAAGTTCTGAACAACAACAACAAAAACACAAAACCTCAGAAAAAGAACTACAGGAAACAAGAGGTAAGAAATCCATCTGATGAAGAGTTCAGGTGATGGTCATAAAGGTCCTCACTAGATTTGAGAAAAAAGTAAATGAACTAAGAACAAAGTTGAAGAATACAGTAATAGAAATGAAAACTACACTAGAGGATCAAAAGCAGATTAGCAGATGATGAAAGGATCAATGATCTGGAAGACCGGGTAATGGAAAGCACCCAAGCTGAAATGGAAAAAGAAAAAAAAATTTAAATGAGGATAAGTTAAACTTCTGTGACAAAATCAAACATGATGTTTGCATTATAGGGAGTCCCAAAAGAAGAAAGGGGCAGAAAACTTATTTGAAGAAAGAATCACTGAAAACTTCCCTAACCAAGGGAAGGAAACAGCCAGGTCCAGGAAGCAGAGAGCCTTAAACAAGATGAACCTGAGAAGCTCCACACCAAGATAAATAATGAAAACATCAAAAATTAAAGAGGATCTTACAAGCAAGCGAAAAGCACAGTTAATGGGAAACCCCATAAGGCTATCATATAGTCTTACGGAAAGAACATAAAGATGTTCTTTAAGCAGGAACTGCAGGCCAGAAGGGCTAGTGGCATGACATATTCAAAGGGCCGAGAAAAAACACAAACAACAGTACTTGCCCCAGCAAGGTTATCACTCAGAACTGAAGGACAGATAGAGTTTGCCAGACAGACAAAAGTTTAATGGTTTTAGTGGTTTGCCACCACTAAACTAGCCTTACAAGAAATGTTAAAGGGACTTCTGTAAGCAGAAAGAAAGCCATAATGAGAAGAAAAACTATGAAAAGAAAAAAATTTGCTGGTAAAAACAAACACATACTAAAGGTAGGAGATCACTTATAAAGCTAGTATGAAGGTTAAAAGACAAAAGCAGTAAAATCAATTATATCTATAATAAAGGGCACAAAATAAAAAGGTAGAAAATAGGACAATATGTACATAAAATGTGGGGTGGGAGAGTAAAAATATAGTGCTTTCAGAATGTGTTCAAACTTATCCAACCATCAACTTAATTTAGACTAGTGTATACAAAGAATATTATATATGAACCTCAGTAACCACCAACCAAAAACCTGTAATAGATTCACAAAAAATAGAAGGGAATCCAAGCATAACACTAAGTAAAGTCATCAAATCATAAGGGAAGAGATCAAGAGAACAGAAAACTACAAAAACAAACAGGAAACAACTAACAAAATGACAAAAAGTACCTATCAATGAATACTTTAAATGAACTAAGTGCACATTAATTTTAAATCAAATGACACAGGGTGACTGAATGGATAAAAAGACAGAGTTATTTATATGCTTCCTGCAAGAGACAAAAACATCAGCCCCAAAGACAGACTGAAAGTGAAGGTATGGGAAAGGATATTCCCTGCAAATGGATGGGGGGAAAAAAAAAGTTGGGTGGCAATATTTATTTATTTATTTATTTATTTTTTAAATTCCAACTCCAATTTTATTTTTTATTTATTTTTAATAAACATATAATGTATTTTTATCCCCAGGGGTACAGGTCTGTGAATCGCTAGGTTTACACATTTCACAGCACTCATCATAGCACATACCCTCCCCAATGTCCATATCCCCACCACCCTCTCCCAGGTGGCAATATTTATATTGGACAAACTAAACTTTAAAACAAAGACTCTAGGCATATCTGGTTGGCCCAGTTGGTAAAGCGTGGGACTCTTGATCTCAGGGTCGTGAGTTAAAGCCCCACGTTGGGCATGGAGCCTACTTACAAACATACATAAAAAGGAGCACCTGGGTGGCTCAGTTGGTTAAGCATCTGACTTTGGCTCAGGTAACGATCTCAGGGCTCAGGTCATAATCTCAGGGTCCTGGGATTCAGACTGCACTCAGTAGGGAGTCTGCTTCTCCCTCTCTCCCTTTGACCCTCCCTCTGCTAGTGCACATACTCTCTCAAAACTAAACAAAACAAAAACCTTAAGTGTATAGACTAACGAAAGATAAAGAAGGACACTATAAAATCATAAGAGGGACAATCCAACAACATCTAACCATTGTGAATATTTACATACCCAACAGAGAAGCCCTCGAATATATAAAACAAGTATTAACAGACATAAAGGGAGAAACTGATAGTAAGATTACATATTAGCCCAGAAAACAAGTTCAAAAAGACTTGAAGTCATACCATGCATCTTTTCTGACAACAATACTATGATACTACAAGAAAAAAAAACAACAGAAAGACAAACATATGGAGATTAAGTAACAAACTACTAAACAATGAATGGGTCGACCAGGAAATAAAAAGAAATAAAAAAGTACATGGAAACAAATGAAAATGAAAACACAACATTCAAAACCTTTGGGATGCAGCAAAAGTGGTTCCAAGAGGGAAGTTTAGCAATACAGACCTACCTCTAGCAAAAAAAATCTCAAACATACCCCTACACCCAAATGAGCTAGAGAAAGACCAAAACCTAAAACCAGCAGAAGAAAGGAAATAATAAAGATTAGAAAAGAAATATCAGGTGGAATTTATTCCTGGACTGAAAGTTTCCAGGAATCATCAAATCCACAAATCATCCAACATGGTAATACCACATTAACAAAATAAAGGATAAAATGGATATAGTCATCTCAATAGATGCAGAAAAAGCATTTGACAAAATTCAACATCTGTTCATGATTAAAACTCTTAACAACATGGGTATATGGGGAACATACCCCAGCATAATAAAGGCCATATATGACAAATCCATAACTAACATCACAATGGTAAAAAGCTGAAAGCTTTCCCGCTAAGGTCAGGACCAAGACATGGATGTTCACTCTCACCATTTTTATTCAGCACAGTCCTGTCCTAGCCAGAGCAGTCAGACAAAAAAATAAATAGACTGGTAAGGAAGAAGTAAAACTTTTACTATTTGCTGATGACATGATACTATATAGAGAAAACCTGAAGGACCACCAAAAAACTGCTAGAACTGATAAAGTAATTCACTAAAGTTCCAGAATACAAAATCAATATGCAGAAGTCTGATGCATTTCTATACATTAATAACAAAGCAGTGGAAAGAGAAATCAAGAAAACCATTCCATTTACAACTGCACTAAAAATAGTAAGATACCCAGGAATAATTTTAACCAAAAAGCTGAAAGATCTGTACTCTGAGGAAAAGAAAACTCTGAGGAAAGAAATTGAAGACGACACAAAGAAATGGAAAGACATTCCCTGCTCAAGGACTGGAAGGACAAATATTGTTAAAATGTCTATACTACCCAAAGCAATCTACAGATTCAGTGCAATCCCTATTAAAATGCTGATAGCATTTTTCACAGAACTAGTACAGATAATCCTAAAATTAGTATGGAACCACAGAAGACCCCTGAATAGCCAAAGCAATCTTCTGAAAGAACAAAGCTGGAAGTATCACAATCTTGGATTTCAAACTACTACAAAGCTATCATAATCAAAACAGTGTAGTATCAGGACAAAACAGAATGCCCAGAAATAAGCCCATGCTTAAATGACCAATTAAGCTACCATAAAGGAGGTAAGAACATACAATTGGAGGAAAAGACAGTTTCTTCAATAACTGGTGCTGGGAAAACTAAGTAGCTACATGCAAAAGAATGAAACTAGACCACTTTCTTATACCATACACAAAAATAAACTCAAAATGGATAAAAAACCTACATATTAAGACTTGATAACATAAATCTTTCTTTTTTTTTTTTTAAAGATTTTTCTATTTGAGAGAGAGCGAGTAAGCACGCGCACAAAGGTAGAGGGAGAAGCAGACTCCCTGATGAGCAGGGGGCCTGAGGTGGGTCTTGATCCCAGGACCTGGAGATCATGACCTGAGCCAAATGCAGATGCTTAACAGACAGAGTCACTCAGGCACCCCCAAACCGTACAACTTCTAAAATAAAACATAGGCAGTAAACTCTTGGATTGGCCTTAGCAACTTATTTATGGATAAGTCTCCCCAGGCAAGGGAAACAAAAGCAAAAATAAACAACTGGTGCTACATCAAAATAAAAGCTTTTGTATGGCAAAGAAAACCATAAAATGAAAACCTACTGAATGAGAGAAGCTAGTCACAAGTGATTTATATGATAAGGGGTTATTATCCAAAATAAATAAAGAACTCCTACAAAAATTAGACTTAAAAACGGGCAGAGGACCAGAACAGACATTTCTACAAAGAAGATACACAGATGACCAACAGACACATGACAAGATTTTCAACATCACTAATCACCAGGGAAATGCAAATCAAAACCACAGTGAGATACCACCTCACACCAGTCAGAAAAAAATACCAAGCCTTGGTGAGGATGTGAAGAGAAGGAAGTCCTTAAGCATTGTTGGCAGAGAATGTAAACTGGTGCAGACTGTCTGGAAAACAGTATGGAGGTTCCTCTAAACTAAAAACAGAAGTACCACAGGATCCAGTAATTCTACTTCTGGATATTTACCCAAAGAAAACAAAAACATCATTTCAAAAAGACAATAGCCAACATATGGAAGCAACCTAAGTATCCATGGATAAATGAATAAAGATGTGGTATGTGTATGTGTATGCATATATATATATATGATACATACATATATAGGTATATGTTACATATTATATATACCTATATATGTATGTATCTCATATAGATGCACACATGCACACACACACACACACACACACACACACAATGGAATATTGTGATAAAGAATATAAAACAAAAGAATGAAATCTTGCCACTTGTGACAATATGGATGGACCTAGAAGGTATTGTGCTAAATGAAGTCTAACACAGAAAGACAAATACCATATGATTTCACATCTATGTGGAATCTAACAAGCACAACAAAAACCAAAAACAGACTCCTCAATAGAGAACAAACTGGTGGTTGCCAGAGGGGACGGAAGGAGGAGGATGGTTAAAATAGGTGAAGGGGATTAAGAGGTACAAATTTGTAGTTATAAATAAATCATGAGAATGAAAAGTACAGCATAGGTAATATAGTTAATAATATAATAACTTTGTATAGTGACAGATGGTAACTACACTTAATGTGATTGAGCACTGAATAAAGGCATAGAGCTGTCAAATCACTGTGTTTACACCTGAAACTAATGTTGACTGTACTTCAATTAAAAAAAAAAAAACAAAAAACTCCTACAGATCATTTTTTTTTTATTTTATTTATTTGACAGAGATCACAACTAGGCAGAGAAGCAGGCAGAGAGAGAGAGAGGAGGAAGCAGGCTCCCTGCTGAGCAGAGAACCTGATGTGGGGCTCGATCCCAGGACCCTGGGATCGTGACCTGAGTGGAAGGCAGAGGCTTTAACCCACTGAGCCACCCAGTTGCCCCCAAATCAGTTTTTTAATAAAGAAAAAATGGGCTGACTTCCAAGTATTTTATTTAAAAAAAAAAAAAAGGGCACCTGGGTGGCTCAGTCAAACATCTGCCTTTGCCTCGGGTCACGATCCCAGGGTCCTGGGATCAAGTACCGTATCGGGCTTCTTGCTCGGTGGTGAGTCTGCTTCTCCTTCTGCCTGTTCTGCCTGATGCTTCCCCTGCTTGTGTTCTCTCTCTCTCTGACAAATAAATAAAATCTTTATTTTAAAAAAAAAAAAAGCTTGAATGGCCAATAAACATCTGAAAAGATGTCCAACCTCATTGAGAAAGGGAAGCAGGGGAGAATCAGTCAAAACACAAGATACTATTACACACCCTACATGACAAAAATTAACAAGCCTGAAATTATCAGATGCAGAGAATGTCATGTAACTTGCACGCTGCTAATGGGAATGAAACATGGCACAGCAACTCTGAAAAGCAGTGTGCCATTAGCTAGTCAAGTTTTACATATGCTTATCTTTCTCTCCAGAAGAAACACATATGTACACCAGGAGAATGTACCAAAATGTTCACAGCAACATTATGTCCATCTATAGTAAAATGGATGAAGAACTTGGTATTCCATTGTATGAATGTCACAACAACAACGAAAAGCAAGCACTACAATTCATCAACATGGGTTCACCTTACAACTAACACCCAAAAGAACACAGTATGATTCCACATATACATCAAGTTTAAGAACATCCAAAGTTAAACTACAGGCATATACCGAGGGCGGACTATAAAGTAAATTATGAATGATTACCACAAAAGTGAGCTTAGTGATGGGGGAGGTGGGGAGTGGCTAGTAAGAGAAACACACAGGGAGTCTCCAGGTCCTTAAACTTTTCCGCTTCTTAACCTAGAGGATGGCTGCTCCAGGGTCACTTTGTAATTCCTTAATACATGCAGGTTTTAGAATTGCATATTTCAGATTTTATAATCTGAAATATATATCTATATATAGATATATATCTAGATATATATATCTGAAATATATATCTGAAATATATATCTAGATATAGATATCTATATCTCTAGATATCTATATCTCTAGATATCTATATATAGATATATATAGATATCTATATATCTAGATATATAGATATCTATATCTCTATATATCTAGATATATATCTAGATATAGATATCTATATCTCTAGATATCTATATATAGATCCAATAGAAAAATGGCCAGACATGAAAGATGCCTTAGAACTATAACATGTTCAAATGCATTCATTTAATACAAAAAATGCTAATTAAAATTATCCTGAGATGCTGTTTTCTGATCGCTAAAATACATAAAATTAACATACTCTCTAACAAAATGTGGAAAAATGTTTAAATTGGCACATTGTGTGGTAAACTAGTAAGTGCAGGTTGTTTGTCAGGATTTTTTTTTTAAAAGATTTTATTTATTTATTTATTTGACAGAGAGAGAGATCACAAGTAGGCAGAGAGAGAGGGGGAACCTGGCTCCCCACTGAGCAGATAGCCAGATGCGGGGCTCGATCCCAGCACCCTGAGATCATGACCTGAGCTGCAGGCAGAGGCTTAACCCACTGAGCCACCCAGGCGCCCCAAGAATTTTTAATAAAACCTCTGAAATAAATACCGACATTAACAGGGTAAAAGTGCCCCTTGTGGTTACTTTTGTTTGACTTGTCTGCTTGTTTATTTAAAATTAAAAAAATACAACTGCATCCTCCATAAATAACCTCTGGTCCATGGATCCTACTACAAGATATGAACTGCAGGTCTCTGCAAAGGCGATCTGTGGTAGCCAGCTCCAGAGAAGAACAGTCTATCACTTTTTTTCCCTGGTACTTGTAAAAATGAATGGATTAGGGCATTTTCAGTCTGGGGGAATAGCAAGCAGCAAGTTTAGCCAAGCTCTCCCTAGACAAATTCTAGCACATACTCCTTTCTGGGCTTGATATACTTTAAAACTTTCTCACAGACTAACTCAAGTCATTGTAACTTGCAAGGGAGGTCAGATCTGATTCTCACAAAGCTAGAACCCTCAGAATATATATCCCTTCTGAAGGTAAGGTGACTGAAACTGCTTGTCACCTCTGTACCCAGCTTCATACAATCCGTAAAGAATTGTATTTATTTCTTCTTTATTTCATACAATCTGTAAAGAAATTGTTTTATTTCTGTGAATAGATTGTATCTAGCACTAGTGACTAATGATTATTTCTACAAACCTTCAATCTTAAAGTCTTAAAAAGATTTCTCTTGGGACACCTGGGTGGAGTTGGTTAAGTGTCTGCCTTTGATTCAGGTGATGATCCCAGGGTCCTGGGACTGAGTCCCACATCACCCTCCTTGCTCAGCCAGGAGCCGGCTTCCTCTGCCTGTTGCTCTCTTTCTCCCTGACAATTAATAAAGTCTTAAAAATTATATTTTTTTCTCTTGGTTTCAGATAATAACCATTGTTAGTTATACTGTTGATACCCAGGAGTTAAAAAGGGAGGTTCAAAGGTTCAGAATGCTCCAAGGAAAGAGTAGTATATTCAACAATGTCACCTTATGTAAGAAACCAAATACCACAGATGCATTAAGTCTAAGAAGGATAGGGAACTGTCAAAATTAATACTGCAGCTCAATCACAAGGTCGAGGGTTCACAAATTTGCCTATATATTAGAATTTCCCTAATGAATCACTCTCAAGTGGTAAGACCCATTCATCCATATTTATACTCAGAAAGCAGTCAAGCAAAAGGTGCCTCTTTACCTTCCCTACTCAGAGAGGCTCTGTCTGACCATCCAGGTCAAGAAAGTCCCTCTATTTTCTATCACAACACACTTCTGCTTCAAGAGAACCCATTCATTCATTTATACGTGTAACACAGAAGGTGCCAAAGCAATCTTGAAACGTAGGACACAGGGGAGGTTTAACACATCCTGACTTCAAAAGGTACTACAAAGTTACTGTAATAAAACATGGGGAAGTGGAATACAGACAGACAAAGCAATGATCATAGAATAGAGAGCCCAGAAATAAACCCTTCCATTTATGGTCAAATAATTTTCAACAAGGGTGCCAAGAGAAATCATTTTGACTATTCAGGGTCCCTTGGGATTCTGTATGAATTTTATGATGGGTCTTTCTATGTCTGCAAAACACATTGTTGGGATTTTAACAGAAACTGCATTTAATTTGTAGATCACTTTGACATCAGGAAAATTTTTTTAAACCTACTAAATTTTATCTGGCATTCTTCTTAAACTGGAAAAGCAATCAATTCAAATGAAAACTCAGAATGAATTTATATGCCATATTAGCAAGGATCCAGTACTGAAGTTACGCTTTTCATGGAAGTTACCAAGCTTTTAGCACATTTACAAAGACCTTCATTTTAACTAGAGAACCCCCCCTAAAAAAAAAACAAAAAACAAGGGCAGGGCCTAATGTTACCACACAAGAATACCCAAGCCCACCAATTCCTTACCAGCCAAGGCTAGCTGAAGCCCACTAATATCCACAGACTGGCCCATGTTTCCAACGTCCATCAGTGCAATCTGTCGAGGTGTCTTTTTGAAGAGTTCTCTTGGGGGTGCCAGCATCAGCTGGGAAAGAAAAAACTTTTCTGGTGGAGTTATAGGAGGCAAAAATCCTGTAAACAAAAACATATAACAATTTCTCCAATGGTTATTTTTAAAAATTTGACTCTGGTAAAATTCACATATGCTACTTGCCATCTCCACTCACATATTTTAAAAGACAAAATTATAATGAAAGTTCAGGTAACCAAATATATACATTTGTGAAAATGTAATTAAATATGCCATTTGAAATTCTCTGATTTGTGGCAATATCAGTGAGACTTAAGGTTTTTTTAACTGTGAAAAAGTTTGTTGCAAGGGCGCCTAGGTGGCTCAGTTGGTTGAGTGGCTGCCCTTGGCTCGGGTCATGATCTCGGAGTCCTAGGATCGAGCCCCTGGTCCAGCTCCCTGATCAGTGAGGAGCCTGCTTCTCCTGCCTGCTGCTCCCCTTGCTTGGACGCTCTCTCACACACACTCTCTCTCAAATAAATAGATAAATAAAATCTTAAAAAACAAAACAAACAAAAAACTTTGTTTCCAACATGCAAAGGCTAAAGCTTATACATGCAAGCAAAAACAAATTAAAAAGCTAGTGCTCAGAAATGCTTCTCTTTCTCCTCTAACACTGTGAGCAACTGTACAAGCGGAAGAGACAAGGAAGCAGCGCAAATATGCATCTCATACCTCCTTCAATGCACAGTGCAGCTACAAAATTCCCACAGTGCTGAGTGCTGTTTTCTTCTGTCCCACATTCAGTTGCTCACCAAGCCTCATCCGTCCCACAGCAGCATTGTCACTAGATTCTGTTCCCTCATCTCCATCCCCTCCCCTCCTCTCTGGCCAGGACTCTAGGCCAGCCTTCCTAATATCCCCAGCTCCCAGTTTTGACTCCTACCCACCAATCCATCACCCACAGTCCACATTCCCACTTACTACTTAGTTATACTATTTCTAGGTACAAATCTGCACGTTACTTAACCTGTTTACACAGAATTAAACCCATTATAACACCCTTTATAATCTAGTCCTGATCCACTTTCCTAATCTCATCTCTTGAACTCCATTCCAACCCACATATCCTACACTCCAGTTACACAGAATCTCCCAGGTTCTCGATATTCCTGATTTCAAAACATCCAATATACCCAGTTTTTTAAGAATACCTGACAGGGCCACACACTTCCCTCACACACCCCCTACCTCATCTCTAATCAATACCCAGCAAAAACATTACTCCCTCTGAGAATGTCTCCAGCCACAAAGGTAGCTGTTCATCTGTGCCACTGAGCATTTCGTATGTGACATCTAGTACAACACTGACTACATCAGCTTATGGCTACATTTATGTCTCCCCAACCAGACTGCAAGCTTGAGTGCAGGAAAGCCATCTTATTTACATCTAGATACAGTCTCAATCCTACCTCTGCATCAGAATCACCTGAAAAACTTAATAATGGTTAGCAATTATTATAAATACTTTCATTCCTCATAATAACCCTGCAAGCTAGGAATTATTATCTGCATTTTATAAACAAAGAAACTGAGGCACAGAGAGGTAAAATAACCTATCCATGGAGTCTTTCCCTGGCAAATTTCTGTTTACAATGCAGTCTATGGTCTGAATCTAGGTTTAGACTCATGGCATTTGAGAATGACCATAAGTCATCCTCCCTTTGCCTATAGACTCTCTGAGTAAATCCCACACTGTCCCCATTCTCTGCTAAGGGTCCCCTAGGATGGTGGGTTGGGTTTTGACTTCCCATGATATGTTCCATTACTTTCTGGGCATTCTTAAACTTCCTGAAGGCCTAGTTCAGTACTAGTACCCAGGGGCATCTTATCCAACATGAAGTTTGCCCCTCTTACATAAGAGCAGTGCAGGAAACCAACCAGAAGATGCTTTAGATCCAAAAGGGGTGCCAAGCACGAACACCAACTAGCTTACAAAGAAGCCTCCTGTGCTATGAAAAACTTGGTATTATCTCAAAATCCACTGCCTTCACCTTTTAACTCTGTATAGTGGCCCCTACCTATATAGTGCTCTTTTTCCCACTGGTTTAGTACTATGAGGTCAAACTGTTCCCTACCTCTACCTACTTCCCCCGGTACACTGGTCTTTGTCTTAGTTTTCCATGTACTCTATCACTAATCACCATCCCTTCTGTGCCTTTCTCATTTCCTGGCTCAGTTGTTCTCCCAAAGTCAAGTCTCAAAGAATCTCTTTGAGTTTAAAAAAAAAAAAAAAAAAAAAAAAGGCAGCCTCGAATGAAACCCACTGATCTGACCTCACCAATACTGCACAAATATACATTTTACATAACGTCCAGTAGTCATGCCTTTCCTGACTTAGGCCATGAACTTGAGACTACCTTACTACCTTATATCCTCTCCCCGTCAACATCATTCAGAGACACGCATCAGACCAACGAAGGAGGCTGCAAAGTCCTTAAACACCGTATAATGTCTATTTCCGTCCAACAACTTCTTCGGATTCTGAACTTTTATTTACTCTATTTACTTCTACTTACTCGACTGAGACTTAAAACCCGGGCAGAGTGTCATTAGTTACAACGTCACACACCTGAGACGGGCTCTACAGTAACTGAGACTGAGTTGCTAAAGCTGTCAAGCGCCACTCAGCTGCGTGACTTTACGGCCCCTACAGCGGAGAGGAATAATTTGCGGTGCCCTGAATCTGTAATTAAGCTACCCCTTCTCTATACTTTGCGGGGGTGGGGGGATTAGATAATTTCAAAAGGAGACAATTTCACTTGGGGATGAACTCTCGCACAAGCTCAGGCGTTAAGTGCCAGTCTATCCACAGGGCACACCTGTCTTCGGGAGGGAGGGGCCGCACGGACGAGGGGCGGCGCGCCTCGGGCGTACCTGAGAGCGGTGGCCTGTCTGGCTCCTGGCCGCCGCGGGCCGGTGGCGCGGGGTTGAGCAGGTGCGCGAAGCTGGCGGCAAAGGGGTTGGCGGCGAGCGGCTCCGTACGGTACATCTCCCAGAGCAGGTAGAGCGCGGTGAGGCGTTGCGCCGCGCTGGGCAGCAGGTCAGGCTGCTGCAGCAGCATGACGAGCACCGAGCCCAGGCGGAAGTGGTCGGCCTTGCTGAAGTAGTGGTGAAAGGCGGTGGACAGGCCCTCGAAGGTGCTGCCGCCGCCCGCCTCCTCCGAGATGATGCTCAGCAGGCTCGAGAGCTCCTTCGGGGTCAGGCTCATCCTGCCCGTGGGCCCCCCCGGGCCTCCACTGCCCAGCCCGGGGCCGCCTGCTCCGCTTCTGCCGCCGCCGCCGGCGGAGCCCCCCGCACCGCTCCTGGACGCCGACCCCGCCGCTTCCCGGGCACCCCTTTGCTCCGCGGCGGTGAGTAGCCGGCCAGACGCCGAGCTCACCCCGCCACCGGGCATCAACCTCACCCGCCTGCCCTGCTTCCCGGCCGCAGTGGCCCTGGCGCCGGCTCGCCCCGTCCCCACGGCCGTAAAGCGCGCTGTTACACGACAGCGTCGCAAACAAAACACGTCGGGGAAGCCAGACCGCCGCAGAGCAGAGGGGCAGCTCGGAGCGTACGCGAGGCGGCTGGAGCGAGATCAGGGAGGAGATCTCTAGTGGCTAGGTGGGCGGGGTGAAGCGGCCGGAAGTGGGGTGGGGGCCTGCGAGGTTCTGGCCTCGCGGGGCGGAGGTCCTGCCGCGAGACCTGCCGGCGCTGGGGGTGGGGTCTGCACCTCGGCGACCCCAGGCGGACCTCCTAGGCGTCCCCCAGGCACCGGACGACGGTCCGAGTGAATGTGGGCCACGGTATTGTCTGGAAGAATGTCTTAAATTCTAAATAGTTTTTTCAATATACTATACGTGACTGTTGGTGATTTTAAACTGTTTAAATGCGAGTCACCGAACAAGAACATTTCTCATAACCTAATTTCCAGTTTCACAGTCCTTTTGCACAAATGGGATCATATTGCACTTGAGGGTTTTGTACATGGTTATTTTAACAGGGATTTTGAGAAAAGGTTTCCAATAAATACTCATTTACAAAATTGTTGTGCAGCTTTTTACTTTCTCTGCTCTAAGACACTGATTCTGGGAGTTGACTGTGGTTGGAAGCCCCCAGAGAGAACCTTTAGCAATAGTAAAGCCAGCCCCCAAAGACGGCGGATTCGGTATTAAAAAATACCAAACACCTCCCCAGGTGACTCTAATGGGAACTCTGGGGTGAATCCCGAGTGGGGTTCCCCAGACTTGTCCAGTTCTTCCCTAAGCTTCTAAAGGTACCTAGGGAATTTCTCCAGCAATTTCCACAAGGCAAGTTGGGGAAATCCATCTGAGCTGAACAATGCTGGTAGCTCAAGAATCATTTAGTTAAGTGTCACCTTCATTCTAAAGTAAAACTGGGGGTACCTGGGTGGCTCAGTGGGTTAAAGCCTCTGCCTTCAGCTCAGGTCATGATCCCAGGGTCCTGGGATCAAGCCCCACATCGGGCTCTCTACTTGACAGATAGCCTGCTTCCCCCTCTCTCTCTGCCTGCCTCTCTGCATACTTGTGATTTCTGTCTGTCAAATAAATAAAAAAATCTTAAAAAAAAAAAAAAGAAATAAAGTAAAACTGAAGGGAGAGAACTGGCTGGATCACCAGTATGCAAATTAAGAAGTCTCCAACTCACTGCTAGATTACCCATTAGAAAGGTCCTGCCAAAACAACATTTTTTTTTTTTTAAGTGGAGCCCAAAAATGGCCTTGAACTCAGGAACCTGAGATCAAGACTAGCTGACATCAAGAGTTGGAGGCCCAACTGACTGAGCCACTCAGGTAGCCCCAAAACAACATTTCTAACAGCCAATACAATTTGGTAATGCCTGGACTGTTGGGCCCAGTCCAACCTTTTAACTCTGTATAGTGGCCCCTACAATTAGCTTGAAAATATTCTCATTTTGGGGTGCCTGGGTGGCTCAGTCATTAAGAGTCTGCCTTCGGCTTGGGTAGTGATACCAGGGTCTTGGAAAAGAACCCCGTATTGGGCTCCCTGCTGCGGAAATCCTGCTTCTCCCACTCCCACTGCTTGTGTTCCTTCTCTTGTTGTCTCTCTCTGTCAAATAAATAAATAAAATCCTTTAAAAAAATTCTCGTTTTTTTCCTATGGTAAATAAACATTGTGTTTGAGCCATTTTACATTGTGGGTTCTATTTGTAATAGCAATTTTTATATATATATATATGTAATATATATATATAATGTATTAAGTGTGTGTGTTTTACTGTTTTTTAAAGATGTTTCAAAAATATTTGAACATATGACCCACCACCACCAAAAGAACTAAATACTTTTCTTTCTGTAGGACCATTTTCAAGATTGAGATGATATCCAGAGTTTCCTACATGTTCCCTGAAAACAACTCTCAGGCCCTGCATTAGTTTCCTGATAACAGCCACGAACTTGGTGGTTTAACACAACAGAAATTTGTTTTCTCACAGTCCTGGAGGCCAAAAGTCCAAAATGAAGGTGTTGGTGGGCAGGGCTATCTACGTTCCCTCTGAAGGCTCTAGGGAAGAATTCTCCCTTGTCCCCTAGGTTCTGGTGGTTGCCAGAGTTTCTGGCATCCTTTGGCGCCACTTCTGTCTCTGCCTCTGCAGTCACATGGCCTTCTTCCCTGTGTGTCTGGGTGTCACATGGCCTTCTTATGGGGACACCAGGGAGAAAGGGACAGGCGGGGCTAGATAGGGAGAGATAGGGGGTAAGGGGGCTACTGGATCAGGCTCACAGAAATCCCAAAAATGTGGAGGTGTAAGGAAATCAGAGATAAGGGAACATTCTAGACCACCCTTGCTCTTGCTGTCCAAGGGAGGAATTTTATTTATCACGGTCTCCTGTAGTCAAGAGAAAATAATCAGACCCTAAAAGGAAGTAAGCCATTAAAGATGTTATCACTAGTCCTTAATCAATGGTGCTGCCAGTAGAGAAGTCAGAAAGATTTAAGTTTCCTGGTTAGCTTTCAATAAAAGACCAACCCTAAAAGCCCTCAGTGGCGGCTCTGTCGGGACCCCTCTCCTGAGAGTTTTTTTCCTGGACTCTTGCTTAATAAAAACGCCTATCGCTTTACTCACTCTCCTTTGTCCTTGACATTCATTCTTCAACTCTGGGAGACAAGAACCTAGCTCTACCACCTCACCAGTCAGTGGACTGAGGGTCCCCCCTAATCCAGTAGGATCTCACATTCATTGTTGTCAGAAACCTACCTTCGTACTTTGGGGCCAACATATAACTCGAAGGCAGAGTCCGGGCTAAAGACTATTGCTTTTCTTTTCTTTTTTTTTTTTTAAGATGTTGTTTATTTATTTGACAGAAATCACAAGTAGGCAGAGAGAGGCAGGCAGGGAGAGAGAGGGGGAAGCAGGCTCTCCCTGCTGAGCAGAGAGCCGGTGTGGGGCTTGACCCAGGACCCTGAGATCACGACCTGCGCCGAAAGCAGAGGCTTAACCCACTGAGCCACCCAGGTGCCCCTATTGGTTTTGCAGGGCAAGAAGGTTGCAGCAGGCTATGGTCTTCTCAAAACTTCGAGCCCCCTCAGCCCCTTTCCTTCCCCTTCCTGGAAATCACAGGATCCAGCCAGTTTCAGCAGGAGCCGTGTCTGTGCTGCCAGCCTCCCCAGTGTTAGTCATTTTCAGGGTGCCACCAGGTTCCTGAAACAAAAGGCTAAGAAGGGGGAAGGGGAGGTTTGTGGAAGAGATGCAAAAGATTACTTTAAATCAACATTCCCCGAAGAAGCACCAGCGTAGCCATTTTTATTTTTGTGCAACTTGATGTTATTAAGTGGTTTCTTTCTTTTTTTTTTTAAGATTTTATTTATTTATTTGACAGAGGGCGATTACAAGTAGGCAGAGAGGCAGGCAGAGAGAGAGGGGGAAGCAGGCTCCCTGCTGAGCAGAGAGCCCGAAGCGGGGCTCCATCCCAGGACCCTGAGATCACGACCTGAGCTGAAGGCAGAGGCTTAACCCACTGAGCCACCCAGGCACCCCATGTAGTTTCAATGACATCTACAAAGACTCCATTTCCAAGTAAGAACACGATGTACGGTTCCAAATGGACATGAATTTTGGGGAGACACTATTCAACCCAGCAGAGGCCAAGGGGAGAAAAACATTTTCCTTGGTAAAAGGTTCTTCCAACTAGATTAATAATTAGATTTACAGGAGACAGATTAACAGGAGGGAAAAAAACCAAATTTTTATTACATGGGCAGAGAGGTCCAATAATGAAATTGAAACCTCAAGAAATGACCAAGGCAGGAAGTTTTCATACTTTATAGACAAAGAGAAATAAATCTGTGAGGAACTGACAGGACAAAGAAAACAACTTTGGAAGCTTCCACGAGTAAGGAATTCTATGCAGAATTTGGGCTCGGGTAGGAAATTAGTAAGAAGTAACAGGGGTGTTTGTACAGATTTCTCAGCTCTAAATTTCCCATCTCTGATGATGAGGGTGTCTCTTTACCTCTGAGTACAGGGAGGATACTGCTCACAAGGAAGATTTCAGGGGGGCAGAGGAGGGTCTGAGTGTCCTTCTTACACAGGATGCCTCTTAAGAAGTTTTATTTTATGGGGCACCTGGGTGGCTCAGTTGGTTAAGCATCTGCCTTTGGCTCAGGTCAGGATCTGAGTCCTGGGATCAAGCCCTGGGTCAGTTTCCCTGCCCAACTGGAAGCCCGCTTTTCCCTCAGCCTGCCGCTCCCCCTGCTTGTGTTCTCTGGCTTGCTCTCTCTCTCAAATCAAAAAATAAAATCTTTTAAAAAAAGAAGTTTTATTTTAAATAATCAGTATGCCAAAATGGCACACCTTGAGTAGCTTATCCTCAGCCTCCTGAGGGCCCTAAGCTCTCCTGAGCTTATGCCTTGGTATCCATCCTTCACATTCATCTCACCTCTGTCCTTAGACTCGAAATCAGCATTTGGGGATTTAACGAATACTGTTTTGAGCTCCCAGTATGCGTCAGTGTTGTAGGCACTGTCGAAAGGCAGTGAACAACTGATCAAGCCCTGCTCTCATAATGTCAGGGGAGCTTGGTGACCTCTTGGTCAGCCCCACAGCAACTTTTCTAATAGTGAATTAACTATTAATTAGCTAACTAATTCTCCCCTCCCCCACATTGGATAATCACTTCATCCTTTATGATAACTGACATTACCATATAGTCAAAACATCCCGCTGAAATGGATTTAAATTCTTTCTAGATCTTGTTTCCCTCTCTTCAGATAGAGTGTGCAGACACAGTTTAATGCTCCTCTGAGACAGTAATGACAAGGGCCAATTAGGCATAAAGAACTATTTGCTCGGTACAAAGTGTCCTCTAGTTGTTATACTTTTTTGAATTCTTGGGGTCTGTCTTTAGTTTTTCTTTCTTTTCCTTTTTTTTTTTTTAAGATTTTATTTATTTATTTGAGAGAGCGAGAGAGAGGTCACAAGTAGGCAGAGAGGCAGGCAGAGAGAGGGGGAAGCAGGCTCCCCGCTAAGCAGAGAGCCCGATGTGGAGCTCCATCCCAGGAACCTGAGATCACAACCTGAGAGGAAAGCAGAAACTTTAGCCCACTGAACCTCCCAGGCACCCGTCTTTTGTAGTTTTTCTACTTCTCTCATCCCTATTCAGTTGTTATTTTTCCCCGAGAGTGAGACTTGCAGCTGCGGTTCACAGGAGTGGTACAGAGAGAGGGTGTGTGGTTGCTAGAAATTGGATCCTGTGACGCTGGTTCAGAAACTTCTCACAACACTTGCTGCTCCCTTGCTGAGCTTTGGGTAGCCAAGGTCGAGGGACATTTGGCTTTCATATCTGAGCTAAACTCTTGCCAGATGTTTGCTTTTGTTTTCATCCTTTTGTAGACATTCTTGTGCTTTGGGAGCACCTGTGTAGTTCACTGGGTTAAGCGTCTGCCTTCGGCTCAGGTCGTGATCTCAGGGTCCTGGGATGGAGCCTCGAGGCAGGCTCCCCGCTCAGCAGGGAGTCTGCTTCTCCCTTTTCCTCTGCTTCTGCCTCTGCTCTGCTTTTCTCTCTCTCAAAAAATAAAATTAAAACAAAAATTTTTTTAAAGAAATTCTCATGCTTTTTTCTCACTGTTCTCTTTTCTGGACATGTATTTCCCTTTCAAAGGTAGCTGGAAATGTCCATGAATTGGCTCAGGCTTCTGTAACAAAGTACCCCCGACGAGGCTTAAACAACAGAAATTTAAACAGAAATTTATTTCTCGCAGTGGCTAGAAGTCTGAGATCAAGGTAGTCAATAGGGTTGATTTCCTCTCAGACCTCTCTCCTTGGCTTGCAGAGGGCCATCTTCTCTCGGCATCTTCATATGGTTTTCTGTCTATCTAATGTCCTCTTCTTACAAGGACACAAGTCGTAGTGGATTAGGGCCCACATAAACCCAGTTACTTCTTTAAAGACCCTCTACAAATACAGTCACATCCTAACTGGGAGGTTAGAATTCAGCGTGTGAATTTGGGAGGGGTGGACCCCAGCTCAACCCATAACAGAGAGTGAACTTAATTTTGGCAGGAGGCAAGGAAATGTTTCCTTGTCTCTCAAGTGGCTGCCAGAGTCCCAGGAAACTCAGAGCAAAAGGGAGACAACCGAATAGCTCAGACCACGGTTACACACAGGGAGAAGACTGCATTTGGAGTGCAGAAACTTTCAATGAGTAGGTGAGTAAAGGATTGAGTTTTTCCTCACATTGACAATCAATGCTTCCTTGTTTCTTTTCAGCCAGTCTGCTGGGTGTCTAGTGGTATTGCATTGTGTCCTTAATTTTCACTTCTCTGATGGCTAAAGGAAAGTCAGCATTTTTTCATATGTTATTGGGTATGTGGCATTCTCTTTTGCAGGTTCCTATTGAGTCTTTTGTCCATTTTTGTATTCAGCTGTTTGACTTTTTCTTTTTTTTTTTTAAGATCTTATTTATTTGAGAAAGAGAGAGAGCGGGCATGAACAGGGGGGAGAGGGAGAGGGAGTGGAAGAAGCAGGCTCCCCGCTGAGCAGGGAGCCCAACCTGGGGCTCAATCCCAGGATCCCGTGATCACGACCTGAGTCGAAGGCAGATGCTTAGCTGACTGGGCCACCCAGGCGCCCCTGTATGACTTTTCCTTATTGATTTATAGGAGTTCTTAATGTATTCTATATATGAGTACTCTGTCAGATGTAGGTATTGTACCTATACTCTCCCATTCTATGATTACTTTATACTCTATTAATGGTTTCCTGTGACTAAGTTCCTGATTTCTTGCTGTCCCTCTGGTTGTACGGGACTTTATAAGATGTTTGTGACATGGTTAAACCCCAGACAGTTCAGAGGAACTGGGACCATCTCAGTCCTGAGTGTGGGTCCAAGCAATGCTGAGTGTGTATACAGTTGCTGCCTTCTGTAGCTACACACCTTAACATCAGGGGAGATGAGGTCAAAGGGTCTGTATATGCTAGTGGACCCACCCCTTCCTGGCTCATAACCTTTGCTCATTGCATGTTGCAGTAGCTTCCATGAGCTGAACCACAAACCCTAATTCCTCAGTTCCAATTTCCCCTCTCCAGATCCAGTTGGATCTCTTAGGCTTCTAAGGAAGCCTAACTCTGGATGTCCAACTCTGGTGAGAACCACTCCCTTCTTCAAGCAGAGATGACCAGGAGACCCTGGTCCTGTCTACTCCCCCGCTGGGACCAGGACTTGAGTTCGCCAGGCTCTCTCAGGTCTGGCTCTAGATTATAGTTGCCTATAGAGTTGGTCACTTTTCCCCCAGCTGGCTCCAGGTTCTGGCGGGTGAGAGCCCATTGCATTTCCTTGGACTAGAGCCATCAATATGTCCTATGTTGAGGCTGGGACTGCTGGTGATACTGAACACATGATGGTAGAACACATAGCATCTTTGGCTAAAATTTTTGAATTATTAATCCTAGAAGGAATGTCAGTGTTTCAGAGATTTTTGCATGATGTGAATGAAGCAACTTTAGGATTTGATTCTTACTCATAGGTTAGCTGATTAATGTCACTAATGATACAGCAAGGGTCCCCAGTCAGTCGATTTCACTGAAGCTGCTCGTCAGTCGTGAACACAGAGCTCCCAGCTAGTTGCTGCCATTGGTGGGCTCGATGTGCCAGTGGTGTGCACACCTCTGTCAGTCACTTGTCCTCTCAGATCTGAGCTTTGGTGATTTTTTTCACTTTTCCTTCTTTACTTCCAGGGATCAGCCTCTTTGAGGTATCCAGCATAATCCAGAGAAGGCACAGTTCAGAGCATGGACAGGACCCCTGGCCATTGCCATACCAGTCATGTCAGCCACAGTAGGCGGCAACTACAAGCCCAAGATAACTCTAGGATATGCATGCCAAACCAAGTACATCTTGGACATAACATGCCCATTAACTTCTATGAATATGGAGTTGGCTTTTACAGAAAGCAAGTTATACCTTTGTTATTCAGCCTGTAACTTGGGGAACCTTCTTTTCTTTGTCTCTAAATGGCCAGTGGGGTTGTAAACATAAGTGCACCTTTTGGAAAAGTGATTTGGTAATATGTAGTAAGAGTCTGAAAGACAGTAATAGCCTACATCTAAATAACTCCACCTCTGAAAGTCTATCTTAAAGAAATCAGATTCAGGAGACCCTTTCTTGGACAAGATACTCAGTAGCACTTATTTTCATCACTAATCCCTAAATGTCTAATGATAAGGGAATAGCTAGGAAATCTAGAGCATCTCTACCAGCTGGATGCTATGTGGTCGTTATCCAATTTTGTTTACCGACCAGTTAAAAGTATATGGTAAATCTTGGGGCGCCTGGGTGGCTCAGTGGGTTAAAGCCTCTGCCTTCGGCTCAGGTCATGATCTCAGGGTCTTGGGATCGAGCCCTATGTTGGGCTTTCTGCTCAGCGGGGAGCCTGCTTCCTCCTCTCTCTCTGCCTGCCTCTTTGCCTACTTGTGATCTGTCTGTCAAACAAATAAATAAAATATTTAAAAAAATAAATAAAAGTATATGGTTAATCTATATAGCAATTAAAAACAAAGGCATTTATTGATACATGTAACAACTTGGACGGATCTCAAGGGAATTACACTAAGTGGAGAAAACCAATCTCAAAAAGTTACATGCTTATGATTCCATTTATATAACTGCCATGAAATAATAAAATTCTAAGGCTAAAAAATAGATGAATGGTTTCCAGAGATTGGGGTGGTGGGAGGGGCAGAGGGGCAGAGCGTGATGTGACTCTAACGGAACAGATCTGTATGGTGATTGTGAAGGTAGCTACACTACACAGGTGTCTGTGTGAGATAAAACTACATAGAGCCACACATGTATGTTGCAACTGCTTGTGTCCTAACTGATTGTATTTTATTGTCATGCAAGATGTTACCGCTAAGGAAAACTGGTGAAGAGTACATGGGAACTCTTCCTATGTGGTTTTTTTTGCAATTTCCTGTGAATCAGCAATTATTTCCTTTTTTCCTTTTTTTATTTAAGTAGGTTCCACGCCCAATGTGGGGCTTGAACCTATGACCCTGAGATCAAGAGTCACGTGCTCTACCAGCTGAGCCAGCCAGGCGCCCCTCCTTTCTTTTTCTTCTTCTTCCCTTTTTTTTTTTAAGTAGGATTGCAGTGATTTCAAAATAAAGTTAAAAAACATATAGCAACATTCCTACGGTATAATGGAAAATGCCAAAAGCAAACAAAGGTGATATATATGCATACACACACACACACACACACACACACATTTAAAGCTGTAAACAGTGGTTTCTTTAGATGGATACCTGTTTTTCTTTTTACATTTATGCGACTTCTAAATCAACATGCGTTATTTTCGGCGGAATAAATCTTACTGGAAGACAAAAACCATGGTTTGTAAGCGTATGATTGGGATTTATTCTTCTTTATTCACACACCTGCCTATGTGTTCTTCCTGGAGTCTCTCCCATTTTCCAAACTGAAAGGAAGGCCAGATGTCCCCTTCTCCTTTGTTCCGCCTGCCGGGACTCCAGCAGCTCTGTCCCAGACTGCTGACAGCAGCTTCAGTCCACTTGCCATGTGGAACACATGAAGCACAAGGCAAAACAGTGTAAGTCTCCCCGCGGTGCGGTCTAATTGCTCTCGCAGTTAGTTTTTCTTATCCCTTCCCATGGTTCTTTCAGAAAAAACGGAGAGGCAAAAAGAAAGGCAGCGTCAGTGGGAACTTTTGGTTCTCTGCCCATTAGCTGAATAGCCATCTCCTGTGAATACATTAGCATCAGAAAGCTCTTTCCATTTTTTTGATTCTCTCTCAAAGCTGTCCCATATTCCCATATTCTGCCTGTGGTCCTAGATCATTTGGGGTTCCTTCTCAATTCAGGGCACTCAAATCACTTGACCAACAATGTCAGAAGAGTAGGAAGCCAGGTAGGTAGCCTTGCGCTTGAGTCAAGTTCACAGGGCTTGGGGCTGGGGATCAGCTCAGCAGACACCTGCCACGCCCATTTGCCAGCCCCCTTGCCCTGGCTGGGGCTACCATGTGAGTGAGACCTTGTCCCTGCCCTTGAGGAACCTTTACACTAGATGAGGAGAAGCTAGTCTTTCCTCTGCTTTGTACCTTTGGGCAGGTTGTTGACACCTCTGAACCTCAGTTTCCTCTTCTAGGTAAAAAAGAAAACCCACAGGGAAGGAAGCTGTTCTCTGGGGCTCCCCCTGCGCCCTCTTACCTATCTTGAAAACAAAGGGGAATAATTGTTTATTTTTTTAAAAAAATATTTTATTTATTTATTGAGAGACAGAGCACAAGCCCACACAAGCAGGAGGAGGGGCAGAGGAAGAAGGGGAGAGAGAATCTCAGACAGACTCCACGCTGAGCACAGAGCCCAATGTGGGGCTTGATCTCACCACCCGGAGACCCTCATGACCCCAGCCAAAATAAGGAGTTGGACGCTTACCCTAATGAGCTACCCAGGCATCCCAAGTTGGGTTTATTTTCAAAGAATTAATCTTTCTTTGTGGATTTTTAAGCATGAAATTGGCTTCAGGGGTTCACCTTCTCCAGTAAAACTTTCATTTTAGCCTTTCAATGACCTCAACACAACCATCTGACATGAAATTGATTTCAAGCATTTCTAAATCCTCCCAATGAAAAAGACCAAACGTATGAACATCTCTTTTGTTCCTTCAGCAATAAATGATCCTGCTAAAGAGAACTGGTGGGTCCATTCATTTGCGGCAACAACAGAACTGAAAACAGCTACTCATTGTAAACTGTGAATTAAGAACTCAGAAGGGGAAATGAATGAAAAACTAAGTGGTTATTGCTCTCATTTCCCTGTGGCAGGGTTTGCCTCTGTTTGCATATAATTGTACTGGAGCTCATTATGCGTGCCCCAAGATAATTTAGTACAAGCTACAGGGTGGGTCCTTTGGCATTTGAAGCTTGAAAGTGAGATGGGATTTTCATGAACTATTTCATTCTGTTGGAAAAGGAACATAAAGGAAACAGTCTTGTGTCCAGGGTAGCATGGAGTCACAGTTCTCAACACGGGACCCCAAACCAGCTGGCTGAGCTTGAGTCCCCACCTATCACCAGCCTTGTGAAGTGAGATCTAAGTCTGTTTCCTCATTTGGAAGTGACAAGTCTAATAGAACCAACTTTCAGAGGATTCTTGCAAGTAAGATAATGACCACAGAAGTTTGGCACAGTGCCTAGCACACAAAAACTTGGCTTCCATGATATTTAAAACCATGCCCAGGGGCGCCTGGGTGGCTCAGTGGGTTAAAGCCACTGCCTTCGGCTCAGGTCATGATCCCAGCGTCCTGGGATCGAGCCCCGCGTTGGGCTCTCTGCTCAGCAGGAAGCCTGCTTCCTCCCTTCTCTCTCTGCCTGCCTCTCTGCCTACTTGTGATCTGTCTGTCAAATAAATAAATAAATAAAATCTTTAAAAAAAAAAAAAAACCATGCCCATCCACAGGCAAACCATAAAAGACTCTTAACTACAGGGAACAAACTGAGGGTAGCAGGAGCAGAGGTGGGTTGGGGGAGAGGTTAACTAGGTGATGGCCATTAAGGAGGCACCTGATGGAACGAGCACTGGGTGTTACATGCAACTGATGAATCCCTAAATTCTATCCCCGAAATGAAAAAACACTATATGTTAACTAAATTGAATTTAAATACAATTAAAAAAATTATGCCCATACAGGTCTTGGGTTCATGGACTGCCCAGTGTCTCCATCTCCTGAATGCCTCCTCACTGTCCAAGGGCATCCAGACCTCCCTCTCACAGACAAGCAGTTCTCAGATTTACCAGACTCAGAAATCCTTTATTCTCTTAAAAATGATCAATGACAGGGCGCCTGGGTGGCTCAGTGGGTTAAAGCGTCTGCCTTCGGCTCAGGTCATGTTACCAGCATCCTAGGATCAAGGGTTCTCAGCTCAGCAGGGAGTCTGCTTCCCCCCCACCTCTCTCTCTGCCTGCCTCTCTGCCTACTTGTGATCTCTGTCTGTCAAACAAATGAGTAAAATCTTAAAAAAAAAAAAATCAATGAGCCCCAAAAGCTTGTTTATATGGGTTATATCTCTCAAAAGTTACCGTATTAAAAATTAAGACAGATAAAATGTTTAAATATTTATTCACTTAAAAATAAGAATGAAACTAAAACACATGTGAGAAGAGAGGGTAGTGTTATGTACCCTGAATGTCTAGCTCAATGGAAGGGAGCTCAACTTTCATATCTGCTTCTATATTTAATCTGTTGGGTATGTTTTGTTTGTTCTATAGGAAGACAATCCAGACTCAGGCACTTAGTTGAAAAGGGAATAGTTTATAGCCTTTATACATAATTCTGGCTATTCTTCAATACAACACCCAAACGCAACAAGTTAATAGTTTCTTAAAGGTTTCAGATCAGTATCTGAAACCATATCAATGAATTTTCATGGTCATTTACATTAAAATCTATCAGTCCAGCTTACATACTGTGGACGTCTTTTACCGTGGATAATTTCTGGATGATCACACATTAGTCATTTGGAAAATATGCTCACTGCGATATGCAGATCTTCTGAATGTTGAGACATTTCATTGCACAATATAAAAAAAATCACATTAATATCATCACTGATCTCATCAGAAAAGTATTTTAAGTACTGGGAAGCTGTGAAGCTCACAGCGGCAGAGACAAGTTTTTCAAAATTCTCATTTTCACATGAACCCTCAGATTTTGGCAACAAATACTACCAGTAGTTTTCCTTGATGTGACAGATTCACTTCATTCATTTTCAGGAAAACATTTGCTAAGTGCCTGATTCTGAATAGCCATTATTTGCCTGCTAATTGTGCTTGCAAGTAAAAATGGTGTTCCGTGGGGGAAAAAAAAAAAAAGATTAGTTCAGTTCATAATTAACCCAGCAAAGTGCTGAAGCATTTTTCTTTGAAATGACTATGGATGCAGCAGAACTGCCTTCTGTGTACTTCCTATTTGTTAGAATATTAAAAAGGGATGTGCTTAAGGGATGAGATTTAATACAATTACTAACATTTACTGCTTTATCAAGGCCATTCTTTTTTTCTTTTTAAGATTTTATTTATTTGACAGAGAGAGAGAGAACAGTAGGGGGAGTAGCAGGCAGAGTGAGAGGGAGAAGCAGGGTTGTTGAGCAGGGAGCCCAAGGCAGGGCTTGATCCCAGGACCCCGGAATCAGGACCTGAACTGAAGGCAGATGCTTAAGCAGCTGAGCCACCCAGGCATCCGTGTTGATGGGCTTTTGAATCACAAGATGACTGCCTATTAATGTCACATCAGCCGATCAAGTCAGAACACAGCAAAATTGACCCCACCGTTCCTGTCTCATACCATCTCTTCTACACACCCTCATAACAAGATATACTCTACTCCGTGCTAGGCTCTGTGCCTGTCCTAACATTGCACTTGTCAGAGTTGCCTTGGTCAAGGTCCCAACAGAAGACAGACATCATGTTCAAATGACATAACTTTAGGGGAGCTTGGGTGGGGTGTGGGGAGTCACAAGCAATAGTGCAATTACCCAGGGTATCTCCAGCCCCAAAGAAACAAATGGAAGGAAGCATTATCAGAAGCCAGAAGGAAAGAGTCATATAGGATTGCTGCCCTTCATATGTGATCGGGAAAGAAATGCCCTAAATATCCTACTCTTCTGCCCACTCGGATCTCCTGCTGGAGCAAACCCGACCAGAAGCCAGGGGCTTAAGGAAGCTGTTGACGTGGCCCCCAGGAGGGTGGGTCTCCTGCAGTAGAGAGCAGAAATGTGGACAGTGGCTGTAGGGGAGGCAGATGAAACAGGTGGCATAACAGTATTCTAGAACTGCCTGTATCATCAAGTAGCCTGCCCACTGTGAAGTCAGTTGCATGCCCTTCTTCACTCCTGGATACCCAGCTCCCCACCAGTGCCTGGCCACTGTAGTGTTCAGTTAAGGTTTGCTAACAAAGAATGGCTGAGAGTCCCAGTGTTGTGACCAGGAGGCCCTAGAAAGCCATAACCCCTTGCTCCCGTGCTCACCTGTAATTTTTTTTTTTTTTTTTTTTAAACAGAGAGAGAGATCACAAGTAGGCAAGGAGGCAGGCAGAGAGAGAAGCGGGGGAATCAGGCTCCCTGCTGAGCAGAGAGCCCGATGCGGGGCTCAATCCCAGGACCCTGAGATCATGACCTGAACTGAAGGCAGAGGCTTAACCCATTGAGCCATCCGAGTGCCCCCGCTCACCTATAATCTGACCATTTGAACCTGCTAACCTAGGAGGCCACCAGCACCCAAACGTCCAGCACCTGAACTGCGCCTGCTGCTGTGCTGGTGCTTCAGCAGACCAGATTCCCATGCCCAAATCTAGCACAAGCTTTCCAGATAAAGAGCTCAGTGCCTAGAGATGCGGTGATCTGAGCTATTTCTGAATTAATTTAAGGATAGAATCCTTCCTCAAGCACAAGATCACTGCAGGACTGGACTCTTGCAGCACTTTCAGAGTTTTACCAGCAGAGGTCGCCCCCCTCATAAGAAATCCCATAGAGGCCACCACTAGGTAAATCAGACTAAAGGAGAGCCCTTCCCATTGAAGTGGGGGCTCCTAGAGCCCCACTCACTTGGCCTCCTCTGAACTAACCCTCTAGGTGGCCTGGATGTGCCTCCGTCCTCCCACAGGCTCTAGGGGAACAACCTGGAACCCACTGCCTTTTGCAAAAAAGGAAGGGCCTGATGTTGCAAAGGAACCCAGAAAAGCCCTTGCACATTTTTTCAAGTTCATAAATATAACATTTAAAAATCGCACTCAAAACGACGCCGGAACTTCTCCGTCACATAGATACTACCTGTTTCCATTTGTCACTGTTTTCCTTCCTAGAACATTTTCTGGATATCTTATATTTTCCAACATTGCTTACGTTTTCTGAAACATTAAGCATGGTTTATTGTTACCATCCTTTTATGATTTTTAAAAACATGGCTGACTTTTCACCATCTTTTTAATTTGTTAAAACATTAGTTAATTTTTATTTTACCAAATCGAGAGTGGCGAGATGGAATAGCTCTAACAGGCTCGTCATGGAGTAACAGTGTTCTCCTGGCGTGCCCCTCCCCAGATGTTCTTCTACAGGGAGACAATCACTTTCAACAGTTTCCAAGGCTTCTTCTGGTCTTTCGTAACTTATGTAGATAATACATCGATACTGTCCTTTTTTGAATACTTTTGGTAAAAAGAGGTGCCTGGCTGGCAATACAGCGTGCCCACCCCACACTCTGTTCCCAGGAGGAGCAAGCGACCTGCACATGTGTGATGGGAGAGACACGCGGAACCTTGCACCTGCTGTCCCCTGGACACATGTGCCTCTTTCCTCTGCTGATGTTAATCTGTAATCCTTTCTCTGTAATAAACCATGACTGGGAGTATAACCGCTTTTTTTGAGTTCTAGGAGTCCATCTAGCAAATCATTGGACCTGAGCCTGGTGTTGGAGACCTCTGCTTTGTAACACTGTTTTTAAGTTAATATGTAATAAAGATAGAACACTCAACTCCTGTCTTCTGCCCATTTCTTGATTGGATTATTTGCTCTTTGGGTGTTGAGTTTGATAAGTTCTTTATGGATTTTTGGATACTAGCCCTTTTTCTGATAAGACATTTGTAAATATCTTCTCCCATTCTGTCGGTTGTCTTTTGGTTTTGTCAACTGTTTTCTTTGCTGTGCAAAAGCTTTTTACCTTGATGAAGTCTCAATAGTTCATTTTTGCCTTTGCTTCCCTTGCCTTTGGAGACATGTCTAGGAAGAAGTTGCTGTGGCCAAGGTCACAGAGGTTGCTGCCTGTGTTCTCCTCTAGGATTTTGATGGATTCCTGTCTCACAATGAGGTCTTTCATCTATTTTGAGTCTATTTTTTTTATATGGTATAAGGAAATGGTCCAATTTCATTATTCTGCATGTGGCTGTCCAATTTTCCCAACACCATTTGTTGAGGAGACTGTCTTTTTCCCACTGGATATTCTTTCCTGCCTTGTTGAAGATTAGTTGACCTATTTTTTAAAAGATTTTTAAAATTTATTTAAGTGCACATGAGCAGGGATAGGGGAAGGAGAGGAAGGAGAAGGAGAGGCAGACTCCCACTGAGCAGGGAGTCCAACGTGGGGCTGGATCCCAGGACGCTGGGGTCATGACCTGAGTCATCCAGGTGCCCCCTGCTATCTTTTATTTTAAAATTAAGGGAAACCACAAGATCAACTGTAATTAAAAATTATATAATTACTTCCAATATAGACACCAACCCAAATCTGATGAAAGAAATATAAATCTACAGTATGTGAAATTATTTTTTGAATTTTGGCTATCTCTAATCATTTTCCATTAAAGAATAAAACACATTAGGCACATAGCACATTACCATACTAAGCACTATCTGCCTGTCACCCCGACTAAGAAATAAAAAAATACAAATATAACTGTAATCCCCTGGGTCCCCGGGTATGTTTCTCCTCTCCCTACCCCACCCTTCCTTTTCTGAAAAGCCTAAATCTATGAATATGTTCGTACATCCTTAGAATCTCTCTAGAGACACCACAGATACACCAAAGAAACATAAGCCTATGTCTGGATTTTAAAAGAACCTCTCTTTTCTTTTTACTAACCCGACTTGGCTTGAAATCTTTTTTTTTTTAAATAATAGTTTTATCGAAATATAATTCAAATACCATACAATTCACCCATTTCAAGTGCACAACTCAATGGTTCTAAGTATGGCATCCATCTCTTTTAGGGTCTACTTTCTAAGATGGGCTCTGGATTCTTCAGAAATGTTTTCTGACCCCCTCTTAACTGGTCATGTGTGAGGCTCCCACCTGCTTCCCTGGCTTTCCTTTGGAGCCACCAATATCCTCTCTCATATACACATTTTCCCCATCCCCAGATGGGCAAAGAAAAAGGCCTGATGGGACACCCAGCAAACTGAGAGGTGCAGGGGAGAATTTAGCAGGTGCATTCGATGAGCTTCTATATTGTTGGAAAGGTACATATCTATCATTTTAATTTTTTTAAAAGATTTTATTTATTTATTTGACAGACAGATAGAGACAGCAAGAGAGGGAACATAAGCAGGGGGAGTGGAAGAGGGAGAATCAGGCTTCCCACAAGCAGGGAGCCCAATGTGGGGCTCGATCCCAGGCACGTGGGATCATGACCTGAGCCGAAGGCAGAAGCTTTAAGACTGAGCCACCCAGGCACTCCTACCATCTTAATTTAAAAAAAAAAATTTTTTTTTTCTTTTAAGTCTTATTTCTTCCCAGCATTTGCCTAGTTCTAACCCTTCTAAATGGAAAACCACAGGAAGGCAGAACATCTCCCTACTTTTCCGGGCACAAGCTCTGTGTTTCCTGCTCTCCTTCTTTCCAACATACTGAGGATAAATGACCTCCTCACACTGATTCATTCGCAAACAATGACAGGGGATATGGCCTTCAGGTAGAGAACATTTTAAGTCACAGAATCCCTTTTAACAGAAAAATGTACCAGATGTAATAAAGACTAGTCCATCAACCTTTGAAGTATAGTAAACTAAAGCAGAACAAGTGTTAATTTCAACTGAAGTTCCCGCTAGCAACTCAGAGTGCACACACTGAGCTGTGGTGTTGGCTCAGCTCATCATTGACCTTGTGTTCAGTGGAGACCGTGCTCCTGGGCTCAGAAGAAGGGAGATTGTGAACACACCATTTCCAAGCTGGAGAGCCTGGGTAATGGTCAACTGTGCTTACTGGAGTTTCCCTGTGAGCATGTCAACGAGGGTAGAGAAGGAGAGTCCTGGATCAGAGATAAAGGATGTTTTATTGTTCACACGTTAGACCACAACCCTCTTGGAGCTTCCTAGGTGTCATCTGAAATCAGTCCCCATATAGAGAGGACAGGGAGAGACTGAAGAAAGAAGCAGGCCACTCCAGGTTGGTAGGTGACAGCTGTTGTTGTTGTTTTTTTAAAGATTCTATTTATTATTTGAGAGAGAAAGTGAGAGACAGAGCAGGAGTGGAGGGAGAGGGGCAGAGGGAGAGGGAGAAGCAGACTCACTAGGGAGTCTGATGCAGGATTAGATCCCAGGACCTTGAGACCATGACCTGAGCCAAAGGCAGAGGCTTAACCGACTGAGTCACCCAGGCACCCCGGTAGGTGACAGCTTTAATAAAAAAGGAACCTACACATGAGGCTGATCTTCGGTGGTATAGCAAGATGGATGGATCCCCACACCTGCCTGCCAAATCTTGAAAGTTTATAGAGACCTTAACTGGGTTCCATCATGCATACCGTGTAGGTGTTCTCAACAGTTCGCCACTATCCCAAGCCTATGTCCCAGGAGCAGGAAAGGCAAGTGGAACCTACATTCCAAGGACAGGGGAGGGGGTAAGGTGCCTTCAAATGCTGGGATCCAGCTCACAGGTCAACTGGTATCATGTCTTTTTGATGGCCTTCCCCAATACTCACAGCAACAGCAAGAGCCAGCCCAGCTGAATTTGTGCCAGTTCCCAGAGCCCCCCGCTCCCAGGCAACACAGAGATGGCTGGGTGATGTGGGCACCACAGTGGGTTACACTGCAGAAGGAGCCAGAGCATGTGGAAACTACATATTTTATAATGGACAGCAGGCATGTCTGACTTTCGTTATAGAGAAGGCCACCTTTAGTCACATCCACCCTTTAACTGGGCTATTTGTTATACTCAGATTCTTGGAAAGATGATCCAAACCAGGGGCACCTGGGTGGCTCAGAGGGTTAAATATCTGTCTTTGGCTCAGGTCATGATCCTGGGGTCCTGGGATCGAGCCCTGCGTCGGGCTCCCTGCTCAGTGGGAAGCCTGCTTCTCCCTCTCCCTCTGCTCCCCCTGCTTGTACTCTCTGTCTCTGTCAAATAAAAGGATGGAATCTTTAAAAAAGAAAAAAATTAAGAAAAAAAAAGACAATCCAAGATAAAGGCAGTCTGTGCCTTGCTGTACAAGATCCAGGGAGAACTGTGTCGCGACATACTTTAGTTGCTAAACAAAAGTACTCACCATTATTAGTTTTGAATTACATGCATTTTAAAATAAATGGGGTCTTTAAGAAAAATCTTACATAAAATTCAACTCTGTATTTCCTTACTAGGCTACTAAGCCTCAAAGCAAAGTAAAAACTAAATTTCATGTTAGACATTCCAAGAGTGTCTTCTCCAGGCTGAGAACTTATGAGAGAGAAGTGGTCAGTGAATTACATTTCCCTAACCAGACAAGAGATGTTTCATTTCTTGCTACTTTGCTACTAGAACAGAGAAAATTAAATCTTAGGAAATGTGTATAATATAAAAACTATTAAAGATTTTATATTTACCTTGTGACTAGGAAAATATTACCTCTTGATTAACTCCTCCTTTTCTGCCTTCCTATAAGTGTAGCCTGAGGTGGGAGCTTTGTTTTTTGGAGCAGGGCTATGGATAGTGAGGCAAAGTGTAGAGAGGGGAGGTGGGGTGGGGGTGGGGTGTGTGTAAGAGTAGTCAGAAGGGGAGAGGAAGGATGAAGAGAAGGCGGCGAGAGGCACCAGAGGCAGGGATGGACAAGAAGAGATACGTGAGCATCTTAGGAAGGTAAGAGAGAAAGGTTATGGCAGATTTTTAAAAATGTTCTCTGGTTTGATATCAGTGGAACGTTTCCTTTTCCTCTCCCTGAAACTCTATCCACATTATTTGGGGGATGCTTTTCAGTGGGTTTGGGGTTTTTAAAAAGATACGGTTGCATAATTTTGGCCTTGGGGTATGGGGTGCCAGAACAGCCTGGGGAGCCCAGTACAACTTCAGTTACAATATCACTTCCCCCCCCCCCCAAACCCATGCTATTCGTTTACCTGTGCAGTGACAGGGAAGGGCCAGGCACTGAGCAGACACGGTTAAAAAAAAAAGATGGCTTAGCTTCAGGCAAGGCGCATAACCATCTGCAATGAACTACCTGGGAAATATGTGTAAGAGAAGACAGAAGCATCTGGAAGGCCCGTTTTCTCACCCCGCAGATGCCATCAGCCACAGAGGAAGTACCCCACCCTCACTGACTGCCTGGTACACGTTTGTTCTCAAGGCTCCTTTTTCTCTCCTTTATCACAACATGGAACACATTCGGTACCCATCACCACCCCTTTGAAATTCCCTCTTCTGTTAGCTTCGGAACCACTGGTTACATACCTGATGAAGTACCGACCACCCGTATTTCCTGAGCATCTGCTCATGAGCCGCAGTGTGTTTCGACTTGATATGCGTCACCGTCACCGAGTTTAATCCTCACAACCGCCCAAGCAGATGCAAAATGCAATCTTTCTCCCTTTCCGCTGAGGAGACTGAGCTGTGGAAAGTTCTCGAAGAGACTGCTCCAGTTGCTCAGAGTGGGGGGCCTGGAGAGAAACAGCACGGCCTCTGACTTCAGGCTGGAGCGCAGGGCACCAGGAGTGGCAGAGAGGGATGGGGGTGCTAAGAGAGAAAAAGAAATGTGGGGAGATGCACAGCAACAGGGTGGCGGCCATCTTGGAGGGCCCATCATGCATCAGGCCCCGACGGTGCTTCCTTCAGAAGGCCTAGCCGTGATCCTGGTCACTGAGGAGAAAGCAGATCCTGCTGCGGGGGAAGTGACCTGGAAGGGGTCACACAGAGGCAGAGCCAGGGCCTGGCTCCTGTTAACACCTTGCCCATCCCATCTGGGTGCTGACAGGCAGTCCTGCCGTGGGCCCCGCACCCCCTCCACTGCCGCCTTTGTCGGGTGGGCCCTACGCAGGTTTTGGCAGTAGCTCAGGGCAGAGGGCAGACTGAGCCACCTCCGAGGGGGTGAGCCAGGCCCGCTCTCCTGCTGGGAGACCCTCCCAAGAATCTCACATCCCAGGGATACACAGCGCCTTTTCTAATCCTTTTTAAATCTATTCCTTGCTTTCTTTCTAGCCGCAACATGCTCTGTAGCTCTTACTCTCTTCCGCAACACCACCTGATGTTGAAAAGGCTTTAAATACACTTTAATGAAGCATAATAACATCATATGCGTTCAGTGAGGAGTTATTGATTTTTGTGTGTAAAATATTAATGTGTCTTTCAGGCTATTTATGTCCTTAGACTTATACAGAGCTCACAATGTCTCCTCTGATGCACCGACCACACTAAGACCTGGTTTTATTTCTGGGAAAACATCAAGTATTTACCACTAGCATTACCTTTTTTCCCCTCTCCTCTATTTTTGTTATATGACCAGACACTAAATAATAATGGCCGTGTTAATGCACTGGCTGTTTTCTCAGGATTCTGCCCAGTCTGTTAAGATACAGAACCATATTCTCCCATTAATATCCCACTGACCCAACTTTCAGTTGATCAATTTAAATTCATACTCAATTGCTCCTGTCAAATTTTCTCTCTGATGAAATAAAAATGTAAAAAGTTTTTGGCATGTGATCTTCCAAATGTTCCCCTGGTTTTTAAAATTTTTATTGATTGATTGTTTGATTTTGTAGAAATACACATGATTGATGGCAATTGATGGCAATGTTAGTGCAGGGTCAGAATACCTGGTCTGGCTCCACACTGAGGGCTGGGCTCTGAGGCCAGATGGAGCCTCACCATGGGAAGGTGGTCCAGGAGCAGAGGTCATAGTGCTTGCTCTCAGGGGTTTCTTCATATGCTGTCAGTCAGTCAATCAGCATGGAATCCTATTCTGAAGCCATATGTGCTAGATGAGCGGTGTTTCCCAAAGTGCGTGGTATGTACAGTACCATACTATATGCATTCGAACCTTTTCCTCCTAAGCACACAGAGAGAGCACATTGTATCTTGAGAAATGAGACTATCATGGCCAAGGCAGTGTGGGGAACATCTAGATCCAGCCCATGAAAAACTACCAACAAGCTCCTCCATTCTCTCCCTTCCCTGGCTATTTTGTAGGCCGTGTGCTCCAGATGGTGTGGCTATTGGAGGGAGGAGGGCTCTGGGGCTCACATTTCACCCTGACATGAATGTTACCACCTTTCAATGCATTAGGTGGCTATTTCCCTGAGATAGCCTATCCTTTCATGACTGTCCAAATGTGTGCTAGTTCATAAACTTATTAAGTTCCTTGTTTGTAATCATTTATTGCTCAAACAATTCGAAAATCTTTGGGTTAGACTTGTTTATTGCAGAACTTCTAAATGACTTTATTATTCTAACATGGGTTGTGAATCTTCTACAGAGCTTTGACACACACTTATTTGACCATGGGGTCTTTTTTCTGCAGGAGTTTCAGGGGAAGGACGTTCTAAAAATTCCACTTTGGGGAGGGGCCTATGGGTGGTGCAGCCAGTTGAGTGTCTGGCTCTGCGTCTCAGCTCAGGTCATGATCTCAGGGTCTTGAGATAGAGGCCCACGTCAGGCTCTGTGCTGAGCAGAGCTGAAGTTTCTCTTTCCCTCTCCCTCTTCCCCTTATGGCACCCTCTCTCTTTTCTCTCTCTCTCTCTAAAATAAGTAAATAAATCTTGAAAAAAATCCACTTGGGGTAGTGCCTGGATGGCTCAGTGGGTTAAGCCTCTGCCTTCAGCTCAGGTCAGGATCTCAGGGTGCTGGGATCGAGTCCTGCATTGGGCTCTCTGCTCAGCAAGGAACCTGCTTCCTTCTCTTTCTCTTCCTGCCTCTCTGCTTGCCTCTCTGCCTATTTGTGATCTCTCTCTCTCTGTCAAATAGATAAATAAAATCTTTTTAAAAATCCACTTTTTTGCAGGGAAATACTGCATTACAGGATTGAAAACGGTAACAGTCTTAAAACTTCAAACAGGAAGAGGTGGCACCACTTTGCCTCATGATGTGTCTTTGGAGGCTTCCTAGACAGTGCTTAGGGGTTTGGACACTGCATCATTACTATCTTTGAGGAGAAAGACCGTAATTACAGCAATACACATTTTATAAAATATTTTCCAAAGTTTTCAAGACTCTAGCCTGGAGCAGATCAAGAGAATGCCAATCAGCTGGTTGCCCGGGGCAGGAATGTCTATGTGGCACTAAACCATCATTAGAAACACAAAAAAAATGAAAAAAAAAAATAGACAAATTGAACTTCATCAAAATTAAAAACTTTTGTGTGATAAAGAATACTATCAAGAAAGTGAAAAGAGGGGCGCTTGGGTGGCCCAGTGGGTTAAATCCTCTGCCTCCAGCTCAGGTCATGATCCCAGGGTCCTGGGATCTGGGATCAAGACTGCATCAGGCTCTCTGCTCGGCAGGAGGCCTGCTTCCTCCTCTCTGCCTGCCTCTCTGCCTACTTGTGATCTCTGTCTGTCAAATAAATAAATAAAATCTAAAAAAAAAAAAGAAAGTGAAAAGAGAACATACTTGCTAATTATATATGTTAAGGGACTAGTATCCAGTATACATAAAGAACAGTTACAATTCAGCAATAAAAAGACAAATTAACTAATTAAGAAATGAGAACTGTCTTTCTACAAAGGTTAACAAGCACAGGAAAAGATGTTCATATCTTTAGTCATTAGGGAGATTGAAACCAGAACGAGATTCTACTTCACACCCACTAGGATGGCTATACTAAAAAAGATGGACAATAACAAGTGTCAGCAAGGATGTGGAGAAACTGGAACCCTCCAAAAGTACTACTGGGAATGTAAAACAGTGGTGCAGCTGCTTTGGAAAACAGTTTGGCAGTTACTCAAAAAGCTAAACATAGAATTACCATATGACTCAGCAATTCTACTCCTAGGTACGCATCCCAGAGAAATGAAAACATGTCTATGCAAAAACTTGTATGGAAATGTTCATAAGAGTATTATTCATAATAGCTAAAAAGTGGAAATAACCCAAATGTCCATCAACTGATGAATGGGTAAAGAAAATATGGTGCATTCACATGATGGAATACTCTTTGGCAATAAAAAGAAATGAAGTACTGATACATGTTACAACAGGGATGAAACTTGAAACATTATGCTAAGCAAAAGGAGCCAAATACACACAAAAGAAGCCATATATTATATGATTCCATTTTAATGAAATGTCCAGAATTAGCAAATCTATAGAGACAGAAAATAGGTTAATGGTTGCTAGGAGCCAGCAAGAGAGGGGAATGAGGTGCTACAAAGAAGTCCAAAATTGAGTCATTTGCCCCCTATCACAGAAAACCAAGATTTAATAACAGTTTCAACCTCTCCCCCAAACATAGTCTTAACCAGTCAGTCAGGAATTTTCTGGTCAGTACCAATGAAGTAATCTGTCACATGGGCCCTCCCCATTTCCCCCCACCAAGGAAGATGAGGTAATCTGCATAATAAGACCCCATGTTCCTCTCCCTAGGGAAAGTGACCTCACCTGAAATAATCTTTTTTTTTTCCTAATAAGTTCTTGGCCCACCCTCCTTCCTATAAAAACAGTCCATTTTGTGCAACTCCTCAGAGCTCCTTTCTATGTGCTAGATGGGATGCCTCCCAATTCCTGAGTCACTTAATAAAGCCAATTAGATCCTCAGATTTACTGAGCTCAATTTTTGTCTTTAACGGGGGAATGGAGAATGGCTGCTAATGGGTACGGTGTCTTTTAAAAGTGATAAGAATTATGGAATTAGATGATAGTGGTGGTTGTACAACCCTGTGAAGGTACTAAAAACCACTGAATTATACACTTTAAAAGGGTGAATTTTATGGTTCATTAATTATAGCTCAATTATACTTTAAAAATCATTAGAATAAGTGGGAAGTAGGGTGCCCATTAACTCCACATGGCACTCTTCCCATAACTAGCAAAATGTAAAATGCCCTGAAGAGGGGGGCAATCCCCAAATCAATCAGCGCACCATTCCTCAATAGCGCCAACACATCACTGTGGAAAACTTGTGCACTGTGCATTGGGATAACTGTCCTATGCACAGGAGACCTAGCCCTGAACTTGAGATTAACTGTCTGACAAGCTAATGCCAGACAAAATAATGCCTGGATTAATGCTGATAACTGGAGATGAGTGATTTATCTTATTACCTAAATTATAAACTCTTCAATATTTTTACCATGAAATTGCCAGATTCAGAAAATATAACAACAACAAATACAACTGGAGAACAAGAGCTATGGAAAAGAGGCAAGTGTTTGCCACACACAAGCCAGAAGACAGAGCACGTAAACATAACATGAGAAGAACTGTGTGCGTGTGAATGATTTTCAGTCTGCCATAATGAATAACAGAAAAATGGTGACATGAAAGACAATTCTTTAAAAATTCCAGTGCTGCTAGTGCAGAACTTGACCTGAGCCCTCTTCTCCAGGAAAACAGCTCTGGCTAAGACAGTCCCCCACCTTCTTGTGTTCTGCAAACGGCTAATGTTTTCTGGGGAATAATTCCTGGCCCCTTCAAGGTCCTTTTAGCAGAACTAAGAATCAAAATGACATGAGACAAATAAATAGAAGATTTAATTCAGTTTCATACTTGCAGGAAATCCACACAGACGTGGAAATTCCAAAGACAAGTCAGGCAAAAGGAGGTCTAGATGTCATCTTAAACTAAAAAGAAGTGGGTAGTGGTCTGTGACTTCAAAGGGAAGGAGTGTATTTCACAGTAAGATGAAACAGAGTAAATGTTTGATAAACATATCTCTGTTGGGCCACTCAGAAAAATCAGGACACAGAAAACTTTTTTTTTTTTTTTTTTTTTTAATTTAAGCAGCCTCCACACTCAGTGTGGAGCCCAAGGTGGGGCTTGAACTCAAGAGCCTGAGATCAAGAGTCAGACACAACTGACCAAACCACCCAGGGACCCCAGAAGACTTTGGTCAAAGTGACCTTGCTAGGTTCGTCCTCCCTGTCTACCACACCTAGTTCATAGTACCAGGGAGTTATCTATGGTAATAGCTCCCTTCCTGGAGCAGATCCTCTATCTCAATTCTCTTTAGGCAATTAAAGGAGAGGTAAAGAACTTTTCCTGAATTTGCTGGGTATTGATCATTTTTTAACTCAAATAGTTTTCATGCCAAAGTGGCCCATCTTGGGGCGGCCTGCCTTTGGACCCTACACCCTTATTGCAAAGAACTACCTTTCTACATTTCACTTAGACAAGACCTGCTGTCCACTCTTTCTTTTGACGCATAGGTCTGATGGGTGATTCCCTGATCTCCCTGCCTCCATAAAACCCAAGCCTCTTTCCTATACATGGAGGAATTCCTCACTAACAAATGTTTTTTCTGTTACCGTAGCCTAAATAAAATAATCTCCTTAGTTTTCTGGTGCATTTTTGTCTTTTACAAGCATATAATAAATCCTTTATGATGAACATAAAGAAAGAGGTATACAGTTTTTATTAGTAGACAATCCGTTCTTTCTGCCTCCACTAAGAAAATTTGTTGAAAAAATATTTAAAGAATGTCAGTTTGAAGGGATGCCAAATTATTCGCCAGCCGGGGGTACCCACAGCTAGAGCTTGTCTTGACCAGCCAGCTCAGATAACAAAGACCATGGAGCAGACTTCTTTGGGGGGAAAAAAAAAATCACTCCCTTGTGGTGACAAATCAAGGGAGTTTTTGTTTTTTAAAACCCATTTTATATTTCTAGAGTAACCATCTACATTCTAGGGCTTAGGGCTAGTTTTTCTCTAATCCCAGACCTCTCTGAATGCCAAGTATCTAGATTTTCCCAGTTGTTTTTTTTTTTTTTTATAATAAGGGGGAAAAATACATGTGTAGAATGAATTTTATACCAGATTATCAGAGTTTTCATCTTACTGCTACACCTCATTTATAACTTCTTCTCATACCTTGACCGCTATAGATATGTTGTCCTGCTTAGAGCCATTCTAAATTATGGATGACAAATCAAACAGAAATACTCCGAGCTAATCACAATTCAGTAGCACCTGGAACTTTCTCACAGGGGCGTTGGGGAATAGGTTCACTCTGGTCTGTTAGTGAGACACGTAGCTGAACTGCCCTGACATCTTCACCAAGCTCCTCCATTCCTGATTCTTCCCAAGGATCTGCCGGGCACCCTCAGAGCTGGACACACACCATCAGCTTGTCCTGGTTTGTCTTGACTTTGTCCATGCTAAAGCCCAGGGGCTTCAGGTAACAAAAAAGCTGCACACTTGAATATTCATGATCATTTCTTCTGTGACCTGTGAAAACGGGATCTGGTTCTGTCTAGTGCAAGATCTTGCTCCTGGGGCAAAACCTTTTTGGAGGTCGATTTATCAAAAAAGCTATTCAATCTGGAAAGTTAGGGCTCAGAAAAAGAAATGTGCTTCATCCTGGAAACTGCCTGGGCTACCCCCTCTTCTTGGGTACAGGATCAGGATAGTTCAGTAACACCTGTTCCAATGATCAGTGTGGAAAGAAAACTGATTGCCACGGTCCTTGGGTCTGGGGCTTCTGTGTTGTTGGTGCGTAGGGACAGGAAATCCAAAGCCCCATCATCCAGTTTCTGTGTGCCCGCTGTGCTGTGTTTGTGTTGACGGGCAGTACAGGGAAAAGCAGTGCCTCATCTGCAGGTACTAAGAACAAGAGGTTGTGTGTCATAGCAGAACGATCCTGAGTAGGGAGACCCACGCTCTGGTCCTGTGCTGTCACTTTTGGGCAGTGAGACTTTGGGCAAGTCGTTGTCTCTGTTGTCTGTGCCCATTTCCCTTCATCTATAAGACTAAGGGACCTGATCCAAATGATCAAATGGTCCTCTTCTAAATCTAGCTTTTGTTCATGAACTACTCTGGAAGTAATGTAAAAAGTTTAATTGACTTAAAAGGGCTCTTTCTTTTTTTTTTAAGATTTTTCTTTTAAAAGTCATCTCTGCACCCAACATGGGGGCTCAAACTCACCACCCCAAGATCAAGAGTCGCTGTTCCACTGACTGAGCCATCCGGCACCCCAGTGCAGGTATTTCTAATAGTAGGAGTACGATTAGGCCTGGGTATTTCTAGCAGGACTGTGCTTGTCATTCTTCTAAGACTTATTTATGGAGCACGCACTGGGTGCTTGATAAAAGAATAATGAAAACAAAGACACCCATCTTGCATGAATCTTACAACCTAGCAGAAAGAGACAGACCCTAAACAACAACAAACATAATAAATACAAAGTTATTATTGTACAACAACAACAAAATACTTATGCGGATAATTCCAGCAAAAGGACTATTTAAGTAGATATCCCAAACCAGCCTTTATGGAGGCTAGTTTGAAAGCTTTAACATTTGTTGCTTTCTTTAACCAACTAAGTATAGATGGTCACTAAACTTACGATGGTTCAATTTAGGATTTTTTTGGCTTCATGATGGAATGAAAAAGCTAGGCATTAAGTAGAAACCATACTTCACATTTGTAATTTTGCTCTTTTCCAGACCAGCCAGGAGCAGCTCCCCGGTGGCCGCATGATCACCAGGGTAAACAGGCAATATCCTGTGATGTTCAGTAGGTCAGGTGCATTAAATGCATTTCAACATAGTATATTTTCAACTTAAGATAGGCTTATCTGGACGTAACCCCATTGTAAGTTGAGGAAGATTTGTAGATTGGCCTGTTGTGGGAAAGGGGGAGAGGGGTGGTCAAGTGGCCCCAGGTTCTTGCCCTAAGACTTTTATTTACAAGTAGCAAGACCAATTCAACCTAGATGAAGCAAAAAAGAATTTATGCTAAGGATCCAGGGGTGTGTCATGAAACCCAAAGCTGGACCCAGGACAGAGACCAGGGCTGCCTGTGATGCATGCCTGCAGGAGGTACTCAAGTACCCTGCAAGGGCAAGGTCTCACAGCAGAGAAGGGCCTCAGTCTAGTGTGCACATCCTGGGTTCTTTGCCTGCAAGCGGCCTCGGAACGACTCCTGGGGCCTGGGTGTCCTCCCACTGCCTGGGCCCCCCGTTCCTCCCACTTACACCCCATCAGACACATTCAGGGAGCTGATATTCCATAACAAATGTATGCAGCTATTTTTAAAAAAACATTAAAGATTTTACAGTTTAGTGTTAGAAATAAATATTAATTTTCTTTTGCTGTTTTCTCTTCGTATTTCGGAGCCCGTAACATTTCTTTCCAGGACTGAAACATTTTGGAGGGGGCCTTGAAACCTGTGCAAGCTCTGGGCCCAGTGTGGCTCCCCTTTCAGATCACCTTAAACCCTCAGCCAACTTGTTCTGATTGCTTCCTCTGCCTAAGGGCCCCAAGTGAAATCAATCTGACGGTATCTGATGGCCAGATTTGATAAAGGGGCCAGGTAAGAACTGGAGCCGCCTTGGGGACGGTCGGGAATCTCAAAGCAGACACACATTCTCCATTAGCTGTATCCGAGGAGACCAATTTCAGCAGAATCATTAAATGTTGATGATTCTGCAAATGTCTTTTTGTCTGTGTGTTGTGTGCTGTGGGGGAAGTAGGGAAGGCTAGTTTTCCTCCGAAACAGAATTAAGCACCAGCCAAAGGAAGGCAGGAAGATAATCCTGCATATAACCTTAGAATGACCATGAAATTCAACATTTAAGACTTTCAAGAGAAATTCAGGAGGCAAGGAGAGCCCAGGGAACCACTGAAACACTTGAAGGTCAGGAGGAAGAGAAAGGAGGTCAAGGAATGCTTTCACAATAAATCAGAGAGAGTGCAAAGAGCAAGTTTGAGCATTATTTTTCCCCCCAAAGACTTCAACTGTCTCACTGTGTGGGCTTGGCCAGTTATGTTAAGATGCTGGATAACGTCACTGAGTGACAGCCCTGAGTCAGGGCATCCTGCTATATGTAGTCCCCAACTGGACCTAGTCCTGCCTCTCCTTAAGGGTAGAACACAGCCTGCAGAACACACAGGGTCTTGGATAAACAGCGAAGCAAAGGACTTGACAGAGAGGCTATAAACCCCTTGTAATCGGAACGAGTGCCAGAGCTGAGTTGAGCTGGAGCCCGTGTTTCCTGATTCCCATCCCTGAGCTTTGCCCTTACCACCCACTATGCAGACATAAGCTGACTCATTTGGGAAAGCTATAGGTCATTTCCACATTCTGAATAATCCCTAGAAATGATCTGCTAACACTAATGCTTTAGAAAGTGAGTACTTAAATTTTGTGTTATTTCTTTTCTATAAATGTAGAGCTTATATTTGGTGAGTTTCATTTGTTGAGCTACTTCTTTTTGGTTATTTGTCACAGACTGCAAGTGATCTGGACCTGGGGAAAATGAATTATGTGCAGTCTTGTATCCTAACAACTTCTTGCTATTATTGAATAGAAAAAAATGCCCATGAGCTCAAAGGAGGGGCCTCTTGTTGAATCGGATGGGGCGTGTTCTCAGGTGTGGGTCAGTCATAGAGAATGTTTGCCCTCTTGGTTCTCGTCATTGCTTTCCTGAGCAGTTCAGAACACAGACACCTCTTCTCTCAGAAGAGACATTGCTAATCATCCTTGCCTGAGGGGAGAGCCTTCAGGGGTCAGGAGTTTCCCAGCTCAACAGGGTGGCCATTATCAGAATAAGGTCATCTTTGTTCTTCCTCAAGGCCAGAGTAGCCTGTCATCATGGCCTCCTCCCTTGTGGAGTGAAAGTGCTGTGTGCGCCATGGCGAGGACTCTGCGGGGGACAGGAGGCTTCAGTTCCACTGTGCTCACCACAGAACTGCCTTCTAGCTACTTTCTGAAGGAGCTGGAGGCAGAGATGAGGAACTACCTATTCCACAAGCCCCTAGACCGCTGGGTGCTCAGCAGAGGGCTGGGATGTAGGAGGGAATCCCGAAGGCTGAGAGCTTCCTGCACTGAGAGATAACCATGCCTGACAGGAAATCATCCCTGATTGGAAAACTCCATGTTTCAGACCTTCCATGAAGTCATATTGTTTTTTATTCCATCCTGTTTCTCTGAGTGAATGAGGAGCCAAGGAACTGAGACCAGAGGGGGAGTGAGGATGGAGAATGTCAACAGCTTAACAGTTGTGCACAGAAAGCTCTCCAAATCTGTTTATTGCTTGTGTCTTGAATGTTTGTGCCTCTTGAAGTGGCAGAAGAAACTTCTGCATTAGAGTGACAACCAGAACAGGGGCCAAAGCCCAAAGGATAGCCTTTGATGAGACAGCCCTGACTTTTCAGATGGTAGCATCAAATGGGGGAGAGAGAGATGCCAGAGTACCCAGAAACTGTCACTCACCCACTGATTCATTTATTAAACACCTGTGATGGGTATCCACCAGGCTAGGCACTGGGGAGAGAAGTGACAAGAACCCAGACCTACTGCTAGGAGCTGACAGAATGGCAACAGTCACAAGATAGAGTCACAGGCTCTCAGGGAAGGCAGCCCATGAAGCTGGGGGAAAGGATGAGTTTGCCAGATGTAGAGGAGAGGAAGGGATGGGGAGAGGGTGGGCATTTTTGGCTGGGGGAATCACAGTGCAAAGTGGTGAACTGGAGGGGGTCCACTTTCAGGGCTCTGCATCTCAGTTGTGACCTGCACACAACCCTCATCTTCCAGGGAGGGGCTGTTGCGACAGTCCAGACAAGAGATGATGAGGGCCTCAGATTGGTGTGGCAATGGAGGTAGAGAGGGAAGGAGATTAAGAGATACTAAGTAGGGTAAGCAATGAAAGTCATGAGTAGCTTGGCCAAAATTCTTAGCTGCTGTGACCAAGAGGCCCTGACTTGCAATGGCTCAAAGCAGACACCTATTTCTTTCTCACTCACAGGCCACACAGGGATCAGCAGGAGGTCTGCTCCATGTAGTCACTCAGGGGTGTTAGGGTGATGGTCACCTTGCCATTTCCCACTGCTGGCTTCCAAGGAGGCCTGGGTCAGGACCATTTAGCTAGAAGGAAGGGGCAAAGGGAATGGCTTTACAGGCCAATTCCAGAATTGTCCTCCAAGTAAGACTTCTGCTTACTTCTTGGGGGGTACTTGGTCTCATGGCCACTCCAGGCTGCAAGGGAGCCTGAGAAATATGTGCAGCCTTGAGTTCAGGGAGAAGGGAGGACTGGGTTTTGGTGGACAGCCAGTAGTCTCTGCCCTGGGAGATAATGATGGCTTTGGTCAGAATGGGGACATCTGAAAAGAAAACTAGGTCCTTAAGTTCAGCTCAACTCTCGCATGTCCAGGACCCTTCAGAATTCCTCAAGCCTCCCTAGAGGTTCTGCAGACTGCCTATTCCTCATCTCCCATCTCCCAGAGATGAGAGAGCAGTGAATCAGAAGTTCTAGGGCCAAGTTTGAAGTTCCTTCCTTTGGATCAAGTGTGACCCTCCTGTGGCTCTGTTTTTAAAATCAGGCTCTTCTTCTCTGAGGGTATTGGGATCAATTGAGCTAGGTGTCCAGTTAAAAAAAGTACACTCAAGAAATAGCTTGCCCAGGAGAAAGGAGAACCTTCCTATACTGTTGGTAGGAATGCAAGCTGGTGCAGCCACTCTGGAAAACAGTAAGGAGGTTCCTGAAAAAGTTGAAAATAGAGCTACCCTATGACCCAGCAATCGCACTACTGGGTATTTACCCCAAGGATACAAATGTAGTGATCCGAAGGGGCACCTGTACCCCAATGTTTATAGCAGAGATGTCCAAAATAGCCAAACTATGGAAAGGAAAGAGCCTAGATGTCCGTCAACAGATAAATGGATAAAGATGTGTTTTTTTATATATATATAATGGAATACTGTATTCAAAATGAAAATGAAAGCATCGAAAATGAAATCTTGCCATTTGCAATGAGATGGATGGAACTAGATGGTGTTATGCTAAGTGACAAAAGTCAATCAGAGAAAGACAATTATCATTTATCTCTCTGATTTGAAGAATTTGAGAAACAAAACAGAGGATCACAAGGGAAGGGAGGGAAAAGTGAAACAAGACAAAACCAGAGAGGGAGATAAACCTTAAAAGATTCTTGGTCTCAGGAAATAAACTAAGGGTTACTGGAGTGGAGGGCGTGGGAGGGATGGGATGGCTGGGTGATGGACATGGGGGAGGGTATGTGCTGTCGTGAGTGCCGTGAATTGTGTAAGACTGATGAATCACAGACCTGTACTCCTGAAACAAATAATACATTATATGTTAATTAAAAAAAAAAGAAATAGCTTGCCCATTGGCAATATGAAACCACTATATTTGTGAATTTCAAAGAAGATAAAGCCCAGCCTTTTGGTAATAAAAACACAAATATGACCGCTAAAAGAGAGCTTCTTGGGAACATCCTGGATAGGACATTGCCTTAGACCACTCTGGTGGACTAAAGCCCACATAAATCTCATTTGAGGTAACAGTGGTGGAAAAAAATCTTGACAATTCGAGCCTATAGGATATTTTAAAGGCGTGTTCTTTTTTTCCCTTACCCACAAGCTTGCCTGGCCTTTTCCTGAAGTTGTATTAGTGGTTACAGATAAATTCTGAGTGTTAGAATTTTGGTGAACATAGAAGAATGACACCTTGGACTGTTCATGGTCAGATACCTCCTGCCCTTTTCTCTTCAGATAATGCTCTAGAGACCTGATTTGAGAGGTTAATACACCCAGCCATAAAATACTTCTAAAGGTTTACTAAATAACCCAGCCCAGAGAACTGATTTTTAACCTTAATGTCTCAAGCCAAAGGAATCAACCACTAATTCCAGAAGTTGGGGTCTGTCCATAGCTAGCTCTATCAAAGAAAGGGTATAAATTACAGAGCAAGGAGTTCCATATGCCCATGAAAATGGGCTCCATGGATAGCAGCTTCATCTCCTATCCCTGAAGTTAGCCTCAGCCATAATTCATAGTCACTAGGACAATCCATCATTAAGGCAAATCCCAGAAGGTCCTTGGCTTCTGTAAGCAGGTTTCTCCATGCAGGCAGTTTTGTCCCATAATTTTTTTTTAAGGAAGGAGCTTGGGATATAACATCATAGATAGTATAGTTTGTGTGCACAATGTTAGGGGAAAAAAGCCTCCCTTGGCAGCTGTTGAGCAAACAGAAACAGTTGGTCTCCTTGCTTCTTTATTCCACCTCCTTTTTCTTTTGTTCACCTTAGGGAGGCTGGTTAGAGCTTGTTCACACATGTTTCAAGTGAGTGTATTCAGGTAAAAGAGTGGGCAGAAAGGAAAAGAAAATGAGAGCATGGTGACGCAGAGCTAATGGGGAGACTTTGTAGGGACATTTTAAAGATTTCTGCTATAAGGAAACCGTTTTTTTCCCTTTAAAACTGTAACTCTATTTCCCATAAACATTCAGCAATATAACTGCATTTCAAAATGTTCATGCAAATTCCATTTAGAATGGCATATAAAGCAATAAAATACTTAGGAATAAGTTTAACAAAAGAAGTGCACAATTTGTTTAATGAAAACTACAAATATTGTTGAAAGAAATTAAAGAGGACTGAGGTAAGTGGAATGACATCTCACGTTCATGTACTGGAAAACTTAATACTGTTATGACGGTAATAATACTCAAAATGATCTATTGAGTCAATGCAATTCCTATCAGAAGCTTAGATGGCTTTTTTTTTTTCTTCAGAAATTGACAAGCCGATCTCAAATTCCTATGGAAATGCAAGATACTCAAAGTAGAAAAAAACAATCTTGCAGAAGAGAAAAGCAAAACTGGAGAACTCACACTTTATGATTTCAAGACTTGCTACATAGCTATAAAAACCAGCACTGTGTAACACTGGGATAGACATAAACATATAAATCGATGAAATAGAATTCAAAGTCCAGAAATAAATTCTTACCTTTACGGTCAATTGATTTTCAACTAGTGTGCCAAGACAGTACAATAGGGAGAGAATAGTCTTATCAACCAATGGTTCTGGGACAACTGGATACTTAACATGTCGAAGAATGAAGTCGGACCCTTACCTCACACCATATACAAAAATGAACTCAAAATGGATCAAAAACATAAATCTAAAAGTTAAAATTATAAAGCTCTTAGAAGCACAGATAGTTATAAATCTTTGTGACCTTCAATTAGGCAGTGGTTTCTTATATATGACACCAATAGTATAAACAACAAAAAAGAAAAAAACAGATAAACTGAACACCATAAAAATGAAAAACTTTTGTGCTTCCAAAGATATCATCAAAAAAGTGAAAAAATACAATGGGAGACAACTTTTACAAATCATACACAAGATAAGGGACTTGGTTGTGGACTGCACTATGTTCTCCCCATATTCAAATTTGAAATTCTAACCCCATGTGACTGTACATGAAAAGGGGCCTTTAAAGAGGTCATTAAGGTTAAATGAGATCATAAGGGTGGGCCCTAATCCAATATGATCAATGTCCTTATAAGAAGAGGAACAGACACCAGGGATGTGGCCACACAGAGGAAGAAATCCATAAGAGGACACTGTCTGCAAGGCAAGGAGAAAGGTCTCACAAGAAACCAACACTGCTGGCCCCTTAATCTTAGACTTTCAGCCTCTAAAACCATGAGAAAATAAATTTCTATTGTTTAAATCACCCATTTTGTCATATTTTGTTTTGGCAGTCCAAGCAGACCAATATGAACTTTTAGCTTGAATATACAAAGAAGTCAAAAATCAGAAGACAGCCCAATTTAAAAAATGGGCAGTGGATCTGTCCAGTTTTCTAAAAAAATTAAAAAAAATATATATATGTATATATACACACAAATGACCAGTAACCACTTGAAAAGATGCTCAACATCCTAAGCCATTAGAAAAATGTAAACCAAAACCATAATGAGGGGCCACTTCTCAATGACTATCACACTGCGATATCACTACCATCCACATTGGCTATAATCAAAAAAGACAGAGACAAGTGTTAGTAAAGTATGGAAAAGTTGGAACCCTCATGCATTGCTTGAAGAGATATAAAGCAATCCAGCCACTGTGGAAGACTGTTTGGCAGTTCCCTCAAAAAGGTAAACGGAGTTGCCATATGATGCAGCAATTGTACTCTTTCACAGGTACCCAAGAGGACTAAAAACCTGTGCCCACGAGAAAACTTGTATACAGATGTCTACGGCAGCACAAGCCATAAGGGCTAAAAGAAGGGAACAACCCAATTGTCCATCAACTGGTGAAGAGACGAACAAACTGTGGTATGTTCACAAAACAGATAATAGTCATCCTAAAAATGAAGTACTGAATGCTGCAATGTGGGTGAGTCTTAAAAACACTATGCTAACCAAGAGAAGCCAGACACAAAAGGCATCATATTGTATCATTCCTTGTATATGAAATGCCCAGAATAGACAACTCTATAGAAGGTTGGTGTGGGGCACCTTGGTGGCTCAGTCGGTTGAGCGTCCCACTTTTGATCCTGGCTCAGGTCATGATTTCAGGGTCATGAGATCCAGCCCCCCATTGGGCTCCATGCTGGGTGTGGGGCCTGCTTAAGATTCTTTCTCTCCCTCTATCTCTGCCCCTCCTGGCACCCCCCAAATTGGTGTTTTCCAGGGGTTGGGAGAAATGGGGAACAGGGATGACTGTAAAAGGTATAGGGTTTCTTTTAGAATATTCGATGAAAGGGGCACCTGGGTGGCTCAGTGGGTTAAAGCCTCTGCCTTCAGCTCAGGTCATGATCCCAGGGTCCTGGGATCGAGGCCCGCATCGGGCTCTCTGCTCGGTGGGGGGCACGCTCCCTCCTCTCTCTGCCTGCCTCTCTGCCTGCTTGTGATCTCTGTCTGTCAAATAAGTAAAATCTTTAAAAAAAAAAAAAAAGAATATTCGATGAAAATGTTCTGGCATGAGATAGTAGGGATGGTTGTACAACCTTGTGAATACACTAAAAACCACTGGATTTTTTCCTTTAAACAGGTAAGTTTTATGATGTGTGACTTATATCTTATATTCGATGAAAATGTTCTGGCATGAGATAGTAGGGATGGTTGTACAACTTTGTGAATACACTAAAAACCACTGGATTTTTTCCTTTAAACAGGTAAGTTTTATGATGTGTGAATTATATCTTATAAGGCTGTTACTTAAAGAAGTAAAAAAAGTTTATGCATCTATGCAAACTAAAGGGATTTTCAAAATGTAACAATAGCAGCCATCATATTATTTGGTCTACTAGGTTAAAATACTTGGGGAAATCTCCAGGCCACAGAATTTGATTTTTGTTTGTCTTTTTGCTTCCCTGGCCTTTCTCTCCCTTCCCTGTATGAAAAATTCGGCTGGATGATGGTTCCTTTCCATTTTACTTCTCTGTCTAGAGCCACATACAGAAGGTGTGTTCTCAGCAAACAGCAGGAGCTGCTCTTACCCTCCCCCAGGCATTCTGAGAAGGGCAGAGGTCAGGGCTGTGCTGGCCTGTAAGGTCTGAGGCTCACCTCCCTTTGCAGGCCTGAGCAAGTGGCCCACCTCTCCTTTTTGTAAAGATTACACCACATGGTCTCAACATTCAAAGAACTTGCATCAGAGGCATATAAAATGTAGATGATAATGTGTGTTTGAGGACATGGGACTGAAGGCAGGTGGATAGGAGATAGTTTTCAATGTGTATTATTTTGTATTGTTAGAAATTTTACCATGTGTTAAGGATAGAATTGTGTCTTCCACCCCAAATTCATATGTTGAAGTTGTAACTTCCAGTATACTTCAGAATGTGATTGTAATGGAGATATAACCTTTAAAGAGGTAGTTAAGGATAAATGATGTCATATGGTTGGGTCCAAACGGAATATGATTAGTATCCTTATCAGAAGAGGAAGAGACAGGGATGTGGGTGCACAGAGGAAAGGCCACGTGAGGACATGGTGGGAAGGTGGCCACATGCAAATCAAAGAGAGAAACCTTATCAGAAAAAAACCCTCCCAGCACCTTGATCTTGGACTTCTAGCCTCTTGAACTGTGAGAAAAAAAATGTTTGCTGTTTAAGCTACAAGTCTGTGGTATCTTGTTTTGGCAGTCCTAGCAAAGTATCAACATTTTGGAATACATTTTTCTGTTTTTGTTTTCCCATAAGTGTAATTATGGCAATATGAAAGAACTTACCATCTAATTTAAAAACACAATACTACAGACCAAATGTTTCTGTCCACCCTCCCCCCCAAATTCACATGTTAAAACCTATTCCCCTGGGTGCTATATTAGGTGATGTGTCCTTTGGGAGGTGATTAGGTCATGACCTTCATGAATAGGACAGTATATCCTATTATAGGCTGGTATAAATGAGATCCCAGAAAACTTCCTCGTCCCATTTGCCATGGGATGACCCAGTGAAAGACTGCTGTCTGTCCAGCTGTCTGTCCAGCACCTTGAGCATGGACTTCCCAGCCTTCAGGACTATGGGAAAGAATCTCTGTTGTTTATAAGCCACCCAGTCTACGGTGTTTTTGTGATAGCAACCCAAACGAGCTAAAATACATGAAGAGATAATGAATAAATTGTGGAGAGGTAATATATTGTTAATTGTCAAAGGAATGGGATGGAGAGAGTAGTAGTCTAGTAATACTAGTAGTAGGAGAAGAGTAGTCTCCTTATTGCTGCTCTCAAGATTTCCAGCTTCCCACAGGCCTTCCTCAGGTAGGCCTCCATGTCTGTGCTCACTATGTGCCCTCTTTTTTCCCTTGTCCCACCTCTGAAGTCCCAGCTCTAGCTGACACCTGCTTGGGAAGGAAGCCTTTCCTGTTATCCCAGAGTATGATCTTGTCTTACTCTAGACTCTAAGGGAAATCATTGCCTTCATGGATTTGGTTTTATTTCCATTTATTTTGTAATGTCTGTAAAGACTGGGCCTATCCGATGAGACTGGAAAGCTCTCCCTGAAAACATTTTGCTTGGTTGCCTGAGTCTAACAGGCACCTCCAACCAGAACAGGAAAGGATAAAACCCAATCCATTTCTTCCACTTGGTTGCTTGGGTTAAAAAGAAATACCTTAAGTATGTGTTTGAAAGGCTAGATCTAAGAATAGGAGTTTTTAAATGCTTATATAGAATTCTTCTTAGTCTTTGCTAAAATATAATCTTCACAAAGGAAACATCATACTCTCGTGCAAATATAAAATGAAAATGTCAAAGATTTTTTCAAGTCACTAATTAATGAGGGAACAACTAAGGTGTTCTAACTAATAAAATACTATAAGCATTTGCAAAACTTCGGTATATATCAGCAATTTAATACATTGCTGGTTTATATACAGAACTGGATAATGTCCAACAAAGACATAAGCTATAACCTTTGGGGTTATTTTTTCCATGGGACAGAAATTAATTTGCATTACATGAGACAAAAATCTACAAGTTAACCTTTGTCCCTCTGGACTTGTAAAACAGCCCTGACAACAAAATGCCAAGTCTCATATGCTGAAGCAAAGGAACACCCAGTGATTTCTCTTTTCCTCATTTCCAACCATCTGAAATAATGCCCAGTCCCCTAGGATGGGAATTGATGGATGTACTGAACTGAGAAATGGGAGTTAGTGCTACCAGAGGCCCAAACCTTCCTTGTAGGTATCAGGTAATGGGGAGAATCTGTGAATTTTGGTTACTTATCTTTCCACATCCCCAGCAACCAAAATAGATAATTTAAGTTTGGCTATTTGTTTTCTTATGGGTAAAGTGAGGAAATTACAGGTCTCAGCCATTTGAAATTAAATTAATCATTTCCATCCTTAAATGTGATTTTTCATATTTATATTTATTTATTTATTTGAGAGGGAGAGGGAGAGATCATGTGAATGTGGGGAGGGCTAGAGGGAGAGGTAGAAGAGAAAGTCTTAAGCAGACTCTGTGCTGAGTGTGGAGCCCAATGCAGCCTATCACAATGTGGGCCGAAGCCAAGAGTCAGATGCTTAACTGACTGCACCACCCAGGTGCCCCTAAGTGTGATTTTTCTAGGGATATCTGGGTGGCTCAGTTAGTTGAACATCCAACTTTTGGTTTTGGCCTAGGTCATGATCTCAGGGTCCTCAGATCAAGTCCCACATTGGGCTCTGTGCTTGGTACGGAGTCTGCTTGGGATTCTCTCTCCCTCCCCCTTTGCCCCACCCCTATATTCTCTCTCTCTAAGAATAAATAAATAAATCTTTAAGAAAATGTGATTTTTCTAAATTCTTCTACCCATTTTTCTAATTCCTGCTTACTCTTTTTCTTTTTTTTGAAAGATTTTATTTATTTATTTGACAGACAGAGATCATAAGTAGGCAGAGAGGCAGGCAGAGAGAGAGGAAGGGAAGCAGGCTCCCTACTGAGCAGAGAGCCCAATGCGGGGCTCGATCCCAGGACCCTGGGACCGTGACCTGAGCAAAAGGCAGAGGTTTTAACTCACTGGGTCACCCAAGCGCCCCTCCTGCTCACGCTTTAAAATGAAAAACAAAAGTTTACTTATCAGAGTACATACTTTTACAAGACATGTCTTTCTTACACCTAAATGTGAGACCTGAAACCATAAAAAATCCTAGAAGAGAGGACAGGCAGTAATTTCTCTGACATCAGCTATAGCAACATTTTTCTAGATCTGCCTCCTAGGGCAAAGGAAATAAAAGCAAAAATAAACTATGGGGACTACATCAAAACAAAAAGCATCTGCATAGTGAAGAAAATGATCAGCAGAACTAAAAGACAACCTACTGAATGGGAGAAGATATTTGCAAATGACATATCCAATAAAGGATTAGTATCTAAAATATATAAAGAACTTACACAACTCAACACCCAAACCCACAAATAATCCAGTTAAAAAATGGGCAGAATGGGGTGCCTAGGTGTCTCAGTGGTTAAGCCTCCGCCTTTAGCTGAGGTCATGATCTCAAGGTCCTGGGATTGAGCCCCGCATCGGCCTCTCTGCTCAGCGGGGAGTCTGCTTCCCCTTCTCTCTCTGCCTGCCTCTCTGCCTACTTGTGATCTCTCTCTCTGTCAAATAAGTAAATAAGATCTTAAAAAAAAAAAAAAGGGGCAGAAGACATGAACAGACATTTCTCCAAAGAAGACACCCAGATGGGCAACAGACACATGAAAAGATGCTGAACATCACTCAACATAGGGAAATGCAAATCAAAATTACAATGAGATGTCACTTCCCATCTGCCAGAATGGCTAAAATAAACAATCTAAGAAACAACAGGTATTGGCGAGGTTGTTGGAAAACAAGGAATCCTCGTGCACTGTTGGTGGGAATGCAAACTATTGTAGTAGCTGTGGGAAAAGTATGGAGATTCCTCAAAACATTAAAAATAGAACTACTGTACGATCCAGTAATTGCATTACTAGGTATTTACCCAAAGAATACAAAAAACACTAATTCAAAAAGATACACGCATGATTATGTTTATCATAGCATTATGTACAACAATGAAATTATGGAAAAAGCTGAAGTATTCATCGATACATGAATGAATAAAGAAGTTGTGGTATATATATATATATATATACACAATGGAATATTACTTAGCGATAAAAAAAGAGATCTTGCCATTTGTAACAACATGGATGGAGCAAAACAAGTCAGAGAAAGACAAATATCACGTAATTTCACTCGTATGTGGAATCTAAGAAACTAAACAAAGGAACAAACAAAAAAAGAAGCAAACCAAGAAACAGAACCTTAACGATAGAGAACAAACTGATGGTTGCCAGAGGGGAGGTGGTGGGGGTGAAATAGGTGATAGGGATTAAAGAATACAGTTATTGGGGCATCTGGGTGGCTCTGTCAGTTAAGCGTCTGCCTTAGGCACAGGTCATGATCCCAGGGTCTTGGGATCGAGTCAAGCACGGGACTCCCTGTTCAAGGAGGAGTCTGCTTCTCCTTCTGCCCCTCCCCCAGCTTGTGCTTGGTTTCTCTCTCTCTCAAATAAATAAATAAATAAACAAACAAACAAACAAAATCTTAAAAAAGGAGAAGAGTACACTTATCACGATGAGCCCTGAGTAATGTATAGAATGGTTGAATCACTATATGGTACACCTGAAACTAATATAACACCATATGTTAACTATACTGCATTAAGATAAAAAAAACTTAATCAAAAAATTTTTTTAAGATTTTATTTATTTATCCAACAGACAGAGATCACAAGTAGGCAGAGAGGCAGGCAGAGAGAGAGGAGGAAGCAGGCTCCCTGGTGAGCAGAGAGCCCGACGCGGGGCTCGATCCCAGGACCCTGGGATCATGACCTGAGCCGAGGGCAGAGGCTTTAACCCACTGAGCCACCCAGGCACCCCAAAAAACTTAATCAAATTTTTAAAAAGACATACCTTTCTTTAAAATTAAAATAACAGACTCCTGCTCATACCCCTCCTCACTTCTCAGGCCCACTCTCTACAACCTCTTTCAACTCTTTTTGCTCTTTCTTTTGCTATTTGCTTCCCTGCTCCTAAAACAGAGGCTTTACTAATTCTTGATTTTCAATGGAAGCTATTATCAGTTAACTTCCTATTACAAATGATGAGAATTTAGTTTTTTTGCCCTTCCCTTTCCCTCAATATTCTCCCCATTCTCCCACCAAAATGAAGATCAACATTCACTGGTTGTTATTTTGATTAAATTAATACTGTTCACAGCCAAGTCCTATTTCTATGATTACATTTCTCACCTTGTAATCTTCATCCCCTTTGCATTAAACATTTCCTCATTTGAAAATTTTGCTTATTTTTCTTTGTATTCAACACAGATTCACTCTCAAACCATCCGCCAGAGCGCTCAAGCTCCTTGCAACCTAGTTCTTCTCAAGCAGATGATCCCTCAGGCACCAAACTCTCCTGCTGCCCCTGGGCTGCCTGCATTATATGGGGCTGTTGTTCAGGGACTCACTTTGACCTTGTTGGGTGAGCTCCCTTTGACTCTCCTGTGCTGAGTCTTATACTTCTTGGCTCCCATTTCTTCCCCCTTTCCCTGATTTCTTCCTTCTTTTCACATTCTTCAGTATTTCCTGAGAAAGTCTATTTGGCAAGAAAAGTTTTTGAAGTATCTGAAAATGTCTTCACTTGATTAACAAATTGTCCTTGATTACATTTGGCTGGGTATGGAATTCCTTGTTTAAAACCATTCTCCCTTAGATTTTTGAAGGTTTTTGTCCACTGTCTTCTACTTTCCAGTGTTACTGCAGGGTAGTGTGAGATTGCTCTGATTCCCAATCTTTTGTTTGTGATCTGTTTATTTTCTTCCCTTGGGAAGGTTTTAGGATCTTCTTTCCTGGGTGCTCTGAAATACCATGATGGTGGGCCTTGGCAGAGGCCCTTTTTTGTTAGACTATCTCCTTTGAAATGGGTCCTTAAATTTTATCTTTCTTTCTTTTATTTTTTTTTAAGATTTTATTTATTTATTTGACAGTAAGAGACCACAAGTAGGCAGAGAGGCAGGCAGAAGAGAGAGGGGGAAGCAGGCTTCCTGCTGAGCAGGGAGCCTGATGCGGGGCTCGATCCCATGACCTGAGCTGAAGGCAGAGGTTTTAACCCACTGAGCCACCCAGGTGCCCCAAATTTTACCTTTTATTGAGAGTGAGCCCTTGCTAACAACAATGGATGTGAAGAAGTGAAAAAGGGAGGCTTACAATATATCCTCCTGAGTGACAATCAGAAATCACTTATTTGTGGTGGCTGAATATGCCAACAGTAACAGCAACAAACCATGTTTAGGTTAGATCCTGGCTCCTCAGAAAGAACATTGTAACTTTGACCTTGGGAATATTCTGATTTAGAAAGATCCTTTTAATTTATCAAAATCTTCTTCCCACTTAAGAAGCTTATTTTTGAAACAGAATTCACATTCTATATCAGCTATAGCTCAGCAATCTTTCAGTACTAATTAGAGAGTGTTTCAAAGTTTTGTCCTTTGGTTTAATGTTATCATGATGTAAAATAATAAAGGACCATCTATGTTGTGGGGGTTATTCACATAGGTTTTCTATCTCATAAAGAAATGAAACAAACCGGCTGTAAAGGAGAGAATGAATTTGGAACAGGACATGGCTCATTTGTACATTTCCTAATTGTGTAATTTTCCTTGGCACATGTACAGACTCATAAGCATTGCTATTTGATATGATTTCTCAGATTATAACCTTTTTTGAGTTGTAAGAAGAACTAAGAAAAAAAAAACAAGATTTATTTTTCCTTCCTAGTTCTCCTTTCTCTCTTGGCCTCCTTCTTGTGCATTGTTTCTCCAGGGAGAAGTGCCTGATCTGTTTGAGCCTGCACAGTCCCTGGGAAGGGTTTTCTAAAGAGCTGAACACTAACTGTATTTTGTTGGACTCTTTCCAAACATGTTAATGTTCTTTATAGAAGTACAGACATGGGAAAAAATGCAAGCAGAGGTTAGATGAGCTGTCCTCGACTACAGAAGGATCTGTGTACCGTCCTTACAAAAGCAAACAGCACAGACCCTCCTGCTGTACAAATCCCTGAAGAGGGGGCTTATATTGACCGTACTCTAACTAAGCCACAGAGCCGTGCATTCCCAGGACTCTAGGAAGACAGATGGCAGCATGGTACTGGCAGGAATTTACTTTAAGATACTTCAGCATGGGTTATAAAGTGATATATATGTGTGTACTAGTTGGTTTTAATCCACGTTTTGGAGACAGCCTCCGACACTCTGATTCTAAACGTGAATACACACTCTTAGGGATAGTTAGGGAGCATATAATCCAACGGTCACACTCCAGCTTGCTTTCTTTCCAATCGGCAAACAGAAAATTTGTTCATCAGCCCAGTGGTTGTTAGACCAATGATTTTATATTTTATTATTTATTTTATTGGTGAAATTTGTTTTGCTTGAGAAGGTGAGTTGGCTAAAATGCAGTGAGCCCTTCGCTTCTCACCCTCTAGAATGCTGTGTGAGTCTTGAGTTAAACATTCCTACGTCCAGTTTCTGACTCAGAGGGTTCTGGTTGCCTGATATCTACCAGGAAATTGCTTCGGAGATATGACTATGATTTTGTCTTGAGTTAACACTTAATGCCAGGTGCGTTAGAGATCTGTGACTTTAGGAGCTTATAGAACAGGGTGTAGGACTATACTGGGCTCTCTCTCTCTCTCTTTTTTTTTTAAGAGAGAGAAAGCGCACATGGTGGGGGGCACAGAGGGAGAGGGAGAGAGAATCTTAAGCAGGTTCCATGCCCAGTGTGGAAACTGATGGGGGGAGGGCTCTATCTCAGGACCCTGAGATCATGACCTGAGCTGAAATCAAGAGTTGGATGCTTAACCGACTGAGCCCCCCAGAAGCCCCTGGGCTCTCTTCCTAATAATTTTTTTTAAGAGTTTATCTATTTGTCAGAGAGAAAGAGAGAGAGAGCACACTAGCAGCGGGAGTGGCAGGCAGAGGGAGAAGCAGGCTCCCCACTCTGCAAGGAGTCTAATGCAGGACTTGATCCCAGGACCCTGGGATCATGACCTGAGCCGAAGACAGATGCTTAACTGACTGATCCATCCAAGTGTCCCTAAATGTTTAATACGTGTTGGAATGTGCCCTGAAATTTGGTCTGTGACTTGCTTCCATTTTAACAAATTATGTTTTTTAAGATGGGGTTCAGGGGAGACCTAACATTCTCTCTTACCTCAAACCAGTGACATTTACCATAAAGAACCTACCAGTTATGTATAACCAAATTGACTATAGTCTATTTTCAGTAGTGGTTCAATATAGATAAGTCATCATTAGTGACTTACTATCCCCCTTTCCTGGGTTTAGAAGTGAAAAGTTGGTCCAGTGGCTTCTGCTCTTATATGCACACCTGTGCTTAAAAGAAGGCTGGGGTAGGTCCTTCTGTCTTCATGACCTGAAAGCAACTTTGGAACTGCGGGCAGAGAGGAGAGATGTCACAGTTATGCCTAGGGACAGGGCTAGAGGCGATTTAACAGTTATCATTTAGAAGACATACATGGGGAAAGCCCTGTACTAGGTGTGTGGCGTAGCCTATCTCATTCGAACCTTATAACATCTCAGTGAGACACACATATCCTGATGGAGAAACTGAAATTCTAAGAGGTTAGGATATGTGCCCATGGCCTCGTGACGGGAAGTAGGGAAAGCAGAATTTTAAGTCCAGGTCTGCCTCCTTGAAGCCCAGTAACTGGGGTGATAGCTCTAATCGTCACTGAAAGTAATGTTAAGGGGAAAAAAAGTGCTTTGGTGAACAACACTGATCAAATCAGGTGTGCATTAATGGAAAAAGTGTTGGCTTGGGATTCAGAAAAGTGTCGAGACAAATCTGGGTTCTGCCATCGATCAGATGTGTGATATTGGCAAGTTACAAAAGATTTTTGTGGGCCTGAATTTTCTCATCTGTAAAATGGGACTAATTTTATTTTCCTTTTAAAGTTTATTGTGAGAAATAAGTGAGATGCCTTTTGGAAATACAGCAAGTACAGTGCTTAGTGCATAAGAGTCCTTTTGCTGTGTTCCTCCTTCTTTGGGGGAATGTACCCTTGGTAAGATCTGAAGTCAGATCTGGGATTTATTCCTGCTGCATCCCAGGAATTTCACATAGTGCTAGCCAGTTGCACTGACTCCATGGATGTTTTCTGACTTATTGAATCTCTTACAACTCTTTCTTGGACTGGTTTTGAGGCAGGTTTTGAGCCCTGGAAAGAAGGCACTGAGAGAGGATGTGTGAATCCAAAGAGGACACTTCCTGCACATTACTTTAAAATGGACTGTCATCAACAGACCAAAAATCTATGCCCTAGGTCACAGGTTAGCTCTCACAGTGGTCATGTTATAAAAGGAAGCACAAAGGCATGATTGGGAGAAGTTACAGGGCTGGAAATGTGAGCCATAAGTCAAGCCAACTAGCAGAACTTGTAAGTAGGGCTCAAAAAGAAATCAATAATTTCAAAAACACTTATTGCTTCAAGGATTAAAGAAATTAAGTTGATGCAAAATGGGAAATTATTACATTTAGAAACTAACTGGCAACCAATGGACACTTACGGAAAACACAAAGAACAATTCTATTAGGGATTAAAGAGGATTAATTGTGCATGGAAACCAAATGGGTTCTGTTAGAACTTCTTTCTGATTTCAGGTATAAGTCTGAGAATACTCAGTTTTTCTTTCCCATTTTGCTCTCCTTTTCATTATTTCTCTTTTGTATGTTTGAAAAAAAAAAAGCTCAAGAGGCAAGAAATAATGTCAGGAAGGGACTGATACTGACAAGAGGTGCTGGTGTAGAACAGACATGAAATTGGGTGAGTCGAGGCCCAGGGTCCTGGATCACTGCCACCCAAAGGTGGAGCACTATAGACAAGGACAGACTCATAGGAGCCGTTTCCCACTTCTAAAGAAAAGACTTCTGGTGTTTCTTATTAAACCCACGGCCACATTGGCCAATCACCTGATAGCTAAGCCCTTAAACCTAACCATAAACCTAACCTATACCCTAACCTAACCTTAATCCTCACCCTAACCTAACCCTTACCTAACCTTGACACTAACCCCAACCTAACCTGAACCCTAACCGTCATTCTAACCTAAACCCAGCTCACAGGCAGATAGTGTCACTCAAGTTTTGAGTAGGTGAATGAAGGCGTACTTTCATCACTGAATGGTTACCATCCCAAGGCAGGGGACGCATCTGTGCCTGTGTCCCTTTGTTCTTTCTCAATCCACCAGTCAGAGTAAGGAGGAGGTGACCACTGAGATTTGGGTGCTCTCAGAAAGACAAGTCCTGCAGACCAGTCTATTTCTCCAGACATGCTTTGCCAAGGGTTTTGGAAAAGTAGAATCTTTTTGCGAGGGGCCAGGAGGTATATTTAGTGGGGGTGTTTGTATTCTCTGTAGGGGAGCAAAGGTTAACTTCTCTTTCCATTCCCCATCTTTCTACTACAGTGAAGTAATTTCAGCATCCTGCTGGTCATGTTTCTCTTTTTCTTACTGCCAAAGTATAATCTTCAAAACACTAAAAGCATGACTCTCATTGTAGGCATCAAATGAACATGGAGTAACAGTTTCGTTCAACTCTGTAATTAATGAGGGAAACAGTAAGATGTGAAGACTAGCTCAAAGGAGAATGTGAAGAACAGATAAATAGGTACAGATATAGATATTAGCCAGGAATGTTGAAGTGAATTTGCTAATAGATACAAAATGGATTAAAATCTTGGGGTGCCTGGGTGGCTCAGTGGGTTAAAGCCTCCGCCTTCGGCTCAGGTCATGATCCCAGGGTCCTGGGATCGAGCTCCACATCAGGCTCTCTACTCAGCAGGGATCCTGCTTCCTCCTCTCTCTCTCTACCTGCCTCTCTGCTTACTTGTGATCTCTCTCTCTGTCAAATAAATAAATAAAATCTTAAAAAAAAATCCGATCGGGGGGGCATCCCTATGGACCAAAGTTTACTTGCATTGCTTTGGATAAGAATCATTTCCATTACTATCCATTTTCTACAAGTTGCTTTTCAAAGTGTACAGTTCTGTGGTTTTCAGTATACTCACAATGTTGTGCAAGCATCATCGTATTTTCCAAAACATTTTTTATCACTCTAAAGGAAACCCCATATCCATTAAGTGGTTACTCTTCATGTTTCCCCCTCCCCACTCCCCCCAGACCATGACAACCACTAGCCTATTTTCCATGTCTATAGATTTGCTTATTCTGGACATTGCATATAAACGGAATCATAGAATACATGGCTCTTTGTGTCTAGTTTCTTTCATTTAGCATAGTGGCTTTCAAGATTCAACCATGTTGTACCATGGCTTGCACCAGTACTTAATTCCCTTTTATGGCTGAAATAATCTGCCATTGTATGGCCACAACACATTTTATTTACCCATTCATTAGATGATGGACATTTGTGTTGTTTCTACTTTTTAACTATTATGAATAATGCTGCTCTGAACATTCATGTAAAATTTTTTATGTGAATGTGGATTTTCCTTTTTCTTGGGTGCATACCTAGGAAGAGAATTGCTGGGTCATATAGTAACTTTAACTTTTTGAGAACTGTTTTCCAAAGAAACTACACCATTTAAATTCTCACCAGAAGGGACGCCTGGGTGGCTCAGTAGGTTAAGTAGGTTAAGGAGAAACTTCCACTCATACAAACACTACACAAGAATGTTCATAGCAGGGGCACCTCGGTGGCTCAGTCAGGTAAGCATCTGCCTTTGGCTCAGGTCATGATCCCAGGGTCCTGGGATCGAGTCCCGCATTGGGCTCCTTGCTCGGCGGAGAGCCTGCTTCTCCCTCTGCCTCCCGGTCCCCCCTGTTTGTGTTCTCTCTCTCCCTCTGACAAATTAATAAAATCTTAAACACACACACATACACAAATTCTCACCAGTGACGTCTGACAGTTCTGATTTCACCAACGCTTGTTATTGTCTGTTTTTTGTCTTCTAACTGCAGCCATCCTAGTGAGTGCAATGTGGTATCTCATTATAGTTTTTTTTTTTTTTTTTAAGATTTCATCTATTTATTTTGAGAGAGAAAGATTGAGAGCACGAGCAGGGGAAGGGGGCAGAGGGAGAGGGAGAAGCAGGCTCTCCAGGCAGGGAACTCAATGCAGGACTTGATCCCAGGACCCTGGGATCATGATCTGAGCCAAAGGCAGAAGCTCAACTGACTGAGCCACCCAGTTGCTTCTCATTATAGTTTTGATTTGCATTTCCCTGACGGCTAATGATGTTGAGTATTTTTTCATGTGCTTATTGGCCTTTGCATATCTTCTTGGGAGAAATATCTGGCTATCTTTTTTTGATTAATCCTCTGGATCACTAATGTTCCAACTCTGTGTAGTCTACTTTTTTTTTTTTAAAGATTTTATTTATTTATTTGACAGACAGAGATCACAAGTAGAAAGAGAGGCAGGCAGAGAGAGATGGGAAAGCAGGGTCTCCACTGAGTAGAGATCCCGATGTGGGGCTTGATCCCAGGACCCTGGGATCATGACCTGAGCCAAAGGCAAACACTTAACCTACTGAGCCATCATGACCTGAGCTCAAGGCAGAGGCTTTAACCTGCTGAGCCACCCAGGCACCCCTGTGTAGTCTACTTTTATACTCATCCATGGAAGTCTTAATTTCAAGTATTGTGTTTTTTTGATTCTAAGATTTCCTTTTGATCTTTCAAAAATGTATACATTTTTTCTAGTTCTTTGCTGAAATTCTATTTTTTTAAGATTTTATTTATTTATTTGAGAGAGAATGAGAGAGAGCATGAGAGGGGAGAAGGTCAGAGGGAGAAGCAGACTCCCTGTGGAGCTGGGAGCCCCAGGCAAAACTGATCCTGGGACTCCGGAATCATGACCTGAGCCAAAGGCAGCCAAATTCTACTTATATCTCAGTTCTTGAACTTATTTTATATATATATATATATATATGTGTGTGTGTATATATATATATATATATTCCTATTCTGTGTCTGGAAACTCCAACACCTGGCTATTCTGTGAACTTGTTACTAACAGATCTTATTCTTTTTTCTCTTGATTTTTAGTCATGTAGTCTTGTTTGCTATTACACGTGGTAATGTACTGATGCTGAATATGGTGTATGAAAGATCATAGAAAAAAAACTGAGGCTCTTGGATGGTGTTATCAACTGCTGGGGTGTATACTTATACACTTGATCTTAGCCAAAAGGCCGAGAAGCGATGGGGTATATACTTTTGCTCCTGGAAGGTAATTATGGTTGGGGGAGATTTTATTTTAATTAGGCACTGAGAAGCTTGTGGGCTTCTTCTTTGAGAAGTCTTGTCTTCTCCTGGTTCCCCCCTACTCTGGGGATGTCACACTTTGGGGATCCTAACTCCAATTTTTGTCTTTCTGGGCCTGTAAACTTTGAGAAGGTACGTTTGGCTTCTTAGTCTCCTAGCTGTAACTTGGGAATCAGCACAGACTTTGAAGGGAAGAACCTGATTGTACATCAGTTTCACCTCCCCAGAGACATGTCTGTGCTGCCATAGTAGTTCTTTCATGACTTGAAAGAGATTTGCTTTTATATTTTGTCCAGCTTCTGTGATTGTTTGCAGTAGAAGGGTGGTCTTCAACTGCCTTTACTAGAAAAAGAAATGCCCTACGTCTCTTAATGTCTTAATGAAGATGCATGGTGTGGTCAGGGGGTGGTGGCTGAGTTGGTTGAAAAAATATACCCACTCAAACATTCTTACCTCCTGAATCTTCAGACTCTTTTCTTAGTCTAGAGTATGCCAGGGAAATTTTGGCTTCTCAGCCTCATTGACTATAGGCCATTGTTAAATCCAGGGTTCAATAAACGAAGGAATCAAACGTTAGAGCCACCTACAGGTGCTGAATATAACACATTACATCAGGAGTCCTGAGTGAGTACATATTTATTCATACATTTTGCTGAATGCAACCTTATGTTTCATCCTCCTTGGTTTAACACTTTAGATTCCATGCCCATATATAACTGTCAGCTTTCTCTCCATATATATTGGCAGGATATTCTAACTCCCTTGCTGTATGAATCTATTTCCACCCCCACCCCAACAGACCCTGCAATGATCTTTCTGGGCTATGCTGGGAGTTTACTCTTGTTATGGGCCTGGAGCCAGTGAGGTGCTATGTGGCCAGGTTTTGAGGAGAACAGGCATTTACATGGGAGGCAAACACCTCAGGTGAAGTCTTGAAACCTCTTCACATTAGTGAATGCTAGTTTTCTCATAAAGGGAAATGCTGCTTCTGTTGGCAAGGGAGGTTTGGGACTTGGGAACTCAGCTTTTTAAGTTATTATTATTATTTTTTTTTTTTAAGATTTTATTTATTTGCCAGAGAGAGAGAGAGAGAGTGAGTACACACAAGCAGGCAGAGAGGCAGGCAGAGGCAGTCAGAGAAGCAGGCTCCCTGCCGAGCAAGGAACCCGATGCGGGACTCGATCCCAGGACCCTGGGACCATGACCTGAGCCGAAGGCAGCGGCTTAACCAACTGAGCCACCCAGGCGTCCCATTTTTAAGTTATTATTAATAATATATTAGCATTGTTTGTTCAGTAACTCTAGAATCTGCAACGAAGTCTATTTTTTTGCATTTATGAAGCTCTATTTTGAATCTTTTTTCTTTCTATTGATCACTTTTTGTAAAGACTATATTAATTTTTCAATATCTTTTAGATTTATCTGCTCTTATACATTTGTCTTAATAACTTTTTTGATAGTTTTTTGGGATAATTTTATCAATTCCTATTCTAATTGTGCTCCTGTTTTTTCAAGTTTCTGCATCCAACTTTCTTTTTTTAAAAAACTGAGATATAATTGATATATAACATTGTGTAAATTTAAGGGGTACAACATATGGTAGTCCCCATTTATCTGCAGGGGATACGTTCCAAGCCCCCCAGTGGGGGCAGAAACCATGGACAGTCCTGAAACCATGGACAGTACCGAATCCTATATACATAATGTTTTTCCTATACGAATATGTACCTATTATAAAGGTTAATTTATAGATTAGGCACAGTAAGAGATTAACTACAATAATAATGAAATAGAACAATTACAACAATATACTGCTATAAAAGTTACATAAATAATGTGGTCTCTCTCAAAATATCTTTTTGTCTGTACTCACCCTTCCTTCTCTGGTGATGATGTAAGATGATAAAATGCTCATGTGATGAGGTGCACCTGGGCAGATCAGTCAGTTAAGCATCTGACTTCGGCTGGGGTCATGGTCTCAGGGTCCTGGGAGCATGCCCTGTGACAGGCTCCCTGCTCAGTGGGGAGCCTGCTTCTCCCTTTCCCTCTGCCCCTCCTCCTGATCATGCTCTCTCACTCTCATATACATAAATAAATAAATAAAATCTTTTTAAAAATGCTCATGTGATGAGATGGAGTGAGGCGAATGACATTGGCATTGTATTTAGTGTCAGGCTACCGTTGACCTTCTGTCGATAGATCAGAGGAAGATCATCTTTTCCCAGACAGCGGCTGACAGCATGTAACTGAAACCGAGGGTAAGAGAAGACTACCGTATTGATTTGATACATTTATACTGCAATATGATTGCCACTGTAGCTTTAGCTAACACCTCAATTGTACCACGTAATTATCACTGTCTGCATCCAACCAAATATTCCCATCACAAGTCTATGTTCTACTTCCCTATCAGCGTCCTAATTGTAGCAAAAGAACTTGCTGAGATGGAGCATTTATCCTTCCCAATAATTCTGTAACCTGAACTATAGTATTTGAGATCTGAAGATGATCCCTGTCTGTCCTATGGCTCTACCGGATAAAGGATTCTTTTGATTTCACCATATCTATACCTTGAGAAGGGAACATTATACTTCAGCTTATCTTTAAACAAATAAACAAACAAGTAAGCAAACTCTCTAGAGCAGTTAGAAACACCCATCTTGCTCTCCAACCTTTGTAGTTATCATTATTGCAATCAAGTGCAACAGCCGCAAGAACCCCCAAAGCCTTGTCCCCCATCCGCCCCTCACACTACCCACCGTGCTGATTGGAGTATCTTGCCGCATCTGTGGGCCACAGATGACTACATCCCTTTTGTTCCCTCTGCACGCACAGATGGGTGAGTAACCCAGCCAGAATTCCATATTGAGGAACTTTCCCTGGGGCCACTCCAGGCAGCAGTCAGGGTCCTGGCAGGAAACAGAATCCAACTCAGAATGGTTCAAGAGACTTGCTACTGAACAGGTGTGGACAGGCTTAGGGAGCCAGCTGTATTTGTTTGCTGGAATTGCCATAACAAAGCACCACCAACCCTGTGGTTGCAAACAACAGAAATTGTCTCACTGTTCCAGAGACTAGAAGTCTGAGATCTGGGTGTCGGTAGGGTTGCTTCCTTTGAGAGCACTAGGGAAAGATCTGTTCCAGGCCTTTCTACTGGCTTCCGGTAGTACTTTGGCTTGTGGCAACACAACTCCCAAATTCTCAAGGTGTTCTGTGTGCATGTCTGCATCTCAATTTCCCTTTTGTAAGGACAGCAGTCATTTTGCATTGAGACCCACCCTAAGGACCTTACTGTAACTTAACTAATCACATCTGCAGTGACTCTATTTCCAAATAAAGTCACATTCTGAGGTACTAGAAATTAGGACTTCAACCTAAGAAATCTGGGAAACACAATTCAAATCATAACACCAAAAAGAGGTGATGAACACTCAGAGATGAGCAAGAGGAGGACGTTGTTACCGCTGTGCAAGATATTCTCCATTGGTCCCTTTCCAACCTTCTTCACCTTGCTCTGCGCCCAGGAGGCTGACTTCTGTAGGTTGCATTCCCTGTGCCCTAAACCACAACGTCATATATACTGATCCATTTACCAGACATGTCCTTTCTACTGGACCTGGTGGCAAATACATATTCATTTCCCAAGCCCCAGTCAGGCAAGAGCTGTTCTGTGGGGGCTTTCTCAGTCCCCTCCCTGAGGAACAGACACTTCATTATCTACATCCCCACTGTTCCCACCATGACTTCCACTATGCTTTGTGCTCATTTGCTTACCTGTGAGTCTATCAGAGCAGGGCCCATTTCCCAGTCTCTGCAATTCCAAGGCCTGGCAGCATGTCTGAGAGATGGAGTTTCCTGTGAATGTTTCTGGAAGGCATATTTTCTTGCCATCCCTGGCCATACGCTCCAGTGCACCCAAGTCCCCCTGATCACAGCTGACTTCTTTCCTCAGTTTTACTCAGTGGTCTTCAGTGCTTGACCACAGATGTCCCTGCCCCCTGGGTGGGCATTTCTGTTTGCCCCTTGCACAGGGCTCTTCACGGGACTTCCAGCCACCTGGTCAGGTCCAGGTTTTGAGCTGACCCCTTCTGATCCTCTGCACACAGACTCCTTGGCTGCTAGAGAGAAGTGTCACTCAGTTCTCACGTGTTGGGTGGGGGATTTACTTTAACTTTTCAGTTCTGTCCTAATTAAGTCACATTTTGTCAGGGACCTCTTTGTCAAAACCTGAGCGCCGTTTTGGTGGGTGTTTTTCTTTACTTCTCTTTTGCTAGCGGTGTTGGGATTCTCTGCCTTTCCAAAGACACAGCTAGGAGGAGAACAACCAGGCCGTTCAAGGTCAGCTACCATTTGTCTATTTCTACAAGAGCTTTGAGGAAATACTCATTTTTAAAATCCTACCTCCACCTTCTCTGTAGCTTTTCTTTAATATCACCTACTCCGTATTTCCCAGCCTTTCAGTTCTCTTAGAACAAATGTGACTGGTTTCATTGCGGGGTAGGGGACTCGCAGGGGGGCCCTAATATACACACGAGGACATCCGGTTTGAGTTTGGTCTGACGCCTTGCTTCAGGTCTTACAATATCGCTACCTCTTCAGCAGCTCTGTTGGATCCCTCATGAGAGCATGGAAAACGTAGACCAAGCGTTTTTAAAAATTGGAAAACAATTATTTTAAATTTTTAATACGATTTTTTGATTGTCTGTAAAAATGTTCCTGTTATGTTAAATGCTACGGTATGCCAAACACACCTGGGTTTTCCGTAGTGCATCCTGTTGCCCCTCAAAACAAATGCCCTCAGCTGGGCAACCTGCAGCTGTGAGAAGATGTCTATTTCCCTCGCCCCTCCTCCTCTCAGAGTGAGGGGCGGGGAGACAAGTCCCGCGGTCCTGAGCTGTTTCCCAGGACGGGCGGAGGTAAGACAAGAGTCGAGGCGCTCCCCGCAAGCGCAGCGGAGAGAGGAGGGGGTACCTGGCAGCAGTGATGGGACTTCCTCCCTCCACTCCGGAACTGTGCGCTGGAGCGGCTGGGACTCGGAAACCCAGGCGGCGCCACTGGAGCTGGAGGAGTGGGGGTGGTCGGTGGGCGGACTCGGGGCGGGTCTGAGGGCGGAGCCTGGGCGGGGCCTGCGCGACTGCGCGGGCTGCGAGCCGCGAGCTGCGCCGGCCGCGCTCCCGGGACTCTCGGAGCGCAGGACGCCGGCCGGCTGCGGTCTCTGCGGCCGCCGCTTCCTCCCGAGCGGGCTCGGCCCGGCGCAGCAGGCGGCCGGGGCGATGTGAGCCGGGGCCCGCGGGCGCGGTCGGACCGCTGCGATGTGGCTCAAGCCCGAGGAGGTGCTGCTGAAGAACGCCCTGAAGCTCTGGGTGACTCAGAAGAGCAGCTGCTACTTCATCCTGCAGCGGCGCCGCGGGCACGGCGAGGGGGGCGGCCGCCTCACGGGTAAGGGGCGCGCCGGGGCTGGCGGGCGCAGCGGGCCGGGCCCCGGACTTCGCTCCCCGCCGGGCCCGCGGCCCCCAGCCCGGGTTGCTGCGCAGGGGGCGATTTCGTGGGAGACGCCGGGCCGGGACGGCCCTGCCTCGGGCTTGTTTTCCTTTCTTCTGCATTTCTCAAGCCCCCGTCGAGGTTGTAGCAAAAGGGACTTGCGGTCTCCTGCGTTTTTGCGGGCGAGGCAGGTGCCTTCGCTGCCTGGCCCAGTGGCTGCATGGAGGCCAGACTTGGCTCAGGAATCGAAGGAGAAACGCCGACTGGAGCGCGAGCCTAGGGGGCAAGGGCCGGCCCGGGAGGAGCGCAGGCCGCGGTGCGGGGCCAGGTGACAGCGGGGCGTGCCCTAGCCGTCCCCGACTCGGCCATCTGGAAGCGCCTGAGTCTCCAGGTGGTGTCTCGGCTGGGGACGCACGGCCGGCCCACGGCCCGGCGCTGCTCACGAGACCCTGGCAAGCCGGGATTGTCGGGTCTGTGGGCAGGGCGGGCCGGAGACCATCTGCGCACCCGGAGGAGAAACTGAGGCAGTGTGAATCCCAAGCTTTTGATTTTAGTAGCAAAATTGAGCAGGTCATTTCCACACACCCCCCGCCCCCATTTGTTTCTAACAAGCAATGATAGGAGGAAAAAACTCAGGCTTGTAAAATTTGTAGAAAACAAAGCATTTTTTTTCTAAAAGTTACTCTCCAGAGCTCTGTGAAGATCAAGCGTTTGGAAAAATTGAGGCCAGCTGGCATAGCTGGGCCACCTGTTTAAATGGGTCAATGGAGGAACAGTTTATTAGCCTTTTTCACTTGTGTCTAGGGAATCTATATGGAATTTCTAAATTTTGGAATCTGAAATAAAAGAGACCTTAGATCTTTCCCCCCATTACATTCCTGCTTATACTGAGAATGAGTATGAGACCAAGGCTGGAGAGAGAGGTCAAGAGACTGAGTTTGGGTCTCTAGGCTCACTGTTGGTGACTCCAGTGTTTGCTTATTCTGGGGGAAGGTTCTCCTGGAGTAAAGTCAAATGGGGAGATGTGATCAATAGTCCCTGAAATAGAACTAACTGCAATGGGAATTAACCTTCCTGTACTTTGGACTCGGAAGGTGAGAAAGCTGGCAGTTGGATGCCATGAGAGGGTGGATTTCACTGAGTGTCAAGGAGTGAGTATGATTAGGTGGTGTTCTGAATGGAAGGGTGGTTGGGTGGTTGAGGAATCTGGATGAAGGGCGTAGTGGGGTGACTTGTAGTGGTGAGTAGTGGGGACAGATTGGGCAGCAGGTGGGCCTGCTCTGGGAGCTGCTTTAAGCTCTGAGGGAAGGAGTTAGTGGAGGAGGTAGGAGGCCATGGAGGCCTTGGTGAGTCCCTGAGCAGCACAGTGGCACTTCATGCCAGAGCTCTTGGGAAATGGAGGTTGGTGATGCCCTGTGAGGCCCATCAGAGGCAAAGAGGCCAGAGATGTGGTTTGTCCCCCCAGTCGAGGGCAGTGTGTCTTAATTTTTGATGTGTTAAACACAGTACCTGGCCTGTAAATGGTCTCCTTTAGTGGAGGGTGAGGACAGGGTTTGAACTTGTGGAACATCTGCCCAGCAAGTGTTTTTATCATTAATCCACTGCTCGCTGATATTGGGGGGTGTTCTTGTGGCTGCCTTGAGAAAGACTTCAGGGTATTCGGCTTCTAGCAAGGGAGACAGGTCCAGGCAAGTGGGCCAAAGCCTCAGATACGATGCCTGATAGAGACTGAGGTCAACCTCCCTTCCGGAGAGCCTGGCTTTATTGTCTAGAGTCTACTGCGATGAACGCAAAATGATGCAGCCCCCCTCCTTGTTGCATTCCAAAATCAAGCAGGTCTCATGTCATCATACCTGTGGCTTTGGCCTTACTTGGCATATACTTTGGGTTTGGGTTTACGGTGAGTATGCACCATTTTCTTGTTAAAGACAATACGATTGAGAAAACAAACCCATAAAAAGGCAGATGACATTTTGCTTTATTTCTTGGGGACTCAGAACCTCTTCTTGATGTTAGAAATGTGACATCTCTTTGGCTGCTAGATACTTTACCTTTAGGCTTTTAGCTGGGAAGCAACTAACCAGAGCCATGGTGATTGAGCAACCCAGAGTTACCACATCCACCAATGAGCTGGTCCTAACCCAACCACTTATATATGTTGTAAAGTCAAGATTATGTGACACAGAGGGCAGCTTATGTTGGTGGTGGTTTTCAGAATACGTAGAATTCTAATTTAGCAATTTATTTTAAAGGTTTAAGACTTCAGACTGAGTTAATGAAAATAATGAGGGCTAACATGCATATTCTGCATATTTTTTTGGGGAGAAGCAAGTAGAAATGGTTTGAGAGGAGTTGGAAATAAAATGTAAGGGAGTGGTAATGAAGTGTCTTTTTTTTATTGTGATTCTGAATTTGTTATTAGTAGGAGCTTAAACATATGAGATCTCCATTGGCATTTAATCTGACATGTTTAAAAATTGCCCACCCTCAGAAATAAAAGGTTTTGTTTCATTGAGGATTATAATTAATCTTCCTATTAATGTACATACACTCACACCTATATACATTTCCTGTATTCATCTCCAGTTTTATTTTCTCTATAGCTCTCTCTCACTTTCTAACGTACAGTATACTTCTTCATTTTGTTCATTGTTTCCCCATGCTGAATTGTCTGTTTTAGGAAGGCAGGTATTTTACGTATGACAGTGCCTAGCACATAGTATATGCTCATTAAATGTTTGTGGGATGAATATGTGAATGAATATATGCATGAATGATGGGTTCTATTTTTCTCTTAAAGGCTGGGTGGAGGGGGAGGTCCAGCTTTTCTGACTGAGGCTGAGCTGATCACATGAGATAGGAACATCCCCTCTCTCTTCTGGGCTTCCTGTTTACCTGGCAGTATGATCACTGTGGAAAGCTGGAGGTAGTGGGTGGGAAACAAAGACCTCTTCCTTCTGTCTTTTTTTGTAGCACCCGACTTTTAGGGGGAAGGATCAGGGCCTCAGCTTTTCAGGTGGCCTGTTACCACCCCCTAGGATCTATCTGGGGAAGGAAATCCTGGGTTTGAGACAGTAGTGGGAGGCAGAGACCTTTTCCTCCAGTTAGAACATGGTGTGGCTGAATAATAGCATCATAAAATGTTTCCAGAGCTCCTGGGACAGAAGTGATTTTGCTGCTCTGGAAGGGAGGAAGTTAAGGTATGCAAGTATTCGGTTGGATACAGTCTCTAGCCCTTGGGAATATTTTTAAATTATTATTAATTTTTTAGTTTAAACGTAGTTGACACACAATGTTACATTAGTTTCATGTGTATGGGAATATTTCTTAAGATAAGTTTAGTCAGCTCTGGGAGAACTGAGTGGGAGAAGTTAGCATTTGGGAGGGGCCGACAGAACACACCCTTGCTGTCCTCTCCCCCAGTGTTCCCTGAAGCATTTAAAATGAGCAGCACAAACGTAACTGTATTTATTTATTTTAAATATTTTATTTATTTATTTGGCAGAGTGATTATAAGTAGACAGAAAAGCAGGCAGAGAGAGGGAGGAAGCAGGCTCCCTGCTGAGCAGAAAGCCCAATGTGGGGCTCAATCCCAGGACCCTGAGATCACCACCTGAGCCGAAGGCTGATGCTTAACAGATTGAGCCACCCAGGCGCCCCAAACATAGCTTTAAAGACTGAATGTCAGTCACCCAGATGGCTGCTCTGAACGATTTTATTTTTCAGTGTTCTATTATGTATGTTCCTGTATAATCTTGCACTTATTTCCCCAAAGAAGCTGGCAGTTAAAAAATTGTAATTTGAAGAAAATTTTGATGTTTTCTACTTTCTAGAATGTTTACCTTCAGCCCCTGTTCCTGTCACTGCATTTATAATAGGGGCTAACAGTTTCCTCAATAGCTAGGGTCACAGGAGGAAGCAGGGTGTAGTGGAAAATAGGGGCTTTTAGTCAAGATAAGCCTATTCGTTACAAATCCAGGACAGAGAGGCCTTGTGCTGTTTATTTCATTTTTTTGAGCCTTAGTTTAACAGCTTCAAGACAGGAACAATAATGAAACTTACTTTAGAGGGTTACAAACTATTTTCCCCTGTAGCTACAGCATTTTACATTCCTACCAGCAATGCACAAGAATTCTAATTCAAACAAGGCTTAGAATTAAAACGATATATGAGGGGCTCAGCTGCACTTGCCACCTTGCAGGTTTGGAAAAAAAAAAGTCATACTTAAAGAATTGACTAACGAAAGGGCTTCTTAGAATAAACATGTTATAAAGAAGTTTGCATTCTAGTGGATATAGAAAACACTTATTACCAAAGTATGTATGTATGTATTATGTATTTAAAGATTTTTATTAGAGAATGAGTATGTGAGAGCGGTGAGTGGGAGGAGGGGCAGAGGGAGAGGAAGAAGCAGACTCCCTGCAGAGCAGGGAGCCCACGCACACGCAGGGACTCAGTCCCAGGACCCTAGGATCATGACTTGAGCTAAAGTCCGACATTTAACTGATTGAGCCACTCAGGTGCCCCTATTACTGCAGTATTTAATAAGTGTAATTGGAAAGTTAAATATTTAAATAGCAGTTTGTGCTAGCAGGATTTGCTTACAGAGCTGCTTTGAAATCTTTTGTTAAATCTTAGTAAATAAAGGGAACTTCACCTTGGTGTTCCAGACATTGAGTGTGAGTGACTGTGCACAGAGTGAATGGTCTACTGTCACTGGAACGGTGTCCCAAAGTCTGGGGAATATGAAAGTGACACCAGGAATTCATGTGGGCTCACTAGCCTTGCTTAGAATGACTCTTTTGAAAGGTTGGAAACTGGTGAAGCCCAGGTGTTGCCTTTCTTGGTGAGTCCATTTGACATTGATTGTAGTCTTGCTCAGGTAGCTGAACTTGTTGGTGGTTTTTTGCCTGGCTTCATTCATTCATTTAAAGTAGGCTCCACACCCAGTGCGGGGCTTGAACTCACCACCCTGAAATGAAGAGTCACATGCTTTACTGACTGAGCCAGCGAGGTGCCCCTGAATTTGCTGGTGGGTTTAATCTTCACCACCAACAAAACTCTTTAGGTTTAAGGGGGCAGTCTTTGCATTGTGTAGATTTCCCAGATAATGGCTCTAGAGTCTTATGTGCTTTGGTCTTGTTTTCCAAAAGCACAATAAGGAAGAAACACAAATAAAAGAAGTATTTTGATTTTAGAAGCGTAAATTGGAAGATATCTTCCAATACAGATATACAGGTAAAATAACTGTTTTATTTTTAAGGGCTGATAAGCTATTAGTAAAAGCTTGGGGGTTTCCAATAGTTGCATTTAATGAAAGCATAAGAAGGGCACTGTAATTAGGTAATCAAACAAGGCAGGGACTGTGTCCCTCGAGGAATAATGTGAGGTACAAATGTGTGGGTGTTGCAGTAGCAGAGGCTAGAGCTAGCCATTTCAGCCTAATTGGAACTCTTTAGGAAGAGCTGAAAATGATTGAGAGGCTTGTAGCTTTTAAAGAATTCATTTATTAGCCGTGAAGGGATAGGATTTTATGATCCTGACTCTATATTCTGGCAGCATTGGTTAGAGGAGGAATTTATTTTAAATGAAAGTAGTAAATCTGATCATATTTCCAGGACAGATTTTCCCCCTAATTTAAAAACTTTATTCATTTGTATTGAAACCAGCCCCGAGCAAATTTTAACAGCTGCTTGGGTGTTGCATGAGCTATCCTGCACCACGTCTTTCTCCTTCCCTTTCTCTTCGTAAGCACAGAACGCTCCAGCTTGTTCAATACTTCCCAGGACCTCGCCTTGCTGTCCCTTCTGTGGGAGGTGCACTCACCTCACCTTCTGCCTGGCTAATTCTTTTCTCCCTCTCCCACCCTTCAGATCTCAGCCTGAGTCCACTGCCTGGTGATGGTGCCCTGGGCCCCTTGCTCTCTGATCCTCTTCTCCCGCCTCTGCTTTTTCCTTTATAGCACTTACACTGTGCTGATGTGGCCTTTTGTGTCTTTATCACTTTCTGGGGAACCCAATCGTGAGCTTCAGGACAGAGCTCCCAGATCTGTGTCCCTCACCATTATGCCTCCAGCAGTGAACAGTTTCTGTCACTAAAGCACTCAATAAATACTTAGCAAATCCATGGCTGTCGAGGTAGAATTGATAGGTGTGAGCCTTTGAGGCTGAGAAATGTTTTGTATCATCCTAAAAATGGGAATTATGCAAAAAACAGGAATAAATAATAGAGAGCGTTGTCATTGCAGTTTCTCAGGCCTGCTCTGCGTGCCTGTAAGGACTAGCGGTGGTTTGTCAGCTGTGCCAGCCCAGCTGTTAGAACTGCCCGTTGGTAACCTTTATGTAAATGACCCTATACAGACCCAGAATGATTTCCCTAGTACATCACCAGCCAACTGACACAGCTCTGCGGAGTTGAGTCATTAATATTCCTGAACATTTGGTGGGTCTGTTGTTCCACCAGATTTTATTTTTCTGCTTCCTGCTTTTCACTTAAAAAAAAGGAAGGACAAATCAACTACAAAATAAACAGCCCCAAAGAAACTCTCCTGAGGAAAGGGTACTGTATGCTGTGGTTGATTTTCTTCTGAACAAGTAGTTACTGATAGAGAATGTATATTCAAAATATTCAAAAATAATAAATAAGATTATAGTTTGCCTGAAGCTTTAAGATGGGAAATCTATGTGCATAAGAGGATATAATGTAAATATAAAGTATAAGTAATACAATACCTATCACCTATCACTAAAAAAATAGAATATTTGCAATGTTTAAGAGCTCTCCTGTGTTTTTCTGATTACATTCCCCCTCCTTAATACATTGTTGAGTTTTGTGTGCTTTTATAACTTTATACAAAAGGAATAGTATCTTATTTATTTTTCCTGAAGCTTGCTTTTCCACATCCTAGTTATATTTATAGTTTTATATATACATATACATATATACATATAGTTGTGTTTCTCTACTGTTGAACGATGTTGATGTGTGTAGCTATGTTCATTCATTTTTGCTGATAGGTAGTAATCCATTATTCATTCTCTTGTCAGTTGATATTTGGGTTTCTAGTTGTTTTTTTAAATTATAAATAATGCTGCTATGGACATTCTTTTTTTTTTTTTTTTTTTAAGATTTTAAAGAGAGAGAGGGAGAGCAGCACAAGCAGGGGGAGTGGCAGGCAGAGAGAGAAGCAGGCTCCCCGCTGAGCAAGGAGCCCAATAAAGGGCTCAATCCCAGGACTATGGGATCATGACCTGAGCAGAAGGCAGATGCTTACCCGACTGAGCCACCGAGGTGCCCCTGCTATGAACATTCTTGTGTAGTGTTCATATGAGTGGAAGTTTCTCCAGAGCCTATACCTGTTAGTGACCCTGTCAGGTGTATCAGCCAAAATGGGCTAGGTTATGCTATGATAACAAACACCCCAAACATCTCTGTGCACCTACATTAGTTTATTTCTCCCTCATGGTGTATATCCATTGTGGGTCCCCAGGGTTCTTTTCTCATGTAGGCACTCCAAGATGGCCTGACTGGAGGCTCCATTCCTAATGTTTCCATGGTTGCATAGTAAGGGAGGGGTGAGGTGTGGGGAGTGACAGTTTGGTGAATCTCATGCTGGTTTTCAGAGCTTGCACCTGGCAGTGACACCCATCCCTTCTGTTAAATTTATTTATTTATTTATTTTCATTTTTTTTTGTCAGCTCTATGCCCAGTGTTGGGCTTGAACTCATCACCCTGAGCTCAAGTGTCGCATGCTCTACCAACTGAGCCAGCCAGGCACCCCTATTCAGTTTATATTGGCCAAAGCAAGTCACATGGCTTTGTAACCTCAAGGGCATGGGGAAGTGCCTTTTTCTTAATTTAGGAGCTATGTGTGTGTTTGTGTGTGTACATGCACATGTGTCTGTTCTGTATTCTTTTTGAAATATTAAAAATATTAAATTTCTCACTCTGTGAGTGGACTTTTTTTTTTTTAAAGATTTTATGTATTTATTTGACAGAAACAGACCGAGAGAGGGACCACAAGCAGGGGAAATGGGAGAGGGAGAAGTAGACTCCCCACTGAGCAGGGAGCCTGACGTGGGGCTCCATCCCAGGACCCTGGGCTCATGACCTGAGTGGAAGGCAGATGCTTTACGACTGAGCCACCCAGGTGCCCCATGATGAATTTTTGCTTTTGTTTTGGGTCTTTTGAAGAACCAACATTCTTAATTTCCATGCAGCCAGGTGTACAATTTTTTCGTGCAAGAGTTTATACTTTCTGTTACTTGTTTAAAAAGAAGTCCTTAAAAGTGAATCTCTAGGATGATGATGAAGGGCAATCCTGAGGTGATAGCTGAGAGACCTCCTCTAGGTCCAGCTTAGAGTGGGGCAGAAGGCTATAGGACAGCTCTGAGGAGAAGGGAAATCGCTAGAGCACCTAATGTTCTTGCACGTGCTGAAGGGAGGTCCGTGCGCTAGAGAGGAATTATGGGTAAATTGTTATTTTATTTATTTCTCTTAGAGTGTGTTTGCATGAGGTGGGGGGAGGGGCCAAGGGAGAGGCCTAGCAGGTTCTACACTCAGTGTGGAGCCAGATTCCGGGCTCAGTCTCACAACTCTAAGATCATGACCTTAGCCGAAATCAAGAGTGGGACGCTTAACCGACTGAGCCACCCAGGCATCCTGTGGGTAAATTATTGATACATAAAAAGCTAAGTCAACCAAAAATTCTGGGGCAATTGTGAACTCCAGGGAAAATGAAAAGTTGTATAGGTTAGGACTGGTTTCATAGTTTTACCACAAAGCTCAGCTCTCAATAATGTTCACATAGTTATAATAATGTAAATATTGACTAGTGATCTAACCAAGCCTAAGTGAGGTGTGAGTGCTAGGTGGTGGTGGTGGTCAGAGAGAAGGAACTAAACCCTCTACTTCTGAAAGCTACCAGTGAATGGCTCAACTAAAAATTCAAGAAATGGTAATATAAACATGTTCTTCAGAGTTGCAAGGGTAAATGCAAAAAGAATCAGTTAAGAATTGGAGGTGGTTGCTTTCAGGGAGGTGGGAAGTGGGAGTAGGGAGGGGTGAGGGGGCTGTTGTGTTTCTCACCGAACCTTGTAGAATTATAGGTTTCTTTATAGGCACATGTAAATTGGGTAAAATGTGGACTGAACCTAAAATTTGGGAGAGCTTGGCATTTTTTTCTGGTTACCAGCTCTGTATGAGTAATGGGGATAAAGAGAGGCCTTGAAGCATTGTTGCATTATTGCCTTATGGACCATGATTACTCTTGGATTGCCCAGGCCTCAGATATCTGTCCTCTCAGTAAACTATATTTAGCCTTCAAAATGTCTAGCGTGTGTGGGGTGTGTCAGTTTCACAGAGGCTTAGGATCTATTTTCAGAAATGCATCTAATCTAGTCAGGTACCTTTATTTGAAATTAAAAGATAGCTATTCTGGATTTTTTTTTCCTCTCTAGAGAGGAAATCAGTTTAGAGTTATGTTTTCATCTCTGACCTAGCCTCAGAGATGTGGTTCTGTGACTAACCCATTTCTTCTGGGGTCTCAGTTTCTTTGCCTGCAAAACAATTACTAGTATCATTATTATTATTATGAGAGTTTTTTAATAATAGCAGTGGAAGATTTCATACTTCAAGCTGTCGTAGTTTATAGATACGTTTGCAAAATCCATTTAATTATTTGTATTTAGAGAAGAAGGAAAAAGCCAACAGGACATTTCATTCAATAATGCCAGGCCTTGTGTTCTCATGAAGCTTATCACCTAGAGGAATGGGGAAAGCTAGTGATGGTGGTAAAGTGATTATTAAACCACAAAATACAGAATTATCAATGATGGTAATTGCGGGGGGTGCAGTGGCAGTGAGAGGGAATAACAGGGGAGCTAATATAGAGTGGAGTGTCAGGGAGCATTTCTCTGAAGACCTGTGATCTCAGCTAAGACCCGCAGGGTATGTAGGATGGTGTTAGGTGGGTAAAACCTGGAGGAAAGAGGCAGAGGAAACAGCCTGTGTAAGAGCTCTGTGGCCTCTGAGAAGCTCTCTGGGCAAGTTCAGTTTGATGTGCTTATGAGCCATCTAGAAAGGCTTGTAGGGGAGGAAAACAGAGGGGATGGGGGAATGGTCAGGAGAATGGGAGGAAATGAGCAGAGTGTATTTACCAGCGGTCAAGAGAAAAGTTTATTCAAGAAGGAGGGAGGGAAGCCAGATGACTCTGCAGTATGGTATGGAAAAGGCTCATGGGACATTGGCACCCTCAGTGGGAGCAGTTCGGGTGCAGGTAGGCGGGATGTGGGCGTAAAAGGCTGGGGAGGAAGTGGGCACGCATGTGGAGACAGCTTTATCAAGGTGGGATTTGGTGGGTTTTTGGTTGTTATTTCAAACTTTTTGTCAGCAAATGGTAGAGGGTCTGTTGAAAGCTGCATCTGTAGGTGTGAACTTGGGGAGGGGCTGCTGGGCCTTGATGTGGGCAATGGCTAACATTTGAATAGGTCAGCAAAGTACGTAAGGCATCTAGGTGAACAGGATCTCAAGAGACAATTCCCAAGGAAGTTTGGTTTGGAAATAAGGTTAAGTACTCAGTACTGGGGGAAAAAATTACCTCAAAGAATCCGTAACTGACCACCAAAAGGATGAACTAATTTAAATGGATCTCAGGGATGTTGGCTCAGACTGGACAGTGGTTGTATCACCAGCCAAAAGAAATTCTTTGAGGAAACCATGGCAACTTTAAAATTGGTTGTTACTTGTTTGGCATTTGGTGCCATGTTGAGGTGCCTGTGTGTGAGATGCCCTTTGAACCATCTTGTCTGGGGTTTTGACTATGTAAATAGTCTTTTGTTGTCAATAATGTTATTAGCATTCAAATGATAGAATTTATTTCTAGAAGGAAAATACAGATTAAATATCATTTCAGTAAATTACAAAGATTGACCAGGAAGTTTGACTATCCTGAATTATTGAGTCCATTCAACAGTGTTTTAAGTAAATACATGGCCCAATGTTTGGGATATAGGGATGTTTTAATAAGAAAATGTGTTAGCATTCTTTTTTTTTTTTTTTTTTTTTTAAATGTGTTAGCATTCTTAAAATGGGATTGTTCTAGGGGCACCTGGGTGATTCAGTGGTTAAGCATTTGCCTTTTGGCTCAGGTCATGATATCAGGGTCCTGGGATGGAGCTCTGGGTCAGGTTCGGAGTCTACTTCTCTCTCTGTGTCCCTCCCCACCCCCACCACCTCCACCCCTGGGCTTGTGCTCTCTCTCTCTCTCTTTAAAAAAATGGGATTGGCCTAGTGATGAAGGTTTGGAAGGAACCTTGCGAAGCAGTATTTGCATGATAGACACAATTTTAAAAGAAAGAAACAGCAGTTCAACCTCAGGTAGAGATTTGGACATTAACACCTACGCTGGGAGCATAGTGAGCTAAAGTTAGATTTTGAGTTTCTGTTATATTGCTATTACAATGACATGTAAAATGTAAGCAAGGCATTAACATTCCTTTAGGAATGTATAGGTCACAGTCTTCCATCTATTAAGGATTCAATCACGTCAAGGATTTGGCTGGAGAGATTAGGTTTTAGTAAAACCAGTCCCAAAACTGTGTGTGTGTGTGTGTGTGTGTGTGTGTGTGTGTACATGCATGCACATTTGCGTTTGTTTTTGTTTTAACCTTTAGTTTCCTGTATGTTTTTGAGATAAAGGAGAATGTGGACACTCATTCAGGTTTCAAAGTAGACAGTGTTTAATCTCAGTATAATGGAGCTACCTCTTAATGTGGGGATTAGGTTCCAAAATCAAGATGAAGGACAAAAATTGCTTGAAAAATAACCCTTAAAATCAGCAGGGCCCCCTTCTTGTGTTCATGTGACTAGGAGTTCCTGGAAAGTGGGGGCCTCTGTGGAGCCGGGGCCTCTAGCCCCCAGGAAGCTCACACCAGCACCCCTGCTCCTGGATTGAGGAGCGGTCCATATAGCAGTTGTTTGGCCTCTGGCTGGTGCATGGTGTTGAATTAGATGAGTTAACATGAAATGTGTGTCTGCTTGTGGCTGCTTGCTGGTTGAAGTGAAGTCCCTGAGCCAGCTTTGTGGCCAGCTGAAGCTAAGAGTGATGACACTACACTTGGGCACAATAATTTGGGAATTGCTATTAGGTGAGGTTGATAGTAGCATTTACTGGAGCTACAGGTCTGATGTCTGTTGCTCTGATACTCGCAGTGAAAAGGTCTGTGCTAAGTGGATGTTGTTTCGTCTTGCAGTCTTTTTTTTTTTTTTAAAGATTTTATTCATTTATTTGACAGAGATCACAAATAGGCAGAGAGGCAGGCAGAGAGAGAGGAGGAAGCAGGCTCCCTGCTGAGCAGAGAGCCCGATGCGGGGCTCGATCCCAGGACCCTGAGATCATGACCTGAGCCGAAGGCAGAGGCTTAACCCACTGAGCCGCCCAGGTGCCCCGTGTCTTGCAGTCTTTTGCTTGTCCTCATTTATCCAAATATAACATTCAGGTTTGAGGAGAAGGGTTTGGAGAGCCTCTTTAGGAATTGGAAAGTTCTCTTCAATAGTATTTGTATCCCACTGCAAAAGCTGCTTTTCTTGTGTGATTTTTAACTTTCTATATGACCTGGAGAGCCAGATTTGAGTATTCTATATTTCAGAGCCAAAAGTTAATTTAGAAGCATATCATAGTACTCTTACTTTCTTTGAATTAAGATTTGCAGAAACCCTAACTATAGGCAAAGCCAGAAATGTGTTGCTGGTACTTGAAATCTTGGTAAGGTTCAAGACCAGAGTCTCCACAGGTGAGCATCCATTTATACCAGAAGGATCATTAGAAGATCTGTGTGTGTGTGTGTGTGTGGGAGGGAGGGCATATGGGAAAACGAGGGAAAAAAAGAGAGAAGGGGGAGAGGCAGAGAGAATCTAAGAGAGAGACTTGAATGGCAGATATACTCACACCAGAAGAGATCATAATCACAGAAGCTTTGAAAACACATGCTTTAATCTGCTATATGAATAATATTGACATACACAATTCCTGAAAAGTTGTATTTAGAATCAGAATTTTATGCATTGGACAATTTTCCCATCACAGTTTCAGAGAGATGTACATTTTAAGTACAGAGCAAATGATTAAAAATGTGTGGAGAAATCTATAAATTTAAAAATCTATAAATATGAATATTTCAGATGTAAGCTTTTTTAAAATTACAAACTAAGAATAACTTGGTTGATCAAAACTGTCAAAAACAAAGGGGGATGGGGACCTTTGTCTTCAGAATGTCAGTGGTAAAAGGCAAAAAAGGCTGAGGAATAAAGGAAATTAGAGACATGGCTGAGTGTAATGCCCAACCCTAGAATGGGTCTTGAACTAGAAGGAGAAACATGCTATCAACATGCTGTTGTTGGGTCAATGACGAAACTGGAATACAAATGGGAGGTAAAAGTACCATGTGTGTTATACTTAGTGAGGTTGATAATGATGCCATTGTTGTATAAGAGGATACCTCTCCTTATTCATGGGAATAGGTCTCCCTTCAAACGATTCAGAAAAAAAATGTCTGTGCTTAATTATATTATACCATGTAGAATAAGAACAAATACAGCAAATGGGGTATGCTGTTAACAGTAGACAGATCTGTTTCATAGCAAAAGGTATTTGAGTGTTCTTTGTCCTATTTTAATTCCTGAAGCTATTCTACAAACTTGAAATTATTTCCAAATAAAAAGATAAATAACTTTAAATGTGAACTTGAAACACTTGTCCACTTTGATAGAGGTATTTTTAGCTTGTAAAACCAAAAAATAAAATATAACTGTAACTTACAAAAAAAAAACCCTTTGGGAAACTTCTGCTGGAAAAATAGATTTATTGTGAATCTGAACTATGCACCCTCTGCTTTTCTTATTGAAACAAACATTGTTGTAACCTGCCCCCCCCATACAGAGAGTACAGAATGGGGATGTGGCAGGGTCAGGGGGGAGGGACAGAAAGAAGGAGGGAGAGAACTTTAAGCAGGCCCCAAGCTTAGTGAGGAGCCGAAGGTAGGGTTTGATCCCATGATGCCAAGGTCATGACCTGAGCCAAAATCAAGAGTCGAGACGCCTAACCAACTGAGCTACCCAGACACCCCATGTAACCTGCTTTTTAAAGAGTTGAGGTTTCTTGTGGTCCTAGGTGCCACGTGCAACAGGGCAGGTGGTGTGTATAGATATTCACCACCTGCCCCAAATTGTAAGTGACTTTCATATATCATGTGTTATATGTTATAGTGTTCGGTTAGGCCTTTGTTGTGGTCAACAAACAGTTGAATTTTAAAAGAAGGAAAAGCTAGGAAAACAAATGGATTCAGCAAGTATTTACTGTGTGCTTCTGTGTGCCCACCTCTTTTCCAGGCAGTGAACAAAACAAAGTCCGGCCCTCAGGGAACTTAACTCTACTACAATAATTAATCTAGAGTGACTCTAGTCTCTCTATTCTAGTAATTACTTCTTCAGTAATTAACCTCGGACTCAAATTCTCAAGTGTGCCCTGAAGTCCCCTTAAATATGTCAGCCTCATTTTAAACTTCCTTCATTAAAATATTTTGTATTGCCTTTACCACACTAGAAGAGGTTGGTTTTTGTAGTCCTTGTCCTTAAAAACTGAACTGTTGAGTCAAGTAAGTTAGGGCTCTTGACCCCTGTATTTTGGGTTCTTGCTGGCCTTAGGGACATTGTTTTTGAGCCCTGTGGCAGCGCCAGATGAATTGAAGTAGCTTCTGGCCCCCTGAAGTCTTTCTGACCCCTTTTCCTCATCAGGGGCTGAGGCAGTGCAGCCTGGCTCAGGGCCCTTACGGGCTCTGTCTTGGGGTAAACATTGTCCATGGGCTTAGCCCGCCTGTGCTCTGGAAGTGTTGGCATAGTCAGCTCCTGTGGTGCTTCTGGGCACCCCTGCTCCCTTTCCCTTTTTGTGAAGCCACTCAGCAGCCCTCCGTAGGTGACTGGAATGAAGTGGGCTCATTTTCCTATTTAAAAATAACCTCAGCAGCTGTGGGTTCAAGTCTCCCAGTCACGGGGATGACCTCTGTGCCACTGCCGGGACTTCCAGTTGTCATGCCTCTGGGGGTGACAGCAGGGTGAATGTTGGAACTGGGGTTCTGGAAGCCACCAGCCATATTCCTTTTTTTTTTTTTTTTTTTTTTTTTTACAGATGGGCCTGATTGATCTGAGGCAGTGATGCTCTTGCTCCGTTTTCACTTGATTGAGTTTAGCCCTTTACAGAAAGGTGAAGGGACTCCTGAAACAGGCGTTCCCATGGCTTCATCCCGCAGCCGAGTTTAGTTCCCCCAGACCTGCTCCCCCTCATCTTGTGCTGGGCTGGTGTCTGTTGAGACCCCTGTTTTGTTTTGTTTTTAAAAGACGTTAAGTAACAAATTTCTAAAAATGCGAACAGAAAATTTACTATTTTAAGTATTTAAAAAAGAGATTTACCCATTATTTTTTAGAGAGAGAGAGAGCGCGTGAGCACACGTACACACGTGCGCACATGTGTGGGGGAGTTGGGAGAGGGGGAGAGGGAGAGAGAGACTCTCAAGCAGACTCCCTGCTGAGGGCAGAGGCTAACATTGGGTTTGATCTCATGACCCCAGCAGAAATCCAGAGTTGGAAGCCCAACCAACTAAGCCACCCAGATGCCCCCCATTTTAACTCTTTTTAAAAAAAGATTTTATTCATTTATTTATTTGAGAGAGATCAAGCGAGCACATGTGCGTAAGTGCAGTGGGAGGGGCAGAGGGAGAGGACAAGTCGCGCCTCTGTTGAGCATGGAGTCCAACGCAGGGCTCTGTCTTAGGACCCTGAGATCATGACCTGAACTAAAGGAAATCAAGAGTTGGTTGCTTAATGGACTCAGCCACCCAGGTGCCCCCATTTAAACCATTTTTAAGTGTGTAGTTAAGTGGCAGTAAGTACATCCACATCATTATATAACCATCACCACCATCCATCTCCAGAACTTTCTCATCTTCCCAAACTGGAACTCTGTCTCACAACCTCCCCACTTTCCCCTCCTCCTAGCCCCTGGCAACCCCCATTCTACTTTCTCCATGAGTCTGACTACTCTAGGTCCCTCATAGAAGTGGAATCATACAGTATTTGTCTTTTCATGCCTGGCTTATCTAAGCATTGGGGTTCATCCGTGTTGTATCCTGTGTCAGAACTTCCTACTCTTTGAAGGCTGAATAAAATCCCATTGCACGTGTATACTGCATTTGGCTTGACCAGTCATCCATTCATAGACGCTGAATTGCTTCTGCCTTTTCGCTATTGCGAATAATGTGGCTATGAACACAGGTGTGCAAATATCTATTCAAGTCTCTGCCTTCAGTTCTTTTGGACCTATACCTAGAAGTGGCATTATGGGATTGTGCAGGAATTCTGTATTTAATTTTTGAGGAGACTCTTGATTTTTGCATCTGATTCTCAGTTTCTTCTGGCCTCTGTGGACTTGACTGAATGGCTAGGACTGTACTCAGTTTGCTGGGGCTGTGGCCCTGGTCCTGGGTCCCCAGCTTCCTGAATACTCTCAGCCTAACTCTTTCCATTAGGGTTGAGACCTTTTTCTCTTCCCATTAGGGTTGAGTGGAGAATTGAAGAGAACTTAAGTTTGTTTAGAGGTGCATTGCAATTCATTAAAAAAAAAAAGGCAAAACAAGAACTAGAATTTGAGTTGGGCATTTTCAGGTTTACTGTTGTTTGTTTTGGATTTCATATGTTTGTTTTTCACAGTTAAAATATGGAATGGAATGCTTAAGGTGAATTTAGTTTTGGTAGATTTTTCTACATGTTATCAATTACATTTTTATCAAATTTTCTTTCAGTGTTGTTGGGGAAGGATAGGACTATTAGGAGGTAGAAAAGGAGAGAGATCTTTTTCTTACTTGTATGACTGTGGACCTTAGTTTGCTCTTCTGTAAAATGGAGCTAAGACTACTAACATAAGTTTTGTAATTATGATAGTAATTAGCAAAACAAACAACAAAAAAGGACCTACAGTACTAGGATGGTGCTTGGTAGCCACAGTGCTTAGCTAATATTAGTCTTTCCTCCCCTTGTTATCCTGGAATAATTGGGAGTTGTAAGTGAGGGTGTGTGGTTGTCCTCACTTTTGAAGGATGAAACAGCATCAGTGGGAAGAACCTGGGGTATGATTCAGGAGCCGGACTATAGTCTCTCATATGCAGTTAATTCCCGATGGTGTGTGAGCTCTGAGACATCTATCCAACCTCCTTGAGGCTCAGATTCCTCACTTGTCCAATGAGCAGGTTGGTCCCTCTTATCTCTGTAGTTCCTTGTGGTTCTAAAGGTCAGTGATTTCAAAGCATTCTGTTTGTGTCTAGTCGTTGTCATCATCTTTTAAAAATTGAGATAGAATTGACATATAACATGATACTAGTTTCAGGTATACAACCTAGTGGCTTAATATATGTATATATTGTGAAATGATCACCACAATAAGTCTAGTTAACGTCCATCACTGTACATAGTTACAAATTCATTTTTCTTGTGACAGAACTTTTACGATTTACCCTTTCAACTTTCAAATGTATAGTACAGTATTATTATTTGTACTATTTTTTCTTTCTTTCTTTTTTTTTTTTTTTTTTTGAGAGAGTGTGTGTGCAGAAAAGGGCAGAGGGAGAGAGAGAATCTTAAGCGGACTCCACCCTCAGTGCGTACCCTGACACAGGGCTTGATCTCACAATCCTGAGGTCATGACCTGAGCTGAAATCAAGAGTCAGACACTTAACTGACTGAGCCACCCAAGTGCCCCTACAATATAGTATTATACACTATAGGTATTGTGCTGTACAGTATATCCCTAGGACTTACTTATTTTATAACTGGAGGGTTGCACATTTTGGCCCCCTTCACCCATTTGCCACCCCCACTCCCCATCTCCTGCTGAGTCTTCTTCTGACTTCAGAGTTCTTTCTTTTCTACATAGTCAAGCCTTGTCCATAGCTGGTGGACACATCCCTTCTGTGGTGTGTGAAGTGAGCTGAGAATTTCTGGCATTTCAAGATCTGCTTCTTTAGGGGCAGGTTGGGTCTAAGACTTACTATTCTCAGCTTGGGTGCCAAGTCTCTGGCTCTTGCCCAGAATTCCAAGTACCTCTGAGGAATAAACCCTCAAGTTCCTGTGTCTCTGGGGTTAGTCACATCTAGTAAGTGAATAGGGAGAGTCCTTCTAATCTTAGAGGGGAGAGGAAGCAAAGGGGAGGAGGAGAAATAGTGAAGCTGCTCAGAAATAGTGAAGCTGTCTCCAGAGAATTAAATAGGAAATCTCTCTTGCCCTGCCCGCCTTGAGACTTGGTCATTGTCTACAACTGACTTTGTCTTTATTACTTACAGTTGTCAGTCTTCATTTTCTCCAAGAAAGAACAGGCAAGTTGTAATGCCTTTTTCTTCCAGACTTCCTATTTTTAAAAAAAATTACTGCTTATTACTCTGCAATAATAATACAACATTTTTGCATATTGTATTGTACTTTTCATAGTGTTTTCATCTACTTTATCTCATTTAATCCGTATGTGAAGATTTGTCTAGGCCACTTGTTGTCTCATTTGGCAAACTGAGGTTGGTATAGCCATCTGATTTGTCAGACTGTTGATTACAGAGCCCTGGCGCTTTTTCTTTCTATAATGCTGGTAAGTCAGTAACACTCAACAAGTAGTCATGGAAAGTCTGTATGTGTACAGCAGAGATGCTTGTGGTAGACAGTTCTTACCTTCAAGACATTATAACCTAATAGAGTCTAAAGGGGAAGAGGACGGGGTTCAAATTTTCACCTCTAATTAATGAACTACCGTAGTTAATTAATGCCAACAATTAAAATGTCTGATGGATGAAGGAAGAGTTGCAAACTCAAATGAGGTTTTGGGATATCTCTGAATTTAACATATGTATTTTGGTTACTCTGCCTGACCTTGGTATTAGGGAAAGGTGACAGTTTTTATTTTTAAAAGAAAAAAATTTTAAAGATTTTATATATCTATTTGACAGAGAGAGAGAGAGAGCGGTCGAGAGCACAAGTAGGGGAGTGGTAGGGAGAGGGAAAAGCATTCTCCCTGCTGAGAAGAGAGCCGGATGCAGGACTCAATCCTGGGACTCTGGGATCATGGCCTGAGCCAAAGGCAGATGCTGAACTGCTTTAGCCACCCAATTGCCCCAAGGAAAAAAAAATTTAGGTGACAGTTTTTAAACAATGCCTTTAGATATCCCTAAACCTCTGGGCTCCATATCAGTGTTATACCATAAAAGCTGCTGTACCTCGTATCTGCAAGCTAGTTCACACAATTATTAGGTGTAAAAAGACAGGAAACATTGCCTGACATGATTTATTTCTGATCTTGGGGGCTTGTGGTTTTGGTTGCTTTTTTTCAGAGGATTACTGGAAGTAAAGGCAGGACGTTTTTGAAACAGAAATAAGGATTTTAAAAATAAATGAAATTCTAATAGATTAGAATCTGCCTTGCTTTGTGAAAATAAAACTTCTGCGAAGAAGCTTTTTTTTTTTTTTTTAAATCTCTATTTTCTCAGGTTTCTGACTTAGCAGGAGATTCGTAAATACGTAAAAGTGCTGTTACTCAGATCTGGATACGTAAGACATGGAAAATGGGATATTTCCTACAATTTTTTTTAACTGCTCATTTTGTCTCCTCTTGAGAGGGAGTGGCTGTGAATAGCAGGTTCAGGAATGTGGGAGTCTGTTTTCAGAATTTGAACCCTGGCCCTGGGCGCCCCGTGGGCTCCAGAGGTGCTGGGTTGCCGACTAATCTTGTTGGCTGTTGGACAGAGAAGTGGCCGGAAGGCCGCTTGATTGTTTTGGATGGTGAATGCATCTGTCATGGGAGACCACTTGTTTTTTAAACAGGCATAAAAATATCATTTGCTAAGAGGAAATTAATTCACGCACAAATGTCATGAATGCATTCCTTGGTGATCTGTATTGTGTATCTGTGAGATGGTTTGTGTACTAAAGAGCTTGGCTCAGTTGATGACGTGTGGGCTCTGAATCTCTGCTCCCAAGCCCATTTAGGGGAGTACTTGTCCTGTTCTGCTGTGGGGGAAGTCCTGCCATGTCTCCAATGGCTTTGAAGAATAATTTTGCCTGCTTGGCCTTCTGCCTTTCATGACTCTCTGATTGTAGGATTTTCTTTTCCTTTTTTTTTTTTTTTTCCCAGCTTCCTAAGTAATAGTCTGCAACTACTGCTGGCAGCTGGTAGACCTGGGCTGTGTACCAAAAAAAAAAAAAAAAAAAAAAAAAAAAGACCACATCCTCAAATTCAGTGTTGCTTTTAGTGAATTCTCTTGGGGACTAACCCTTGCTCACCTTCTGTCAGCTGAGAGTTTACTTAAAACCCTTGCCAAATCTGTTCTTTCCCCTTCAGCCAACTGAATGTATATTGAATTATCATGACGTTTTCCCTTAAATTAGAAGAGTTGTGTGTTAGCATGAGACTTCTGGATTTGGGGGATGGGAATGTGGTAGTTTTTAAATCTTGGTTAGCCTGCAGACAACCCTTTTGGGACTCTATAGCAATTATTTTTTAGGGAATTTGAAAGCATTTCTCATAGAGCCTTGGAATATCAAATAAACTTTCCTTGGACCCAACTGCACTTAATATTACGTAATGATGAAAGTACTTTCTTAAATGTATGTAAAGAAAGGAAAAAAGATTTGAGTTATTCTATTGTTGGAGATTACTTTAGAGGGAATCCTCTGCTTCCTCTCTCTTGCTGTTTCTGGCAGCCTCTGACTGTAAGGTGCTGTGTGGAGATGTGGCCAGTGGCTGTGGGAGAAATGTGTTCTCTGGCCTGTGGAGGAGTCCATGAACACTTCACCAAATCTAAACAACTAGTTGTCTGTTAAAGTAATGAGTCCTCCTTTCATTTATAAGGTAGACTTGTAGCAGTGACACTGTAACACCAGATGGGAAGGGCAGAATGGTCTTTTTTAGGAGAAATGGTTAGAACGACAGCGTGGGAAAAAAAAAAAAAAAAGCTCACAAACACAAAGCTTTCACACCTTTTGAAGGGACCAGAACAAGGTATACACCTTCCCCACTGGCCTTGTGCACTGATTTTGGAGCATGATTGAGATGCTTCCTACATCCAGAGCAGTGGGTCCCAGTGTGGCTCAGAATCACGCCTACTTTGAATCCTGCTGGATTGTAGCTCAGCTTCTTAGCAACAGTTCCAGCCGATCAGCGCTGTGGTGTCACACCGTCTCTTGGCTGTCATGCCTTTGGCTTGTGTGCCCTTTTGTGCATCTGTCAATCTCTGAGTCTCCTGCTCTGTTCCATGTGTTTGCAAGGCCTTGACCTTCAGTGTTCTGGTGAACATAGGTGCCGCCTTGACATTCTGCTGCACCTCTCACTTTTCATTTGCTGCAGCTCACATGCCCACATTACACTGCTGCTGGGCCTGATATTTTGTCCAACACACACCACAGTGCAAGTCTGTATTCCTGGCTGTGGCAAAACACATTTTACACTCCGACCAACATTTGGCATCACCGTGAAGGGCTTGCAGCGTGGTGATGTGAGCTGTGCACTGGTGAGAACACTGCTGGGCCGAGCTTCCAAATTTGGGGATATGGTTTTGTTTTAAAAAGTTATTTTATTTTTTAAAGATTTGTTTATTTATTAAAGAGAGAGAGCAGGGGCAGGGAGATGCAGACTCTCTGTTGAGCAGGGAGCCTGATGCAGGGCTCCATCTTAGGACCCTGGGACCTGAACTGAAGGCAGAGGCTTGACCGACTAAGCCACCCAGGCGCCCCTAAAAAAGTTATTCTAAGGTCTTTAACAGGGATGCCTGGGTGGCTCAGTCAGTTCAGTTTCAGCCTTCAGCTCAGGTCATGATCCCAGGGTCCTGGGATCAAGCCCCGAAATGGGCTCCCCACTCAGTGTGGAGTCTGCTTCTCTCTCTGCTTCTGCCTTCTGCTCCCCCTGCTTGTGCTCTTTCACTCTCTCTGGCAAATGAATAAAATCTTTAAACAAATAAATAAAGCCTTTAACAGTTGGGCTCCTGACTAGTCTGGAAGTGCATCTTGGCTCCATGTACAGTTTTATGTAATGTGCAATCACAAGAGCTGGCTATCCACTAATCTCTCTGAGCCTCAGGGGTAAGACGATGCCCACTTTTAGCACCAGGAGTCGTTTTTCTTAATGTTTTATTTACTTATATTTTTAGAGAGAGAGCGTGTGTGCGTAGACTTAACAAAACTTAGTCAATATAGTATAAGAAAGATTTCTGGTCTTAATTTCATTCTTTAAATTAGAAAAGAAAACATTAAAAATATTTTATAGTGATGCTTTCTCCCACGATCTTATAAATAAATGCCAATTGTAGAAAATTGGAAAATAAATAGGGAAAAAAAAAAGAAAAACCAAAATCCCACAGTTAACTTTTTTGAATTGATTTTCTAGCTTTATCCATGAATTTTGTTTATATAATTACGCTCATAGGGATATGCAGTCTTGTATCTTTTTTTTTTTTTTTAAAGACTTTATTTATTTTGGGAAAGAGAGAGAGAACACAAGCGGTGGGGTGGGGGGATGGAGACTCAGGCTCCCTGCTGAGCAGGAAGCCTGATGCGGGGTCTCGATCCCAGGACCCTGGGACCATGTCCTGAGCCGAAGGCAGATGCTGAACTGACTGAGCCACCCAGGCGCCCTGTATCTTGTTTTTTACTTCACAGAATAATAGCACTAGAAAATGTCACAACATATTTTCTGTATTTGTATGATTTAGTCAGCCTCCTTCCAGAGTTGTGCACTGACACCTACTTCCTATGCTTGCCCCTGCCACGCCATCCCCTCCAGGCTGTCTGCAGGACATGACTGCCGTGGATTCGCACCAGCCTCGTCATTTTGAGGCATGTGCTCATTCTTGGTTCCTTAGTTCAGGGCCATCTGTGAATGGGACCCTCATGTTTTGGATGAGGAACTGAAGACTAGAGAGGTGGCCTGTGTCACTGCTCATGTCCTAACTTTTACTGACACTCAATACTATACTGTGCCAAGCTGTGAAAACAATGACTTGCTCACGGTCGATTGATAAGTGAATAAATAACACTCTGTTTTTCCACCTCATGGCCCTCTCACAAGGGGATGGTTAGGAGGCCCGTGTGGATTCTTCCCAAGGATGGGTGCTTAAAAAATACGTAGGTATTGATGAATTGGGCCCCTGTTCTAGTTGGGTAGTCCTCAGCACACATCCTACCTGTCACTAGGATTGTTTTTCCCATCTTTTAAGATGTGATTGTGTCTTGTAATCATTGTCTTGTAATCATTCCCGTTCATTACGTCCTTGGTGGTGACAGTCCTGGATGCCATGGAGAGCTCACATTGCTACCAGTGACTGGATTCTGTGAGTAGTCCTTGCCAGAGACATTATGCCATGCCAGGACAGTATTCATACTTACTTACTCCATATTTTCTCCCTAGCTTTTCTTGTGGGATATGGATTTCACTCCTGAACAGACAGCCTACATTTTGCTTGGTTGAATGAAAGAGTCCAGTAATTGCAGAAATTCAGCCTGGCTTCTGTTGGCCCCACAGTGTAGGGGACATGTTGGCGGTAGGTGCCAGGTATGGACTCCTTTCAGACCCTTCTCTCCCTAAGGACCTGGGAGTGTAGGTGTTGGCTCCCTAGGGGCTCTCCCTAAGTTCAGGGGTCTCTGTGATGGCATGGGGTATAGGTATGTAGATGTTTCCTGAGGAAACCTTCTTTTCCCACCAGTGAAGTAACTGCCCCAGGGCTATGCCTGCCCACCTTCCAAGGATTCCTCATTTAGCAAGTAGCCTGCTAGTGCCACGGGCCTGTGTTGCCATTCTGTTCTCCCTGCTGAGTTGGTCTGCTCAGAAGCACAGGCTGTTAGGGATGCCTGGGTGGCTCAGTCGGTTAAGCATCTGACTTTGGCTCTGGTCATGATCTTGGGGTCCGGGAATTGAGCCCCGTTTTTGGGCTCCCCACTCAGCGGGGTGTCTGCTTCTCCTGCCCCTCCCCCACTTAAGAGTGCATGCTTTCCCTTTCAAATGAATAAATAAAATCTTAAAAAAAAAAAAAAAGCACAGACTGTTAGTCTAAGTGTTGGAGGTAAGAGATGCTAGTTTGGGGACAACTTCCCTGTGTGTGAGTCCTGACTCCTCCTCCACTCATTTTGCTGTGTGACCTTGTACCAGCTACATAATCTCTCTGAGCCTCAAGGGGTAAGACCATGCCCACCTTTAGCATAGAGAGTCGTTTTTTCTTAATGTTTTATTTATTTATATTTTTATATTTTTAATTTTTTTAAAGATTTATTTATTTGACACACAGAGAGAGATCACAAGTGGGCAGGCAGAGAGAGAGGAGGAAGCCGACTCCCTGCTGAGCAGAGAGCCCAATGCAGGGCTGGAATTCAGGACTCTGAGATTATGACCTGAGCCAAAGGCAGAGGCCTAACCCACTGAGCCACCCAGGTGCCCCTGTTTATATTTTTAGAGTGAGCGTGTGCACACATGTATTGGGAAGGGGAAGGGCAGAGAGACAGGGAGAGTCTTAAGCTGGCTCCATGTGGGGCTTGATCTCACCACCCTGAGATCGTGACCTGAGCCAAAATCAAGAGCCCACGCCTCACCGAGCCACCCAGGCGCCCTAGCAGAGAGAGTCTTAAACAGACGCGAGGTGTGGGAAGAGCTTGTTGCAGTCCCTGGCACGTGCTGTCTGTGTGATAGGTGTTAGCTGATGATGGTAGGAACAATATCCACAGCGTGGGGGTGGGGAAGGAGGGTGGGGGGGACTGAAATGGCTTGTGTACACATAGGCATGGGTGATAACAATGTTATGAAGGATAGACTGTGGTATTGCTTTGTACTTTTTCAGTAACATTCTTTGGAAGTGTTTTTCTCTGACTTTGTCTTTCCTCTCCAAAGAGCCCCTTGGTGATTTGAGATGCTTTGCTGTTTTCCGTCAGGGGAGATGGAGGTTTGCTCTGTCATAGACTCTGTTAGCTGAGGCTGGTCAGTATTGTCATGTGACTTCTAAGTTCAGTATTTCTGGGCTGCTAAATTTCAGAAAGGCTAAGAAGTTAAAAAAAAAAACTAAAAGCCCTTTAATGGATTGCTAGCGTTTCTCTGTAATAATAGGAATCGGGGGCCGCCTAGGTGGCAAAGTCGGTTGAGCATCTGACTCTTGATTTCGGCTCAGGGTCATGAAGATCGAGCCCTGTGTGGGGTTCTGCTCTCAGTGTGGAGTCTGCTTGAGATTTTCTCTCCCTTTCCCTCTGTCCCTCCCCCTTGCTCAAGCACACACATTCGTGCTCTCTCTCCCTAAAATAAATAAATAAAATATTAAAAAAAATAATAGGTATCAGCTTCTGAGCTGTAAGGCATAACTACCTCATTCAGAAGCTCTTCCATGTGTACGAGTGTGGGTGTATGTGCACATCCCCTCTGAATGCCTTCTTTCCAAAGGCCTTATGCCCTTAGCCCATACCCTGGTAGAGGGCAGGCTTGTGTTAGGGTCACACATACACCAGCTGTCCACTGTGTCCTTGAGTCTGTCTAGAGCTTTCCCGGGACTTTGTTTCTTATCCAGTGTTTCTGCTGAGATTGGCATTTCTTGCATGGGCCTTCTGTGCTTTTGCATTTAGTTATTTAACTAAGGAGAGTGACAGGTGGTTTCGCCCTACAGGTGGATTGGTTTATGTTTTTTTAAAAATTGAGATATAATTGATATATAACACTGTAGAAGGTGTTCAGTGTGCAGATTTGATACGTTTGTAGATTGCAATATGATTACCACTGAGTGTTAGCTAACTCCTCTATCCTGTCACATAATTATTATTTCTTTTTTGTGGTGGGAACTCTTAAGATCTAGTCTCTTAGCAACTTTGGAGTTTATAATACAGTATTGTGGACTCTAATCACTATGCTGTGCATTAGCTCTCCAGAAATTGTTAGTTGCACGTGTGTATCCTTAAACAGCTCCACAGTTTCCCCACCCTCCAGCCTGTGATAACCACCAATTTACTCTGTTTTTACAGGTTCATTCCTTAAGATTCTATATGTAAGTGATATCATACAGTGTTTGTCTTTCTGTACCTTCTCTCTGTTAGCAAAATGCCCTCAGGTTTCATCCATGTTGCAAATGGTAGGATTTCCTTCTTTCTCTTGGCTGAATAATATTCCAGTGTGTGTGTGTGTGTGTGTGTGTGTGTGTGTGTGTGTGTGTGTTATTCCTTGTCTTTTATCCATTCATCTGTTGATGGTCACTTGGGTTTTTTCCATGTCTTGGCTATTGTGGATTGGTTTATTCTTACCTTCACTTTCTAGTCTCTTTAGCAGCTTCATCAGATAATGAAGGGCCCTGCTTATTGTGCAAATAATAGGCCAGAACCAGTGATTCAGGATCCTGGAGAGTTTTCAGTTACCCCCACCTCAGGCCACACCACATACCTCTTGCATCTCTGGGTTAGGATTTGAACTCTCTCCAGGTGGTTCCATTGCTTAGTCAGGATTGAGAACCCGTGGAGTTACCCATGGCTGATGTTGAGATGTGCAGGACGAGTGGACAGATGCAGATCAGAGCCCAGGAAGGCCTGTTCCTGAGGGTGTATGAGAGATGGTTTGTATTAGGAACAGTGGCTGGGAAGGGTCAGGGTGGCCCTCAGCATGTGTGGGTTTTCATGTCAGCCCTGTCTGGTCTGAGGAGCAGGCTTTTCGATGCCTCTTGCCCCTCCCTCCCCTTAGTGCTGGCTATAGCAGGCGTCAGGGACTCTCCCCGAGCTGTGGGGACAAGCTCCTGAACAAAGGCACAAGGGAGGCCAGGAGCAGCCAGGAGGACAGGAGACCAGGATTCCACACCAGTCCTTTGCTTACTTGGGTTATTTTGCCTGCTTTGTGGAGAGAGACATCTTCAAATACGTTGTCTTGTTTTATCTGGTCCTTACACCATGACCAATGAGGGGGATTATTATCCTCATTTTATAGATAAGAAAACAAGGCTTGAATGGAATGAGTGGTGTGTCAAAACATGGTCGTTGTCCTTTCAGGGACCCTGCAGAAGAATTGTCTGGGTGGAGGCTAGATGGAATAGAAAAAGAATAAAGGGGTTGGCAAGTGTGTTTCACTTTTCTGCAACTTTCAAGGTGAGAGTAGTGAACAGAACCACCAGCTCAAGGGCAAAATAGCAGGGTCAAGAGCCTTACAGAATCTGGAGAAAGATCCTGGGGTGGTGGTTCTCAGTCAGCCTGCACAGCTGAATCACAGAGGAGCCTATGAGAGTGCTGGTGCCTAGGCAGTACCCCAGACCAATTACATCAGACTCCGGGGCCCAGCCCAGGCTTCGGTATTTTGGAATCTCCCCAGGCTACTGTGCACAGAAACCAAAGATTGGAGGAAACACATGACTGACTGATTGATTTTTATATATTATTTAAGAGAGCCAGTGAGGGAGAGGCAGAAGAGGGGAGAGTATCTCAAGCCGACTCCATTCTGAGTGTGGAGCCTGACACGGAGCCTGAGCTCATGACACTGAGATCATGACCTGAGTTGAAACCAAGAGTTGGTTGCTTAACTGACTGAGCCACCCAGGTGCCCTGGGAATGCCTGTTTCAGAGATTCAAAGGGGTCATTACTGCAACTGGGTCCAGTAGGGAAGGAGTCAAGAATATGAATGGAGGGGCTTCTGTCTCTTCTGAGGTCAGCTGGAAGGGAGCAACATGGCAGATGGAGATGGGACATGTGGGTAGAGAGGACATGTGGGCTCTTCAGTCTGTAGGGAGGTAGGGACTAGGGACTGGTGTGAAGGAATGTATGAGTAGCGTGGTTTGTACCCACCTTCCTTGCCTCCCTGTCCCTTCAGGCCAATTGGCTGGAGGGGTCTTCATGTGAGAGGGTCCCGCAGGTTTCTGTGGAGTAGAAAAGGTTTGGACCACTTGCTGGAAGATGCGTGGCCAGCAGCCCTCCACCCCTCTGCACATGAGACCTCCTAAGGGCACTTAGAAATGCCAAGGCCAGGCCCCAACCAGGCCCATAGGACTGGAGTCTCTGGGCGGGGCCGGGGGGCCTGGCCATCTGCCAGGAGCTTTGAGACCCCTCTGCCCCACCACACTGAAGTGGGTCCAGTCCTCACCTAAGCATGACTCTGTGACCAGTCGGAACCACGTTAACTGTAACTTTGGCTATTTAAGGAACTTCTTTAAATAAGCATTTTGTTCATGTTGATCACGAGGAAGTTATCAGGAGCACACTCTCCAGCTTCTGTGTAGGGGGCTCTCTCCCCTACCTCCCCATACATGTAAACTCCAAGGTGTTCACTCTTCTAAAGGCTTAAGAAATGTTTTTTCCTCTAAGCAACTGCCGTTGACTTCGAATGAATGGGTGCCTCTTCCCTGAATTTGTCTTTTCCTATACTTAGATTATTGACAAGCCAGGGCAATAGGTAAAATAATGTTAACAATTAGGGCTTGGTTATGCAATCCGCTTTGGGTCCAGAAAGACGGTTGTATCTTGTACGTTGGAAGCTCTCGCCCTCTTTGTGTGCATGTACACGGACCGTTAGGTCTCCCTGAGTGGGGCCATGCATTAGTTTTCTAGGGCTGTCGTAACAAAGAACCACAAACTTATTGCGTAAAACAAGGGGACAATAGTTCTGGGGTCTGTAAGTTCCAAATCAGGAAGTTAGCAAGCCATACTCCCTGACGTCTGTAATAGAATCCTTTCTTGGGGTGCCTGGGTGGCTCAGAGGGTTAAAGCCTCTGCCTTTGGCTCACGTCATGATCCCAGGGTCCTGGGATCTAGCCCCGCATCGGGTTCTCTGCTCAGCAGGGAGCCTGCTTCCTCCTCTCTCTCTGCCTACTTGTGATCTCTGTCTGTCAAATAAATAAAATCTTAAAAAAAAAAAAGCTCATATTAAAAAAAAAAAAAAGAATCCTTTCTTGCCTCTTCCTTGCTTCTGGTGATAGCTGGAAGTCTTTGAGAGTCCTTGCAGCTGTACAGCTCCAATCTCTGCCTTCAGTGGCACATGGAATTCTCCCTGAGTGTCTGTCTTCACATGGCTGTCTTCTCATGTGGACACTAGTTAGATTATCCCAGTATGACCTCATTTTAACTAATGACATCTGCAGAGACCTGATTTCCAAGTCAGGTCACATCGTGAGGATCTGGGGGTTAGGATTTCGGCATTTTTTGCGGGGAGGGCACAACTCAGTCTGTACCAGGTGTGTGGCCCAGGGACTCTGCACATGTTTCAAGATCCATGCAAACCTCACCAGACATAGGAGGAAACAGAGAGTAGTGGAGGTGAGGACATTTATCTAAGCCACACAGCTAATAAGGGACAGAGGTGAGATTTGAACCCAGGACTTTGCGACTCCTAGATATATGATTTCCCTATTTTAGATCAACTGAGGGTTCTTTGGCGCTTCCTTTGGAATGGAGTCCATGAGTCTTCTGGGTCTTCTCAGGGTGTTGGAGACATTACTCAGTTCTGGGAGACCAGCTGAGTACTAAGATATTACTTTGTGACCCACTTCACCTTTCTCAGTGAAATAAATATCACCCATTTGCCAGGAGGAAGCATAGAAATATGAAGTTAGTTTGATTTGTTGATCCGGTGGGATTGAATGGGGATTTTTCTTGTATTTATTTTTACTCCTACTCTTACTGCTCTAACAACTTAAAATCCTCTTAAATGATATAAAGAGAAGCCTTTTAGGTCTTGGCTAACCAACATCCTGCTGAAAGTTGCTGGTCTCTTGGGATCCTCCTATGCCCTCAGCCTTATATGATAAGGACTTAGCCTGGTTTCTGCTGGTGGCCAGCCTCTCCAGTGCAAATGTGCTCTGAACAGAAGCACTGGGGCCAGAGATGTCCCGGTTCCACCATTACCATGGGGCGGATGTCTGCATAATAAATGTCAGAGCGTTTGGCCAACCCTGCACTGGCGTGTTGCAGGGATCCAGAGTCTTGAAGGCTGCAGCAACTTTTCCTAAGTGAGGAAGGTGTTGAACAGTCAGATTTCAAGATCAGAATTCCCCATAGAAAACGCCTATAATAAAGAGTCGTCCATGAGTCTGAGAAAGTAAATTACAGCTGCTAGGGCTTCTCCTTTCGATCTTATTAAATTTTAATTTTATTTGATTTTTTTCCCTAATTACTGGCTCCATGTTTGCTTTTCCCCACCAGCTTTCAGCCCATGGACATTGGTAGATGGGCATCTCGGATTCAGAAAGAAGTCTTTTCTAAAGGGCTAGGTGGCCACTGTTCCCATGGTGTATGATGGCTGTATAAACAGGGACAAGCTGTCATTTTATCCTCTGTCCCTTTCTTTCCCAATTCTGCCTTGGACCCTATCATGACCCGCACATGCCTAAGCCCTGTACCAAGGCTTTCTTAGGACCTGAAGATGGCAACAGGTTCTGTGAGATGTACGGACTGGTGGCTTGTTACAGACCGGGTCTACAGTAGCGTCACCTGATAGGGAAGACAGACCATCGGCCATAGGAGTAAATCCACTTCCCTTATTTCCATGGGATTAGAACACCTGTTTTGGGGGGAGATAGGATGTTCTCCTTCTTCTCTAGCTTGCCTTGTTGTCCTTTTTCTGCCTTTCCTGATGTGTCTGATCCTCTAGAAAGGAGGGGGGGCTCAGCATTTCAGAGTAGTATTTAGGACAGGGTGAGACTTCCATGCTGTGTACTTTCTTCTAACAGCAAAACAAAACAAAAAAATAAGAAAATCTGTTTCATCCCTGAGATAAATTTAGTTACTGAAACATTTACCTCCTGCCTGGTCTAAGACAAGATTAGTGGAGTTCTGTAACAGAACTGTGCAATTGTCGATTTGTTGCAAGTCTCTGAAAGGGTGACAGATGGCAGACTCTGAGTAATCGAATTTCAGGATCAGAATCCACAGCGAACAAAACTCCAGCTACTTGCAGCATATGAAAAAATAATTTCTTCAAGTGAATTTAAAGAGCCGTGATCTTTGATTTTATTTTACTCAGAGGATTTATTAAGCAAATACTTATTAAAGTCACACCAGGAGCCAGGGATGGCCAGTGTCGGGACTAATAAAGGATCCCTTGCCTTTCCCCCCTGGTACGTGCATTTAAAGTAAGTGGGTTGAACCTCTGCCTTCAGCTCCTGTCATGATCCCAGAGTCCTGGGATCGAGCCCCACATCGGGCTCTCTGCTTGGCGGGGAGCCTGCTTCCCCCTTTCTCTCTGCCTGCCTCTCTGCCTACTTGTGATCTCTTACAAATAAATAAATAAAATCCTTAAAAAAAAAAAAAAGAAACTTGTGTAGGTTATAAACATCTAACATTGAGTAATAGCAAGCTAGGTGTAACTTGATGCCTAAAAAGACTTGTTCTCAAGGACAGAAACGTTGAAACCAAAGTCAGAAGTATGGGCCTTATGGCAAGGTAATAAAGGATATTGTAAACAATTGTGTCAAATAGTGGTGTGCTACACTTGACCTCTTTTGGTATACCTGCATACTCTCAAGATGAATGGAACCCAGGGTGGCCTCACTGGCTACAGTTTAGAAACAATGACAAGACTTTACTTTTAGGGAAGGGTTAATCAAACTACAGTGTGCCTGGCACGTAGTTCACTAAAAGTGTCTTAAAAATTGCCTCTGAGTTGCTCTAGTGAAATGCATGTAGTTTGGTAAGCCTGATGAAACAGGCAGACTCATCCCTTTTAAGACTTGTTTGCACTTTTAAGGCTCCCCAGGGAGCTCTTTCCATTCCAGGACCTGGAATCCAGCAAAGTACTATCTTTCATTTTGAACTTGAGTCTATGGAAATGTCTTGCTTCAGTGACCCTTTTGACTCTCATATTGATTTCCATTTTGCAAAGGAGGTACTGTTGCCTTCCCTTACTTATTTATTTTTCTGCAATCCTTGAACGCCTCTAAGGTCCATTTCCTGCCTTTAAGTATGTACAGGGCCATTAAACACCAGTGTGGTTGGGGAGGTGGGGGCGGAATTGTGACTGTAACAGCAGAAGGTGCTATCAGGCAGCAGGCCGCGTTTAATGAAATTTGGCTGGGAAACTGGTCTGTGCACCACTTACGAGTCTTGTCGAACAAGTTTGACAACCTTCCTCTAACTGTTTCTGAGCACGAAGGGGACAGTTCTTTGGACTTCATGCTCAGCCTTGTTTTTCACTTCCAATCTTCAATATGCCCAGTGTGGGAACCAAATAGTCTTTATCTGTGACTAATTAGAAATGAGGCCAAAAGGGCATATGTCAAGGGTTATTGTCAGGTGGTAAGATGTGAGACAAATGTTCTTTTTTGTGGTTTTATATAGTTCAAAATGTGTGTTTATTTGGTAATAAAGGAAAAAAACCCAGATTGCTTTAGAAGGGGACATTGAGATTAAACTTCATTATTTTAGGGAAGATGTTTGGAAAAGGTACTTTTATTTTTTAAGATTTATTTATTTATTAGAGAGAGGGAGAGAGAGAATGAGCAAGAGGAGAAGCAGAAGCAACCACCATTCCATTCTCCACTTCCACGGGTCTCACTATTTGAGATTCGTCATGTCATATAAGTGGTATTATGTAGCATTTATCCTTCTGTGACTGGCTTATTTTGCTTAACCCAAGTCCTGGAGGTTTACCCACATTGTTGAAAATGCCAGGATTTCCTTCCCTTTTAAGGTACTGACACTCATTTTCATCCTGTACCTTCCTCACTTAGATTCCAGGAACCTCCAACATGAAGACTAGAACCATCCCCTAATCCATGAAGTCTAGAAAAACAAGTCAAAAAATCATGTTATACTGACCCTGGGCCAATCAAACTTAACAGTAGCAGCTACACTCCCTTGCCAGTTTCTGCTACTTCAAAACAATCAAAATCCTTCGGCAAAACATCTCTGAACTCTCAATTTTGTTGAGAAACTGTCTGCTTGGGTCAAGTCTTCAAACAGCCTGGTGTACTCTGGTAACATGACCTGAGCTGAAGGCAGATGCTTAACTGAGTCACCCAGGTGCCCCTGGAAAAGATGTTCTTTACAACCGGTTCTCTTAATGTGATTTTGGGAGTATAGGTAATAATGCCTGCTGGGCTTGTTAAACACATGTTGTCAAAGGTGATAAATTATTACTTCTCAAACTAGAAGTCTGCTGTAGAAGTCCATAGGTACCAGAGTACACCATGCTGTTTAAAGACTTGACCCAAGCAGACAGTTTCTCAACAAAATTGAGAGTTCAGAGATGTTTTGCCGAAGGATTTTGATTGTTTTGAAGTAGCAGAAACTGGCAAGGGAGTATAGCTGCTACTGTTACGTTTGATTGGCCCAGGGTCAGTATAACATGATTTTTTGACTTGTTTTTCTAGACTTCATGGATTAGGGGATGGTTCTAGTCTTCATGTTGGAGGTTCCTGGAATCTAAGTGAGGAAGGTACAGGATGAAAATGAGTGTCAGTACCTTAAAAGGGAAGGAAATCCTGGCATTTTCAACAATGTGGGTAAACCTCCAGGACTTGGGTTAAGCAAAATAAGCCAGTCACAGAAGGATAAATGCTACATAATACCACTTATATGACATGACGAATCTCAAATAGTGAGACCCGTGGAAGTGGAGAATGGAATGGTGGTTGCCAGGGGCTGGGGGAGCAGAGAATGGGGAGGAATGAGTCAGGTGGTACCAAGTTTCAGTTATACAAGATAAGCCTGTCCTAGGGATCCACTTTACAGCATAATGCCTGTAGTTAACAATCTTGTGTACTTAAATGTTTGCTAAGAGGGTAGATCTTATGTTAGATGTTCTTATCACAATGTAATATATTAATAAGAGGGTGGGAGGAAGCTTTTGGAGGTGATGGACATGTTTATGGCATAGACTGTGGTGATGGTTTCATGGGTATGTACTTATCTTCAAACTCATATATTAATTATGTTTACCTTTTTGTATGTCAAAAAGAAAGGGTGACAGGTATCTGAAAAGAGCTAAACAGGCTAGAACCTTCAGGATGGTTCTATAGCCTTTGGGAAAGACCAAAAATGACATGTCAGTGTCCAGGGAAGCGATCTGAGCAACCCTGAATTGTGGTGGGCTTGGAAGTATAGAGGTAGAGCAGGCATTCATTCTTCCCAGATGCCTCTGGTGGCCAACATTTCCTTTGGAGATGGTATCAGGTCTTAAAGTCAACCTCTTTGTTGATTCTTGTTTTTTTCTTTTTTTTTTTTTTTTGCCCCTGACCTTTCATTTTCTTCCCAGATGCTCCTGGTGGCCCGCATTTCATTTGGAGATGATATCAGGTCTTAATGTCCACCTCTTTGTTGATTATTATTTTTTTGCCTCTTACCTTTCATTTTATAGCCTTGAATAATTCCTGTACCATAAGAATTTGATCCTAATTGCTTTACATAACCATCATGCCAGAAGACCAGATAAATGTGGGTCAAGTGGATGGAAATGCTGGGGAATTTTCAAGATAGTGTTCATTATATCCATAGCAACATGTGTCTGTTAAGGCAGGGCAGTCTCTGTGTTTGGAATGGGCTGTCATGATGGTGTTTTGTGCAGGATTCCTGTTGTCATGCACTTTGAGCATTATGTCACCCCTCTCGGAGGTTCACTATGACAGGATCCTTATGTTTGGTCTGAGCCAAAGCAGGCAGCTTGGTCCCCATCCAAGGATTATTTATGGAGCCACTAGAAGAACGTGTCAGGGTTCAGGAGTGTAGACCCAGAGCACATTTATGTTCAAATGCATTTATGATTCATCAGTTGGGGAACGGAGTTAGGATAAGTTGTTTTTGTATTTATTTTAGGAGCCCAGCTGTGGACATTTGACCATTGGAATTATCTTGCTTTAAAAAAAAAAAATTGTGGTAAAATACACATGACACTAGTCATCTCAACTGTCTTTTTTTTTTTTTTTAAGATTTTTTTTTATTTGAGAGAGCGAGAGAGAGAAAATGGGGGGAGGGGCAGAGGGAAACAGAATCTTAAGTAGACTCTGTGCGGAGCTCGATCTCACAACCCTGAGATCATGACCTGAGCTGAAATCCAGAGTCAGATGCTTAACTGACTGAGCCACCCAGGTGCCCCTCAACTGTTTTTAAGTGACAGTCCAGGGGTATTAAGTGTACAGCTCACATTGTTATGTAACCATGGCCACTGCTCCAGAGCTCTTTTCATCTTGAAAAACTGAAACTCTGTTCCCAGTGAAGAAGTTTCACAGCCTTTGCGTGAAGGCAAAAAGAATTCTGTCTCCCTTGAGTCCAGCATGAACAGGACAGTCAGTCTGCATTGTAATTCCTTCTGGCTGATGAGAGGTTACCACCGTACCGCCATCCTCTCTTGTTTTCCTGAGAAGGCAAAGGGTCATTGTGTATCTGGGATGCAACATACAGGTGGGGCTTGGTGGCTGCCTGTCCTGTTCTCGAGAGCCAGGGCCAGAATCCCTCCCTCACAGTGCCCTTGATGCTCTCCTCTCTGGACCTGACCTTTCCCAGACTCATGTGGATTTGGCTGGCTCACCTGGTCGCTGGGATGGGCACATGGCTGCTGCATTAGCCACTTAGTTACAAAGACGAGCTTATCCCGGGTCCGGCGCTAGAGCTTCCCGCATGACTCACCCTGTGGCTTGGCCCACCGGTCGACCAAACTCTGAAAATAGCGGGAATCATACAGAACACACAGTAAGAGGTATATTGAATTATATAAAATGCTTTGTAAAAAGAAAAACACTCGGAGTCTAGTAATTTGGATTATGAATTTTACTTAGAATAGGTAGAGCTCTCTTGTTGAGAATGCAGATATCCCCAACATTTATCTTCTTCTTTTGAAGATAGTAGAGAGAATTTCATGGGATCTTTTAGGTTATTTATTACTTTTCACAAATAAAAGTTTTTTCCTTTATTCTGAGTCTTTCTTTGCTTTTTTCCCTAACTCTCCAAAACAGCGATAGCAGCCAAACTGAATATGAAGCCAGAGCTCTAGACCAGATTAGTTTCCCACCTGGATTATGGTGCTGAGCCATAGGCGGTGGCGGTGCTGTCACATCATGGCTTCTGTGTAATGATGAGAAGCTCTTTGCTGGAGTAAAAGAATTTTTTTTTGTCATGGGGCTGCTGAGGTCTGTTCTAAGCCCAACGCCATTAGGAGGACCTGCTTTTTTCAGTGCAGGGGGCAAAAGTAGACTGTTTTCTGTTTTCTGACTTTCCTCAAGATGCTTTCCATGGAGGCTTGGGTGTTGCTGTGTTTTAAATGAGTTTTACTATGCGAGGGTGCTCTTGCTGATAGGAGCAGGGCACTTTGTCCCTGCTGCCTGTGGTTAAGGCCCAGGTCCAGCACAGAGGTTGTACAAACCAGCAGGCAGTGGGCAGGCTTCTCTAAGTGTTGCTGTGTGTCCCACGTCAGTAGCTGCCCTTTCGTCTTAAACTTGGTACCACCCATGTGCCCGAGATGCAGCCAGAATGAACGACCGCAGCATTATCACTTAGAAGCAAATTATTCATAGGCCCCTTTGGGGCCCTAATTATAAAACTTGTCACTCGACATCTATCTCAGCCAGAGTTGTTATTCTAATAGCCTAAAAATAGGAGAGTTGCACTTGTGAGCCGCCAGGAGGGTTTTCCTGTAGAGCCAGACAAACCATATGGAGCTGCCGCAGAAGACAGACCAGAGTGCTCCATGGGGGCTGCCCTGCATTTGGGGGGGATTCATTCGCGGAGAGAGAGTGAAGACTTCACCAGTCAGGGCTTGGGAGAGCCAAGTCAGTCTGAATGGAGTTCGAAGTGTGGGTTTGTAGAGGATGGAGCATTTCTGAAAATCATTGTTACTCTGTCTTATACAGCCCTAGACTTGGGGAGAGGAGGCCTGCTTTGGGGCTGGAGCTGGCCAGGGCAAGGGGTTCCTATGGCTCAGAGCCTTAGTGGCTCCATCCCTCACTCCAAAGGTGGCTAAAGGATTAAGAGAAAGTGGACATTATGTATAACTTCAGTAGTTACTCTTTTTAATGAGCCCGAGCTTGGCAAATCTACATTGCCTCAAAGGCATCCGTGTGAGTTAGCTTCAGCTCCCTTATAAAAAGACAAGTAAGTAGGGCTGTGTACACTGTTGTTAGGAGCTATGTGTAAACATTTGCCATATATTTGCTTTATGGATGTGTATATACATATATATGTATATGTTTTTTCTTTCAGGCCCATTTGAAATTTATGGACGTCATACCCTATTTTCTCCTGACTTTGAATGATTTCTTTGCCAAGCTAACCTTTCTCCTTCACCATTCAGCAGAAATTTAAGGGTACTTTTTTCTTCTTGCTTTTTCATTTCTCATTTGGGTTTTCCTGCTGAGAACTCTCACTGACCTGCCTCCTGCTTGTGCGTCTTCTCTGCCATCTTGGCCCCTGTCTGCTACTTCTCTTGTGCTTGTGCTGTGGTTGGCTCCTCCCTCCCTGGGTGCTCTGGGTGACCTCAGATTCAGAGCCCATCTGTTCCTGCGGCTCCTGAAGGGGCAGTCTGCTTTTGTGCAGATGTGGAGAGCCTTTGTCTGCAGGGGGATGCTGACTGGCCTGACTCTCCTTGTTGCTTTTTTTTTTTTTTTTTTTAAACTAAACTATTTTAAAAATGGTGGGGTGCCTGGGTGGCTCAGTGGGTTAAGCCTTTGCCTTCGGCTCAGGTCATGATCTCAGAGTTCTGGGATCGAGTCCCGCATCGGGCTCTCTGCTCGGCAGGGAGCCTGCTTCCTCCTCTCTCTCTCTCTCTCTCTCTGCCTGCCTCTCTGCCTACTTGTGATCTCTCTCTGTCAAAAAAATAAATAAAATCTTTAAAAAAAATAAAAAAATAAAAATGGTTTATTTATTTGAGAGAGAGAGAGAGCGCGCACAGAGGGAGAAGGAGGAGACTATCCTCTGAGCAGGGAGCCTAAAGCAGGGCTCGATCCTAGGACCCTGAGATCCTGACCTGAGCTGAAGGTAGACGCTTAACCGACTGAGCCATCCAGGTGCCCCACTAAACTCTGTTTTTTAGAACAGTTTTAAGATTTACAGAAACATCATGAAGGTAGTATAGGGAGTTCTCTTATACCTCACACCCAGTTTCTCCTGTTACTGACGTATTAGTGTGGTGTATTTGATACAATGAACGAACTGATATTGATGGGTTATCGTGGTAGGCAGAACGGATTCAAGCCTGTGTTAGGCTCCATGGCAAAGGGGAATTAAGGGTGCAGGTGGAATTAGTTGGGTTACTAATCAGCAGATCTTAATACCTATATTAGGTATTAATATATATATATACCTATATTAGGGGATGAGCTTGAATTATCCAGGTGGTGGGCTCAATATGATCACAAGTGTTTTTAAAACCAGAGGAACTCATTCTGGTTTGCCAGCTTTGAAGATGGAGGAAGGGGCCGCTTGGAGCTGGAAAAAGGAAGCAAAGCGATTCTTACCTTGAGCCTCCAGAAAGGAGTGTACCTGTTGACACCATGATTCTGGCTCAGTGAGATCTGTATCACACCTCCGACCTACAGAACAGTGAGGTAATAAATTTGTTTTGCTTCAAGCTCTTGTGTTATTGTCGGAGCAGCGGTAGAAAACCAGCACAGTGATCGCTCACCGAAGTCCGTGTTTTATTCAGGTTTTACCAGCCGCCTTCTGCTCCAGGGTCCCTCTCAGGATACCGCTTCCCTTGTAGCTGTCATCTTGGCTGTGACCGTTTCTCAGGCGTGTTTTTAATGACTTGGCTGGTTCTGGGAGTACCGGCCAGGCATCTTTTCCGCGTCGTGCTCGAGGCTCGTTCACTCATGTTGGCTTCGTCTCTTCAGACTGTGTTTTCTGGGGTCTCAGCATGCTTTGTAGTTGTTTCTGGACAGGATGTGTGGAGTGCTAAGAACTGAAGAAATGGTGCTTTAGTGTGAGTTTTTTGGGCTTCTGATCAGGACTTGGGCTGTGTTTGTGGGGGCAGCGACAGGTGCCTGAGGTTCTCCGATTCCTCAGGTGTCCTTGCTTTGGTCTCTCTGTCTTTGGGCTTCTTTAAGAATGAACTGCAGGGTGCCTGGCTAGCTCTGACGGTAGAACATGTGACTTTTTTTTTAAAGATTTAATTTATTTATTTGGAGGGGGGGCCAGGAGAGAGTGCATGTGTGTGTTCCAGCGGGGAGAGGGAGAACCTCTTCAGCAGACTCCACACTGAGCACGGAGCTTAAGGGGGCGCTCCATCTCATGACCCCAAGATCATGACCTGAACGGAAACTAGGAGTCTGTGCTTAACTGGGTGAGCCACCAAGGGGCCCCAGAGCATAGGACTCTTGATCTCAGAGTCATGAGTTCAAGCCGCACATTGAGCATAGAGCTTACTTAAACAAACCCGAAAAACCCAAACTCCTCATATGGACTCTGAGTGTTTCAGCTCTTCCAGCTGTCAGGCTGGAGTCTATTGATAAGGTGGTAAAGTACAGGGAAGAGAAGTGCCCTGTAAATCTTAGCAGAGAATCTCGGTCTTTCAGTGGGTCTGTGTTCCTGGGATGTGTCCTTAATAGTGTTTCTTGGATGCCTCCCTCCCCCACCCCCCACTTAGATGAGACTGGAAGACTGGAGCAGGTTGGAGTCAGAGAAACACCCTTTGCCCAGCTGGGATGAGGTTCTGGAAAAGTCTTTCCCGTGGAGAGCAGGCCTGTGTTACGGAGAATGCTTTGAGCTCACTGCACTGTGAGGACTCTTGGTTCCCTGGGCGGGAGTGTGGGGGGTTTTTCCTGGCTCTTCATAATGAGGACCTAGTGGTAAAAGCTCTGTAGGTTTGGGGCCCCCTACGACCGTGGCCATCAAGAGTTTCTGACTGTCCTGCTAGTCCATACTCAGCCCCCAGCAATTTGTAAAAACCACCCCTGAAGTGTTCTTACCACATTATGGCTCCAGCAGCTTCCGCTTCAGGTGAGCAGATCTTGGCTGTGACTTTGGACTGTCCCTTCTCTCCAGATTTCTGGGTTATGATTTTGACCTGTGACCTTAGTTCTCTGATGGGTCCCAGAAAGGCCTCTGATTGCTAGTTTGCTTACTTCTTGTTGTTACGGCGGGCGTGAGGACTTCAAATTCTTTACAGGGTAGAGCTGAACCTAGAAGTCCCTTTTTCGCTTCATTGCTGTCCTCCCCACCTTCCCCACCCCTGAAGTTCGGTATGGTACCAAGTTGGTTGTGTTGGCATAAGACATCCTGATCACTGCAAAAACTCCTGGGTCTCGAAGAGAAAAAAAATCACTCTTTCGGATCAAGAAGACTGCTTCGGTGCTGTGTTCATGCTGTTATTTCCCACCCTTCTCACTTCCTTCTTTTGTTGCTCAGGTTTGTCTTATTAGCAAACTAGATGCGGATTTTACAACTGATCTCTTAAACTGGGAAGTGCTAAGTCTGCATGTGGGATGGGTGGGGTTTTTAGCACCTTTCTAGTGTCCCTCCACTTCCCTATCACTCACGCCCCCCTCCAGGCTTTGACAGACAAACATGTTCTATCACTCTTGTATGAATGCATCTTTAACTGTATACCCCTGTCCCCCACCCCCTGCTTTTAATCACAGAGCTTCCCTAAGCAGCTGTGCTGGTTCTGTGTTAAAGTAACAGTCCCTTAATCCACCTGACAGCTTTCAGCCCCTTTCAATTATCTGTAAGTCAAGTGCAAACCAGTAAGGGGGCAAAAATTCTGAGCAGCGTAAGGAATAATTGCTATAAAAAACTCATGTACCTTTCCTTCTTTCCCTCAAGCCATTAATTAGGACAGGTCAAGATGATTGTATGGGTGGGGTGGGTGGACAGTCAGAGCCTGAACAGGGTGAAGAGGGCATCTGTCAGAAAGGGGACGTTGGAGCAACAGAAGGATGGATCAGATAAGTAAATACATTAAGAATAATGGAAGCCGGGTTCCCCAGTGTTGGAGAAGAGAGTTGCAAATGTGGAAAGAAACTGGAACAACGTGGTATGCAATCGCCATTGGAGGTACTGGTGTGAACTCCGTTTTTAAGTATAAAATCAGCATAAAGATAAAATTGTTAATGTGTACTTGTGTATACATATGTAAACACACATATACCCATACATATATGCATATCCATGCATCTCTGTCCACTGAGGGTTCTGGGAGCAAGCACCCCCAGAGCAGTAAATGTACGTGGCTCCCAGATCTTGGCTTTTAAATACTATTCTTCACTGAACGAAGCAGGGCTTCTTGGAGAAATGGCTGATTCCAGGGCTAGAGCAGGAAAAAAAACAGGATGAACTGGGATTATCTGACCATGCCAGAGAGTAGAAGGAGTAATGGGGACATGTCCAAAGGACACAGAAACCAGTTTGAAGGGGCTTCCACTGGCCAGTCAGAGACCGTGCGGAAGTCAAAATAATCATAATACTAGACTGAATAAAGTAGGAAAACACGAAACCATACTGATAGAAATAAATGAGTTGAAAATTTAATGAGGAACATAGTTTCAAAGTACTTCACAGAATACTTGTTAATTACAAAGGGAATAAGGAGTAACTTTACAGTGCAGAAGCTTGGCAAACACTCTTACCAGCAGTGGGACAATATAAAATTGTCTGCCACCTGGTGTGTGGGGGTGTGTGTTTCTGTGTTTGCTGTGGATTCATGATATTCATTACAACAGAATGATAAACCTTTACTTTGTATGCTTTATGGTCTGTGAAGGACTCAGTTTATTATTTGCTTCTCACAGCCCCCTTCTGGAGTAGGCAAGGATTATTCATCTACCTTTGAGATGATGATATAATAATAACAGTACTTCTTACACCCAGGCAATAAATAGTCTAAGACCTTTTGAATGTTGCACGTATTAATTCTCACAATTACCCTAGAGGTAGGTATACTGTGATTATTCCCTTTTACGAAGGAGACCAAGGCACGGAGAGGTTAAGTAACTTGCCCAAGGTCACACAATTTGAAAACTGGAGAGCTGGGACTTGAGTCAGGCATTCTGACTACAGATCCCAGCTCTTCCATACGGAGACATGTTGCCTCTGTAATGGAGACGCCGAGGAAAGCAGGCAGGTTAGATGACTTGTTTAGGGCCCCTTGTTCCCTCTGGTCATTGGATTATGCAAATCTGTACTGAGGGCCTGTTAATGTCAGGCCCTGTTTCAGATGTTGGGTGACTGGTACTAGGCAGCCCGTGCCCTGGGCCTCATGGAGCTCGGGCTCCTCAGAGCTGAGTTGAAGAACTTGACCCAAGCCTGCTCCCTTCCGGTGTCGAGTCTAGATGCCAGCTGAACTGTTTGCAGGAAGTAGGCAGCTAGTCGGTCCCCGTGCTCAGAGGTGCCCTTTCTTTTTTCTTTTGAAGGTCGCCTGGTAGGCGCTCTGGATGCAGTGCTGGACTCCAATGCACGGGTCGCTCCATTTCGAATTCTGCTTCAGGTGCCTGGGTCCCAGGTTTATTCTCCCATAGCATGTGGTGAGTTACTGAGTGGATCAGACGTTTACTGGGCCATAGCCACTGGTGAGTTTTGTTCCAGTTGGAATATTCCAAACCTTACGGTGTAAGCATGCTGAGTATCTGCATGTTGGTGAAGCTTGAAGGTAACTTCTTTTAGTAACTCATCTGCTTTTATGAGCTCTTTTTTTTTTTTTTTCTTCCAGCCATCAAAGCACATAAAGACTACATGCTTGGGCACCTTAGCTTGGGCATGCCAGGCTTCTGCGTGGTGTGTTATTCCCAGGTGCTCGATCTCATTGAGTATGAATGGAGCCCTTTTCTCCTTAATTTTGTTTCTGACCTAATGAATGTCTTCCTGGGAGTGTGCACCTGTGGTAATGGGACAGGGGAAGCATCTGAGGGCTGTGTCTGACTCAGGGCAGTCTTCACCCTCCTTGTTCCACATTTATGCTGCATCACTGGACTGCTGTCCCCCATGGGAATTTCAAAATCCCCTCACCTTCTTCATCTGGGGTTTCAGTCCTCCTACACGATCTAATGGTCTACCTGCTACCCCAGCGTCTCTGGGGCTGGGAATCGTTGCATCTGAGGAGCCCCTTCTATTCAAAAATAAAAATAAAATACGTCTTTTTAGCTACTCAAGTCATAAATGTTCACCTTCCAGAAGCTAAGCTGGTAAGAGAGAAGGACAAGGAAATCTTCCATACCCCTCTGCCAGTGCTGATCATTCTTCTGTGTACATGGGCTAATATACATAGGGACTTCTAATTTTGTTTTTTCTCTTAACACTTTACTAGGTACCATATATTTCCATTACTGCACATTCTTTAACATCAAATTTTTTTTTCCCTGGAAAAATATAAAGACAGAGAAGAAAATTTTTAGCATATCCACCATCCAGTTCTAAGCACTGCTAACATCTTGGTATTTTTCCCCCCCAGTCTGTTGTGTTTTGTTCTAGTTAAGATGAATCCTTCTGTATCTGTATAAAATCATAAAAACGGCACACAGTCGATATGATCCATCAACACTTGACAAGTACAAAGAAGGGAATGTGTCTCACCCCACATCCTAGCCACTCAAAGTTAACCTCTGGTCACCCTGGGTTCACCTCATCACACACTTTATACTGCTTTTAGGGCAGGGATGATGATTGTTTTGAAGACAGAAGTACCTTTGTGAAAATGCAGCCTGCTATTTTGTAATAAAATAATTACAGTGCTAATAATTGACAATGCTATTTTGTAACAAAAGTATTACATTTTTACTTGATCTCAGTAAACCAGAAGCTGAAGTAAAACCAGAGAAATGTTAAAGTTCAAAAATAAATGTTTCCTTAACACGAGAGCTTATTTTCTAAAAGGTTCATGGAAGGTTAAGGGAAGAGATTTGTGAAAGCGTCACAGGGTTAGGATTGTGGCTTTTTAAAGCAGTGTTGCAATTCTGACCATTTGCTTTCACTCCCCGGTTGAGAGGACAAGGGTGCCAGCATTCTTATTCTTCCCCCTTCCTCTCCAGTTTCTCATTTAAAAATGTGTTATTAACTTCATGTTGTACTTTTCATTGTGTCTGTCACCATGCTGTCCATCATTCTTTGGCTCTGTCCTCTATTTAAATGGATCTAATACTTTTACTCAGGTATGGTTTTCCTAATATAGAATCTTTAATTTTGGCTTCTCTCTCTCTCTCTCTTTTTAAGTAGACTCCATGCCCAATATGGAGCCCAATATGGGGCTTGAACTTACAACCCTAAGATCAAGACCTGAGTTGAGAGTCGGATAGGTCGATGCCCAACCGAGTGAGCCACACAGGCACCCAATTTTGGCTAATGTCTTGATTGCCTAGATTCCTGTTTTCTTCTCCCAGTAATGTCTCACATTTACAAAGATGTGTCCCTTGCTTTTGGACTTGAGTAACACCTTGGCTGGGTGTGATAGTCTCTGGCCATCTAGAGCATAGTGGCCATTACTCTAGGGTCTTCCTGTATTTAACAAGGCAATGGGAGAAATCTCAGGCTGGTCTTTTTTTTTTTTTTTTCCTCCTCCTTTTTATCCCCTTATGGGTGATGTGCTCTTTGTGCCTATAACTATCTGTATCTTTGAGGTTAAGTAGTTTAGTAACTTGGTTGTGATCTGTTACTGCTTTGAGCACATTGTGTTAAATTTTTCTGGAATTCATTGTGCTCTTTCAGTATACAGATTGATTTCTTTAATCACTTCAGGAAATTTTCTTGTTCTCTATGTGTATTTTTTTAAAAAATGTGTTTAATGTTCCATTTATTGGAGTCCCTACCTCAGATTCTTTCTGTTGGATAACTTGTCTACTTTTCATTCTTGTTTTTTTTTTTTTTTAAGATCTTATTTATTTATTTGACAGACGGATCACAAGTAGACAGAGAGGCAGGCAGAGAGAGGAGGAAGCAGGTTTCCTGCTGAGCAGAGAGCCCGATGTGGGGCTCCATCCCAGGACCCTGAGATCATGACCTGAGCTGAAGGCAGAGGCTTTAACCCACTGAGCCACCCAGGTGCCCCTTCATTCTTGTTTTTATCTGTCTCTTCAACTAGTATACTGCATGCTGTTCATAATTCTTTTCTGAGTGAATAATTCTATTTTCAGCCATGTATCTTGCTTTAACTTACTCATTCAGCTGTGTTTTAACTTAATTTATTTAGAGAGGGAGAGAGCATGTGATCAGGGGCAGAAGGAGAAAGAACATCTCAAGCAGATTCCATGCTGAGCGTGGAGCCCAATGTGGGGCTCGATCTCAGGACCCCGAGGTCATGACCTGAGCTGAAATCAAGAGTCGGATCCTCAACTGACTGAGCCACCCAGGCGTCCCTCATTTGGCTGTGTTTCCATCATTTTCTTGGGTGTCTCCGCTCCCTTTTCTCTGTTGTTTTATTTTCTCATCTTGGCACTCTTATTTTCCTGAGTTCATGTTCTTGCTGTCCTACTGCATGAAGCATTTATGAGAATATCCCTTTCCTCCTTGAGACTTCCATTTTCCTTCTAGGACACAGTCCCTGTCTTCAGAACACCTTGTGTTCCTTTGTTTCTCCTCTTTTGCTGCCAGGTGTTGGTTTGGTTGCTGTGCTCTTCCTCTGCACCCCACTCATGCTTGGACATGGTCCTCTAAGACTGACCCTGTGGCATTTGCACCAACATAGGAGGACTGTTGGACTAGTATTTTGGGGACAGAGTGGAGAGGACAGGTGTGCTGCTGGGCTGGATATGGGGTGTGAGACAGCAAGCCCCTATTCCTTTCTCCAATTTCTCTCTGGTTTCTCTCGTGTCACTTTGCCCCAGGCCAGACAGTGGGTCTTGCTCTGATTTGGGGGCTTTTGATGTGAACATCTAGAGTTTTGTCTCCTCACTAGATTGGTTTCTGGGGAGTCTGCATAGGGGGGACCTGCTCAGTTCCTGAATCTGTGTGGCTGGGGCGGGGGAAGGATCTACAGTAGCCACTCGGGGTTCATGGAGCATCTCAGACCGCAGTGAATTTATGGCTGCACAGCCCTCAACCTTATGGCTGTAGCCTAATTTACTCCTCCAGTCCCTTATTAGATGCTTTATTAGTTCTGATTTTTCAGTATTTTAAAAACCTAAATGAACAATCATACACTTAAATATTTCAGGGTACTTCTCAATCCCCAAAGTCCGTTCATGTGACATGTTAGGTGCCTCCCATGTACCAGGCTCATGCTTGGTGTTGGGGGTTCGTGAGTGAGTGTGTGAAGGTTGGTCTCTCTCCACCTGGCTTCACAGGGCCCTGGGGAATCCAAAGAGCAACCCAGAAGTGGCAGGCAGAGCTGGAATGAGGATTAGGAAAGTAGGAGGCGGCAAGACCCTTGACCGGCATGTAGTAAGGAAGTTCTGCAGCAGTAGAGGGATGTACTTTCTAAGGCCATCTGTCCATGTATCGCCAAACTGCGTGCCATAAAGGTTGCAGCAGCTTACACTCTCCCTACCCCCTTCGCCCCCTGCCCCGCTCCACCCTGGCAGTCCTAAGCAGGTTGAATTCCTCGAATGTTCTTTCTCTTGAGCCAGGATCTGCTTCCTTTAGTTTCTACTTGGCTGAGGGTTTGCCTTGGACCCGATCCGTGGCAGGTCTAGGATGCTTCACGTTCTGCTGTATTGGCCACAGAAAGTCTCCTGTGTGAGCAGTGGTTCTTTCCAGCGCTGCTTCTCTTGGGTTAGGGAAGAGAGGACAGGGAGGGTATTTGTATCCTGGGCTTGTGGTATTGATGGAGATACTTAGGCCTCTCCTGGGAGTTACTTGGGCATCCTGCACTGTGATATTGACTCACCATATTTAATATTTTATTGTGTCTTGAGCACTGAGAAAGGATCCCTGCCCAGGGTTTTAAGTCTCTGATAAAGCAAAAACAAGAACTGTAGGAAGGGCCTGGGCGGCACCAGGACGTGGGCAGGAACAGGAAGAGTGGCATGCAAGAATGATTTATATCTTCATTTAATTTTTGCATGGCAGTGCACGGGGACTATAGCAGAGCTTTTGAGAAGAATTTTCTTTTTCTTCTTCCTTTTTCTTTTTTCTGCTTGTTTTTAAGCAGAGGTGGAAGAGCTAGGTAGATAATCCCCTGGGTGAACACTATTACTTGGAAGCAGATCTGTGGATGATTGTGGTCAGAAGGGGATAAGGATAAGTTGCTATTATTTTTTGACTTACATGGACCAAGGAATCTAAAAGCTTTATAAACCTCACTGTCCTCAGTGGATAAAAGATGCATGGTGAGTCTGATGAGAACTTGTGTAAGAGAAGGGTGTGGAGGGCTGTGCCCTACCTTTCAGTTGGTGCTCAGATGCCCCCTCTAAGAGACCCTACCCCTGCCTACACACCCCTCCAACTGCTTCCCCCACTCTGCTGGTGGAGCCCTTCCAGTACTTACACTGCTGTCACTTCACTTTTTTTTTTTCTTTTGGGTCTGCCCTCTAATGAAGATAAAAAGTTCTCTCAGGGTCCTGCCCACTGCTAACGTTCCAGGGTCCAGGATAGAGTTTGGTATTCCACAAACAGTAGGTGTGCAAATAAGCCAGAGCAGTCCAGTATGGACTCCTGCTTTGGGGGTGAGTAAGTAGTCTGTTAGTCAAAGAAGGTAATGGGCTCAGCACTTAAGTCTCCTGTCCATAAGGCATGGGAGGTGGGGCATGCAATCGCCAGTAAGACCTCTGGGTCCTTTCTGAGAAGCCAGGGCAGGGATATTCCATGCTGGGCGAGGCCCTGGGTCAGGAGCTCTGTAACAAGGGGCCAGGACCATTGAGCAGTAGAAAAACTTGCAAAACAGGGGTGTTGCTTTCTTTAAAAAACAAACAAAAAAAACCCTAAACCATTTTTCATTGAGGTAAAATATATATAACTTAAAATTTGCCATCTTCCCCATTTTTAAGTGTATAGTTCAGTGGCATTAAGTACATTCACACTGTTGTGCAACCATCACCACAACCCACTCCAGGGGTCTTTCACTTGCACAAACTGAAGTTCTGTTCCCAATGTCCCTGTTCCTTCCTCGCTGGCCCCTGGCAGCCCCCATTCTGCTTCCTGTCTCTATGGATCTGACTTTTTGAGGAATGTCATTGAAGGGGAATGGCACAGTATTTGTCTTTTTGTGGCCAGCGTCACGTCCTCAGGGTTTGTCCGCGTTGTAGCAGGTGTCAGAATGTGCTCTTTTTAAGGCTGCGTTAACCTATCGCATGGGGACTTTCCCTTTGAAATCAGATATAATGATCAGCACAGAGGAGAAATCAAGGCCATGGTGTTTGGGACCAAGAGAGTCACATCCCAGGAGCCAGTTCCTGGTCTGGGTCGGGAGAGGAGGGAAGAGCGGAGTGAGGAGAGGAGTAGTCCAGGGCTCCAGCCTGGGTTAGGTCAGCTTCTGATGGCATTGACACCTAGACATGAGGAGCTCTTGGGGGCCCTGGAGGAGCAAGGAGACTTTGCTGGGGTTTCTCTTCTGATGTCTCAGCCTGTGCTTTGTTCCGCAGTTGAAAAGCCCAGGCTGTGAGTTATTGATCTGTCGTTGCATGTTCCTCTTGGTAGGTGACTCTCTGTGCTGTTGCTGTGTTACTGACATACAGTATTCTTTACCATGACCCTGAACACTGAGTTAGTTATTGTCTTTGCCTTGTTTCTGGGAAGTAGAGGAAACCCAGGGGAGACCCTGGATTGTCTGCGTCACTCGTTCCAGGAGTTAAACTGATGATGTAAGAATTAGACTCCTTTTAACATTGATTAATTGAGCTATGGGGTGGATTGTCTTTTCTGGTTACTGAAATAGGGCTTGATTGCCTTGCTTAGAGATAGGATGGAATACAGCCAGGAGAGCAGGAACTTTCCGAGGAACTCGTCAAACCTTTGTACAGACCATCTTTTAATGATGCTCATGTCTTCACAGATCTGAATTTGGACTCCAGAGTGTCCTACTACTTTTGTGACTATTTGTGACAAGATAAGTGCAAAGTTTTCACCTTCTTAGCAAGGTCTTGTCCCATGGTTTTGAGTGAAATGAGGGAGAGCAGGAAAACCAGGAGAAAGTAAGTAGGGGAGCAGGACGACGCCATGATACCACCTTACACCAGTAGAGTGCAGAGAATTTCAAGCAGATCTGAGGGAGATACCCACCTGGATGGGCAGAGGCATACCTGTATCTCGGAAGGGGGTAAATACGTAGTTTGAAAAAAAAAAAACAGTATTTTCAATTTGGAAAATGAAAAAAAATACACGGTTTTGAAATTTCCAAGGTCATTATAGGAAACTGTAATTGTTCTGCTAACGAAAATGTGTGGCATATATTTTTTAAAAATTGAGACTCACAGGAGTTAGGCTTTCCAGCTTAAAAATTACTTTCCTTTTGCACAAACTTTCCTCGTTTGTTCCCCTCAACAACTTATGGGTAGGCACAGTTACTGACTTCGGAGAGGGAGGAAGCAAGGCATAAGTTGCTCTGTAACTTGCCAGGGCCACATCTTGCGTCAGGAGTGCCTCACCGGTGGCTCAGGCACAGGTCCTTCTAGAATGTTCTCAGAGTGTTCTTTCTGATTTCTTTCTTATCTCTGCCCTTGACCATGGCTGGCATTTTTAGTTTCTCCTGTTCTGCACCACTGTTCGCTTTGTCTTTGGAGAGAGAATTTTATTATGGGAGGAAATGTTCCAGGGTGGATCAGATTAGTGTCTTGGTGAACTTTGTGCCAGTGCCAGCCAGATCTTTTTTCCAGAACAGAACTCACTGTGCACTTCAAGGAAAGACTGGGAGGCAGCCCTGCAGGAGGAAAGTTAGAATTGTTTCTGGGTGCACACTCTGAGGCCACTCAATGTGAGTTGGCGGGTTTGCCTTTAGGTGCTTGGGATTTCCTTGAACAGCACTAGCTGGCATTTTCCGTGTGGGATTTTCACTTGGAAATGGCTGAGGCATGCCATGGCTAATGCTTCTTTTCAGTCGGCGAGTGTGTGTCACCAGGCTCCTACTGTTTTAGACAATTTTGCTTATGCTCAAAGAATTAAACTCCCCGAAGATGTTCATCCATCAGGGATGTTGCTTCTAATTATTTTAAAAAGCAGGCAACGCCTGCATGTAACTTTTAAATTTGAAGGTCAAAAGTGCTGTTTAGAAGACACTTTTGAATCGGGGTAGATACTTGCAGGCCCCAGGGCCTGTGTTCTCCAGGTAGCCAAAGCCCCCTCCCTCTGTTGCAACAGGCCGCCTGTCTCCCTCTTGAGACAGTTTTTCCGCATGAAGTCTCTCCTTACCTAAATCCTGATTTGTTATTTGACCTACTTCGGAATAAGTGTGACCTGGGTAAAATCTAAAGGCTTGAAGCTGAGAATCTGATGTTTCTCTGGCTTCCTTCACATAGCCTAACATCTGCACAGAGCACGACCTGGTGGAAAGAAGAAACCAGCCAGAGGGGATCTTGGCAGGCATCTGGTTTTAGTACATGTGGGGAGACTGACTGAGGCATGGGTTTCCAACGAAGATGACTTTGGCAAATGACTTTCAATTCATGGTTCCTTACTGATCAAAAGCGAAGGCAGAGTGTGAGAGCAGCAGGCTTGGGACTCACTCTGGCACTGGGAGCCCTTCTGCAGGCCTTGCCAGCTGTGCCTGTCGTCCTGCTCCCTTCATGTGGCTTTCAGGCCACTGAAACTCTCTGTGGCCCAGGGGGCTCACTTCAGGACTTGCTGCTGCCCTGGCTTCTGGGACCTCTGCTGAACCTGATGCGTCTGAGTTGCCTGGGACTGGGAGTCCTCCTGATTGAAAAAATAATAAGGAAAATGCAGGGAACGTGAAATCCTTCATCCTCGTTTCTTGCTCTGCTTTCATAAATTTTTCCGAAGTCTTTTACAAAGTATTCTTCCTGGGTGTGGAGGTCAGTTTATCCAAGTTGATGACTTTTTTGTTAACAAGGGCTCTTAAAGTGTTTTTTGTTAGGAAGATTTTCAGACCTACCCCAAAGTAGTGAGGACAGTGTAATTGCGTCTTCCAGGCCCATGTGTTGGGATCAGGAAGCAGATGCCTTGGGATCATGGTTTTGCCTACTTTGCGTTATCTCTTATTCTCTGTGCCTTCTTCTCACCCACTGATTTATTTATTTTTTAAAGGATTTTATATATTTCTCTGTCAGAGTCAGAGAGGAGAAGCAAGGAGAGTGGCAGGCAGGGAGAAACAGGCCAGCTGCTGAGTAAGGAGCTCGATGTGGGATGCCATCCCAGGACCCTGAGATCATGACCCGAGCCGAAAGCAGATGCTAAAGGACTGAGCCACCCAGGGGCCCGATCTGGGTGGTTCTAACCCACATTCAACAAGGGCCACACACCTCATTTGGTGGCTGTGTCTCTTTTGTCTCCTTTAGTCAGGAAATCCTCCATTCCCCCTCTCCCGCCTAACTTTTTTTTCCCCCCAAGTGATTGACTTGGTGAAGAAATTCGGCCAGTTTTTTTTTTTTTTTTTTTTTTTTAACATAGAATGTCCTGTGCATTATGTTTCTGTTTCTTTCCTCAAAGTATGGCTCAGCTCCTTTCTTAGTTCTTCGTTTGTCCCCCAAACTGGGAGATACTTACAAATGGTCAGTTAAATTCAGGTTTAACGTTTTCTTAAAAAAAATACTTGACAGTCCATGTCTTTTATACTGTGTCCTTTCAGCAGGCCTGGTTCCCCTGGGTGTCCAAGTCTTAGTGATGCTTGGGTTAGTTAATGAGTTCAGGTGGCCGCTTTTAATTGCCTTCTTCCCCATCAACCTTTCCTCTAATGGTTTGGCCCATTTTAAACCCTGCCCTACGCCTGGGTGGCTCGGTGGGTTAAAGCCTCTGCCTTCGGCTCGGGTCGTGATCCCAGGGTCCTGGGATGGAGCCCCGCGTCGGGCTCTCTGCTCAGTGGGAAGCCTGCTTCCCTTCCTCTCTCTCTGCCTACTTGTGATCTCTGTCTGTCAAGTAAATAAATAAAAATCTTAAAAAAAAAAATAAAATAAAATAAACCCTGCCCTATTGATGCCCTATTAACTTTTTCCTCTGCATATCACAAGGTGGTGATTTCTCACCACCCTCCCACTCCAATTTGATGTGTGGTTTTATAGCTGTGAGCTTGGGCTTGACTGTATAGGAGAACTTGAACTTAACTGGGACTACTTGGTGACCCTGAGACATGAAACGTTTAGAAAAGGGAGGAGGGGAATGCTGACGTTGGTCCTTTCATTGCCTCTTGTTAGTGTGAGTTGGTGCCCTGGTGATCGGCAGTGGTGACAAGTGAATTGTTTTTGTTTTTGTTTTCTTTCTTCCCTCCCTGTCCCTTTTTAGCATTGTCTTAAAATTTCAAGTACTTCTCCCAGTATTTTATCATGTTTTTCAAAGTATGGATAGTTGGAAGTATTGTACAGTGAGCCAGTTGTTATAGATCTAGTGTGTATCTATTGATTGTGGTCCTTTATGTTACTGGGCTTGTGCCATCCTCTGCCTCTCAGCAGTTACCTCTGGCTTCCGGCACTTGGTCCTGCTGCCAGTCACCTTTGAGTGCTTCCCTGCTCTCTGGCCAGTGAGATGTGGAACATTCACCTTGTGCATTTGCTACCTCCTGTCTGCATCCACCATTTCTCCAGTAGCACTGGTTCCTTTTAGTGGAGAATGGTGTGTAAGGGCATAGTCATTGTTACTGGGTTTTCACTGCTTGTAAGGCTTCTCAGGAAGTATGAGCTAAGGAGTGTGTGTTACAAAAAAGAAAAGTAAGTCATGAGTTCATATTAACTTTTTTGTTATGCTTCAAGATTTTAATGTAAATTCTAGCTCGTAAACATACTGTAATATTCATTTCAGGGGTAGAATTTATTGATTCACACATGAACTTTCTTTTTTTTTAAAGATTTTTTTTAATTTTTTTTAATTTATTTGACAGAAAGAGATCACAAGTAGGCAGAGAGGGAGGCAGAGAGAGAGAAGGAAGCAGGCTCCCCGCTGAGCAGAGAGCCCGAGAACTTTCTAATTCAACTGTAAAACTATATAGTTATAACTTAGCTTTGATTTTATGTTTTTCTCTTGAACACCGAAAATCTTGGTTTCTAATAATATTCACGTAATTAACTATCTCACACATCCACATACATATTATATCTAAATGATGTCAATATTAATAATAAGAGTACTGGGGGCACCTGGGTGGCTCAGTGAGTTAATCCTCTGCCTTCGGCTCAGGTCATGATCTCAGGGTCCAGGGATCGAGCCCCACATTGGGCTCTCTGCTCAGCAGGGAGCCTGCTTCCTCCTCTCTCTCTCTGCCTGCCTCTCTGCCTACTTGTGATCTCTGTCAAAAAAATAAATACAATCTTTAAAAAAAATTAATAAGAGTACTGAGTGAAATTTAAGTTTTGGCAGCTTTGTTTAGCCTTAGACTATATTTAACTATGGATGTATAGTCAACATTGTTTAAAATAGCTGTTTTCTATGTGTAATCATTTTGTAACCTGAAAAGTCTATCCATTTACTCAAGTATTGCTTTTTTCCCCTTATTGATTTAACTTTAAAAAAAAAGGGAAAACTCTTTTGTAATGCCTGAATCAGACCTATAAAATCTATAGACAAGGTCTGTGTAGAGAAGCCTTTGATTGCTATCCCCTCCCTGTCCCCTTCCCTCTGCCACAGGGAAACCTCTCTTTTTTGTTAGCTGAGCTTTCTACTGTTTTATTTTACAAATATCCTCTACATTCTCATACCCTCCTTTTATAAAGGTCACATATATTCTATTCTATGCCTTGCCTTAGTTCACGTAGACCACAGCCTAGAAATAATTCCATATCAGAGTTGAGATTAGTTTCTTTTTTTGTCTTGTCTTTCATTACATAGAGCTGAGTACCATAGTTTATTCAACCTGTTCTCTACTGATGGACGTTTGTGGTGTCTTCATCCCTGGCCATGCCTCAGTGAATAACCTGGTGGTTAAATAATTTTGTGCGTATGCTGCTGAATCATTGGGGTAGTTTACCCTTTCCATCCTGCAATCCCATCTCTAGTAAATGAATATGAACCTTTGTTAGATACCACTGATGTCCCTTCCTCCATTGGGTTTGTACCATTGGACAAAATTGACGTCAGTAGTGGATGAAAGTACCTGCTTTCCCAGATTCATCATTGGATCTGTTGTCAAACTTGGGCATTTCCACCAATGTCATAGGTGTTTCTGCAATGGTTCCTGTTTGCTGTCCTTGTATTATGAGGAAGTCGAGCATCTTTCATGTTTAGGGCTGTTTTCAGAAACTCCTTGTTCTTACCCTTTGCTTCTTTTTTTTATTGAGTGACTCTTTTCTTCCCCTCAGTTTTTAGACACTGTCTAAGCATTAGGAATATTAGGCTTTTGTCTGAGAAATGAAATTAAAAAAATCTTTTTCCAGTTTGTCATGCCCTTTAGTGGCTTTGCTTTTGATGTGCTTACCTTGCAAAGGCTTTTTAATGTAGTGGGATTCAGAATGCCTTCCTTTTATACTTGATGATTTTGAGGCATGCTTAGGAAGGTTTTATTATTCCCAAGTTATACAGGAATTCACTCCTTTGCTTCAAGTACCCGTAAATTAGCTTTTTTCTATTAATACTTTTTAAACTGTTCTTTGTCTTCTGCCTTAACATTGCTTCTGACAAATCTCTCATTCTTTGTTGCTCTGTAATTATCGTCTTTTTCCTTCATCACTGGCTTTCAGCAGTTTGATTAGATGTGCATTTATGTGATTTCTCTTGATGCTTTTTCTGCTTGGAGTTTGTTGACATTCTTGGACCTGTGCGTTTATGTGTTCATCAAACATGAAAAAAATTTAGCTATTTTTTCAAATATATACATATTTTTTCTGCTCTCTGTTTCTTGCCCGGCACCCCTCCCCTTTCTCCCAGGACTCCAATTAGTAGTCTGCTTGCTGCTGTTCCAGGGCTCACTGATGCTGTTATTTATCTTGTTGTTAATCCTTTTTCTTTTGCTTTTCGTTTTAGTTTTTTTTTTTTTTTTTTTTTTTTTTTAAAGATTTTATTTATTTATTTGTCAGAGAGAGAGAGAGAGAGAGTGAGCACTGGCAGACAGAGGCAGAGGGAGAAGCAGGCTCCCTGCCGAGCAAGGAGCCCGATGTGGGACTCGATCCCAGGACACTGGGATCATGACCTGAGCCGAAGGCAGCTGCTTAACCAACTGAGCCACCCAGGCGTCCCTCGTTTTAGTTTTTAATCACTGTGTCCAAGTTCCCTAGTTTTAATCCTATCCAGTCTATTTCTGAGTTCAGACACTGTTTCTCCATCCCTAAAAGTTTGGTTTGGATCTTTTTTCTGTATCTTCGGTTTGGTCTCTCACCATCCTCATGCTTTTCTCTACTTTTTGAACACTTTGGAGTATGTTTATGATAGCTGTTTTATGTCCTTGTCTGCTGATTATTTTATCTATGTCCTTTCTGGTTCTGTTTCTATTGATTTTTTTTTTTTCCTTTTGGTTAACAGTCAGATTTTCCTACACCTTTTGTTTCTAATTCTGAGCAGTGTTTCTAATGGAACTAAGACAAGGACATTTTAATGACTGTTATAAATTGAAAATCCATTTTACTTTCAGTGTCAGGAAGGTTGATTTTTTTTACTTACGGCAAGTACTTTTAGGGACTCAGTATCTTAATTTGAATTCAGAAAAGGCCAAGGAAATTAGGGGGAAAAAGTTTAACATTTAATTTCTTAAACAATATAGTGAGATGTCCGTGGGTAAAAATATGGTCAGTTGTGATGATGTGATATTGGTTCGTGTGGGGATACTGCTCTAGGCATGGGTCTGATGTTAGCGTATCCACGTGAAGAGTGTATGGTGTCTGAAAATGAAAGGCTTTGGTTCAACCCTCTCGCCTGCTCATCTGTGACTTTTTGCTCAGATTCTTTGCTTCTGAGTTTTTCTGTCTAGGATGAGTGTTGTGTGAAATTTAGAAATGACACTGCCTTGGCAGTGTTGCTTTTAATGAGTCCCTTTGTGGTCTGTATGGCTTTCAGGCCAGGCATTTGGTGGTTGACATCGAGTGTTTGGATGGAGGAGAAATGTGCTGTGTCAAAGAAACCTATCCTAACTACACACATGGAATGTCCATTCATTGTAAATTAGGATTTAGGTTAGCTAGAGAAGGCCCTTAATTCAGTTATTAAGTTATTAAGCAGAATAGTTATTAAGCAGAGAGAAACCGTTGCTTTTGAAAACTGAAGCTTGGATCAAGTTATTTATGGCTGTGTTCGTGCAGAAGCTGTAGGTATAGACAACGAGCTGCTTGTTTTATTTCCGGAAAATACCTCTGGGGGAAACCTTGACGAATACATGCTGTGTGTGTGAGCCTGAAAGTGACTCAGCTCTTGGGAGCTGCCTGCCCCGCTCCCCAGGCTCCCATCTCCACTGTGAGTTAGGCTAGAGCAAGGCCTTAGCAGCCAGGAGAACTGGCCTGGGGCTTGGCTCTTCTCTGCCCTAAGTTTTCATACCCAGAAAATAATACTACCTACCTTCTTCTATTTTTATTAAGATAAACAATATCAAGTGTATGACGTATCTAACAAAATGCCTGGAAACATGCCAAGAATTCAGAAAACGGCCTGTGTCTACTACCTCTGCCCGTTCTGCCTTAGAGTTTGTCATTTAGAAATTACCACTCCTGGTAGTTGTGTGGTTAATTGGGGTTTCTAGGACTGTGTTTTAGTTTTGCATAGGCATTTGCAAGTCTGATTTGACTTCTTGTATGGGTAATGATTAAGATCCTCTGAACTTTGATTTTCTTAGGAAATAGAAGCCTTATTCTGCAGCAATAGAAATCTTGTTTTGCCTTAACAAAACAGGGTATAATTTTGCCAGTTGGATTTCTGTTAAAATCCACAGTGTTCCTATAAATTTTGGTTTTAAACGGCTCCATTGGCCTTCTAGAGCTGCCATGACAAAAATACCACAGACGGGGTGACTTAAACCAACACTGATTTGCTCCCTGTTCTGGAGGCTGGAAGTGTGCAATCCGGGTGCTGGCAAGGGTGGTTTCTCCTGAAGCCCCTCTCCTTGTCTCGCAGATGATCGTCTTCTCCCTGTATCCTCATGTGGGGCCTTCCCAATGTCTCTGCCTCCTCCTCTTCTTCTTCAGTTTATTTTTTAGAGCATGCACTGGGGGTAGGAGCAGAGGGAGAGGGAAGGAAACTCTAAGCAGACTCCATGCTGAGCACAGTCCCCAGCTCGGGACTTGATCTCACCACCTGGAGACCATGACCTGAGCTGAAGCCAAGGAAACCAAGAGTCAGATGCTTAACCAACTATGCCACCCAGGTGCCCATTTCCTCTTCTTAAGAGGGCACTAGTCCTCTCAGATCCAGGTGTCACCTTTGTGACCTTATTTAACCTTAATTACTTGTTCAAGGCCCTGTCTCCAAATATGGTCATATTGGGGGTTAGAGCTTCAGCATGTGCGGTAGCTGCCCTCTGTCTTCGTTTTGGAAGGCCACAGCAGAAACACTGAGAATATTGCTATGCCGTGAATTTGTAGCCTTTTTATCATTCCACTGCTTCAATGGGTGACATGTTCTCATGTTCTTATTTTCTCTTTACATTTCTCACCACTTGTACATCTGTAATATGGTGGCTTTCCAGTGTTTTTTGAGCATGACCGACAGACAGAAGATATTTATGTGTGTGTGCTTAACTCTAACAAATATCTTATAAGTCAGTGATTGACCTTATAAAGTGCCATGTATTCTCTTTTCTACTTTGTTTGTTAAAAAGCTGTCTCCTGATGGGATACTTCATGTAATTTGGGAAACTTGGTTACAGCTTAGGTTTAGAACTTTGGTGTGTGAGATCTGTTGAGTGACTTTCCTTTTTAGTCCTTTGGGGCCGAGGACATGCAGTTGGTTTGCACTGATTTACGGTATTTTGGAAGCCTATCATAAGACTTTCCTGAAGAGGAAATTATAGTTTGGAAAATTTCCCTGCCATTTGGCAACTTTTGTAGGAAATGGAAGATAGTAGGCTGGAAAAGTTTCATCATCTTGATTGTCTTGGCTGGGAGAGACATACAGCTATGTCTTGTATTCAGGAACAGCGTAGATTGTGATGAAATCTAACTGTGGCCCAGTGACAGATTTTTATTTGTGTGCCTGTTTTCTCTCTCAAGGTGTAGGCGTGGTTTTGTTTTAGAATTCACCTTTCCCTGACATAAACTCCTCCCCATAAATAGAAGAATCTTTTAAAGCACAGAAGCCTAAAATTTTGATGGCTTTGTTTCAAGTCTTTGTTCCATGTGATAGACTGTGTTAGGGCTTGTTTATTGTGTTTATCATGGTGTCTGTGGTTATCAGCTGAGGATGACCTGCTTGGTTAGCTGTTAACAATGAACTGTGCTATCCCTATGAGCTTAATAGGATAGATGAAAACCTGTTTCATGTCAGCCAGAAAGATGCACTCAGGAAATTGGAATTGCTCTAAGTACAAACACAAAATAACTTTTTTTTTTTTTAGTGTCAAGCCATAGGTGTAATGGACTTAAGGATTATGTAAATGTTATTTTGAAATTCAAATGCCGCTTATTATGGGAGGACACCAGGGTACTTCAGGGTTGTAGAGAATGAGTTCATACCCTGCTTTTGCCTTTCCTTCAATACATATGACCTTGGAGAAGTGTTTGAGCCTCCATTTCCTCATTCAGATGTCTTCCTTATACCCCAGTGAGCTAGTCCTTGGAATAGAAAAGTCGCAAAGGTGAGTCTTCTCCCTTCTCTTGTTCTTCCTCATTCTGCCAAGGTTGTTTTTTTGTTTTGTTTTGTTTTGTTTTTTAAATAAATTAGGAGGTCATGAAAACATACTCAAGGGGCGCTTGGGTGGCTCAGTCACTTGAGCGTCCGACTCTTGATTTCGGCTCAGGTCATGGTCTTGGTCGTGGGGCCTTGGAATTGAACCCTCTGGAGGCTCTATGCTCAGTGGGAAGTTTGCTTCTGGTTCTCCCTCTCCCTCTCTCTGCCCCCCACCCACTGCTCACATGCTTTCTCTCTCTCAAATAAATAAATCTTAAAAAAAAATACTCAAAGATTGATGATCCCATACTCAAAAAAATACTCAAAAATTTTTTCCCATTTATTCTTTGCCTTAAATAGTCTGACCAGTTGGTTTTATTACGATAGATAATAAATTACAAAGATCTAGAAAGAATAAACCTTAAAGAGAAGGGCAGAGGTCCAGGCATCCCTAAGGCTCCTTGCAAGTTTATTGGCTTTAGAGAAGACCCAAGGACTCTCTTGAGATGGTGTGATATGCTGTCCCCCTACTAGGAAGACTCCATTGCTGGACCCCCCACCCCCAGTTATAGGAAGTGTTTTTGTGACTGACACCTACATGGTAGCCATTGGAAGACACTGAACGGCAGAGACTTAAGCCAGAGGTGGGCAAACCTGAGCACTGAGTGTGAGGCACCAAGCAGACTGTGAGGGGCTCGAGTTCAGGTAGACAACGCTTAGAAACTTCACGAGAGTCCTGCTGTGAAGCCTGACAGAACTTGGTTTGACTTTTGTTTTGAAAGGATCTTTCCCCCTTGTAAGAGGAATGGGGAGCCTGAAAGGCCAGGGATTTCCTGCAACCACAAGGGCCTCCTGGGTGGGAGGGGGAGGAGAGTGAGATGATCCTGACCACGCCCCCCCTCCACAGCTTGCTCTCCTAAACTGCAGGTGGCTGCATGTCCAGTCTGTTGATCCTTAAAGAGCAAGAGTTGGGGGGAGGGGTGGCGCTGATGGACAGCTGCATAGATTGGTGTGGACTGAATGGTATCTTCCTCCCCCATGTTCATGTCTTGAAGCCTTAGCCCCTAGTGTTATAGTATTTAGAGGTGGGGCCTGGGGATGTAATTAGGTTTACAGAAAGTCATGAGGGTGGGGCCCCATGATGGGTTTCCTTATAAGAAGAGGAAGAGAGACCAGATCTCTCTCTCGGCTTTTCCTTATGAAAGAATTCTCTTGCATTGCTCTGATGACTCCTTCCTAAACTGTCCGTTCAGAAAATCGGTCCTCACACAGATGTTCTTTATACTCACTGATCCTAAAAGCACAAGTCTGCAGTGAGTTCTTCTCTGGCATTTTTATCCCTAGGCTTTTTAGAATATCCCTCCATGCATCTATGCTCTGCAGGGAGGAAATCTGCAAATAGCACACAAAAAGTTTGGTGTTAAAAAAGTGCTTGTCTGACTTTTGTGTGTGTGGTATGTGGTTCTGTTGACCACTATGCCTCTCACATTGGCGAGCTTATTCTGCATTGGTGTTGGGTAGCCCTTGACCTCTTAGAGGTTAGAATATCTCTTGCTTCCCATTTTGGAAATATTGTCCTCCTAGCTGGGCGTTTATCTGTTCCTGTACTACACACACCTGATGCACACATCCCTTTTCTTGTCCATCCCGGGCTTGCTTCAAGGCAGGGGACTTTATCGAGCACTTGCTGTATGCTGGGTCCTTCACTAGGAGCTGGCACAGTCCCTGTGCCAAGGTGCCTATTGTCTAATGGAGAGCAGCAGGAGTCTCCTCGAGGGGAGATACTAAAATAACTAAGCTTTTTGGTAACAGTGTTGCTTAATGCTTCAGTAATGGGGTGATTTCTTTTTAATTGCCTTGGAAAGAAATTAACCTACTAGATATGATTTAATGTTGTACGTTTCAAACATTTAGTATATAATCTCTTATGTATGTTCTTAAGGGATATTGTTGTAAATGATATGAAGTACAGCTTGGTAAACCTGGAAGTTCCCTAGGTTGTTGCTGTTGTATTTAATGATGCCTGTTGTGAGTGGCCACACCCTTGGGCAAGCAGTAGAGCTTTCTCAGAAGGCTCTCTCCTCTGTGACCCTGGGCTGAGGTCCCTCTTGATCCCTGTCCTCACAGGGTAAACTACGTGAGACTGTTTGGAATTGGCCCACTTCAGGGGGCTTGTTTCCCTTGGAACAGCTGCATAATTATGAATGTTTCCGTCACTTGAGTGGATGTGGTAGGAAGTCCAGGCATCAGCAAGGCCGACAGGATGTCCACATGCAGTTCCGGGAGTATAACCTGAAGGGTCCCCTGGCCTACCCATGTAGCAGTGGATGGGTGTTTGCAAATCCCAGTGCTGTGGTGAAGGACACTGTTGCTTCAAAGGAGGGTGTCTCCCTTGTCTGCTGTGGCCCAGGATGTGAGAAACCAGGATGTTTTAATCACAAACAGAGGTTTTGGAATATTTGGAAAATGAGTTCATGGTCTAGGAGTTACTTTTAATTTCGGTATCTTTTTATGTTCTAACCCAGGTGCGACATTAGAGGAAATAAACCAGCATTGGGACTGGCTGGAGCAAAATCTCCTGCACACTTTGTCTGTCTTTGATAATAAGGATGACATTGCCAGCTTTGTCAAGGGGAAGGTAAAGGTAGGTCCTTTGACTGAAATGCTTCTTCCCAATTCCCCATCTTAGAACTTCCGTATGACATTTTGAGCACTGTAGCATTTTATATCAGATTCAAACAGTTTTCTCCACCATGACTGAACATCTTGGCTTTATACACAGTCAGAGGAGCTGGACTGGTCACTTGTCAAACTTCATGGTCAATCTGGCAAAATACATATGAAACCAGAAAATCCACGCTCTCGGGCCTAAGTTTTTGTTCTCCTTTACAGAAGGGAAGGTCCTCTCTTGTCTCACGGAGAAAAAAAATGCCAACATTTATGTTTTTGCGGAGCAGAAATGTTACTTGACTCCTTAAACTCGTTATTCCCACCTTTTTGCAGTTGTGACATCTTTTCATTCTATTTTGTTGGATCTGGCACTTTCCTCTTCCCAAAAGTGGCTGTTTATTCTTCAACTTTGTTAATTAAATGGAATTAAAACCAATTAGGTTTTGAGAGGGCAAGACAGGACTGTTTTGGAGGGTATCTGTGAATATCTCTTGTGAGTTCCATCTTCTCTGTCATTGCAACAACATACTTGGTACCCGGTGCTTTAAATGCCCCATCAGGCAGAGAGGGACTGTTTCTCATTCTGATTTTAACCTTTATTAAACACTTTAACACGTTAGCCTATAATATAGTTTTCCTCCCTGTCGGTAAAATCCCCCAGACCATTGATTTTGTTTATTTTTTTCCTCAAAAGTTTGCCTCAAAAGTGCCTCAGCTTTTAGTAAAGGGTGTCAAAATGAATTCTCGGTTTTAAAGGACAAAGTGGAAGTATTCTTTTCCTTTGGGTATCCAGGACTCTGATGTCCCCAGGTAGGAACCAAAGGTCTCCTGAGTCAGGCAGTGTGGCTTTGTTGGCTGGTGGCCTCTTGGTGTCACCTCTAGCCTCAGGGGTTGGCAGGTGGACCCAGGCTGTGGTGGGGACTCGTCCAGCCTGTCGGTTACCATCTCTGCCTGGTCCGACTGAGTAGCTTGGTTCCCTGGGTCAGATCCCACTGGGGCTTAGCTACAGAAATGCCTCTTCCATGGCTATTTTTCACACTTGCCTCCCTTCTCCTTTGTCTAATGTATGCTGTGGTGGTTTTCTGATTTAGAGTTTCTCCTTTTAATATGGAGGAAGGAAATTCATTTCTGCTGCAGTGTCTTTAGGAAAGCTTCTGCAGAGGAGGAAGCAGCTCTTCCTCTAGCCTCCTAGGTTCTCCTCCTACGGCCTGGAGATTGAACTGGCAAAAGTCAAACTGATGAGAAAAACAGTTGATCACCATGTGCAATGTGCGTACACATGAGGAAAACTCAGTGATGAGTAACTCAGAGGGGTGGTTAGAATGTGGGGCTTATGCAGCATCTCAACAAAGAACAGTATGTTTATAGGGAAGGGACAAGACAAAGAGAAAGGCGTTCAGGCTTTCAGGGGTAGCCAGCTGTGGGAAGGTAAACGTGGGGAGAAATGAAGGGAAGAGAAGAAGGGCTGTTTTTGTGAGGTTGGCTGTGCACATTCCTCTCAGTGCTGGTCCGAGTCTAGAGTTACCCTCCTCTTTCCGGCACAGAAGAGAGAGGCACCTTCACAAATGGGTCTTGGTGTCCTTGTTTTAGGCAAGTAGTGGGGGAGGGTGGAGAGCCTTTTTGGTGTCCCGTTTCTCAGTTGTCTTCAGCTCAAAATAATCCTCATGCCATAGAGGCAGTTTGGGATGTCATATTCCAATGCCCTGCGCATCGAAACTGAAATGCCTTTTAAAAAAAAAGAAAGAAAGAAAGAAAAACAGCAGTTGCAGGGAGGCTGCTGGCTTGGAGCAGGGGCTGGGGGTGGAGGGGTTCTTGTGGTCTGAGATGGGGTTATATCTGTGGGGCCGCTATGTGGTGTTGCTTCTTCCTTTCCTCTGGGAAGATCCAAAGGAATCAAGAATTGGGGCTTTCCTACTTGTATCTTGAGCAGCTGGCCGCTCTGTCAAGCTTTAAAGAAACCCCTGTGCTTAGAGTTGTGCTTGTCGCCAGACCCTGCAGTCCACGGAAGTCAGGGGTCTATGTGGTCACCATTATCGTGGCTGCATCTGGAGCCCATGCCTCCCGTTCTGCTTCCTAAAATCCCCTTCACGCCTCCTGGTCTGGAGCTTTATACATTAGACATGCTTTTAAAGTTATTTGTTTTTCTTATAGTTTTTCTATTTAATGATGTCTGGTTAAATAAAACTTGGAAAAGAAGAAAAACATAAAAAAAAACCATAAAAAAAAGAAGAAAAACATAATGAAAGAGATGAGAAGCACTTGAAATTTTATCAGACTTCAGATTCATTTAATAAATAATTCTTATTTTGGGGTGCCTGGGTGGCTCACTTGGTTAAGCATCTGCGTTTGGCTCAGGTCACCATCCTGGGGTCCTGGGATCGAGCTCCACATTGTCAGGCTCCCTGCTTAGCAGGGAAGCTTCTTCTCCCTCTGCCCCTCTCCTTAGGCCTCGCTCCCATCTTGTGCTCTTGTTCTCTCTCTCTCGCTTTTCCTCTCTCTCGAATAAATAAAATCTTTAAAAAAAAAATCTTATTTTAGTAGTAACTCCAAGGTATTTTTCTAAAATACCTTATACAGACCAGGCTTTGGTAGCTATGCCCCCAAAAGGGCCTTGTCTTTTTTTGGGGGGGGGGTGAAAGATTTTATTTTTTAAGTAATCTCTGCACACAATGTGGGGCTCAAATTTACAATCCTGACATCAAGAGTCTCATGCTCTACTGACTGAGCCACGCTGGTACCCCATCAAATGGGCTTGTCCTACATTTTTTGGGAGATTTTCTTTATTTATTAGAAGGAGAGAGTGAGCGAGCAGGGGGGAGGGGCAGGTGGGGACGGAGGGAGAAGCAGGCTCCTTGCTGAGCAGGGAACCCAACATGGGGCTTGATCCCAGAGCCCTGAGATTGTGACCTGAGCTGAAAGCAGATGCATAATAGACTGAGCCATCCAGGAGCCCCAAAAGTGACCTTGTCTGAAGGGATCTAGCCTTTCATGAAGCACAGGAATGTGGGGAATCAGAATTCTGATCTTGTCTCAATGAGTTGTCACCCCTTAGGAAGAAGCCACAAGCTTATATTCTAGGCACTTTTACAGCCTTACCCTGGATTTAGAAAGGATCCTTACTGTTACTTATTGTTGGCAAAGCAGTTGTACGTTCCGATGCTTTCTTTTCTGTTTTGTCTCCCCATGTACCTGAGTGCTTTGGATGTATTTATGACCTTGGCCAACATACTTCTTTTCTACCATAGAAGACTGTAGAGTATTTAGTGGTGGTGAAAGGTGTCATGTGTCAGGGACCTGTTAGCTTTGTATTAAAAGTTTTGAGCCAAATGAGGAAGACATTCATGAGCTTTTTTTTTTTTTTTTAGGATTTTATGTATTTATGTGACAGAGACACATCACAAGTAGGCAGAGAGGCAGGCAGAGAGAGAGAGAGAGGAGGAAGCAGGCTCCCTGCCAAGCAGAGAGCCCGATGCGGTACTTGATCTCAGGACCCTGAGATCATGACCTGAGCCGAAAGCAGAGGCTTGACCTACTGAGCCACCCAGGTGCCCAATAAATAGGATCTTAAAAAATAAAAAATAAAAAAAAAAAAACAGACTAACTTGTAACTCAAATTTGGGTAGTTCTTCAGGGCTGATGCATCAGATTCACTTTTGAGCCAGTAATTCGATTATCCTGTCCCTGTAGGGAGTGCCGGGAGGTATCACACAATAGTAACTTGTTAGGAAACTCAGGCCTAGAAGTTGGTGATTTGCCCAAAGCCTCATGACTTGTTAGTGGCCAAGTGAGAGACTTATCTTGGGTTCTCTGCCCCCCACCCCCAGCTCATCAGTCCCCCAACTGTGGCCCTACTTCTGGGTGGCAGATGGAGTGGCGTGCCACTCTCCTCCACACCTGGTGTGTGTGTGTGTGTGTTTTGGAGGCAGTGTAGACTCCTCAGGGGCCTGTGCTTGGCTGTCCCTTCCCGCCTCTGCCTGCCTCTCCCTTTGTCCCTTTCCCTGACGAGGGGTCCCTTACCTTTCTGTATGTCAGGCTCTGATTGCGGAGGAGACGAGCAGTAGGCTTGCTGAGCAGGAAGAGGAGCCTGAGAAGTTCCGAGAGGCCTTGGTGAAGTTCGAGGCCAGGTTCAACTTCCCGGAGGCAGAGAAGCTGGTCACCTATTACTCCTGCTGCTGCTGGAAGGGCAGGGTCCCCCGCCAAGGCTGGCTCTACCTCAGCATCAACCACCTCTGCTTCTACTCCTTCTTCCTGGGCAAGGAACGTAAGTGAGACTTGTGCTGCCGTTCGCAGGGGAAGCGGACCCTCGGGAAGCTCAGTGCTGGTCTGAGATGAGAGGAAGAGCTAGAGCATGAAGGATTTTTAAATGAGTAGTTGAGGTGGTAATGAGTGGTACTTGATTAACTTCAAATGGTGTGTGCAATTTTATTTCCATATGCAACCACCACTAACGGGCTTTGGTTTTGTGAGAGTTCTTTTTTTCCATTGCCCTAAACATTTCAGTGAAGCTCCCTTTGTAGAGCTACTGAAGGTTTTTTACTTGATGTTGCTCTGAAAACACACTGTCAAAACTGACAGCCCAATGCTTCTAAAGGAATGGAACACATTGTTGCTTCTTAAATGTGCTTGATTGGGGGAGGGGGGCATTTAAAAAGTTCCAAGCCCCGAAGGTTGGGACTGCTCCTGGAAAAGAAGCAGGATGTACAGCTGTTCCTTGGAATGGGAGGGAATTCTTCACCTGGGTCCACTTGAGATTCAGGCAGTGATGAACTTTTCACACTTTGATGCACTGACCATTGCTATGCAAGGTGATGGAATTCCAAGATAAGAAAGAAAAGTCATGAGTGTTGGTTGTATATTGAATTTTTTAAAAGTCATTCCCACGGAAACTTCTTTTGGAACTACATACTGTTTCAAGCACCCAGGCAGGATGGCAGCTGTGTGTGTATATAAAACAAGTATATGCGTGTGTATGTGTTTATATATGTCATTTTTTCCCCTTCCTGCATTTAAGTTTATATTTCAAGTTGAACCAGTGGGAGGGGCTTCTGTGGAATTGTGCTGACACAGCTTCCTGCCCAGGGTCATCGCTTCTCTTTCTCACGCTGTCAGCTTCAGGTCTGATCCTCCAGTACATAACGCCACGTGTGCATGACCTTTCCCCACCTTTGGTCTGTGCTCTGACCTGATCTTGACCATCCTTATTCCTGTACTTTGTGCAGTGCTTCTCAAAATTCATGCCGGTCTTTCCCTTCCCCATTCTTGTGCCTCTTTGGAAACTCCAGTTCACCCTTCAAAATCAGTTCAGAATTTTATCACCTCCAGGAACTTCCCCTGGTCCCCTTAAAATTTGCACCACGTTTGTGTTTCTGCTTTAGATTCTGTCAAGTTAGTGGTTGCTTATTTTACATATCTGTTTTCCCTGTTTGAACGAGCTCCTTAAGTGCAGGGCTTTTCACAAAGTAGATGCTTCATGAAATGAAAGTTGATGTTATAGATTGTATATGTATTTGTATGAAAGACTTAGGTGAAAGCACTTAGAAGTAGCTGAAGAAGCTTCATCTCAAGCCTGAAGTCGATGTGTGGCTTTTTAAGTCACTGAAGCCCTGAAAACATTATTGCAACAAGTGGAAAGAAACGGTAGAAAGAGAAACACTTGAAGTTCTCCTTAATCTGAAAAAGAAAATGAGTTAGTTTCTGACACCTATCATTCATGGTGACTAAGCCAAATTTTGTTAGGATGCTAAGTTTTGAAAAAAAAAAAAAAGATTTCTAGTATTTGGTAACATTTAAAATCACTTTAAGTTGCTACAGTGTCTCTTTTCTATTTGCATTAGTAAGCTCTGGCTAGCCTCCCTATCACTGTATTGGAAACATTTCCCAGAATAGAACACTTGTTTATAAAATGTACTGTTTGTACTGTATTACTTTAAAGAATTCCATAGAAATTGTACTGTCTTCTAAGACTGTCATTTGACACAGTCTAAATGTTAAGTCTGTTTCTCTAAACGAGATCATGAATAATCCTCTTTTGCACTTTTTTTTTTCATAGCTTACACCATGAATGCTGCTTTTGAAATGAGAAATTATGTAGATGGAGAAGTTTTTGGATATTTTGCAAATATTTAGGTTTAAATATTCTTGAAGTTTTCTTTTCCTGTTGTTAACTTGATATTTCAGAATGCTATGCCCTGTTTGTGTGCAGTAGCCAACAACTTGGAAAATTTTACTTAAATCTTTTAAGAAAAATCATGAAACATGAGTTGGGTTCTAACACACAGCTGTCAAGCAGTTTTGTGCTTCCCCTTTCCTGCTCTGGTTTTGCGTTTCAGCTTAAGGAAATCCTTGGACTCTTGTTTGCTGGTACACTCAAGTTTGGCTCACATGTTAGGGTAACCCACGTATTTGCCTTTTTTTTCCTCTTCTAGTTAAACTTGTAGTCCCTTGGGTCGATATCCAGAAGTTGGAAAGAACGTCCAACGTCTTTCTGACAGACACCATCCGAATCACGACGCAGAATAAGGAGCGCGACTTCTCCATGTTCTTGAACCTCGATGAGGTGTTCAAGATCATGGAGCAGCTGGCTGACGTGACACTCCGGAGGCTGCTGGATAACGAGGTCTTTGACCTGGACCCAGACCTGCAGGAGCCGAGCCAGATCACCAAGCGGTAAGGCGCTTCTGTTTTCGGTTCCTCACCCATGGGACTGTGGCAATGCGCCATCACATTCATTTACATGTGCTTTGTTAGTCTTAGTTGTACCGGTTTAAATGTCCCTTGTGGCTCGATGCAGATTTTCCTGTGGTGTTGATCATGATTGTGACATAGTAATTGGCAGCAATGGTTGATTATTTTTTTAATAGGGAAGGTTTTTTTTTTCTTTTAAGATTTCATTTATTTTAGAGCGAGCAAGCTGGGGGAGTAGGGGGAGGCAGAGAGCGAGAGAATCTCTAGCAGACTCTGCACTGAGCGTGGAGTGCAGCCTGGGGCTCCATCCCATGACCTTGACGTGACCCGAGCGGAAACCAAGAGTCACGTGCTCAACTAAGCCATCCAGGCACCCTGGTTGTTGTTTGTTTCCTTTTCTTTCTTTCTTTCTTTCTTTCTTTCTTTCTTTCTTTCTTTCTTTTTTAAATGCAGTTGACTTTGATTTCTGGATCCAATTCTGCTTTTTTCCCAGATATTTGGAAACTGATATTTATAAAAAATACTTCTAAGTAAATGTAATATGGATAGCTTCATGATAGAATTCCATTCAGCACTGTGCTTTATTAGCGAACATTAAGAGATTTTATATTTCCATATGAAAGTGCTTTTTTTAAAAAAAAGTTATTTGTCAGAGAGAGTACAAGCAGAGAGAGCGACAGGCAGAGCAGGTAGAGAGAGAAGCAGGCTCCCTGCTGAGCAGGAAGCCTGATGCGGGACTCGATCCCAGGACCCTGGGATCATGACCTGAGCCAAAGGCAGGTGCTTAACTGACTGAGCCACTCAGGTATCCCTGAAAGTGCTTTGTAGAAAAAGTTTTCAGGACAGTGGATTTATTTTTGGTACCAGTTAGTCATTAGAAATGTGCCTCAGTAATACTCTAAGTTCACATTCTTTATGATTGGTTTACCCCTACTGATGCTAGGTGTGGAGATATCTGGAGCAGTTGCTTGAATTATTAGTCACTTTAAAGAAGTTCGGCTTTATTATCTAAAATTTAAATGGTGGCATTCGGCTGAGCTTGACTATGATTCCTGACTTGGTGGTTTAGACCAGGTAACTGCAGAGTTTATACAAAGATACCCTTAGAGAAACAAGTCATCTAACAAGTGCTGTTGTAGCTAGATAGATTTGATAGCGTTAGAGAATCCCACTACTATTTAGTACTACTAGACATGAAAAAAATGTTTTAATGTGGGAAAATACACACAATATAAAGTTTGCTACCTTAATACCGCTGAGCCGTGCAGTTGGAAATGGATAAATTCACATTGTGCAACCCTCCCCTCCATCCAGTCCTGGGACACTTCGTCTTGCAAAACTGAAACTCTGTCTGCATTAAGCAATAACTCTTACTCCCCTCCTCCCCCAGCCTCTGGCAACTGCCACTCTACTTTCTGTCTGAGTTTGACTACTCAAGGTCCCTCATGTAGGTGGAATCATACAGTATTTGTCTTTTGTGTCTGGCTTATTTCACTTAGTGTCATGTCCTTATGGTTCATCCGTGTCGCAGCAGGTGCCAGAACTTCCTTCCTCTTTAAGGCTAGGTAATAGTCCATTGTGTGGATATGCCACATTTTCTTTCTCTGTTCATGCTTCGATGGACACAAAGCCATTTCTACCTCTTGGCTGTTGTACATTGAGGCTGCTGTGAGTACATGTGTGCATATATCTTTTCGAGTCCCTGCTTTTGCATGTTTTGGGCATATACCCAGAAGTGGAATTGCGAGATCATGTGATCGTTCTGTGTCATTCTGTGTCCCATCATTAAAAAGAATTTTTAAATCTCTTATAACATTCCTGTTATTCCTTACACATGTTTGGTATTTTCTTGGAACATCTGGGAGAACGTGTGTCTAATCAGTGGTCTCTAATTGGCAGTGTGTTTGTAGTCGGTCTGTATTCAGGACGAATTTAGAGCCCCTGCTGTGTGCATGCATTAGAAATTGGTCATGTATCATCACAAGTAAGGCAGAAATCAAAAAGTGAACTTTTTTGGTGAAACTCCAATGGATTTCACTTGGTTTCGTGTCCTTTGCATCTGACATTTCCTTTGTGAGAAGAGTGCTGCTGCTTGTCACTCCCTTATGAAAGGAGATCCTTGGGATGCTGCCCTTGGGTCTTCTGACTCCCCATCCTGAGCTGCTCCCTGGGCTACTGGACCCCGGGTTTCCCATTACCATCTCTGGCTCTGTCTTAGGTCCAGAGAAGACAGCCCAGCTCTCTCTCATGTATCTCCAAATATCTCTATAGCCATTTGGTGTCTGAGTCCTTTTAGTCCAGCTTACAAAGATTGGTTAAAAATGAAGAAACAAGTCTCGGTTGGAGGAGTTGCTAAAGGGCTTCTATAAATCATCCAGTGAAGCGTCTATCTGTTCTATGGGTTTTGCATTGATGTGTACGTGTGTGAACTGCCTCCCTGCGCCCCCCTCCACTGGGTCTTAGCACTAGGAGGCCGGCTGACAGCCTGTGTGCTCCAGTCAGCTCTGTGGGCACTGGAGTTTTGGATGATTTCTCATAGATCTCCTGATGGTCCTTCATGGCTCCACTTCTAGATGTAGCATTGTGGTTTTGGGTAGAAACTGGGTAAGAAGAGGCAGGTGGCTGTTTGTCACAATAAAGATCCTATGGTAAAATCATTCTTTGTTTTTTTTAAGATTTTATTTTATTTATTTGAGAGAGAGAGTGTGAGAGAGAGCATGAGGGGGAGAAGGTCAGAGGGAGAAGCAGACTCCCCATGGAGCTGGGAGCCAGATGAGAGACTTGATCCCGGGACTCTGGGATCATGACCTGAGCCAAAGGCAGTCACTTAACCAACTGAGCCACTCAAGCACCCAAAATCATTCATTTTGGAAGAAAATTCATCAGTACAGGCAGTCTTCATGCACATTCCAGAATTCCGGTGAATTATACGAAGCTCCCCCTCCTCCACTTTCTATCCCAATAATGATCGGGAAGGGGAAGAGAGAGAAAAGGACAAAACAAGGCCCTGCAGGTGCCTCAGGTTGGCCTGAGATGGATGGCAGGATTTTGGTCCCTAGTATGTTTTGCTGGTCACTGCACTTTGAGTGACTTCTTCCAAAAGTGAAAGGCATGTCCTTGCCTACCAGTTCCTCGCTGGGTCTCATGTGTAGCTTTCTGTCATGGAGACATAGGCCTGTGGACATAAACAGGTAATGACTCAGTCTACTTGACATCCTGCCAAGAGAGCCCAGGTTTTCAAGTTGAGGAAAACAGTCTCTTGATGCAAAGGGCACAATCAGAAGTGCTGGAATGCTCCTCAGGCTCCCTTTTGTTGATGTATTTTCACTTCCCTTCCCAGATAACAGCTTTAGAAAGGTGCCTTTGAGGTCACTAGTGTGGTGAGCCATCTGATTGCGGATTAGTCACGATTGCTGCTCACTCTCACTCCCATGGGACTTCGGGAAAGTGCCCAGAGGAGCTGGGACTCCAGCAGGAGCCTGGAGGATGGGCTGGTGCATCGCACAACAGGACCCGGTCAGACAGGTTCGAGCCAGCTGGACCCAGGAGTCCTCTGGTCCAGCCCTCACACTTTGCAGAGGAGGGCCTGGACCAGGGATTCTGGGGCATAGCAGCAGAATCCAGGAGGGCGGGAAAACGGAGACTGGGGAAGAGACTTTGGGGCCTGGGGTGGGGAGCAAAGAAATGGATTGGTCCTGAAATTTACCAACACAGTAACATTTGTGAAGCTGTGAGTGATGGGTTGAGAGCGGTGTAGCCAGCTCTTTGGGGATGGGAGATTGGGAAGGTGATGGGTTTCACTAAATCAAATTTAATATCACCATTAAAATCTATATTGACTGTTTGGAAAGTGCTGGAGGAAAACTTAGTTAATACAGTGCAGTGAATGGAGGCTATTTCCCCCAGTGGAAGATCTTTCTAGTATCTAAAGGCCAGCGGGGGTTGCCTGGGGTGAGGGGGAAGGTGTGGGGTGGGGACGGGGCTGACATCTTCAGTAATAAGCCCTCATCCACTGTTGCCTGGCTGATTGCCTGGCTCCCTGGTCTGACTTTTCAGAACTTTTTTGGCCTTGTCTGCCCATATTCACTCCCTTTCCTGCTGTTCTCCTTGTACCCTACTAAGAACGCCCAGCCTAGTTGTGTAATTTATTGGGCTTTCTGTTCTTGTCATTCTGGTTTGGCGTCGACATCTCTTAGGGGCTCCTTGTGCAGCCCCGAACAGCTCCTGCCTCACCGGGGAAGGCCTGTAGGTCCCCACCCTGCAGAGCCCTAGGTGCTCTGTACTTCTCCAGGCTGTTCTGGGGCACGATGGAGGACAGAGGGCAAAGGCAGGAGCCTTGAGTGTGAAAAAGCCTTCTAGATGCCAGTGTTGTTGAGGTCTCGGTCTGCTGGGGCTCCGAGGACGTACTTTCAAAGAAATGGGGGCACTGCAGGCCCCAGCTGAGTCGATGTGCACCCTGTTCCCTGTTTTCTGAGGGCTGGGTTTCCCTCATGTCCCCACCGGGCCCAGGAGACTCAGGCGGCTGTGTGTGCTGTGTAAGGTACATCACAGCAAGGTTGTCCGTTTCTTTCCTTGGTGCTCTTGGGGGAGAGTAGGGGAAAGGTGTTTCAAGTCAACACACATTCGAGGGATGCCATGTTTTCTGTGCAGACTTGGGCTTTGAGGAGAAGTATGCGTGGTCGCGCTGCCGTGCTTCCTCATTGCTGGTTCTTGCCCAGAATTTCAAATGAGTTGGGTGTGGGTCTGTGGGTGGGTGTGTCACGAAGAGCCTCTAGAAATCTTTGTACGTGTTTTATGGGGCAAACTGCTGGCAGAGGACCACCTTATTCCAGAAGGGCAGGGATAGTACTTGAGGTCTCCTGTCAAGGGCACAGCGGGGACATCCTCACACTGGGAGCTCACACGGGAGCCCCCTGCCCCAGCTGCCACAGAGCCCGAGTTTGGGGAAGCATTCTTGAGCTCCCTCGAGCTGCTGACACACAGTAGGTTTGTGTCTGTGGGATGAACGACACGAGGAGGGAGAGTTACCATGGCACATGAGGCCTGACACGGGTCTTCCCAAAAGCGTTCTAGCAGGTTGATGGGGAAAAGAGACAGGGGAACCCTGTTTTCGGTACATTTGTACCAAAACTAAAGAGGAGAAAAATGAAATTCTAGGTTCACAGAGAAACAAAAGAAGGACCCACCCCTTCATTTCTTGGGTCTAAGTTCTAGTGAATGAAGTGTGGAGTTTTGAGTGTGGGCATGTAGTTAGAATTGCCTGTGTTGTTGTCGTGCAGGAATGGTCATGTTCATTGTAGCTCCACCAGAAAACTTGGTGTTCTTGCTCTGTATTCTGATAAACCCACATTTATTTCCTACGTGGCTATAGGCTCATACAAGGGCATGTGTTCAGACAGGAGGGTCTGTGGCACCGTCCCTTCTATTCTCAGCTGCCGCTTTCTCTTGGAGCAATTGCTTTGGCCAGTGCATACCAGCAAGGTGGACACTGGGGGTAAATACTGTGGGGGCTACTGGGCTAGTTTCCATCTTTTTAGGGGTGCTTCTGCCCTGGCTTACAGGCCTGTGCTCGGCTACTGCTTTCTGAATGGTCAGTTATGACTCGTGTGTTGGGCATCTCTATGGAGGAAGAGGGGGAGCATTTAGTAGGTACTGGAAGTTCTGAAAGGGAAATTTTGACCAGTGGGCTTTGTTTCTGGTGTTCTTCGGAAAGAGGAGCGGATATTTTTAGCATCAAAACTACCACCTGCTTCAAAACAGACCAAAAGGATGAAGTGGTCTTACTCTGAGCTTCATAAAGGGCTTGAGCTACTCATCTTCAGCTACTGGATCTTCATCTCCATCTGTCAGAAAGTTCAATGCCACATGTATATGTAGAATGCTTATTTAGGGCACCTGGGTGGCTCAGTGGGTTAAAGCCTCTGCCTTCAGCTCAGGTCATGATCCCAGGGTCCTGGGATCGAGGCCCGCATCTGGCTCTCTGCTCAGCAGGGAGCCCGCTTCCCTTCCTCTCTCTCTGCCTGCCTCTCTGCCTCCCTGTGATCTCTGTCTGTTAAATAAATAAATAAAATCTTAAAAAAAAAAAAAAGAATGCGTATTTAGAGGTGGAATTGGAAGAGGACTTTCTAAGGAAGGAAGAGGATTTAGGAAATTCCTTCCTGCTGCTTTCTTTCTTTTTTTTTTTTTTTAAGATATTTATTTGAGAGGGTGCATGCATGCAGAGGGAGGGGCAGAGGGAAGACAGAATCCTGAAGCAGTCTCCCTGCTGAGTGTGGACCCCGACAAGGAGCTCGATCCCAGGACCCTGAGATCATGGCCTGAGCTGAAACTGAGAGTCAACAGCTTAAATGACTGAGCCACCCAGGTGCCCCCCTCCTTTCTGTCTTATAATGCGAGGTCACTGGTCTGTGGCCACTGAATGTGTGAGAGACAGACTCCTATGGTGACAGAGAACAGCCCAGAAAGCAGAGTGGAGGTGACGTGTCGTACACCCAGGCTGCTCAGAAGCCATGGGGAAGGGGATTGAACTGAGCGGTTGGCTGGTGCAGCAGGTGCACTGAATAGAAAAATCAGAAAACTGAGCACCTTAGTCTTCAATTGAAGAGCTGGCTGCAAGGTAAAATACCAAAAGTACCCCCACCCCAATGCCCCCACCGCCACGCTTCTAGGAAGGAGCAGACAACAGGTGAATTTAGTGGTGGCTGGACCCACACCTGTGAGATGCGTACAGGAAGTTTGCATTGGCTTTACTTTCACCAAAGCCAGCACGGCTAGCATACTTTGAAGACAAGGATATAAATCTTCCAATGTAAATGTGCTGAATGTAGGTCCGCTTTCAGAGAACTGGGGTGATATTGAGGGGTCTTGCCTTCTATCCCATAGTACGTGAATTTCTAGAGCACTCGAGGTGCTTTCCCACGTTCTCCCAGTTCTTCTGGGGCAAAGCGCAGCCTCCTTTGGAATTGCCGTCCATGGAGTATCAGGTGCTTCGTGTTAAGGGACGGCAGCTTTCACCCAGGAGCTGGACCATCTTGATCTGTAAAATTTGTATAATTTCTCGCTGTGTCCAGAAGACCTTCTGGGCATGCATGTATCTCTCTTTGTGAGGGTTTGATAGTAAATTTAGTAAATAGTAAATTCCAAGCACTCTCCCATCTCCATGTGGGGTCTCCTGGGAAGACAGTTGTGTGATGGTGTGAAAATGAGGACTGGGTTGGGAATGAGACCTGGCATAGGAGGGGCCTCTGTGTGTGAGTTCTGGCCCTGGCCCTGGCCCTGGCGGGCTGGGGGGGAATGTGTCTGAAAGACCACTCAGGCTGTGGCGTTTCATACCTTGCGTTAGGGAACATTTTAAAAGTTAATCTTTTCCTAAAAGAAAATAGATTCATTTTTAAAAAAGCTAACAATACATGGTCAGGTAGGAAATTTAAGCAGAATAAAAATGAAAAGTGGAAATCCTACTACACAGAGTCAACAACAATTAACATTTATACAAAGTCTTTCCACATCATTTTCTGCAAATTTTATAGTATTTATATAAATGGAATCATACTGTAGATGCTATTTCTAATCTGCTTTTTCAATATTGTGGCCATCCTCTTATGTTTTTAGGGATCCCTTGAAGCAGAAAGGTTACGTATTTTGTTTCCATTTTATGGATGTCAAGATGTGATACAGAGAAGTGTTATCTAAGGTCACCCAGCTGATAAGAAAGCTAAGAGTTCAAATTCTCTCAGATGAATTTAAAGAACTCTTATTTGATGTGGCAAAGAAAAATTTTTATCTCTGTACAGTGGAATTTCCCCTCTACTAGAATTTTGGGGTGGGACAAAAATTCATCAGTATTTGCAAACATTGTGAGTTGGCTGCCTTCTTGCTTTACTGGATATTAGAGCCAAGACTCAGTATGGGGGGGGTGTCCCCTGGGGTAGGATTTCTTCCCCATTCTCCACTGTCCATACTGATGTGACACTGATGGACTTCTCCCCAGTGATACTTTGACTTGGATCTGTTTTATTAATTAATTTACTTTTTTGTTTATTTTTGAGAGAGAGAGAACTGGGGGAGGGGCAAAGGGAGAGGGAGAGAGAATCTTAAGCAGGCTCCATGCCCTGTGCAGAGCCTGACGTGGGGCTTGATCTCATGACCCTGAGATCATGAAATGAGCTGAAATCAAGAGTCAGATGCTTAACGGGCTGAGCCAGGCAGCCACTGCTTGGATTTGTTTTTTAAAGGTAATAATAGCTAATGTTTGTTTGGCACTTACTGTATGTCAAGCACAAATCTCAGTTGAACTGCTTTTTGGGGCAGATACCCTACAATTCACCCTGTTAAGGCTTCCCAGTCAGTGGTTTCTCAGTCCAGTCAGAGTTGAGCAGCCATCCCCACACTCGGTGTAGAACATTTTCTTCACCCCAAGAAGGAACCCCATACTCATGAGCAGCCACTCCCCACTTCTCCCTTTATCCCTTCCTCTTCGGAATCACTAAGCTCTTTTCTCTCTCTCTCTCTCTTTTTTTAAAGATTTTATTTATTTATTGACAGAGATCACAAGTAGGCAGAGAGGCAGGCAGAGAGAGGGGGGTGGGAAAGCAGGCTCCCCGCTGAGCAGAGAGCCCGATGTGGGGCTCGATCCCAGGACCCTGGGATCATGACCTGAGCTGAAGGTGGAGGCTTTAACCCACTGAGCCACCCAGGTGCCCCAGTCTTTTCTCTCTTGATGAGTTTTGCCTATTCTAGAAATTTCATCTAAAGGGACTCAGGCAGTATGTAGGCTTTTGTGTGTGTAATGTTTTCGAGGTCCGTCCACGTTGTAGCGTGTGTCAGTATTTTGTTGCTCTGTGTGGCCGAGTGACCTTCTGTTATACGGCTCTGTCACATTTTGTTGATCTGTTTGTCAGCTGATGGACATTAGACTTGTTGCCAGCTCTGCCTCTCTGAGCAGGTGTGTCCAGGGTTTGGAGCAGATGTACATTTTCGATTTGCTGGGGTCTATGCCTAGGAGGGGAATTTCAGGGTCGTATGGTAAGTCCATGTTGAATCTTTTCAAGAAACAGCCAGAAAGTTTTCCAGACCGGCTGCACCATTTTACATCCCTGCCCATGGGATACGAAGGGTTCTGTTTCTCCACGTCCTCGCCAGCACTTGGTGTTACTGACTTTTTGATACTGGATTCTTAAACACTTGTTTAAGTGTCACTGTAGTGACTCATAGTGTTGCTCAAATCAGGAAGGGAGTATCTGTTTTGAACTGTGAGTTTGGTGTCTTACTTTTGTGCAGAGGCAACCCCTCCTGCCTTGAGGACCCGTTTCCAAGGTTGGCTGTAAAGTGGGGCGGGAGCTATGACCCATGCGGGACCTGGGGGGCTCATCCTCTTCCATGTCCGGGGCCCCAGTTGGCTTCGCAGGGTTTTCCTTTGTAAACCTGTGTGTTCGTTCACCGTCCCTGCCTCTTTTTCTCCTCCCTCCCTCCTCTGCCAGGGACCTGGAAGCCAGAGCACAGAACGAGTTCTTCCGGGCGTTCTTCAGGCTGCCAAGGCAGGAGAGGCTGCACGCTGTCGTGGACTGCTCACTGTGGACACCGTTCAGCCGCTGTCACACTGTGGGGCGGATGTTCGCCTCCGACCGTTATGTCTGCTTCGCCAGCAAGGAGGACGGCTGCTGCAATGTCATCCTCCCACTCAGAGAGGTAGGGGCCGCCCTGGCCGGCGCTTCCCGAGCCCGCCTTCTGTCCTTGAGCCCGTGGTGGCCGTGAGACTGGCCGGGCAGGGCTGCTCACCCAACAGGGTTTTGCCCACTGCAGATGGGCCTCTGGAGGCAAGCATGGCCTGCATTTGACCAGTCCCTGTGTGGTTGTTGCTTTTTTTGTCATTCCTCCAACACCCTGAAATTTGCCTGGCAGTGACTGGCGAGAAGCAGGCGCCCTCACCTCTGCATTAGTGTTGATGCTGTTCGGAGAAAGGCCCTGCCTCACAGTTAAAGCTTTTCTGTCAGCTCTTAGGAAGGATTCCACCCCTTGTACTCACAGAAAGGGGAAAGAGAAAAGGTGACTGACAAAAAACATCACCTTGAAAACGTCCAATTGCTTGGCTCTTGTGCCCTCCTGGGACTTGAGTGAAACACTTAAAAATGTTTCCTTTAATATGGATCAGGTCCTTTGTACTTTAAAAATCTGCAGTCTGTCCCTGGAAATTCAGGGCAGCCTGAGGCTACTTCCAGATCTGAAGAGCTCAGTCCTTTGGTTTCAGGGCACGTCTGTGGTGACTTTACCCACCACTCTGTTTCCATCAGGACCTCCAAATTCTGAGCACAGTTCTTTGGGAAAACTCAGAATTTTTTATGCATGTGATCTCCCTCCATGTCATTTTGTAGATGTTTTCATTTTACAAATATTCTTACTTAGGAGTGAAGCAAGAAGTCCAAGTGTTGTCTTATACATTTATTTGTCGTCTTGTTGTAGCATATACATAACATCACATTTACCACTTGACCCACTTTTAGGTGTTAGGGTTCAGTGGCATTGAGTACATTCACGGTATCGTCCCACCATCACCAGAAGTTCATCTTCGCCATCAGAAACTCTGTCCTCATTAGGCACTCAGTCCCCATCCTTCCTCTCCAGCCCCAGGCAACGACTGCTCTACCTTCTGTCTCTGACTCATACTACTCCAGGTCCCTCATCTAAGTGGGATCCTGTAACCTTAGCCCATGTGTGGCTGGCTTATTTCACTGAGCATAATGTCGTCCGGGTTCGCCCATGCTGTAGCACGTGTCAGAATTTCTCTCCTTTTTAAGGCTGTATAATATTCAGTTGTGTCAATATATCACATTTTTGTTTCTCCGTTCGCCTGTTAGTGGGTCCTGGAGTTACTCACCCCTTTCGGCTATCATGACTGTGCTGCCTTAGATAATTTTTACCTTCTGCATCCATTCCTTAGGGCAGTTGTTTGGTTTGGCCTTCTGTCTGGTGATACCTAAATAGGTAGTCAAAATGCCTGCCCTCCTTTGTCTGTTGCCATACCTTTTGTGGGTAACTTTTTGTGATAGGTGGTGAGCATTGAGAAGATGGAGGATACCAGTCTGCTCCCTAATCCCATAATCATCAGCATCCGGAGCAAGATGGCTTTCCAGTTCATCGAGCTGAAGGACAGAGAGAGCTTGGTGGAGGGCCTGCTGGTGAGGCTGAAGCAGGTGCACGCCAACCGCCCCGTGCATTACGACACCTCCCAAGACGAAGACATGGTATGAGGCTTAGAAACAGCGGGATCCTATCCAGGGAAGGTCTTTCTGACCACTTCTAGGGCGGTGGTCTCAGAAGGGAGTGCACATGGCCACGATCTACTTGGGAACAGAACATTGTATTAGGGCTGATTGGGCCTGTGTATCAGACAGCATATCACTTTTGGTACGCGCAGGGTCCTGAGTGGGTGCTGCACGGGTTAGAGGGTGCCCCACGCAGCAAGTGGTTTGAGGGACTAACAGGGCACCCTGTTCACAGGTTAGAGGGGTTCGCAGGGCACCCCTTTTGAGGTTAGGGGAGTTGATGGGCACTCCTCCATATATTAGAGCAGTTCGTGGGGTACCCACACAAGTCAGAGGGATTTACAGGGCACCCCTCCCAGGCTGGAGGGTTTGATGGGGTATCGACCTGCAGGTTAGTGGACACCCTCCTCACAGTTTGGAGGGGTCAGTGCCCCCCACCCCTGAGGCTGAGGGGATGTTATTCGGGGGCAGGTGGAACTTGTTAAAAGAGAAGTTACATTGTCCTTAAGGCTGGACAGCTGGAAAACAGACCTGGATCCACTCAGGCCTCCTCTCCTGCTGTTTCACACCCGTCCTTCTCTTTCTTCACCTCTTTTTACCCACACAGTGACAGGGAGGAAAGAAGATATTCCCTCAGTACCCAAGAGCTGTTTTCTGAGGGTGGTCATTCTCCGTTCTGGAAGCCTACAAGAAGTGGTGCTTGTCTGCCCCCTCTTGGCCCCATGCTCTGTATGCTGTGAGCAGCCTTCCCAAGAAAGCACAGTGTAGACCACATTCTTTCCTGAGGATCAACTCTGTTGGGCTAATGTTAGTCTCTTTCCCTTGAGACCTACATAGGCTTGTTTAAGTATGTTACCTTTGGGGCACCTGGGTGGCTCAGTCAGTTAAGTGCTGGACTCTTGATCTCAGCTCAGGTCACAATCTCAGGGTCCTGGGATCGAGCCCCTTGTCCGGCTCCACACTCAGTGGGGAGTCTTCTTGAGATTCTCTCTCTCTCTCCCTCTCCCCCTCCCCTGCTGGCTCACATGCACTGTCTCTCTCTCTCAAATAATTAATTAAAAAAATATGTTATATGCCTCCAAAGGCAAAACAAAGACTCTTTCATAAGTACAGTAATGACTTTCTTCTAGCTCCCTCCTTTTTTTTTTTTCTCCTTTCCAGCAGACTTCACCTGTATTTCATTCAACAAGCATGTGCAGTGACCACAAGTTTGGGGATCTTGAAATGGTGTCCTCTCAAAATAGCGAGGAAAGTGACAAAGAGAAGAGCCCACGGCTCCACCCCGAGGCCCTGATCTCTGTCTTCCAGCAGGCGGGCAGCCAGAGCCCAGACTCGCGAATGGTGGGTGACCTGGCTCTTCCTTTGCCGGGCCTGGCGGAGCTGGCACGAGTGGGGGTTCCTAGGTGTCTGACCTGCTGCGGGCTATGCACCTGCCAACCCCAGCCCTGTGGGCCTTGGGGGAGCAGGTGTGCCAGTTGCTGGCTGCCCCAGTAGTTGGTGCCCCTCCCTCTCCCTCCCGGGCAGGTGGAAGGGCTCAGCCCGTGCCAGTTGCCTGGGCACATCCGGGTGCATGGAGGATGTGGTCAGAGGACCGAGGGCGATGGCTTTTCCTACCTGCCCCTTAAGTGGCTCTTTGACACAGCTCTTGGCCATGTGACCTGGAGAGCCATCAGTGCTGTCCTTTGTGGGATCTTGCAGGTGCAGAACAAGCATTTCTCCTCTTACCCAGGGGTGTCTGTATGGGCTCCTTTTACAGTATCGCTTGGTTCTCTCCTGGAACAAAAGGTCTCCTATGCTGTAGTTTTACTGGACAAAAGATATTTCTGTTACGTCTCCTTATCCTTGTCCTCTTTGTAGGGAGAACCCAAGGGAGATGTCATGCCCAGTTGGTAAAGAGGCTAGAAATTGTACCGTGAAAAGACATCGTAGCCGGTGGGAGGCTGCATTGGGACCACGTGCGCTGGGGGTGTCTGCGGACATTACTACCCCAAACTGTGTCTTGTTGCCCAGTGGGCTACTGTATAATTGTTAGCTTTATTCATTCAAACCAGAACCTTCTGATATGCTTTACACAGAGCAGCTCAAAGAACTCCTGACTAAAGCTGTAAGAATATTGAATATATATGGAAGCTTCTCCCCTTACTGGAGAGTGCAGACAATGAAAAGCATATTAAACAAGTTGCTTAAAAGGTACTAATGACTCCTGTCATGTAGGGATAATTTTAAAGGATTTTTTAGTTGCCTAGAGAAATGGTACCTGTCTTGTGTCTGATAATGAGAACAGTGGGATTTTTTTCAGGTTTCAGTTTTTCCTCTGGCTGCCCTGGAGATCAGGGCAAGTTAGATCCCCCCCACCCTGCACTGCCCCCTTGCTTTTGTTCACCCTCTGAGCTGACCCATGTTTCAACAGCTGGCTTGGTGTCAACATCCTGAGAAGCTTCCCCTAACGTCCCCCACTCCCACCCCGCCCTCCCAGCTGCTCTGGACTTGAGTACTTGGACAAACCTACTCTTACTATCCACTTTGCCAAGGAAATGGCATTTTATTTGTGTAAACGCTCCTGCTGGGCTCTGAGCTCCCGAAGGCCTGGTTCTCTGCATTAGTCATCTTTACGTCCTCTGTGCCTGCAAGTGTTTTAAAACTTTTGTTGAACCAGTTGCCTGTCACTCTTGGTCCCTCTGGTAACAGTGGCAGCCTCCCTCTGCGATGGGTTGTGGATGGTCTGTGCTGGAAGGCATGGAGGGGCTTCTTTGTACATTAACAGCATTTCCATCTCCAGTCCAGGGAGCAGATAAAAATAAGCCTGTGGAATGACCACTTCGTGGAATACGGCAGAACCGTGTGTATGTTCCGCACAGAGAAGATCCGGAAGCTTGTAGCCATGGGGATCCCTGAATCGTTACGTGGCAAACTCTGGCTGCTTTTCTCAGGTAAGTGTTTCTGGTATTTTGAGGCTAACTGATATTTCTGGAGCAGACACAGGAACAGAGGCCCAGATCTGAACAGCATGTATGTGCAGACAGGTCCTCTGTCTCTGGATTTTTCCTACGACGTTCCCAGCCAAGAACTTCGGCACCCTTACTGTGTTAGCTGTGGGACCTTGGTCCAGCTGCCTGAGACCTCTGGGCTGGAGTGTCTTCCTTGGCCAATGTGAGGTCTAGCTGAAGGGATCGCCTCTCCTTTAAAAATAACTTTTGAGTCTGTAGATTGTCTCGAGAACTGTAAAGGACCTCCTAGAAGCGAAGTGTCTTTCTAGGACATATGTTCTGAACTAGACTAAACAAACAGGGTGCCTGGGTGGCTCAGTGGGTTAAGCCTCTGCCTTCAGCTCAGGTCATAATCTCAGAGTCCTGGGATCAAGCCCCGTATTGGGCTCTCTGTTCAGCAGGGAGTCTGCTTCCCGTCTATCTGTGCCAGCCTCTCTGCTTACTTGTGATTTCTTGTGAAAGAAATAAATAATTATTAGACTAAACAAACCAACCCTCTGTACATTGTTCACTTGCAATGACATTGAAATACATCCCCCAGCATACTTTGTCAGTCCCTCCTCCACGGAAGACACACGGCATCCCCAGGAGACACCATTGCGGCCCTACTTCCTTCTCCTAGGAATTGCCTGTGCCATCCCATGATGACCTTGTCTGGCTTCAGGCCCTCAGACTCTCCCTCTGCTGCTGTTGGGTGATGTCTGGGAATCCCTCCTCAGGACCCTCACCAGCGAGTGGGCAGAGACGGGGACTGATTTCTCTCGAGATGTGCTGAGCAATGTCTCTGCATTGCGGGTGGCCGTTTCGTCTGGCTCAGTAGGAGAGGTGGGGCCTTCTAGGCAGGAAGGGAAGGCCCCTGTTGTCAGGGTGCAGCCGGAGGCCCGGGGAGGAGGTCTGCTCTTCCTCGGTGACACTGCTGTGCTCAGATCAGCACGAGCCTTCTGGAGGCCAGGCCTGGGTACCTGTCTTCTCCCTGCACCTTCTTCTTCTTCTTTTTTGATTTTTCAAATTAAAAAAAAAAAAAAGTTTTTATTTATCTATTTGAGAGAGAAAGAGAACAAGCAGGGGAAAGGAGAGGGACAAGCAGACTCCACATTGAGTGCAGAGCCCAATGTGGGGCTCGATCCTAAGACCCTGAGATCATGACCTGAGCTGAAATCGAGAATCACATGCTTAACCAACTGAGCCACCCAAGTGCCCCCTCCCTGTACCTTCTTACGTTCCTCCCTCCTGTGGCTTCATACCGGATCTTCACCCCACTCATCTCTCTTCCCTCTTCTCAGTCTCTCCCCTGAAGAGCCAAGCCCATCCCCTCTCTGGCCCAGGGTGCCTTTTTTTTTTTTTTTTTTTGCTTTCCAGCACAATTGCGGCATGTGCTTACTTGGGATTCATTGATGGGTCTATCACTGCTCACCTCGTTTCACCTGCGGAGTCCCTTTTGGCTGGTTTCTTCATCAAGACAGGCCTTTTTGAAATTAAAAATGTCTTCTTTATTTTTGTATTGAATGAAAACAATTTCAGAGTTGAAAGGAAAATAGGAATGAAAGAAAATCACACGATTTGCCTTAACCACCTACAGGCGATACCTGTTGATGCCACGGGCATAGAGCCTGCCTCTTTAATGAACATACACACATATTGAGATAAAAAAACAAACCTAGCTCCTCAGGAGCTTTCCTTCCAAGTGGTAATGTTGACGGAAAGACTGCTGTGGGGTTTAGGCTGTCCCAGGTTGAGCAGCAGCTGTTAGTGTTGAGTACAGGGAAATGTCGTCATGATTGTTTGTGGAGTGTGGGGAATCACGGTCAGCAGAAGGTTGAGTTGAGGAGGGCAGTACACTAAACCCAATCAGAATTTAAAAACCTAAACTGGAGATTAAAGGTGGAACTGGGCCCCTTCTGCTTGCCCTATTCTCCTGGGACCTCCCTGCATGGGGCCGGCCTCTGTCCTGGAACCCCGCCTGCCACCCGCAACCCTGCGGGACCACTGGCCAGGACTGCAGGTGCTCGGGTGCTGGCTGATGAGGGAATGGGATCCTCATACACTGTGGATGTCTCACCCCTGATGTCCCCTCCCTGTCAGAGGCCTGGGGGGAGCTTGGTGGTGGGTGGACTGGGCGGGGTCGCCTTGCCTGTCATGAGCCCAGCCTCTGAATTTTTTTTTTTAAATAACATATAATGTGTTATTTGTTTCAGGGGTACAGGTCTGTGAATCATCAGGCTTACACAATTCCCAACACTCACCATAGCACATACTCTCCCCAATGTCTGTCACCCAACCACCCTATCCCTCCCACCCCACCCCCGGCAACCCTCAGTTTGTTTCCTGAGATTAAGAGTCTTATGGGTGTCTCCCTCCCCAGTCCCATCTTGTTTCATTTTTTCCTACCCCCCCACGACCCCCCACCCTGCCTCTCAAATTCCTCATATCAGAGAGATCATATGGTAATTGTTTCTGATTGACTTATTTTGGTTAGCATAATACCCTCTAGTTCCATCCACGTTATTGCAAAGCCCCTAAATTTCTTGTTGCAGCTTGTTGGCTCCTTGATAATTGATTACTAAACAGAAGCGCACCGTCTTATGTGTTTCACACATACGTGCTCAGTAATTTCGTGTTGAGTTAATGTATGAAAATAGTGTGTATGTCTATATGTATAGATACACATCTATCCAATCTTCCTATTACTAGAGAATACAACTTACAAAAAATGTATTAATACAGCTGTTTCTGATATGAGCTGTTTCCCTCTCTATAAGGTTATTCTTAGAAAAGCCATGTTGTTTCCTTTTTTTCTCTTTTTGTTTTTGGCAGAATGAAAGTCCTTTTGGTTTGTGTGTGGTCTCAAGATGTTTTCTGTCCCTCAAGTAATGAGACCCTATTGAGGTCTTCCAGCAGGACAAGCCCCCTCCCCATGTTGACTCTGTCCTGGTAACCTGCCCCCTTGAAAAATTCCTTTTAAATCATCAGATGCTGTAACCGATCTCGCCTCGCATCCGGGTTACTATGGTAATCTGGTGGAGGAGTCCATGGGAAAATGTTGCCTGGTGACTGAGGAGATAGAGCGGGACCTGCACCGTTCCTTACCGGAGCATCCCGCCTTCCAGAATGAAACAGGAATTGCTGCTTTGAGGAGAGTCTTGACAGCCTATGCCCACCGGAACCCCAAAATTGGGTACTGCCAGGTAAGGTGTGCAGTGGAGGAGCAGAAATCTTTGAGTCCATGTCTTGTGTTGATCACCCAGGCTTCGGGTTCTGTTGTTCTTGGCTGTCTGGTACCCAGGACTGTCCTGTGAAGGCTCTGTGCTTTCTCTTTCCTTAAAGAATGTATCGAGTAAGGCCTCAGGAATCATCTCCTTATAGTCAAACAGGTTGATGACTTAAGATTAGAAACTTTACTTGGTGCCCGAAAAGAGCAGTGCACATGATGAGTTGCTGTCCAGGGCAGGACAGATTGTGTTCACTGCCTCTCCAGGCCTCCACTGTAGGACGGCAGTGATAACACTTCTGTGGAGATTTATCTTTCTAGACCTCTGCAGAAGTTACGGGGATTATTTTTAAAATATCCGTGCTATTGGGGGAGCAAAAAATATTTGGGGCCGATCCCTTTCCTTCAGGAAGCACAAGTGGAAATAAGCCGCCCTCTGAGTAGTTGTTGAGTTTACTTGGAAAGTGTATTCAGGGATGTGGTAAACAAGCACAAAATAGAACCCGGTAAAATAAAACACCCCTGCCCCCACCCCAGCACTAGAAGGGGTTAGAGAAGTTTCTGATAGCTGAAAATAGAAGAGTTTAAACTTTGTTTTCCTGTGAAAAGCAAAATCAACCCATGAATGTTGTGTGTGTGTGTGTGTGTGTGTGTGTGAACATACACACAGAATAGCTGGATTTGACCTGAGCCTGAAGCCCGCACCACAGCTGACCCCAGCATTCCTAGATGGGGACAGTGACAGAAGGGTGGCTGGTTGCTCAGCCTGGGGTGTCTTGTGGGGACCGTGTTGATAAACTCAGTCATTCCACTTTACAAGTGTCAGTGTGGTTGGGCTATATGGGGTGTCTCATCTGCAGCCTTGACTTCTGTGGACCCTTTGGGCTTGTGTGGTTTTTCATGTCTTTTGTGGCACGACGTGATGTGATGCTAACCACCGCCTCCTCTGTGAACCTGTGCAGTCCATGAACATCCTGACCTCCGTTTTGCTGCTCTACGCCAAGGAGGAGGAGGCCTTCTGGTTGCTCGTTGCCGTGTGTGAGCGGATGCTGCCCGACTACTTCAACCACCGGGTCATTGGTAACCTGCCTCCTTCCTCCTCCTCTTCCTCTTCTGTGCTTGGGGAGCAGGGCCAGAGCTGGGGCAAAGATGTGTTGTCAGTCCTTGTCCAGAAATCCCCAGTACAAACGCTGTTTGGCTCTTGAATGTGCAGAACCAACAGGTGTAATCTCTGTACCGTTCTGGTGAAAGGGTGGAGTGAGTTACCTGAAAAGAAAAATGTTGAGGTTCGAGAAACAACCTGAAAGGGAGGGTGGTTTGGCCCACCGTACCCAAGGAGCTCACGCAGACAGATGTCCCCTTTCCCTTGTGGAGACTCTTGAGGCTGGACCTGAAGGGCAGCTTGGGACCCCCCCGCCCCTCTACTTGTATACAATAAGTGAGAAGGCCCCTTGTTGCTGGCCCCCCTGCTCTGGGCTGACCTGCGACCCCACCTGGTGTCTTCCTTTTCTGTGGCCCATTGGAATCTGCATTTCGCCTGTGGTCCAGCACCTCCTAGTGGACAAAATGATAGAAACGTTGCTTCAGCTTGCTGATAACTCTCAGATACCCTTTCTGGAGATGCCCTAAAATTTCGGCAGCAGTGGTGGGAACAGAAACGAAAGAACCAGTTTGAGACAGAATTTGGTAAAAGACTGGAGGTGGGGGCAGGTCAGGAGGAAGATGCTCCCGAAGACTGGTGTCAAGAACTGAGGGAATGTGAGGACCCCCTGGGAGTAAGCGGGGGCTATCTAGGAAGGACGTGCCACTTGGTGCCTTTGGTGGCCTTTTGGGATGCCTTAGACTGTCTTCCCTGGCTCCCTCCAGGTGCCTGAGTGATGGGCTTCCTTCCCTTTCCACTTGATACTGGGGGAGGCAGCTTAACCTTGTACACAATAGCACGGAATCATCGGAGCCTCAGGGTCACGGGGAGGCAGGCTGCCAAAGCCGCCATTGGTTGATGGTGCTGCTGGGGGACAGTGCCTACTCCTCAGTGACCAACAAAGCCTCCGTGGTAATGGGTATCCCTATGTGAGCACTGCCCCAGTACAGCCTGGAGCATTTCCATAACCCACCAAGTCCCCTTCTGCCCATTCCCTGCCACAGGCAACTCTCGCTCCTGAGGTCTGTCACCACGGGCTAGTCGGGCCCGTTCTTGGACTCGGTCTAAATGTAATCTTGTAGAACGCACTCTTCTGGGTCTGTTTTCCTGCTCACAACACGAGGTTGCTGGAGCATTGGTACTCTGCTCCTTCTTCTGGCTAAGTCACACTTCACCATACACTCAGACCATGATTCATTTATCCAGTCACTTGTTAGAGGTCTGCATTGTTTCCAGTGCTTTATTGTAAGTGAAGTTGAAATACACATTCAAGTGTAAGTCTCTCTGTGAATCAAGATTGCCCGTTTTCTTGGTATTTACCTAGGAGTAGAATTGCTAGGTCATAGGTTAGAGGGATTTTTAGCTTTATAAGAAACTGTCAGTTTTTCAAAGTGATATACTGTGACCGCAGAAACCCTACCAGCAGTGTGTGAGTTCTGGTTGCTCACATCCCTGTTAGCTTTCAGAATTGGCTTTTTAAGCTTTGCTCTTCTAGCAGGGAAGAAGGAATCTATTATGCAGGTTTAACTTTGCATTTCTTTGATGAATGATATTGAACACAATTTTCTGTGCTTAGTGGCCATTTGTTTATTGTTTCTTTTGAAGTATCTGGTCCCATCTTTTGCCTTTTTAAAGGAAAAATGGGTTTTTGATCACTAAGTTGCAAGAGTTGTTATTTTGAATACAAAACCCTTGTCAGGTATATGTATTACAAATATTTTCTCAGTGTGAAATTTGCATTATGATTTTTATTAATGTTTTTTGAAGAATACCAGTTTTTGATTCTCGTGAAGTCCAATTTATAGTTTTTTTCCGTGGCTAGTGCTTTTTGTGTTCTAAGAAATGTTGCCTTTTCCCTGTATTTTTCTTAAGCTTTATATTATTAGCTTTTATATTGAGTAGACCTCAATATGTGTCTATGACACATTTCAAATATATTTTCTCATATGATGTGAAGTAGGATTTGAGGTCCCCCCAGCCTCTGCCCCCACACAGGTATGCACTTGGTTGAGCATTATTTTTTGAAAATACTATCCTCTCCCCACTGAATTACTCTAGTTAGTGTCAAAAATCAGTTCAGTACGAGTCCTTTTCTGGGCTCAAATTCTGTTTCATTCTGCTTATCTCACAGTAATTTCAGTTTCAGGCTGACTTTAGGAAGTGTGACTCCTTCCCCAACCAAGTCTCCATGACCTGCCTTTTCCAGGGGCCCAGGTGGACCAGTCAGTCTTTGAGGAGCTCATCAAGGAGCACCTCCCTGAGCTGGCGGAGCACATGAATGACCTCTCGGCCCTCGCCTCCATCTCTCTCTCCTGGTTCCTGACTCTGTTCCTCAGCATTATGCCTCTGGAGAGCGCGGTGAGCGTTGTGGACTGCTTCTTCTACGATGGGATCAAAGCCATTTTCCAGCTGGGGCTGGCAGTGCTGGAAGCCAATGCCCAGGGCCTGTGCAGCAGCAAGGACGATGGCCAGGCCCTCATGGTCCTCAGCAGGTGGGCTCACTGGGTGGGGGAGGGGGGTGAAATAAGGAGGGCCATTGTGGGCTCTGCAAAATAGACCAGGTGGAGGCAGCAGGGGGTGCCCAGCAGGGCTGTCACTGTGGAATATTTCCTTCCACTCTGCCACTTGTCACGCAGTAGTCCCCACCGCCCCCACCAGAGTCAGCCAGTCAGGTGGCACTGTTGCCTGCATGTGGTGAAGAGCGCCATCTTCCTGGCTCCTGTCCAGCAAGTGAGAGAGGGTACAGGAGGAGAGTGGGGACTCTCACTTGTCTCTGAGGAGATAGGCACTCACAATGGCCTTGACTGGGGCAGGCAGGCATTGGGAGATGATGGTCTCAGGCAGCCAGCTGGAGATTCCAGACACTGGTTGTGGAAGGGGCTGGTGTGTTAAAGTCCCTGAGACCGAGGACTGGAACCTGGGTCTCTTGGAGCTGAGGGCAAGTTCCCGTTCAGAACATGGAAGCTTACAATGGCACGTACGCACAGAACTTTGTATGGACTTCAGCAGAGAGCCCCAGGTCCCTGCAAACCTACCCATGGGCCCAGATCGACAAGCCTGGCTTTAGGCATGTCTCCTTTTCTCTAAGGGAGCACAGCAGTTGCTGTCTCGCCCTCCTCCCAGGGTTTGGAGATGAATGAGCTGCGTCTGAAAGTGCTCTGACATGTTGTCCCTGGGTCCCCAGGAAGGTGTGTGGTGCGGTGCACAGGGGAGGGGAAACCAGTACTTCAGTGGTGGGTTGTGTGCTCAGGTTTCTAGATCATGTTAAGAACGAGGACAGTCCTGGACCCCCCATCGGCAGCCACCATGCCTTTTTCTCCGACGACCAGGAGCCCTACCCTGGGACTGACATTGCTGACCTGATCCGGGACTCCTATGAGGTGACAGGGCCCGGCCCCACCCACATCCTCTGGGAAACCTGGTCAGGGATGGATTTTGAGGGAGGTTCCCTGGTGGATACTGCTGTCCTTCTGTTTGTACAAAAAGGGGTTCTGGGGGCACCTGGGTGGCTCTGTGGGTTAGGGCCTCTGCCTTCGGCTCGGGTCATGATCCCGGCGTGGCTGGGATCTAGCCCCGCATTGGGCTCTCTGCTCAGCGGGGAGCCTGCTTCCTCCCTTCTCTCTCTGCCTGCCTCTCTGCCTGCTTGTGATGCGTCTGTCAAATAAATAAATAAATCTTTAAAAAAAAAGGGGGGGGGTTCTGTGAGTGTGTAACTCCTGGTATCTCTGCAGAAATTCGGAGACCAGTCTGTGGAGCAGATTGAGCACCTGCGCTGTAAGCACAGGATCAGGGTTCTCCAGGGCCACGAAGACACCACAAAGCAGAATGTGGTGAGTCACAGGTTGTCAGAAGGGCAGTTGGCGCTAACCCAGACTCTGTTGCGGTTGGTCCTAAGAATGCCCAAGCTTTTGGGGCACCTGGCTGGTATATGACTCGATCCTTGGGGTCCCAAATTTGAGCCCCATGTAGGGTGTAAAGATTTTTACACCTAACTTTACACCCCATGTTGGGTGTAAAGATTACCAAAAATAAATAAACTTAAAAAAAAAAAAAAAGAATGCCACACCCCCAACCCTGCATCGAATTAGGGTGACCTGGTGTAGAAACAGGGGTTTTAGAATCAGACAGACTGTGAGCAATTTAATCCCCATGAGCCTCAGTTTCCTTAGTCGTCAAACGAGGACACTAATACCCAGCATCTGGGACTAAATGAGGTACGAGATAGAAAAATGCCTCACACAGAGGCCTGCAATGCTTGTTCTTCAGGAGGAACTTCCTGGCCAAGCTGCGTCTTTGCTAGAGTTCGACTTCCCTTAGAACTCAGTGTAGAACTTACCCGTTTGTCCCGAGGCACTGATGTGTGAATTGGAAAGGCTGAGGGTAAACACCCTGAGAAAGTTACCATGACGTGATCTTGGCATCAGAAAGGAACAGACTGCTCTGGTAGATAGGACACACCTGGTGTCCCCCACGAGCAGAAGAGACCCCTGTTCCCTCTGATCGTTCTGGGTGCAGGCAGAGAACTCACTCCACTGTTGTTGTTTCCTCAAGCTCCGCGTTGTTATCCCAGAAGTCTCCATTCTTCCTGAAGACCTGGAAGAACTCTACGACTTATTCAAGGTAGGAAACTCTGGGAAGATGAGGGAGTGACAGGTTGTCAGCTGGTCGGGGGTTGGCGGGGGGAGGGGTGCGGGAGTGGGTGAGTACGTGGATGCTGGAGGGGTCTGCCGCGTCTGTGCGGTGGCAGCAGAGGCTGGAGCTTCCCCGGGCCGCCAACTCCATCTTGGTCTCGCCTGCCTATGGCCCATGCCAGAGCTGTGCTCTGCAGAGGGCATCCTTCGATGCTGATAACCCGTTCCATGCTGTTCTACACGGAGTTCCCAGGCCTTGGTGGATGAACAGTGATCATTACTGACATTCCCACCTCCTGTACTTTGTAGTGACTCATAACCACCCCCCCATAATACATGTAGATAAATTTTTATATTTGGCTGCTACAGGTGCCACTTTATCTTCTATCTTCCCTTGATACCGTTATTAACACTTTTCCATGTTGCCATGTAGTCTTACTCATTTTAAAATTACCTTATAATCTATCATATTGGTAATACTAAATAAGCCATATTCCTAGTATTTGGGTATATAGGTGAACTCTCAGGTCTTGCCCAATGAAGAAAATTTTCAGGTGACCTGCTGGAAGTTTCCTTGCTTGAAACAGTGGATAAAAATAAGGAAGGAAGGCAGGCACACTGCTCCACTCCTGATAGCCTGGCAGTGAAGGGGGAGAAAGAAGAGTTGGAGAAAGCAAGTTCCTGGTCTGGCTTCCAGGGCTCTTCCAGGTGGGGACTCTGAGCTGCTGTCACTTCTGAACGCAGAGTGTAAATCGATGGACAGAGTGAGAAGCAGCACTTCAGGGACTTCTAAGTGGAGCACTCGAGGTTGTCTGAACTGGGCGTGCATCTGTCATGGCGCATTTCCCCGCAGTCACTGAAATGGCCTTGGCTTAGTAGAGTCCAGGCACCCCTTGTTCCTGATAAGCAGGATGTGTGCTGAGGACTGCTCAGGCCTGTGTCTTCTGTAAACAGCCCCTGTCTTTCAGTTTCATAGTTTCCTCTGTTTCATGAAGAGAAAATGAGAAGTCAATGTCCCAAGTCCCCACCTCTCTCCTTGACTTTCAAGGAGAAAAAACAGGGAATGCTAGGAACATAAAGACAGGTAGACAAATGTGTTGTTCAGCATGAAAAGTATTTCATCTATTTAAGGCTAACTGCTCTCAGTTTGAGAGAATAAGAGCTTTCACAGATCCAAATTTATATAATTTAGCAGATTGTTTTAAATTAATAAAAGTAAAATTCATTAAGTACTAACCATGTTCATCTTTAATACAAAGAGTAAGGAAGATAGAGCCTACTGTTTTCCTATTTCTGTCTTTCCTGTGAATGATATGTTAAGTACTTATTGAAATTTTATTTGTAGTTAGCTTTACAACTCTTTCATTTATGTGGGACCAACTACAAAGAGAAACTTAGAAACTATCTAAATACAATATAATTTTTAAGATACACTTCCAAAGGAAATTCCAGTAAAACAGCTTCATAATCATGGTGTCTGATTCCATTATACATGCCAGGGTGTATAATATATGTGTTATATACAATATATTGTATCATGTTATATACAATATACTTGTGTTACATACAATATATTGTATAATAGATTTATGTAACTCACTCCAGTACTTTCTTTCCAGGCCCAGAGTCTGCATGTGTCCCATGTAAGAGCCCCATCAGATTATCCTCTCTCTCCATACTCCTGGTCAGCTCTGAATTTTCTTTGCTTTCACAGTCTGACTTCATGTATTTTTTTTTTTTTAAGATTTTATTTATTTCCTTGACAGAGATCACAAGTAGGCAGAGAGGTAAGCAGAGAGAGAGAGGGGGAAGCAAGCTCCCTGCTGAGCAGAGAAACCGATGCGGGGCTTGATCCCATGACCCTGGGATCATGACCTGAGCCGAAGGCAGAGGCTTTAACCCACTGAGCCACCCAGGTGCCCCATGACTTCATGTATTTTAATAGTCGCCTCAGTACTGTCAGGTATAATGTTCTCTAGTTGGGTTTTATTTATTTTATTTTATTTTTTTAAAGATTTTATTTATTTATTTGACAGACAGAGATCACAAGTAGGCAGAGAGGCAGGCAGAGAGAGAGAGAGGGAAGCAGGCTCCCTGCTGAGCAGAGAGCCCGATGCGGGACTCGATCCCAGGACCCTGAGATCATGACCTGAGCCGAAGGCAGCGGCTTAACCCACTGAGCCACCCAGGCACCCCTCTAGTTGGGTTTTAAATACACCTCTCATCTTGTCTTTTTTCTTTTTTTTTAAGATTTTATTTTTATTTCTTTGAGAGACAGAGATAGAGCAAAGACAAGTGGGGGGAGCAGCAAAAGGGGAGGAGAAAGAGAGGTGGAAAGAATCTCAAGCAGATTCCATGCTGAGCATGGGGCTCCATCTCATGACCCTGAGATCATGACCTGAGCCAAAACCAAGATTTGGATGTTTGACTGACTGAGCTATGCAGGTGCCACTACTTCTGGTCTTTTCAACTAGAATTTCATTTTTTCAGGGAAAGGGTCACATAGCGATACCCTTCCATTGTTTTATAAATACATGCTAGGTTATTAATAAGGATTCTGTTTCTTAACCTCATTGTATCCTTCCCTAAGCCTGGAATGAACAGGCATGGTCACTTTGTGTTAAGATCAAGTAACTGACTGAATTCATTATGCATTCTTTCATATTCAAGATGAACAATATGGTTGGTACTTAATGAAATCTATTTTTATTGGTAATTTAAAGCAATTTTTTAATGCTCGAATGTAACTTTTTCCTTCCAGTTTCACGTGTATAATTGACATACAGCACTGTGTGAGTTTAAAGCATATAGTATGACTTAAATATATTGTTGAGTGATGAGTACAATAAGTTTAATTAGAATCCATCTCCTCTAGACATTAAAAAAAAAAGAATTTTTTCCCCTTGTGATAACTTTAGGATCCATTCTCTTAGCAACTCAAATACACCATATAGCCATTAATTGTACCCGTCCTGTTGTACATCACATCCCTAGTGCTTACTCTAACCAGACGTTTGTACCTTCTGTCCACCTCCTCCAGTGCCCCCACTCTTCACCCCGGCCTTGGGGAACCACAATTCTGATATCTTTTTCTGAGTTTGGGGTTTTGTTTTGTTTTTAGATTCTACATATAAGTGAGATCATAGAGTACATGTCTGACTTCTTTCACTTAGCAGGAGTGCCCTCATGGTCCATCTGTGTTGAACAGTCTTTCAAATTACATAAATTCGGATTTGTGATGTCTGTCTTCTATTCTCTTAAATTGAAAACAACATCATTAATCTTAACTAAGTAAGATGTTTACAGTGTAATACATACTCAGTGTCCTAGAGTACTTCTGGAAACACTGAAGACCTGAAACAGGTACTTATGTCTTCCATAAACCTGCTATTATTAAATGATCAGTTAAATTCCTTCACTCTTTGTGAATTACCAGGCCTTAGAGAGCATTGGGTCTCTTTAATAATATTTTACTTGCTTACATGTTCTGGTTAAGACTTTTATTTTCAGGGGCACCTGGGTGGCTCAGTGGGTTAGGCTTCTGCCTTCAGCTTGGGTCATGATCCCAGGACCTGGGATTGAGCCCCACATTGGGCTCTGTGCTCAGCAGGGAGCCTGCTTCCCCCACCTCCACCTGCCTCTGCCTATTTGTGATCTCTCTCTCTGTCAAATAAATAAATAAAATCTTTGAAAAAAAAAAAGACTTTTATTTTCAAATTTTAATTAAAAATCACAAAATAAAGAATAAAAGTATACTGACTCTTACAATTTAAAAAAAAAGAAGAAACTTTTAAGCAAAAAATGAAAGGGTCTCATCCTGTCTGTACCTACAGTCTTACCCTTGTACTGGTAATTATTGTTAACAAATTGGTGAATATCTTTCCTGATTATTTTTTTCCTTTTATACTTTCTCTCTCAGACACATCTTCCCTCCCACCTATGACAGATTATGCTACATGGAAAAATAGCTGTACAGTTTCATTGTAGGGCTGAACCATCATTTACTTAACCATTCAGCTGTTGAGACACATTTATGTTTCCAGATTTTTGCTGCTTTGTTAAACTGTGCTGGACTGAGCATCTTTGTGCCTTTCCCTGGACATCAGTGCTGCAGTTTCTGTGGGATGGGGTCCTTAGGGATGCACAGACTGTATTTAGCCTGTATTGTTAAAGTGTGTTTGATTTTTCAAATTTCACTTCCATGGGAATACACTGATGATGTCCAAGAGGGCTCCTGTCCTACATTCCACACTCACCCAGCTTTTATTATGAATCTTTTGCAATTTTGCTAGTCTTGTAGAAAATTGCATTTTATTTTAATTTAAATGTGTTTACCCATTCGCAGGGTTGACTACAGCTAATTGTGTACTTCTTGGTACCACCTGCTTACATCCATGGTCTTTTTTTTTTTTTAAATCAGTTTTTCTGTAGGGTTCTGTGTAAACTGGTTGCACAAGTCCTAGGCTTATTTATTTTAACTTTTTTTGGTAGGATTCTGTGGGGCTTTACTATCATAGGATACACAGATATACAATGGTCTTTCGCAGTGTGTCTTGAATTTTTAGTAATGGAAATTCACTGGACTGTTGTTTCACACTGAAAAGTTCTTGTGGTATTTTTCACAATTCTGCGAAGGCTACCCGAAGAACTAGGCTGCCAACAAATACAACAGTAAAACCATAAATGGCATTTTGGTTTTCATCCAAGGATCTGCGTTCACGTATTACAGCTTCTATACTTGTTCCTGTGCCACTGTGATGGGTGGAGGACGCTGAAATTGTGCAGAAGCCTGCAGTCATTGGGAATTATCTCAGTGAGTCGAGATGTCCCAAGAGGTGATTTAGCGTGGGTGTAAGAGATGCATCCTAAAGAGGGGACCCTCAGGAAAGAACCAGTTTTGAGTTCTCTGATTGTCAGTGTATTCCCAAGACTTGGAATCACTTTTTTTTTTACTTCCAGTTTTTTGAATTGTTAATATATTCACCTCGCTCAAAATTCAAAACTTATAAGAAAGTATGCAGTGAAAAAACTTGGTTCTGGGGCACCTGGGTGGCTCAGTTGGTTAAGTGTCTACCTTCAGCCCTGGTCATGATCCCAGGGTCCTGGGATCGAGTCCTACATCTGGGACTGCGGGGACTCTGCTTCTCCCTCTCCTTCTGCCACTACCCCCTGCTTGTGGGTGCTCTCTCTCCCTCTCATGCTCTCTCTCAAACAGTAAAATCTTTAAAAAAAAAAAAAAAAAAGAAAAAAGACTTTGTTCTACATGTGAGTCCCCACCCCTATTTCCCCTCCCCAAAGGCAACCAGGGTGACTGGTTTCTTCTGTATTCTATAGATCTGTCTAGCACTTTTTTGTTTTCAGATGTGATTTGATGAGAAAACAGCAGAATAAAAATTAGGTCTCCTAGAATTAAAACTATGGCAGCTGAACTGCACATTGAAAAATGGTTAAAATGGTAAGTTTTGTTAGTTATTATGTGCTCCAATTAAAAAAAAGACCTTAGAGAAAGAGGGCAAAATTACATATCTTATGGGCATGAAGTGTAAGGTAACAAGGTAACAAGGGACATCTTTTACTTGTCTGGTTAGAGTAATGAGATTGTAAGTACTTGTTTTCATTTGTTCGTGTTATAGTGTTCTTATTCAATACATAATTTATATTTGTATAATTTATATTTATAATTTACGAGGCCAAGTGAGTCCTGAGAGAAGGCCAAGTTAACCCTGGCTTTTAAGCGTGCAACCCCCCACAGGTGCCCCGGTCTCTCACAGATCCCTCTCTCCCTCTTGTCTCAAGAGAGAGCACATGATGAGCTGTTACTGGGAGCAGCCCAGGCCCATGGCCCCACGCCACGACCCCAGCAGGCCCTACGCAGAGCAGTACCGCATAGACGCCCAGCAGTTTGCACACTTGTTTCAGCTTGTCTCGCCCTGGACCTGTGGGGCCCACACGGAAATCCTCGCAGAGAGGACTTTCAGGCTCCTGGATGACAACATGGACCACCTGATCGAATTCAAAGCATTTGTGAGCTGTCTCGGTAGGACCCTGTGGGTCTTCACTGCAGTGAGTTAATTTGGGACAGGAGTCTGTGAACACAAGACGGGGTGGACTGTGGAGCAGGCAGACCCACGCAGTGAAATGTATTTGGGACTGGCCTGATGTGATTTGGAGATTTTAGAAACCACTCTGCAGGCTCCTCTTATGATGACACTTATGCCTCCTTAAGGAGGGTGAGAAGGACCCAAGCTCTCAACACACAGGATCATTGCTCCTGTTCTCCTCGGGTGCCCAGGGTGTGGTGTGGCTCATTAGGGGCTGCGTTCCTGACTCCTGCCCATGAAATTAAAATCTTTCAGAAGGTATGAGGCCAGACAAAATTCACGAGGTTATCCTGCACCTCAAGAGTGACCTTTTCTTGTTTTCATTTCAAACACCGTGTGTCTGGGAGTAGGGGCAGCGAAGTATTGAGTGAACAAGTACTGATCGTACTAAGTTCTCTCCCCACAGTGAGGTTGTGTCACAACAAATGTACTTTATCTTACCCATTTGCATCTCCTCATTTTCTCTCAATCTTTTTTTTTTTTTGCAGATGTTATGTATAATGGAGAAATGAATGAGAAAATCAAACTGTTATATAGACTTCATATCCCTCCAGGTAAGAAATACTAAGGAGAAAATCTAAGTTCTGTTCTGCTTTGAGACAAACCTTGTATGCGACTCTGAAGTTCTTCTCTTTTAAAATTCCATTTAGACTTGAGTCAACAGATGTTTTTAATCTGGGGTTGCTGATAACAAATTTTCATTACTGGGCTGTATGGCCTGTATGACAGCAGTTGCCAAACTTGAGCATGCATCAGAATCATCTGGAGGGCTTGTTAAAACCCAGGTTCCTGGGTGCCGCTCCGGTTTCCGGCTCCTTGGTTCTGAGGACCATACTTTGGTAACCGCTGGCTTGTGGAGTGTGTGGGGAAGCAGACCCTGGCTGCCTTAATAGATGGTTATTTAAGCCTCCTCTTTTGAAGGACCATTTCATTCTTCCGGCATGTAAGTCCACACTTCCCTCAAGTTTCAGCAGGTAACCGGGAACAAAGAAAACAGTTTTGAAACCTATGATGTCATACTTGGCCTTAACCTTATTCCTTGGATCTTTGAAAGTCACAGAGGTGGGTTAGTAATGTCAGCATGGTCTCTGGACCCCAGGGCCATGGTTTTGGTGTTGGATGGGGCCCCTGACAACTTCCAATCAGGGAGGCTAGCAAAATTTTGGGGGCCATGAGATCCTGGTGGTTTTTACAACCGACACTTCTGGAAAAGTTGGAAATGGATATGACCATCATTTGTGGCTTTCTTGGTCCACTTCCTGAAACTGAGCCATTACCAAGTGGCTGCAGTGTGCCCCAGGAGCGTTCGGTAGCAGCCTTCTTCCTCTGCCTTCCCACGCACTCGTTACTCCTCAACTGCAAATGGTTTGGCATCAGTGAAGTTCTTTGCCTTTTATGCCAATATGTTAGTGAGTTTAGTTTTTTAATTTGCCTTTATTTTTCACAAGTGTTTTCCTACTAACATAGAAGACATGCATAATTATTCCTCTACTATCATCGTTGTCACTCTTCACAATCATTGTCTGTATCTAATATTGCTAAACAGGATTTGATTTTATTTCAATTATTTCATCTTGATTTTTAAATAAGCGTTTTATTTTGGGATAACTTTTAGATTTATAGAAAAATCACAAAGATGGTAAAGATGGAATTCTAACTTTTTATTTATCTTCCTAAAGTGTTCTGTTAGTTTCGGGTGTACAACAGAGTGATTCAGCAATTCTGTACATTACTCAGTGCTCACCATGAGAAGGGTACCCTTAATCCCCATCACCTATTTCACCCATTCCCCTACCTCCCCTCTAGTTACCACCAGTTTGTTTTCTATAGTTAAGAGTCTTGGTTTGTCTTTTTCAACCTCTTTGTTCATTTGTTTTATGTCTTAAATTTCACATCTGAGTGAAATCATATGCTATTTGTCTTTCTCTGCCTGACTTTGCTTAGCATTATATACTCTCTAGCTCCATCTATGCTGTTGCACAATGAGATGGCAAGACCTCATTTTATGGCTTAGTGATATTCTGTGTATGTGTGTACCACATCATCTTTGTCCATTCATCAGATGGACATTTGGGCTGCTTCCATAGTTTGGCTGTTGTAATAGCCAAAAATGCTGCAATAAACTTAGGGGTGCATATACCCTTTGATTTAATGTTTTTGTATTTTAGGGGTAAATGCCCGTAGTGCAGTTACTGGATCCATAGGGTAGATTTTTTATTCTTTCATACTGTTTTCTACAGTGGCTGGATGTTTGCTTTCCCACGAACCGTGCACAAGGATTTCTTGAAAAGTGTGCTGCTCTGTGGTTGGTTGGCCTTTCTGGACACTTGCTCTCCACTTGAATTAACCATTCCTCTCTATGCTCCCAAGACGGTTGTATTGGTTCTTCTGTTAGAGCATTTTGTTAGTGACTTGTGTATACGTTTCACATTTCTGAGGCATATACTGACCCAGTATCCTCTTGACATCTAGCAGTTATTACCTAAAAAATCTGTTTTCATCATGACTGCCCCAATGACCATACAGGGCTTACAATTTGAGTGGATGCTCACGTGTGCCAATGTGTGTAAGTTTTATACAAGGTTGGTAAAATGACTTAATATCAGTTACAGAAAAACCCCCAAACTCCACAAACAGCTCCCACCCACCGAATGCAGGAAACCTATCTCCCAAATATGAAGATCACCTTATCAAGGCTTTGGTGCCATCTTGGGGATATTTGTTGGATTACAGCTGATTTTTGCCTTTAATTTATTCTGAGTGGCTTATTAGTAAATATGAAGATCCTGAGTCCATAATACTTTGTAATTGTTATTTTAAGAGCTTTTTGATCTATAATTCACATACCATACAGTACATTCATTTAAAATATACACAACTCAGTGATTTTATCTTTAGTTATATAACCATCAGTTTTAGACATTTTCATCACCCTAAAAAGGTCCATACCCTTTGGCTTTTGCTCCCAATCCACCCATTTTGCCTTTTTTTTTTTTATAGAATTGCCTATTTTTGGATATTTCTTATAAATGGAATAATGCAGTGTGCCATTTTGTGTCATGCTCCCGTGTTTTCAGGGCTCACCCATGTTGTATCATGTCTCAGTGCTTATTCCTTTTATAACTGCATTTGATAGTCCATTTGATAGGTATGCCCTAATCTATCAGTCAGACACTTGGGTTTGTTGCCACTTCTTGGCCCTTGTGAACAATGCTCCTATAAATATTTGTGTACAAGTTTCTGAATTGGGTATGTTTTCATTTCCCTTTGGTAGTATGTTAGAGTGGAATTCTGGGTCAAATGGTAACTCTATGCTTAACTTTTTAACAAACTGCCAGACTGTTTTTTTTTTTTCCAAAATGGCTGTGCCATTTTATATTATCAGCAATATAATGTTGTGTTTTTGTGTATTTCAAGAAAACCTGTAATGATAAAATGCTTTGGATTCAGTAATTCTTTTTCAATTTTTGTTGAAAATTTATTAAATATAGCAGTATGTGCTCCCTGTAGAAAAAAATGCCATGAAATTGAAAATTACCCCATCATCCAGGAATTTATTTAGTTGTACATTTATTTCTAGAATTTATAGGTATGTGTGTGTGTGTGTGTGTGTGTGTATATATATATATATATATATATATATATATATATATATCTATATCTCTTAAGGCTTAGGAAAGGATTTTACTACATTTTTCCAGGTCAGTATTGGCAGTGTCCTGTGATTCTGTATTTCATTAATTAAAACAGTACCTACATAAAGCCAGAAAAAGGCATTACCTGGTCTATAAATGTTTTCTTTACTCTTTGTATAGACAGTGCTTGGTGTATGCCTGGGTTCACAGTCTCTGCAACTCACAGGCTGCTGGCTTAGCCCTTCTTTAGTCCTTTCTTACATAAGAAACTAAATTACTGAGTTTGGGTTAAGATGAAATAATCTGTTCCATGTAACTTTTTTTTTTTAAAGCACTCACTGAAAATGATCGAGACAGCCAGTCACCATTAAAGAATCCTCTATTGTCAACATCAAGACCCCTAGTTTTTGGGAAGTCAAATGGTACGTACCTCTTTTCATTATCTTGCAGCAGGCACACACTGCAATCATTAATAATATCACAGCTCTTGGAAGCAGACTTAACCTAGTCAACAGCCCACTGCTTTCAGAGGCCAGAAACCTTTCAAGTTGCAGTATACTGGGTGACTGCCCCTTGACCCTAGCACCACGTTTGTTCCTCTTGCTTAGGGTTTCAAGGATTCTCTTGTAGTGAGAAGTCATCCAGCCACCACACTCCATTCATGGTCAGTTGTAAAACAAACAGTCACCAATGTAATCTCTATTTTCAGCTTGTGTATGAAGTTTGTTTGGTGGGATTCCTCCCTCACCATCCAGTTCTAAAGGTGTTCTTTTTTTGCTTTAACTGAATTTTAGCCTAAAGTATATATTGTTTCCTCTGCCTCCAGGTGATGCAACTGATTACCAGAAACAGTTGAAGCAAATGATTAAGGATTTAGCCAAAGAAAAAGATAAAACTGAGAAAGAGTTGCCCAAAATGAGCCAGGTATGGACTTAGGTGCAGAGATAACTGTTGTGCCAAGTGATTTGTTCAGAGGCGAGCTTGATAAAGTTAAGCTGGGCCCCTCAACCTCTAAAGCAATAATCAAAGGATCTTGTACGACTTCCAGGAGCTGAATGTTGTGATTACAAGGGAAATATTTGAACTGTGATCCGTTCAGACACACTAGATATTCTAAACTCTTCACAAAGGGCGGATGTACCATATCCTATCTCAAGTTTTTATATCCTACTCCTCCTATATTCACCTAGGTTGTGATGAAGATTTACTGCCTAGAGATGATAGCATTTGGGGGTGGAGAGTACTGTGGACACAGCATTCTTCCCTTAGAAGGGATTACTATTCTCTCTTTAGTTTCTTAAAAATCATTGGTGCTGTAATATACAGTACTGGTAAAGCTCTCTGAAACCTTTGAACAGTATCTAGACTATATTTAAGTGCCCTGATGGTGCTAGTTTTTTTTTTATTTTAAGATTTTACTTATTTATTTGATAGAGATCACAAGTAGGCAGAGGCAGGCAGAGAGAGAGGAGGAAGATTCCCTGCTAGGCAGAGAGCCAAACGATGTGGGGCTAGATCCCAGGACCCTGAGATCATGACCTGAGCCAAAGGCAGAGGCTTTAACCCACTGAGCCACCCAGGTGCCCCTGGTGCTAGGTTTTTATTTGAAAAAGATTACCCCCAAAGTTTGTGGAATGTAGGGTCCAAGTTGGAAATGGTCCTTTATTAAAGGATTTCATTCAGTTTGGTGCTAATGTGTACTGTGAGCCTTCAAGAGTGGAATTTAGCAATGCAGTGTTTCTTGGTCTTTTTTGACCACGGTACATGTGGCCTTAACACCCTCCTGGAATATTCAGAAGTGTTGGGGAGTTTTAAATTTTCATCCTATCTCTTGGATATAGTCACATTTCAAAGTTGCTGGTCAGTTATACCTCAATTAAAAAAAGTCAAATCTAATCTCATCCCCCAGAGCCACAGTACTAATATTGATATATGTGGTATCAATTTTTGCTTTAAACAAAAATAGGCTGTCTTAACACCTTGCTTTCATTTACTTCAAAATCATGGAGATCTCTCCTAAAACTCAGTTCTCAACCATGACCCTATTCCCAGCATAAATATACAGCTAAATCCCACTGGAAGTGTCTTCCTTTGCATTACATACGGATTCTCCAACTGAGCAGCAGTGTGGATACAACTTGGAAATGCATCAGGCATCACTGTTTTCATTATTTCACTTTACAGCTTTTAGTTACCCCATCGTATTCCTATCAGATGAAAAAGCTCTAATTTAGTCAGTCATAGTATTTAAGCTGTTAAGTATTTAAGCTCCAACTTTTTTCTAGTAAATCCAAGATTAAAGATCATTATAAGCAAATCTCCACAGCTTCTGGATCCCTCTCTACACACTGATTGGATTAAAGGGTGCCCATGTCCTCTAGGGTGCACACCTTTCTGAATAGTTGCTGTATAGACAAAGAGCCCACTTCTGAGTGTGTGGTGAAAGTCCCTGGAGTCACTGTTGGTAGTATGTTCTCCGAGTAGAAGGGCTAAACTACCTTTCCTTATAATCTGCTTCTAATGGTATGATGTGGTTTTCTCTAAGAACTTAGTATGAGGTCTAAAAAAAAAATGCATTCTACTTCCATCCTGGTTATGCTGCCATATATACTTTTAATTCCAGAGAGAATTTATCCAGTTCTGTAAGACTCTGTACAGTATGTTCCATGAAGATCCAGAAGAAAATGATTTATATCAAGCCATTGCCACAGTAACCACTCTGCTGCTGCAGATCGGGGAAGTGGGGCAGCGAAGTAGCAGCTCTGGAAGCTGCTCCCAGGAATGTGGGGAGGAGCTGCGCGCTTCAGCTCTTTTTCCAGAGCAGGACTCGGTTTTTGCAGATGCCAGCCCTGGGCGGACTGCCCAGGACTCCCAGACATTTCCTGAAGAGGCAGAAGGGGACTGGACTGTGTCCCTTGAACATATTTTAGCTTCACTTCTGACTGAACAGTCACTAGTCAACTTTTTTGAAAAGCCACTGGATATTAAATCCAAACTTGAAAATGCCAAGATCAATCAGTACAGTCTCAAAACTCTGGAAATGAGCCGCCAATCACAGCCTGAACTCAAGCTGGGTAACCTGTAGCAAGAGAGCAGTTTGTGGAGGGGAGTCTGCCATACCAAAGCACAGAACAGTTTTGTGGGTTGTCAGCCCTAAAATCCAGATTTTAGTCGAAATCATTCTGAGTGTATTTTACACAAGTTGGGTATCTGGATAAGCAACCTGACAGTCACAGCTGTGGCCTGGGGAATTGATGCAACCCTCAAACATCTCTATTTATTCTTTGAGAATTATTAGTTGGATATTTCCAGAGCTATAGGGTATCCATACATTAGTTCCCTTGATGCTGTGACTTGCAAATTTCACTTTTATCAGATTTGCTGAGATTTCAGGGCACTTCTGCTGTGATGCTAGTATGATTTCATTCTCAGATGGAACAGAAGAGTCAGATGTATACTAAACCACAGACAAAAGCTCTCATTTTTCACTTGGATAATGGGAGAGGTCACAAATCAAGTTCACTTTGAAGATCCAAGAGCCACTCTCTGTGCAATTGTATTTGGCTTTTTTGCACTAATTTTGTTTCAATGCTGGTAATTGAAACCATTTTAATATATTTGGTTGTATTCACTTTGTCCTTCCAAAAATGTATACAAACCATGCTTTCAATGTTGGCCTCCAAGTTTTTTAATAAAGAAATTTTTATATTGACTTGGTTCTTACTTATAATTTATACTTGTGTCTAGAAGGATCTCTTGCCACTCCCGTGTTCTCCATGAACTGTACACTGTAGGTGGTTCTCAACCCCCACTGCGCTTACGTACTACCCTCACCCCTGGGGCTTCAAAGAGGGACCTCTCTATAGCAGCATACAGTATGTTGGGGTGTAAGCACTAAAGAAATCTAATTCTTGTGACACTTTGCTTTCAGGCTGAATTTAGCTGATTTCCCCCACTCTGTGATTCAGGTCCATGTAAACTGGGATTAAAAACACTTCAGGGGGCCATTACAAAAAGGTAAGCTGTACATATAGTACAAATTGTACACCTAAGCCATAATCTGGTTACCCATCAAAAATCAGACTATTCTATACCTTTAGACAAGCATACTCAACACAAACAGCTCAGGGATATACTACCAATTATTATTTCATTAAATCTATCAATTGCATCACTTAAATGTGTTCAAATGTGAACAGTGGCCAATTGAGTTCTAGATGTCAGTCTCTAGAAAAATGTTCCTTAGAATTAACAGTATACCTCCAATGTCCCAGATACCTAAAATGTTTTCTCAGGTCAGGCGGCACTTCCATAACACCTTCGAAAACCTGCTTAGGCTCTACTCAAATGCTCAGAAACCCCAGGGGCTGGGGAGAATGGGCACAGGAATGCCATTTAGGAAAAGCTCTCCAAATGATCCTATGTAATTGGGAACTGCAGGGATCTTACAGTTGACTCTTGTACTACATGAGGGCCCACTTATATGTGGATTTTTTTTTTTGTGGATAGAGTACTATAAATATATTTTCTCATGACTTAATATTTTTTTCTCTAGCTTATTTTATTGGTAAATTTTGGGTAGTTGACTATGTGGGAATCCATGCCTCTAATCTCTATGCTCTTCAAGAGTCAGCTGTATACTACAAACTATAAAAGGAAAATCAGAACATAAAGCAGTTTTATACCTTTATTTGACAATCAGCCATTAGTTTTCATCCACATTAACTGTCTGTAGATCTGCAAAAGATGAGACGGCCAGTCAACTTCCATACCACACTTCACGCCTGAACACTGCAAAAAACTTTTCTTAAAGGGTTTCGGCTAGTATTTTGGGAACTTTTTACAACCCAGATATCGACCTGTTTTGTATCCTCCTCCACTTCTCCACACCGTGACACAAAGGTTTACCGATTATGCCTTGTTACCCATTTCCTTATTAAAAGGACGCTGGGCATACAGAAGCACAATTAAGTATTTAAGACACATAATTCGGGTTTTCAAAGGGGTAAGGATGGCTTTTTTAATCCAAACAGCTTTGCAGGATGGAGTAAAACTTACTTTTGAAAGTGGTGACAGGTACATAGGTGACTAGTGTATAGAGCTTGTTTGGGGAATCTTCATCCTCGTTACGTTTTCTGGACAACCGCACACGGATGCGGTATGGAACGTTCCTAATAAAAATATGAATGTGCCGCTAAAGTCAATGTCTCCTATCAAGAAAACAGCTGCCAACAGTATTGATAGCTCCTAGCTCTCCATGTGTAACATACTTCTAATGCTTTGTCCTGAATCTGAATCTGCTCAAGCACTACAGGTCCAGTCCCCTGGAAAATATACAGAGCCACAGATAGACGTTAAATGCTACCATCTCAGGATGTACACCTATCTCAGCGGACAGCAACTGCTGATACTCAACCTACGAAGAAACATGGGCCCAAACATGCTAGGTCTTTCTCCTCTTACCACCAGTACCTCCATCTTGGTTAGGGGATTTGTCTATGTTCAGTGCTGATTTGCAGAAACACCACTCTGCAGGCTACATTCAACACAGAAGACTAAAGACTGTTCTGTTCCCCTACCTTATACACACAAGCCTCTCCTCTCACTCAACCACAGTGGCATTACTGTGGCCTAGCTCCTTTTATTGGTCTGAGGACACAAAGCGTTCCAAAACTCAGAGGACTCCTTTTGGCTTTTGTGACACTACTCCCCACCTCCCCCATCATCTTAAGGGACCTCTTTGGCCACTCCTTTATCAAACGCATCTCCATTGTGTGAATGCTCAATGCTAGCAGAGTAAAGCTGAATCTCAGACCCCTCTCACCCCACTGATGAAATACTACACAGATGAAGATAGTTCCACCAGCCTCCTAATTACCCAGGTCTACTCTAGCACCTTACATCATCCTCCACAGCATAAACCACACCCCTGCTTGTAAGCAGGACTTCTCAACCTTGACACTATTGACAACTGGGCTGGGATATACAGCAAAGCCCCTGACCCGTGGCAATCCCCAGAAATGACACCAAAAACGCCCCCTGGGGGAGGGTGGGCAAAACTGCCCACTGTTAAAAAAAAAAAAACACCAAAAAACCAACTGTGCCAATGATTTCCCATTTTGTCTAGAGATCAATCCAACCTCTGTCATGACCTACAAGATGCCACATGGTCTATCTCCTTCCTAACTCTATCCTCATTGACTGTTCAAATCTTACTCTATTCTACTTTTACCAACGTGTTATTCTACTTTACTTTCTCTACTTTCACCAACTTATTCTACTCTACTTTCACCAACCTGTTCCCAGCTCACAGCAAGTTTGTTCTCTGTGCAATGCTCTTACTCAACCCTCACACTGCTGGCTCCTCCATGATCTGGGTCTCTGTTCCAATACCACATCAAAGGGCTTCCCTGCAGATGCTACCCCACCCTTTGAAGCCATCATCACATTTTAAGGAAATACTTCCATATGCATTAGCTAATTACTGAACTTACACAGACTGTGCAGAATTGGTTAAAAGCTAGTGTAATTATAAAAGTTTTATAAAAAAAATTTATAACAAATAGCTTTAGCACCTTATTCCTTTGGCCCAGACAGCTTTGTTGAGCCTTGTGTCAATGCGCACATCTGGAGTTCCCATCTCCTTCATGGCAAATTTCCGGATCTCTTTGAGTGCCCGAGGGGCACGCTTCTTGAAACCCCTGAGAGTCAAAGTAAATAAATGAATTAAATAAAATATGCAACATGCTCTGTCCTATTTTCATAAAACAAAATCTAAGCCAAACCTTAAATAGGAGTAATCCCTTTTACACCATAGTACAATGCCCAGCAGCCACTATTAATACTGGGGACATAGAAAATGCACAATCCACTTTTAGTGATGTGGGAAAGAAGCTCTGTAGATGATCCTAAGAAATGCTAATGACGGATATGCTTGAACATAAAACATCCATACTATGAAAGCGTCTTCACTTCAAAATACAGATTGTTACACCTTAAGACATGGCATGTTTTTGAGCATCATTCAATACTAATTCAAAGGTTCATTATTAACTCGGTCTTGGCTTAAAGAATAGGGGTGGGCCTAAAATTGTACACATTTCCTCTCAACAAGAGTTAATTCAATGAAGCTCTTGGCATGTGTCAGCACGTCATTAATTCATGTCTGTTCCAACTCTTAAGTACTTGTTCTTTTACATGAGGGTACAGAAAGTCATTTGAATTTCATGTTTTTAGTTAAACAATGTGAAAAAGCAACAACTTCACTACAGGCTGAAATGGTCAACCATTTGGACAAGTGAAGGCTATTTCTCGGGATGTGGGGAAAGACCCCGGTCTAAAAAGGTGTCCTATCACCTAAGACTGTGAAGGTCAGAGAAGGGGCCAAGTCAACCTTTCATCTCTGTAACCTAATGCAGGGCCTGGCACATACTACTAGGTGCTCCACTTTTGTTAGATGGAGTGAATTTTATGAAATCCAATATAAATAACACACAGAGCATGTTAGAGTTAAATCTGCTCTAAAACCTTCAGTGACTTCACATGCTTGTGAAAGATGACTGCCTTCCCACCCCACTCTGCTTCTTAGTCTCCCATTCCCTTTGCTCTACCCTCATCAGCCTCCTTGCTATTTCTAGAACCTATCAAGCAAGCTCAGTTCATTCACTTAAACACTTGACCATCTAGAAATAAAAGGTGCCTAAAATAACAACAGTAGGTCCAACAGACAAAATCTAATTATTCAGGTAGCTCATGTAGGTGATACATGGAGTATATGAGACAGTAGCAAGTACTACAGAGAAAAATAAACCAGGGGAAGAGAGAGAGGGAGCATCAGGGAAAGGGAATGAAGGTTTAAATAAATGGCCAAGATGATAGTGGAGTCAAGATGTGCAGATCTTGAGAGCAGACATTTAGGCATCTGTGAGAAAAGCATTCAGGCAGAAGGAAAGAGTAAAAATAAAACCAGCTGGGGGTGCCTGGGTGGCTCAGTGGATTAAGCCTCTGCCTTCAGCTCAGGTCATGGTCTCAGGGTCCTGGGATCGAGTCCCACATCGGGCTCTCTGCTCAGCAGGCAGCGTGCTTCCCCCTCTCCCTCTACCTGCCTCTCTGTCTACTTGTGATCTCTGTCAAATAAATAAATAAAACCTTAAAAAAATAATAAATAAAATAAAACCAGCTACCCTGAATCAGGTACATGCCTGGTATGATTAATAAAGTAAGTAGCCAGCTCATGTGGAATCAGAGCAAGAAGTTGGGCTTCTAGAATCTGAATAAGATGGGAAGCCGGGAGGGTTTGAGAATGGACCACGTATTTGGGGGTGAAGGAGGGAACCAGGAGCAGGGAGCTAACTCTAACAATTCAAGTGAGACAGAATGGTGGTGGGACCAGTGCGATTGGTAAAACTGGAAGGTAGAGCCAACAGGACACACTCACTTGACAATGACTAACACAGGGAAAGCCTCAAGAGAACGTTAGGAGTTTGGTGTGCGATGCCTAACTACCCAAATGAACAGTAGTTGTATGTTTGAGGCCTTAAGACTATTTGCTATTACCAAGCATAGATGGAAAAGAGTCCCAGGGTTCATCAACATTAAGAGAATGTTGGAAAAAGGATCAAGAGGATGTGGGGGTGGGCCGCTAGTTGGCACAGTCAGTTCAGCATCCGATTCTTGCTTTTGGCTCAGGTCATGAGATCAAGCCCCGCATTGGACTCCATACTCAGCATGGAGTCTGCTTATCATTCTTTCTCCCTTTGCACTCCCCGCCCCACCCTACCCCACTCGCTCTTTGAAGTAAATAAATCTTTAAAAAGAGGACATGAGGAAGAACCACAAAGTCAGAAGCTAGAGGAGAAATAAGAAAAGCACAATACTGTGGACTCTTCGGAAGCAAAATGAATAAAACATTTCCACAGAAAAATGAAGAATAAACTATCAATTGTTACCTATCAAGGAGGACTAAGAAATGGCCAAAGGATTCAGGTCTTCACCTAGGGGTTTTATAATAAAGCACAAAGTGCCTGAAAAACTTGTTTCACACCTATACTTTTCAAACGTCCCAGCATCTGTGTGGACTTTAAAACAGCACTCCCCTTCATCCAGTGACTAACTTTCCACCTGGCACTTTTTACCATTTCGTTTCTAAATTTCCTACTAAGTAAACTAGTAAGATAGGGTCTTTGATTTCCTGATCAATCTGCAGAGTCCAGGACTGTGCCTAATACTCAGTTAAGTGCTTGATATGCTCCCCAAACCAGGGAAGGAAATGTGGTTACTCCCTAGCAGCATTAATGCACAAAGGCACGGGATTTTTGGCCCAGAAGCCATCCTCAGGGACCCCAGGTGAGACACTGCACACAATGTTCCTCGGCTCACACACGGAAATGCAGTCAAGTACCAGGCCCAATGTGGGTACTACCACACATTTATATCCCTCATAAAATTAGCTTTCCTAGGGCACCTGGGTAGCTCAGTGGGTTAAGTCTCTGCCTTCAGCTCAGGTCATGATCTCAGGATCCTGGGATCAAGTTCTGCATCGGGCTCTCTGCTTGGTGTGAGCCTGCTTCCTCTCTCTCTCTGCCTGCCTCTTTGCCTACCTGTGATCTCTCTGTCAAATAAATAAATAAATCATCAAAAAAAAAATTAGTTTTCCTGAGATTAAGAGAATGCCCAGTACAGGGCAAGAAATTTTGTTCCACCCTTGGGTGCCTCAAAAGACTGTTTTGCTGTGTAACATTTGCTATTATAAACACCAATAACCACATCAAAACACTGCCTTCCATGAGACTGAAGAAGTTGCTGCAATGGCACTGTGGATCACACAAGAAATCCAGGTCTGCCAATAACCCCCCTTATGCACAATCTTTCTACAGTGGCTCCTGCTATTAATTCTCAAACAGTGACTATCCCAGGAGTCCAGAGTTAGAGTGAATGAAAAAACTAAGATATACTGTATTCCATCTGTTAAATAAAACATTCTCCCTCATGCATTCTTAATATTAATATGACCCCATCAATCACTAGTGAAAAGAGCCTACTTCAGGAAAATAACAAAAGAAAATTCAAAGGTATTGGTTTGCCTCGACGAATCTCCCTTAGCTAAAAGCCTTGGAAAGCATGGCTTGGAATTCCAGGCTAATAAAGAAAGAGAACAAAAATCTCTCAGACTCTTCAAATCCTTCCCAGGGCCTCTACTGACTTGCACGCCCCCAGGAACTGCATTACATCAGGTATCAGGATCTCCCTGGTCAGAGGATTCAGAGGCTGACTGGCCTCGAATCGAAGACCAGAAAGGGAAGTCACTTTGGTTCTTGAACTGGATGCTGTTACAAAAACTTGCAACAAGAGTGCTGGCATCCTACAAGGAGAGATTCGTGGTTTTGGTCATTTACTTCTGAACTACCCGCATTTTCTGAGAAAGACCTCGCAGAAGAAAACATGACCGACTTCCAAGTGTTTCAAAGGAAGACTGAACAAGTGCCCCTCCCCATCACCTCGTCATCTTTCAAGTCCACTGCTATTTCAAGATCTATTCAGTGAAAGAAAAGGGATATGGTATCCCTTATCTGAATATGTATTTACTATTGGCAAATTGTACGTTTAGTGTTACCCAAGATTAAAATTAAAAAAGAGAAACATTAACTTCGATGTTTCATCACTGTTTCAGGGGAATCTGGCCTCTCTGCTGATTGTCTACAAGCCACCCTAAGGCAATTTCTCAAAGAAACTTATTTTTTATTTTTTATTAACATATGTCTTACTAGCCCCAAGGGTACAGGTCTGTGAATCGCCAGGTTACACACTTCACAGCACTCACCATAGGATATACCTTCCCCAATGTCCATAATCCAACCACCCTCTCTCTCTCCCCCTCCCCCAGCAACCCTCAGTTTGTGAGATTGAGTCTCTTATGGTTTGTCTCCCTCCCGATCCCATCTTGTTTCATTTTTTCCTTCCCTACCCCTCAAACCCCCCACTTTGCCTCTCAACTTCCTCTTATCAGGGAGATCATAAGATAATTGTCTAAGAAACTTATTTCTAATGACTTAGTGGAACTCTGGTGGTCCTCTCTATTGTTGATTCTGGTGCTGATGTTCCTGTGTTCAAGAACTTGACTGGAAGAGGAATGGTGAAGGCGAATTCTGTAGGCATACCCGTGGAGTACTGTACTTCTCACTGAACAGAGATATATGCATACAAAATTAGGAGATGTGAAGCAGGGTTACCAACTGGCCAGGTCTCATTACTTTCCTCTGGGCCAATTACTACCAAATTCTCCAGCTGAAGAGGTTTTGGGGACAAAAATGTCCAGTTAGGGACTTTGCTTCCATCCACCGACAGTTTAAAAACAGTATTAGCCAGAACAGGGATGTTCCTGTCTTGTTTCTGCACACACTTAGGCCTTCCCCAAAGCTCATCACCAACACGCAAATCTATTTAGAACCACCTCTCAGCCCTGGTACATGACTTTCAGGGGACCAAGTTAAACCAATCTCAATCTCGCTCCAGGTTTCTGGTTTCTAGATTGTCAGTGATACGTTACCATTTTACAGAGTGGTTGTTAAGGAGACCAGAATTTGTGTGGGTCTTACCTTAACCAGTTAACAAGATTTCCCCCCCCCCTCTCCAAAAGGCATGGACTGTAATTTAGCCCATGAATTTCACTAACACTTTCCTCTATTACTGTGAGGAACTTAATATCGAAATTCTGACTTTAGATACTTGGTCCTCAAGAGCAGGAGACAAAAATAAGGGGCTCCAATGTGAAAGTCTATAGGCAGTTCAATTAAAATTTGGTCTTGATTCTGAAGCTCTATTTTTAACCTGACCAGCTGTTTGGCTAGACTGCTATAGCTAACAGGCTAACCAAAATTCATGTTCAGGCACTAACAGGCTCCACATTAGTATGTTGTCTTATTTTAACTTTAAAGTCCAAGTTGAGACTGGAGAATCCTATCCGGTTAGAACCTTGGCAGAACTAGTTGAGAAAGTTTTTGCAAACTGGGGCTATAGATTCGGAACCAAAGTAATTCTTTTTTCAGCTTAAGGTTACTCTTTACAAGTATGTAGTGAAGTCAAATAGGAAATATACATATGTGCTATGGGGGGAAATGGGCTTGCTTGTGGATGTAGGTTTTAAAATTAGTATTCTAGGGACGCCTGGGTGGCTCAGTTGGTTAAGCAGCTGCCTTCGGCTCAGGGCATGATCCCAGCGTCCTGGGATGGAGTCCCATATTGGGCTCCTTGCTTGGCGGGGAGCCTGCTTCTCCCTCTGCCTCTGCTCGCGCTCTCTCTCTGACAAATAAATAAGTAAAATCTTTAAAAAATAAAATAAAATAAAATTAGTATTCTACCTTTAAAAAGTACTCTAAATAAACAGTATTCAAGAAGAGATTTCGTCTTCATTCTCAGCAGTAAGCATATACGCAGAAGGGGGACAACTCACTAAGCTTAAGGACTGAAAACCAAACCCTAGACAAAAACACCAAAACTACAACACTCAAAATCATTCTCAATATTCTTGTACATCACAAATCCACATCAGTCAGGTGTCCTTTGCACAAACATTGCCCTATAACTCCACTGATACACTCTCTAACAACATTCTGTTTTTCTAGTATTACCACTCAACCAGTACTAGTATGTATTTGTGTGGGTCAGGATCTTAAGTACAAAAGAATCTTTAATTGTTCACATTCTGGGCTGGACACAGCTTTTTAGTTAATATGTTAGCTTTACTGGGTCTAGAGACGTTTTCAAAAGCTTGCTTTCCTTCCTTTACACGTCTTTTACCCTTTAGCCCAGCCAGGTTTACTCAGTTTACAAATCACCAAGTGAAATGTTTTTACCATCACCAAATTCCCCTCAACTGGCTCTCCCAGAAACTATTATTCAATCTCGTGTTTCCAGCCCTTACCCTCCGAGGATTACACACTAAAACCTTATAAACCTTAAACACAGGCCATGGAATACAGATTTGAGTTTCCAAAGGAAAAATAACCGATTTCAACACCATCTGGCTTTTTGACAACTAGACAGACCTCCGAGTGACAGCCAGACGCATGAGCTCGGGCCCCCTGACCTGCAAGGCACCGGGCCCGACTGCAGGGATACTCACACTCCATGGATGCGCTTGTGAATGTTGATGGTGTATTCTCTGGTCACTACCTCGTTGATGGCAGAACGGCCCTTCTTCTTCTCGCCACCCTTCTTCGCGGGAGCCATCTAAACCCAGCGACAAGGAAGTTCAGAGCAAAGTGGGACCAGCACAAGCCAAGTCCTCCCTCCCGAGCCCGGCCTCACGCTGCCACCCTCGGGGCGCGTCCCGGTGCAGAGGGTTCGGCCAGGCACTCGAAGCCCCAGGTATGGGCAAAGCCAAGCCGGTCACCCGCCGGCCAAAGCACCCGCGCCCCTCAGGTGCTCCCGCCCCGGAAACTCCTGCAGACTCGGCTCCCCTAAGCCTGGCCGGTTTCCCAGACTACGGGAGCCCCTCCACAGCGCGGATTCCTGTCCCCCCGGAACGCAGAGTCCCGGTCTGGCCTAGGAGAAATCTCGCTGTCCCGGTCAGCACAATCCCGAGCGAGGATGGAACCAGATTCCTAAAGCCAGGACGCAGCACCCATACTTACTCTGCCGGGCCCGGGTTGGAAAGGAAGAGCGCGAGGTATTGTGGGAGAGGGAAAGAAGCGTCACAAGTACAGCTTCCGGGTCGCGTGGAGGCGCTTGAAAGCAGAGAAGACGCTGAGACGTAAGCGGCGCGCGCCCGGGGAAAAGAGAGCGCACCTCGGGGGCGGGGCCAGCGCCGTGCGGCTGCGCACTCCGGCCGCACTCTCGGCACCCGGCTTCTAGCAGTTTTGTTCCCTCCGGGTCCCGAACGCCGGTGGTTCTTTCGCCTCTTTCCCTAAACCTTCGGAAAAAATAAGAGGCAGGCCCACAGCTGGGTAGGAACAGGGCCAGGAAAGGAAGACACTCCTTTGTTTTCCTCTTTCTCTCACTGATTTGGCCACCGTTTGCTGAACCTGAGTGCGGTGCCGTGCCTGGCTGGCGGTCTCAGAGAAGTCGGCTTGGCAGGGCTCGCTTTGAGGAGTGCTGCTGAACGCGCGTGTTTACTGTCCCGGACCGTGGAGCCACCTGAGGGTCGTGTTCCTCCCGATGCAGGGGTGGGTCGGGGTGCAGAAAGCAAGGAGGTTTGTGCTGCGCTGGAAGGATGGGCAGGAGGTAGCCAGGCAGAGAAGTGGTGGAGTGAGGCAGGTGAATGGTCTGAAGCACTACGGCTTCCTAGACTCTAGGCCGGGACATGAGATAGTGTGGGGCCTTACTCGGGAGTTTGAGTATTACAGGTAATAATGAATCATTGAAATTGTCAGAAGGGCACTGCCACGATCAAATCTGTTTTAGAAACAATTCAGCTACACTGAAGAACCGATTAGGAGCAGAGGAGCAGGATAGTAGCAAGGAAACTTGTAGAAAGAAACCACATAATAGAGACAAATAAGGAGGATCTGAATTAGGGCAGTTGCAGCAGGATTAGAAAGAAGCAGCCTGATTTTATAGTTAAACAAGAAGGTAAAATCAAGAGCATTTGGAGAGAGAAGACCAGTGTTGAGAAGACTCTACATGTAAGCGGTGTGGGAGCAGAGGATGAAGAAATTAGTAACCTGTCATTAGAGCAGTAGGAAAAGCTTTATTTGGAAAAAGTATTCTAAGGCAGAAGGAAGCCAGAGTGATCAACAGGTTCTACATGCTACAGAGTTCAAGTAAGGCAAATATTGAGATGGACCCACTAGATTCTCCAGACAGGAGAGAATCAGTGGTATCAGCAAGTTTCACTCCTGGAACAATTGGGAGTGGGAAGGAGCCAGATGAGGACAGAGTGAGGAGTGAGTATGGGGTTGGGATGCTTGCCACCTATACTGTCTCCTGGGGCATAAAGCCTGGGGGAAGACATGCTGAGGGAGGGGAACAAAAGGCAGGGGACCCGGGGAAGCATGAAGCAGTCATGTTGTACGAGTAGCTTAGATATCTGAGAGATGACAGGGAGATCTGAGGAGGTGCCGAGAGGGATCGTTCTGGAGCTTCTGAGAAATCTAATAACAATGTCACCAATCCAGGGATTCTAAGACAGTCGCTTGGACCCATACCTTCTTTATTCTTTTTTTTTTTTTTTTTTTTTTTAAAGATTTTATTTATTTATTGACAGAGAGAGATCACAAGTAGGCAGAAAGGCAGGCAGAGAGGAGGAAGCAGGCTCCCTGCCAAGCAGAGAGCCCGATGCGGGGCTCGATCCCAGGACCCCGGGATCATGACCTGAGCCGAAGGCAGAGGCCTCAACCCACTGAGCCACCCAGGCGCCCCTACCTTCTTTATTCTTGATGAACTCCCTTACTTCAGAGGAGCACACCATTTAGTGCCTTAACACAGGGAGGATGAGAGCTAAAGTTTTTGAGTCCTCACATATCTGAAGGTTTTCATTCAACCCTTGAATTCATTAATACTTTCACTTGTATGGAATTTCAGGTTGAAAATTTCTTCCCCGTGTTTTGAAGGCATTCTCCATTGTCTTCTTTCAGTGTGGTTGTTGAGACGTCATGTGTCATCCTTTGTGATATGTTTTATTTTCTTGGAAACACTTAAGGATCTTCTTGTATCTTGAAAGTTGTTAAATTTCAAGCAAATAGACCCCTCTACTGGAAATTGACAAAATCGCCCTTTCAGCTCTCAACTGCTGCTTTAAGTAAAGGTCAAACAGACAAATAATAAAAACCATTTGGTTTGAAGGTCTGATAACCATCAGACTGGCTGAGGCTCTCATGTTTCAGTCTAGCCTCACGGGTCAGGCCAGTCCACTGCTGGCCTCCCACAGACCAAAACCTGTAATATGAACTTTGTGTCTTTTGCAAGTCTCCAGTATTTGTTAGCTGGGCTTCTTGCCCATGTCTTTTTACTTTTGGTGATTACCAGGGAATTGTTAAAATGAGACAGGATCTGAACGCTACCCCGTGGGGGCAGCAAGGAAGAAGACCCCGGTCTCAAGGGAGCAACAAGCCTTAAATGCTGGAGGGTCTTTGGGGCAGATTCGGGGCTCAGCTGAATGGTCCAGTGGGACTTCGTAAGCAAAGCCACTGGAAGATTTTTAAGATGGAAGGGGTGTGGTGGTGCAGAAGGGAGGCGCTAAAAGAAGATGTGTCCAGTAGCAGCATTCCAAAACTTGTGTATTCCAGAGTTCGCATTTCAGCCCCTCCTCATGAGCCAAGACTTTGCAGTTTTCCAAAGAGAAGGTCATGGTTTTTCTGGAAACAAGACAGGGTTGCAAAACAACCTTTTAGTGAGCAAAATTAAATGAATCAAATGCTTGGGGATTAAATTTCCCCTGATGTTATGCGGATTTAAAGAGATGTGGCACAATAAAGAGTTTTCTGAGTTTATCCAGATGCTGAATATGTATAAGATTTAAGCAATGCTGAATTAAATTAGTAGCATGCTATACTCCACCCTTTTTCAATGGCTTCCAGCTAGAAAATCCTAGGACAATAAATATGCTGCTTCCATTAAAAATCTCACTTTGGGGGTGCCTGAGTGGCTTAGTGGGTCAAAGCCTCTGCCTTTGGCTCCGCTGGTGATCTCAGGGTCCTGGGATGGAGCCCCCCCCCCCGCCTCTCTCTGCCTGCCTCTCTGCCTACTTGTGATCTCTGTCAAATAAATAAATAAAATCTTTTTTTTTAAATAGTCATTCGACTAATTTTTTTTTTTAAGATTTTATTTATTTGACAGACAGAGATCACAAGTAGGCAGAGAAGCAGGCAGAGAGAGAGGAAGGGAAGCAGGCTCTCCGCCGAGCAGAGAGCCCGATGTGGGGCTTGATCCCAGGACCCTGAGATCATGACCTGAGCCGAAGGCAGAGGCTTAACCCATCTAGCCACCCAGGTACCCCTAAATAAATAAAATCTTTTAAAAAAATCTTACTTTGCTTAAAAGGATTCTGACAGCCAATTAAAATTCAAATACAGAAAGATCAGATTTATAAACCTTTGAATTTACAGAACAGTTCAATTCCAAAATCGTACTAGTTTAACAGACTTTTTTTTTTTTTTTTTTTTTTTTTTTTGTGTGGTGTCTAACTGTGGTGAATCCCCTGAACGGATGGGAGCCCCCAGATGTGGGGCCGTGATTGGGTGGAAGCCCGTGGTGTGGGCCCTGAAAGGCTTCACCCAAGACAGAACAAAGGAGACAGAAGTTTACTGAATACAGGGCAAGAGAGCAGCAGGCAGAACAGCAAAGGAGAGGCTGTCTGTAATGAGGTAGTGGGCGGGGGCTGTTTTTAAAGAGGGAAGGTGAGGAGGTATGGTGATGTTTGGAATTTTCCCTTTTTGGTAAGTAGCCCACTGGTTAGTTAGGGCCTTTGGATATTTTGAGGTGGGTCACCTGATGGGCCTGTCTGTATTCAGCGAGGGGGTCGCTGTGGGCCCTTTCTACATTCCATTGCTCAAGACTGCCTAAAAGCAGCCTTTACGTTTTTATTTATTTATTTTTAATTTCATTTTAAATAGGTTCCACACCCAATATGGGGTGTGCACTCATGACCCAAAGAACAAGAGTCACATGCTCCACTGATGGAGCCAGCCAGGCATCCCCAGACTTTTTGTTTTAAAAAGAGGGTTCATGGGGATGCCTGCGTGGCTCAGTCGGTTAAGCGTCCAACTCTTGATTTCGGCTCAGGTCATGATCTCAGGTTTGTGTGGGAGCAAGTCCCATGTGGGGCTCTGTGCTGGGTGTGGAACCTGCTTGGGATTCTCTATCTTCCTTTCCCTCGGCACCCCATCCCTCTCTTAAATAAAGAAGGAAGTAAATAAATAATAAGAGGGTTCATTTCTGGTTCCTTTAAAGAATAAATGATCCTAATGCATGCAAAACATTTAGACTTACCTTTTTTTCAGGAATACAATTCTATGAACAATAAAACTTCTTTTCTATGTATAGCCTCTCGTGCCATCCAAAACTGCTCCTTGTCATAGGACAGAGCACTCCCACTATCTCATGGGGAAGCAGGTAGATGCACAGAGCTCTAGCGATGGAGCAAGGAAAGGAACTTTGTTCTCTTAGACCAGCATTTGCGGCAACAGCTGCGCTGAGCATCACCATCTCAGAGATGAAGCCCCATGGGGAAGGGCGGGGGATGTTTGCAGTTGGCAGAAGCCTCCCTGTTGTCTCTCCCCACGTCAACACGATGTGTGTACACACCTCTCATACACAGACCCGCGAACCCGACGTGCATCCCTGATATCTAAGTGCTGTCGGGGGAAGCCCATGAACTCCAGCCTGGGTGAAGCTCATTAGGGGCTGGGACTGCCTTGATGCAGAATGTCTCTGGCATCTCCATGGACTCCCTATGTCTGGAAGCCTGAGATGTTTCCAGGAGCCTTTGCTGTTTCTGTTTGTTGTGCTGTCATCTTCACAGTGAACAACTGATTTTTTTTTTTTTTTTCTGGCACAACCTTCAGTTGTGAAGGTCAAGACCTGAAGGGCTTGTGCACATGTTGCTCTCAAAAAACCTAATGCCATTACCTGGTTCATTCATTGCTCGTTTTCACCTTTTCTCTACCTTGGATTATTCTTGGGAACATCCTGAAATGAAAAAAAATTTTTTTAAATGAAGAAAAGATGTATGCATGCATAGATAACAAGGGATAGAAACTGCCTCCAGAGGAAATTGTACAAATTTGTTAATTTATTACAAAATGGCCACTCACAGAAAAACACAAGAAAACCTTTATACTTTTAGATCCGGGAAAGGAACTGGTGTCTCAGATACAAAATAATTTACACATAATTCATACAATTTTATTTTATATAGAAATAGGTCATTATTACAACAGCTGTACAATTCACTACACTTTGTCTTTTAATTACATAAAATCTTTTCTTAGAAACATCTCAACATAACAAAACATACAAAAAAAGCAAAGTGCATTTTGAAAAGGAGAATCCAATCCTCGATCTTCTCACGAAAGATCTGTAGAAAGGTGCAGCATTCTGACTCAAGGGGCCGGCGCGTGCTGGGGTTTCCTCAGGGACCCGGAGCTCCACAGGCCTGCCTGGCCTGGGAAACCTCTTCCTCCAATTCTGTCTCGGAGGTCCCGATAGAATTCTGGAATATCAGCTGCGTGATTGTGCTTTGCTTTGAGTCCGCCTTTGTAGTTGCAATCAAGGAAGTAAACAGGAACAGTCCAGTGTTATATTCAGGGGAGACAATAATCACCAGAAAGAGCCTCCTTCCGTTAGGTTCCAGGCCAGAGGGCATGGGTCTGCCATCTGATTGGTGGGCTGTTTTTGATCCTGCGGTCTCCAAGTGAAGTCGTGAGACCTACTTATTTTTAATACCTGAAAGTGCCTAAGTTATCTCCTCTGTGCAGCTGTGCAAATTAAAACAAAAGCCACCATTTAAAAATAATGAAAAATAATCTTTTTATTCTCTCTCTTCAACAGATCTCTGACCCAGTGCTTCTGGAATGCAAAGGAAAGAGGATCAAGAGAGTGAAGGCCGGCTAGCAAGTGTGGACGCACCACAGCCGGCTAGAGGGACCAGCGTGCTCTCAGGGAGGATGTGCCCAGCCGTGCCATCTGCTAGGTGAACTGAGTAACGACACTTACGTGGAGGCACTCGGTTCCCATCCGAGTATGGCTGTAGAGCGTGCCCAAGAAACACAGAGGCTAGGGAAACACGGCCAGTATTCTGATTATTTTCCGTGTGCCAGCCACCATGCTCTGGAGATGGTTACCGTCCAGGAGTTCTGAAATGTATGCGGTGTGCACAAAAGCCAGGGGTTTCAACTCCTCTCCCCAATTCCTGTGGCCACCCCCATGGTCTGTCCATTGGTTAAAGCTGATTGTGACCAGATGGACATGCCAGGGCTCTACCGGGGTGGCTGCTGGAGGCCCGAGGACTCAGAGAGGCTGTTGACCCTTCGGGGAGGGCGTGAGGACTGGGGCGGTGGGGGGTAGCCCAAGGTCCCTGGCTGTTGCGAGTAGGTAGAGAGAAGCAGCGAGTCCTGTTGCTCACTGTGCAGAGAGGTTGGTGCCTGCACCTGGAAAGAAAGGACAAAGAGCTAGAGGACTCACCTCGGTGGCCAGCCGGGGCAGGGGATGGGGGGGTTGGTGTCTTATGGTGGTGGTACTTTGGAGGTTGGGTGGGTGGGGAAGAAAGGAGCCTGAGGCTCTGACAGGTGTGTGTGAATTCTGAGCTAAGTTCTCTGCCAGCACTTTGGGTCCCAGTGGGCCAGGGAGCAGGCTTTGGGGTGTGGTTTCCTGAACAAGTGTGCATGATCTACACGTGGCCTGTATATTTTGGGATGTTGGGACCTGAGACCACATGCAGATCATTGACAGGGCAGAAACCAAACACGCATGCAGTCTGTATATTTTTCACCATGGTCCCTGATTCAATGACTGTTTCCCAATACTGCCATTCGCCAGCATCGATGGGGGAACATCCTAATTTGAAGCCCAGAAACTTCAACTGGTCAAACCCGAACTTTGGAACCATCAGTCCCATCCCATACTCTTCCCATCCATGAAATCTCCCCTGTCCAAACCACCCAATGCACCCCAGGCACACCTGCCCCTCCACTTCGGCTCAGGCTGTCTCTCTTGTTGGAACACTGTCCCTTCCTCTCCATTCACTTCACCCACACTTTGGCTCTGCAGCAGGTGCCCTGGGGGCTTCCTCCATGAAGGCCTCCAGCCACAGTGCTCTTACTGGCACAAACCGAAAGCCTGGCTACTCTCTGGGACATCCCTTCTCCCCACATTGCAGCACAAGGTCCTGGAGACCAGCGAGAAGGCCCAAATGCTCTGTGTCTTCTTAGCCCCATGTCTTGGAGGAACAGATTCCCATCAACATGTTTGCTACCAGGACTGCAGAAAGACATGGGAGGCCTCTAACTCAGCCCAGACCATCCCTGCCTTCTTCACCTGTGCCCATCTGAAATCACTTCGGTCCCACAAAATGACAAGATACATAAAGCTAAAGTCTTGAGTTAACTTCCCCTATGCTTGAAGCCAGGGAACTTGGAAAGTACATCACAGGTGGGTTAGCATCTTTGGAATTAAATTGCATTCGAGACCTTCCGGAAGGACTCTCTTCATCTTTATCCCGCCTGTCCTTAAAATGTCTCAGTCACAACACTCTCCTGTGGCTTTGAAGATGTCTAAACAGGGAAGCAGAGCAAAGGGAAAGCCTTGCTCTGCCCGGTGGTGGTGGCTGGAGGCCCAGGAGAATGTGCAAAGGACAGAGGCAGGGCTGGGCAGGAAAGAGTATTCTGGGCATATGCTGGAGGGAAGGCCAGAGCCCCAGCAGACATTTCTGGTCCCCTCTGAATGTCGACCATTGGCTCTCACGCTCCCTCCTTCCAGTGTGTTTGGCACTTGCTTAAAGTAAGCAGTGACCATATGTAAAAGTGCCCCACATTTTCCTGGAAAGCCCCAACTTCATGCCACATTATTGTATTTATAAAGCAAGTTGGATGAATCTTTAAATAAACGTGATGTAATTTGTATTTATACAAGACTTTGTGTGTAAACACACTAATGAGTTTGACAAACATATTAATTGGTGTCTGACTTTTGCTCTCAAAAATAGGGATATCATAATAACAATTACTTCTTAAAGATGGATTTTTTTTTTCAGGCATTAGTCATCTTACTGATTCAAATTTGCCCCACTCTCTCCCATATTCCAAACTACCCACAAAACATACTAGGTACAAATTTTGTAAATAGTGTTTGTCAGATGGAATAGCATTAAAGATGGATATTTTAAGCACATAATGTATGAGGCATAATAACCGAGTCTAAATTTCTCCTACTAAATATACAAAGACTTTATAAACTTTAAGTATTATAAACTTCATAAACTATAAAGCCTCAAACGCAAATCTGTCTGGGGCTTGTTCTGGAACTGAGGACTAGAACCACCCTGAAAGCCAGGGAGGGAAAGGCCTGTCAGGCCGGGGCTGTGGAGCTGTACCCTGTGCCCGGCACATGTGTGTGGCGGCCCCCACCTGCAGGAAGTGCTGTGGCTGCTGCTGGGCCTGTGCGGGCTGCAGGGGCGACTGCCTGGAGGCGGGGAAGCTGGGCTGGGGCACCGCCTGTCCCATCAGCAGGACAGGGGGCGAGGCGCTGCTGCTGGTGGTGTGCATGTCTGCATTTGGAAACACGGCCTGGCTCTGTGGATACCTGTTTGGTCACATGTGGGAAGGAGAAAACAGACTTTTAAGAAAGAGATGTTGATGTGACACCAACAGCACAGGCAACAAAAGGACACACAGATAAGACTGGGCTTTGTAAAAATCAAAAACTTTGGTGCATCAAATGACACAATTCCATGATTGAGAAGGCCACCTATGAAAAAGTATTTGTGAGTCATATATCTAACAAGGGATTGCTATCCAGAATATTTTTTTAAAAATTCCTACAACTCAACAACAACAACAACAACAAAACAGCCTGACTGCAAAAATGGGCAAAGGGTTTGAACAGACATCTCTCTCAAAAAAAGACACGAATGGCTAATAAGCACAAAAAAAGATGCTTAACACCCTTAGACAATAGAGAAATACAAATCAAAATCAAAATGAGATACCGCTTCATAGCCATTACAATGGCTATTAGGAAAAAACAAAAACAAAAACAAAATAGCATTGATGACAATGTGGAGAAATTGGAACTTTGTGCACTAATAGGAGTGGAAAATGGGGGGCACCTGGGTGGCTCAGTCAGTTAAGTGTCTGACTGTTGATTTTGGCTCAGGTCATGATCTCAGGGTTGTGAGATTGAGTCCGGAGTCGGGCTCCACGCTGAGTGTGGAGCCTGCTTAAGATTCTCTCGTGCTCTCCCCAAGCCCCTCCCCCCTCACATTCTTTCTCTAAGAAATAAGTAAATACATAAAAATTTAAAAAAAGAAATGTAAAATGCTACTATGGAAAACAGAATGGCAGTTCTTTAACAAATTAAACCTAGAATTACCATAGGATCTGGCTATTCCACTTTTGGGTATGTACCCAAGAGAAGATGAAAGCAGAGACTCAAGCAGACATTTGTATACCTTCGTTTGCAGCAACATTATTCGCAATAGCCAAAAAGTAGAAGCAGCCCAAGTATCAACTGACAGGTGAACAGATAAGCAAAAGATGGCATATACATATAATGTAATATTATTCAGTCTTAAAAAGGAAGTAAATACTGATACGTGCTAGAGCATGGATGAACCTTAAAGACATCGTACTGAGCAAGGTAAGCCGGTCACAAAAGGACAAGTCTCGTGTAACTCCCCTTAGATGAGATTCCTAGAGGGCTCAGGTTCATAAGAGAAAGCAGACTGTGAGGCTGGAGCGTAGAGGGAACGGGGAGTTAGTGTGTAATGCGGGTCAGAGTTTCAGTTTGGGAAGATGAAGAAGTTCTGGAGACGGGCGGTGGTGATGGTGGATGTCACTGAAAGGTACGCTTAAAGAGACTTAAAACAGTAACATTTTTGTTACATATATATTCTACAACAGTTAAAAAAAAGAAAAAAGAAAAAAGGTGTTGATGATCATGGGCCATGAACAAGAGGCAGAGGAAGGCTAGTTAGGAAAGCTTCAGAGGAGCAGAGAATAGGAGCAGGTGTTTAAAGCTCCACAGAGAAGTCCATTTTGCATTACATTTTTGGAAATGTCATGTCTGTCATTTGTAACAAGACAGGGCACCAGGTCATGTCTAGAAGAGACGGGAGAGGAGACAGGGAAGGTAGAAATTGGGTTGACCAAACATTGCAGAGTTCCAGAGGACAGAATTCCCATTTTTCCCTCGTTCACTGCATTTTAAGCATCCCTGGAAAGCGATATAACAAAAGTCTTTGTTTTGTCTAACTGAAAGCATCATCAGAAAATTTAAAGATGGCTTCCCGAAGTGCGCATTCCCCATCTCACCCCCCATGGGGTTTTTATTGGGGTAAAATGAAATGCTGTACGTACAGGCCCCTGCCCTCAGAACTGCTCAGTAACCATGCACTGCTACTGTTCTTGCTGGCTGAGGGAGGAGGCAGGAGGAAGGGCTTCCCAGTGGGAAGCGTGCATCCCAGGGGATGGGATGGGGGAACTAGCTAGCACTGTCCCAGCAAACTGCTGACAGACACTCAACCAGTGTTTAGACAGGAAAGATGTCCGTGACATAGTTGTACTTCTGCCTCATGTCAAAGAGCTAGGAACTACTTCCAGTAGCTTTTTGCGTATTCAGTCCTCTATCTCCAGTACCCTTTGTCCTGAGTAATTAATGCAACAGGGGAGCCAAGCCGCTCCTGGACGTTGGGGCTGCCAGTGGTGAGGAGTCTGGGGAAAGGAGAAGGTCGCTTGTCTGGGAGGAAAGGAGGACCCACATCGGCAGGGTTTCATGGTCCTGTGGCTCAGCACAAGGGCTCCGAGCACGCCTGTGGAATCTGCCAGCGTCTATGCATCAGAGGGAGCCATAGGAGGGCCCTGGGGAGGGGGATCAGGCTACATGTACCTGGGTTATTACTAAGGGGACAGACCTGAAAAGATGCCTAAAGATGATGACAGAGAATATAATTGTTTCCTTTAGCTCCTATTCTAAGCATGGGATGCTGGCACACAGTTTTACCTTTTTTAGTGGGAAATGGAAGAAAAGCTAAGGGGGTGTCTCTGCAAAGGGGGTAGGCACACGTTGACCTTGCCTTTGGTGCGACACGCACGAGGAGCGCTGCTGGTCCAGGCCGATGAGAACCTTGCCAGCCTGAGAGCGCTCAGTGCAGCTCTCTGCCTCCTCCCTCCACCCGGGGCCACCTACTTGACTTGCCGTCCAGTCCTGCTGACCTCTGAGGGCTGCCTCGCGTCACAGGACCCAGGCATCATGGGCTGGATGGGCTGGCTCAGCAATAGCCTTGGAGCAGAGGGGGAGATAAATGGGAAACTTGAATCAGCACCCCAACTGTGGACCCGCTGGCTGAGGGCAGCACCTGCCCAGCCCAGCTGGGTCCCTTCTGGCTGCCCATGATCCCCACGGTGCCTGCTCTGCTCTCAGAGGACGATGAGTGTAGCCGTCCAAGCCCCCGGGCCTCTCTAGCCACTCTGTTAGCCGGGATCACCTGAACTCTGCCTCCATTCACAGCAGCAGGGAGGCTGACAGGGTCACTGGAAAGCCTGCACCTCAGCTGTCTTTCAAACAGGGGCAGTGTCTGTACCTGAGCTGCCGGTCATGGCTGAAGTCTGGGCTGGGCTGGCACTGGCTGCCGTCCTGGGAGGCAGAAGCGAGAGTGGTCAGGCTCAGAGCTGGTGGGAGCACCGCCGTGGCGCTGCTGAACTGGGGCGTCAAGCTGCTCACCGAGTGGCCGCTTCCTTGCATCATCTGCGAGCTTCGTATTGGCCTTGGACCCTGGAGCCATCACATTAATGAGAAAGGTAAAACTCAGACTCAACTCGAGTTATCTCTTCAGGAACCCTCCTTCCCGGAACCCCTCTCTTCTACCCACCTTGGCCCTTCTTCTAACTTAGGAAACGAGTTTTTTTTTAAAACTATTTTGATCTTGTGACTGTCCCTGTTGGCTTCTAAGCACCTCAAGGATTCCTTGATTCCCTTGGACCTAGCACAGTGTCAGGCTCTCAGCAGGCCAGGAAAATGTGCATGAACCGAACTACCTTCTGCTTCATCAGTTCCACTCCAGACACCTGGACCTCCTTGCTGTTTCCCTACAACTCTCCAGGATCACTCCTGCCTCAGGGCCTTTGCACTGGCTGATCCCGCCACGTGGAATGCTCTTCCCCTTAATACCAGTATGGTTCATTCTCTCATCCTCTCGGGTCTTTGCTGAAATACAATCTTCTCTTACAGAGAAGTTTTAACCTCGTTAAAACTCCAGTCCACCATTCCACCTTCACCAGTGGTCCCACATCACGACTTGACAGGTTGTGATATTTACTTGTTTGCCTCTCCCCTGACTTGGATCAGAGAGGCTTTTTTTCTTTTCCCTTTGGTTCACTGCTTGTCCCTCAGGGCTTAGAACTTAGTGCCTACTACATGATGAGCACTTGACAAATACTTGTTGAGTGAAATCATAAATGAATGAGGGATCGGGCTTGGATTTGCTTGTGCTTTTTAGGTTTCGCCCTGTTTCACTGACTGTCCATTCATATGATGGCACCACAGTGTTTTAACCCTCTGACCTTCCATGAAATCTTTCAATGTTAGTGTAGGTCCTTTCCTCAGTGTTTTTTTTTTTCTTTTCTAGATTCTTCTCAGCTATTCTCATTTTCTCTTGACCTTTAGAATCCAAAGGATGCATTTTAAAGGAATGCCCTTAAGTCTGGGTGAAGATAGACCAAACTCTTAAATGTGTACTTTCCCATCTTTTATTGTACATAATCTGTTTACATTCCCCGAGGAGTCAAGGCCAGTCGTATTCACATCTGTTCCCCTGGGGGATAGTGAATGAGAGGGGCTCAGAGCAGATGTTTACTGGACCCATGGTGATGGATGGCAATATGAGGCTTGAGGAGAGGCGGTATCTTGCCTTCCGATCTTTGATCTTCCAGAAGCAGGGGCTTAGGACTTCTTAATTGTATTCAAGTGCCATTGATTGACAGGTGACTGTCAGCTTGCAAGGTCACTGGTGGCTTTTAGTAGGTGGTAATGGCTGTGAGGGAAGGGCCTGGTGGGGAATCTGAGGTACAGGGAAGGGCATGCTGGCCCCGGGGAAAGAGTCAACAAATGGAAGTGGATAACCTCTGTTCTCACACTGAACATGGCTAAAACCAAGAGCAGATGATGAGGACACAGGACACACACGCAGGGCTATATGGCTGTCAGTGTGAGTGTCTGGGTGCCCAGATCTCCCTCTCACCCCGGTAAGGATCAAAGCTAAAGTTTCAGCCACAGGATATGTTTGAGGTATTTTAATATATTAATAAAACACAGGAGGAAACTAGTACAACTTGGAGCTTCAGAGTGTTTTAGAATAAGGAAAGGAAATCCCTGCACCACCATCATCTAGCCCTGGTCACAGAAGAGGAATGGCTCGATAGGTTTCCAGGTCAGGGACACTGCAGAACTCTTGCGTGCCCTGGTCTGCTTTGGGGGCCAGAATTGAGTGTGAAGAAAAGCACACTTACTTGGGTCGATATCACACTGGATTCTCTGAGCAGATGCTGGTTCGCCACCTGGGCAGAAGCGATCTGCCCTGGAAGTTGAGGGCTGGTCACAAGCTGGGGCTGGGAGCCTGGGGCCGACCTCTGCTGGACTTGCTGCTGAGCCTCAGGCCGCGGGGCACTGCTGAAGCTCAGGGATACAGCTGGCTGCTGCAGAAACATCTGCAAGCAGAAAAGGAGGGCCTTTAAGTTTGGGATCACAGGGGCCTTCACCTTCGGGGCTTTGCCTTCACAAACCAAGGTGGTGTCTGCACCTTACTCATATTTCCCATCCACGGCAAGAGGTCAGCTTTCTTGCTCTCTCTGACCTGCCTGGGAAGAATTCATTCACTCCACATGGGGGCATCGGGAGGCTACGATGCTGAGGGCACAGCGAGAGGGCTCTGGAGATGGAGCAGGGGGTTGGAAGGACACTGACCCTGGCTTTGAGAAGCTTACGGTCTAGCGATGGGGGTCTAACAGGATGAAAGATGCTTAGACCCAGATGGCTTACAAATGACTTGATGTACTTGTACAGAGTCTGGGCTGGCCTTTCGGTTCCTTAGGAGGAGAGAGAAATACCTCGTGAATGGAACGGTTGGTGGGAGAGGGTGGGCTAACCTGTGCCACGGGCTGCACCATCCTGGAAGCAGGACCAGGCCACGGACCAGGGTGTATACCCACCCTGTGGTTGGTATCTTCAGCCCAGTGCTCCCAGCTGAGATGGCGGATCTGCTCCCATTAACAAGGTAACTGCATTTCCAGGAAGGCCAATATGATAAGTTAGCCTGGCCATCTTAATTTGAAAGGGTTAAGGGAATTTGATCAAGTTTGTAGAATGTTTGGGTGTTTGTGAGAACCTCGATCTTCCTCATTTGTAAGTCTGGTGTACTTGATTTAAAAGAATTAAGTGCTTTGAAAGATTTCACTTCTAAAGTTTGCATGCTTTAGAAGGCCTTATTAGGCCCAGGAAATTAGGCCCAGGAAAGTTTGAAGGCTTTAGATATACTAAACTTGTAGATTAATGGCTTCTGTGGATACGTTGATTATTTACAGTTTGTTCAATCTATAAACTAACTGAACATAAATAAAAACAAGTAAAAGCACTGTTATTTTTAGATCAAATTAGTAGATTTGTAAATCAAACGTAATCTGTAAATTGACTCTAAAGGTCTAAGAAGAGCAACTTTAATACTTTCAGTCATAATTTAAACCTGAAACCTGTAACCAGCTCTTAAGGTCCTTGTGGGCACTGAAAACTGACATTATCTAACATGTTGGATTCTTGACAAGCAATTACCCCCCCTTCCCTTTAGGCCTGGGGCTTAGAGTTCAGAAGGGAGGCCCTCTTCTTTCCAGCCTCAGGGGTTTTAATCCCAGCTCAGGGATCCCAGAGGCCCAGGGTGGGTGGTTGGCTGAACTGGACCAGGTCCCATCTCCCCACTGTCCAGTCACATCCCCACCCTGGCCCCACCAGAGCGGTTTTGAATGAGAGCTCTTTGTCACTTTAGAAGTTAAGAAGAATTTTCTGGGTATCTGTCATCTTAGATTCCATTTGGGGATTAATACTTTTGTGTTCCCAGCTCCCTACTATAATATGGCTTATCTATAGCACATATGGTGACCTACACTTCATCACTTCAGCAAAAACACAATACTCAAACTACATAACATACATTTTTCTGGTAGGGTACAATTTACCTTCTGATCAGATTTCGAGTCAATGCAAACTTTATGACAGGCAATATAATATGGCTTCAATCACATACGTTAGTTCAGATTCCAGCCCCCATCGTCTACCATGGTATGACCTGGGGCAATTTTCATGACTTTTCAAAGCTTTAGTTTCCTTGTTAATAAAACAGTGACATCAAGAGTACATAGCCCATAAAGGATTAAGTAAGATTTATACTGAGACATAGTCAGGGCTCAATCAATGTCAGATAGCAACAATAATATTTAAAATGAAAAAAGAAGAGATGTGTGGGTGGCTCCATCCATTAGGCATCTGCCTTCAGCTCAGGTCATGATCCCAGAGTCCTGGGATTGAGTACTACACCGGGTTCCTTGCTCAGTGGGGAGCCTGCTTCTCCCTCTGCCTGCTGCTCCCACTCCTCGTGCTCTCTGACAAGTAAATAAATAAAAAAATCCTTAAAAAATGAAAAAAAGGAGCTCTTTGTTCTCTTGCCTCTTTGGGTTTACAAAAACTATCTAAGAAATGAATGAATAAACAAATAAATGAGGCTTTTGCTTAGAGAAGGGCAAACTCTTTCTGCTTATGTCATGTCAGAGACTGCTGGGTGTGCTGCTGTCTCGTTGATGTGTGTCTTCTGAGGGTCCTGTGTATCTCTGTATTCCCACAGTGCCTAGTCACGTGCTGGATACATAATGGGTGTCTGCCCGATGGAGGGATGGATGAAGGGATGGGAAGATGGATGATGGAAAGAACTAATCAAGGAACACATTTGCCATTGCTGCAAGTGCCCGTCCGGGCATTTCTTTGAGTAGCCAGCAGAGGGCGCGCACACTCTCAAAAAGAGAGCAAGAGGCATCCTTTGGACTGCAGGGAATGACACAGCCTTTCAACAGAACAGCTCTCCCCAAGTAGTGCCCTTCGTGACTCCATCTAGATGCAAACACCAACACCTTAGAGGACCTCTCCCTGATAACCCAATCTTTTTTTCTTTTCTTTTTTTTTAAATCGTACTCAGCAAGCATCACATGCACACATGGGCTCAATGAAAGCTCCGGGGCACTGAAGTCAGGTGGGAAAGTCCACTGACCTTTGAGTAAAGGATTTTGGGGGAAACAATCCTGGTTTGCTGCTGTGCACATCCATGCCTCTCTGTTTTATCCACTATAAAGTAGAATATTATGGCTTAGGAAGATGATGTCTTAAACAGCACCGGGGTCAACTTTATAGAAAGTATGAGAAAAATAGCTCCCTAATTCAAATAGAAAAAGTTATCAGAGAAGGAAAAAAACTTCTAACTTTTAAGAATAAACCACTTGTATGCTTAAATGTGGTTTCTCGTTATTCTAATCTGCTTACTTTTACCAATACTTAATATCACAGAATATCTTAGAAATACACAAAATAGAAGTATAAGGAAACCTCATGTATCATCATTAGGCTTCAACAATTATCAACATTTTGCCATTCTTATTTAATTTCTTCTCCCCCCTCCTACCTTTTTGGGGAAGGGACAGAGTAATTTTTACTTGCTTATTCTTTATGCTTGAACCACTTTTTTTTTTAAACGAGTATTACATCTTGGTTAAACATTTTGGAATGTATTTCTTTAAATCTGTAAGCCTGTAAAACTGTAAGAAGGAAGACTGCTTGAAGAAAAGTTCTCTGGTTGGACTATCTGTGGATTTCCATGTTCTTTGGAAAATTCCACTGCAAAGATAAGGTCACAAGAATGAAAACAGGGAAAGAACACATTGGAGGTCTTGATTTCCACATCAAACCTTACAAAACTCAAGTGCTCTGTGGGCATATACACTTTGGGGGGTAACAAAATGCACTGGTCACAAAAATAAAAAAAAATAGAATTCTTTATAACAAGGAGTGAAAAAGATAACCTTGTGTCGTCTGTTATTTTAGAATTCAGCTTGAATGTGGAAAAGGCAGGAAATAGAAAAGCCCGGGCTTTGAGGAGGATGTTCATACGCCTACCTTGCTTTTAGCACTTTCTGGCTCAATTTTCCCCTTCCTGTTAGTGTAAAAATTCCATTCAAGTAATTGGAGTCAGGCAAGTTCTGCCAATCAGGCCCTGGATCGGTGAGAAAACATTACGGCTGGGAAGAAGTAAGTAAAAAGGGACTTTGACACCTTGATGACTTCATTTCTTTTCCTGTAAACACTGTGGTCCTCTCCCTTGTCCATTCTGGGGTGCGGCCGAGGAGGCGGGGCTGCTGCCGGGCTGTGGGCGTGGCCGGACACTCCGCCCCTAGCCCAGTAGGCGGGGCTGTGCGTGTGGGGCTGGGCTCCGTCCTTCCAGTGAAGAGCGCGTGTGCAGGAGGGTGTGTGCAAGGGCACAGAGTGTCCGGAAAGCCGGCCAGCAGCGCCTCTGGGGTCCCCCCTCCCCCGGGAGGCACTATGGCGGGCAGCAGATGCCGCCCCATCACGCATTATCTCAGGGTGCACCAGCTGGGCGCTGCACCCGCACAGAGCCTGCCCGTCACCCTGGGGAGGGTCTGAGTGGACTGTGCCCAGGGAAGCTGCAGGTCCCTGGCTCCAGCCATTTCCCCCAGGGACTCTCCTGCTTCCTTCTGCCTCTCCTAAGAGGGGGTTGCAAATGCTTAGAGCTCTCAAGGCAGACTCCCAACGTGAGCTAGAATTACATTCACAATTAGAGCCTGGGTCAAAAGAATGCACTTGCGAAGAAAAATAGCCTTGGACTTATTCAGGTGAAACTTGGTAAAAATCATTTATCCTTGAAAGAGATCTAGTATATACAGCTTTCCTTCAAAACACAATCTCTCAAAAGGATTCAAGGAGGGGACCTCTGGGGCACGGTGTCACGGTTAAAAGCTGCTGTTGTCAGAACATGCAGAGTACCACAGTGGGCATGCACAAACGGGGTGGCCTGGTGCTGACCTCCCGTCCTCAGCTCCCTCTGCTGTCCCCCTCGGTGCAGGGTGCAGATCTCATCATTTCCCACATCTCCCTCCATTAGCGCTTTGGATGAGAGACAACAGCATGATCACGTCCATGTTCCCCACCAGCAACCCTAGCAGTTACACAGGTGCTGGGGGTTTATAACCCCACAGGGGAGGCCAGCATCAGTGCAGGGTGATCAACTAGGACTTATGAATGAAAATGCAAGGGATGTATAGACATTATGTGCCCGACAGAGCAAGGGGTAAATGGGGTGGAGTCGTGTGAAATTCAAGTTTGGCCTGGAGTTGGGGATGGAGGAGGTGGGATTCATTCCTTGTACTTGGTGTTGGGGGTTTCAATATGCTTAGTAAGCGGGACTCATCAGGGCAGTACAGACAGACTTTGGCAGGAGTCCTGCCCACCAGGAAAGGATGGGTACGTATGTCGCAGGGCGGCAGGGAGGACAGAGGCCATGGGAGACACTGGCCCAGGAAGGGGCATCACCTGGATGTTGGAGTCCTGCACCAGGCAGAGCTGCTCCTGGATCTTGTGGAGCTCTTCTTGCTGCCACCGGATGTTGGCTTGCAGGATCCGTGTCCGCTGCTCCAGTTGGTCTTTGATGGTCTGGAACATGCTGAACTGCGCTGAGAACTTGAAGATGGAGTCAAAACACACAACCAGATGAAAGAGTGATTTCTGCCCTGCACACACATGTTGCTGCTGTTCTGAGCAGCCCGGCCCACTTTCATTTCCGGTCCCTTACCCGCCCCTTCTGGTGTCCCTACTGAGTGACTCACTGCGGGGGAGCTCAGCAGCTTACAGGGGCTTTGGAGGAGGGGCGGGCATTCCAGGGGTCCCTGTGTGGGCTATTCCAAGGCCCACCAGAATTTGCAAGTTGGATGTATGGCAGGGTAGTCTGGGAGGGCCACAGAATCTGGACGTTGAGTTTGTAAGTAAGCAATGCTCACGAAATGATATTCCAAATTTGGTTAGACAGACAAGTGGTTTTGGAGACAAATGTCAAAAGCAGCGCATGGGAGAGCAGATGCCAGTTCACAGGCAATCCAGGGTCCTTTATTATCCTAAATCTGATCCTGGCAAGCCGGGCTCTTCCATAACAATTCACAATGAACCTGACTCCAACCTTTGGGGAGGGGGGGAGCGGGGGCGGTGCTCCGCAGGCAGGTAGGCCTGCTCTCCTAACCAGCTTGGGCCATGGAGGTCTTATCACCCTCCATCCCACCCTTCCCTTCCCCCAGGCTTATTTACTCCTACGAACCTCTTAGAAATCTGTGCACAAAAGAACTAAGGAAAAGAGGCAAAGGTGTACAATCACCTGGCGTTTGTCCTGAGAGTAACACTGGCAGAGGGTGACCTTATTAAAGGAGGAACACTGATAAGTGCTTTGCACAAGAGTGCCAAACTCCCCCTTCTTTCACTTCTTACCCCTTTCCTGGGACGGAGGTTGGCTTTAGGAAGATTCTAATCTCTGCTCCCTGTTACCTGTCTACCTTGACATAAGTCATCTCCTTGCAGGAAACACGACGAGAGTGTGGGATCATGGCCAGTGAGGTCGGGACTCCTGCTCTGGGCTCTCCAGGGCACTCGGTAATTTTTGTTTCTTGTGTTTGCTTGCCTGGGGCTTCTCTGCTCACTCCTTCCTTCCTCCCTTCCTCTCTCCCAATCTTCTTCTCCTCCCCACCGCCTTCTTTTTTTTTAAACTTCCATTCCCTTGATCTCTGTCCCAACAATCTCCCTGGTCCATTTCTTGCCTTTGTCTTTTGTAAACAACTCCAGAGACACTTCCTCTGCCCTTTGACCTCCCATATGTGGAAAAGTAAGGAGGCCGGGAGAGCTTAGGGTACAGCTGGGATACACTGAAGGATGGAATAGCTGACCAGAGTTTAGGGAGTGGCAAAATAATAAATAAAAAGAACCAGTACGGATAATAAAGGCAGATGCTGCAATTTGCAGAGACCCACGCTTGCCGGTCATGGCCCCAGGTCAGCAGAGGCAGGACACCAATTCTTCACATCGTACCCCCCTGTCACACATGTGACTTGCTTGGGATCACACAGCTAGAAGGTGGTAGGGGCCGGAATGTGAATCGGGAGCCTCGGGAGCTGGGGGAGGCCAAGAGGTTTTGCCAGCAACACCTCCCCCGCCTCCCAGTTCCATCTCAATCAGAGCATCTCTGGCTTCAGACTTCATTTAAAATAAAAAGTTCTGCTATTCAACATGAGTTTAAAAATACCTGTGCCCTGCCAGACTGTATCAGCAAAAACTTCAACAGAATGTAAGTGATCAAAACACAGAGCTGGGTTTTTTGAAAGAGAATTTGATTGAGAAAGTAAGAAGTTCTACCAGGTATGAAATTAAAAACAAAACAGAACACAACACAACACAACACAAAAGCTTCCGGGGCGGGTTCTACAAAGTCAGGAAACACTCAGGGCTAGGCCTTTCACATCCAGTAGAGAGGACACTCCAGGTTGCCCAACAGGCTCCAAAGGGAAGCAGAAGGGGGCTGGGCAGTCAGGGAGGGGCCAGCACCATGCTTCCTAAGTGTTAAGTACTTCTAGTATTATTCTGATTTTCTTAAGGCATTCCAGGACACCCAAGCATTAGTCTCTTATTCTATTTCTGATCATGGCCTTTTTGAAAAGATCTTGACGCTAACTTACAAGACATTTTAGAAAAACAGTATGGGGGCGCCTGGGTGGCTCAGTGGGTTAGAGCCGCTGCCTTCGGCTCCCCCCACCCCCCCTGCTCTGCTCAGCAGGGAGCCTGTTTCCTCCCTTCTCTCTCTGCCAGCCTCTATGCCTACTTGTGATCTGTCAAATAAATAAATAAAATCTTTAAAAAAAAAAAAAAAAGAAAAACAGTATGAAAGCAAAACCACCAGTTACCCAGATAACCATTTCTCAGATTTTGGATTTTGTTTCTTCCCTTTCTGTGAGAGGGTGCAAGAGCGATAACATCCGTGAATGGGAAGAGAGAAAATGGTAGAATCCATTGTTTTACACAGAGCAGGTATGAAAACAGCTGTCTGACTTGAAAGGTCAGCATTATGCAAGAATGTCTTTAAAAATGTGGTTATTGTTACATTTAATATACCTAACAGACCAAGAACTGTTATTGTTAATTAAAATGATGTTCCATACATGAAAAAATAGAATTTGAAGAAGACCTTAATCACATCATTATGCATTATAAAACAAAGACATTCCTTCACATATGCAAGGCCCGGAAGTTAGAGGGCCTCTCATTTTAGGTGTCTTTGGATTGGAAAAGTTACTAATTTCATACCAAATGTGCCTTGGAAATTTAAAGAGAATTTTTTTTTCCTAATGAGGATGAATATAGACGATTTTAATTAGTTGACTCTGGATGAGTTGTTTTTTACATCCTCCCAGCTTAACTCTGGAGAGGAGCACGTGCTAGCAGGTGTCTTTCTTATTCCAGGAAAGCATTTGAGACCACTGTTAAGGGGACATATGTCATAAAGAGTTTTCAGCAGTGGTGACAGGTGTGCACCGACACAGAAGTCCACACTTCCGCAAGAGTGCGGCTGTTTGGTGAACCGCCACTACCTGGGACCGCCTTGCGGGGAGAGAGTGCGACCAAGCTAAAGACCCCATAAAGGAACAGAAAGCAGATGCTGGCCTTGATGGAGTGTAGGCCAATCAGCTCCACTGCCCTCCCAGGCCATGGAATAAATGAACTGTGGCTTGATTCAGCCCCCTGCCGGGCCTCAAGCAGGGTGGATATTGTCCCCAAACTCCCTGCTGAAGCCCAGACCCAGATCCCATGACCCTCATCCCTGTGGATCCTCCAGCTGGCAACCTCCTACCCATTCTTCCAGGCCCAGCTCAGGCATCACCTCCTGGGTTGGGGGGATGGGCTATTTTCTTACTGGTTCTGCAAACACACACCCTCTCCTAGGTCTGTTTATATGCCCAGCCCTCCCTTGAACCCTGAATACTAACAGCAAGGGCTGAGTTACAAGCCTCTCTGTGCCCCCCAAGCTTGCTCACTCCCCGACCCAAATAGTAACTCACTGACTCTTGCTGAAACAAAGAAGGAATTACTCAGCAAAACTATGATCCTTTACCAAAAAAAAAAACAAAAAAAAACCCTAATGTGATATTTATAGTACTGGACTCACAGCTCTTATAATTTTGCTGTCTTCCTATGACATTTGGCCCAATTTCAACTTTTCCTAAAATAACATAACCAATTTGGAGTCATAGAAAGTAAGAGGAACAGAGAAAAGTGGCAGAGAGATGAACGAAGATTAAGGAAATGAAGACAGCTGGAGGAGACAGGTATAGGACAGAGTTCACAGCTCGGCATGACCCACAGGCCCGTGGGGAGAAACATTCCCTATCTCAGGATCTTGGATTGGACATGTACTTCGGCACAAGCACATTCCCCTTCAAGGAGCTACCGCGTGTGTCTTGGGAGAAGGGAGACCACCAGCTTTCCCTTTTCCAGAGCCCCAGACTCACCTGTGTCATAGGGGCAGAGGGGCTCTGCAGGATAGTCTGGGGCAGGAGCTGCTGTGTGAGGTCACAGGACGACGGGGCTGGCAGGGGAGCCTGTGGAAGAGAGGGGGTTTGTTAACAAACACCACTTCTGGGGCGTTCCAGAGGTCCATGGGCGCTCTCAGTCAGCTGGATTCTTTGGGTTGAAGGAGGCGCTCTGCCCAAGAATGAAGAGCTCACTTTGAGAAGGTAGGTTATGGTGTTGTCCTTGCAGGACACGGAGTCCCAGCCGACACACAGCTGGTGAAGGGTGCAGCGTGCTCCTGACAAGGTCCTGGAGTCCCTTGGGGTCCGTGATGCCTCCCCGCCACCGTGGGCCCTGCGAGGCCATTGCTATGTGCTGGAGCTCTGCAGCTCTGCTCCACCCCCAACCCCCTCGCCTCTGTTTCTTCTGTTCAAGACTCCATTCTTGGTGGATTTGGTCGTTCTTCTCCCAAACTGATCAATTCTGAGCAGTGTCATTGAGCTGTACGAATGGGGTTGTGCTAACAGCCAGTGTTGGCTTTGTGTGTGGTCCTGATGCTTTCTGCCCAACACCCATGCAGACGGACGTGCATTAGTGCCCTGCATTTCCATATCCATTCATTCCTCCAGGCAGTGAATACGGGTGCTGTTTCACCACACTCTGTCCAGAATCTGCTCGAGAGACTCCTGGAAGTTAGCGGACTCACAGCCTTTGTTTCCTGATCACTCAGGACAGGGCAGGGGGATGGTGGCAAGACAATGTGTAGAAACAAGAAATGAAACACTTCACCTTCATGGGCTCCTGAGAGTTTTAGAAAGAAAAGTCCAAGGATTCTTCTGAAGTTATTCCCAAACTGTCCTCAGGCACTAGGGACCACAGAAAGCAGCCCAAACAAGAAGTGTCACCCCGGATGACACTGGGAGGCCAGGTTCTGAGGGAGAAATCCCAGGCACAGGGCCACCCAGAGTCTGGTTTGGAGTCTCGTGATTGCATCCCCAGCACTGCAAGAAGGGACCAGAACTGCGCCCCCATCAGTGGCAGAAAGTAGTTTTACTGGAGAGCCAAGTGCTGGAAGAATGACGTTCATGGTCTTTGTCATGTTTGATTTGAAAATAAAACTCATCACCTAAGCTTTCCAAGTAGGGTGTGCATGGAGAGGGCAAGCAGGAAGGGGTGGTATGTTCATTCCCATCCCCAAAATGTCAGTGAGGGATGGGTATGAGGTAGTTGGCAATGATCTGGATGTGACTCCTGAAATTCTGGGACACGTCTCCCATCCTGAGGTAGAGGTCTATGTCCATCTCTGTGGGTGAGCTGTGACTGCTCTGACCAAGAGGAATGGCAGAGGTGACACAGTGGGGCTTCTAAGGCTAGGTTGTAGAAAGCCAGGGAGCTTCTGCCTGGCTTTCATGGAAAGCCCCCTCCCCAGACATTTCTTCTTGGAACCCAGTCGCCATGCCTGGAGAAGCTTAGCTCTACGGCAGGGGGAGGCCCATGTAAGTGCAGGGTGGATTGTCTCCCAGCCCAGGGGGCAGATGTGAGCACAGATACACCTGGAATGTGAATTTCCCAGCCTGGGCTGGTGGGGCCTCTGACACCAGGCAGCAGAGAGGAGTCAGAACACCACCCTCCCCATGCTAGTTTTGAATCCTGTGAATATGAGAAAGGACTTTTGCTTTATACCCTTAAGTCTCAGGTGATCCCTTACGAGGCAACAGATTACCACAGAATTGTACATCAGTGATTCTGAATACAGCCAGCATGCTTCCTAAAAGGCCGCTCATTCCATGACCTGGAGAGGTCTGGTGTAGATCAGGGACCCTGCCTGATATATGCAGAGATACATTTTTGTTGACACAGATGTCTCAATCATTTCCACTGGGGTGAAACAGGGCCCACAATGGAAGGGTCCCGTGTACCCTCAGAGACTCCGGGGTGTAACCCCTTGTTTGAGGTTTCCAGCTTAATCTCATTTGGATTTTGCATTCTTTGATTATACAGCTGTGTTGATTTTGGAGGAAAGCGTTTCCAATTAGTTGCTAATTAAATGACCTAGCTTCCCACTCCTGCCCACCACCCCACACTCTCAGTGTCCAGGTACAGTTGGTTCTCTGGGAAGAGGTAGCATGCTGTCCTGGGATCTAGCCACTGGGGCACCCTGGCCAAGAAGTTTCAAGTCACACACATACCGGCATGGAGGCTGCCTGGCTGAGCCCTGGCACAGGGAGCTCTTGGGGCAGCGTGGCCGATCTTGGCAAAGCGGTGGCGCTGGCCTCTGCCATCAGCTTGCTTGGAGTAGCTGTAAGAAAGCAACCAGTCACCTTCCTGACTCACACATACTTACCAGTTTTCTTATCAAAAGAGGGGAAACATGACTATGGTGTACATGAGACAAGGGCCTGGTTGGGCTCTCTGACAAAAGAAAGTCCAGCAAGTTCTGTCAGCCTCCAGCCTCACCTGGGAGCAGGCAGATGACAGAAAACCATCCCCACGGCTCGTGTCCACCGTCTGGTTCGACCACCTGCCTGATCTCCCAACTCCCAGAGTCACTCAAGCCCAGCCAGGCTATAGGAAGTACGTGTCCCCTGCTTTCTGTCTGCTGGGGGAGCAGGGAGAAGGGGAGGGCAGGAAGCCCCCGGACAAGGGAGCAAGAACGAGTGTGAACTGGAAGGCAGCTTCCACTCCATAGCCACGGACTGCCCTCCTTCTGCTCAGGCCCGGGACCCCTTGCGGGGCTCCACGCACCCCCCCCCAACCCTTGCCCCAGGCGGAGCGCCCACCCCCTCGCCATCCATGGCAGCTCACTCACAGGCAGGTTCTGACACGGCTGTGTGCGAGGATTTGTGGGAACTTCTGGAGGACGCTGATGGTGAGTGACTGGTGTTAAGGCCCAAGGTGCCCACGTCAAGTGCATTAAAGTGCTGCTGAGGGTCCAGGCTGGAGCCCTTGTCCTAAAACACACACGCACACACACACACAGAGGCCACACAATTTCAGCATTGAGATGAGGAGAATGAATGACGGGACTTTAGGTCTCCTCTAACTATGTGGAAAAATTTGGAGGGCGTAGGGAGAAAGACGGGAACCGTTTGGAAATAAGTCCCGATGTACTGGGGTAGAATATTTGTACAAGTGCATCATCTGGGCGTCTTTGAGAGGCTGGTGGCCTTATATAAGCAGGAACTGTTATGCTTTCTCACCTTGGATTTTGATTTTTTAGATTTTCGTAACGATGTTGCATTTTATTTTTTCCTTCAAACTGTCATCTCACTGCCCAGAATCTTGGCTTTCCCAGAAGGGGAGAAGACGCAAGTTCTAGAAATGAAGTTGCTGGATATGCTGGATTGTTAACACTCTGATGAAACCAATGCCTTTGGACCCTTCGGAGCGCCTCCTGCATGGTCTCCCCACTGCTTCTCCTCAACAGCCTCAGAGCCCCGGTGAGGAGAACAGGCAAAGGGCCAATGATCTCCCATCCACTGATTCCTGGATCCCAGGATACCTCTGCTTCCAGTATTGTGTGATGAGGAAACAACAGTGTCCTTCCAACCTTAAGAAGCCATTTTTCCATCTGGGAAGGCTTAGTGTCCTAAGTGTAAGCCAACAGGCATTAAGATAATTTTTAAGTTAAAGAAGAAACAGAATGCCTGCTCTCCTGAGCCATGCTCCTATCCAGTCACAGGTGGATGGAGACATTCCTGGCATCCCTAGGCTGTCTGGATTAGGCTCTTCTACATCCCATGGTCTCGGATCTTAAATCTCTGGGTGTGAGTCTACGTGGTTATTCTGTCTTTCAGGTCATGGCTCCAGGGAGGGTGGGTACTGTGTGTGTGCCCGAGCAGGGCTGAAACAACTGATGTGTGAACTATCGTTCTTCGCGCAAAACAGAATTACAGGATGTGCCTGGATTTGCTGTGCTAAATGTCAGCTCGGAGATGCCGCAGCTTAGCACAGTCTCCCCTAGACCACACCCTTTGGAGCAGGGGTCCTGGCCCACAGCTGTTTGCCAGTTGTGTGTTCCTAGTCAGCAGAGAAATATGGATAGCAGTGAGAGTAAGCCCTGAGAGACTTTTCTAGCCATCAGATGGAGCTGCACATCACACCCAAGCACGGGAATCTGCATTTTCCAAAGGCATCAGTCAGCGACAAATTTGAAATTAAACACGTGAAGAGTCCATTACCACTGATAGTTTAAAAAGCACTGTCTTGGAGCTTTTTCTTTAAAAAGGGCAGCCCAAGATTGTGTTTGTGTGTTTATACATATGTGCATGTTTATGAGAAGTTCCTCTGGGTTCTAGGATGTCCAAAGGATTGGAAAACTCAAGAATGCATTTCTGACTGGACGATGTACACTGTGCCCGCTTGTGAACCGTGATGTACGGGGCGGCTAACCCCTGCCTACGAACAGCTTAGTTCTGTTCTTGGACAGAATCCATGATGCATCATATGACAGAGCTGGGTAATAAACACGTCCTTAAACAATGACAGGTGTGTCATATCAGGGCGCTGGTGACAGATCACCACACAGCACATCACCATGTAGCAACTCAGTAGGGGAGGCTCGCCCAAGACACGGGCTGCTCTCATGGCTTTACAGGTGATTTCTCCTTCCCTCCAACCCCACTCTGGTGGACCAGAGATGTTTCATTGTACCGCTGCTGCTGCAGCAGCTCCTGGCTGAAGTCTCTGTGTTCTAGGTCGCTGGGCAGCCTGGAACTCGAACCACATGTCACCAATGGTAAGAGACACTTTCCATCCCTACATTCTGACATATCTGAAATTGCGATGTGCCTTCCGACTGATGAAAAGAAGTCCTTATTTCACAGAGGGACTGGTGACAGCATTTTCTCTTCCTTAGTGGGAGATAAATAATGGTGGCTCTTATAACAGATAGCTTCTTGGCTTTGATGGAATAAAACGTTCCCTCCCTCCCTTGCTTTCTCTACTTTTCTTCCAATATGTGCGTCTGCTTGAAGAATGACCTTTGAGGAACAGGCCTCTGGTCTGCTTGCACATTTCCCTCCAGCTGTCTGACACACCAGGAGGGAAGGTGGGGAGAGCTTGGCTGGAGGGGACCCAAGAGCTGCTCTCGGAGGAAGGATGGAGGTGAGGTTTTGTGGAGGGGAACACCCCTCCCTAGCAGAGCTCCCTGACACGAAGATGGCTCGGACAGGGCTGTTAACTAAGATCTGTAGACACAGAAGTAGAAAGTGCACCTTGCTATTGATGACATGGAGGGTGGGTGAGGGGCAGTCTCCTCGTGAGAGGCCTGGGTCCTGGAAGGAACACATCAGCCCTTAGGCTAAGGGAGGACAAGGGCACCCCAATTATTCCACAGCTCAAGGGATGATGGAATAAACCCCTAGCTTATTATCTGTGGGAGAGATACAAGGTGGATTTATTACTGCTGCTCTCATAAGGATGGCAAGTTGCCAAGATCATGCTTTGAGCTCAGGGGCTGTTTCTTACAGAGCTCTGTGAATTCTAACCCTCAGCGCCCTCAGGTATGGGAGCTAAATCCTGTGGGTGCTTCTGTCCTTCGTCTGAAGGCTGAGGAAAGTCATAGCGTCTGCCGCGTAGGAGTATCATGATGGTAAACAAGCGAAAACCTAAGAAACGTGTTGAATAGTCCCGGGAACATAACAGATAAAAATGTGACTACTTTGATTGTAACAACTCATGGAAGAACTTACGTAGGCAAACATGGCCTTTAGCCATCTGGCGGGGATCAGCATACCTTTAGTGCCGCAGGGTGGACGGCCTCGGGTGGTGGGTCTTCCAAAGCCAGCTCCTGCCTCCTTTCTACCCGGACATCCGCATAACTGATCAGGAAATCAAGAGACCACAGCTGGAGGTGGGACGTTCCAGATGGCAACAGCGAAGGGCACGCGTGTGATACTTCGAGGCATGCCTATGACGCCCACCCCAGAATCGTCACCACGACAGAGGCTAGTCTTGTCACTTATTTGAGGAAGGAGTTTCATTCTGTGCCTAACTGCTACTGGGGTGACTTCTAATGAGGCATCCAAAACATTTTCTGTTCCAGGATGTTTTGGCTCCCTTCTCCTTTACTTATCTTCTCCCCAAGCCCTGAAACTTCCAAGCATAATTGTCTTTAGAAACATATCTTCATCTACAGGATAAGGCGTGGCCTTTGACTAATCAGAAGCTTTTCTTAAAACCTACTCAGTCTGGATTGTATGTACCGAGAAATGACACATGACTTTTTTAGTAATTACAACCTTTGAAATTTTTCTCACAAACAAATCGAGAGCTGGCCCCAGAGCCCTGATTTGTCTGTGGACCCACTTTTAAGATATCGTGGGGAAATCAATCCATTGTAGTGATGGCCGAAGGGCCCCAGCTCTGGCCTCTGCTTCATGTGTGGAGGAACAGGTTGGCCGCAGGGCCCTGGCAAGTGACAGTGTCTCAAGGGGCCTCTGGAATGCTTGTTACCTTATTTACTGACTAGTTTACTCCCCACTTTCTCTCAGAGTTGCTGTCTAAGATTTGGGAGGTAGAGGATGGAGAGGAAGAGCAGGGTCAAGGGCAGAGTCTGAAGACCAAGACGTTGATGATGTCCAGCCTCCCCTGGCAGCAAAAGGACCCTGTGGCCAAGGCCCAGGCTGGGTGGTGGTAGGTGGGACTCATATGTTGTTGGAAACCACTGGCTGCCGAAGTGGTCAAGGGTGGATCAAGAAGCTAAGATCAGGTCCCCAAGAATGGCATGCGATGTGATGGTCAGGGTCACTGGCAAGAAAGACCAGCATTTCTCCCCACTTATTAAAAGAAGAGAGATTTACTTGTTGACTGTATACATACATGCATGTGTGTGTACATGGTATCATTTATGTGCCTATCTACCTGCCTACTTGTCACCTTTCAATCATCTATCTCTTATCTCTATAAAATACAGTATATATGTATAGTATCTATATGTACCTATATCGACCTGTCATTTATCTATCATCTATCATGTATATATACATATATCCCTACAATATAGATAACCTTTCTTTCTTTGCTCTGCTCAAATGCTCTTCTCTAGACCAGTTTAAAACTGACTGATGTCCTTAAAATTCCTGCGTTAGGGAAAAAAACCCACGAATGACATTTCTCCTTTACCTTTGGGAATCGTGATCCTACAGAACCCGCGTCTAGGAGAGGCTGGATAGGCGGCCTCCCTGGGACTCTCAGCTCACCCACCCTGGGCTGGGGGCTCACCGAGGCCACCAGGAACCGCCAGGAACCCTCTCCCCCTGGCAGCCAGGCTCTATTCCCAGTGCTGCCTCAGTTGCCAGCAGGGGCTTTTAATGAATTAAAAATAGAGGGGACTAGGTCTATGAGTGACTTAGAGGAAAAATTTTAATTTTCTTCTCCAGTGACAAGGGAAGGCTGGGGGCTGGATGGAGATGAGGGGAAAATGTGGAAGTAGGTCACTAAGTCACATTCTGGCAGCCTGAGGAGGGACACATGGAGCCCTCAGCCCAAGGGTGGGGAAGAGAGACGCATGTGTCCCCGGAAGGAAGCTGAGCTCTGGAGACCACTCTGTGAACCGCAGAGGACAGCGCGGGCCCCGCGGAGGAATCCAAGCCCAGGGCTCGCTTGCTCCCCGGAAGCTGGGACTACCCGCCCGCGCTCGCGGCGCCCCCTCACCTGACGACCGAGTGTGTGCACACGATGAACTCGGGCTTGGAGTTCCACTGGTGGTACGTGATGTAGTAGTGTGTCTGCAGCCAAATCCACTGCTGCCCTTTGGTCAGAAACCGGTAGCAACAGGACTTCCCTTTACCAAACTGCATCACTGTGGGCAGAAAACGGACTGCCTGTAGCAAACGTGGATGTGACAAGGAGCTCTCCCCCAGAAGGTACTGTTGGAGAGAAGCTTTCAGAAACACCGTGCCAAACGGCGTGCTCTGCTCCAGGTGTGCCGTACTTTAAGGGACTATCAAGATCCCGGCAAACGTTATTGAATTCTTAAATAAGGCAAAAACCATCTGCACGCTTCCCCAGATGCTCACAGGCTTAAGAGAGCCTCAGGTAAGGGCGGATTCCCAAACCGGTGTTTCATGACGAAGAGGCCCGGGTTTGCCTGCGGCAGGAGCGGAGCACGGGAGAGACAATCCAGACACTGGGAGAACTGGGCCCGGAATAGACCTGACAGCCCACAACCTCCGCATGGATTCAGCGGCTGTCAGAGAGCAGGTCATGCTTCATCTACGCCGTCCTAAACGAGAGAGTCGCCTACAGATGCTTCCAGCTCCGGACCCCCTAATGTGGGGCTGCGTGGAGCCCCCTAGGGTTAAGTCTGTCAGTGGGCTTTTCCGGGGGGTGGGGGGGCGTAGGGCTGGAACAGAATGGGTGCTGTCGGAGGACTAGCCTGAGCGGGGCGGAAGGCTGGGACTGCGGGTCCAGGGAAGGACAGGTTGGGTCACTGCCTCAGTGCCTGTGATTTAGTACCTCTTTTTGCAAACGCATAACAGATACCACAGCTGGGAAACTAAAACGACAACGGGAGCCGCTGTGTGGGAGACTGTGATCTCCGAAGGGGTGGGAAGCCCGGCTGAGCACAGGCGTGGGCTCCACAGAGGGAGAATGTCTGGCCTGAGCCCTGGGCCAAGTCCTTCAGACCGTGAAGGAAATTCTACCCCCACGGTGGCCTTGCTCCATTAGAAGGGTCAGAAGCAGCCAAGGCTTGAGGTAATCCTGCTTCTCAAAGTTTCAGGGGCCCAGGAATCACTTGTGGGGGGGCAGGGGACTTTTTAAAATGGATGTTCTGATTCCACAGGCCTGGCCTGTCCCCCCATCAGGAGTCCTACCTCTCCTACCTCTGTCCACCTCTTGTTCTCTTCTGTGGCAGACAGCCTTCTCTGATCCCCTCCCCCAGCTGGGTGAGCCCCCCAATATCCTGAGCACATCCCCCCCAGTGCAGTGACAGCATCCTATAATGTCACTTATTTCTGCTTTTCCGTTAGACTTGTTCCCGCAGAACAGCAAGGAGATTCTGATCATCTTTATGTCCCAGGCCTAGCTCAGTACCTGGCCCATAGCTTGTGACCAATATATGTCCGTTGACAAAAAGCAGTGATGTTGAATTAGTATTTTGTCTTTGAAATGTATTGCATAACTTAGAAAAAATAACCATCATAGTATATTCTCTTCTGTCAGATTAAAATAGCTAGCATATCTGAAGGGTATGGGAAGGTGGTGGTTGGGGGGGTGAGGGTGGATGGGAGGAGGCGGGGCAAAGTCAATTCCAGGTAGAAACACAACCCGGGGCAAACCACAGAAGGACCTTCACCACATTCCTACATCATTTCGGAGAAAGCAACCTTTTCCTTCTCAGAAAGCAAGCAAGTAATAAACTGACTTCCAGGGCCCAAGAGTCCTGCTGTTGGGGCTCCGTGGAGGCTGCTGGAGGCCTTTGGGCCCTGGGACTGGGCGTGGGGTACTCACAGTGCTGGTGGCACCTGGCCAGGAGCTCCAGATCGTCAATGTGATAGTAGTCATAGCCCGAGGTCCCCAAAACTTCAAAAGGCAGGTATCCTATGATCGGAGGGGCTCTGCCATGCAAAGGGTACAGCTGGTCAGAGAGCAAGGACCCTGCTCGACTCATAATGGCAACACCTCCATCCAGAGAGGGGACACTGCGCGCATTTAATGATCAACACAGAGGCCTCATTTCTCAACAAGGGCAGGAAAATAATTTTGCAATGTTTCAAACCAGAGAGGCTGTGTTTTCCAAAGTGCTCAGACTTTCTGGCATTAAGATACTCGGGCATAACCTGGCATAACCTGGGTTAAATAATAATACCTTTTATCATTACTGAATAATTAAAAACAGCTATAGATTGGGTCAGTCCAATCCCAAAGCGTAATAAAAAGTTAAAGGGTAGGGAGGGGAGCTTTCTCACCCTTAGAAAGAAGACTGAATTAAAGGGCCAAAAGGGTGTTGAGAGAAATAAGATGTCAAGTTTCTCTCCCATCTGCTCCTGCCTTCCTGGGAACTGGAGAGGGTCCCAAGGGGTGGATGAGGGATCCCAAGGCTGTCCCCAGGCTGTGGCACCTGGCTCTCCCAAGACGCTCTGACCCAAACACAGAACACATCCACGGACGACTTGCAGTGGAAGGGAAGCCGCCTCACTCTTGGCCGGGAATGATTTTTCCTGCTGCCAGAAAGCCCTTCTCCCTGAAGGGACCAGGCCCGACTTTTCTCTCCCAAGGAGAGCCTGGCTCATGCAAACAAACACTTGAAAAGGACCCAACCCAAATATGTTTTTCTTTTCACAAACCTGTGATCCAGAAATAAAAATTTCCATTCCAAGCTATGCCTTGAAGTGAATTCCTCTAAGGGTTCGTCAACTATGCACATTTCCTGTATTAGAAGGGAAAAAAAAATGTTGCTCAGGGTGCCAGAAGCTCACCCTAGGTTTGTTCAAGAAGGCATGGTGGAAGGGTAACAGAAGTTAAAATCATTGAGAGCGAGTCTCCAAGTTGTGTTGGACTGAAACTCATCATCTGTAGCTAATTTCAGTATTAGCTGATACTAAATTTATTTCACAAGCTGGGGAAAAACACCTAAGAGCCAAAATGTTACACCACTCCCTTCCCATTATCTAGAAGTGTGGTAAACATGTGGAAAATGGCTCTTCATCTGAATTTGAATGACTAATTTAACTCAACGTTCAGGCCGCGGATGTTAAAGCAATCACAGGCCAGAGGATACAGACAAACCTTTCAGGTCTGACACTGGGTCCCCACCTTGGCCTGCCCTGAATGGTATTAACGTTGGCGGTAAAGGCAGGAGGGTCGACAGAGTTGCAAACGAACCTCTCTGCCAGCTGGGCTGAGCCGCAGCTGACTCTGCCTTCCAGCAAAACAGCTTGTAGGAAACCAGAGCAGAGGCAAGGGGCAGGTGGGCCCGTCACGGGCAGAGAAGCCAGACATTTCAACTTTTCAAAGTCAGTGAGAGTGTCATTGCAGTCTTATTCTTTCCCATAAAGATGGTTCATTAGCTATAACTAAATGTGACTCAGTTGTACCAGTTCTACATGAAAAATTCTCTCCCCGGTACTTGCCTTTAAGAATTGGGGCGTTGCCAGGCGAACGGTGGCGATGAAGCAGACCTCCTTTCCCAGCGGCACCCGGCAGGGCCTTGAAAGGGTGGTATCGAAGCCGTTACAAGAGGGGCTAGGCACTGGGGTGGGAGAGAACAGACAGACAGGTTAGGCCTATGTGGCACGGTGGCTGACCCCCTACCTGGCATCACTGTCAGCTAGCACCGCGCTCAGGGCTTCCCAAACATTCACTCACTTCCTGGGCCTTAGGATCCGGGGTGATCCCCAGAGGCACACAGTGGTCACCACAAAGTTGCTGGTTCTGTAACTCTGCACAAGGGGCAGACCTGTTCACAAGCGCCTTTTTCTTCTCACTGGGAAGTCTGGGAAGGCATGATTTTCCTCAGTCCACAGAGGAGGCCACAGAGGCCTGGAAAGCCCACATGTATTAACCAAGGTCACTCAGAGCCATAATAATGGAGTGAGGACTCTAGCAAGGGCTTCCGACTCCAAGCCTGGAGTTCTCCCAGGGCAGAGAGGGGATGGGGCTGAGAACAGGCCCCCGCAGGCCCTCTGAGGAGGTGCCAGCTGGTACCGGCCGCCATCTTCCCCAGGAGCTACAGACCTGGCTTCACCGTGACTATGGTGAACTGCTTTACCTTCTGGGCCAGAGAACAATTCTGCTATGTTAGGTGGAGTATGCTGGGTGGGGAAAAGAACCCTGCTAAATATGAGAAAAGTCGGTGGGCCATGTACATATACGTAATTCTCGAACTTGGCTACACACTAGATTCCCTGGGGCCTTCCCTGGCCTCCCAGCTGCCCAGACCCCATTCCCAGCTCCACTAATTCAGGAACTCTGGGTGGGAAGCACAGGCACTGGCACTTTTGAAAGCCCCTCCCGCAACATTTAGTACCACGCAGCCAGGATTGAGGATCATTACGCTAGATAATCTATACTACCTCTTTCTTTTTCAAATGTAGTTGATTATATCCTGAACCAGATCCTGAATTCTGAGTACATTTCTGAACGGGTAGATTTAAACATAGCTGTGTTTTCCAATTTGAGAACATATAAAGCAACAGAAAATGAAATGCATTCTAAAATGAAATCTGCAAGACTTTCTTTGGATTTTAGCTTTCCAATAATTTTTGTTTTATATGTTCGTAGGTTTCTAAGTGATTCTATAATGTGGTCTTCTAGCCACTAACATGAATAAATTCATTTTACCAAACATATTCTCTGAATGCATTCACATACATATTAATATGAATGTTTCCAAACATGAATATAAAGGGGGCAAAGTAGGAAATGGTGGTCCCTAGAGAGTTCACATCTGTCATTAGTCGGCTTAGACTTAATGTGTGGGCTGAGCCAAGGCACTCACCCAGGGAAGAGAAAGCAATCCCACAGGGAAAGGGTCTGCAGATGTGAACATCTGCATAATAAAAAAAGACATTAACACATTTCCCAGATGTGAAATATCCTCTCTGCTTGAAGTGGAGAGACATCACCTGCCAGATAAAGACCTAATAAAATTCTCCCTACTCTTTCAGAAATTCTAGGCCTTCTAAGCAAACTTCCGAGGACTTCTGGGGAATTTTAAAAGACAGTCTCTCTCATTTGTCTCTAAACCGTGCGTCTTGTTGGAATGATCCGTGGGCTCGGTCAGTAAGTGCTGTCCTTGGTGATTTACCATGAGGAAGGCAGGGGGATGGACAGAGCGTGGGGTAGGGAAACCCCATCCCCTAACAATTTCTTCAAGCGGCAGAGACCATGGAAATTAAGTGAATGTTCTGCAGAGCTTACTGCTGGCCTGGCTGTCTCTCAGTGCCGTTTTATCAGTCCTTTTAGAACTGCTAAGGTTTTAAAGATGAAAATGCTCCCCGCAGGGGAAATTTCATTATTGCTTACAGCCCGCGCTAGAGAAGCTAGATACTTTACAGAGGGCCCCAGAACCAGGCAAACTCCTCTTCTAAATGAGCTTTCTCCCCCAAAACCTGAAGCAGCTGAGGGCTTGATCAAAGGTGATGGTAAGTCAAGGATGAAAGTTTTAACAGAGGCCAAGGGGAAAACCTTGGGGGAAGTCAAGGGGAAGAGGGTACTTGAAACAGCTTGCTGACTGCGTTTCAAATGACTTCTCTTCACAGCAGGAGCCTCCTAGCTGATTCTGGAGTCAACACAGGAGCAAACTGCTCCCTGGGACTTCATGGGAATATTTAACACTTAGAATAAACTTCTCTGGCACTTCTTATCCCAAGGTAGTTAAAAAACATTAATTAAGGATTTAATTAGTTGTTTCAATTTAAGTAATAGAAAAAACATATCTAATTACAGCTGGCTTCCAGAGCCTCTTGGAAGGATTACCCGGTTGGTGCCGACGCAGCCCGATCTACCAGCCTCCTCCTTTCTTCCGCCACTCCAAGACACTCACACACACAGTACTCATGCCACAGATAAAAGCAATGATGGCTTGCTATATTTTTTGTCCTGAGGGTCATCTTACTTGAAATTGACCTTCCTCTTGCCCAGAGCTAAAGAGATAGGTTTCCCCTATGGCAGGACCTGGGTCTAGTTCTCTGCCTTCCGCTCTGAGCTTGCGTCCTGCACGCAGCAGGTGCTCCACATGTGTTTGTTGAACGTGTCTCTGATGATACGACCTTCCATCTCACATCCAAACCACAGCTTAAGTCCCGGCTATGGGAAGGCACCTTCCAATCCCAGCCAGTAACTGACGCAGAGACCTTGAGACACTCACCCCCACCCGTGGCACCCCTTGCGCAGCCCAGCCTGGGGCTGACGGTGGCTGGCTCACGGTGAGAGGGTGCCATAGAGCATGGTCCTGGGTCCCACTGGCCCTGGGGCTAGCTCACCGCCCTAGCAGTGCATTTATACTGGTCAGAAGGCCCTGGGCAAGGTCTGCTGCAAATCAGCGACAGCGGGCACCACTCTGAAAACAGCACCAGTGGACCTCATGCTTGGAAAGACACAAGAGGGTGTTCTGCTTCTGGTCTTCCTACTACTAAAGGGATCCATGGTGGGGATCAAGCCCCTCTTTGCTCCTGAACCTTTCATCACAGCCTCTAATTTTAGAGACCCTGGAAGAATTCTGCCTTGGGCTGGCATGCCAGGGATTCTGAACACAAGAGAGTCCCGAGGTTCTTGGAGAGAATAGGAGTAATTAAAGTCCATCTTGCTTGGCACCTGGGGTTGGCTTCCAACTCTGTCTGAGGACAAAGGTGACCTCCCAAATCAGTCATAAGAACATAAGGATGACGGTGGGGGCAGGAAGGTCTCGGGTGGCATGAGACATGTTTGCAAAGGGTAGGAAAGAACGGGGAAGAAGTGAGGTAGGGATAGCAAACATAGCTCACAGCAAAGGAGCAGAAACAAATGGAAAAAGCGGGACCAACTGTTCCTCAGTACTGGTCCAGTCATCAGGCCTCAACAATTAAGTATTCTGATCAGAGATGGCCTGCTCATGATAAATTAGTCGCTACAGCTGTAGGAAAACACACTAATCGTCCACACAGAGAGTGACAAATCACTTTCTCAGCACTTCTCAGAACAAATGAAAATTCAAAGCCGAAAGGTGTCCAGGAAGACATGAAACCATCAGGAGGCCTGCTAAAGGAAGAAAAACGTTCTTAAATCTCATTTATGATAAATGTCCAAAATGTCTGGGCGAGAGTGTTGGAATGTTAAGGAAATAATAATCTCCTGCACATTCACGAAAATCCTCTCCCAGTCATTTAGCACTATTTTCAGGCTTTTCTCTTTTCTCTGCACAGCACAGAGTGCTTCGCCTGATGGGTTCTCAACAGCCAGGTCACAGGGTTCTCGGGACAGCCACAGCAAAATAATCCTGCCCCCGTTTGGGCGCCGGGGCACCACCTAACTTGCACCAACCAGTGCGTGCGTGGTTCATGCTTTCTTTCTGCCAGTGCAATTTGGCATCAGAAAGAAAGAACGAGCTTGGAGACAAGCTGAGAGCCACATGAGAGAGCTAGGGATTTGCAATTTGCTGGATTGAAAAAATGACTCCGATGGGAAAATATATGTCTCACTTAACTATCTCTCCTTTCCCTTGGCGTTCATTAATTACAATGAGTATTTTTCAGGGCCTGGAGGTTGTCATGGCGTTGACAAGATATTCACCAGATGGTTGGTATGGACGGAGCCAGATGAGTCGTAGGCTCAGGGAAGTGAACTTCCTACAGGCTGTTGCCCCCTGTCCTCCAAGTGGACGTCTGGTGCACATTTTTATCCCAATGATCGCACAACCTCTATAGGACTGTCCCTGTTCCCAGACTGAAGCAAGTGGGAGCACGTGTCTGATAAATGACCATTCCTCACTGCCCCATTTCAATGTGGGCTCTAGATGCTCAGGCAGGACAATGTCTTTGGGTAACAATTTGTTCTTTATTGCGATCTTAATTTCTCTGCTATCTTATCTGGCAGCAATGGCCACTGCTAGAGGATGTGGCACTTCCTTGCTGGGGTGGAGGGGACACTCTGCTTCATGCTCTTGGGAGCCTGTGACAGAAGAGACATTCCTTCCTGTGCTCAGCTCACGTCTCCATTCTCAGTGAGTCTGGTGGGTGTGGCTTTGTTCCCCTAACTGAGAAATCTCAATTCAGCTCAGGGAAACAAGAAACAAAATCCCCAAGGCCCTAAAATGAGGCAACCTACAGAAATCCCACAGAACATACGGAATCGAGTGTTGTAAGCTAAAAAGCCTCCCTTTCTGCCAGTATTTCAAATCTGGTTGTGTGGTTAGAGGCGAATAGGTAAAATGAGGGCAGGGAAACTTTTATACTCTGGTGTGTGGTTTCTGGAAAGCCCAGAGTGGAATGTTTGCTGAGGGTGACCTATTTGGAACCACACCAGCAACTTTTGAAATACTGCTTTCTGGATTTCAGTCAGATGCACATTTAAATCCAAGTCTGGGGGAGGAGCAAGGGCTTAAATAGAGGATTGCCTTCTTCCTGGCACGAACTTATCTTTCAGGAACTGGAACCTGTTTATTAGGACCTCTTAAAGCAAAGACTGTTCATTATGCCTTGGAAAATCATCTGGCCAGTTCCTTTCCCATAGAAGTGGGGGTGGGACTGTGGGACCTGAGTGGGGGTTGGGAGAGGACCCAGGTGCTCCTCTGTAGAACTGGAGAAGGAAAAAGATGGAACAGTATATTTGTTCGTGGTATTAAAAAAAAAAAAAAATCTGTTCTGGGACAAACATAGCTCCGAATAATCTAATTTCATTTCAGCCCCATTCTAGAAATGACGTGAAGAGCAGAGGTAGGCCAGAAGCTCCTCCCACCAGTGGTCCTCCCTGAATCTCCAGGCCACATGGCCAAGAGCACACAGTAGGCTTTTTTAATGGGAAGAGGAGGAAACCTGTGCTTCTGTATTGCAGCTCGGATTCTTTCCAGAAGCTCTTCACAGACTTGGTTAGAAACTGTCCTAAAGTGAAACAGTTCTAGGAAAGTTCTTTTCTTGTCCCATTTCCCAACACGTACTTCTTCACATTTATTAAACAATCTAGGTTAAAGATGTGCAATTCTGTCTAATGTCCCCTTCCGCCTCCAACATCGGTAGCAGATGATGAAGTCCTAAGGAGTGACCAAGATGTGAAAACGTGAAGCAGGGGAAAATTCCATTTTGTTGATGCATTTGGGCAATGGTGGCTGTGTCTGCCCAGCCATGCGGAACAGAGAGGGTTCAGAGGCACAGGGGTAAGCTGGCATATCGGCCGGTGAATCTAGAAATGTCCAACCAGAGATTAATTGCCTTAACAAGGGCAAAGGTGCTTCTATGTCTCTCCACACCCCAAATTCCTAATCCGATCTACTCTCACCAGTGGCAGGGCAGACAAATGCTGAGCAGTTATGTGGAGTGGCCGGCAAGCAGGTGGCGTCTTCATCTACATGATTTAACGGTCACCAAAAGCTCCCTCTAGATCCATGTCCCCCTGTCTTCCCTGCCCTGGAGCTGACATGGTTCTCTTTCTGCCCTTTGGTGTAAGGCCCAAGGGTTCGTATGGATGGTTTTTGAGTTGCAGTTTATGCCTCCGTCAGCCTTAAGGCAAACTGGATGATCAAGTGAACAAGAGGCAGGGAAGAGTCCTGGCAGGGCACTTGAGTCAGGGGTCCAGTTAAGGACCTTGGGGAGCACCCAGGGAACCCAGGTGGTTAAGGAACTTGATGCGGGTGGCAGACCCAGAATGGGGAGCAAATGGAGGCCAAAGATGACCACACACTGGCCAGGTACTGTTGCCTAGGCCTCCCAGTGCAGACAATTCACAAATCACTGGAAGTGACACACGGGCCAGTTTTCCCAGCACCTACTGCAATGGATTTAATCTTCACTTTGGAGTCAAGGTCAAAGTGTAGTGGGAGCTCTGTCTCTGGGTGGGCTCTGGGGTCCGTCAAGGAGAGCTGTATTTTCAGTTCTCAGAGGAAAGTCTGATTTCTCTATGAGTCGAAAGTCGGGTCTGAATCTTGCTGCTGTCCCCAGTCACCTGTGTGTGCGGGGCCAAGATCGCTGAGCCTCAGTTTAGGTCAATGTACTTGTCAAGCTTCACTGATGTACCAGGCATGGACTGCGTAGGCTCACAGATGAGTAAAGGTGACTGTTCTTCCCATAAATAAATCTTTATTTATAAAGATGAGAGCCTTGCATCTTCCTGACAGGCATCAAAGAAGAATGGACCAGGCCAGGTTCCATAAACTAAAGAGCCCTACAGAAATGAGAGGACTTTTCCCGATAATGGGCCAGAGTAAAGTTTTCTACACAACTGTTTGCAGTGTGAGCAGGGATTCTGCTCACACTGCAAACTAACTTTTATTTATTTAAAATAAAACCAATGCTCATAGTCTGTTCTCTTCTTTATTTTACACCTGTTTTTAAATGTATGCCATGCCTGGGAACTCAGGACAATGGCAGGGGTGACTTGTGTACAAACCGCATTCTCTAGTTTCTGTATTTGATACTTTGACATTTGGGGCCTTCCCAACCTTGAAGGAACTGCTCCCTTCTGGGTTGGCCAAGTCCTAGAAATAGTGAATGATTCACCTTTCCGTGCACCTTTCGTGGGCAAACCAACCCCCAACCCTTACCTTTGTGGGTCTCTCCCACTCTGGGCTACTATCCACTGGCTCTCATCATCCAGGCTTCTGACAACTAGGGACAGCCCCTTACCCAGGATTCCAGGTAGCCAAACTGACACCTGTTTACACCTCCTTGCTTCTTCGTTTCCACAGAAACCATACAACTAGCTCTTGCCCACATCTTCTCCTCTTTGCCCTGCCCCCTGACCTCCCCTGGTGCTTCCCTGTGTGGCTCCATGGTGTGCTGTGCCAGTTTGGAGGGGTCTGTGAGTATAAACCTCTTCTTCCCTGATAGTCATTTCCATGTCTGTGTGTCTCACCATATTTGATTTAAAACAAATCTTGGGTCCCCTGAAAGCAGCTTGGTACATGGGTGCAGGACACCTGGTGAGCACAGGTATAGACATCCTGAACCAACTGTATGCCAGGTAATAGGGACAGGCCTGTGTAATGCAGCACGACACAGATTTGTGGGAGGCAGCAAAGTACTGGGGTGAAGGGTAGGACTTCAGGGTTAGAACAGGTATGAGCATAGGTCCCCTACTTCCCATGGGTGCACCTCAGATTCTCATATGTATCACTTACCTCCCTTGATTAGTGGGGACGATGCCAACAGGACCACTTACAAGGTTGGTGGGAGGATTCAATGAGATTATCAATGCAAAGACCCAGGACCTAGGACTTAGGAAGCACTCCTAAGGTGAGCTACTTTTATTATCCCATTGTTCAAGGCTTATTGAGAAGTAAACCTACAAAATCAAATTTGAAGTATTCCTTAGAGTACGTTAAGCCATATTTCATAGGTCAAAAAGGATTGAATGTCGGTGATTTCATGGGGTTCCATCCTAGCCATTCATTTGTCTCTGACATTGGTTGCTGTCTATTTTCATCTAAGTGAGAATTATATTTCAGTTTTTCCACAATTACATTTGGGGACTCTGGTCTCAAGAAAGCCCCCTAACTTTGGTTGGTTCCACAGGCTCTGGAAAGACACTCTGGCACTCTTGGTTTTAAATTTTCCACTTTCAGTGCTGTGTGTGTAGAGCAGTCACAGTTTCAAAAAAAAAAAAAAAAGTCACACATAATTTCCACACATTCTTTCAGGGAAACAAACATTGTCTCAACTTGAAGTGAAAATAAAGCTTTGCTAGTTTAAAAAAAAAAAAAACAACAAAAAACAGAAACAAAAAAACAGCAACCCAGGTATTCACAGTGAAGTCTCCCTCTTTCCTGAAATCCTCTAAACTGTGATAAGTGACAGGGAGCTTCAAAGTGATATTCAGCAGCAGCTTAAGGGAGAGTTGCAGAAATGGAAATTAACAAAGGATGTGACTGTGGCTCACCAGCCAATCACGTGTCGGTTCCTTAATTAAGTGGTGCACTGTTGTCATGGGGACACGTGGGCGCCCCATCCCATAATTCCCACAGTCTTGGCACTCCGGGGGCCAGGGTGCCTTTCCCTTCCTTGCTCACAGCCTCATGGGATACTCTGCTATTCTGGCAGCTGGCATAATGGCCACAACACACATTTTAAGCGAATTCCAAAGCACTGCTTATATTAATTCAAGGATAAAGCTGTCTGGAAGGAGCACCATCAGCATTAGGAGGACCCTTAAAATTCGTACAGAATGGCATTTAATATTATGATAGGGCGGTGTCTCTCACAGTCCATGACCCCTTTCACCAAAACCCCAAGGTTGTTCTCCAATTTCACAATCTCAGCCCCGCCTTCTGATCTCCTGACCTAGAATCTGCGTTTCAACAAGCTGCCTCACCCAGTGAACCCTGCACCAGCATTGGCATGACGTTGGGTGCTTGACGAGGCGCCTCTTGGGTCAGTTTCTTTAGCTAGCTACCATTTAGTTAAGTGTGTGGTTCATTAAACATTCATCTCATGAAGTTTAGGAAAGCCTTTCAGATGAGTCAGGTTAGGCATGGTCAGGCTTTGGCTCTACCCCATTTAGCCCAGATTTACGGCCCCACTTGGGAAAGCTGACCTGCCTTCATTTCCAGCCACTCAGGAACAACTGAGCCCTGTTTGGGTTAGGTTCCCAGAGGGCCCCCAGTTGGCCGTGAAGCCCATCATCCAGGCATAAGCCCTGAACATTAGGTTTGAGAATCATGTTGGCAAGACCAACATGCTAAGCATCTAGTTGGAGGCTTTGAGACAAAGCATGTATATTTATGTAAGCAACATACAGCAGAGGATTGTCTAAGGGTAAAGGGAAGATCCGGGTAGCCTCAGCATTAGGACTTGGGGCCATCATGTTGGCTGGTTCTCTTGGAAACTCTTGGACTAATGTGGTGTGGGAATGGACTCCACCATGGGTCTGGAGTTAAATAACAGTGACAGGGACATCCCGGGCTGCTATCAACTCCCTGGGCCTCTTCTTTCCCTGTTTGTTCTCCTTTGGTATATTTCTCCTTTCCTCTTCTCTCTTTCTACCATCCCTGTCAACACGTCCTCCCGTTTTTTCCCATCTCTGCAGTCTTATGAAACATTAGATCATTCAAAGTGATTTATTTCATGTTGAGGTTGGAGGCCTGGAGCAAACCAAACTCTGACCTTTCTATGCTGGGCTTCACTGTGGGGCGGGGTGGGGGCTGGCACTGCTGAATTTCTGGCATTGGGCCTGCAACCGCATTTTCCCCAGGTCAAAAGTGAAACAGAGGGTGTAAGTCGAGTTTAGAGGTGCAGCCAGAGTTCGGACCATTAGTTATCTGGGTAATTTCAGAGAGTAAGATTTTACTGCTTGGCTAATCAGCTTGATAATTCATCTGGTGTGGATCGCTGGCCCATCATAAAATGGCCACTTTCTGGGGCATTAGGGTCAGAGGGAGCAGAAACCCTAGGTACCAGACCCACGAAAACATGCCCACAGAGGTAGTGAAAAAAGGAGAATAAAGATGCAGAAACCAAGGTTATGGATCTTCTTGTCACAGTGCAGCCTTGTTTGGCTGTGTGTAGGCTGAGTCTGTTCTTTATTAACTGTAAGTTGTTTCTCATAGCACAGAACTATTCCATCAGCCTGAAAATAAGTAAATGAATAAAGTATATTTCAGTGGGACGTCGTGGCCCGGCATCAACACAAGTGTGGGAGTGCGTTCTTTCTCGAATGGGAGATAACATTTACGAGCACAAAACGCATCTTGGGAACATGAAAATCCAAATGCAAATAGGAAAAGCACAGATTCTCACTCCTCCTCCCTCAGTGAGTCTTATGCCCCCCTGTGCACGTTTGCATGATAAAAGACACTGTCGCAATTATATGACAATTAAAGCTTACCATTGTTGTAAGAGCGAAAATTTCCTACGAATTTTATGTATTCATAAGTTGGAAATTCCTTTGGGTTCAAGCTGCCTCTAAGAAGATGGCAATAAAACTCTAAATCGTTGTCAGCTGGGCCGTTAAAGGAAAAAGAGAAAAGGAACGTGAATAAGACATAGATTCTAGACTAAACAAGTTATGTCTTTGTGTAACTCCTGGGCATTAGTCTATACATGGCCAGGACGTTTCTCTCCTGACGAGTGACTCTTGGACATGATTTTAGAACCTTTGCAGAACAGGGGGTTCCCCCCATAGTTTGTAAAGATATTTTGCATTCCATACTCGGGCCCAATTAGTCTTAATTTGCTCACAGATGTCTGTGGTTGGTTATGTCGGCATTGATTAGTTCCGGTTGTTTTCATATGGTGTATTAAAATAAAGCTGCTCATATAGAGCTGCTCTCTTTAATTTAATCTTTTCACATTGCTTTGAAGTAAAATCAGATGTACAACAGGACACATTATTCACAGAAAAAGAACTAAGGCCTGAACAAGTAAGCATGAGGCGCTTGTACTATTTCTATCAATGTCTGTGCTTCGTTCAGGGGCACACGGTTCAGGAGGCACTCAGGCTGGCCTTCCATCCAGGTCGCCAATTTTGAGAAAAACTTCAGAATTCCATAAAAGCCACAAATGTATATAAAAGACTAGATGACAGCCTCAGGAGACGAGAATTTGGAGTTTTGACCTAATTATTCAGTTTTCAGTTGGTGACTCGGTTATCATACAAATCTAGCATCACGGTGCCTCTAAAATGAGCAGATTGTGCACTGATTTTTGCATTGTTTGTTACTCAAAGACTCTCATGTTCAGAAAAAAAAAAAACTTCTTGTATTACATGCAAAACAAATTCTTATGCTTAAGCGCCATGCTTTCAAATTTTCCACAGAGAAGTTAAATGTCATACATATTCCGAACTCCAGTTTTAGCTTTAAATTTAAAATATACCTCCAAGGATCTTGGAAATATTCTGAGTCGCCAGGAAAATTGTTCTTAAAATTAGTCCTCCCTTCTTAATTCATTCTAACCTCTTTTCAAAAGTAAAATTCTTATCTTATATCTTGTAAAACCAGTAAAGTTAAACTTACATTTTAAGTATTCTGGGGAGGGGGAATCTGTCACAAGCATATGGGAAGAAAGCATTTTATACACTTCTGAATGTTCTTGTTCTGGAAGGAAATTTAACAAATTCTGATCCATGACATCTGACTGAAAAAGAAAATAAAGAACAAAGGTACACACTCAACGAAGATGAAAAACAAAAGCCAAAGCCAAAACTGAACATTGAAGACAATTCAGAACTGGTTTATGAAATGAAAAGTTCAAGATCTGATTTTCTGTGAAGACCTCGAATCTATCAACCTGTCATCCCAAATTATAATCTAGAAGGTTTTACTTGCTCCAATGCAAAAGTATTGCCCATGGGCCCACAAAAGAAGTAAGAGTTAAGTCAAAGAAGTGTGCAGAGGGTCCTACTCTTCCCGGAGGACCCCACCTGCCGACACGCCCATGTTCTGGCTGTGGTGGTGGGGACAGCGATGGACCCCAGGGAGGCCCCACTCGCTCATGTGAAGGGCCCTGCAGAACGCATAGGGTTCCTTTTCTGACCACCAGGCCCTCAAATGAACACCTGTTTACTTCTTAAAGGTCTCCTCAATCAAAGGAACTGTGCTTTTTTTCTGAGTGACTGGGCACTGCCATACAAAAATACAACATAGAATCTGGATACAGCACTGTCCAATAGAACTGTCGGTGGTGATGGAAATGGTCTATCATGTGCACTGTCCCTTATGAAAGCCACCACCCACATGACTGTGAGCACTGAAATGTGGCCAGTATGATCAAAGCCTGTTCTATTTTAAATTAAATTTATTTTTAAATTTTTAGAGAGAAAGTGTGTGTGCACGTGCGGTGGGGGAGGGGCAGAGAGTGAGAGAGAGAATCCCAAGCAGGCTCCACAGCCTGCATGGAGCCCGAAGCGGGACTCAATCTCACAACTCTGAGATCATGACCTGGGCTGAAACCAAGAGTCAGATGCTCCACCCACTGAGCTACTCAGGTGCTCCTGAAGACGGCATTTTTAATTGTATTTCATTTTAATTCTTTTCATTGGAATTGAAAAAGCCACATGTGGCTAATGGCTCCCATATTCACCAGTGCATGTGCAAGCTGACAGAGGAGAGAGAGGGAGAAGACAGACATGTCTCTTGCTGCCTCAGTCTCCCTCAAAACTCCTCCTTTCCTGTATTTTTAAACATAATATTATATACCCTTGAATTTGTACATCTAGGTAACTCTCTGTTGTGTGCCCCCTGGAGACCAGAGGTCGCGACATGCATCCCCAGTGGCATTCTTTTGCACCCATACCTCCGCCTCCCCTGTGCTCGATGTCCCCATGGTATTGCCAATGGGTTGCTTGCCCATACCAGACACCCTGGTGGCATCCTCAGCTGCTCCCCCTTCTGCCCTCATCTTCGCATCCAAACAATGTCCAAGGGCTGTGACACTCTCCTCCCTCAAATTCTCTCAGATCCTCTCCCTTCCCTTTATTCCCATGGCTTCGACCTCCAGTCTAGAGCGCCGTCATTTCTTATCTGGGGAATGAAATGACCAAACTGGTCTTCCCACAACGACTTTTGTCCCTGTCCAAAGTGTTCCCCACCAGCACCCAGAAGGAGCCCTGTATCAGATGAGGTCACCACCTTGCTTAAAACAATCTATTGGCAGGGGTGCCTGGCTGGCTTGGTCCATAGTGCATGTGACTCTTGATCTCAGGGTCGTGAGTTTGAGCCCCATGTTGGGTACAGCCGTGACTTCAAAATAAAACAAAACAAAAAACAGTCTGTTGGCTGCCAAACGCTCCCAGGATGATGCCCGAACCTCCCAATTCACTTCTGAGGCTTGTACCACCCACTCCCAAATTTCCTTTTCTCTAGTTGGCCAGCTTCTTCTTCCTCCTGGGTCCACCCCAGGCTGCACCCTGAGGCGAGGACATCGTGCACCTCTCCTTGTGTTTGGCTAACTCCTGTGCCTCCTCCGGGTCCCTACTTTGAAGGTGCTGGCCCTGAGGAAGCACCCACGGATGCCATCCTCACTGCTGGCCTCTGGCCTCTGAAGCCCCCCGCTGTACTTGTTCTGTGGCCCTGTAACTGCTGGGGAGGGGCAGGTCCACCAGACCGGAAGGGCCATGAGGGACCAGGCCCACGTCACAGCAAGACACAGAGAGCCCCGGAGGTTGGGACTGAAAGCTGGCTCTGCCCCTACATCAACCCAAAGGTTAGGAAGCTGTGAGGGTGGCATGAGCTGCTGGCCAGTCACTCAATGAATGCTCAGTGTGATGAGGTGTTTCATAACCATTCAGGAAAGTTCTCCAAGTTTTCCTGTTTGTTCACATGCTGATGTGTGTCCTCTGCCTGCCTCATCCAACGGGGCTCCAGGAGAGCAGGGGCCCCAACTGCCTTCTTCATGCCTGGGTGCCTGACACTGAAGGGTGATTGGCCTTTGACAAAAATGCACTGAATAGGGGCGCCTGGGTGGCTCAGTGGGTTAAGCTTCTGCCTTCGGCTCAGGTCATGATCCCAGGGTCCTGGGATCGAGCCCCACATCAGGCTCTCTGCTCAGCAGGGAGCCTGCTTCCTCCTCTCTCTCTGCCTGCCTCTTTGCCTACTTGTGATCTCTGTCTGTCAAATAAATAAAATCTTTAAAAAAAAATGCACTGACTAGCTGAAAGAAGTGGAAGTGGGCAAGCATGACAACAGGAGTAAAAATAAGGCACCCCAAGAACACGGAGTGTGGTGTAGAGGGTCCAGGCATAAGGACAGAGAGGCTCCCAGGAAATGACTTCCATGGGAAGGAATCCCTGAGTGGGAGCCGAGGAACAAGATGGTGTCTGTGGGGGGTGCCTGGGTGGCTCAGTTGTTAAGCATCTGCCTTTGACTTGGGTCATGATCCCAGGTCCTAGGATTGAGCCCCGCATCGGGCTCCCTGCTCAGCGGGAGGCCTGCTTCTCCCTCTTCCACTACCCCTGCTTGTGTTCCCTTTCTTACTGTATCTCTCTCTGTCAAATAAATACATAAAATCTTAAAAAAAAAAAAAAAAGATGGTGTCTGTGGGGCAGCCAGGGCACTCCAGGCAGAGGGCACAGTGCATACAGAAGCATCAGAGGGGAGGGAAGAGAGCGGTGGAGGCAGATACTGCAAAGAGAAGTGAGGCCAGAACCAAGAAGGCTGCAGAGGAGTGAGTGCCTTGTCCTGAGTGCCTGGGGTGGGGGTGATGGGGACCCGCTGAGGGGCCGAGAGAAGGGGAGGGCAGGACCATACCTGTGCTCTCTGGCCTGAGGAAGGACAGAGCACAGGACACCATCAGGCTAGAGAAGGTCAGTCTGAACAGGCACAGAGAAAGGGAGACGTGATGCACGAAGGGGGCATGCAAACAGGTCACTCGACAACAAAATCCACCCAACGCTGACTCAGGGCCCCCACGTGCCAGCCACTGCCTTGGGCACTGGAAGAAACACAACGGAGCAGGCGAGCCCCCCGACTCTTGCAGCCAGCTGTCCAGGGGCTGTGAGGAAGGAGCACACCACTTGGTGGCCGATAAAGGACAGGAGGAAGAAGAGGAAGGACGCCCAGCTTGACAGTGCCTGGGCTTGATCTCCGTAGGCAAAGACTCTGCAAACCCCTCACTAGCCTGTGCTATCATTTTCTCCCTCGGGCTCTCTCTGAGTTCCTTCTGATGTTCTTGATTTTATTTTAAGCTCATTCCCTTTAGTTTTTTAGATGATGACTAATGCTCACAGACGACAGCAGTCTTTCTTCTTAAAGACACTGCAGATACAAGAAAATGATGACTAAGTCACTCCATGGCCTTTTCTTGGAGAGCCGGGTGGAAGCCCCCTTCCCCTGTCCTGAGTATGACAGAGAGCAGGGCTCTGGGGCTGCCTGACCGAGCTGCTTCTGTGGAAGGCGGCTGGCGGGTCACAGGGCTGTGGGGGCAGCTGGGGCTGCAGGCTCCCCACAGAATAAAGATGAGCCCCGGATGGAGGCTGGTGGGAAGGATGGTGAGGATTATGAGCTAACACCCAGAAAGGGCTCAGAGCCATGCCTGGCACAGAGCCAGCTCCCGCTATGTATTCACTATTATATTACTATTATGCCATTTCTCTGTGCCAACAAGCAGCACAAACACTGATAGTTAGAAAATTTAAACCCTAATGCTTACCAGAGAATGAATTCTATCTGCAATTGAACTGTCCCTTGAATGAGCTCAGCTCTGTTTATTAAAATGACAGCAATTACGGAGACAAGGGAGGGTGCGCGCCATCCGCAGCCATCTTGCCAGCTGAATCACAGTGTCGGGACTATCACTTACCTGTTGGAGACAGAAGGTTTTCTACCCCAACTTACTGAAGGTCCTTGGTTGCTTTCTCAAGAATTTTGACCAAGACTACTTTCACCACGAACGCCTGTCCTAATTCCAAATCGCACCCTCTCCCGTGTTTCTTCTTGTGCCCCTTGGGAGCCTGGGGTGATCTAGAAGTGCTTGGGGACACAGCAAGGCATTGCCCTCTCACTCAAGGAACCAGCAGCACCAGTTTGGTGGCACCCGGAAGAGCTCAGTGAGCCCATCCACGGAGCTCACAGAAGCCGGCCAGCTGAGTTGGAAGGGAGCCGGGGGACGCTCTGTCCAGCAAGGACCCAAACAACCCTGGCAGTTCTGGCTGGAGATGTGTTGGCCACAGTGAGAAGTCTTGGAGAAGGGGCAATCGTGAGATGTCATGGAGAAGCCTTATGCTGAGAAGAGGCAGGAATGGGCTCCCCGAAGCAGTCAGGGCCTCAGTCTCCCTAAAAGACCAGGAAGTTGGAGACACATCTAATAGGTTTTGGTGCAGTTTAGATTCAGAATCAAACTGATGGCCCATCGGTAATGCGTTCAGAAGCTCGTACAGGGAGAGGCTTTCACCTTAGAGTAGTGAAGAATTAATTAGGATATAAAAGGTACAAACTATAAAGAATCTCTGTTCATGAAAAGAACCTAGAGAGGGGGGCGCCTGGGTGGCTCAGTGGGTTAAGCCTCTGCCTTCGGCCCAGGTCATGATCCCAGGGTCCTGGGATTGAGCCCCGCATTGGGCTCTCTGCTCAGCAGGGAGCCTGCTTCCTCCTCTCTCTCTGCCTGCCTCTCTGCCTACTTGTGATCTCTGTCTGTCAAATAAATAAATAAAATCTTTGGGGGGGGGGGGGAAGAACCTAGAGAGGGCGAGGGGAGCCACAAGAGGAGAGAATATATTTGTAACACATAAGCCATGGTGTAAGTCCTAAAATTAAGGCTCAGTGTTAAATGCTGCCTTGTCACCTAGCAAAACTGGGAGGCCCTCGACGGGCTCAACTGAAAGTTTTCCTTCACACTCTGTCCCTATGGAAAGGCCCCCTAGCTAAACAACGCTCTTTGTCGAGGGGGGCAGGCTCAGTTCCTGCTTATCTCTGAGTAGTGGGTTTAGCTCCCTGCCAGCCTGCCGAATTATTCAAATAAACTGGTCTCACCCCTGTAGAGACCAGGGGGCACCCCAACTTCTTGTTACTATGAAGCCTGCTTCTCACAGCCCCTGCTGGGTCACTGCTCCAGGGTGTGGCCCCATGGAGCCCTGCATCCTGGTCTCCAGGTTGTGAGCACAGGAAACTAATAAACCGTGGTCGAGTGCCTGTGTCCAGCCAGACCTGTATCCCTAACGGAGAGCAAGCAGGAGGAGATTGAAACAGTACCTGGCAGAGGATTAGTGTCGAGAACATGGAAAGAATGCCTCCCAATTACAAGGAACAAACCAGACAGTCTGGTAGAAGAATGGCAAAATACCCGAACAAGCACTGTGTTCACAAAGGAGGAAATCCAAATAGCTAACAAGCATATGCAAAGATGCCCGATCTCCTTAGTAATTGGGAGGAAAACAAGTTAAAACTCCATGAGATACCCTCACGTGCAAGACTGACAAATGCTAAGAAGCCTGCCAATCCATGTGCTATGATATGGGGCACCTAGAACTCTCGACTCTGCCGGTGGACGGTGCAACCATTGTTAACAACGTGGTGTCACTGGGTACCCGTTAAGCTGCACCCACTGTCCAATCCAGCCATCCTACATGTACATTCTCCACGACAAGCTTGCAAATGTTCATTGGGAAACACAAACAGCCTGTTCACAAAGGCACCCTCCAGGAGTTCCAACCTGGAACCGATGCAGAAATGCTAGCACATTCCTCCAGTGGAGAACCAGGCAGCAACGACATAAACCCACGACGCCACCACGAACAGTCTGAGATGGACGGGTCTCACAGACAACGTTGAGCAACAGGAGTCCATTTCCCAGGACTCTATTTCCCTAAAGTTAGCCAGAAGACAATACTAAATCATTGTGTTGCGTGACAAATCAAAAGTGAGTAGAACTACAAAGAAAACTGAGGAAGCAATGATCTTAAAAGCCAGGAAAATGGTCATCTCTGGCTGGGAGGTGGGATGGGAGAAGAACAGATGGGAGGTTCTGTGGTTCCAGACATACCCACCTGTATGTTTGCACTCACTCTATCATGAGTTTAAACACTGAAGGAATGTTTCATGCATACTTTTGTAAGCATGCCTTATAAAAATCAAAAGCATATTAAAATAGAGAAAATTGGGGCCCCTAGGTGGCTCTGTCAGTTAAGCGCCTGCCTTCAGCTCAGGTCATGATCCCAGGATCCTAGGATGGAGTCCATGCTGGGCTCTCTGCTCAGCAGGGATCTGCTTCTCCCTCTGCCTGCTGCTCCCCAGGCTTGTGCTCTCTCTCTCTCAAATAAATAAAATAAAATAAAATAAAATAAAATAAAATAAAATAAAATAAAATAAACTGGAGACCTGGACTTCTTTAACCTGTGACCGACTCTGAGCTGCAGGCAGCCATACCTGCTACAGCCCTCCTAGACGGAGCTACCCACTGCTCGGGCCCCGCCCAGAGCCATCTCTGACCAGATGCCCAGGACCAGGTGTGTTCTTCTGGCAGGGGAGGACAGGGTGGGGAAGGAAGGGCCGAGCGACATCTCCTGGGAGGTGTTTCATGGACTTGCTGCTGTGTTGTGTGGTAACGTCAGCCATGGGCTCTGTCTTTCCTTTTCTGCGAATGCCTCTCCTTGCTGTGATCCTAACCATGGGAACCTGGCCCTTTATCCTACTTTCATCTCGTACTGCTTGCTGGAGCTTTCACGGGGAGAACCAGCATTCCATGGAAGTAGTTTTTGATTTGTAGATTTCTGCACATTTATAATCACTTGTGCCTTAGATTATTTTCCTTCGGGGACGTGGTGCTGTCCATGCCCACATTTCCTACTTCAGAAGCAATTCCCTCTCCTGCTAAGCTGTTTGCAATTGCTCCCAAGGTAGCAGCCCCATTTCAGGGCTCAGCCCCTCACTCAACAGACACTTAGGCACCTCGGGTCTGTGTTCAGGCCTGGAGAGAGGACCTCTGCCTTATGTACAGATAGCATGGTCCAGCTCATTAAGCAAACATGGTAATCATTAACAAATCAAAACAGGGAAATTAGGTTCTTCAGAAACAAATAAAAGTCCCAATAGGAAGTACAGTTTATGCCTACTTTGGGTCTCTCATTTGGGTCTGCCTCAGCCATATTCTTTCCTAATTCCATCAGTGGCATGTTATATCTTTCCTGGAAGGTTTTCATCCCAGAAGCTCCCTTTAGTCCTTGGTCCTCCAACCACATGCTCATCGACGATGCCCACATGGCTTCTTTGACTGCTTGTGTTACTTCTAGACACCAAACTGTGCTGGTGTCACCATCCCAGGAAAGTTTTGACTTTGTCTTAAAACCATTTCCTGCTTTGAGCTATTTCCTTTTTTCTATCAAATTGGGAAAGAAAGTTCTAGAATATTGCATCAGAAAATTGCTATACAAAAATCTATCATGTGAGCTTTTGCCACGTCTGAGTTTCTAGTAGTAGGAAGGAGACAGAGAGACAGTAGCCTGACGGTCTCAAAAGAAGAAAGGAATTCTTGCTGCTTTTTATCCCTCAACCTTCCTAGTCGCTGACGGGCCTCCAACCCCGGGCCCTACAAGGGGCAGTGGGACCCAACCCCTGGCATGCCAGCCTCTGATACCAACAAGGGGCATGGCTGCTGGGGCCCACGGCCTCCTGCCCTGCCCACACTGTACCTCTGTTGGACATGCCTTCCTTCCCCATGCTCTCTTCGTAAGCATTATAATTCTCCATTGCAAGGACAGCAAATGTGATTTCGCTCTAGGTCTGTGCCAGGTACTATTCCAAGTGCTTCACACCCGTGAACTCATGTAAGGGACTCTTAATGGCGCTTGGTACATTGTGAGTGACTCACAGGGACTTTTCAATGGCTGTGTCATCCATGGACAAGTCCTGTGCTCCTGCTGAGTAATAAGTAAGTCCAAATTGAAGTGAATTAAAACCAAAGCAGAATTCTCCCATAGTAACCCAAATCCTTGGCTTCAGGAAGACGCCAGAGCAGAGCAGTAAGGAGCTTGGGCTCTGCGGGCAGTTGCTCCTCGTTTCAGCCCTGCTCTGCCCTCACTGGCTTGGCCCCCTGGGATCTCCTCCTTTGTAAAGTAGGGGTGATAGAGGCATTCCTCCCAGAGGGTCTCCTCTGCTCAGACAGCCGGTTACTGATTGGCACCAGGTAAGTTTCCATCCTTAATCGCTCTTATCCTTGCTTGAGAGCAAAGATGCAAGCAAATGCTAGCAAAAAAGGAAAAGCAGGCAGTGCTCTTGGTAAAAACCAGAAAATTAGAGTTAGAAGTAAATAGAAGTTAAATTGTCCATCCTAGACTCACCTCCACTGGAGAGCTTAAGGGCTGACTCCGTGTGTGTCTGTGTGTGGGTCTATATACAGACACTCATGATTCATTATGGATCTAACATTCATAAGCTAGACATGGGATCATTTCTGCTCCTCCCAGAGTTAGAAAATAATTCATAAAGGTGGTCCTAAATTGCTCTGTAATTTCAAATTAGAATTCCCGACTCACTTTCTAAGTCCCCTCTGCCACATATAGCAACTGGGTCATCAGATAATTACAAGAGCATAAAGCAGAACAGTGCAAATCCTGTTTCCTCAAACAGCTCTGGGCTCTTGAATCTCATTCCTGGGTCATTAAGGAGGCTCCGTGTCATTGCTTTCAATCAGTGCCTGTCATGGCCCAATCCTGTCCATTCAAGACAAAACACAAACCCCTCCCAAGAAGCACCCCATTGCTGCTTCTTTCCTCAGCTACCTCAGGTCAGCCTGAAGAAGCCAGGCTGACTGGATGAGCTGAGCTCATCACTCTTCTGGCCTCAGATAAAACCAAGATGAACCTGAACTCTTGCCTCCTTGGGGTCAAGTGAGAACCAGTCTCTCTGATGGCCATCAAGAGAAGAGAGAAAGCCCCAACCCTAATCTACCTTGGAGATGGTGCAGGGAGTGGGCTGAAACACAAAGGTTAGAGAGACAGTGGGGGTAATGCGAAGGCATCTGCCTAGCAAGGTAAAAACTGCTTTTTGGGGCTACACCACACAGTGACCAGCAAAGGAAGAACGTGGATGATCGCTTTGATCGGCATCATTTGCAGAAACGATGTGATGCGGAGTAGCTTCTGAGGAAAAGTGTAACCCAGCACAAGATGGGTTGTTGGGCCTGTAGCAAAGCTGGGCTCCTCACCCCAAGGAAGGCGAGCTGCCCCCCGCAGGTATAGCTAAGGGCCGTGGTCCTCAGTGATTTCTGAGATGGCCTTTGTACAGGAACCAGGGGAAGCGGTAAACCTCCTCATCACATCTTATCCCACCGCCGATGTGCTGGGAGTGGGGAGCAGTGGGGTTAAGAGGTTTGGCAGGACTTGTGGGAAGGAGAGAGAAGAGAGATTTTATCCCCATCACGATGCTCCTGGTAGAGCTGTCATTCAAAGTCACAGTCTGTAGGAATAAATAATGGGGTAGCGGGAAATGGAAGGCAGGCCAAATGCCCTTGAGGGGTTCCCAGAGGGGGAACCTCCAGCAGCCAGGTGCTGCTTGGTGAGCCAGGTCCTTCCGACTGGGGATTACCGCGGTGCCAGGCAGGCTTACCCAAAGAGGAGGAGAGGAGGGAGGATGAGAGGCACAGAGGGAAGCATGTAGGGACAGAGGGAGGAAGAAGGGGAGGGAGAGCATCTAAGAAGGCCTTTGTCAAGCAGCACTCAGCCTGTCTCTGAGCCTCCATTTGGAGTCCCTGGGATGGCAGAGCTTGTCCTGCTGTCCACACCCTCCGCATTCCCCAAGACTTCCCTAGTCCAACCGCATCTTCTCAGAATATTTCAACTCTTCTCCCACTGCCCCTATCACCCCTGTCATGGATCCTTTATTACCATTAAGAGCCACCACCTACTTGCCATCTCAGACATGTCCTGGGTATCCCCAAACCATGTCCCATCTCCAGCCATCTGCTATGAATTCCTCCACCAGATCTCGGTTGACCTGGGAGGTCAGCTTTTCCCTTTGTAGGACATACATCAGCCTCTGGCCAGGCTCTAAGATCTGCTAACTGTGCCCGGACTCTCTCAGCAGCTCAGCTCCTGCGTGGTTTCTGGGACACATAGAGTGAGGACCTGCACCCACATCCCCCTGCTGGGTCTTGACACCTCAAGATCCTGGTGCCTTGTTTGTTCTAGAACAGCATATTCCTGCACTTGCCCTTCCTCTAGAAGGCTCCCCCGGGGACTCTGGCCTCAGCCGTGTTGAGGACACTCCTTAACCCTTGTTACACACACACCCCCTCTGACTACATCACCTCCTATTTGAGATCTGAATGCTTCTCAAGGGAAGATAATAATGTGGACTGGCAAAGGCCAGCAGAGCAGAAACTTACCGGTAAATGCCCAAGGAGAGGTGTGATACTGTCAGAAACATAGAGGATGCTGCCATCCGTTGTCACTGCAATGATGAAGCCGTCCAGTGCCTGCAGAGAATCCAACAGTGGAAGATTCCTTAGTGATGCCTTTGTGGAGGAGAATGTCACTGAAGCAAAGGGTCCCCTGTTATGACATTGACTTTGTTTTGCAGTTCTTAGAATATTTCCATGAATAACCTCACTATCCTTCTCAGCCTTGCACACAGGATGGTTTCATATGCAGAGTTCATCTAGCCCAGGCAAAGGGCTTGCAAAAGCACTAAAGGGCTCCCTGGAAAATTGGACCTCTTGGTATCCTTAAACTCAATTTAGCCATGGAAATTACTTAGGTAATTTAATGATAAGCATCCTGTTGGGCTGAATCAGAAACCTCACATTTACCATTAAAAAGATGTCAGTGATATTCGATGGTTCTTAGCCCCTGACCCCCAATAGCGCTTTGAGTTCAATTTACCAGAAGATATTGGACCTAGCAGGTGCATTAACAACTGTCAGTCAGGGTTGACCTCTGCCTACATTCACTGTCACAGAAGGAATGCCTCCCAGTGGAACTGTTTGTGGAGAACATTCTCATTACTTCCTGAGCATCTGCTGTATGTGAGCTCGCTGCTCTAGGTGCTTCTGATAGAAAAGGAGGTAGGCTGTGAATGTTTCCTCACGGACACTTTTGCTGTTTTGTTTTTAGATTCCTTATTGGATGCTCATGACGCTTTTATAAGACACATCTGAGAGTAGATTTCAAAAATTCAGACTGTGTAATCAGAGAAAGACAATTATCATATGATCTCTCTGATATGAGGAATTTGAGAGGCAGGGTGGGGGCTCTGGGGGAAGGGAAGGAAAAATAAAACAAGATGGGACTGGGGAGGAAGACAAATCATAAGAAAATCTTAACATCAGGAAACAAACTGAGGGTTCCTGTGGGGGTGGAGAGGGAGGGACAGGGTGGCTGTGTTATGGACATTGGGGAGGGTATGTGCTACGGTGACTGCTATGAAGTGTGTAAGACGGATGTACCCCTGGGGCAAATAATACATTACATGTTAATAAAAATAATTTTAAAAATCCTTAAAAATTAAAATTAAAATAAAAAAATTCAGACTGTGTCATTCAGCACTGAACGGGGTCATCCCGGCAATGGGCTCTACAGGGGCCCAGAATAGATGGAAAAGATTAAAACAAGGCCATCTCACCGGAAAATGAGTCTCTGAGGGAGTAATATGCTCAGGCGGACAGTTACTGCAAACCTATCACTTTGTACCGACCGTATCTTTGAAATAGGATCTTCCTCAAATATGAGACTTTTTCCGCCTTAAGAGAAAAAAAGTCACACTGAAATATGTGCTTAGAAAGTTCTGGAAACATTTTGTATGCACTCAGCTCATTCCTCCCAGGGGGTTACTGGCAGCCTGCCAGGCCAAAAGGGCACCGATTCGTTCAGTCTGGAGGGTGCAACTAGGTGCACTGCAACAGGAAGCAGAAATGGTCCGTCCACTAACCACGCATGAAGGGCACCGTGCCAGAACGGGAGAAAGCGCTCTTCACCAGGAAAACGAACACGAGGGTCATTTATTATTTTACACTTACATATTGCAGGATTTAAGACTGAAAAATATATTAAAGCGTGTCTCTTAAGTGGACCTCGTCCTTTTGGGTTCGTCAGTAGTTTTCAACAGGGGCAGTTTGGCCCCCTCTCCTCCCCACCTCTGTTGGGAGACATCTAGGGACGGCAACAGACGTTTTTGGTGGTCACTACTGGGGTAGGTGCTGTTGGCATCCAGTGAGTAGAGGCCAAGGATGCTTTGGAAAGTCCCACAATGCACAGGACACCCCCCGTAACAAAGAATGACGAGGTCCGAGGTGTCAATAGGGCCAAGGTTAAGAAATCCCGAATAAGATTTATGGGTCATGGTGAACCCAGAGGTACATCTTGGTTCCTTTTGTTTCTTTTCCTAATGGTTTTTTAGTTCTATTTGTGGCACTCCTAGAGATGAACTTTGAGAGACGGGGGCACTCTCCAGGATGTTGGCTGGACCTTTTTTGAAAATGCAGGGCGGCGTATTGGGAAGAGAAGCAGTTCAAATGATCTTCTTGTGCAGTGGGCCCAAGCCCCTCTTGGACTTGTAAAGCATGTGGGTGTTAAAAAACTGAAGGTATTTATAGATGGGAGGTAACTTTCATCAGGTCATTGGGGTCTCCCATTAAATGCACAAGAGGGGTGCTAAGTCACTACTTGGAGCACACTTGCCAGAGTTCTAGAGGATCCCATCAGCCCCATCTGAGGGACTCAGCAGACTCACTGCAACGTCTCAAAGTGAAGGTGACTGTGACAGCAGCTTCAGGGATGCCAAAAATGCCACCACGGCCCCAGTTTTATACCTGCCACACACCAGAAGGAAACAAAAACACCCCTTTCTGCCAATTCCTGATTCCTGATGCTTCCTGTGTTCTCCAGGGACAACCTCTGGGCTAAGACAAAAAATGGCTGTAGCTTTTCTTCTGAATACAATTCAGAAGAAATGCTACAAACCCGGTAGTGGCCAGCCAGCAAGAGCTGCCCCTTCGTCTGAGTCAACGTGTTCAGGAGCTTGTAGCCATCCTCTCTATCCGCTAACACAGTACCTGGCTGGCTGGTCTGCAGCCAAGGCACTTTTTTTCTTTCAAACCCCATGACCATGTGTGCATCCCCCCAGAGTCTGGGCTGGGGGCTTTCCGAGAGAAGAGGGAAGGAGGAGGAAGTCACATCAAGAGGGCACTGGTGGCTTAGCACCTCGGGGGCTGATGGGTTCTGTTCTGCTTTAAAACGGGAACCTCATGGTTACCAAGGCATGGCTTCTGAATTCCTCACAGTCCCTGAAATGGCTCTGGAAAAGGACAGGTTGTGTGGCTGGAAAGGGACACACACACATGAGTAAGCATTTGCCTAGTGGCAAATGGTGATAATCTCATCCTTTGGGGTCCCCTGGGGCCTGGGCCATTCAGAAGCTACTAGAAGTACGGTTACTCAGGGCCAGGTCTGTGTCTCCTGAAGAGCAACAGGTCAGAACAGAAGCTTAAAACAGAGATAAATCCGAAGTAGTACTGGGTGGGTTTCCCAGCCTCCTCAAAGCAGCAATTTGCCCAGAAGGCTAATCCCAGAAAGATTAACTTCAGACTTAATTCACTCATTGGGCATGATTCCTTCAGATTCGCTTCAAGAAGTCTATACTGGGAGCCAGAGAACGTGCAGAAGGACTATACATACCAATCTAAAATCTTACTTTTCTAGAAATTCTAGTCTCCTGAATCTCAGTCCTTTCAGCCCAAATATGTATCCATTTTTAACTTTCTAAAAGTCTTGTTTCCTCAGACACTTTTGATATCTTGAAACTCAGTGGGGGGAAGAAAAAGGAAGGATGTGCTACAGGCTCTTAAAAAGAGGCTGGGTTCTATAGGGTTATGCGTTTTAACTACTGTCCCTAAGAATTAAAAGATAAAACGGTTTATGTAAAGTAGCATAATGATGCATTAATTCAACATTATATTTCACAAGCTGCTCTAAATTTAACATACTTAAAATGCATTGCTTCTGGAGAAAGTTCTGTATTTTCTTTAAATATAGTTCCCATGTAGATTTAAGTATCTTTCATTTTATGCAAATGTTCATTAATGCGCTTATATTTCATAATATTTGGACATCTTCATTCTGGCATTTTCTTACTCCAGTACTTTCTGTTTTCTGCATAGTTAATCTATGTAAATTAAAGTTTACATCAGTCTTATACACGCACCTAAGATGAGATAAAGAAAGAAGCCACTTTCCAAAAACCCTGCCAGGAACCGCTGACATGTAGCCAGCATCTAACTTCCTTTCGCTGAGCTCATTTGTCTCGGTTTCCTCTTCAAGGGCCCAGACATGCCACGTCTGGAGCCTTCTCTCCCTCCACTGTCATGTCCATGCACTCCCTGCCTCATCCCCAGTTGAGACCTCAGAGTACCCCGCCACATAGAGACTCATCCTCATCTCTGCAGAGGGGTTTCAGCCAAATGTAAACACAGGACACTGAAGAAGGCCACTGGCTCAGCTCGGCCGGATTTCCACAAACACATCCCTGTAGATGGGTGTGGGCACCTAACTTTCTGGAGGAAGAAATGTGAGCATCTTCCTCAGCCCAGAAAGGGCGTGTGCTGGGTGGGAAGGCCCAGGGTCACTTATGGTAGACACCCATGCTGTGTTGATGTAATGTGGGCTCAAGTTAAAAGCCCAACTTTAAAAGAAGACTTTTGTTTTCAAAACGTGTTCTACTAAGGGAAACGTATAATCATTGCATTCTAAAGAGGAGACTCTGAGCCACAAAGACAGTGCAGAGATGGGCTTTTTCCTCCCTCTTTCCCCTCCTACCTACCTGCACCCTTGTCCCTCCTGGATCCCCCACTGGGTGTCCTTTGGTTGGGAGACCATGAGCGGGTTCACCCTGCACACACTCACATTCAGTTTTGGGATTCTTGCTTATATTGCCAAACTCAGTAGCCAAAAAACAAGCAATAGCATGCAGGGCTTCAAGGAGTGTCTGTTTCAAGACCTCTTTCCAGGGTCAAGAACAGTTGTTTGCTTCGGGCACCGGGTCTTATCTGGAACAAGCGGCTACATTTTGATTTGCGACCACTAATTAAGCTAATTGGAAAGCGCATTTCACCTCCAACATCAGCTGGGTGAATTCTTCATTACTGAGGAATGAAGGCTTCCAGTCCTGCTGAATATCACAGATTTCCGTTTGTGCTGAGACTTCTAAAAAAAAAAAAAACAACCCATAAATAAACGGTTATGTCAAAGGTATCTTGGAATTAGAATGGACAAACGAAGCACACTTATTTCTATGTAATTTTGTGTAAACCTCTGTGTTGTTTAATTAAAGAAGCCAGGATAAGGAAATAGGTTATCCTGATTTCCAAGGACTAGAAGTTTGGATGTAATGCGTGTAAAGGCGTCTCTCGATGTTTTCACATCATTTTAATGAGGCTTCAGGAGAAGAGAACTCCACCCTCGGTGTGGCCGTAGTCCCTGCCGGTAGCATGAGCACAGTGCTCTTGAATTCAGCAGTTGGGAGTTACAGTTGTCACCTATCAAGGCAATGGGAACAAAGACTGGGACGGTGGGACATGGTCCTAAGCTACAGCTTCATGGTCAAGGCAAAGCAGAACACTTTAGAGATCTGACATTTTCAAAATTCCAGACACACCTTAGGCTTGTAGTGAATGACTTCCCGTGTCTCTGCAGAATGTCATGTATTTTTCAGCATTTCCCAATACTGAAGTACAATGTGTCAGACAAATACATGTTACTTAGTTGCTTTTAAAGCCAGAATTTATTCTTCTCAAACCTTTTCTGAATGGATCTATCCCTTGCTTGTTTCTGCAACCACCTTGTACTGCAGATGTTATTCGTGTTTGTAAATTCAGTAGTCATTGGAATACAGAGGACACCTTAAGTACTCGAGTTCTTTCACATTTTTGAAAGTATATTTTGTTTTATTACTAAAATGTCTCTGATAAGATTATTACAAATAGCTCAAATGCTGTTATCAGTCATATTTGTTTTTCCTTCAGTTGATCCTCCATCTTTTTTTTTTTTTTAAGATTTTGTTTATTTATTTGATAGAAAGAGAGAGCGTAGTATTAAAAACTTGGCATCTGGAGGCAGACCGCCTTGTATAGGTATCTCACCACGCTGGCTGAACTTGGGTGAGTGGCCTAACATCTCTGTGCCTTGGTTGTCTCACTTGTGAAATAATATTAACTCAGGAGAGCTGCTGTGAAGCTCACATGTGTTCCTATACAAGAATCCTTAGAACAATGCCTGCCTGGCTCACAGGGAGCCCTGAATAAATGCCGACCATGGCATTCTCTGCTCTACTGCGGATGCTTGTGGAGTTCACGTCCATTTGGATTATAACTGAAGTTATTGTTTGTTTTTATTTTTTATTTAATCCAAATTTTGGTCTAACTGCTATATTTCTCCAGAAAATATTTGATGAATTTTCTGCTTTCTTTAGAACGTAAAATCACAGAGGATGAGTGAGATCCACAGGTGATCAGGGTTGCCTTTGAGGGGGCTGTGCAAAGTAGGCCTCAGTCTTTATAAAAAAGGTGAAGTAGAGATGGACGCTCCTGGTGTTAGGAGGCCGCATTTCTGCTGACTGATTCTTTCCAGGTCCCAATTTGACAATTCTGTAATTCTGCAGTGGATAGAGCCCAGCATAAATGTCACACTGATGAACTTGATCCCAGCTGTCCTATTTAACAGCTGTCCCGCTTCTCAGTGGCACTGACCTAGTTTGAGTAATTTGTGCAAAATATCTTAGTAATCGAACCAACCTGCTATTTCACTTAGCCAAATCATCATTTAGGAAACATAACCATTCTGATTAAATTATTGGGGCAATCGAATACTGCTGCAACACTTTATTCCAATCCAGCTTGATTATTCTTTCCTGACTTTTAACAAAAGCAATTAACATATTCTTTACACTCCCCTGGGCAGCTTTGGAAGAAAAAAGGAGGATATATCATTACTGTCATCTTTTTAATAGGTATATACAATTATTAAAGAATCAATAAAAGAATAGAAAGTATAATGAAACTTTCTAATGTCCTAGCTGTGCCCTCTTCCATGAAATCATCTTGTCTAGGAAAATGTTCTATGAAAGAGAAACATCACTGTAAGCACAGAAGAATCATAATTATCTCCTCAATAACCTGACATTTCTGACTTTATTATGTTTGGTGTCATGGTTAAGGAAAAAAAAAAAGAGAATTCTACTCTTCTTACTTGTTAATAGCTACTGAACCCTCTTAACCCCTCTCCAATTTATTTATTTATTTATTTATTTTTGGTACCACCCACAGGTGAGCAGCAGGGTAGGGTGGTCAGTGCTAAGAGGTAAAAGGGTTTAAAGGAAAAAGGTAAAAGGGAGAGAGGGTGATTTGAGAAAGACTTAAGTTCAAGGAAAGAGTCAAGTGGTAACTTCATATTATGGAATACTATATACCAATGAAAATGAACCAGCCACAATAATGGAAGAACAGATTAACCACATAAACATGGTGTTTGTAATCTATGATTTCATCTGAATAAGGTCCCAATAGCCAAACTCTAGTATTAGAAGTCAAAATAGAGATTACTTCTGGGGAAAGCAGAAGTAATAGGAAGGAAGGAGCATCTAGTGGAGAAGCTTATATTTACTGAGCTGGGTGTTGGATTCCTAGCTGTGCTTGCTAATATACAGTATGATAAGTAATTCAGTTGTACACTTATTATTTGTATATTTTCTGTAAGTATTAAAAAGCTTTTAAAAAGAAAGGAATGCTGGGATAATTGAGTATTAACAAGCAAAAGGATGAATTTCAACTCCCTGTCTTATGCCTTGTACAAAAAATAACTCAAAATGGATCAAATACCTAAATGCTCACCCTGTAGCTTATATGCTTGATACTTAATCTACGGCTTAAAACTAAAAAACTCTTAGAAGAAAACATAGGTGATGCAAATATTCATATGCTTAGATTAGACAATGGTTTCTTAGATAAGACACCTAAGACACACATAAACAAGCACAACAAAAAAAGATAATTGGACTTCAAACTTGGAAATGTTTGTGTGTCAAAGGACATCGGTAAAAAACTGAAAGGCAACCCAGAGACTGGGGGTTTTATATACATCAGATATATAATATTTGCAAATTATATATCTGATAAGGGTCTAGTATCCAGAATATATGAAGAACTCTTACAACTCAGCAACAAAAAGATAGATAATCCAATTAAACCATGGACAAAGGATTTGAATAGACATCTCTCTAAAGAAGATATATGAATGGCCAGTAAGTTCATGAAAAGCTCAACACTATTAATCTTTAGGGAAATGCAAATCAAAACCATAATGAGATAATTGCTTCATACTCCTTAGGAAGGCTATAATAAACACCACACACACACACACACACACACACACACACACACACACACATATCAGACAGTAACAAGCATTGGTGAGGATGTGGAGAAATTAACCCTTATATACCGCTTCTGGGAGTATAAAATTGTCCAGCTGCTACAGAAACCAGTTTGCAGTTCCTCAAAAAGTTGAACTTGAGTTACCACTGAACTGAGCAATTCTAATCCTAGATATAAGTCCAAGAGAACTGAAAATATATAACCATGCAAAGAACCATACATGAAGCATTATTCATACTGGTTAAAGAGTAGAAACAACCTAAAAGCCATCAACTGATACGTGGCTAAGCAGAATGTGGTATATCCATACAATAGATATTACTGGCCATACTGTGGAGTAAAACACAAGTGCTTGCCAAAATATGAAGGCTAAGTGAAAGAAGCCAGAAACCAAGGGCCACATATTGGATGGTTCCATTTGTATGAAATGCCTAGACTAGGCAAATCTAGAAGGAGCAAAAGTAGTTGAGTGATTGTCAGGATTTGGAGGGAGGGAAAATGGGCAGTGACCACTTTATGGGATGAGAAAATTAGTATTAATGGTGGCACAGTCTTTTGGATACACTTAAAACGATTGAATTATAAACTTTAAAATGGCGAATTTTATGGCACGTGAATTATCTCTCAATCAAAAAAAAATGGATTTAAAGTAAGTAAATTCACCGATTTTCAGTGTGTTTTTCCCACGGTGTAGCTCAGAAGGCCAAAGAGTTCAGGGGCCATGGCAGTGGGGGGGGTTGGAGAAACTAGTCCACTTTGGTGGAAGAATTCATTTGGAAAATGAATTCTTGGGCACTGCATCTCTTCCAAGCTGAATGAAAAATGCTTGCTGCAGACATTTTTAATCAAGATACTCCCACGGTTAAGGTCACTCCACTTAGGCTGGGTGTTACTTGTGAGGCTGCTTTGGATTCTCTCCTCTGGCTAATAAAGCAATTTGGGAGGAGAGTGTCCTTTCCCAAACCTGCTGGAGGTGGGATATTAAAGAGGGTGGAGTGCCTTTGCAAGAGGAAGCCCGTGACTGATGAGATTGGGCTTTGCTGGAAAGAGAGAAGCAAGCAGCAGACCAGCTTGATGCAGTCATCACCAAAAAAAGGGCAGGAATGGAATAAAAATGGAGGAAAACGTAACCTTTACCATTGTGTTTCTGCAAAAATCCAATGACCTTTTCCAGCACGGTGGTTTTGTCCATTTTCCGCGTGTTGCCAGGGAGCATGGAGCTAAGTTCTTTGATGAGAACATTGAACTGGTCCCGACGCTTCTTCTCAGACTTGTTTCGAGAAGCTCTGTAAACACAGAACACACAGGTTACTGGAACATTCCACTCCATAAAGGCTTTATTATGAAATGGAGGTACTTTCCATCAGAGTGTGTTCTGTTGTGATCATCTTATCAGAACCCTTTCAGGGAAAGTAACGTTCGCCACATTTCAGAGTTGGGTAATGGGGACAAAAAAAAATGTTTTGCCAGACTCTTGGCCACAAAGACAGACAGTGTTAATAAGCAAGTTCTGACTCAGATGCAAAAATCTTACACAGATTAGCTCTGTTGCCAGATGCTGCTTGCTCTGACTTCATGGAGCTTTAAACTTCAGAGAGCAAATGACATGCTGTGTACACGGCTGCAGCCCACAGGGTTTTGCTCTGAAAGCCCTTCCCTGGGCTCTAACCACGTCCCCTCCACCCCAGAGCATGCAGCCCTCAGCATCAGGTTATAAGGGTAAGCCAGGTGCCCTGAGTGTCTGGCAGAGAGCCGTGCCACACAGGGCATATGTCCTGGCCTCTGCCCCAGAGCTCATCATCCTGTGGGGAGACAAGGCACATCCCACACGAAAACGACTGCAAAACCGTGCTCGACCTGGGGCCAACGTATGACAGAGAGTGCGTATGGCTGTCAAGCTGCTAAGCAGATGAACCTTGACAAGATGACATAGAGGAGACTTACATGCATAATACTTAAGAAGCCAATCTGAAAAGGCTACATACTGCACAGGTTCCAACTATATGACATTCTAGAAAAGGCAAAACTATGGAGACAGTGAAAAGATCAGTGGCTGCCAGGGACTGAGCTGGGGATGGATAAATATGTGGGGTACAGAGGGTTTTTAGGGCAGTGAAATGCCTTGTATGATATGATCATGGTGGACCCACATCATCTTACATTTGGCCAAACTCACAGAATGTACGACACCAGGAGCGGGTGCTGATGTCAAGTGTGGACTCTGGGGGGTAATGATGTGTCAGCATGGGTTCATCCACTGTATCCACTGCAAGCTGTTGGTAATGGGGAGGCTGTCCGTACACAGGGACAGGGGATATATGGGAACTCTCTGTACCTTCTGTTTGGTTTTTCTGTGAACTTACACCTACTCTAAAAAAAATAAATCTATTTAAAAAACGACACACTACACTGCACATCTACACAGAGATCAAAGTAGAGCCACTTGGCTTGAGGGGAGGTGACCTCTGAGCAAGCCTGGAGTCCTCAGGAACTGGAACAGGAAAACACAGCTATATGGGTCGTTCTATAGATAGTCAAACAAGGAGCATGTGTCGCAGGAAGCCTGCCCTTGCCCTGGGAAGCAGCACCACTCTAGAGGTCTTGATCTTTAACCACACACCACAGACCCAGGGGCTGGCTCTCCACCCCATGGGACTAGCCCCTCATCAACAGTCACTTTAACCGAAGGTGACTGAGAGTGGACCCACCTTCCTCGTTTCATCCAGGATGGACTTGTTCCACAGTCAGCTCACTGGGAGGGCAGGGGCCTCAGCTGCGGGGCTCATTGAACTGGTCTACCTGATGCTCTCGGCACCCTGGGGCCTGGCATCAAGGAGCCCAGGGCAGCTGATGACTTATCAGGAGGCTACTGGCCAATGTGCAGTCAGGACAGGGTGCTGGTGGCTTGTGACAGTTCAGCAAATTCCCATCAGAGGGCTGCACCTCCCTTGGGGTCCGTATCCATACCGACAGGTATCAGTGTCAATAAAGATTCTGCTTCCCCAAACAGCCCCTGCAAATATAGGGACACAGGGCAAATATCCTCTTCTTAGATGTCACAGGGCCATAACCACCCTGCTTGTCTCTACTAAGGACACACGACCTGCCTTTAATTCAACACACCTGTGGGCAAGCTGTCCTTTGTGATTATATCTCGGTTTGGGTTCTTTCCTGATAATACCTGAGGCAATTCTTCAAAGCTTACCTCAAGTGTGTGATCACCACCCATACATAAACATCTCCTTTTCCTGACTTTTCCCTCATTCCTAACCTTCTTGGATTTGGGGGAGGACCTGACACCCTTAAAGGGTTCCGACAAAGGCCTCATTCCTAGCCAAGTAACCACCCTCATATATGTCTTCTCAGAGTCACAGACTGAATGCAGGTGTCCAAGGAACACACTAAGGTAGCTCTTGCGAGTCTAGAGTAAAAAGCATTATGTTCAAACACACAGGAGAGAAGAAAGGAACCTTTTAACTTTCCGACTGACTGTCTATGCATTATAAATAATTTTTTGGCCTAGATTTGAAAGAATGACATGAGCCTTCTTAGCCAAAAAAAGCTCTGCTCCTGTCCTAGTTTGCCCATTATAAATTATTTGTGAGCCGATAACACCCAGCTCATTATTACTCTGTTCTCTTCTTCAATGGGTGTAATGACAACCAACATGGCCTGGCAGAGAATACGATGAAGGCTTATATCATTAGTGACAGAAACACAAGCTTGTTTCCGTCAGCCTCCGCCTGAGACACACTATGGTGCCCACTGGAAATCGGTCACTGTCAGCTGGATCTGTGGCTCTGAGGCAAGAGAAAGAAAATGAGCCTCGAGTGACCTTATTTCCGATAAGGAGGTCGTCTTGGCAGGCCCCAAGACACCACACAGAAAGCACTGGGACAACCAGCCGAAAGACCCTTCATCAGCCTCTGGCTTTGATTTTTCCTTCACATCATTATTTACATTCAGTAAAATCCATCCACTTGAAGTGTACGGTTCAATGAATTTTGGAAATTGTGCAACCACCACCCAAACTCAGAGACCGAACAGTTCCCTCGCCCTGAAAGGTATTCTCCTGCGTCTCTGTGGTTGAGCTCCCCTTGATGACAGCCACAGGAAACCAGTGATCTGCTGTCACATTAGTTTTGCCATTTTTAGAATTTCATGTAAATAGAATCAGACAGCATATAGTCTTGAATGTGCAGTTAGCATTAGGTTTTTGAGATTCATCTGTGTTGTCGTACACGTGAATATTCCTTTTGACGGCTGAGTAGTATTCCATGGGGTTGTTTCCAGTTCAGGGGGATGGAGAATAATGCTGATCGGAGTATTGACATCCATGTCTCTACATAGACACGGGCACACATTTCTCTTGGGTAAATACATAGGTGTGAAATTGCTGAGTCATAGTCTTAGTGTATGTTCCCTGAGATTAGATCCTGCCATGCGGTTATGCCGAGTGGCTGGACTGTGTCTGCATGTCCACCAGCAACCTAGGAGGGCTTGTGCTCCTCCACAGACTTGTCAACATGTGGTATTGTCAGTCTGTTCTCACCTTGGGCATTGTGATGTTCCTCAATGTAGTTTTAATTTGCATTTTTCTGATTTAGTTTGCATTTTCTGATGACTAATGACACTGGACACCCCTTCACATGCTTCATGTTGTTTCATGTATGTTCTTTGGTGAAATGTCTGCTCAAATCTTCAATGGGGTTGTTTGTCTTATTGAATTGAAGAGAGAGAGGAAGGAGGGAAAGAAAGGAGGGATGGAAGGGAAGAGATGTGTGTGGGTGTGGGTGTATGTGTGTGCGTGTGCATATGTGTGGGTGTGTTAAATACACGTCTATACAAGCCTGACCCTTTGGTTTTGAATGCAGGGCTCAAAAAGCCCCAGGTGATCTTTTCTGGGGTCCCTAAAGGACAATGGTTCCATTGATAACATTCATCCCGCACTTACTATGTAACGGGCACTGTTTTAAATGCTTTACTTCTATTAATTACTTTCATCCTCGCAATGACCCTTGAAGATAGATGCTCTAATTCCCAGTTCACAGATGAAACAGCTGAGGCACTGAGATGTTGTGTGACTCACTGAAGTCACATGACCAGGAAGTGGTGGAGCTGGCTGGCCTGTGTGCCTGCGCTGTGAAGCAGTGCATTCCCCTGTCTCCTCCAGCTCCCTCCAAAACCATCACGAAGCTATCTGTTACAGAGCCATGCACCAGTGCTCTGGGAGCACAGAACTAAGAGTGACAAATTCTGGCTGCTTGAGGTTATAGCTTAGAAACTAAACATTTTCTGCAGAAAAATGGCATTGCATGCTAATGGGATGATGGCGTTTGTGTTCAGGGAAGAATACTGCAGAAAAATACTGCAGAAAATACTAAAAACAGCCAACTGAAAGAAGCTTAGAGTCTAGAGGAAGAGAGGCAAGTCACACATCAGGGGCAATGTGTTAAGGGTTAGGTGAGAAGTTTAGACAAACTGCCGAAGGAATTCTCGAGGGAAGGAGAGCAGCCATGCCAGGTGGTCAGGGAAGCATCCAGGGACTGGGCTGATGCAAGGTGGCCCGGAGGGGTGGGCGGGCAGGTGGTGGGGAGACAACCAGTGAAGAGCTGCATCGTCAGCTTTGCCCGAACAGTTGGAGATGTGGGAAAGTAAAGTGAGAGAGAGACAAAAAGAGTGAGACCAGCCACGGTGTCTAGAAGCCAGTATAGGTGATCTGATCTCGGCTTGTGGATGAGTTCAGGACAGGGTACCGATGGGCAGTCTGGGGGAGAGAGAAAAGGTTAGGACATCAGGAGAAAGGGGAGAGGGACCCCGCTCAGGGGTAAGTGAGCAGAGACTGACAGAGAGGTGAGGGTGGCCGGCCCAGTACCACAGTGCCCTGCGTGGCTTCGGGCTGTGCTCCCCAGCTCAGTACTAACCAAACCTCCCGTGACAAGCACCAGGGAGAAAGCAGGGGTCAGAGGCAAAAGAGCCTCACCTGAATTTCATTTGTCTAAGGAAAAGTAATGCTGTTGATACATACCTTTAAAAGCCCTACTTGCAAAATGAACATACAGTAAACTTAACCTTTTCTTTTGTGCACAGTTCTATAAATTTTCACACATGTGTAAATTCGTGTAACCAGGATCACAACCAAGAGACAGAAGTTCCCTCTAAAGCTCCTTCATTCTCTCCACATCTGTAACCCCAGGCAACCCCTGTCCTGTTCTCCATCACCATGCTCTCTCTTCTGGAGTGTCATAGAAATACAACCATACAGCACATAATCCCTAAGCCTGGCTTCTTCTACCCACAGAAATGCCTTTGGGATTCATTCAGATTACTGTGCCTATCAGCACCTTGCCCCTTCTTAGTGCTGAGCACCGGTTTTCTGTCATATGGATGTCCTGCAGCTGGTCTATCCATTCATCTGCGAAGGAAATTCAGGTTGTTTCCCATTTTGGGGGTGGTTATGACTAGAGCTGCTGTATACATTTGTGTATAGGTTTTTTTGGGGTGTGGACACAAGTTTTCAGCTCTCTGAAAGGAGTAACCTGGATCCTATGGAAAATGTACATCTAACTTCATAAGAAACTTCCAAGTTGTTTCCCATAGTGGCTTTACCATCCTACCTCCTCACCAGCCACGAAGGAGGGATCCAGATGTTCTACGTCCTCAAGGGGAGTTACTATTGTCAGTACTTGTAATTTAGCTAATCTAAAAGATATGCAGTATTGTCTCACTGGGGCTTAAATTTGCATTTATCTAATGGCTAATGATGTTCTCTTTTTTTGGCCATCTGTATATCTTCTTTGGTGAAGCATCTGCTCATGTCTTTTGCCCATTTTTAAATTGGGCTTTTTGTCTCCTTACTGTTGAGGGCTGGGTGTCCTTTACATATTCTGACGCCAGTCTTTTGTCTGATATACGATTTGTCGCTAGTTTCTCACAGCTTGCCTTTTTATTCCCTTAATGGTGTCTTTCACAAAGTCAAAGTTTCTCATTTTGATGAAGTCCAATTTCACAATTTATTTCTTTTGTGGATTGTGGATTGGTGTCAGGTCTGGGCACCCTCTGCCCAGCCGCAGGCCACAGAGATGGCCTCCTGTGTATTCCTCCTGGAGCTCTACACAGTTCACGTGTCACGATCCACTTTGAGCTCATTATTTTTATAATATGTAAGGTTTTGGTTGAAGTTTGTTTGTTTGTATGTCGTTGTCCAATTGTCAACTCCATGAAAGAAAAGACATTTCTACATGGGATTACCTTTGAGCCTTTGTAAAAAAATCAGTTTGTCATATTTCTGTGGGTCAGTTTCTGGGTTCTCGATTCTCTATTCTATCTCATTGACCAATGTTTGGATCGATTCCTCCACCAATACCATGCTGTCTCCATTATTGCAGTTTTATAGTAAGTCTTAAAATCAGATAATGTGATTCCTCTAATCAGATAAAGTTGTTCCTCTTTTTCAAAGTTATTTTTCAAAACTATATTAGTTTCTCTGCCTTTCCATTACATTTTACAATTAGTTGTGTATATCTACAAAGAGTTCTGCTGGGATTTTGATTGGAATTGCTTTAAATCTATGGACCAATTTGGGAAAATCGGTATCTTTATTCTGTTGAGTCTTCCAGTCATAAACACAAGACATCTTTCCATTTATTCAGGTCTCAGTGATTTCTACTACGAGCATTTTGAAATCTTCACATAGATAACTCACATATGTTTTATTCAATTCATACCTTAGTATTTCATTCTTTTGGATTGGTTATAAGTGGCATTGTGTTCTCAATATCAGTTTCTAATAGTTCACTGTTGGCCTACAGAAAGGTGATTCATTTGTGTGTTGACCTTGTATCCTGTGATCTTGCTAAATTTACCTATTAGTTATAGGAGTTTATTTGTTTTGCTAAGTCTCTTGGGATATATCTTGGGATAATATCTATATTCTATATCTTGGGATATAGAACATCTTGGGATGTTCTATATATACAAACATGTCATCTGTCAATAAGGGAAGCATTATTTCCTTTTTTCCAATCAATGTGTCTTTGATTTCTTTTACGGTCTTATTGCTTTGGCTAAGACATGCAGTATGACATTGAACAGGAGTGATGACAGCAGATACGTTTGTCTTATTCCCCATCCTAGGGGAACACATTCAATCTTTTGCCAGTAAGTATATCAGCTGTAGGTTTTATGTAAATGTCCTTTATCAGGTTAAGGAAATTCTCTCCTATTCCTAGTTTTCTGGGAGTTTATAACAAAAATACAAGTTGAATTCTGTCAAATTTTCTACTTCATTGAATATGATCCTGTGGTTTTGGTTTTTCTTCTTTACCCTGATAACTTGATGGATGACAATGATTGGTTTTTGAATATTGAACAGCCTGTCATTCCCTGGATAAAACTCCAATTGGTCATGTTGTATTTTACATATATTTGTATGATATATGCATATATTACACACATATATACTCGCTCATGTTTTGTTGAGGATTTTTACATTTGTGTTCATGAAGGATATCTGTCTGTAGTTTTCTTTTCTTGTACTCCCTCCCGGCCCACTCCAGGTAATGAGAATCTCAGAAAATAAGTTAGGAAGTATTTCCTCCTCTTAACTTACTGGAAAGGACTGTGTAGAATTGGTGATATTTTCTTTTAATGTTTGGCAGAATTCAAACATTGATGGTTTGATGGTTCCCAGTGGATCCATCTGGGTCTGAGATTTCTTTTTCAGAAGATTTTTAACTACAAATTCAATTTCCTTATTTGGGACACTTTAGGCTTTCCATTTCACCTTGTAGGAGTTTTACCTCTCATCTAAGTTGCCAACTTTACATGATTACAGTTGTTTATAGTATTCCCTGATGACCCCTTTAATGTCTGAAGAGTGTGTAATAATATCTCCTTTTTTATTTCTGTTATTGGTAATTTGTGTTTTCTTTTCAGTCATTCTTGCAAAAGGCTTACCATTCTTACTGGTTTTCTTTTAAATCACCTTTTGGTTTTTCTCTATTATTTTTCTGTTTTTCAATCTTATTGATTTCTGCTCTTATAATTTTCATTCTTCTTTTTGTTTTGAATTTATTTTGCTCTGCTGTTTATAGTTTCTTAAGGTAGAAGCATAGTTACTGATTTGAGACCTTTACTCTTTTCCACTATAACCATTCAATGCTATATATTTTCCTTTAAGCACTGCTTTAGCTGCAACCTACAAGTTTTAATATGTGGTATTTTTATTTTTGTTCAGTTCAAAATATTTTCTAAAACTCCTTGAGACTTCCTCTCTAACCTTTGAATTACTTAGAAGCCATACTGTTAATTTCCGAGTTTTAGAGGTATTGTTCTTGCCCTCTTTCTGTTTATAATTTAATTTCATTCATCTAGACTTCTTTATATTTATTTTGTGAAACAGGATTTGGTGAGTATCCAATGTGTACTTGCAAAGAGTGTGTATTCTGCTATTGCTTGGTGGAGTGTTCTGTAAATGTCAAGAAGTTCCTGTTAGTTTTTTTAAAGATTTTATTTATTTATTTGACAGACAGAGATCACAAGCAGGCAGAGAAGCAGGCAGAGAGAGAGGAGGAAGCAGGCTCCACGCTAAGCAGACAGCCCAATGCAGGGCTCGATCCCAGGACCCTGGGATCATGACCTGAGCCGAAGGCAGAGGCTTCAACCCACTGAGCCACCCAGGTGCCCCAGTTCCTGTTAGTTGATGTTGTTTTTCAGTTCTTCTAAACCCTTGCTGAATTTCTATCTACTAGTTCTACTACTGATAAGCATATTAAAGACATATTTCAGTTCTTTATGCTGTGCTTCATGCATTTTGGAGCTCTGTTAGGTGTATACACATTCAGAATTGTTAAGGGTTCTTGGTAAACTGACTATCATTATGTAACGCCACTCTTTATTCCTGGTAAATTTTTGCTCTGAAATCTACTTTATTTTATATTTTATATTAATACAATCACTCTGGCTTTCTTTTCATTAATGTTTGTGTGGTATATCATTTCCCACAGTTTTACTTTGAGCCTATTATATCATCATATTTTAAGCAAATACTTTGTGAACAGCATATGGTTAAGTCATTAAAGAAATTCATTCTGACACTCTCTTTTAGTTGGCACATTTAGATCACTTAGAGTTCATGGGATTATATGTTTGGATTTAGGTGTACCATTTTACTGTTTTCTGTTTTGTTTTATTTTCATTCTTTGTTTTTTGTTGTTGTTTTCTATTTCTCTTATCTTGCCTTCTTCTGGATTGTTTATTTCATTTTAATTTATTTAATTTAAAAATATTTCATTTTAGTCTATCGTGTTTTTATTTACTATAGTTCCTTGTATAGTATCTAGTAATCACTCTATGGATTACAATATAAAAACTTATCATTTCAGGGCCAACCTAGACTATTTTACCATTTCAAGTAGAATGTAGAAACTTTATTCCATTTAGTTCCCTATATCCTCCCTCCCTTCATGTTGTAGTTATCTTATGCACGATATCTACATATGCTGAATCATATCAGATTATGTTACTTTTCCCAAATGTCAGGCTATCTATTCTATGTAGCCAGATATTTACCATTTCTGTTACTCTTCCTCTATATCTCTTATCCCAAGCTTCCATCTGGTATCATTTCCTTTCTGTTAGAAAAACTTCCTTAGAAATTCTTTCAGAGCAGGTCTACTGATAAAAAAACTTTTAGTGATTTTTTTAATTAAAATTTTTTCTTTATTTATTCGACAGACAGAGATCACAAGTAAGCAGAGAGGCAGGCACAGAGCGAGGGGGAAGCAGGCTTCCTGCTGTGCAGAGAGCCCGATGCAGGACTCCATCCCAGGACCCTGAGACCATGACCTGAGCTGAAGGCAGAGGCTTAACCCACTGAGCCACCAGGCGCCCTGTTTTTTTTTTTTTTTTTTTTTTTTTTTTTCATTTGAAAATGTCTTCACTGACCTTCATTTCTGATGGATACTTTTACTGGATCTAGAAATCTGGGCTAATGTTTCTCTTCCTTCAACTTTTAAAAAATACTGTGTCACTACCAGATGGCTTCCATGGTTTCTGATAAGAAATCCATAGTGCTATTTAGATTTGTCCTATGTAGCTGGTCTTGGATCTTGGGTGGTGGTCTGTCCTGCAGTTCAGATCTGAAAGGCTATGGTACACTAAGGTCAGACCCATGCATATTCAGTTTGGTGGTGAGCTCAGATCTTATAACCCTCTTTATATGGTCACTGCCCTGAGCTGCTACTTCTCAGATCTCTGCCCAGTATTATTTTGGTTCCCATGGCTCCCTTTTCGTTCCTCTGGTCAGAAAGCTGGTTCTTAAATAATCCAATCAAGAAATGGGCAGAGGACATGAACAGACATTTGTGCAAAGAAGACATCCAGATGGCCAACAGACACATAAAAAAGTGCTCCACATCACTCGGCATCAGGGAAATACAAATCAAAACCATAGTGTGATACCACCTCACACCAGTCAGAATGGCTAAAATGAACAAGTCAGGAAATGACAGATGCTGGAGAGGATGCAGAGGAAGGGGAACCCTCCTACACTGTTGGTGGGAATGCAAGCTGGTGCAACCACTCTGGAAAACAGCATGGAGGTCGCTCAAAAAGTTGAAAATAGAGCTACCCTCTGACCCAATAATTACCCTACTGGGTATTTACCCTAAAGATACAAATGGTAGTGATCCGAAGGGGCACGTGCACCTGAATGTTTATAGCAGCAATGTCTACAATAGCCAAACTCTGGAAAGAACCTAGATGTCCATCAACAGATGAATGGATAAAGAAGATGTGGTATATATATATACAATGGAATACTATGCAGCCATCGAAAGAAATGAAATCTTGCCATTTGCGATGACGTGAATGGAACTAGAGGGCATTATGCTTAGCAAAATAAGTCAATCGGAGAAAGACAACTATCATATGATCTCCCTGATATGAGGAAGTGGAGAAGCAACATGGGGAGCTTGGGGGGTAGGAAAAGAATAAATGAAACAAGATGGGATCGGGAGGGAGACAAACCATAAGAGACTCTTAATCTCACAAAACAAACTGAGGGTTGCCGGGGGGAGGGGGGGGCGGGAGAGGGTGGTGGGGTTATGGACAGTGGCGTGAGTGTGTCACTTTGATGTGATCTAACATTAAAAAAGTATTAAAAGGAAACTATACTGCATATCAACATGGAGTTTACTAAATCAATAAAACTACTCTTCCTATCCATTGAGGGTAACTTGGGCATCCACACTGGCCCGGCTAGGGCACACAGGGTGAGGGGCAGAGGTGTAGGCTCCCAGAGTTCTGGAATTCCATAGGATTATTGTACCTGCTGTTCAGGAGCTAAGCGAGATTTAGCACAGCAGCCAGCATTCTTACAAGGTGACCTTGCTTATGGTATATCAAGAGGACTTAAGGAAGGAGAGGCACTGTGGAAAGGAAGGTGGGAGAGAACCATGGTTCTAAGTTCAGGTGTTGTGCAAGGGGAACATACTTATATACACACATGCACACACACAAACACACCCCTCTTTCATTTCTCCGATAGGTGGAACCTTGAAGGCCCTTCTGTTGCAGGGGATTTCATGAGGCATATTATATAAACCATGCTCAATGTTTCTCTCCCCTCCTTGGTGAGGAGATGATCACAGATGTGGATATTTAGTGTACAAGACTGGGCTTTACACTCAACCACTCAAGGATTGCTGTAGCTGGATGGGGAGCAGGTCCTTCTGAGACGCTTATGGCACAGGCCAGGAAGGAAGATGTTTATGTCCTATCCCCCTAGGAGAGACCCCATGGCAGGGATAGGGAATTTGGGCAGGCAGGTAAATGTAAATATGCTCTTATAGGTTTGTGTCCCCGGCCCTCTCTAAATTCACAAAGGCACATGACAATGGTGCAGTTACATTTTATATGTCACCAAAAATCCTGGGTTTCCCTAAAGGGAAGAAATGAAAAATCATGGTATCAGAACTTCTGATCTGTGAACTAGATCAAGAATAAAGATAAAGTCAGTGAAAAGAGGAAAAAATTACTATCATCATGAGGGGACTCTTCCTTTTTTTTTTTTTTTTAAATATTTTATTTATTTATTTGACAGAGAGAGATCACAAGTAGACAGAGAGGTAGGCAGAGAGAGAGAGGAGGAAGCAGGCTCCCTGCTGAGCAGAGAGCCCGATGCAGGACTCGATCCCAGGACCCTGAGATCATGACCTGAGCCAAAGGCAGAGGCTTAACCCACTGAGCCACCCAGGCACCTGGGGACTCTTCCTTTTAACCTACTTCATGTGCAGACAGGTTGGGCTGGTGGGCATCTTCTGCTTAAGCCTCTCCAGCATCTAGAGAGACAGTATCTGTAACACCAGACACACTTCCATACTAGGATCTCTTCCTGATGTTTAATTCCAAGGATGCCATCTTTTAAATTGGCCCCCACAAGTCTAGTTCTGTTAACTGAGTAGATAGAATGTGCTGATGAGGAAAAAAAAGGATGCTTTTCTGAATCACACGTGGTTGGCCAAATGGAGTAAAAGCCTAAAAAATCAAATGCTACCCAATAAAGTTGGAAGGCAGTGGCCAGAACTGGTGACAGAAGCACTGGTGGGCTGCCCTTGCTGCCAAGAGCAGCTGGGTTTTTGAGGAAAGGTATAACAATAGGTCTATAAGTATGCAGTTCTATGTAGAGTGACTCTTTCCTACAGAGAGTCTCCATGGAGACAACGTGAAAGGCAATTTATGAGGCATATTAGTTTCACACTTACAGGTACCACTGGAAGTTAAAGAGTGGTTGGGGTAGCAGAGAATCAGGATGGTACAGCTTAGCTAAAGGAGTATTAGACAAATTTCCAGAAAATGTGAATTCTCGTCCTGGTTCTGCCACTTAAGCCTAGAGAGAGTGGACAATGCATTCCCACCTCCACAGGCCTTAGGTTCCTTTTATAAAATAGTGAGGACAGTGATATGTTGATTTCAAACCAGAGAATTATAAAAATTTTCTGAAATTCCTTCTCCATCAGAAGATGAGTTCTAAACCCCCCTTCCTTGAGTTGGGCTGGCTGACCTCAGTGACTTGCATCTAGAGAACAGACCACAGCACGAGGGAACTGCTTGACTTCCAAGGCCAGGTAGTAAGAGGACACACAGCTCCCTTCTGGCTTTCTCACCCATGCATGCATGCCCTGGAACATAGTCACCTGTTGTGAGGAAGCCACCTCCACATGGAAAGCCACAGTCCCAGCTGACAGCCTACATCAACCACTAGCTATGGAAGAAAGCATGTCTTTGGGTGGTTGCAGCTTACCATCTTTTTTTTTTTTAAAGATTTATTTATTTATCATAGAGAGAAAGAGAGATGTGTGCATGTGTGCATGTGAGAAGAGGAAGAGAATCTTAAGCAGACCCCCCGCTGAGCACACAGGGTGAGGCAGGCTCTATCCCATGAGCCATGCCATCACAACCCCAACAGAAACCAAGAGTGAACGCTCAACGGACCAAACCACCTGGGCACTCCTCCAGCCCAGCATCTTTGAGCTGCTCTAGCCGAGACTACAGGGAATAGCATTCCCTGCCAGGCCCCATCCCAGCTGAAGATCCATGGGCAAATGAATGCTATCATTCTAATCTTTCCATTTTGGAGAGGTTTGTTACACAACAACAGATACACGGGAAGAGTTAATGCCTAAGGCAACGACTGGGTGATGCCCAAGAATCCTTCTAGACCAGGAACTCTGGAGTATCGAAACTGGGCTAACTAATTTCACATTATAGGATGAGACAGAAACCGATCAGCATGCAGACTTGGTCTTTCAAACCCGAGAATTATAAACCGAGCAAAATGAACCTGTCTGCAAAGGACAGGTTTGGATTGGGTCTTACACTTCTTTTGAAGTCTCCGCAAAATGTTTTGGGGAACTTGAAACACAGGGAGTGGTTGAGGAAGGATCCAATATCCTCCACAGTAAGACAGCTGTATCCATGAAAGGTTAACTTCCATGAAGAATCAGTTAGGGTCTGATCAGCCGCATGAACAAAGACCTTAGAAGAGGATTCCTCTTAAAATTTGAAGGGCACTGTAGATAAACTAGATGGGAAATATGTCAGAATATTAACAGTGGCTCTCTCTAAGTAGCGATGGTTATGAATGAGCTTTGTTGACTTTTATTTTTTTAAACATTTCACTGTTTTTCAAATGTTGTTTTGGTGTTTTTTCATATGTAAGAAAATGTGCAACAATGATAGGAATAAAGTTGATAAAAGACAGTATTGGGCAAAGGGTGTTCCATGGAAAATCATGAAGAATTATTTAGAGAAAAAAGAAGGACTACGGCCAGAGAAGTTTATTTTGTTGTTACTAATCTGGGTTTGTTTGTTTTTTTTTCCAGATAATTTTTAAAATTCACAGTTACCTAAAATAGAACAGACTTTGGGTTATTTGCTAATTGCCATCTTAGTATTTTGAATGTGCTAAGGAGCCTTGACACTCTCCAAAAGGGAGGAAAAAGTAGATAGTATGGCCCAAACTTATATTGGGGGGCATTTCTTCAGATTAGTGTTTCCCATTCTTGGAAACTCTGTCATAAAGCAAGGTCCATTTAAGGTCAATGCAGACCTCTCCTGGGCCCAGGCCTGGGTCCTTGGGACAGGTGCACACCTCCTCATGTCTATGAGCCGGGCAGCCTCCTCCACCCCCAAACCGTGGGGGCTGGGGACACCACTGAGCTCAGGAGCTCGGTTCAAGGAGCGAATGTCACCTGGACGTGTGGAGATAGAAGTCACCCCACATGGTGCTAGGTGAGTTAGGCTGGTGTTGCCCTCATCCCCTGGAGAATTCTGGAGTATATTTTCTACTGCAGAGATTGGTGAAGAGTTTGTGGGGCTCAGCTGGTGCTGTTCTTTTCTTTTGAGATGTAACAGGGACATCTTTACTCTTAACCAGAGTTATCAGAAAATGTCGAGGCCCAAATGGGAAACTGGCCTAATTTTCTAGTGATTCTTACTTAACGGTCACACAGGGAGAATTTCACGGGAGCAAGCCTTAGGAACTTGTCACTGAAATTCTCAAAGGAATATTTAGCTTTTCCTGCAGAAAAGGAGCATGTTCAAAATGGCGGACTTCAGACCATCCTTTTTCAACTTAAAATTTATTGAAATGATCGAAAGGGCTTTTAGTGAATTCCTCTTTGCCTCAGATGCTCCCAGAGGGGTTCTGGGTGTCCCTAGGCTAGGGCTTTCCCAAGTTTCTAAGCCTACCAGGCACACAATTCTCCTTCTGACAATTCTTCTTAGCCGACCAAAGTACCCCACCAGGGTAGAAGCCAAGAGCCCCAAACAGAGGCAGGCCCCTTTTCCAGTCTGCTGTTTACTGGGCCACAGTCAGAATTAGCATTCTGCCTGTGAGTATGGTTCTACTTTTCCCCTTTGTTTGGAATACAGAATCACTCATCTGGAAATTACAGGGTAATATGAATGAATTGTGTGTCCTGATATATCTACATTCTTGCAAGGCCTGCCGCTGCCTTAATCACCAAATAAAACAAACAGAAAGGAAGTCTCAAACATTCTTTACTGCCATTTTTTCCCCCTGTGTCAGGGCTTACGATGATGTGCATAACTCCCCAGTCAAAAGCCTATGAAGGAAAATCCCAGCAAAATTAGCATGATCGGCTCCAGCTGGAAACATCAAGCCATCATGAAGAGGGCCAGACTTTTCATTCTGCACCGAGACTGCACCCAGGGGCATCAGGAGAACTCCCACTTGGACTTCTCCAAGTGGGCTACAACCATCATGGATCAGACCAGCTTTTCCTTTCAGACCTACAGAATTTACATCCAGAGCAATGAAACAATAAAATGAGGCCAGTCTCTTCCTCTTAACCATATTCCTTTCCACGCAAGAGCACTTGGCTGAGAAACAGAGCTTATGAACTCCGACCATCACTTCAGCTCTGCTCAACACAGACCCTGCAGGATACATCTCTTCCTTTATGCTTGTTTTCCAGAATGCCTCTCCAACTTACCTGAAGCCCTCTGAGGGCAGGGTAATGTTGCATAGCCTCCTTATTTTCTTCCACTTGTTTAGTTTGTTTAGTTTAGTTTAGTTTGTTACTTAGGTAACAAATCCGGACTGGAGGGTGACTGAATGGTCTCAGTCATTGGTCCACATTGATAAATTACCCCTGGGGAGACCAGGAGAAATGAGCAGCCTCCCAGCGACTGAGGCTTTTCCTTCCGCAATGCTGGCTTCTGCGAACGTGCACGTATGGGCTTCTTGGTTGCGGCCCTGGATCTCCCTCTTGCCTGACTTCAGCTTGTGTGTGCAAACTAGCATTCGCTGTAATGAGAATGCCAAGAATTGGCTCCTTCTGCCTGACACTCTTCATTCTTATTAATAAAAGGCAGCAATGGCTCTAATCTCACTACACATCTTCCCTCCTGCGACAAAAACATACACAGTAATGGAAACAAGACTTCACAGCTGGTAGGAGATGATGTCACTTTAATGAATGCTGATGAACTAATCACTTAATATGGGACAGAAGGAAGAGTCCATCACGAACGAGTTTCTTCTTAGTGTTCCGTTCTCTCAAGAAATGAGGGAAGCCGTACTTTAAAATACTGCCAAGTTATAGACACTGGCTTTCTTTGGAAAACCAGGATTCCTATGGGACTCTCTGCCCCCTACCACTTGGGCACGTGGTCACCCAAAAGGCTTCCATTTACTGACTGTCATGGGAAGTTGTTAGGAGCCCAGACTTGGAATAATGCCTGAATTTGAATCCCTGCCTGCCACTGACTGGCTGTGTGATCCCACGCCTCGGCTTTCTCGGCTGTAAAATGGGGCCAGTAATAACCAAGGTTGTGGGGTTGCTGTGAGGATCACAGAGGTCACGCCTGCAAAATGCTGCAGGCACACAGTAAGGGCTCCGGACACCTTAGTGTTCCTTATTAGCCCCGTGTCCTCTACAGCGTTCCTTTAATTCCTGCCAGAACCCTACCAAGAGGTTGCTACTATCATCAGCCCCATTTCACAAAGGAAGAAACTGCAGTGAAGAGAAGTGTAGTAGCTCGTCCGAGGACAGAAAGTAAAAGTATCAGGAGTCAAAGGCAGGCCTGTCTCATTTTAAGCTGTGCACTTCCTGCCCACTGCTTCCTGGATGACCACACTCACACACACAGACACACAAACACCACAAAACTACGTCACACCAGAATTAGAAAAGCAGGTGTGCGACTGGACCACAAAATGGTCCACTGGGAACCTCATTATCCGGGGATTCCAAATGTCTCTCCATCAAACTGTTTCCTTTTTTGAGTTCAAGGCCTGTATTTTTGCATTTTTCCTCTCAAAAAAACAGCAATTAGTTCTGACATACAATGGGCACTCAAAACTCCCCGGATTTGCGTGGGAATTCACAGAAGAAAGCGGAACTGTGTCCTGGTTTAGAATACTTGATCAAACAATCCAAACAAACCAGGAATTCCCTAAAGCTTTGGAAAACTTGCCAGAGCGCGTGTTTTCTGGAGACAATGAGGGTTTTGAGCTGAAGCTGAGCATTTCTAATCTCATGAGAAAAAAAATCATGTGAGTGCAAACTGTTCTATCAGACCTCCAGGTGGGGTTAGGGGAAGGGCCTCTCATGCTGCTACAGAGCCTGCTAGGAGCAGAGGTTTGAAATGCAGATAATCTTAGGATTGTGGTGCTTTTGTCCCGTTTTTTTCCAGGTGTTATGAGGGATACTACGTTATTTCTGGTGTTCTGGCAAACGGATCTGAGTATTGCCAAGCATTCTAGACCTGTTCCCCCTCTGAGGTCAAGAGGGGATGAGGGCTGGCCAGCAGCCTCACTATCCTGGATGTGTGCAGGTACTGAGCCTTAGTTCCCTCATCCATAGAATGGGCATAACAGGAAAACACGCCTCAAAGGAATGTTGAGATGCTATGAGAGAATGCACAGAAAAGGACTTAGCATCAGGGCATCCAGGAAGCAGTCCGTGACCACCGGCCATCGTTGCTGAGCTTTTCATGATGCTAACAAGAATACTCTGTCAGTGTATGAAAGTGTTCTGCATTTTCACATACATGTGACGATTAAGATACGTGCACACATGCACGCATACACACACGAGAAATTCTCTGTGTATTTTGTGGCTGATTCCCAAAATCACCCTGGGGGAGGGCATGGCAGAAATATTCCCTGGTGTTGTGGGTGAGAAAGCGATAGCTGAGAGAGGGAAGGGTGTGCTGGAATTCATGAGCTGGGACAGGGCTGGTGTCCACCTCTGAGCCTACTCCATGGCTCCCTGTGAGGGGACTGAGAGGCCAAACACTCAGAGGAAAGAACTGGAAGCTAGCCTGCCCATGACGGAGGGCAGGGGGATTCCATTCTCAGCTGCCCTGGGCTGGTCTGTTCATCCACTTGTTAGCTGGGACTCCACGGATTCTGTGATCTTCGGAGGTTGTGGCTTAAGGTCTGAGAGGCACCGCTCTGGGGAGCCCTGTTTCCCAATGCCAACAGAAGGCATGTTACTTCAGAATAAACTGGGGTGTTGCCTGAATTGTTGTCTATGTAGATTTTTGTTAGAGAACATTTTCTTTTCCTTTTTTTTTTTTTAAGATTTTATTTATTTATTTGACAGACAGAGATCACAAGTAGGCAGAGAGGCAGGCAGAGAGAGGAGGAAGCAGGCTCCCTGCTGAGCAGAGAGCCCGATGTGGGGCTCGATCCCAGGACCCTGGGATCGTGACCTGAGCCGAAGGCAGAGGCTTTAACCCACTAAGACACCCAGGCGCCCCTTCTTTTCCTTTTTTTAAAAAAGATTTTATTTATTTTAGAGAGAGAAAGAGCATGAGCGGGAGGGGCAGAGGGAGAGGGAGACAGACTCTCAAGCAGACTCCACCCTGAGCGCAGAGTCCGACATGGGGTCCAAATCAGGACCCTGAGGTCATGACCTGAGCCGAAACTGAGAGTCAGACACTCTACCAAGTGCACCAGCCGGGCGCCCTGAGAAAATTCTCGAACATGGACCGGCAGAAATAAGTGTATGATGAACAGCCAGTGCCGACATTCCAGTTCCAACCACCTTGGCTCTGGGCCCACCCCGTTTCACCTATACCTCTGGCCATTTCTGCGGCTCCCTGATTGTTCTGTAAGGAAATACTTGGGGAACTGACAAGCAATGCAGACTCCCCCTGTGCCCTGTGATTCACGGCAGGCAGGTCTGGAGTGGCCGGGGATTTGCTGTTCCCATGCCTGCCACCCTTTCCCCCCAACAGGTGCCATGGAAGGCGGATGCCAAACTAGGGAGCCTCTGAGGGTCCACCATTGCAGCTGGAGGATTCAAGTGACAACAAGGCCGTCGGTTCTGTGAAGGGAAGCAGGCAAAGCTTTCAGCTCTGTAGCTGTCTGAGAGCCTGCCACAGAGGACTGGGGACCCACCACACACACACACACACACACACACACACACACACACGCACACAATGGTGGGAGCAGAAAGATGAGACCCGAGGAAGGCGGCTTGTCCTCAGGCCTGAGTGAAGGCTTTCCCTGGAGAGTACACTCTACTGCCAGGCCTGTCACCTGCAGCCTGATGGTCTATCGTCACCTACCGACCACCTCCATTCACCTGTGTCCTCCTCATGTCATCTTTATTGCCCTGAAACCTAGTATAGTAACTGCTCCTGGGGGCGAACTGTGTGATGTTGAGAACATTCGAGGGCTCTTTACCTTCAAACTATCAACTCCATTACGCCACACACAGTAGGAGTTCAATAAATACCCAGTGTAGGAATAAGCAAGGATAGGGTTATAACAGCTCTGACACACCAGCTACCAAGCTAGGATTTCTGGCCAACCCCATAAGCGCATAAGGTGTGGGATCTCCAAGTGCTGATGAAGAAACTGGGGCAGGGAATATGGAAGGCTTAGTGCGGGAGGATGATTACTATGTGCTCAGTGTGTGGGAAGGATGATCCCTGTTATTGTCCAAAGCCGGGCAACTCCCACAGTGGGGCCAGGATTTGAACCCAGACATGCCTGGCTCTGGCCAGGCTGCCTTACCAAGCAGTGTCTGTGCTGGAAAAGCGGTAACCAGTGGCTTCTGAAAGGGTTCATACACAAACGTGTGAAAAATATAAACCACTTGGCAAGTCCCAGACAATGAGGAACTTCAGGATAAGGAACAAAATCGAGGGAGCTTGTCTACGTGTCTTTTTTTTTAGTAGAGCACTGCAGTATTTCAAGGACAGTGGATACCAAGAACCTGTCCCCCAGTGGCCTGTCTTGCCGGTGTTCTCATCCATGCTGAATGAGGACAAACACTCTGAAGCCTGGCAGACCACAGGGAACACACCGAGGCATGAAACCCGCTCCTTCTTACCTCTTTGCCCTGTCTTTCTCATCTTCATCCATTAGATTTTCTATGCAGTTTTTCCTGCAAAAAAAGAACAGATGATTATTGTTCTGCTTCTAGACCTTTCTTACAGGTCCGTCTAGGTGTTATCACTTTTCTTATCTAACCTACAAGCCTGAGCCCAGAGGTTCTCAAACTTTTGGGTTCCAGCAAAACCCTCTACACTCTCAACAATGACTGAGGACACGGCAGAGCTCTTGTGTATGTGGGTTCAAACTGAGAAATCTTAAATATGCAAGCACTCATTCCGTTAGATGTCAGAGGCATGCAGTTATCAGAAGTCAAAGAGCTTCTAGAAATGTTCACTGTATATACACGAGAGTAAAAAAGGCAAATAATATGTTACTATTAGGAAAGTTGTTTTGACCTCTCCTGGGGTCCCCAGATCACACTCCGACAGCCGTTGTCTAGACCCAGCTCAAGAAAGTATCTGTTTATCCCAGATCTTAAACCTGCAAGGTGCCCACGACAGTGGAAAGCACAGACACCATTTATATATCTGTTCATTCAAATACACAAACGCCTCTTACATGCAGCCAGGAAAAAACAGGGCCCTAATCCTTCCTTTAAGGCATTTACACTTCCCTAGACAGTCGAGGCACACAGATGCAAAAAATTAAGTAACAATCCAAGAATGTTCTTGCAGCCCAAAGTCATCAGAGACTACCTCACCGCCCAGAGCCTGCACTCTCCCAGACAGCTGGCTGGATGTCTTAAGGCCCTACAGATCCAGGTTCCTCTGCCACACACAGGCCTGTGAGTCTTTATGCCTCAGAGCCATGGCTCGGACTCCTTATTTTATTCACACTCTTCCCAGGGTCCTGTCTGGGGTGGGCCTCCTCCAGCCAGCCCTGCGAGCAGAAACACTCTCCAGATGTCCATGAGGCCAGAGCCTGCAGGGGAATGGAGGTGAAGCCTGTGGTGGCCAAGCAGGCAGAGTGACTGGGATAAGGGTGGGGACCCCAGAGGAGCTGAGTCACCATTGCCCACACGCCTCTGTTCTCAGAGGGTCCGAACTCAGAACTCAAAACCCCGACACTTTGCAAATACACTAACACTCTCGAAACTTCAAGTGGTAGATACATTTTAATGGGGCAAATGAATCTTTGTCTAAGATAATCTGGTTTTGTGATTTCGGTTTGGTACGTACACTGGGTGCACTGGGACGAGTGAGAACTGGAGGAGGAGGGAGAATTCTGCAGTTCCAAAGTTCACGCTCTGTTTACACATATGCTCCATTCAGTCAACGGCCACCATGTTTTAAGGATAGCTTTGTGAGACACACCATTCAACAGTGGAGGCTTGTGTAATAATTAAAATGAGGTTACCACATCTGCAAACGGGCATGTGCTTAATGTTTTCCAGATGGAATCTGGTCAAAGTTTTAAGACACGAAAAACATGGTGCCAGGTCTATGCTCCCAGGAAAGTGTCGGCTACGCATGTGTCCAGGGCGTGAGCGAGGACCCAGCCAAGCCAAGCCCTTCACCAGGGTCTCCCTCCAGACAGAGCATGTTCATGGGAGGTATGTGGGCTTTATGCAGATTTCCTGAGGTTCCGGAATCCTGGGGTTACCGCGATTACTGGGATTGCTTAGTCATTAGTGAAAATTAACAAGTGACTAATAGCTGTTCTTTATCAACCCCATCTTCTCTGTTTTATATTTGTTGGTCCTTAAACATTTCCTGAATCCGTGAAGCCTTGATGACCTACACCTACTTCACTTCTTCCTTGTCCCTCCCGTTTCCTTGCCTGATTTTTCTCACGTGACCCCTGTCTACACTATTCTGCTCAATTGCACCTGTGTGAAGAGAAGTCGCCTAAGCCAAGTTCCCCGGGGGGGACCTGCCATAGGAGCTCCACGCCTACTGAGCCTATTGTCTCCCATGACCTCCCTTTATTATTAGAGAGAGAGAGAGACAGAGAGAGAAAGCAAGCATGAGCAGTGGGGGAGGGGCAGAGGGAGAGAGAGAGGCACACCCTGCTGACCAGGGAGCCTCATTCCAAGACTGTCTGAGATCATGACCTGAGCCGAAGGCAAGGCTGACATTTAACCTACTGAGCCACCCCTCCATGGTTGTTTTTTATTGTTATTTTTTTGTACTAAAGAAACTGCAGTGAAATACACATTACATAAAATGTGTCACTTTTGAGTGGACAGTTCAGGGGTTAAGTGCATTCACACTGTTGTGAAACCATCACCATCTGCTCCAGAACTCCTTTCATCTTGCAAAACTGCAACTCTGTGTCCATCAATCACTAGCTCCCCATTCCCTCTTCCCCAGGCTGGGCGGCCACCACTCTACTTTCTGCATCTGACCACTCCACGCCCCTCCTATAACTGGAGTCATTCGATATTTTTCCTTCTGTGGCAAGCTTATTTCAATGTTAGCATAATGTCCTTAAGGTTTATCATGTCATAGTGTCTATGGGGATTTTCTTCCTTTTTAAGGCTGAATAATAGCCCACTGTGTTTCTATCACGTTATTTACCCAATCATCCATCCACGCACACCGAGCGGCCTCCACCTCTGATTATCACAAGTGGTGCCTCTATGAACACGGCTGTACCCCCCACCCCTATATTTTTGAGCCAGCCTCTTATTTCAGGATGTGGAGGAGCTAGACAGGGCCCAAAGGCACACAGGAGAGGGGGGCCAAAAGACAGAAATTTTTTTTCTGTGAACTCTGGTTAAAAGAACAGCTGAGAAGTTTAAGAGGCAGCAACCACTCTTTTCAACTGCATAGTTTGCAATGAGGATTTTGAGCAGCGATTTTTTTACAACCACACAGCCAAGGAAGAGAAAACGGAGCTTAAATGAAGGCAGAGAAGATTCTGTCTGGGGCTGGGAAAGTAACTGTTGATGTGATTAACCCCCAGAGTGGACAATGGAGGGAAGCTACAGAATCTTTACTCAGGACAACCACATGTTCTAAGTGCCTTACACATTTATGAGATCTACTGGTCAAAATCCCAACAGGAAATGAGACTTTGTTACAAAGGTGTGGGTGGGGTCTAGGGGAACCAAGAGGGATGGCATGGTTACCTAGGATTGGTATCAGAGAAGCTGTTAACACCTCCGAGGGTGAAGGGACCAGAGGGAAATAGGTTCCCAGACCTGGAAGGAGTGTGTTATATAGGGGAGGGGGCATTTGGTGGAAGGATGCAGCCAGCCTAAAGAAATCTTTTCATTAAGAGAGAAGTCAAGGGAATGAATACCTCACCTCACTCTCCACCTGTCCCATCTCCTGCTGGTGTCTCCTATTGGCTACACCACCCAGAAGGCTGAGGCGGTGGGGGGGGGGGCATGACGTCATCAGTGCAGAGAGAAGGGTGGAGAGGCTTGGAGGGGGACATGAAGGATACCCAGCATGCCAGTAATGTTCGTTCCTGAGAGGCTCTTTCAGTTCTGGGTTTCTTGGATTTTCTGGAACACAAACTATTTGGAGTCTTTCAAAATATATACATTTCCCCACATTTGAAGGATAGGCACCTGCCTCTGGGAACTAAACACCCAAGAAATAATAACATGATAATGATGAGAGGCTGAGGAAAGAGAGCCTAGCAGAGAAGATCCTTGGAACTATTTAAGACACAAAATCAGTAATGATAGATTGTAACCCAAAGAAGAAACTATTCATGAGTCCATAGGAATACAAATAATTAAACAAATAAATAAAGGGGCACTTGGTGGGGGGGGGATCTCCTTTACAGAAGAAATCCAATTCATAAATGTTGAAGGAATATAGGAAACAGAAAATCACCACCAGGACCTCGTAGTAATAACTGTTGTAGGCAAGCTCCATTGATGGATGCTGAAATTGATATGCAAAAGTTTGTGAAGACAGGATATCTGTGTAGTTTAAAGTATCTCCCTCGATATATTTATTAATTACAAAGGAGAAGGGCAACTTTATAAGTGGAGAAGGTTGGCAGACACCACCTGCCCTAGGGGTCAAAATTAACATCACCAGTATAAGTTACACTCGAGTCTCAAGTGCTCGTTCTCTTGGGTGTTTATATCTCAGAGTGTAACTATTGTATAGCGTAGCTGCAGGCTTAGTTTATTAAAAAGTGCCAACTGTTTTCCAAAGAGAACGTACAATTTTATGTTTGCACCAGGAGCATGTGAGAGTTCCAGTGGCTCATTCTTGCCAACACTTGGTAATGGTTTCTTGCTTCTAGTCACTCTAGTGGGTGTGTTGTGGGAGCTCACTGCGATTTGAATTCGCATTTCCCTTAAGATTGATGGTGCTGAGTATCTTTTCATGTGCTTATTGACCACTGAGTTAGCTTCTTTGGTGAGGTGTCTATTCAAGGTTTCTTGCCTATTTCTTCTTTCTTCTTAAAAATTGGGCTGTTTGTCTCCCTTGTTCCGATCTGTAGAAGTTTCTCTCTTCCACATACAGGACTCTACCAGATCTAGATATCAATTTGTGAACATTTTCTCCCAGTCTGTGGCTGGCCTCTTCACGTTCTTGATGGTGTCTTTTAAATTTGAGAAAGTCCAGTTCATAAGTTTTTAATTTCATGGTCAGTGATTTTTGTGTCCTCAGAAATCTTTGCCACTTCAGTGTCATGAAGAATTATCCTGTTTTCTTCTAGAAGCTTTATCATTTAAGCTTTTACATTAAGATCTATAATCCATTACAAATTAAAATTTTTTCCCCTCCAATTTGGACATTCAGGTACTCTAGGATCATTTATTGAAAAAACATTTCTTTCCCTATTGAATTGCAGTGGCATTTTGGTCAAATGTCTCGTATGATCCTATATGTATATTTATAGAATCTATTCAGGTTTATCTATCTACAGGGTTTCGGCGGCACGCAGACACACGGGATAAACATTTTTAAAAATTAACTTTGTTTTTTATAACTCTTTCACCTTTTCAGAAAATGCAAAGGCATTACAGACAGTTCCTACATACCCTGCATCCAGAATCCCTTATTATCAACACCTTCCATTAGTATGGTACACTTGTCACAATTAATGAACCATCATTGAAAGACTATTGTTAAATACAGTCCATATTTTATTAATATTTTCTTAGCTTTTACCTGTCCTAAGATCTCATCTAGGACACCACATTACACTTAGTTATTATGTCTCCTTAGGCATCACGTAGGCGTGATAGATTCTCACATTTTCCTTGTTTTGGATGACCTTGACAATTTGGGGGACTATCTGTAGAACATCCCTCAATTTGGGTTTGTTGATGTTTTTCTCACGGTCAGACTAGGCATACAGGCTTTTAGGAGGAAGCCCACAATGGTAAAGAGCCATTCTTATCACATCATACCAAGAGTATTAACAATATGATCTCTGTGACATTGTCCTTAACCGCCTGACTGAGGTAGTGCTAAACTTATCTTTAAACTGCATGTTAGTGACATTTACACATAGCATGTGCAACATTTTTCTTCAACTTTCAAATACCCCTTTTCCAGATACAGAATTGCTCAATTTAAAGTGGTAGATCCAATTTTCAGTCTCAAAAAATTATAATGAATATACCATCTTCTCTGTTTTTAGATTTTATACATAATCATTGAACTTGGATCAGATGGACAATTGAGCCCACAGCTTTCAACTGAGAGGCACTTCACCTGGAAACATTCTGAGCACATGATTTGAAGACAGCTAACCTGCTATTTAGGGAAGCTTGCTCTGTTTCCCAACTCTGTGGCATCTTGTATTTGTCTATCTTTAAGACAGTTCTACGCGATCTTAACTCCTCTGGCTTTATAGGGATTCTTGGTAGCAATGTAGTGTGAGCTTTCCAATTTTGTGCTTCTTATTTAAGATTCTTAGCTATTCTAGGTCTTTGCATTTCCTTGCAAATTTTTGGAATTTACATTGTCAATTTCTATAAAAATGGCTGCTGCAACCTTGATTGGGATTGTGTTGAATCTAGATTGTGTAGAATCTAATTTGGGAAAAACTGAAGCTGAACCATGTTGAGGCCTCTGGTTCCTGCATATGGCTTCTCTCTGTGAAGAGGTAATGGGGTATATATAATGAGGCACTAACGTGATGTTTGGTGATTCAACAGGTAGTCCCTGAGTGCCAAGCAACCTGCAAAGCCCCTGCTCTCATGGCTCTTAGAGGGTGGGCGCAGGTAGAGGGTGATGGGGGCAAGCCACAAGCAAATAAATAAGTAAATAAGTCAACTGCTTGTAACTTCTGTGGAGAAAAATAAAGGAGACACGATGAAGGGTTGGGGGCTGGGGGTACTGTAGTAAGCTCGAGTCTTGCTCTGGTGTTTCAGGGACTCACATAAGGCCCACTAAGACCATGTTTGAGGGGTGCCTGGGTGGCTCAGTGGGTTAAAGCCTCGGCCTTCGGCTCAGGTCATGATCTCAGGGTCCTGGGATCAAGCCCCACGTCGGGCTCTCTGCTCAGCAGGGAGCCTGCTTCCCTTCCTCTCTCTCTGCCTGCCTCTCTGCCTACTTGTGATCTCTGTCTGTCAAATATATAAGTAAAATCTTTAAAAAAAAAAAAAAAAGACCACGGTTGAGCTATGACCTGAGGACAAGTGAGCCATGGGCGTCCATACTGGACAAAGGTTGGTTTTCACTCTGCGTGAATGGGAAGGCCCTTGAGGTTCTGATCAGAGAGGCGAGGGATAGCTCCCTCAGAGGACAGCGGCAATTCTAGAAAGAATTAAGTTTGTACATGTGAAAGTACCCAGCACAAGCCTGGCCCACAGCCAACACTCAAAATCAGGTCATCTTCTTTGATGTCAAGGACGAGGCATCACCCATCTTCACACATACTCAAGTCCAGCCCTGCTCCTTACCCATATTGACCGCTCAGTAAGTATCTGAGGAATGAAGGAGAGAAGCGAGGGAGGGACAGGCAGGCAGGGGGAAGAAAGGAAGGTCAGACGGAGCCAGAGCCACCCCCCGTCTGAATTCTGGTGTGATTGCCCAACCCCGGCTTCCACACATCTCTCAGTGACTACGGTGAGTCCAGGAGAACAGGACTCACCAAGTACATTTTAAGGCACAACTAAGTCCTGAAGACCACAAATTAAAACAAAAACCGCTGTGTGTGCAGGAGCTATTAACTAAAGGCAAAAGCCCCTTCACATTCTGCAGGAGGGGCCCACAGCTTCCTCACTGACCCTCCGCCAGGGCAAAATTCTGAAAAACTCTAATCTCATTGTATCTCCATCTGGTTCTATGGGTAGAACCGGCTGGCTCTGATGACCTCCCCTTACAAATCAGGAAGCGCCCCCCTTCTGAGGGACCTGTTCATGGACACAGGGCCTGTGAGCAGAAGCCATCCTGGGCTGTGCCTTCTCCGAGGGGACTCAGGCACTTTACCCACCACCCGCTGCGCGTGCTCTGGCTTCTGACTTCCCGGCCAGGCTGATTTAAATTTCAATTCCAATCCACTTACTCTCTGACCTTGAGCAAGTCCCTTAAACTTTCTGAGTTTCTGTTTCCCTCATTCCTAAAGTGAAGCTGACACCCACCAGGCAGAGATGGTGTGAGCCGTCCATGAGAAGTAGGTCTGCATGCATGGGTGCAGAAAAGGGCCAGTGGGATGCTTGCAGCCAGGCCTCAAGGTGAGGCCTGTCCACCCCATGCCCATCCATCCCACGCCCGCCCATCCCATGCCCGCCCCCCATCATGGTCCTAACCTTTCCGTTCCCAGTGGGGGCCTGAGCCTCTGCTAAGGCAGGAGACTCCAGGATCATCCTTTCTTCTGACTGGCCTTAAATTTCAATGAACACGCTCAGTGCATAGCAGCAAGGTCCCTGCAGGGTGAACGGAGCCACACAGACCTAACATTTCCGAGAGGTGCTCCTGCCCAGAGAAAGGAAGGACTGTATGGGTGGGAAGAGTACGTTACCAGCCACGAGCCACCCACAGATGGGTGCTCCTGCCGCACTTCCAGAGACCACGTATGGCTGCCGGCAAGCAGAGTGGTGGAGAGCGCCAAGCAGGATGGGTTGGGTAAAGCCCCTTGGGCTCGACCCAGGAAGCAGCCCAGTGGCAGAATCTAAGCCAGCAAGACCAGTGAGCCCCAAGTGGGCTCTGTCCCCTTACCGCTGAGACAAGAGGCAGAGCTAGCAGGATGCACTGGGTCTCTGAGCTCCTGGGGCTGGCATCCACCTCTGGGAAAAGGAAAAAAGGCCGTGGTGGGCTGGAGTCACCAGGCCCAAGCTAAGACCCTGCTTCTGCCCTTGAGTAGCTCGGTGGGACCTTGGGCAAAGAGGTGTGTTGCCAGCCCTCGTGCCTCTCCGGTGACGTGGGGATATAGCAGGGCCTCCTTCGTTGCCCGGTGCCAAGAAAAAAATAAGAGAATTGGTGAGAAACCCCCAGCACAGGCCTCAGGCACATATAAATCCTCAAAAATTTCTAGCTATTATTGATCACAATATCAGTAATGACAACAAGCTAAATAGCAAACAGTAGAAACTGGTCCTTAAGCCTATAAAATATCTTTGAACAGGGTGGAATTATTCTTCCTGTCTACCAGTCAGAGTTGAAAAGTGTGTGTGCAGGAAGGGGAGGGAGCATGGCAGAAAGACACACAGACATGCCCACACACTGCCTGGAGTGGTGGGCCTGCCCACGGTGTCCGGTGGTAACTCAGCAGAGACCTGTAGTTGTCAGGCTGGGAAGGAGGGAGAGAAGGGAATGGAATAAACACAGAATGACTGAGGATGTACTCAAGAAAGAGCTATTGACCTTAATTGAATGGAAGAACAAAAGTGAGGTCGGCACATGATATTTTCATTACCTAGGTGAAGTTTCTACCTTAAGGGTTCTGGAACATTCTTTCTCCTAGCCACCTACTGCTATACAATGGATTGGAAGTTTGGCCCTGGGTGAACAGGGGCCAGCAAATGGCAGCATGACCGTTTTCTTATAGCACATCTGCCCTGGGTCCCACAGTATGTCAGCAGGGAGGTGGGAGGCTAATGAATCATTCAGGCGACAGAGACCCCCGTGGGGACTGGAAGCTCATTCCTGGGTCTCCCGAGAAGGCGACGTGCAATATACGTGCAATGTAGAGTATGTTATTCTAAAGCAGGGGTTGGCAATGCTTTTCTGCAAAGGGCTACCTAGGACATATTTTAGATGCAGACCACAGAGTCTCTGCTGCAACTACTCAACTCTGTTGTTGTAGTGCAAAAGCAGCTGCAGACAATATGTAAATGAGTGGGCATCATTGTGTTCCAATAAAACTTTATTTACAAAAACAGGCTGGGGGCTGGATAGAATCACAAGAATCAATACTCAGCCTTCCTCTTTAGGGTCTTTTACTTTCTTTTTGTACAGCCAAGGTAGGTCAGTGGGTCCTTCCATAACATCTTGAATTTTCTTCCAAATGACTATTATAAGCCTACTGTGTTGCAGGCCATTGTTTTTACAAAATGAAATCATGACATTTTCAAATTGGCTGAGAAATGGTTTGAATTATAGGATCCAACTTATCTGGGGAATCCTAGTATTTCTCCCCACTGTACCGACCAAATCCAGTGACTTTAGTTCATTAAAAAGAAAAAAAGTAGGAAAAGCAAGAATGTGTCAAAATCAAAAGGGGCAATACCAAACACACACACCCCTCCCCACCAATCCACTGGGGTTTATTTACTGTCAATAGTGAGTGTGCCTTCTGTCCTCCCAGTCAGCCCCTGGTGAGGGGACCTCATGTCCTTTCGGATCAACATCTTTATCTTCTACGTGCAAACTTGATAACAATTTTTCCTCATTATACTTAAGAAATAGAAAGGCTTTGAAAAACAGTCACTGATGAACTGCCATGCTTACTTGTCTCCCTTTGTCCTTTGGGGGAGGCTAGGAAATAACTTCCACATTTTAATTCTTCCTCTCCAGGGAATGTTGTTTTGGTTGCAATGATTCATTTGCTGGGGGAAAAAATAGCTTTTCTAAAGGAAACGGGCAGTGAAAATCTGAGCGCCACCCGCTCCTGCAGTCCCAATTCCCCTCCAACGGAGAAATGTTCGCCATACTCTGGCACATCCAGGAACCTGGAAAATGCAAGGTGGATAGGCCCATCCATCGTCCCCCTGGCCACCCCTGCAAGTCCCCCATGCAGCTGTGCCTCCCGAGCCTTGTGGGGGCCTCACTGGGCCTGGTTCCCAGAAGTCACTGAGATGAGACCCCCTGCCCCCAACCTCAACGAGCTTCCATGAACACACGAGAATTATACCAAAGGTCCCCACGGTCAACACTGAGGCTTTATCTGCTGGTTATGATAATGAGTCCCCCTTCCAAGGGTCTGATGATTCATTATTCAGGGAAACAGTAACAGAGTGATGAAGGAGTGGATAGAGAATGTTAGAAACTTTGTTATAAGATAAACTTAAAATGACACCATCTGGTCAGCAAAGAACTTCCAAAATAAAATCATCTCCACATCTGGATGTGAGGGTCATCCTTGAAGGACATACTATTCTTGCCACCTTTGAATCTTCCGTCCCAATCACTTCAGATTCCTTTCAGAGGGCCCCTTTATGAGGAGTTTAGGCACCACAGCAAAAACCTGAGTCAACCAGAGAATCTGACAGGGGACAGTGTGTGGTCAGGGTGTGGACAATAGATGCCTATAAAATTCAGCAAGAGGGGAAGAGGAGATTAATGAGTCATGCTCAGAGCTGAGTCAGTGAGAGCCTTTGTTGAGAACCGCTCATCAGTGGCCACCGACAAACAGAAATGAATCCATAAAACCCTGCTCCGGCCAGCGTCTCCCCTCCATGTCACCGTTGGTACGAAGGTTCCTTGCAGCCTGGGAACACTCATCCTCATTATGCTCAAGTGTGCAAGGAGAGCCAAGGGAAAAGATCTCCTTGAAATAAGAGGCCAGGCCTGTTTTGGACACCCAGGCTATGGAATTTGGGGTTTCACATCAGAGCTTCAAATAATGTTTAATAAAAACGTGGGATGTCTCATGCAAACTGCTAACTGTGGGAGGAAACAAAATTAATTTGGGAGTTGACAGGATCTAAGATTGAATGTCCTCCGCCTTCTTGCCTTCACTGAGCCTGGTGGTCTACCCCCTAGTCCTTGGCAGGCCTACCTCACTGCAAATGTGGGACTATGCCCACTTTCCCCCCATCTATGAGAGACCCAGGAGGGCAGCTCACCCCCACAAAGCACTAAGCAGAGGATGGTGGGCAAGAAAGGCGAATGGCTGCCTTTCTCACAGCACGGTGGTCAGAGGCCACGACTCTGCGATGAGAGCAACCAGGACCTTCCGAGCCGCGCACCCAACGCCACACACCTCATTGGTACAGACGGCTTTACTTTGTGTCATCTTCCTTCCCCACTCGTTGAAAGATGGTTCTTTTCTTTATAGTTTCAGTGGGGAATGCAGTTGCTCTCTGTGACAGCCAGGCAGCTCCTGGCAAGCCCGTGGGCTTAGAAGAGACCATGAGAGCCCTCTTCATGCTGCATGACCCTACGGTGACTTGTATCGAACGTGTTCACTTTTCACAGGTACCCACGAAGTCAGAGGCCCTGGTGTTCCTGCTGTTGGCTCTCTGTGGTACAATTCCACTGAGAATGATTCCCTCAGGGGAGGCGGGTGCTGGCCTGCGAGGCCTTCCTCTGCGGTAGGGAGGGCTGACAGGTGCACCTAAGCCGCCTGGACAGGCCTCCCCACCCAACACGAGTCTGGTTGTATCTGGTGCCCACAGTCGGGAAAATGGGCCTTGAGGACAGACACCCAGACCTGTTGAAGCAGATGGTGGCCTCACGCCCTGGGCAACATCTCTCTGCCTGCTCAAAGTCACCACCCCTCTCGTGGGTGCCACACCCCACATGTGCCTCTGCGGGGACGCAGTGCACAGACAGAGCCACAGGAGGCCCGGCAAGGGGGTGCCCCGAGGAGAGGTCCAGCCCACGCAGGAAAAGCAGCCCCTGACAGGGGTCGGGGGGAGGAAAAGGGGTGCCTATGCCAGCGAACAAGCTGCCTTCATGAGATGTAAGGCAGGAACGTTCCATAGAAACCATCCCATTTCTAGACACACACACCCCCGCCCCGCCCAGCTTTGGATGGAGGATGATTTCCAGCATAGACTCATGTCCTTCCCTGCCTCGCTGGACACCTGCCTTCCATTTTCCCTTCCAGAAACACACAGCCCCTTGCACACACAGAGTCTGAGGAAAGGCCTGCCCTACAGACGCAAACACAGACCAAGAAGCGTCCAGCCCACCCAGGAGAAGAGGCTTCAAGCACCTCCATCAGGAAGCCCTCAGTTGACAGTGGGGGAATCACTGCCCGAGATGGGCTCGTTCATCAAGCGAGTGGAGAGCTGTCAGCGGGTCCAAAAAGGCCTGACTTTCACACCGTGTAGAGGCCAACTGGGTGTTGCCCTGGCAGGACTGGAAACCTCCAGTTTCCCCATTTTGTACAGTCAGATATTCATGTTGTAAATGAAAGGTATTTTAGAAGAGCTCTCTCCTCCCATCTGGCCAGATAACACTGAAGAAACTGCAAGAGAAAGTAGGAGGTCTATTTTTTCTTTTTGTAAACAAAGACTGCGTTCTCTCCTCTCCTACATGTCCAATGAAACGACCCAGGGAAATGCACGATTTGCCCTCTGGCCCGACTCTCCCCAGGCTGTGGGGGGGGGGCGCTTCAGGAGGCCAAGGAGAGTTTCAGACACAAGCCCCACAGTGAGGACCGTTCCGTCAGGGCTTTGCCGTCGGAAAGAGCAGGCCCAGGACACCTTTCACAAGGCATTCTGCTATGCACAAACACAGGAGGAGTTAGTGAAAAAGATAAAGCGCTAGCTTCTGGCTTTCTCATATGTCAGCTTATTTAATCATGCCTATCTGATCCCACGGGTTTTTTCCCTGAACAACTCTAACAGACACTATGCTACACCCACAAGCAGCAACGCAGCAAGATTTCAGCAAAGAATAAAAGCAGCAGCGTGTGTTATGTATTTGGGGGGGATATGCACACCTACTAGTGCACACTCCCCTCGGCTCGGAGAACACACTCCACGTCTGGAGCATGGCATCCAGCTCAGGCCTGGATGACCAGCTGCCACCGTCCCATCACACTGACCCCTCCTCCATCCCTGTTCCCTAACATCTACACTAGCAACACCATCCTCTTCCTCCCTCCAGCTCTGGTCCCATCCAAGGACAGGGAAACACCCCTACTCTACCCCCACATCTGCCATCCTTAACTCATTACGACCTCTAGTTGTTTCCGCAGGGCCGTGGCCTTAGCCGGTCCCCAACCCCCGGCCCCACCGTGCCACCCAGCCCTGCCACATACACCCGAGAAGGTAGCCCCCTTGAGGGAGAGCAAGGACAGTTCCCATCCTGAGTCTCAGCAAGCAGAGGGTCCTGGGGCTCAGTGCAGTTTCCCAGAAAGGAGATACATGGCTGAAGAGCTTTCATTTAGAAATCTGTTTTTAAAGTTTGGAGAGAAGCCTTGGTTCCCAGCAATCATTCAACACACCACAGGATCTCCAGGAGACAGGCTGAACTGGGACACAGGATGCCTGAGCTTGGACCCTGTCCCCACGTCACCTTGGGTACTGGGCCCTAACCCTTTAGACTAATGGAAAACAGGGCAAACAGATTAAACCACGTTCACCCAGAAGACTGCCATCTGTACGACTCGGAAAGCTCCTTGCTCTGCCCAGCCCCTCTGGACAACGCTAAACAGGCTTAGCCTGCTGTGGGCAAACAGGAAAAGTAGGTCAGCTCAGCAGCACAAGCGCCGTGATGAACTACTGATGCGCGGCGGCTGGGGAGAGAGGGGTGTGCCGGCTCGCAGCCCAGGCTGGGCGGCTCGGGCCAGCCTCCAGGGGGCAGCCAGGGGACCCAGGTAATGAGGAACATTCAAAGAAAGCTGGAGAGTTGATTCTTTGGGGAAAAAAAAAAAAGGACGTGGCATAAAAAAGATGGTGTGGACTGACACCCACTGCCATTTTCCTGTCTTCAAAAGACAAATCAATTCGTATCTCTGCTGCAGTGAAAGAAGCCGCTTCACCTGCACAGGTGCACCGCCCTGACAATTTGCAAGAACACTGTGGCTAACGGTGGCACTGCTGCCTGGCTGGGGTGGTGGGGGGAGCTTCTTCTACCTGCTGTCTCTTCCCCCCCACACCCCTCACAGCTCCTGGGGATCACCAGATGCTTGCTGGGGGCAAGGGCAGATTTGGGCGGGTGGTGCCAGGACCTTGTGCTGGAGAGGGAGCACTGTACTGCTGCTATGTTCCCTGTGTTTGGTCTAGCCTACAACTGTCCAGACAGAAAAACCATCCCTCTGGGCCTCTTGGGCTCAGAAGCTGGACAAAGCCCCAGACACAAGGGAAATTCCCCTGAGGCCCAGGTGATCTAACCTATTTCCAGAAGCTGATGGTTGGAAACTGGTTTTCTCAGGAGGTCCCAGCACAAACCTGGAGGCTGATGCTGGGGTCCTGGGGGGGCGGGGGAGAGGGCCAGGTCCTGCTCCCCACAACTCCCAGGAGGCACAGGACCCCTAGCTCAACCCTCATATAGTTCACTGGTGCCCTCAGAGCAGAAACAAACAAAAGCTAGCTGGCGGTGAGGTGGTGATGGATCCCAAAGAAGTTTCTCCACAGAGCAGTGGCCTTGGGTCCCAGGCCAGGTCGCGGTGACCGAATCTGTAAATGCAGATATATATACTTTTTAAAAGGCTTTCTTCGAACATGCTGGACGTTGTTTCCTCTTTATTTCACTTTTCTGACAAAGGTATCACACGGCCTTGTCAATAAACCTTTTAGAAATATTCAGACCTGAAACCCTACGACTTGGAGAATGTTCATCTACTGTCTTTCAGAAACGACCTGATCTGAAACATTTTCTCTACAGCATTTTCAAGAACAAAAAGACAGAAGGGTCATCCCTCAGCCTTTGCGGGTCAGTCCTTCCTTCCTTCTTCCTGCTGGCCCTTGAGTCTTTGTTCACACAGGATCCGCGGGCAAAGAGGCAACAAGGCAGACCCTGCGTTCAAAATGCAGCTCTGACATTTCACTCGCTGGGTGACCTCAGGCAAGTTAACCACACCTCTCTCTGCCTTGCTTTCTCCCCTTCACAGAGAAGCTGAGACTTAAGGACACGATACCTGTAAAGCACCTCAAATGTGAGCTCGATGAATATTAGCTCAGGGGGTTGTTATTACAGCAATCCTAGGAACCAGTTAAAAGGTGCCATTCCACATTTAGATAACAGACAGCAATCACGGACATCCATTAGCTTTATTTTTAAATTACAAAGATATTTGCCAGCTACCAGGAAATCTACAAAGCAAATCCTTCTAAAAGTCCCTTGGCAACCCAAAAGGTTCCTGTACTAAGGGACTTGAACTTGCATAACAGTATTTTCCTGAAGAGCTGGCGATAAACAACATTTCTGTGAACTGAATCATACTTTAGATGTGTGAGTGGCTCAAGGCCCACGCACTGGAGGAGTGCAGAATCCCACCCTCACTAATGATCCTTCTGCAATGCAAAGCTCATCACCTCCAATTAGTCTGCTTAACAGAGTATCATACACCTGCTTTCCATTAGGGCCACAACTAACTGCGATTTTTTTTTTTAACTTTGTAATTTGGGGTAAAAGTCGAGAAGGTTAGATTCCTTCTATAGTTTTAAAATAATTAATTTTATACTTTTAGTCATATTTAACGAGGTCGGAAGTGAAGAGCTGTTCAAATTGAGTGCACATTAGTCAAATGTACCCTTCAATGCATTATTATTAATTCAATGCAGCCACAGCATCTCAAAGCATGTCTGATTTACTTACTTGGTTAACTAAGTAAGTCTTTATATTTAGTGGTGTTACATTCTTATCTCTACCTAAATTAAATCATGCAGTTTTCAATCCCCAGAGTACACCAAATTCTTAAGTCTAAAAAAAACGATCAAATTCTTTAGAATAAGACCAAACAATCACTCCAAGGTCACACTAACATTTTTGGATGTTGTCAACATAAACACATAAATGTCATCTTTGCAAACTTGTTTGAAGGAAAAGGCAGCCAACAGACAAATAAGTAAAACAAAAGGAGATGTGTGGTTTGAATGAAAACATTTACAGATTTTCTCATTGTTTTCTGATGAAGAAGCAACATGTACTTGATGTAATTCATTCTTCTTTCATTAATAAAAAGGTAAAGGATCTTAGATCCGTTCTCATTAAGTCAAGTCAAGTTCTCTATTATGTGGGTATTATATATGTGTATACACATAAAGTTAATATATATATATATGTAATTAAAAATATAAAATGGCAGTAAGATTTATTAAGTCCTTCCTCTTTCTCCTAGAAATATTTTCTCTTTTCTTTACTGGCACTCTCACTAAATAACTCATTGGAGATTTTTTTCCCCCTTCACGTGGTTTAAAGTGTTTATTCTACCTTCCTCCAGAGTAGAAGCCATGTTCACGACTATGTAAGAATGACACCAGGACAGCCCACCCTAGGGAGTGGTCCGTCTGTGGCCCTACACTTGCAAACATTTGGAAGTAATGAAAAATTATATTAGAACAACATAGTCCTTCGTAGCCATGATCACAAGTGAGGTTTGAACAATGTATGGGTGTGTGTGTGTGTGTGTGTGCACGCATGTGTACAGGCATGTGGCATTTCCATATGTTGTTGCATGGCAACATGGTAAGATGACAACACAGTAAGATTTACACCACTAGGAGGCCAAGAATCCCAGGGGCAGGAAGAACACCCCCACATCAGAGAGGGGATCGTGGTGAGTTGTACAAAGCAAATGCTTTCCTCTTTCTGTTGTCTCTTATCTTGGTTTGCTTTCTGGTAAGCTCCTAAGTGCCCTTGTACAGCCACGAGGAGACTGAGACTGTGATTTGAGTTTAGACAAAGAGGAAGGAATTGCATTCAGGAAGAAGAGCCTCATAGAAACTTTAAAATGCTGAAAATAGAGTGGTTTCATGCACGAGCAAGCAGTTTGAACAATGACCATGGAGCTGTAGTCCCAGATCCAGGTTTGGAAACCAGAATTCAGAACCAGGGTCAAGCCCTCTCAAGCACCTGTCCTGTGTTTGGGGGACTTTTAAGGGGCAGGATGAGGAGATAGGAGGGCAGAGCTGGGCTCCCCATGCTGGGAGCTGCTTTTCTTTGTGCAAATTCAGGGACGGCCTCAGGGCCGCACAGCACCCTCCAGAGGAGTGACAGGAAGGCTGCTCTGTGTGATGGGGCTTCATCTGCAGGAAGGTGTAATCCGAAGATGTGGATTGCAGGGTTCACTCCATCACTGACCAGCCAGGCGACTCTGATAATCACCTACTGTTTTTGGACTGTGGATTCTTCCTGGGGCTAAAATAAGAATTAACATGGCTCACTATGAAATGTCCTATCAAAATGAGATATTATAACTGTTTGAATATGGTCAGTTAGCCTGTGTTCTATTCTAGGTAAGAATGACCTGCACAGGTGTCCGTACAGGTGATAAGGAGGTAGGGTGAGGAAGGCTGATAAGGACCCACTGGAGTAGAAACCCCAGCTATGGCACAGCATTGTCTATCCATGACTGCACCCTGGTGACAAATTAGGGCCATTTGTGCCCTTAACCATGGATACCTAAGTCCTTAATATCCTGGAGCATGTGGCTACCTGAAGTTCAGGGCTGTGTTGCTACTGTGTGTGTGGCTCCGACATGACTCTTTGCAAATGAGTCAGACATAGGTCAAGGTGCTGATGCTCTCAGTGGGGATGACTAGAATATGAACCCATTCTGACCCTGTAGGACCTTCCTTGCACCACCTGTGACCAAGTTTGCTGATGACCTGGCATAAACACAGTCCATGATGACAACATCCAGCCTTGGTGGATCCCAGCAAGTCCTTTGTTTTTTGGCCTGGGGTCAATTAAAAAAAAAAAAAAGGACCCCTTCTACTGGAAAGTTAGTATTAAAGAAGTAAAATGATGATCTTCGTGGGTTGTCTGTGCTGTGGTTTCTGGATGCAAATTCTTCCCCTAGTTATTTTGATTCCTGCCCATTGCAGACTCTGCTGTCCTGTAGGATGCATAGCTATGCTTGCCTGTGTAAGGTGCCCATGACTCCAAGTGATTTCCATCGGTTAGGTTGGTTTCCTTTTCTTACAGATGAAAGCAACCTCTACTTCCAAGACTGTCTGATTTCACGCTGATTTCTCCTTTAAAAAGGAATTCAGGTAAACAGAACAGGCTCTTCCCCTTGTCCAACCCAGGAGCTGTCTGCTCCATACTTCCAAGCTTCCAGAGAGAAAGCAGGAGAGTGTGCGTGTGCGTGTGACTTTATACAGGCAAGACAGTGGGCACTGGGTCACATAGCTCTCGAATACAATGGGAACCATGCTTCCCCCATTTGGGATGCACGGTCCTTCCCACCATCAGGAAAGTATCAGGGAATCAGTCCTTACAGAGCTGAGGATCCCACACCTATTTTTTTAAAAATTCAAGGGAACAGGGGATGGTGATTGCAAAAAGTTACACATGTGGTAACACGATGGAACTAGACACACGTTGTATCAGTGTCACCTTCCTGGTGCTCAGGTGTAGGCACTGGGGGAACTGGGCAATGGGGGCATGGGACACAGTGCTTCGCAACTTTTGAATCTATAATTATTGCAAAATAAAAGTATTTCAAGAACATGGTGGCCAGCAAATGACAGTAAGAGCGCTGAGCAGTGAGGACCCCCCAGCATACAGCCCCAAGGCTGGGGATGAGTCCTCCACTCTCTCCAGGGCCCTCCTCCAGAGGTCCATCCAGCCTGGGGAAGTACCCTGCACCAACACCTCCTGGGTGTGGAGAAATGAGACCCCATTCTTTCCCTCTGCTTCTTTAGGCTGGGTGCCACTGACACTGGGATGAGAAAGCCAGGGCTCAGAGAGAGCCAGGGCTCAGAGATTTCAGACCCTGCCTGTTCTTTTTTTCAAAGATTTTATTTATTTATTTGACAGAGAGAGACAGCGAGAGAGGGAACACAGGCAAAGGGAGTGGAAGAGGAAAAAGCAGGCTTCCCGCAGAGCAGGGACCCTGATGTGGGGCTCGATCCCAGGACCCTGGGATCATGACCTGAACCAAAGGCAGATGCTTAATGACTGAGGCACCCAGGTGCCCCTGGACCCTGGCTGTTCTTTCTTGCTTATTCTATTGATTGATCTTCCAACTCTTGGTTTTGCCAAGCATTGCAACACCCAGAGCCTGACAACTTTCAAAAGGTAACTTGGCAAAAAAGCCTGCTGCCAATTCCCATGTTTGGGGCAAAGCCCTTGAAGTGTCAGGAGAAGGATGGTGACCCCTCAGTGGCTAGCATGGCTTTCTCCAGAACCTTCCCTCTTCCAGCCCTACTTTCCTTTCTCATTACACTGCGGTGTGGCCCTGTAGGGTCACCAAGATTCTTTAGCAGGCTCCTTTAGGAAAGAGACTTGGGGCCCTCAGCTAGCCCATCACCCAGGCCATGGGAGACTTCTTTCCTTCCATCCTGGGCTTCACAGTGCTGCTCCCCACTTTACAAATGAGGAATCCAGAGCAGAGAGAGGTTAAGAAGGTCACACAGCCTGAAAATGTTTCATTGGTGTTGGCTGGTCGTGCTAGTAACAATATTTCCCAAACCAGGAGTATTAGTACTTAGAAGGGGGTTTGCAGGACTTGCCCCTTGGCTCCCTACTCCAGCACAATAGAAACTACGGGCTCCTCCAGCAACCCCTCCAAGGGCTCCTTCCCTTGAGCATCTCTGCTTGGCCTCCACCCTTCCCCACCTTTGGGGGAGCTGCCATGTATCTTCATCCTCGTTCTGGCTCTCACCAGCACCATCTTCAGCGTGGCCCCCACTTCACACCATAGGACACCTCTCCAAGTCTGAACTGAGATCCGGAAATGGAAGCACACTCGGGGAATCTCAGGTGAGTTTGGCCCCTGAGAGTTTGATACAGCAGAGGGGACCCAGCATTTCCGCCATCCTTGTCTCTTCTTCCTCAGCACATCAAATAGTGACTCAGCCTGGGCTGCGGGCAAGGCATCGTGGGTGGCAGGAGGGAGGTGGGTAGGCGAGCAGACACAAAGGGACCAAGCTCCGGGGCCCGGGGGGAGGGGGCCCAGGATTAGGCACCGAGAGACTGGCACTGCCAGCAGCACCTGGAGTGCGGGAAGACTCCTGGGCCTCAACTTCCTCTTCCGGCAAACAGTGACAAGATGACCATGTGTCACCGGCATAGGGACTACTTGCAATGTTCAGGAGATAAGAAGAAAAAGGCCGTTGCAAGTGTTTTGAAGGTCTACAGCAGCATTCTCCCAAATGTAGCATCCCCCTGGGATCTTGCTAAAAGGGCAGATGCTGATCTGGTGTGGTCTGAAGGAGCTGGGATCCCGAATTTCTAACCAGCGCCTGGGAGCCCCTGGAGGGGCAAGTGCACGGCTCATCCTGGGCCGTGGGGATCGCAGGGTGCGCAAGGCACCACCGTCATGAAGACAGAAGTGTTTGCTGGGGTGGAGGGGTGGCGGGAGGGATACCAGAGGTCACCTCTTCCACCTAAGGCAGATGGAGCCCCGGGAACCTTCTTCTGGATGTATGCAGAGTGGAGGAGCACTGCCATGGGTTTGCACGCTGTCCCCGACACCCCATCGGGTGTGCACTGAGTCTCCTCCATGGAGGGATGAGGAGATGTGCTGCCGCCTCCAGCAGCCTCTTCCACTTCCTGTTGGTTGAACTCATTAGAAAATTCTCCATACTGAGCCAGAATACCCCCGTCCCTCCCTGTCCCCGGCCTTCTATTCATTTCTTCTTGCTGTGTGTCCAGGGGCTATCCAGAATGACAGCACTCAGATTAGATTATGGCTATTTTTAGGGGCACCTGAGCGGCTCAGTCAGTTAAGTGTCTATCTTCTGCTCAGGTCAAGATCTCAGGGTCTTGGGATCCAACCCTGCATCAGGCTCCCTGCTCAGCGGGAAGCCTGCTTCTCCCTCTCCCTCTGTCCTTGCTCCCTCCCCGCTTGTCCTCTCCCACTCTCTCAAATAAATAAAATCTTTAAAAAAACTATTAGCTTACTGCAATTTTTAAAAATTAAAGTGCAATTCATTTAACATGTAATTAGCCATTTTAAAGTGTGCAATTCAGTGACGCTTACTGCATTCACAAGGTTGTACAACCACCACCTGTCTCTAGATTCACAATTTTTTCATCACCTCAGAGAAACCTCCTGTACCCATTAAGTCCTTGCTCTCCATTCCCCTTCAAAACCCTTTTTGTATCGGTGGATTAGCCCGTTCTGGATATAGGCTATAAAAGGATTCATGCAACAGGTGACACTTTGTCTCGGGCTTCTCCCATAAATGAAATGTTTCCAAGGTTCATTCATGCAGGACCTGTTTCAGAATTTCCTTCCCTTTTAAGGGCTCATACTGTTCCATTATATGTGTGTACCACATTTTGTCTATTCGTTCATCCATTCATGGACACCTGGGCTGCGTCCACCTTTTGGCTGTTGTGAACAATGCTGCTACAGATGTGGGTGTAAGTTTCTGTGCGGACACATGTTTTCATTTCTCCTGGGTGTATACCCAGGAGTGGAGCTGTGGGGTCAAATGCTAACTCCATGTCTAACTGAGGAACCAACAAACTTCTCCACGGCAGCTGTATCAGTTTACAACAATACACGATAGTTCCAATCTCCCCATAGCCTTGTTATTTTCCACTAACATTTTTTTCTGTTTATTAAAGCCATCCTAGGGATGAAATCAGTTCTCAAGAATCAGAGAAAGGTGATCTCGTCCCCCCAGAGACCTGTCTGTTTCAGGCCAAATATCCCCGGTTGCCTCCACCACTCAATCATCAAGGAGCCTCCTGAAATGCTGTCTTTGGAAGGAAGCAGAGTGCACCCTGCTGTGTCCGGAGTTCTAGTCCAGAGCACAGGTGGCCAGAGGCCCCCCCCAAAGCTGGCTCAGTTGGGCATACAGTCTGTGGTCTCTCTCCCTAAGCTGCTGGAGCACACACCTTGCTCCTTGTTTATGATTCTTCCTAACCTAAAACAATATGAAAGCCTTTTGCAAAGAGTTCAGCAGGATATTCTTGTCCTGATTAGCTTGGCTTCCATATTTCTAGAGAGAAGTGCTTGTAGTGGCCAAGCCGTACCAAATTTGGGAGTGAGGAATCAGGGAAAGCTGATTCCAAGGACATAATTACAGCCTCAGATTTGAAGTCAAGTGCCACCCGATGGTCACCTCTAAATCTCAGAGATTTGGAAGAAAAGAGAAAATGTGATCCAACAAGTTTTGAATATTTAAATACTATGTAAAGCAAATTATTCATATCTACCAATATGTGCCCCAGAGATAGTTTCTACTGCACTTTCACGAAAAGATTTAGAAGGCATTTTGTCCTAAATAATTTACAGATACCTTAAAAAAAAATCAGTGGTAACATTTCAAGCCCAGGTTATATTATTTGAACTCGGATACATTTCAAACAAATAAACATCACTCCCTTACAGCTGGGTATCAATGAGCATCTACAAAATCAACACCACCAAAATTAGCCAACTTTTCTTGCAAACAAAACAGGAAAGTGACCTCGACTTTGTTGGCAGATAACCGAGAACGTATGTTCTTACTGAGCCTAATGACCACACAAAGCCGTGTAGAAGAGGCTAAAGCCATCTTTCGTTTTAAAGCAGCCAAAGCACACTGCCTTTCTTCTTCTTCCTTCAGTTTTACAGGCAGCTGTTTTTCTCTAGCTTATTGCTGAGGAAGTTTCTCGCACTTTTAGCCAACACTGGAAAGGTGAGCTGCTAGCTTTCCAGGTTCTCAGCTGTTCCAAAGCACTATCATTGTGTCGGGGGAGATCCTGTCTCCTCCTGGCCTGTAACCTTGATTAGATATGGAAATCAGGGAATACTGTCTCATTTGTCCTTATCTATCCTGAGCTCCTGGGACACTCCTCTAGATTCCTTTTCCTCCTGCCCAGCCTTCCCCAGAGACTGGAGCCTGATGGCCACTGACCCTCGCCTGGCCCCATGCACTGACCTGGTTCCTGGAGGCTGTCTTCTGCCCCAGGAGCCCAGCTCAGCTGCTGCCAAAGAACCTTTCATGGACATTGGGTAACTCTGACTTCTCATCACTTCTTGCAATTCATGGAGGAGTCCAGAGGGCCTAAAGCTCACAGCATTCTTGATTTGGCTATAGTATGAGGAATTTATAAATACTGAAGACATTAGTCTATTAAGATTTTTTAACACGTTCCACTTAGTGTCCACCATGTGTGTGAGAATTCTATTTTTCTTCGTCCCCAGTATTGTATGGTTCTTAAGAGGTAGTTCATGGAATGAAATCAAAAGAGTTCATCAGTGGGAATTAAAGCTGCATTTTAGCAAAATGATGGGGCTCCCTGAGAAGGTATGTCAGGAAGAGCTGCTTGAACCAAGATTTGTGTCATATTTAATTTGCCTGAAGGTTGGAATGATAACTGCAGAATGCAAAAGTAACAGAAAATGTGTGTGTGTGGGGGGGGGGGGCTGCATAAAATGAGTGTGTCAATACTCCCAGATAGTCTCAAATGAAAGCATCCCCATGGAAGCTTCGGGGGGAGCTGCAGAGCCCACCTAAGGGAAGGGGAGGCTGGGAAATAGAAGGCAGGTTATTGGGCTAGTCCTTGAGTAGCTCAGCCCTGTAGGAAAGCAAATTGTTCTCAGAACCAAACTGTTCCAGAAAGCTTTCTTATTTAATGCATTTTGGAGGGAACAGTTCCTATATGGATCTCACAGCCCCCTGCTAGCCTCAACAGAGCAAGGTGAGCATAACTATGCCCTCTTCCCTGATGGCTCAGACTCCCCCTAATGCGCATGATCAATGAGTTCTGGTGGGGGGACTTCTGTTGAGCGGACCATGGCAAAGTCAAGTGCCCCTGGAACACCAGACCTCTTTGGTTCTTCTATCAGCTCTCTCTTCCTTGTCTGTCCTCTCTCTGGTCACCGGGGTCACCTGCCTCGTTGTGGCTGCTGCAGTTCCGCTCTTCACAGCACTTCTCCCCTGAGCACCTGAAAGCAGGGGACCACCTCCACCTGCACGTCTGGGGTAAGAGTCAGGGCAGAGGGGTCCACCTGGCTGGCTACCTTCTTTAGGAGCTCAGCATGCAACCCTGCAAACTGTTTTGTGGTGTCTTCCAGGCAGGTGAGATGGCCCAAGAGATGGCTTTTAGCGAGGTGCAGCTCTCCAAAAAAGCCCAGAGCTGCTGGCGCCAGCACGCACACCACGACTGCTAACAAGAGACAGCAGTCTGGCTTCCAGCTACTTCCCCCTCCACTCACCATGCACCAGGCTCACATCTGAGCTCTCTTCTCAGGACCACTGATGGAAAATAACTGGTGAAGGCCATGCTTCTCATGTCTTGCTGGAGAGCAGAGTTACTTGAGAGCCCCTATAATACCGACCCCTGGGCCCCTCAGAGATTCTGACACATGGTGCCCTTGGGAAGGCCAAGTCCGGAAGCAAGAGGCTTGACTTCATGCTCTCCATGGGGCCCTGCAGAAGTGAGGGCAGCACTGACACTGTGCTGAAAGGGTCTGGAGAGCAATGGCAGGCGCCCCTCACTGCAGGCCAGGTGGGGGGCAGGCGGGAGGGTATGGGAGGGCAGGAGGAGGGGTGAGCCGTGGCTGCGCTGCTCCACGCAATGCATTCTGGCCTCTCAACATGGTACCAGCCTCGTGCTTTGGTTTGAAATGTTTGATTGTCCTGTCTCCCCGGGAAAAATGCCGAGAAGTGTATTTGTCGCTCCAGTGTGTGGCTCTGAATGCCAGATACTCAGAAGGATAACAGAACCAGGGGGGCCCCCCATGTAACCCCAAAGTAGGGCTCTCCACGGATGTCCACCGCCTCACAGGCAGGCCTGCTCTGATTTAATCAGACACAATAATTAGCAGTGGTAAATGTGGAGAAAGGCAAATAATTTGATTCGCTGGAGTGTAATGGAATAACAGGACTCACAGCATTTTTGATACTAAAAATAGCATAAGAGCCCTCACTTCAGAGCCCTCTGGGCTTCACGCGGTTTTCACCTGACTCCATTTCCCTATGCGTTCACACCATGCAGTTTGAAATTTGCTCTCTGTGGTATCTGATTCCATGGGGGAGCTTTTTCCCCATCCATCTTCCTTTTTGTTACTTCAGGGGACAAACAGCCCTGAGAAAGCTTTTATGCTGTCTGCTATTGTTCTGCGTTTAAGTAAAAAAGAACATGATGCTTAATCTGGGCCTTAAGACCAGCCTGACTGGCAAATTCCATAAGCTTTAAATCTTGGTTAAAAATGCCAAACTAGGGGCGGTGCGTGGGTGGCGCAGTGGGTTAAGCATCTGACTCCTGATTTCGGCTCAGGTCATGATCTCAGCGTGGTGAGATGGGGCCCACATTGGGCTCCAGACTCAGTGGAGAGTCTGCTTGAGATTCTCTCTCTCTCTCTGCCCCTCCCCCATCCCCACTCAAGTGCTTTCTCTCTCTCAAAAAATAAAGATTAAAAAAAAATTTCAAAAATGCCAAAGTAAATGACCTCCAGTCTGCAAAACCAACAGAACACAGCCCTGCCCACTTCTAGTCTCAACCAGCTGTATGCTTCCAGGACACATCAGGGTCTAAGCCTGTTTGACTCAGGGAAGGGGTTCTCCTATTCCCTTGCCCCTGAGAGCCCACGTAATGAGGCTTCACAATCACATCTGCATGATCCCTTCATGTTGTGTGTGTGCTTAAGCGTCTTAAAATTTTAATTTATATATATTTTTAAGATTTTTTTTATTTATGAGAGAGAAAGCAAAAGACAGAGTGCAACTGGAGGGGGAGGGGCAGAGGGAGAGGGAGCCCCGCTGAGCAGGGAGCCCAATGCGGGGCTCAATCCCAGGATGTTGGGATTTTGACCTAAGCCAAAGGCAGACGCTTGACTGACTGAGCCACCCAGGCGTCCCATTTTTAAGCTTTTTAAAAAATTGTGGCAGGGGCACCTGGGTGGCTCAGTGGGTCAAGCCTCTGCCCTCAGCTCAGGTCATGATCTTGGGGTCCTGGGATCAAGCCCTGCATCGGGCTCTCTGCTCAGCGGGGAGCCTGCTTTCCCCTCTCTCTCTCTGCCTGCCTCTCTGCCTATTTGTGATCTCTCTGTGTTAAATAAGTAAAAAAAATCTTAAAAAAAATTGTGGTAAAATACATATTACCACCAAAATATTTTACTGTCTTAATCACTTTTGATGGGTAGCTCAGTGGCATTAAGTATTTTTGTAATGTTATGCAACCATTACTACTATCTGTCTCCAGAACTTTTCCATCTTCCCAAACTGAAACTCTATGCCCATTAAACAGTAACTCCTTATCCCCCTTCCACCTGGCCCCTGGAAACCACTGTTCTATTTTCTCTATGAATACGACCACGTTAGGGACCTCATATTAGTGGAAATCATGCAGTATTTGTCCTTTTATGTCTGGCTTCCTTTACGTAGCATACAATCTTCAAGTTTCATCCATGCTGTAGCATGTGTCAGAAATTCCTTCCTTTTGATGACTGAGGAATATTCCAGTTGTATGTCCTTAAGCTTTTGATCCTAAAACTGATGAAAAAGTTCTCTTCAACCTGCTAAAAGGGCCAGGATTCCACACTCGTTTTCAATAAATGCAAACGTGATAGACAAATGATCCACCTTCCCTTCTCTGGGTTGTGGCTTGAAACCCGGTGTCACAGCACCCCAACCGCAGGACAGGAGAAACTCTGTGGCAAAGAGCACCGGGGTTCCGGGCGTGTCCTGCCCTGACCACAACGCAGGGCTCCATGAGAGCTTGCAGAAAACCCGTATCTTTCTTCTTATTTTTTTGCTTTTAAAATCGTTAATTACTGTGTAAGAATTCCCAGTTTCTCCTCTGAAGCAGATACTGTCCCTCTGGCCTGGCAATGTAGGTGTCCCAGCACAAGGCAAATTCAAATATAGTTAATCTTGGTTAATTCCACTGTGTGGGTCTCAGTTCATGACTCGTCTCTATGCTTGACAACTGAGATTCTAATGTGTATTTAAAACTGCCCTCTGAAATAGAAGCTGCTAGAAACCTCTTCCATTTTTCAGGTTCATTGAAATGTGAAACCATTATGTGCCTTTAAGGTCTTCTTCATCCCCATCATGCTATAGATAGTTCCAGCGAGAAGTAACAGAGTAGGTACAACATCTAGAAGGGATGGTGGGGGGGTGTGGGTGGGGTGTGGGGGAGGGGGGTTTCTGAGCTCACTTGCAATCCACTGCATAGGCCTGGCAGCCCTGCTTATTGTATAGACCAAATCCACTCATCAAACAAATCCCCACTGAATTATTACAAAACTAAACATCTTAGTGTAATTCTAAAATATTTTTAAAGATAGCATTTCAAAGGCAAAATGGTGTATGAACAAAGTGTGAAGAATAAGAGAAGACAGAGTTTTTAAAGGACAACATAGCTGAGCCGGCAAATATCGCGGGTGTTATTTTGTGCGCGTCTTTCCATTAAGTCTGCAATTTGTGGACATGTTTAAAAAAAGGGGGATATATTTATACGGTACTCTTATGAGATTTAATATTGTGTGGAGAAAATGAACCATACTGCAAATTTTTTTTTTTGATAGATGTCTTCATTGTGTATTCTCAAAGGGATTTTAATTGGCATCTGTTTATTAATTTTTTTTATGCACTGAACCAGTAGGTCTTGGGTACCTAATGGAATATAGCCTGTCAGTTACAATAGATATGCAGATGAATAACTCCTTCCCTGTCTCAGCAGAGAGATAGTTATTATAGGAAGCCACAGAAGTGCCAAGGGGGTTGGGATTAGGGATCAGGGAATGCTTCCTGGAAGTGGTGGCTGAGTATTGGGGTAAGTAGAGTTGGTAGACAAAAGAATACTCACAAAACTCTCTGGGCTTCACATCAAGTGTTTAGCAACAGAACAAGCCTAAAGCAGTCAAAGGCCCACCATCCAGAGGATGGCCACTAGGTTCTAGATGTTTCCCAAAACCACTTCTTTTAAAAAAGGAATTTATTGAGAGCCTCATCAGGGAAAGGGAAATATGGAACAAATATCAATGAAACCCCAGAAAATGGCATCTATCTACCACTTATTTGGCTTCTGTGGTGTGTCCTGTTTTGGTACTCTAAATCCATTGTGGTCACTCCTCAGACAAAATAAAAGTTTGTTATTTTGATTTCCATTTTACAGATGAGAAAATGGGGTCAGAAAGATGAAAAAATGTGAAGGCTTCTTAGGCTCCAGGCACTGTTCAGGTACTTTAAAATATTTTATCTCATTGCATCATGTTAGTAACCCAATGACACTTTTATCCAGATGGGGAAACCGAGGCAAGAGAAACCAAGTGACTTGCCTAGGATCACCAGTTAGTGGAAGAGTAGGGATTGCCACCTAAGCAGTCTAGCCCCATAGTCCACACTCCTGACTGCAAGGCCACACTCTTTCAGCTAGAGACAGCATATTGTGCCTCTTCTGCAAGACAGACATGCTTAGTGGGGACCACTTCGAGTAGAAGTTAATTCTTCACTGTTCAAGATACTGCTTTAAAAGGAGAGCTTCTCTGATGTCACTAAGTGCTACTTAACTTTACTAAAATGTTGGTTTATATGTTTGTTGTTATTGTTTTATTTCCAAGACTACGTCTGCTTCTCGAAATGTGTATTTGTAGGGAGCATGTAAATGGATGGAGGCAAGGTACCTGTCTTCCCCCAAAGAGTCTGGCACTGAAGACCTACTCCAGGGTAGAGGAAGGTTCCTAATAGAGCAGGGACACTCTAAGTGTCTAACTCAATTAAATGAGGGTTTCCTAGGACAAGTTATTAATTCTCTATTTACATGCACAGACACATTTCTAGGTTTCAAAGGGCAAATGCTAACCAGGCTGAAGAAAGGAGGGAGCTGTCGGTGGAGCAAGGCCAGACCTGACAAGGATATGAGTGTGGGTCATGAGAAGGGAACATGCAGCTACAGGATACTGTAGGGAAGAGCCAAAGGAGGGGTGAGCAGCCCAGTATAGGGCCACTGAGCAGAGGTGGAAAACTGCAAAGGGACAGATAGTAAATATTTTCAGTTTTGTGGGTAGGTTATCATGATATGAAAGAAGCCCAAGAAATACAAATGGGCATGGCTGTGTTCTAATAAAACTTTATTTATAAAAACAAGCTATGGGTGAGATGCAACCCATAGTCTGTAGTTTGGTGGTCCCTGGCTTCGAGCACGGGGTTGAAAAGGCCACAGGATGCCTGGGGCAGTGTGGTAGAACACGCAGACTCACCAGGGAGAAGGCTGCTGCAAGAGCAGTGACAAAAAGGTCAAGACTCATTGATCTCAACCCTGAATGATATAGGACTTGACTCTTCCAAAGTCCAAGGTGTCACTAAAGGCCACACTGCTCAATTCAGAGGCAAATAGGGACAGGGCCAGCTCCTCACAAGAATTGTCACCTGGAGGTGTCTGAAGCATCAGCATTTGCCACAACCATACCTGGTATCTGTGTAGCCCCTCGCACAAGAATGGCTGTTGGGGGTGTTTGCTGACCACAAAGGACAACGATGAAGATGAAGCCTATCCATACCATCCTTGGTTAAGGAGCTTAACAGAGATGGTGGCATCTGCTAGAAATAAAATGGAGTCCCTTGGCCTTCAAATGTTCTGGCTACAGACCATTTATTACCTGCATGTGGTTCTACTTCCAGATACCCTAGACAATGCCTTAGCGAAGTCAACGAAAAGTAAAACATAGAATAGAAAACACTTGAATTGCTCCTGAGCTGGTAAGTTTGTACCGGCCAAACACAGAGTGGAAGTAGTGATCTTAAGAGTAAGCAAGCTAGGGGCGCCTGGGTGGCTCAGTGGGTTAAAACCTCTGCCTTCAGCTCAGGTCATGATCCCAGGGTCCTGGGATCGAGCCCTGCATCGGGCTCCCTGCTCAGTGGGGAGCCTGCTTCCTCCTTTCTCTCTGCCTGCCTCTCAGCCTACTTGTGATCTCTGTCTGTCAAAAACATAAATAAAATCTTAAAAAAAAAAAAAAGAATAAGCAAGCTAAAATTAGATTTTGGCAGGAGGCGGACCCTGGTGACTATCAACTTTGATAGGATGCTGTGTGGAAAGAGGCAGAAAGAACAGATAAACCCTGCCTAGGTTGAGGAGTCCCATATGAGACCCTCACGTAAAGCTCAGATCCCAAAGGAGGGCTATGTTCAGTGTACGTGGGAGGACGAAGCAAATGTGCTCACACGGAAGGGACAGGAAAGAATGTGACTTCTTCAACACCAAGGAGATAAACAGTCTCCCTTAAATAGTCAAAACCACAAGATGGTCTTCACACAGGTTTTAGGCCCAAATTCTACCTCTGTGGTTTGAAAATCTATAAGAGAGAAATTTAAAATGATTTCAGGTTGAGAGTACTCAGGTACACATTGGAACAAATACCAAGCAACCCAGGCTTCAAAAATTTTTACAGATTATGTTCCAAGGAATAGAAGTCCAGTCAGAATTCACAAAATGTTCAAAAATGACACTATGGACAAGATTCTGCAGAAATAACAGAAAGAGAAATCAGATTCACAGTGATTTCAGACATTGGAAAGATCATACATAAACCATAAAATAAGTATGTTTAATATGTTTAAAGATATAAACAGGAGGTTTCAAAATAAAAGAAACAAGGAATTGTTTGTTTTTTTAAAAAAGACAAAGCAATTTTGAAATTTTGACAAAGGAAAAAAGAACATAATAATTTAAAATTTAAAACTCAATAGACTTGTTAAAATTAAGGTTAGACACAAGTAAAGCAAGACTCAGAAGGTTTAAGACAGAGCTGAAGAAATTACCCAGATTGCAAAATAGAGAGACAAAAAGATGGAAACTATAAAAGGGAGTTTAAGAGACACAGAGGATAGAGTGCAATCGAACAGAGATTTAATACATGTCAAACCAGAGTTCCAGTAAGAGATACTGGAGATGATGGGGAACAGGAAATATTCAAAAGGAAAATTTCCAAAGTTTATGAGAAATATGAATCTTTAAATTCAGGATGCCCAACAACCCCACGCAGTATAAATAGAAATGTATCTACTCCTACAGACAATTGCTATAAAACTGGAGATTTCCAAAGAAAAAGAGACGATTTTTTAAAAAAAAGTAATCTCTACACCCAACATGGAGCTCAAACTTACAACCCCAAGATCAAGATTCTCATGCTCTACTAACTCAGCCAGCCCAGCGCCCCTGACAAAGGGATGATCTTAAATGCAGCCAGAGAAAATATTGATCACCTAAAAAAGAAACAGCACCTGGATTAGCTCCAGATTTTGCAAACAATAACAATGGAAGCCAGATGACAGGAAAATAATAACTTCAATGTCCCGAGGAAACTTAACCACCATCATAGAACCATATACCCCATAAAAATACCTTTTAAGAATTAAGATAAAAGAGAGATTTCCAATGAAGAAAGAAAAGAAGTTTCCATTAGCAAACTCCCACTAAACTAAATTTTACATATCACTCAGACAAAGGGAAATTATTCCAGATGGGAGTTCTGAGAGGCAAGAAGAGATGGTAGAAAAGATATTGTACTTTATAAAACAACAATAATACTGACTAATTGAGGGTACAAAAAGGATGGAACTAAAATACTGGTAAGCAGTAGCATGTAAGTAATAAATCATTCTAAGTTCCCTGTTTTTTGGGAAAAGAAGACAAATATTATTACCATAGAACTCTGTTAAGCATTCATGTTAAAATACTAGGGTAATCAAGAGGCATAATGATTATAAATTCAGGGGTGCCTGGCTGCTCAGTCTGTAGAGAATGCAACCCTTGATCTTGGGTTGTGAGTTCCAGTCCCACGCTGGGTGTAGAGAGTACTGAAAAATAAAATCCTTGAAAAAAAAGTTTACCAATTCAGATTGGGGGAAGATATAATAAAGAGAAAAAGAAGAATAAAAAAAAAAAAAAAGGCAGAAGAAAAAGAAACCAAAAAGTAGGACAAATACCAAGTATAATATGAAATGGTTAAAAATAAATTAGAGTATTTCAATAATTATAATAAATGTTAGGACTAATCTCTCTTGTTTAAAAAAATCATCAGACACAATTTTAAAAAGTCTAACAAATTATGTTTATAAGAAACATATCTAAAATGTAAGAACAGAAACCTTAAAAGTAAAAGGAGGAAAAACAAACACCAGGTAAATACTAATAAAAGAAATCTGGTATACCTCTGTTAATATCGGACAGATTTTTAAGGCAATAAACATAACAAGAAATAAGAGAGGGTCACAAAATGTGGATAAAAGTTTCAGTTCAGCTGGAAGAGAAAATTATCCTAAACTTATACATACCTAACAATACAGCCTCAAAATATAGAGAGCAAGAAGTGTACTGAATCATGAGGAGAAACTGACAACTACTCTTTCACAGTTAGAAATTTCTGACAAATCTTATTCCATAAATGAAATATTAGGTAACACAATAATTAGTTACAAAATATTAAATTGAACAGCACAGATGTAATGGACATATATGGAATATTGTACCCAATAATGGAAGAATAAACAGTCTTCTCAAGTACACAGTAAACAAATACTTACTGTCTTATAAGTTGCTTTTTTAGATCAGAGTACACAATTTTTCAGTGATTCTAACAAAAGATTAGAACAAATACTTCAAATTCAGCTGTTGTTGAGCGACCAGATATTACATTGGTTACAAAGTAAATTAATCTATAAACGATTGGCCTGTAGCCTTGTGTGCCTTATGTCACCAGAGAGAGCGAGCACGGTCTTCCTCATTCACTTCAACTTCCTGGACACCTCCCCAAAAGCAAATAAGAAACTACATCAACAAGTATGACCACTGAGAATCTAGAGAAAAGATTTATTTCATCTAAAATTTTGGACATATGATGACTAGTTACTGGGTAGACTATAGGTATAATGAGTAAAAATCTTTAGTTTTGCTTTGTTTATAGACGTATCAATCATTGTCTTGCACATAACAACATTCAATAAGTATTTGTAAATGATTGGATGGATCAATAAAGATGATATACAGCTACAAGGTGTTCTCTTGCCTTTTATTTGTGGCACTGTAGTAATGGTGAATATTTTGTAGCGTATATTCTGTTTGGGAGAGTAAACTAATCATCCCGCATTTAGGCTGGGACACAGTATTTCAGAAAGAAAGCACACAGCATCTGTGTTAGCCTTGACATACCAGGTTAACTCTATCTGAAACTGCTGACAAAGAGATGCCTTGATGGAAATATCTGGGCCTGCTGATAGGGATAAAGCCTGCTGGGAAAAGCAGAAGGGGGCCAGATAAAAGGAAAATTAACTCAGCTCTATTTCCCTGGTCGTTTTCTTACAGGGAGGGGAATGAAATCCCACAGTAAACAAATGACTCCTGAGTGGCCTGCTCTTAACAAACTGTGTCAGGAGCGTCCGAGGAGAAAAGCGGGCGATGGACAGGAATCCTTTGTACTGATCAACCGCTCCTTCTCCTCTCCTCTCTCTGCTCTCAACCTCTTTGTCACGCTGCTCCCTCCAGTTCCAGTATTTCAGTCCTAACTAATGGCACAGCTAGGTTCCAGGTGGATGTGTGGTTACACAGCGGGGATCGATGCCAGGCAACGAGGAGGGAAACTGTCCATTCATACGGGGAAGAGCTGACTATGAACACTGATGCAGGTGTGGAGGGCCTCACCGGGGAGTCAGGCTGGGGATTGTGTCACAGCCTGGAGTCAGCCCGTGAAGAGGCAGGAATAAGCAGATATCAGGCCAACATCTAGACAAGCACTTGGGATGTTAGTAGTTTTAACTGGAGACAGCTCAAGGTCTCCCTCTGTAGCACTGCTCCAGGTCTGGTCTTCTAGAACTTACATAGTCTTGGTCTAACAGGAGCCTCCTCGTCCCCAAAGTCAGCAATTATCCTTTCCAGACAGAGGACATTCAGTTTCTAAGTCTAGTGGAAGCATGACCTCTTGCTTGTGGGTTGAAGATTCACTCAACAGCACAAAGGCCCTAGCACTTTTCCTTTTCTAAATTCTTCTCCAACACAGAGGCATAGGATCGGGTTTTACTAGGCTTCCGTTTGTTCAAGAGCTCGCTGCCCTCTTATTTTATTGTCATGGTGGGGGATTGGCATGTCAGGTTACCTCGGCTGAGCAAAGGTGTCAAAGGAAGCAGAAGCATGTCCGTAGTCAGTGGTCAGGGAACCAGGGGAATTGTGTGAGCTTCCCAAAGCACAGCAGTGGGAGGAAAGTATAGAAGAAAGTATGTGAAGAACACAAGAGCACGTGGCTAGAGCCTTCGTAAGTCACCTGAAGCAGGCAGGAGGCCGGGTTTAGTCCCCAACACAGAGGGAAGGTTGAAAGTCTGTCCAAAGGATCCCGTCAGCGTGGGCAGGCAGAACGACACACTTCCTCACCAGGGACCGCCAACATCTTGGCACAGAGAATAGGTTCTTCATTGGGTTCAGGGTTCCTATGTCCAAGAATATCCTCATTCAACTAATTACTCCATTAGCAGTTTTCAAAGTGTGGTCTGATGACCCCGGGGGTGCTCACACCCTTTCAGCAGGTCCACAGAGTCAAAACTATTTTCACAGTAATACTAAGACATGATTTTTTTTTTTAAATCTCATTTTCTTAAGAGTGTACAGTGGAGTTTCCTAGGTGATACTAACGTGTTTTATCTGCCTTCTATTCAGCCAGACATTAAAGAGATTTGCAAAAGTTCAAACAATGCCACTCTTCTCACTCAGTTGTATTGTTTAGTGAAACACAGTTTTTATTTTTTAGTAAAATGCAATGCATTTATTATTGTCACTTTCAAGTGAACTAATACTTTTTTAAAATTTCCTCTATTTTAATTTCTACAATGGTAAATATCCATAAATACAAGCCATGTCAACAAAAATTCTGCAATTCTCACAGGTTTTTAAGAATGTCAAGGGATCAGGAGATCAATAAGTTTGAAAAACTACTGCTTGGTAGTTTTACCGTAAATCCTTGGCGACAAGCCCTGAAACACTTAGTGGTCACTTTAAAAGACAAGGGAGGAAAAAAAAAATAAAAAAATAAAAGACAAGGGAGGGCTAAGGGAGTGCTATGCCACAGTTTCTGGCTGAATAGATGTGCAAACAATATAAATGACTTGGCAACCGTTTTCCAGTGTCATTTGCCTTGGGCCTCAGAAATTGCTCCATAATTTTAAAGCCAGACACTTCCTATATGTGTTCTAAAGCTGGGTTCTCCTGGAGTTATTTGTTCCACGGAGCCATTGGCTGATCAGAGGGGAGCTTAACTTTTAACTCATCACCATTATGTGTTGCAGAGGCTTTATTTATATCTTCTTAGGAAGCAGAGGATCTTATTATACCACAGTATTTTAGAAAATAGCAAGGAAAGTTATAAGCAGTTTAGAGATGTTCCTAATATTTTACCTCAATGGCCTACTGGGTCTAGGATTTACGGTAACTTAACAGTTACTAAGACAATAACCACAAAATGTTGAGCTGACATTCAGATGAGTCCTCTGTCCTCTTTTTCATATTGTATTAAGCACAATAACTCCATGGAAATCAACAAGCCAGAAAAGATAAAAGGTATCTCCTACGTGTTCTGAATTATTCATAACTTCTAAAGAAATATAACGCTACATTGTAATAGTCTAAGTCAACCAAATTCCCACTAAGCCTCTAGCTTCTGATATTTCAAGTGCAATACACATCCCATCTCGACAACATCTCACCATACCATTTTCACAACAGACCAGAGCTGATGCAGTAGAAATGTTCTCGTTCATTCATTTCAGGCAATTCCTCAGTGCTGAATTGTGGTCAGCTTGGGATAGACTGTGTGACAAATTAAGATGAGCTTTGGGTTCAAAGCTTGCCTTCAGGGAGGGTATAGTGCTTGAGAGAGAGAATGTACAGCAATAATCAACCCCCAAAGTGGAATCCAGGGAGCTCTATATGAATTATATACATAATAGGAGCTATTAGAGCTCACAGATGGAAGAGATAAAATAAGAATGGTCAAAATGGCAAAGATATAAAACATTTGCACAAAAAAACAGTTCTTCACCGTTGTGCAAAAATAGTCTAGCTGTATTTAAATACGTAACTCTTTGGTGTCCACAATTTCCCATTCCTGTGTTTAGACTAGGAGGAGGAAAGAAAAGCTATTTAAAGTCCTTCATGTGCAATTCTGACCCATCAGATGTACTTCCCCCATCCAAGCTAGTGCTAGGCTTCACAACCCTTGAGGATATTGAAAAAGGCCAACAACCCACTGAGCATGGAGTATGGATGGCTGGGCCCTTAGGCAGCATAGACTTGGTAAGAGCTTCTGCTTGCCTGCCAGAGTCTGTCCCACTGAGACACAGTCAATGACCCAGAAGGGATTGGTGGGTAACCACATGGGGCTCTCATCCAACCACCCAGCCAACCAAGTGGCCAACCAAATGTGGAAAAGGGAGCACAGTCTTGCAGCTGTGGTCCCTCCTGTTTGCATAAAACTAGTGTGACTGACCAGCAAAGTTGCATTACTTACGTGTGGCGCTCAAATACATGGGATCAATGTTCACTGTGGTGAGTGTTTACCAGCTACAAACTGGCCCTTCTGTTCTCGCTCTTGTTTGAGGGGACACTTTTTCAAGTAGACTTTCAGAGGCATCGCAATAACCAGACAAACCACTGGCTGCTATTTTTACACAGCTCTGCACGAGCTACGGTCCCCGACAAAGAGGAGAACACACATTCTTCCTTACTGGAGAGGATGCTATTCCAGAACAAGGCTGGGCTTACTGCTTTGTGACCACACAACGCTGCTTTACAAACAACTCCACAAGCAGCTGTTGCTAATGCTGCTGAAAGGTAGTGTAAGGAGAGAGTCACGTGAGTTGCAGACACCTGCCATTTCTAGTATGGAGGGTGTGTAGATGCCCGAAGGGGGATACCTCATTAAGAAGAGTATCAAAAAGACAAGAAAGGAACAACCGTCAACAAGGATGTAGAGAAAAAGGAACCCTCATGCACTGTTGGTGGGAATGTAAATTGGTGCAGCCACTGTGGAAAACAGTATGGCGTTTCCTCAAAAAGTTAAAAAAAGAAATATTATATGATCCAGTAATTCTACTACTGGGTGTTTACCCAAAGAAAACAAAAACACTAATACAAAAAGATATATGCACCCCTATGTTTATTGCAACATTATTTACAATAGCCAAGATATGGAAGCAACCCCATGTTCATTGACTGATGAATGGATAAAGAAGATGTGGTGGATATATATATGGTGGGATATTACTTTGCCATAAAAAGAATGAGATCTGGTCATTTGTGACAACACGGATGGAGATAGAAGGTACTACACTAAGTGAAATAAGTCTGACAAAAACGAGTGCCATATTTCACTTATATGGGGAATCTAAAAAACAAAACAAACAAACAAAAAGCAAACAGAATCATAAATACAGAGAACAAACTAGTGGTTACCAGAGGGGAGCGTTCAGGGGAATGGGCGAAATAGCTGAAGGCGTTTAAAAGGTAAAAACTTCTAGTTCTAAAATAAGTAAGTCACAGAGATGAAAAGTAACATCAATGATACTGTAATAATGCTGTATGGTGACAGATAGTAATGACACTTACCCTGGTGAATAACAAGTAATGTATAGAATTGTCCAATCACTATGCTGTATACCCCAATCTCATATAACATTGTATGTCCGCTCTACTTCAATTAAAAAAAAAAGGAGCCGAGCACTGTCTGTACCTTTCTCTGTAGATCTTCCAGCCAAACTGACTATAGAAACCAGACCCTACACACCTAAAAAAAAAAAAAAAAAAAAAAGGAGTGGAGGTTATGCTGACCTGATAGAAAAAATATGCCTATGGGAAATGTAAAAAAATAGAGCAAAAAGGGACCCAGAAACCCCCTCTTCTCATGTACCAAGGATCTAAGAAGGTTATAATAAGGGAAGCCTTGGGACAATAGCTGGTGGGGTGAGATCTACATGACCACACCCTTCCCACCAGGTGCGCCACGTGACCACCACCCCGCCAACAGCACCGCCCGGTGTGGCTCTGGCTTTCGGGCTGGCCTCCCCCAATGCCAGGTCATGGTTACTGCTGGTCCTGGATTTAAAATCCAAATTAGTGTAAGAGGTACTGATAGCTCCTAACTTGGCTTTTCAGACAAAAGCAAAAGTTAAAGAGCAGCCCCATTAACATCAATAAAACCAGATGTTTCTGATTTAGAGGCAAATATAACTCCAAAAACATTAGCAAAAATGCCAAAACAAATGACATCCATATCTACTAAGATGATTAAACTTAATGCACGAAATCCAGATCCCTGGTTTATGGTCTGTCTGAGGAGCAAGGCTTGGGCGACAAAAGTGCTGTGTGTTCGCGTGCAAGCATCTGCTGCACAGCAGTCCTGACTGGGGCCGTTCTTGGTTGGCATGTGTTCTTCTGATCTGTTCCCTTTACCTTCTGATGGGCTGTGGCAGTGCCAGGATTATGGGCTCCTTATTATGGATTCTTTATCTACATTCTGTTTTCGAAAATCCCTTGTCAATCTTAACGTGATAATGCATTTTTTGACAGCAAACATTTTAAGTACTATATATATATATACACACTATATACTATATATACTATATACATATATACTATATACATATATCTACACGTACATGTATGTGTACATATAAAGACATACACATATTCTTTCTTCTTAACATATGCGTCATGCAGGACAAATCCCTCAACACAAAAAAATGTGTGGCAATGACAATGGACACCTTCCCCAGTCTGCTGGGGCTGGGTGGTCATGGGGTACCGCAGAGAGGACATCTGTTTGCCCTCTTCCTTCTCGAGAATGGATCAAGGGCCAGTTCAGAAAACTTGCCCTGAAGCTTTGAAATATGTGTGAAAATGCCAAGCGCTTGCCGAGAGCTGCAAAATGAAAACAAGACAGAATGCAAGTAAGCAGGGCAAGCTATTCTAGCCAGCAGGGCCGGATTCAAAACCTCTAGAAGAGGCCCTCAAATGTATGATACAACCTCACAATTCTCAGACATGTGTCTCCAGCCAAGCCTGTCTCTTGAGTTCCAGACTCCTGCGTCTCCCTGTGCCCTCTCCCTCCCTGCTACGCTGACATGGCACAGGTCCAAACTGGAACTTGTTATCTTCCTGCCAAAAGAGCTCATCCCCTTCCTTGCCTTTCTTGCTTCATTCTCACCCCCTGCCTCATCCCCCGTGCATCCCCCCATTACACACTCGTCAGTTCTAGCTTCCAAATCTACCTTGAATCCACTCTCACCTCCCATCTGCATAGGACAGGAAGTGGCCTCCCTGTTCCCAGGGGCCTCCTTGATTCGGCTCTCGCCTCTCCCTTCAATACTCTCAAGGGGCGGCTGCAGTACTATTTTTTAAATGCCAACCAAAGCAAGCCGCTCTTCAGCTCAGAGCCCTTCCATGTACTGCTCTGATTCCAGGGCTGGAGCAGGCAAAGGACAGGCTGGGCCCGGGCCATCTTATTGTGATAGAGGGTAATATGTGCTCAAAGAATAATGGGGACATGTCAAAGACCAGCTTAAAGGGGCTCTTGCTGACCAAGCCTGAGACAGGCTGAGTGCCAAAAATGTAATTATAACCCATGGAATAAATCAGGAATCCATGAACTCAAACTGATCCAAAGGAATGAATGAATGAATGAATGACTAGAGGAGAAGGAAAGCTCCTCCTTCAAGTAGGTTGCCCACTAATACATGTATAAGGGATGAAGGAATTCCAAGCTGGGCATTTGGCTACTACCACAGTAATGACTGTTTCAAGCGAAAAACAAGATACTGAGTGAGCATGTACTGGTGAGTGAATGCTTAATGGGAAACAATGTATTTATCTAGCCTCAAAATATCTTTTAATACTTATTAAGAGGAAAAAAGAATTCGGTGGAGAAAGCTGGCAATGCTGCCCTAATCAACTGATCAAAGCTAACCTCATTGGTAATGGGACTCGTCGACAGCATGGTCTTGATACATTACATCACGGAGTGTTCCTGCCAAAACTACACAATCTGAATCTAATCATTAGCACACATCAGAAAAATCCACATGGAGGGCCATTCTATAAAGTAAAAGGCATGTGACCTTCCACAATGTCTAGGTCATGAAAAAGGAGTAACCGTCCCAGATGGGAGAGACCACTGGACTCTAGATCCACCAGAGACATTAGAGGGACAATCCGCAACATTTCAATGGCCCCTCAGGATGAGAAGGAAAGCCTGCATCAAGGTTAAAGGCCTTATTTTGATGACTGAATGCAGGATATACAGGAAAGTGTCCTTCAACCCACATCAGCGGCTTATCTTCAAATGCTTTAGCAAACAAATAGTAATAGGGATAGAAATACGGAGTGTGATGAGGCAAGTGTGATAAAATATGAACGGGAATTCTTAGAGAAGGATATATGAAAGCTAGATGTTCTGTTCTTGCAACTTTTCTCTAAGTCTGAAATGATTCAGAATAAAAAGGTTAAATAAACACACCTTTGTTTTCTTCCCATTACACTGAGGACAAATGCTAAAGAAGGTGATATCAGGCCCCTGGTGACCCAGTCCCAGCAAAACTGCCAATTATTTTACTCCAATATCTTCTTTCCTTGAGACCTTGATTTTGCCAACCTGCCAACAAGGGGGTTTCAGGGAATGACCTTGTTTTTCCAAACATGTTACCATGCAGGGAAACTACCCACAGAGGTGAAGGGGCTGTTCTATTCAAATCCACGCACAGAGTGACATGGAAAATAATGATCTGTAATGACTTAAAACAAGTGATGTCGGTAATTAGGACGATTTTCATAGTACGAAGATGGTGATTAAAAAAAAAGTTAAATAAGTACTAATTAATTTCACATAATAGTCACCCTGGGACCTTCTGTGAGATCTGCTCTTAATGATGTCTTTTTCTGTGATTAATTTCTATATGCAGTCCTGGAGGCTCCCCACCACCTTCTCCTAAATGGCTCCTTGACCAGCACACCTGAGTCTTCCAGCCCTGCTCCAGCCCCAGTCCAGCTTTCTCTGTAAAGAAAGGGGAAATGCAGAGAACCGGAAATAGATACTCATGCAGCAAAATTTTGGCTTGATGGTGCTTTCTTTGCGCAGAGAGGAAATTAATACAAGCAAGTGGTGTGTTTTTTCCTCTGTCATTTTTAAAGGTCCAAAGCAGAGGACAAAAGGGAGAAAGACCATCTTCAATCAAGAGAAGATCCAAGTTCAAGTCTAACCACGACTACCACTTGATAGCCTGGCAGAGCACGTTCTTTCTCTAGGTCTCACTTTCCCTCAGTCATAGTTTTTAAATGTGGGCAGCACCCTGAGCCCAGGAAGGCAGAGGCTGAGTCAGAGGACCTGTGGCTTTTATGGTGACAAGTACTGTCAGTTGCAGCAAAAGCCTCCATAGGAAGCAAAGGAGGTGACTTAACCCCCCCTCTTTTCTAGACCCATCATGCCAACATATTAGTTGACACTGAATGAGTCTCATGTTCTTAACATGGCATCAGTTCCTCCTTTGAGGACCAACTTTTTCTTCCAGGTTCCTAAAGAAAGTTTTAAAACTGGCTTTCCAGCTCCCCTGTAACAGATAACAGCTGAGTATAGCGCCTGAAAGCAGCATGCTTGTGCTTCCATGCAGGGAGGAAGGGAGCTTACGTTCTCAAAAAAAAAAAAAAAAAGACGTAAAGGGGACCCCATATTATAGGTGAGAAAACATGCATGAGTGGTTGTATCAGAGGCACAAAGCAACCTGAAAATACCAAAGGAAAACCAAATTGCAGAGCGAAGGGCGGCCCACCTGTAGCAGACAGCAGGTGGCCTCCAACCCGGGCACTCAAGGGCGCACGATCATACCTACTTGGCCAGCTTCCACTGGCGAGGCGGTGGGCTCTCGATATTAGACCACTCCCTGACCCTAAAGCCCAAGGTCCTGTGTCTGCAGTTTACCGTCTTATTGGCATAGCCTGCCCCTGCCTGTCCCACCTTGACAAGCAGGGAGCCAGGAAGCCCAGTGGCCACATCCAAGGTCAGCTGTCACACTGAGTGACGGCCCACCGGCTGCCTCTCTCATTACCACGTTCTCCGATGTGTGGAAGCACAAGGAGATTTCAGGGAATGACCTTGTGCTTCCTACCCCAGGTTACCCTGATTCCAGCAACAATGCACCCTGCCACTCTTCAGCACTGGCTCTCCTCAGCCCTCAGGCACCTTCTTACTACCTTCTTTGAAAATTTTAATGACTTATAAGGAGACCAACAAGGGGAGGGTGCAATCACCCAACTGCCAGCCAACTTCCTCTCCTTCTGGCTCAGTCCTCCCCTAGCCACATAATTAGTACTTATTTAACTTTTTTTTTAATCACCTTCTTGGTACTATGAAAATCGTCCTAATTACCGACATCACTTGTTTTTTTTTTCCTTTCGATTCATTTTAATTATGATTCTGAACCTCCCTCCCCACACACATATATACAGGTATTCTCTTTGTAGCTTCTGATTTTCTAATTGTTGAGCAACTAAGAACCACAATGAGTTGTACTCAGAGCGTGCTAAGTGGTTTTAATTCTGCTGAGTGTTATTATTTTCCACTTTTTCCCCTTAAAAACACGGAGTTTTAAAAAGTCAGTTTCAGATGGTCTTGAAGGAGGAGAAAGGGGAAATTATCTTCTTTCCTTTTTTTCCCTCCTACACCTCAAGTCTTCACTAATTTCGTTCCGTTAAGGGCAGACAGCGTTGGGAGCTTTTGCTCACGAAAGTGGGCAACTGCTTAATGAAACTGTTCTCATAACTCAACCAAATGAACTAATTTACAGTCTTGCCTGGTTTTTACTGGTTATTTACATGTCCAGAGGAGACTTACCTGAAGTCTAATGCCTGTCCTAGAGAGAATGTTCCTGAGGAGCCAGAGCTGGATCTTTTTTTTTTTTTTTTTGGTTTTCTTGTGGTTTGGTTTTGGATCTATTTCTCTCAATATGTCAATTGCAGGAAAAGCTCCTTAATTTTGCTTGACTAAGTAGGGATCTTAGCTCTAATCCAGCTAACCAAAATGTATTACTGGAAGATGTAATAACTCAAACATATTTGGAGAACATGATTGGGTGATTTAAACAGGGGTTTTCGGAGGAGGCCTTTAAGAGGGGAGTCGCACAGGCCCCTGCCGGTGTCCTCAACCCCTCCATTCTGGCTGCCTATCCCGAGACTCCCCATACTAGGCATCATGCTCTTCCTGCAAGAGTTTTGGGGAACACTGGTTTAGAGCCACTGATACACCAGACATGCAGGCAAGCAGAAACTGGTAGCAGACCCACCAGTTTGGGGAACAGCCCCTGGCCATCTCACTACTGCATTCCCAGGACCCAGCCCAGTCAGTAGCTCATACCAGAGGCTGTAACCACTAGTTGAATGAAGGGATGGAAAACAGATGAATGGGAGGGGGCAGGAGTGAGACCTGTAAGCAGGCAGAGAGCTCCCATTTCGATTAAGCTCTGAAATGTTTTCTCACATCTGGGTTGCAGACTAAATGCTTGGTGAGTCAACACCGGGGTATAAAAATAATTTGTAAGAGCTGAAACAAAGTAATTCAGAATGCTGGTGGGTTTTATTTTTTGTTTTTTTTTTTATATTTATTTGTTTATTTGAAAGAGAGAGAGAGAGAGCAACAGAGATGGCAAGAGAGAACAAGAGCAGGATGGAGAGGGAGAAGCAGGCTCCCCACTGAGCACAGAGCTCGACATAGGGCTTGATCCCAGGACCCTGGGATGATGACCTGAGCCAAAGGCAGACACTTAACTGACTGAGCCACCCAGGCGCCCCAGAATGCTGGTGGTTTTAATGGAGACTTGAGAACCTTCACTGATGGGATCCAAGAATGAGATTCTGAACATAAACTATGACATCTGTCAGTCACTGTTATCGCCCTGAACTTGATGTGGTTCTAGCTGGGTGAGTCTGGGCCATAGTCTAGGTCTTGCTTGGTAAGACAGACTGGGCCTTTCTTCCTTTCTTTCTTTCTTTTTAAGATTTTATTTGTTTATTTGACAGAGATCACAAGTAGGCAGAGAGGCAGGCAGAGAGAGAGGAGGAGGCAGGCTCCCTGCTGAGCAGAGAGCCCAATGTGGGGCTTGATCCCAGAACCCTGGGATCATGACCTGAGCCGAAGGCAGAGGCTTTAACCCACTGAGCCACCCAGGCGCCCCCAGACTGGGCCTTTCTAGACAGACTAAACTTCTGTCTCAAAATTACGAAGGGCAAATAATGACCTACTCACTGAAGTCCCTCCACATTAAAACAGGGAACACACACTAAAGTTTCAGGAGACCGTTTCAAGGAAAATGAATGTCCATGACCCAGTGGCTAATACACTTGAGGATTAACTGGTATCTTGCTACTCAAATACCCCCAAGATAGAAATATCACAGCCTACAACAGTGCCATCAAGAGAAATAAAATGCAAGCCACATATGTTATGTTACATGTCTAGAAGCCACATTAAGAGAAGTAAAACGATAAAGGTAATTTTGACAATAGAGGTCGTTGAAACTGACATGTACAAAATATCATTTCAATACGTAATAAATTTTTAAAAATTGTTCATAGGATAATTTACATTTTTTTCCCCCAGTAAGTCTTGAAATCTAGTCACAGCACACGTGAGTTTGGACTCACCCCATTTTGGGGGCTCAAGAGCCCCAGGCGGCCAAGGGCCACACCCTGTCGGCAGGGGTCTGGAAGGACTGATGAGAGAACATCCTCGCAATGATGATCACCAAGGAAGCAGCCAGTCTGGAGTGTCCCTCTTTGTGGGTTTCCGTTCTTCCAGCCGACTCTTACTTCCTTTGGGTTCCTGTCACAGTGTTTTAGTACAGCTGTCCCTCACAGTACCTGTCACCTGACTCCCAGCGAGAGCACATGACCCTGGCTTTCCAAATATAATTTAAGCCACTGCAGTAGCCCAGGAGGACAGCATGTGACCAACCAAGGCCAATCTGAATCTTGCCCCAGGACTGGACTACAGAAGCCAGCGAAAAAGTCTTTCTCTTTCCCCTCGGGGTGCTAGGGTGTGATGTGGGGGCTCTTCCCATCACAGGGAGACACTGTCTCAGGATGGGACCATGAAGCTGCCAAGGTCAACCCTAGTCCCAAGCCCTGAGGCCCCGGTGTGGGTCTCTCCTCCCTGGATTCTGCACCTACTCTCTATCCTCCTAGCACATTCTCTCATTTGCTCAGGCTAATCTGAGTTGTGTTTCAGCCACTCTCGTTAGGCAAGTCATGATTTGGGCCAAGCCACACGCCTGGCCCTTTGCCACAGTCTCCCACAACATGCCCTCGGGCTGTCTCTGAGACAGCAGCCCGGGCCACAGAGGGCCCACTGACCAGCCTCAAAAGGCAGGGCTTACAGCTTTTACATTTCCTCAGTGCTGTGTTAGCTCCTGTTCCCTCCGCAGGTCATTGCTTGCCTTTCCGACCTTTGCCCTCACACCTCCATCCAGTGGAAAGATGCGTGCCAGAAAGGTGAGCTCGTTCCCTTTTGTTCTCCCCACGTGACTACTGTCTTATTTCATTTTCCCTCTCACACATCCTGCCTTGAGAAGCAGAACGGTACCACGAATTTGTCTTGGCACTATGGGGTCTCCTTGGCCTCCTTCTGAAATGTATGAAAGGCCTATTCGGAAGCACTGACCTTTTAGAAGCAACTGAGCACAAAAGGACACTGTTCCAGGCCTGAGGTTATAAACACAAAGATGACAATCATGTCCTCTGCCTCTGTGTGGGATCTGAATGGATATTCCCGGCATGGCGGCACACATGGTCACCCAGGACATAGCCACTTAGAGCCCTGGTGAGCTACCCTGTGGAGGACTGTGTAAATAAAGCCCAACGTGTCTAGACCCCATCATAGAGGATGACCGACTGAGAGGATTCTGATAAATGTAAATTTAAATTTACGTCCTTTTTTTTTTTAAGATTTTAAGACACAGCGAGAGAGGGAACACAAACAGGGGGAGTGGGAGAGGGAGAAGCAGGCTTTCTGCTGAGCAGGGAGCCCAATGTGGGACTCGATCCCAGGACCCTGGGATCATGACCTGAGCTAAAGGCAGACACTTAACGACTACTGAACAACAGTTCACTCGCTGTAGTTCTGATGGATAGTCTTATGAAATCAAGGAGTCCCCTTGAAAGTCGATGGGGAAGGAGACAGGGCTTCTTTACCTCGAAGGAGTTTACAAGATAGGTAATTAAAATTCACAGCTCAAATGATTTTTGCTCCTCTCAGGAAGTTCAGCACGCTAATTAATGCTTCAGTGTGCTTAATGTTTTAAGTGATATGGAAAAATAATGAGTGAAATTCACATAGAGACATTAGTGGGTGGGTTTTTTTTGCCCACTGAATGAACTGCCTTGCCAGAGAACTAGCATGAGCCCACCAGGTCTGACACTTCTAGAGAGAGCAGACCACAGAGGTCTGCTCTTCTACTTGGCTTATTATCATCCTTCAGCCACAAAGAGCGGGGAGCTGTCAGGCAGGGAGCAGCCCCTCCCATCTCTCCACAGCCACACCAGTTTGGGTGCCTTCCTCAAACCGTCCCATTACACTGTCCCTTCTTCCCTACTTCAGCAGGAGGACAGGCTTGTGGGTCTGAATGGATCACCCTAAGTCACCAGAAGTTGCAAACATCTGTCAAATTAAGCCATATTCTAAGAGTCCCATGGGGAAAATTCTTGCCTCAAAATGGCGTGGTCATCATTCCCTGGGTTCCCAAAAACTGTTACTTGCTGAGGAAACTAAGGCAAGTCAGCCACCCTGCCCAAGCCTCAGGGCCTTATCTTTGAAATGGGAGCACAACTGTACCTACCTAGCCAGCACACCTGAGATAATGTGGGACTCCCTGAGCCTCCTCCCCCAGAGCTCACCTGCAGCAGGACTGAAGACTGAAGACCATCTTTGAGTATGTTCCCACCTCCCCCCATATAAGTTAGAATACTTAGCCATTCAAAAACCTGGAGGACCCAGAAAAGTTAAAAAAATTTTTTTTTTAAAATAAAAACCTTTCAAATCCTCCATGGACTCATGACCCAAAGGCAACCACCCCTGACATATTATGTTTCCTTTCCTAAGTACGGGTACCTTTTACACAGTTGATATCATGCTGCAGATTTAACTTCATATGGTACTTCTTTCACTGAAGGTTACATGCATTTTCCTGTGTTACTCTGTAGTCTCCGGAAATAGTACTTTTAATAGCTGTAATTATTCCAGCCAGTGGCCGCTCAGGGTTGATTCGACCACACCAAGCTTCTCAGACATTGCCGTTTCCAACTTTTTGCTCCTGCAAACAACACTGTGGTTAGCAGTTGGGTTTACTCCCTTAGGGGAGGTCCCGGAAGTAGAATTATGGGGCTCATACACTCACATCTGAGCACGAAGATGTAAAGGGCTCTTAACACGTCCTGCAGATGGCTTTCCTCATACACACCACCATAAATGCCATGTTTCGAAAGCACGTTTCACATCCCTAGGAGTGACCATTTACGATTTTTTAAAGATAACTTGATTAATGAAAAACGATCTCATCATCTCTATTTGCACTTCCTCGACTTCTCAAGAGACCAACCGTTTTCCTGTTAACCATATGTCATTCCTCTTCTGTGCCTTCACAGGAAGGAATGGGCCCTGCCAGAGTGGGGGCAATGGATCTCAATCTCAGCGTGCTGAAGAATGGGCGGAAACATCCGGTAGGGGGAGGGGGGATCTATCGTTTTAGCTAATTCTGATGCAAGTGATTCTTGGGCCAGAATCTGAGAAGTTCTGGATTAGAGTCTTAGATATAAAGTCTCTTCCTAGAGGTTCCCTTACACGGAAGATTTCATTCTTTTCAGCAAGCATCCTGTCCAGGTGAACTGTCTTTACATTTTGGTTGCCGTTTTATGAAGCACGGAAGTTTAAATCAAATCTGTCAATATTTTATTTTGCAACTTCTTTTTGTTCTTCTATAGAAAATTCTTTACTTAAGTTTCACAAATGTTTCTTTTTCTATTTTCTCCTACTTTAAAAAAATCACTGTTAAATCTATCTGGAATTCAAGTTGGCTATCTAGGGTAAAGTGAAGATGTAAAATTTTAGATTTTTGTTTTTCAAAATGACTAACTACCTTCCCCAACACTACAGTGTAATTTCTCCCTCTGTCACCAACTTGTGGGGTCTCTTTTAGCTTACATCAAATTCTTACAGATAGTGGAGCCTCTGATGGGGACATACTTATGCCATATTCCCTCTCTTTCCCTCCTACCTCTCTCCAGTTTTTCAAAACCTCTTTTCCACAAATTTTAGCCTTGAAAAAACTCCTGGTACCTGAAAACTTCCACACCATGGCTTTAGAGCAAAGTTTAAAAAGTTCAACAATTTTAGGGGCACCTGGGTGGCTCAGCTGGTTAGCATCTGCCTTTGGCCCAAGTCATGATCTCAGCGTCCTGGGACTGAGCTCTCCATTGGACTCCCTGCTCCGCAATGAGTCTGCTTCTCTCTCTGCCTCTCCCCCACTGACCCCTGCTCATGCTTTCTCACTCTCTCTCTCTCTCAAATAAATAAATAAAATATTAAAGAAAGAGAATTCAACAATTTTAATTTCTTTCTACTGATGATTCGGAAACATTATAGCTTTCTGTATATGATAAAGTCACATTCCTAATAACTTTACAGTAATGTTGTGATCTGAATATAGTTGAGGCAGAAATTTTAGAGCTGAAGGGACTGTAGGGAACATCTATAGTTCAGTCTCTGTGAGAAAACAAACTGAAGCCAAGGGTCATGACACCAGGTGCCCAAATTCCTGTAGCTAATGGGCAATGGGGCTGGAATTCACAGCTGGCCTCTGCTGGCAACTATGCCCACCCTTGGACCGGCTGCCACCATCCTCTCCTTTCCAGGATTTATTAGTGGTCATAATTAAGCAGGGAGGTGACAGTTTATTTGAAGACACTGTTTAGGGTCCCTTAACTACTTTTAGTCCTATACTCAACTACCAACCAAACCTGAGAAAGGGGAGCTGACTTTAGGCTGAGGTGCCACATTAGCTAAAAGAAATGCTTCTAGAAGAATCATTCAGAAAAAGTGCATCTTGCTCATGGAGCAGTACTTGGGGAAGGAAACTGACTACCTTCTTCACCCCAGTGAGTCTCTAAACTCAGGTTGACCTAGATTCAAACATATGGGAATCCCAGGCTCCTGAGATTGATGTATGGACAATGGTGTCAGGTGACATGCCACAGTGGGCCCTGTGTATTGATGTGTCCCAGCCATACACTGGCTCTACCCTACAGCAGGGCACTTGGGGCTCATGGTGAGGCAGCTTAAGGCAGAGAACAGGTGTCAGGGCAATTCGGGACAACAATAACAACAAGCTTTTCCCTCAAATAGAATTTTTTTACCAGTCTGAAATTAAATAGAAAGTCTTGTTGGACATATGGGAAAGTTTCTTGACAACGTAAATGTCAAATCTAAAATAATTTCCAGCGCTAGATCTATCTAGTCTCTGACTAGAGAGAAATGTCCTCTTTAGGTATCTCCGGCCCCATATTTTCTGATTATGCAGGTAACCTCTTAAACACCCACACATTTAAGCAAAAGATCACTTTCCCACCTGAGATGGCATGTGTATATTCCTGTCATTCAATAGGATGCTTCAGAGAAACAGTGTGTGCTCTAGGCCTAGAGGTGACTGTTTTACGGTGACCTGGCTTAGCTCTATGCCACACTATGTAGGGCATCTGAGGCTCTGCGAATTCTCTTTTGACTGTCCATCTCCTCCTTCTTGAGATCCTTTGTGACTTCCCTTAGAGCCCGGAGTGGCAAAAACTCAAGTTCTGATCCAGATCTTGACCTGTCCCTGTTCCTATAAGAACTTCTCAGGACATTACCCTCCCAAGTATGATGCAGACATTTCTCCTAGAACATTATAAAATCCTCAAAAATTGCATCCTAAAAAAAAAAGGCTTATGAAAAAAAAATAGGGATAGAGCAGACCATCAAGAACCCACAGGACTTTGTAATCAGGACTCTCACAAAATCCATAACAATCCTCCTAAAAACATGACCCTGGCTGAGGCTGAATCCTCCTGGGGCCAGTCAGGCATCTGAGCTCTCAGTCCTGTGCAGTCTTCTCCCTGGGTTTGTGCTTCCCCCTTGCCAGAGAAAGTCCTCGAAGACATTCGCTTCTGTAAGAGACTAGATCCATCAAACTTAAAAATATGTGCCAGGGACTCCCCTTCTTCATCAATCCTTTGTTTTCTCCTCTCCAGCACAGGAGGGCCTATCTTCACAGGGGTTTTTATCTGCAGGTATCACTCTCCAAACACAGCAGGAACCAAAGTGGTCCTTGAAGTCACTACATCAGCCACTTCTTGCCCAAAAAGGAGGCACTTCTACACTATTCTTGGCTTCTTTCTGAAGGTCTTCATATCCTGCTGAGGCCTTCTGAGTCCTTGTGAGATTAATGCAGAATGTGAACGCGTTTGGGAAAGTCTCACTATGTTCCAGCCAAAGCAACCCACGCCTCCTGAGGGCATCACACCTTGCTGAGGAGTTGCTCATCAGCTCCTTGGATCTGAACATTTTTTTCTTCCCATTGACTGATCAGTAAAATATATACAACATGAACCTGGCCATTGTAGCCATCTTTCAGTGGACAGTTCAGTGGACAGTGGACAGTGGGGTGTTAAATATTTCATTGCAGTAAACAAAAAAAAGTCTGCTAAAACCGATTTAATCAAAAGATCAACAACAACAAATGAGATCAGAAGATAATCATAAAATACTTCTACCACCAACCTCCTCCTTGTTTTTCCTTCCTTTCTTTTCTTTCTTTTTTTTTTTTTTTTGTTTCACATCATTCTTCTTGTCTTTTCTTAAATTCACCTATGGGTAGCACATTCGCAGCAGCTCGGGCCAAGTTCAAGGGAAGAGCCTAATGACCATCATTATGTCTTATACTCCAAAAGTACAAAGGGTTCTGAGATATAAACATATAATAAATGCTTTTTCTTCTGTTCAAACTTATGTTTTAGGAGGAAGCCAGGGAGATGCTTCAACAGCATGCAAGTGGGCTCTCCCAGGGTCAACGGTCTGATGGCCCAGGTCCAAACTGTGGCTATGTGACCTTGAGCAAGGGACTGAACCTCTCTGGGTCTCAGTTTGCAAGCTATAAAGTGAGGATAAAGAGCAGAGCAGATGGGTTAATATAGTCTCTGCATTTCCAACAGCAGAAGGCACATCAAAGTCCTCCATAAGTGTCAGCAACTATTACTGAAAGGCCAAGACCCACCGACCCAAATATTTCAGGTGGAGGGCTATGAATAAGGCATTTTTATTTTGTGTGGTTGAACTTCAAAATGACGTATTCATAGAATTCATAAAAATACCTTAAATAACTTAAGGACATGAATAATTGTTCTTTCAGCGACGAAAATAAATACTCTTTTTTAGCTTAAAAAAAGGCTCATTGTTATTCTTGGTAGTCAATGGCACAAGGGTTGTTATTAGGATGGAAAAAAAAAATCTTGACAGCTTTGACTTAACTCCTACACTCAGAGGATGTCATTTAATTTAAAAGTACAAACACACACAAAGACAAGAGAAGAAATGCCTGTTTAAAACCATCCCGTCTTCAAAACTTGCAGATGTCTTTCAAAACCCTACATAATATTTTTAGAGTTTATTTATAAACTTAGATACTTTAGACACATTTTGTGTAAAACTTAATGTTTTAAACTCTGAAAACTTTATTCTTGAATTCTAGAAAAGAAGGATTCTAATGTCCCCTTTGACTACCAATGATGTTAAACACACAATAAACACACAAACAATAAACTGGGGGGCAGGGGGACCCCCTTCAGAAGAACATCCCATGGGGCTGTCGGGACCACAGCGACGGTACAAACATCGCCAAGTCATTTGGCCGTGGCCTCCACTGGCCTCAGGCCGGACGCAGTGCCCAGGGCAGGGAGGCCATGACATTGAACTTCCGGTAGGTGTCAAGAAAATGACTAAAGAAGGACATTATCAGAGCGATTGGGAAGACTTCATTCCTGGCCAGAAAACCTCTGCCATGTCAAGGCTGAGAGCAGGGGTGAAGCGAGACAGACGAGAATCTTCCACTGTAGGGAGTCCTCGGATGATGAAGACAGCCAGTCACTATTAAATACCAGGATGGGGCTTTCCTGCCCAATAAAACAGTATGCCCCTCAGACCGGTGGTTCACTAATGTGAAGTCCGAGTTCAAGGATGGCAGTCAGGAGCTCTCTGCACGCAAACACTTTGGTGTCCATGTGCCTCATGACCAAGTGCACAACTGATAATGGACGGTTGCAAGGCGGGCCCTGCTGGTGAACACCGGACCACTCTCAGTGCCCACTATCTGACTGGGAGCGACACAGCATGAGGAGTTCCCAGGCTAACCGATGCCGGTCAGTTGTTTATTCTCAGCCAGCGCCATGTTGGTCCTGAGATCCTAAGTATACAAACAATGGCCAGACCATATGTAGAAAAAGAACTCTGACCCCCCATCCTGCAGCAACCTGGCCAGGAAACCCAGTGCTCTCTCCAGTCCCCAGCCCGGGAAGCCAGCCTGCAACCTCCACATCATGCCTGCAGGAAGTCAGGCCACCTCCACTAGCCATAATCTAAAACACCAACCGACAGCCTCTGTAATGATCAGCCCCAAATGGCCAGGACTTGAGTAAAAATGAATAACTTCCCTGATTCCCAACATCCCCTACTGCCACCTATGGAACTACCAGACCCTTAATGGATCACCTCCTGGAGCTCACCTCCAGCTTCCCCATGCCGACAGCCTCCCATCAGGGCACACGGGCGGGGGGGCCTTCCCCGCCTCCACTATAGACCTTCCCCTGTCCTCTGCCTGCCCCCGAGTCTCTGCCAAAATGCAAGAGAAGGTGGCCGACGCCCTCGTTCTAGTAGGCTCTGCAGAAAGAGCGTTTGCTGGATCTCGTCTGGCAGGCTCTCGTGTATTTCCACAGTCCTGTGTTGCTCATGCCTTCCTCATCCTTGCCTGTCTGTCTCCTTCCTGAGCCAGAGTAGCCAGAGGAAAATTCATTTCAATGAAAGGGTCAACCACTGCTCTGGGGAAAAGGTTAGACCTACACGAGACCAATATGTACAACCACAAGACATTCTTCTTACTTTCAGTTCATATACATGATTTCCCTGGACAGCATCAGTAGTGAATGAAAGCAACCAGAAATTCCCCCCCTACACTCATCAACCGAACAGCTCATTGGAATGGCAATGCATTATGAAGGATTTATTTCAAAATGCACCCTTGGACCTACGCATGTCAGCCTTCTACCCTACATCTTCGACACCTGTAAAGTCAATGGGGAATTATACAAAATCATTTCATAATCACAGGTTCCTCTGTGTTGCCAGGAGAAAGAACGGTGAACTTTTCAGTGGAGTTTATGTATCCTTATTTCTTTGAATTCTCTGAAAATTGGTGCTCTGGGTATGAAATACATGGTTAAGGAGAGTCATCAAAATGCTGGCTGATCTGAGCCCCCGAGCCTCTAAACATCCTGAGCCAAAGGCCCTGGGGCCCCTCCAAGCACCAGCTCAGAATCTGGCCCTCAGTGGCATCCCAGCGCACAGTGGGGCTGGAATTGCTTAGGTCTGGTATGGGATGTCGCACAGCAATTCCCATCTTTCAACCCATCCGAACGATTCACTGACGGGTAAGGTAAAGGAAGTCCTGAGTGGGCTTCCTGATACGTAAGTCCTTCCCAAGCCTCATCCACTTTTCTTTATAAAGGGATTCATCAGCTGGCCTCACAAATATATCATCTGCTTCCTTAAAGAAATGGAACTTTTTTTTTAAATCACAAAGAAGTGAAAGTTCATACTGGAGTTTGGAAAGCATCTGAATTTAAATCATTTTTCTTCTTTTGCGTCACTGAGTGTTAAAAAAAAGAGAGAGAAAACATGGGTTGGGGCCATTTCAATCATTCACATATAGCCTTCAGCCTATAGAAAATACAGCGTGTAGAATAAAATATTCCCAACATGCTGAAAACATTGTTAACTGGTACCTGAAATATGGGAGTCCTTTCCCATAATGAAGGTATGATTGCCTATTTATCTAATGTGTTTTTCCTACCCAATGCTCCAGGCCTCAGAACCAAATCACTGTCTGGCTATAAGCTGATTTTAATGTGTGTGCGTGCAATAGCGAGGAGTCTTTACAGCCAACGATTAAAGCTCGAACAAAACAGAGACTTTGGACTTTGATCAGAAAATGGATTAAATTCCCAGATGAGGCTGATCAGAAGCGGAAACGCCAGGAGACGCCAGCATTCTCCACTTCTTCCAGGAATAGCTTGGGACAGAGTCCTTTCATTAGGACTGTACTCTTCTGTAAAAGGATCCAGCTACAATTTGTAAAAAATGGCAGCTTATTCATGTACCAGTGGCGGGGGGGTGTCTTTGCTTAAAGATGGGACACTGGAAGAGGCCGTCCACAGCTTCCTGGTCCTGCCGATGTCCCCTGTGGGCTGTGCTGTCCTTAAACATGTCTCAGAGATGGGACATAGGTTTCTCTGGGCACAGTGATGTGCCCAGTTATGTGGCCTGTTTGTCAAACCATCCAGGGTCTGAGATGCTGCCCACTGGCACAGTTATGTACTTCATGTATGTGGATGTTGCAGAAACATGAGACGGCTCTGTAGGGACACTCACACCCAGACCAACAGCCAGGGACGCTGCAGCATCGGTGCCCACCCCTAGACCCCAGGCAAGGTGACGAGAGCCTATGGAGACACTCTACGCGCGTGCTGGCTGAACCCCAGAGATGAGGGATGGAAGACAAAGGATGTTCTCTGCTTATGCACAGGGGAGAAGTAGCTGCCTCTCTCTCTGCGTGTCCAGAAAGGTGGAAGAGACGCCTTTGCTCCTTGGAGATGAGATAGAAAGGACCCTGGGTTCCTACCTTGACCTTCTGAATGTAAAATCGCCCCAGGAGTCAGAGTCCCACGTGTCTGGGCTCTTATGACCTAGAGAGTTCTCTAAGGTCTGGGCTTTGTCCCTTTGGAAGGTAAATACCGAGGGAGATAGCACTCCAGTCTTCCTGGCACCTGGGGCTTAATTATGTGTGTGTATGTGTGTTTCTGCAGGATCGGTCTGGCTATAGAATGTTCCAACCCTTAGTCAATGGACAGAGCAGCCAGCCACTGGTCCTGGTCATTCTCCTATACAGCCCTATAGCAAGATCCCAGCCACCCAGGGATATGTTTGCTTCTTTCTCTTTTAGACTTCATTTTATTTATTTGACAGACAGAGATCACAAGTAGGCAGAGAGGAAGGCAGAGAGAGAGAGAGGAGGAAGCAGGCTCCCTGCTGAGCAGAGAGCTCGATGTGGGGCTCGATCCCAGGACCCTGGGATCATGACCTGAGCTGAAGGCAGAGGCCTTAACCCACTGAGCCACCCAGGCGCCCCTGCTTCTTTCTCTTTTAACACTTTATCCATAATTTTCTTAGGTATAATTGGCAGGAACATAAATGTTCACTGAAGAAAACTTAACAGTGACAAGCAGTAGGCACCACTTGCTTACTGAGTACCAGGCACAATCTTAGGGGCTTCGCACAGACTATGCTAGTGAATCCTCAGACCAACAGCATGAAGCAGCCACTACCAGACCCCTAGCTGATGCGAGGATGGGGAGGTTCCAGGTTTCAGCAGCTTTCCTGAGTGGTACAGCTGGGAAGGAATACAGCAGGAGCCTAACTCTGAGCCCCTGATTTGTAAGCACTGTGTTCTTACGTTTTGACAGATAGATCGGTCCTTTCGTTTACCCATTTTTTTAAATTAAAATGGAATCAGACTGTCATTTGTCACTTGTCCCCTTACACTTCTCAGGCACTAACAATTTTCAGAATATGTTCACCCTCAATGATCTCACTTGATCATCACACAAATGCCTTTGGAAGGTGGGCTTGTATTCTCAATTTCTCAGAGGACACAGAGAAATGAAGTACTTCCCCGTGGCTGAAAGGGACTCGAACAGGGGTCTCCTGGTCCTAGTGCCACTGGTCTCTCCATCTCAATCCAGTGACTATGGAAATTTGTCTTTAAGGAAAAGAAGTGAAATCAGTGCCTACAACCATGAAAAGCAAATTTTATGTTTATTGTTATACCTTATGGAAATCCTAAAAATAAGCTAAGCCAATGGTGGTGATCTGGGGACTTCAGTACTCAGTATTTGTCTTTTAATTCACAACTATAATCCTGCTCCTGTTTGTAAAATGACCAGCACCTACATCGAAATATAAGGGGAGGCACAGGGAAGGGTGCATGATGACCTCATACCCGGAGGCTTATGACCTGTTTCTGGGCCCAGCTCTGCCACTGCCAGGCTCCAGCCTCAGTTTCCTCTTCTGTAAAATGATGGCCCTGGTGACCTGACTGAGTCTCTTCCAGCTCCACAGCCTCGACTCTCTCCTAGAGGACACATCCTGGGGAGACTCGATCATAAGAATCAAAGCCCAGGATGACAGTGTCTGTCTTCAACCAGATTGGAAGCTAACCCCAAATAGTTCCCAGAGTTAACCGAAAGAGGAAACTGCAAAAGCAAAATGTAAACTGTTTATCTGAAGAAAGGTAATCTGTAGTTAGGTATAATAAAGAGAATAGGACATTGGGGTAAATATGGCATTTTATAGCCTAGCTTTGAGAGAGAATATAAAAGAGATCCACCATGGGCCTGAGTTATCAGAATCAATTATTTCCTCTCTGAATTCAAGGGAATTCAGGCTTCCACATTGGATGGAAAAAATCTTGGGATATGAGGTTTGCCCTAGAACACTACTAAGCCCTGGAAGGGTGGGGACAAGCTGAACGACTCCGGTGTCTGCGAGCATCAGAATTTACTAGAATTAGCCATACAAGGGCCACCACCAGCGCTCAAAGGCGCTGTTGTTTTTAATTCTGGATCCTGAAAAGTCTGCCCGAGAACTAAAAGGAGGACCACATTTCACAACTGACAGACCTCGCCTCTAAATCTTTCCAAACTTCTTCCCTATTTCCAAGCACACTTTTCCCTATCTGAGAAAGCTGGGGGGGCATCATACCTCCCACGCCCTGCAGACCTCTCTCCCAGGCACTGCTCCTGTGGCCCAAGGATGCACCGTCATGCTAGGAACGAAGTGCAACACCGAAGAACCAGGGAGACGTTGAAACCAGGATGCTGATTCTGCGTGTGGGGACTGGATGACGAAGGGAATTCACGTGGGCTAGCCTACCCGCACAATCACAATTCAAGTAGCCCTTGGATCACAGTTAATTCCTGCTCATATTCATACACGGTCGGCCACGAAAACAAGGGATCGCAACCCCTCTATCCCCCTCATCATCGCCCAGGGCGCAACTGTAAGCTATAGCTGGAAAACCGTCCCAAATCAGTTTCTTCAGTTTAGAACTCTATGAAGCAAGATCCAGCCCAGAATAATTAAGATAGATGTTATTCAAGGATTCTGGAGAGAAAAAAAAAAAAAAAGATTCACTGGGTCAGTGTAACACACTCATTCTGAGAAGGTGCTGGATGGCTAATCCTCCTGCCTCTTCGGTGTGGGTGTGGTACAAACCGGAGCCAAGGGGTTCTGTGCCCACGCGCCTGTGTATGCCAGTCACGGGACAGACCAAATTCCCTTACTGATGGTCATTTGAGGTTCTGCTTCCGTTTCCATCAGTGGTGGGTGCAGGGAGACAAAGATAAGTGATCTAACAGGGCTCCTCAGGGCTTCACCCCCAAGACGAGCCCAGCGCCTTGGCCCACAGCGGTCCAAAGCTAGTGAGGGGAAGAGGGTGGGCAGATATCTCCCCACAAGTCAGACCCCGTTATTCAAAACTCTCAATATCTTGCCTGCATGGATTTTTCCTTAATGAACACTGAGTGCCGAGGTTCACACTTGCATGGGCAGGGGACAAAGGTGGGAAAACGCACTTCAGGTGATAACTTCTGAGAGGCTTCTCCATAAACCAGTCAGCTGCTGGTTTTCTAAGCCCTGGGGCTGATGACACTCAGCTGAAATGGTGTCTCACAAATGGGGTGCGATGGTGGCCCCCACCTTTTCGTGCTGACTTCTCTGTTGCTCTCTGCCGAAGAAAGATATACATGCCTCCAGAGAAAATGAGGAGAGATGTAAGGAGTGTCCCGATTTAACAGTCCTTATTACGGCCAAAGAAATAATTTTGAAAAGCAGGTTAGCTACTAAGAGATGGCAAGGAACAGCACAATGATTTTGCCTGACAAGGATGTTCCTGCCAGCTTTCCTCCCTTACGGCCTTTGACACCCAGCCTCCACTTCCCGAGGGCTGGGCTGAACATGGACACCAAATCGGGGTTGCTCTCTACCCCAGCCCGAACCCAGCCACCACACAGTAATCTCCTGCTCGAGACAGCCACGTAAGCTACAGAAGTCCTGTTCAAGATGCTCGCTGGGCACCGTAAACGTCCTATCCTCTTAGAAGGAGAGTTTCAGAAAAAGTAAACAAAAACGGGCTGTGCTATTTTCGGTCCTTCTTTAAAGGGCTACATTCAAGTTCTTTCTCTGAATGTTCCCGGGCATGTCACTTAATATCTCTGAGCCCTGGTATCTTGTACATAAAATGGGAATCGACTAGTGCTCCCTCGAGAGATTGTGGTGGAAGCAAAGGAGCTCATGGGCGTGACCATGACCGGGTGAATGCAGCCCCGCCTTGACCCCTAGATCTAATGATAGTTCATGCTGCCTAATTAGGGAAAAATGACAATGAGATGCCCCCAGAGTGGTAGTGACAAAACTAGGGGATTGCAGGGAGAACGTCCCACTGTGGACCCTGCCCCCACCCCATGCAAGAGAAGCACTGTTCAAAGTTGTTCAAATACACAGGCATTTCCTTCTGCATCACAGACACGAGGGAGTGCTGTGCTTTTGCTCTGTTTATCTGGAAGGAAGTCAGATGTCAGTGCCTACAAGGATGAGTGAGTTCCAGAAGTGAAAGTGGACAATCTGTGTCCAGCCTTGTGCTTGTTTCTCCCTGTTCCCAGCCGCCCCAGCACGCTGGTTTCCTTATCTTATTGTACTCATGTCAGAGAGCAGCCTTGCCGAACATGGAGCGAGATAAGACAATGGTGGGGTGGGGGGAGCTGGCTGTTTGGACTGCAGTGTTCCCTCCCAGGATTTCTGGGCGCTGAGTGCGCTGGCAAAGGCCAGGGGGAGCCTCATTCTTGCCGTGGGGCTGGATTCCAGCCTCAGAGGCAACATGCTCCAGTCTCAGCAGAGAAAAGGGAAGCCCTGAACCTTCTGGAATGGGTCAGCGGGCCCGCCTGGCTGCAGGAGCTGCGAGTTCTGGGAGCAGGGAAAGGCCGCTTGGCTTTCAGAGCCTCTCATGTTCATCTGGAAAACATGAGCCAAGCTGTTCTGGATGAACACTGAGGTCCTGTCTTCCTCTGTTCTGCTACTGTAATAAGTTACCATAGACCGAGTGGCTTGAACAACAGACATTTATTTTTCATGGTTCCAGAGGCGGGAAGTCAGAGAACAGGATGCCAGCACCATCAGTCCCAGTGAGGGTCTTCTTCCTCGTTGCAGATGGGGGCCTTTTCTTGTGTCCTCACATGACAGAAACAGGGCTCGCTAGCTCTCTGTCCTCTTCTCCTAAGGACACTACTCCTACCCATGAGGACCCCACCCTCATGACCTAATCACCTCCCAAAGGCCCGACCTCTTAATACCATCACGTTGGGATCAGGGAATTTTAGGGGGACACAAACACCGTCCATTGTAGATCCTTTCCTTCTATTGCAAAAGCAACTTATTAGCCAGAATCAGGGTGTGTGAGTGTGAGTGTGAGTGTGTGTGTGTGTGTGTGTGTCCAATCCAAAGAGTAAACTCCTGTTTCCACTGAAAGACAGCTGTTTCTTGTTCCTTAGGGGACCATGACATAGGAGGAAAGTAACAGGATCCTTCCAGGGCGGCGAGAGCTGAGCCCTAATTCTGCAGGCCAACCCTCGTTAGAAAAAACAAGAGGTCATAAGAAATAGCACATGTCACACTTATCGTGGTGGGAGGCCCCGCGCATCAGAATCCACAGGAATATGCGAGGTCTGTTTGATTTAGACTGAATTTTCAGATACAAAAGGTTATCAGGCTATTTTGTTCTCAAAAATGGCAAAAGCTTTTGAAAGCAAAGTGTGCAACCCCCAGCATCTGCCAAGACATTTTAAGTGTTTGGCTTCTATAGTCTGAGTATTTCACTTTTTCCCATGACGTTAGCTTTAAAGAGAACACTGGGATATATTGTGTCTTTAATTGCTAGCGTGTACCTTGTCGGAAAAAAAGCAAGCACTTCATTCAAAAAGAAATCACCTTGAGGCTGGTATTTATTGGTGGAAATGGTGGTGTGTGGGGAGTCTGGGGGAAGAGCTAGTCCCAGCAGCGAGTGATAAAAATAGCACCACTACTTTTCGCTGTAATGGACATTCTCTCCCCTTGTTTTTCACTGTTTAGTATTAACACCTACATTTGGCAGATGAAGAGACTCAGTTTTGGGGTGTCTGTGACTTGCCAAGGTCACTCGGCCATGGTGACCATGACAGGGAGCCAAGGCTTCCTGCTCCAGGCCACAAGCTGTCTTCATCAAGCCATTTAAGATGCTGCCCGCCCCTATGGGGACGGCCACTCACACACTGTGCTTTAAGGTCAGGTCATGGGTCAACACTGCCGCTGCCGAGGAAAAGGCTGAGTGTTTTTATAGGTAGCTCGTATAAACAATATATACGAGAGCTGTCAAACAAAAGCTGCTAGAAAACACAAACAGAACCTCAAGTAAGTTCATCCTAATGCACAAACAGTAGCACAGACAGGAATGAGACTGCGGCTTCACAGAGCTATGTACTTGGAAACACGGCAAGACAGAAACAGGAGACTTCGCACAGACGGGTTAAACCGTGGGCCACACGGAACTGCTAGCTCCCGCAAACATGGCACAACCTCACAGACACCGGAACACAAAAGGAACTGTTCTTCTTTTAAAATTTTAAATTAAAAAAATTTTTAAATTAAAATTTAAAATTTTTAAAATTGGGGTGCCTATGTGGCTCAGTGGGTTAAAGCCTCTGCCTTAGGCTCAGGTCATGATCCCAGGATCCTGGGATCAAGCCCCACATCGGGCTCTCTGCTCAGCAGGAAGTCTGCTTCCCTTCCTCTCTCTCTCTCTCTCTGCCTGCCTCTCTGCCTACTTGTGATCCCTGTTAAATAAATAAATAAAATCTTTAAAAAAATTTTTTTTTAATTTAAAATTCAAATTAAAAAAATTTTTTAAATCTTAAAATTAAAAATTAAGCATGATCTCAGGGTACCCTGCTCAGCAGACAGTCTGCTTCTCCCTCTCCCTCTCCTCTCTGCTTGTGCTCTTTCTCTCACACACACTCTCTATCTCAAATAAATAACAAAATATTTTAAAAAATTAAAATAAATAAAAATTGAAGCACAATGTCTCCTTCATTAGGCACCGCCACTCTCTCCTGGGTCTTTGCCCGCAAGGGGCCAGTGCAGGTCTCTGCAACAGGTTAGCTACAACAGTCCTGTTGTAGGCTTAGAGACTGCCACTAGCCCACTCACTGGGAGATAAAAGAGAGAAGAAACCCACTGGACAGTTGGAAGGGTCACAGACTCCTCCTGCCGCATCACTCCACATACCCCAGAGAGTAAGAGTCCACATGCGTGTGGCACAAATGGGGGCCAGCCCCACCCATCCCCAGCCGCTCAGCACAGCTGCTTCGGAGGCGCACTGGGACACTGGGGAATGAATGGCGCCCCCAGAGCTGTGTGGCCCCTGCAGCGGGGCCCTGGCTGAGGAGGAGCAAACAACTATCAGGACAGAAACAGTCAGGAAACCTCCCAGGTGAGTGTCTGGAGCAGGTTTCTAGAGAACTCATGGGCCAGGGTCCCGGAGGAGCTGTCCCCAAGTGGGGGAGGCAGACCCAAGATGCTCTGAGGCCCTGTGGAGGGAGAAGGGCACCATCCTGTTTCCTTAGACACTGTTGAGTGGGTCCCATCTGTCGTGGGGCAGCCAGGAACAGGTATAGTGTGTACCTGTACACACACCTGGGCGCCAGCCCCACAGGAGGGGCCAGGGGTACTGGGCCGGAGCCCGGTCTGGCTGTGAGAATAACACACACACACATATGGACAGGAGCAGTGATACTGGTGGCTGTGTCCAAGCAAGAGCGGACCGACAGAGAGTGGCAGCTGGTGCCCCTGCCAGACCAGGTCCTGTGGCTCCCTCGAGAGCAGGCGAGGGACGCAGGGCACCAGGAGCTAAGAGCCGGGTTGCTTGCCGGGGGTGGTGGTGAATGACAGCAAAGAAGGGGGAAGAACCAGATGTATAATACAGGGGAGGGGGCTGCTTTCATCAAGGCCGAGTATAACTCTAAATCAAGGGGTTCTGTGCTTCCCCCGATACAATCTCCAAAACTGGTGGCTTTCCTGATCAGACAAAAGAAGTCCAAGGGTTTTCTATGAGCTGTGTCTCCCCCACACCCCACCTGCAAACACCCAGTTTCAGCTCCTTTGGTTGGTAAACCTGGTGGGTGGCCGTGAGCCATCAATTCCAGAAATGTTTCTGTGACAGGTGTGGCAAGTGTGACAAGTGCTCCCATGATATCAGGACCAGGTGGAACAAGGCCACCTAACCACTCAGGATAGAGATGGAGGCCAGGAGCAGAAGCATTGTGGGAAAGTCCCAGAAACAGCTCTGAAACAAGGAGCTTCCTTACCTCCAATGAAATCAGTTTGTCCTGAGCCATAAATCCAAGAGATGATTATCAGCCAAGGGCTACATATGATTAGAAACAGAATCAAGTTCCCTAACTTGAGAGATCCTAAAGCCTCTTCAAAACCACCATGCAACTCTGTTGTGCCTGCATCTCTCCGACAATCACTGTGAAGGGAAAGGGAGGAGAAGCCATAAAAATAAAATTCTCCCTGACCATGAAAGCCTTGGTGAGCTCAACAGCCATCTCTGTTTTGGCTCCTGAGATGAACTGAGAGGCCAGAGCTACACAGTGAACGTTCTGGGTAACATTCCTTGTGAAACCACTTCACCAGCTCCCCCTGCCCCCACTGTGTCAGCAGGCAGGCTGAGCACATGCCCTGCGATGTGTACTCCTATCATGCTGCTTGACTGTAAAGCTAACTTGACCTGCTATCAGTGGCCAGGAAGGAAGGATTCAGGATCTCTCAAACATCCCTTAACCTTACAAAACGGAACAGCAGAAAATCCGTTATCTAATTCTGGACCGGAAAAAAATACTGGGCTTTTCTAAGCACTAACAACAAATCTGAATTTCACTGCAATGGACTTCTAGTGAAACTACCCCAAGAGGACTGTAGGCCCACAGAGAGGACCAAAGATCAGGCCCTAGACTGGAAATGGAATTATCCCATTCCCAGGAACTTCCTGGAAACATTAGATTTCCTTCTCTGAATTGCAAAGACTACAACAAACTCACATGTCAGCTATGTGTCAGGCAATGCACAAAGTATTTTTTTAAAGATTATATTATTTATTTTTTAAAAGATTTTGTTGGGGCACCTGGGTGGCTCAGTGGTTTAAAGCCTCTGCCTTCGGCTCATGTCATGATCCCAGGGACCTGGGATAGAGCCCGGCATCATCGGGCTTTCTGCCCAGCAGGGAGCCTGCTTCTCCCCCCCCCCCCCCCGCCTGCCTCTCTGCCTACTTATGATCTCTGTCAAATAAGTAAGTAAAAAAAAAAAATCTTTAAAAGATTTTGTTTATTTACTTGAGACAGAGAGAGAGAGAGAGAGAGAGCGTGAGCGCACACGAGCCAGAAGGGGAGGGAGAAGCAGGCTCCCCACTGAGCAGGGAGCCTGATACAGGACTTGATCCTAGGACTCTGGGATCATGACCTGAGCTGAAGGCAGTGGCTTAACTGACTGAGCCACCCAGGCGCCCCTAAAGATTTATTTATTTTAGAGAGAGAAAGAGAGAGAGCATGAGCTGGAGGGGCAGAGGGAAAGAAAATCTTAGGAGGACTCCCTGCTGGGCCCAGAGCCTGATGCAGGGCTCGATCTTACCACCCTGAGATCACAGCCTGAGCTGAAACCAAGAGTTGGATGCTTAACCAGCTTTGCCCACCCAAGCACCTCTCACAAAGTAATTAAGTGACTCCGGTATATTCAGAGAATATATAGAGAATACTGTAAACCCTACAAGTCCCAGAAAGAGTAAAGCTTCTTCGAAACGGTTGGGGCAGCCTGCTGTGTGACTGGATGAGAAGAGTGTGGAAGGCCTTGTCCTCAGAGTTTTCTTAGAAACAGATCACTGAAGGGGTATGTCTCCTAATACCATTTTCAAGACTCTTCTGAGATAATTGCAAGGTTGATGATGTCTGCTTAGTTTTCCAATATTCTCAACTTCAAATAGTCTCGCTGTGTCTTCACAAACCACTGGAACACTCCAAAAATGATTATCATGAACTACCATGCAGCCATTAAAACTATGTTTACCTGGAATATTTAATGACATGGGGAAATGCCTATGTTCAGATTAAGGTGAACAACCAGAACAGAAAACTATAAATGGTATGACATCAGGCATGTGAAAATGCATAAAAGAGATTCAGGAGGTTGGTAATGCATTGTGCTGGTTCAGACATGGGTGGGTGGGTGGGAAGGGGTACGGACACAGTGGTCAGAGTCATCCATTTCGCAGCATCTATCCATCCAAAAGATGTGCCCCTTTACTCAGGAATCCCCTCCTAGTAATCCCTGACTTAGAAGAATCTGGACTGAACCCGACGATATACAGATAAAGAAACTAAAACAACATAGATTATAATAGTAAGAACTGGAAACAGCATAATAGATGTTTAAAGTGGGTTAAATAAATTATACTTCCGAGTATGACTACATAGTCTTTAAAAAGAATGAAGTAGCTATAAGAAATAATCTTGAAAAAAGTCGCTATGTAAAAATGCATGGTGTAAGTTCTGTTAGTTTAAAAAGAAAACGTACATATATGGGTATATATGTAAATGCGCGGGAAAATGACCAGCGGACTACACCCCGATGGTTCATCTCCTGAGAAGCATGGAGAGCTATGGGGTGTGTCGGTTAGGATGCTTTTGGCTACAGTGAACACAAAGCTAACCTGACTTGCTATCAGTGGCCGGGAAGGATTTAGGATCTCCCAAACATCCCAAAGCTGAGACTCTTTGCAGGCTAATTCGGAAGATCAAGGGCACTATGGAGGCCAGTTCTTCACCTTCGCATTCTCTGGCAGGCCAGCTGTGACCTGGGCTAGCCTGCTCTGGTGGCTGGGGGCTGCCCCACTTACAGGCATTGTGTGGCCAGAAGAAGAAAAGGGCTGCTTCCCCCTTTCATCTCATTGGAAGGACCAGGGAAGCGTCCCAGTGACCCACCCTCATGCTTTATTGGCCAAGATGAAGTCCACATGCTCACGCTGAGCCAATCACTGGCAAGGACAGCAGGCCCACCAGGGTAGCCTTGGCCAATCAGGATTTACCCCCGAGACACGTCGGGGAGCATGGTAGATACTGCAGCCAAATGAGGTTTCTGCCAGGCACAAAAAAGGGAACAATTCTTGCAGGGCACAGACTGTGAAGGGGAGCTTTTTACTAGAGGTGGTCCTAGATTATTTGAAACTTCTACGAGATTACATATATTTAAATATTTATTTATTTATTTACTTTGAGAAGGGGAGCATGGGGGGAGGGGAGGGCCCGAGGGAAAGGGAGAAACAGAATCCCTGCTGAGCTGAGCCAACTTGGGGCTCAGTGGGATCCCAGGACCCCGAGATCATGACCTGAGCAGAAGTCTGTTGCTTTACTGACTGAGCCAGCCAGGTGCCCTGAGATTATATTACATTTTTTAAAAATCTAACATTAAAAAAAAATTGAATGCATTGATCTAAGACCAAAAGGAAATTCACCTTGAGATTGCAGGTGATCTTCATGATCTTTACTTTTTTCTGTTTTCCAAAAATTACATATACTTTTATAACAGAAATATAATAATTTAAAATATGTTCTGCTGTTCTCCATAGTTTGACTTTGAAGGGGCCCAAATATCCTTTGTGAAATTGTGCAGTGCCATTTTTTGGTTTGGGAGAGGGAAGAATGAGGCTGCTCAGCTCTGTCATTTGCCTTTCATTAGATGGGCTTGGGTCTACTAGATGTCTGGATGACTCTCAAAGACCCAGGAACAAAATCCTCCCGGCCTTCCGCAAGGCAGCCGTCCACAAAGTTGGGTCCCTGGCTCCCCCACTTCCCACCCTCTGGCCCTGCCACTGCTCTGACCTCCTTTCTGGGTGCTCTCATGCTTGTTGCCCTCTTTCCCTCCCTTGTTCCCCCTCCACTTCCCAAGGACTGCCTGCCTTGGCTCCAATCTTTCCTCTACTTTTCCTTCCCCCACATATCAAACAGCCCTTGGCATTCCCTTACAACTTTGGTTTTCAAGGTTTATTTTAGGCAGGGAGGCATGGAGTGGGAATGATAGCAGTAAAATCTCCTTTGCAAATAATAAATGGAACTCTAATATGTGTGTGTTTGTATATATATTTCATATCTCTACATATCTAATATCTATATCTAACATATACACATATATGTATATATGTGTGTGTATATACATGTGTGTTTGTGTGCATATATACACACACATGGAAGTAGTGCAAAGCTGAAATATTTTGAGGGTCATCCAGATTCCCAGATTATCCCTGCTAAGATCAGGATGACAGAGACCACTGCCTTAGAACACCCATCTTTCCCAGACATCAAGAGGAAACAATCAGCTCAGAGCATAAAGTATAAAACGTTTGCCTGATGAATTCTGACACACCCTGCACTAATTTCAGGTAACTCATCAAACTGAAAAGGATTGGCTGATCGCTTAATCCTTCCTTAAGAGTGCCTTGCCAGGGAAGGCACTAATGCCCCTCAAAGAGGAAAGGTAATTGCCCTTCCCTCTGAACCATATTTTGAAGGAGTGACTGACTGCAGGAACACCAGTTGGTCTTTTTTTTTTTTTTTTTTTTTTTTTGAGATAGAGAGAAAATGAGCACAAGCAGGGATGGGGCAGGGCCCAGAGGGAGAGGAAGAGCTGAACAGGGAGCCTGGCTGAGCAGGGAGCCTGATGTGGGGATCAATCCCAGGACCCTGGGATCATGACCCAAGTGGAAGGCCGACACTTAACCAACTGAGCCATCTAGTGCCACTGCCCCCCACCAGTTGGTCTTGATCAACACAGCCTCAGGTAAATTTACTGCTAGAAGGGTATCACCACAGCTGACCAGAAGCCAGGGCTCTGCAGGAGAAGTGTGGAGATGTGCATGTTCTGGAAAATTCCGTTTGGTACCTGATGAACTTCCATAGCTGCCCACCCTCCAGCCCTAGCCTGGTTCTCTACTGCTCATTCTGGGTTTGTTGGTTAAAAAAATTGAATCTCTAATTGGTGAGCTACGTGGAGAATATTTTAGGAATCTCTTCTTCCTCTTGCCCACCAGCCCCCTCTTCCTCATGGACAAGAATACAATCACTTTTGTTATGCCTAGCATGTGTCCTTTACTGGTAATCCTTCCAACATGACAGGGAAGCAATATTCCCACTATTTTTCTGACCAGGGCACTGAGGCTCAGAGAGGTTAAAAAAGTTGCTCCAAGTCACACAGTAGCTGAGCAGGGTACCTGTAGCTACCTCAGGTCTAACTGATTTCAAGATCTGTATTTTATTTTATGCCAGATCACAAAGCTTTCCATTCAAAGATGAAGATGACTCATTAGAGGTCAAGGTCAGCAATGTGGAAGCCCTACCAGAAAATCTCCTTTCCTGGGCCCTTCTCTGGTCCAGGACCTCATTTTCAGTCTAGAAAGAATCTCTCTTTCTTATCTCATCAGCTCTTTGGAGGCAGAGAGGACCCATGTCCTTTATTTTTCTATCACCTGGGCCTACTACACAGTAGGCGCTCAGTAAACACAGGCTGAATTGGATTAAGTGTGTTCCAGAACTTTGCTGGTGTTTCACAGCATCAGGAGCACATGATAGCTTGTGAGAAATGCAGAATCTTGGGTCCCAACCCGGGCGTGCTGAGCCAGCATGTATGTTTAACAAGATCCCCAGGAAATCACATGCACTGTGAAGTTTGAGACATGATGTTTGGCACCTTCCACCTGCTTTAACACACTGTTTTTCTCCCACCAGCGTAGAAGCGAAGCTCTTTCCTTTCTATTCGGCATCATCAGATGGAAACCACACATTGTTTTATGACCCACAGAAGTTCAGGTAATCTTTGAGGGAACTTTACCTAAGAGAAGATACTTCACTTACAATGCCAAGTCGTCCCCAATGTCAAAGAATTCAGCAGGCCACAGTAGTGCCTTAGCTAATGACTGCACTTAGAAATTCTTTTTAACAAAGGTCCACATTTAATAAGTGCTTATTTAGTGTTCCATGGTACTATTAATCATCAGACTTAAACCTGAGTTACTCATAGTTAAGTACTCCATTAGCATTCACAAATTTCTAACCTTTAGATAACTCTCATCAACAATTCAGCTCATTTCCTACACCTCTTTATTGAGCATCTATTATGAACAAGGCCTCGTAGGGATGAGACGTGGTGGGGAATATGAATGTGGCAGTCCCTGACCTCCCATCTTTGCTACAAATAGCATGAACATCAGGAACATGGTAATTAAACATTTGTGTAAGCAAATAATGCATCAAGTATCATTTCCACTATTTAAATGTGAAACTCAATTAGATGCTTCTATGATGCAGCCAATTAAACCGTTGGCGTAAAGCAGCCAAGAATACTGAGTCACTGGGCTATTTTCAACACCTTGTAATTTGACCTCTCATGGGAAAGAAATGTCACCGTTTACATGGGATCAGCATGGGACAATCAGTGTCCCGATCACAATGGAAAAACTGACTTTTTCATGTGAAGAACAAGATACCTACTTGTTTGGAAAATTAGGCAAAAGAACTTAGCCCTTTGCATACTTAAGGGTCAAAAGCAAGACTTCAAAAAAAATTAACATACTCAGATGATTATATAAAAAGTATATGCATGCAGTATTATTTTAATCTGAACAAATCACTAATTTTGAATTTGTAACCAGAAATCAAGGGGCAAGATGAAGAGCCAGCTATAAAAATCACCAAGACTTAAGAGAGATAGCTCAAAAAATAAGATAAATTCAACTTAAAAATGATGTACATCATATGATGTGGGTCTTTTTTTTTAAACCATTTTCATTATTTTTACCATTTTCATTATTTTTATCATTTTCATTATTAAACACCCAGAAACAGTAAAAAGGACCCAAACTCTTAAAAGACCAAACATGCTTAAAAACAATTGTTATTTTCTACATAAAGATGAATTCTTTAGTCATCATCTGAACATTCTCATCATATCAGGGAATTTTTTTTCATCATACTAATTAGTAAAGCCTCACTTGGTTCTTTTCTTGGCACATTTAACTCTTTAGGGGGTAACATTTTATTAATAACATATTTCCTCTAGAATGAAGTCCCTTCTCTCACCTCCCCAGGAGTCATTTGGGGGAATAGTATGAATAAAACCAATTCTATGGTCACGCACAGTGGGACAGATCAGCAAATAAATAGAGACATCGATTTCCCAGAAGAAAATGGCTAAAAGCAGCACATTTACAATTCTTCTACGCCACACTCCCCATCTCTCTGGGAGATGGAAGACAAGTATTGAATGTCTTTATGTTGCACACTTTATTTCTAACTAAATGTTTAAGAAGACTGCTGAGAAATGCCAATACTTCTACAGGTCCTGGTTTAGCTGCACAATGAAACAGAGATTTTTAAAATGTATTATTTTTTGCTTTTGCAAAAATAGTGGTCCCAGTCAGAATAATACCTTTAAACATGATATTTATTGGGGGGTTATTTATTTTGAAAATTTTTAAAAAGATTTTATTTAGAGAGAGAGAGAATAGACAGAAGGAGCAGGGGCAGGGAGAGGAAGAAGCAGAGCCCCCGCTAAACAGGGAGCCCAACACTGGGCTCAATCCCAGGACCCTGAGATCATGACCTGAGCTGAAGGCAGATGCTTAAGCGACGGAGCCACCCGGAAGCCCCCATCTTATGGGTTATTTTTGCCAGACTTTCCCTTTAAGGAAATCTTTGCGACAGAAAGACCTAGTAGTTGCCTTTGAATTTCAAACTGTAACTTCCCACCTAAGAAGGGCAGCTCTGCTTTAATACAAGCCATAATTAGTTGGTCAATTCACTAGTCAGGTACTAAGCCAGTGTTAGATAGAGGTGTGGACAGAGTTACACCTTGCCAGGAACAGCTTTCCAGCTAATTATCTGGAAAGTCCAAACAGGGAAAACCCTCCAATTAAGGAAAAGAAGGTTTGGGTTCTAAAGGATCACACATGACCATTTCGTTTCTGCTAATTGAGTTAATAACTACTCAAATATTTATATCTGTAAAGAAACAGGCCAGCCAATTTAATGAATTTGGGGCAGGATAATAAAGCAGCAGGTACTAACAACAAACAGGTGGGGCTCTCCCCTCTCAGACCCCCTCCTGAACACCTGTTGAATCCCGGGTCTTTTAACTTTCTGAACTAAAGCTTCCCGGATACAACCGTGGTAGTTTTTAGACTTTCTGGAAGTATTTTTAAGGTTTCCATCTTGCTTAATCTACAAAACTGGTTACTAATTATTTATGAATCACAGGGCTGAAAACAAACTTTCTTACCTTGAGCAGTTAAGGAGTGGCAGGCAGAGGAGCGGGGTTAGTTTTTAATTTAGCCCCCTGGCACCTGTCCCTACCCCCTGGTAAACGACCCTGCGCAGCTCTATAGAAAGGTCAAAGGTGCGCCTCCCTCCTCCGCCCGGGGAGGGGGCACACCTCCTATCAAAACAACACGCAGGCATCCAACCTGGGGAGCGGTGGCAAGGCGAAGCGAAGAGCCAGGCTACGCGCTCTCTGAACGTTCAGGGGGCAGACTGGGTACCCAGTCGGGCCCGGAACCAAATCCGACCTAGGGACCGGGAGAGATCGCGGGCCCGGGGCGCGCACGCCGCACTCCCTAGGGCTCCCCGGCTCCCCACTCTTCGCGAAGGAGAGCGATGGGGCTGAGAGAGGCTACAGGGCAACCCACCAGGCTGCTACCTGGACACGGCCTCTATCCACCCCGACGGTACCCTCTGATCTCCCCCAAATCCTGAGGTTCGGGGTGCCTCGTTCGCTTCCTACGGCGAGACGCACACGGAGCCCACCAACCCGGCAGCCGCTGCAGTCCCGCAAGACGCGGCGTCCCGGGCGGCGGGACCCGGGGTGGGGGTGAGGCCCCACCATCCTGCGCCCCTGACCCCCGCACCGCGCAGCCCCGTGTCTGAACGCCCCTTTCGGCCCCGCGCGTCCACAGCGCCGGCTAGCAGGTGACCGAGTCCCGCGACCCAGCGCGCGCGGACTCCCACCCCGGGTCCCCCCGCATCCCCGGGCGCGTCCCCTTACCTCGTAACTGGCCGGGACGACCCCGCGGGGCCGGGCGCTGACTGGGCCGGGGAGACGCGCCTCCCGCCGCCGCCGCCGCCGCCGCTGGGAGCCGAGGCGGCGAGCGGGCGCGGCGAGCTCCTCCCGGGCGGCGGCGGGAGGCGCTGCTCTCGCTGCCGCCGCCGCCGCCGCCGCCGCCACCGCGGCTGCGGATCTCCGAGCTACGCGGCCGCTGCTTCCTGGCCGCAGCCGCGCGGGTCCCTCGGCTCCTGCGGGAGGCCGGCTGCTCGCGCGGCAAACTCTTCCGCACGCAGAGCCGGCGGGGAGAGCCGCGGTCTCTTCCTCCTCCCCCTCCCTCCTCCCTCCTCCCACCTCCTGCCTCCTCCTCCTCCCTCGCCTCCTCCTCCTTCCCTCGGCTCCTGCTGCCGGGTCTCTTCTGGTCGCGCGCCGGGCCTTGGCCCCAGCCCAGCCGGGGACTAGCATCCTGAGACCCCCGGACCCCCAGTTCCTCTGGGCGGCGCAGACACCCGCGCCCCCCGAGGCCGCCGCCGCCTCTGCTGGGCTGCCAGGGACGCGCGGCAGAGTCCGGCCTGGGGCGCGGGGTCGGGACTGGGCGCGGGGTGGGGGTGTGTGTGCTTAGAGGTAAACTGGCTGAGAGGGGAGGTAGGCGGACACGGGGCTGCCAGCTGAAGTCCGGTGAAAGTTGTCGCCGGGGGTGGCAAGGAGTCTTCCTCCCCTGCTTTGTGCAGACACCCTCGCCGTACCCGCTGCCACCCCGCTGTCCCGTGCGTTGGGGGGAGAGGGGGACGAGCGCACGACTCTAGTCCCCTCCACGTCGTCCTAGCGGGGCGGGTCTGAGCGCGGAGCCAGAGGCCAGGCACTGGGCGAGTCTCTGCGCTCGGACCACCCTGATTTCTCAATGAGCGGTGGCGGCCGGGCGGGGAAGGAGGGGGCAGTTGGGACACTGGGGTTGGGGGAGAAAGCTGGAGAGCGCTGTTCCGGGGAGGACCGCAGCGCCTGCCGGGGAGGAATAATCGGCGTTGCTTCCAAGGCGAACGGAGCCCGTCTGGAAAATGGGTCAAGGATGGAAAGGAACGGGCTATTTGACCCCCCCACCCCCACCCCACATACACACCCAGGCAGAAGCATGTGGGGTGGGGGGCTGAAGCCAGGAGCGCGCCCTCGGAGCTCTGGTCTGTCTCTCCCTCCCCTCCCCTGCTGCCCTCCTCTCCTTTTGCACCAGTGCAGGAAATGTTCCACTGACCTACATATTTTTCCAAACATACGTGACCTTTTTTTTTTTTTTTCCCTCTGTGGGAGGAGACAGGCGAGAATCCAAGAAAAGGAGAAGCTGGAGCGGCGCGCGCGCGAGCAAACAGGGAGGCTTTCACCAAGGCTCCCGCAGCAAACACCAAACCAAGACAGATGCACAGAAATAGTCCCCGGGAGCCAGGAGCCCTGGTTTGATACTCTGCGGGGCTCCGAGACAGCGGCGGGTGAAAAGGGGAGGTCCTGTGTCCCACAACAGTGACCCTGTTCCCCTGGGCTCACCGGCCTCCCTCTACCGCGTGGAGGCACCTGGGGAGAAGCCCAAAGGAGGGAGAGGTCCCTTACCCCCGGGAGGTCACGTCTTCCCTAACATCACCTAAGTACAGCCCCTGGCACCGTGTTATGCACCCAGCAGCCTTTCTCAGCTGTCCCTCCGTCCCTCGCACATTCCAGCAAGTAGCCCTGGAAAGGAAGGCGCCCCGGCCAGTCTTTTTCTATCATATTCGGCTTTGTGGCCAGAATGGATCTCCTAGGGCACTTCCTCTAAACACCAGTCGAGCCACTGTGCTGGGGTTCGCTGCCCACTCAGTTCCAGGGCCCTTGCGCAAGTTCAAGATAGGCCCTCTCCCGCGCAGACCAGACCAACAGCGCCTTATTTGGGCATGCAACCCCACACCGTCAATTAGATCAAAACGCTCACACAGAGCTCTTTTTTCCCCCCTTGTAAAGTAGGTCATTCTCTTTATTTCCCACTTGTATTATTTTTGTCTAATTCTCCTCCTGAAAAATAATCAGCTGCAAGGAACTTTGAGCATCCTAAGAAAGTCGTTATTCTTAGGCTTGCTTCTGACTTGGAGGGCTTTTCAAAGAGGAGGAGGCATTTGGCACATTATGGTTTTAAAGTCCCTCCCTTTCCAAAAGGAAAAAAAAATTTTTTTTTCTTTGTTTTTCTTCAGGCAAGTAGGCTTTGCCCTGCCCTTAAAGCATGGTCCTAATACCTATTAAAAGATAAAGTTATGTGCTTTTAACCTGAGTCACCTCCCTTCCTTTCCTGCTTTGAAAGAGATTCCAACTCCTTCCTCCTCCCTTTTAGGAGCTAGTTGAACAATCCTTAAATGATCTTTTAGGAAACAAATGACCTACAGTAATGATGCATCAAATAATTCTGCAGTGCAACAAATGTTTTTGTTACTGTTTTTACCTATTGCCCAGTAGGATATCCTACCAAATGTGTGGCTTCTATCTCTTAATAATGGAGATGATGTATATATAGTTGATGCTCTCACTCCAGACTCCATCTCGTCTCCTAGTGTTAATCCTACTGGGTAGGACATCTGTCTGACCAGAATGGGAAGTGGAGTCAGCAGCACAGAACCCAATCAGGACTAGAGCACAAGCAGGGTCCTCAGAAGATTCTGCCTTTCCCCCAAAATGTAGAGTCAAAGAGGAAAGTTGACCTTCTGCTCATTCTACACATTTGACAGTTCAGTTCCTTTTATTGGCATTTGTTGACACCTTCCATGAGTCAGGCTGGGCTTGGCCTCAGAGGGATCAGCAATTTCTATACAAGAAGGATTTACAGGGTAAAGGCAAGATAAAGATGAGGCCAAATAGGGCTAGTAGCAGAAAACAAAATGGCATGTGAGTTCAAAGGAAGGAATCGGGGTGGGCTTCTTGGAGGAGGTGACATTGACGCTAGGATTTTTTAAATCAACTAGATAACAAAGTCAAAATAGATCATAATCTACACTTTACTCAAAATGGGCAGCATGGAGCTAAAGAACCATTTCAAAATTACATTGCCAGTTTGGGGAAATTCTCAAGTCTCATGTAGTTAGTCTTTTAAAAGAACACGGGTTTACTCATTGAATGCTGCAATGGAGTATCCAGGAACCTCAGATATCTTTCAAAGAATCAAAATTTATGGAGGAGAGGGTCAAATTTTTTCATTGCAATTATATGAATCTTTGAAGATCAGTGAAACAATTCAGTTTTTGCAATCTAACTGGAAGGTTCTTTCCCATCATAAAAGTTGAATCTGTGGTCTATCCTAATTTAAAACATTTATCCAATTAAATTCTCAAAATACATACACTATAGGTGTCCATATGTGCTGCTACATACAGGCAAGAATGTGTGGGCTATTCCAATAATTACAGCACTAGCTCAAGGCTTGGGACCCACGTTAGGTATGCACAGTCAGTAAATGAAACAGAACTTTAGGGTAGACAAGGCCAGGGTTCTTTGCCAGATGACATCATCACAGTTTTTCTGAATAATCATAAGATAGAGGGCCTTTTTTCTTTTTCTTTTTCTTTATTTTTTAAACGATTTTATTTATTTATTTATTTGTCAGAGAGAGAGAGAGAGAGAGAACACAAGTAGGCAGAGAAGCAGGCAGAGGCAGAGAGAGAAGCAGCCTCCCTGCTGAGCAAGGAGCCGGATGCGGGACTCAATCCGAGGACCCAGGGATCAGGACCTGAGCCAAAGGCAGCGGCCTAACCAACTGAGCCATGCAGGCGTCCCAGGCCTTTTTTCCTTTTTTAAATGAGTGTCCAGAAACCCCTTTATGGATTCTGAACTCTGAGTAGCAGTTTTCATTTGCCAAAGAAGAAGAAAAACAAAACACAATACCAGGCATCGTTAGGTAGGGTAACGTCATGTTAGGGAAGAGCAGTGCTGCAACGGAGACAGAAGGGCAAGTGGGTCACTGTGAAGACGAAGAAGAGACCTCAGAGCCCAGTAACCAGAGACCAAATGACTTAGAGGCCAGGGCTTCTGGGCACTTACAGAAGGAAGATTCAAGAATGTCCACCTTGTGATTGAAATAATCAAGGTGAGAATTTGAACACTTTGGTTCTGCAGAAGCTTTGCAGGGTGAAAATGCAGGGTGGTGACTCGTTCCTGCAGCAGGCTCTCCTGCGGGCCCCAAGGATGCTACCTGCAGACAATCAAGGCCTTGTGCAGCCCGCCTGGTAAGGTCAAGACTTGGCACCTGCACCTATTAGATCATGGGGTTGGCAAACCCAAGAATGAAGTAAGATTTCCTTACAACGCTGGTGTGGAGGACCCAGGGAGGAAATGTGGGCTGGAACAGTCTGGAGGTGACAAAGTCCCAAAGCCTCAGCCAGTTCCCACCAGTTCATTGCACTGCTTTTGGGGACCACAGGAGGAAATGTTATACACATATGTGCATGCAAACACACAACACACACCCATACACCCCCAAAAAAGATGTGGCAAGACTACTGACAGTATGGACACCTGAGAATAATCTTTCCTTATAGTTAAGCCCTTTGAGGAAGTCCCTTCGTGTACATTTTCTCTAATAATAAATTTGGGTTTTAGGTACTATTTCTTTCTCTTCTAAAGAGATTCTTTTAAAAAAATAGCCTTAATTTTTTAGAGTCGGTTTAGGTTTACAACAAAATTGATCAGAACATACGAAGTTTGAATATTTTCCCCAACTCCCTCTCCCAACAGAGTGGGACATTTGTTACAGTCACTGAACCCACAGTGGCACATCATTAGCACCCAAAGTCCATAGTTTACATCAAGGTTCACTCTTGGGGTTGTACACTCAGTGGGTTTGGACAAAGGTATAATGACTTGTGTCTACCATTATGGTCTCATACAGAGGAGTATGATTCACTGCCCTAAAAATCCTCTGCACTCCACCTGTTCATCCTTCTCTCCCCACTAACCCCTGACAGTTACTAATCTTTTCACTGTCTCCATAGTTTAGCCTTTTCTAGAATGTCATATAACCACATAGTAGGTAGTCTCTCAGACTGGTTTCTTTCACTTAGTAAAAAGCAGTTAAGTTTTCTCCATGTCTTTTCATGGCTCAATAGCTCACATCTTTTCAGCACAGAATAACATTCCATTGTCTGCATAAGGTTTTTTTTTTTTTTAAGATTTTATTTATTTATTTGACATACAGAGATCACAAGTAGGCAGAGAGTCAGGCAGAGAGGAGGGGGGAGAAGCAGGCTCCATGCTGAGCAGAGAGCCTGATGCAGGGCTCGATCCCAGGACCCTGAGATCATGACCTGAGCTGAAGGCAGAGGCTAAACCCACTGAGCCACCCAGGCGCCCCTTCATAAGGTTTTTTAAAAATTTATTTTAGCAAGTCAGGTTTGCAGGACTAGACGGTAACATTCATCTAATACTTACATGCCAGGTACTTGCATTACCTCATTTCGTCCTCGTAAGGCCCTGTAAAAAATGATTTATGATTTCCAGGTAACAGATAGGGAGTCTGACCGAGAGAGGCTCAAGGTGCCCTCAGTCACTTGGCAAATATGTAGCAGAGCAGGGTCTGATCCTGGCTCAAAGACTGCCAAGCCATGCTCCCTCCCACCCCCTGGAGCCCTCAGCCATGTGCGCTGCAGGCACAAAGCTTTTGGAGGCATCATTCACTTTCCGGGAGCTCTTGCTGGGTAAGGAACTGATGCTAAAGCCACATGTGCTACTAGAGCCTGCATGCTTCTTGTCTCCGTTCTCTCTGGCCCTCTCGGTACCCTGGTTGTTGATATCTTTATCCCAATCTTGAGGCGGGGATGTCTTTCAAGTATTCAGAATAGCATTCCAAGACGAAGGATTGGAGTTGGCAAAAGAGCAACTCTCAGTCCTGACAATTCATAGAAGGAAATAGTCAGTAGGTCAGTAAGTGTGTTATTGGCATATTGGCACACTGCCAAGGGCACTGTTTGGACTTTGGTGATAGTGAGGTGGGAGTGTCCTTTTGTAAACGTGTGAAGTTCAAACCAGCTCTAGGCTATGGGTTGGGAAACGGAGGCAGCTTCTGCGGGGGAAAAGAAAAGTTTGGGTGCTAGTCAAGCCTCCCTGTCTTAGCCCACGAGAGTGGGACAAGTGCAGGTCCCCCCACACCCACCAACAGAGGAAGCTCGTACCTCTGGTCAACGTTCTGGTTAATGTAGTGGCTGGGGGTGTTAGCCTTTCCCATCGGAACCAGATTGTTTTCTTGGGGCAACACTCAGCTAAAATTGTGAGGGCTCCCAGGAAGTATTTAAGCCACTCTACCTTAAACTAACAGCTATCTTGGGTGACCTGTGGAATGTGGAGGAATACGGGCCTTCACTGAAGCATGGAGAAAATTGGAATGGAAGAGAGAAGTCTTTTGTGTACAGGGTTCTGGGAGCTGGAGGGAGGGCGGGGGGTGGGGGGAGTGGGGTGGGGTGGGTGGGGAGGAATGTTCCAGGGATGCAAATGTGGGTGAGCTGTAAATGTGCCAGAAGGATGGGAGGGGCTTTTCAGCTCCTGCAATTAGCGGAGAGAGGATTTCAAAGCAATTGTAGAATCCGAGCTAAAGCACATACAGCGTAGAAGAAATCACATCAGCTCTGTAAGGTGTTTGCTTCTAGCGGCATTCATGAAGGCACAGGCAAGCTGTTGAGACATGCACATCTCCAACAAGTGCGAGGAGCATGCTTTCAGCACAGGGCAGAAAGACAGCTGGGGTGACACACAAGTGGCCATTGTCTTTAGCTGTTCTAAGCTCATGTCCCATGTAACAACTAAGAAGAGGCGATTTACTGCGTTTACGTGTGTCTGTTAGCAAGAGCACATAGACCCTAAATGGGCATTTTCAGTTCGTTTTCCAAAGTGGTTTCTAGTTCTGTCTCATTTTTTTGAATTCTCTGACTTCTACTTAAATGCCATTTCAATAGCTGTTTCTATACTAACACATACACAACCTACCATGTACCTTTGCCCAGGAAGAACATTTCATGATATGAAATTCATTACACATAGTTCACTTGAAGTGAAAAGCTAATTATGGAAAAACGTTCTCCAAGGAACTATTTATAGCCCCTCCCAAGCAGGCAGCAGACGTCGCATTTCCTGCACGGGCAAGCATTCTTTTATTAGTGTGCTTTGTTGTGAGGTCTTGGCGCTAAAGAAGCTTTTCTTGATGGCTCCAGTGTAACACTTGCATTGACAGTGAACGTGATGCTATAATACAGACAACCGGACTCCTTGGGGGTTTTTTGTGCACATGTGCTGCTATATGTCACTTAAGATTTCTTTCTTTCAAAGCCAATAAGGGATTGCACTTCAAGTGAAGGGTGCTTTCATAATGATGCCTGGGCTTCTCTGTCTTCTTACATTCCAGACACTAGTAATTAAAGTCACTTTTCCTTTTGATGATTCTAGTGAGGTTCAAATGGTGCCCAGTCTGTGTCTGGGACTGACTGTGGACCATGGTCTTTATTTATAGCCTTTTCACTTGAGAATCGTTGGCGCCAATGGGTGGCATTTTGTTTTCCCGACCCGTAAGCCTTTAGACCAGCAGTTCTCAATGTGTGTTCCCCAGACCCACAGCATTGGCATCCCCGGGAAACGTTGTAGAAAGGGAAATTCTCAAGCCCTAACTGGACCTGCTGAATCAGAAACTCTAGAGATGAGTGCCAGTAAGTTGTTAACAGGCCTTTCAGGAGATTCTAGTGTACATAAAGTTTGAGAGACACTGGTTAAGGCAGTTGGTGATGATACAATTTGGGGAGGCTTCCACTTTCATATGGTTTGAGCTGGTGTTACTGCTCCTCCCCTGCTGGGTCCTAGGCTGAGAGCAGGCATGCATGAATTTGTTTAATCTTTGCAGGCTCCCTCGGAGAGCAGTTTCCTTACTACCCTCTTCGACAGATAATTGAGAGAGTGGGGTCCTAGAGGGTTTGGGTTAAGTTACTTGCACAGGCGACGCTGCTGGCAGAGAGCAGGGTCTGTCTGATGCCCACACCTGCACTTTGACCACTGTACTGATGCTGCCTTGTGGGCACACTCAGCCAAGTGCTTGATAAGAACTTTAATAAACTCCCTTTCTCAATCACTTTCCCCATTGCCCTTTCCTTTATTTCCTGCTCCTTTTCTCAGTGCCTTCTAGTCCTTTTCCCTCCCTCTTGCTCTCCCTCTCTCCCTCCCCCCGCCCCACTTGCCCTGCTCCATGGAAATAAACTGCTGGAAAGTATTGTCATCCTATCTTCTACCTTGTTCTCATTTAGCTGTTCATCAGAGTCCAGTTTGGCCAAGGGTAAATCACGGCATTGAGCCAAAACCTGGTGACTTCAGCTGTTAAGGTGGGTTTGGGAGGCATTGTTTGGATGCAGGGGAGCTACTTGTCTAAGGGAAATGATACTGACCCGGGTCAAAAAGTAGCTATTTGTACTCTAACATAAAAATAAAAATACTGGATGAGCGCATGGATGGCAAACATAAAACATTGAGAAAATAGAATTGAGAGCTTATAAATGAGCCCTCACATCAACAGGCAATTGATTTTGAGGAGGATGGCAAGACAATCCAATTGGGAAAGAACAGTCTTTTCAGTAGATGGTACTGAGACAATGGGATAGCAACACACAAAAGGAAGAAGTTGGACCCTTCCCTCACACTGTATAAAATATTCACTCAAAACAATCAAATGCATAAAGGTAAAAGTTAAAACTATAAGACTCTTAGAAGAAAACAGGGAGTAAATCTTCATGACCTTGGATTTGGCAAAAGATTCTTAAATATGACACCAAAAGCGCAAGCAACCAAAGGGGGGAAATAGACCAATTGAGCTTCATCAAAAGTAAAAACTTGTGATGACTCCATCAAGAAAGTGAAAAGACACCCCACAGAATGGGAGAAAATATTTGCAAGGGACTTGCAATATTTGTAAGGGACTCGTATCTAGAATATTAAAAAACTCCTACAATCAATAATAGAAGACAAGTAACCCAATTTAAAAAAATAGCAAAGGATCTGAATAGATTCTTCTCCAAAGAAGATAGATGCATGGCCAATAAGTACACAAAAAGATACTCAACATAAGGAGTCATTAAGAAATACAAATTAAAGCCTCAATGAGATAACCACATGACATTCACTAGGTTAGCTAGTATTAAAAAAAAAGGCGAAACAAAAAAATGAAAACAACAAATGTTGGTGAGGATGTGGAGAAATTGGAACCCTCGATACACTGCTGATGGGTGGGAATGTAAAATGGTGCAGTCACTTTGGAAAACAGACTAGCGGTTCCTTAAAAAAGTTAAAAGTAGAGTTATCATTCGATCCAGCAATTCTACTGCTAAGTAGATAGCCAAGAGAAACGAAAAAAAATGTGCACAAAAAACTTGTATTGGAATGTTGATAGTGGCATGACTCATAAGAGCCGAAATTGGGAAGAACACAAATGTCCATCAACTGATGTATGGACTACACTGAATGTGGCCCGTTCACACAATGGAATATTATTTGGCCATAACAAGGAATGAAGAAGTACTGATACATGCTACAACATGGCTGAACTTTGAAGACGTTGTCCTAATGAAAGAAGGCAGTCAGAAAAGACCGATAACTGAAGATTCCATTTATATGAAAGCCCCAAAGAGGCAAATCTATAGAAACAGAAAGTAGATTATAGTTGCCTATGACAGGGAGCATGGTGGTTTGGGTTGTGATGGATAAAGAGTATAGGGTTTTTTTGAGTAATGAAAATGCTCTAAAATTGGTTGTGGTGATGATTATACAACTCTGGAAATACACTAGAAACTTTTGAATAGTGTACTACAGATGGGTTCATTATATGTGAGTTATGTCTGAATAAAATTAACAAAAAAACAAAACAAAACAAAACCATTAAGGTTATTTTATCTGTCCAATTCTTCCCTTTTGGTATCTCGTTCATTCATTCAGCATCATACTTCCTTCATACCAGGGCTCTGACCTACCTCCTATCCTCACCATGCCCCTCCCCCTTCCCTCTTCCTTTACTTCTCCCTGCTGCCTTATAAGTGAGCAGGTCCCCAAGGTTCTATCTTCAGCCTTTGGCTCAGCTCCTTCTTTCCTGTGCAAATCCCATCCTGTGGTTTTCATTCCAAAGTCTTCCCAATCTTTCTCTCTGGTTCTGGCAGGTTCTCCCACCTCTTTTCCACATTTCCAACTGTCCGCTGGTATTTCCATTTGGATGTCTCCAACTTAACTTGTTTAAAACTAATTTGATTTCTCCGTCTTCCTTCTCTCCCTACCCCAGCTCATTCTCCCATCTTCCCTAATCCTATCAATGCTGCTGCTGTTCTTCCACTTACCTGAGCTTGATAACTGCACTCTGCCTTGAAATTCTTTCTCTCTCTCATATCTTCCCTTGTCATTCAGTGACTGAATCTTACTGGATCCTTGTATCCTAATGTTGCTTGCCCTCATGTCTTCCTTCCCATTCCATGGTCTCTCTCTTCTGTATTTCAGCCCTAACTAGGGATGGTCACTAGCATTCTCACAGCCAAACCCAACCACAGGATATGAACTGTGGAAGCAGAAGAAGGCAGAGTTGCGACCTGAGGAAGGACTTCACAACTTCCTCCTATGAACTTCATTAAGGAGATTTACAAGAGAGGTGAACAAGAGTAGATGAAACGGCTGGGAAGAAAGGCTTCCAGTCATTAATGAAACAGGTCATCTTGGGGGAATGGAAACATATGCCCAAGGGGGTGGGTTTAGAGAGCCCACTGACAGGCCCGATACTGAGCCAGCATGCGTTGGTACAGCCAGACCAGTGGCTGACGTACTGAAGTATTTCTGTGCTGGTGGTAAAAGCCACTGTCTGGCGTACCCTCACTGTCCTTCACCTCCCGGCAGCTCCCCCACGACTCCCTGAAAGTGATTAGAAACCCTGCTGGTAGCTGCGCTGTCGCATGGTTCAGATTCTATAACCACCCTGGGCTCGGCTTAGGCGCTTTTCCAGTGGCTGCCAAACCAAATCCATACTCCTTGGCATTCTCAGATCCATCTTCATCTGACCCTAACCAAGCTTTCTGGTCGATTTTCCATGACTCCTCCAGTGCATTCCTTGTATGTGACTTACGCTATCCCAACATCAAATTTTTCTTCTGCTTTTCCCTTCCTGCTCTGTCTGCTGAAATCCTTTGGGTTCCCCAAGGCCTTGCTTGTAGGCTACCCGTCCCAAGAAGTTGCCCCAGCACCCTTCTGCCAGAGGCGAGCTTTCCTTCCTCACTGTTATTTGTCACGTCTATGTCTCCCTGCCCCTCTCTTTCTCTCTATGTATGTATCTATATCTGAATATGCATATGTATATTTTATGGATATGTCCATTTATACATATAACTGAATGTATTCTTTCTTCAATTTATATGGCCTGGTACCTTAAAGTTAGTGTATCTATTTAAGGTTATTTCGGATATAGGAACAGAAACCAACTCTGCCTACTCAGCTTGGTCCTCACGCTTCCCCTCTGAGTACCACACAGCCTCATGGCTCTGAGTCCGGTCCACCCCATCAGCCAATGGCTCCCAGGTGGGTAGCTCCAAATTCATGTACCCCATTTGCCTACCTGGCAAAGGGAACTTACTGAGTCCTAACTTAAGCAGTGGGAGAATGGCACCCAACACATGCAAAATTCCCAGCCTTTCCCTGTGGCACCTTAGATTTAAATGTCTGGTCTTAAACCTCATGTGCTTTGGGTTGTAAGCTATACTGTGTCTCAGAGTGAAACATTTTATTTAACAACTTCCTTTAAAAAAATAATATTGACTGTTCTAGCTTCTCTGAGCCCATTAGCAAAAAAGACATTTTGGGTATGAGTCAATGCCCTGTTGGAAAAAGAGGGGAAAATCAGTGTTCTCTCAGGGGCTCCTGAGTGGACCAGAGCTGACATTTTATACCCCAGACATTGAGCTGAGGATTCTAGACTTTGTTCAGTTTCCACACCTTCTTCCAGCATCCTCAGGGGTGGTTATATCGCAGGCTGACTACCTCCGTAGCGCAGTACTCAGTACACAGCCTTGAGTACTACACACATGATTATTGGTTGTGTGCAGGAAATCTGGAGCCTGTTTTAAGAACCCTGCTGAGCAAAATAAGCCCATCAGAGAAAGACAATTTTCATATGGTTTCACTCATATGCGAAATAGAAGAAACAGTGCAGAGGATCATAGGGGAAGGGAAGGAAAACTGAAGGGCAAATCATGAGAGAGGGAGACAAACCATGAGAGACTCAACACTGGAAAACACACTGAGGGTTGCGGGAGGGGAGGTGGGTGGGGGGATGGGGTAACTGGGTGACTAGCATTAAGGAGGGAGTGGGATGTGATGAGCATTGGGTGTTAAATGCAACTGATGAATTGTTGAACACTACCTCTAAAACTGATGATGTACTATATGTTGGCCAACTGAATTTAAATAAATAAAAAAAAAAGAACTACTGAGTTCTTACTATGGGCCAGGGGTTATATACATTCTCACTGAACAATCACTAAACAACCTCCCAAGGCATGTACCACTCCATTTTGCTAATGAGGACACTGGCTCAGGGAGGCCAAGTGATACACCCAGTGTCATCCCCCGTGTCCGCAGTACCCCGGGAAGTGTCATGAGATGTACATGGTTTAGTCTCCACCCCTGTCCCTGAGTTCTGGTCCCTGATTCCCTCGGGAACAGATCCCCACCCCAGACTGCTCATTCATTTCTCCTTCTCATGCCCCTATGGTTGGAGGGTTTGGGAGCATCAGCCCATCTGATCCTTTCAGCCCGTGAACCTCTGCACAGCATCTATTCCCTTATTTGTCTCCGGGGAGGTTCATTTTCCTTTTAAGACGAGCTGTGGTCCAGCCATGCCCCCTTCATGTCTGGTTCCACAGGGTCACCACTAGGACCATTGGGCATCATGGAGGCTGTCCAGGAGATTTTGGTAGTGCTGATGTTAGTTAGGATTTTGGTAGAGGCAGATAGTGAATTTTTGGAAATTGTGTTGAAATCAAATGAACGCACTCAGAAATCCCTGAAGCAGCACTTAAATTCTGCTTTTATTATTGAGCAAACGAAAGGCAAGTGGAGGACATGGGTAGGGCAAAGGGGCACAAGAGGCCACTTGGGGCATTTCCTGTCAAATCTAAGTACAGGCGCAGATGCCAGGGAGCATTCCATTATCGTGCGGCACATCTGTGTCGACACACACAGTGGCATAGCTTGTTTGGGCATTTCCTCAACACTTGCCTGTGTCTAAGCCATTTAAAGCAGGCCCTGTTTTCTACCAGAGAACTATCTGCAGCAAATGAACATGTTGGTGTTAATATGCTGCTGAACTATTATATTACCTTTCTTAAGTAACATAAAATGCTCACAAGAGGTCTGGCACAGTTGCGCAGGCTGTGCACTGCACAACTAGGGGTGTGTAGTCACACAGACTACTGATACAGTAAAAATGCACTTCAACTCAGGAGGCCCTTTGGGAGATGATAAAACTGGTAGGGAGTGGGTACCTTTTGCAAGAAGACTCAGAAAGGGTGATATATTTCTAAGAGGGGACAAGTATAGCCTGTGACAGGATCAAAAGCTTTAGAAGCATGTCAGCCTGGCTTCAGGTCCTATTGTCACCCTATCAGTACTTAGTACCTGGCTCACCTGGGTAGGTGACTTAACTTCTCTGAATCTGTAAGAGGGAGGGTGGCAAGGTTCTTCCTTTATGCTCTGTGCAGGGGGTGGCCCCTATAGCTGGTTGTCAGGCCTCTGGCCTCCTGCATTCTTCCATTCCTTCTGTTCAGTGACCCAGCTAAAGATTTCTTATCACCCAAATCTAAATGGAAAGGCCGTTAGGCCATTGCATAAATATATATACATATATGTTATATATGCATAATCATGATAAACTATGCATAAAGTAAAGCATACCACTGTAACCATTTTTAAGTGTACAACTTAGTGGCATTAATGTGCAGCCATCACGGCCATCTAGCTCCACAACTCTTTTCATCTTCCCAAACTGAAACTCTGTCCCCATTGAACAACTCCTCTTTCCTCCCTCCCCCCAGCCCCAGACCTCCCCGCAAGACCCCCCTCCCCCAGTCTACTTTCTGTCTCTGTGAGTCTGACAGTTTTAGCTGTCTCCTACAAATGAAATCACACAGTATTTTTCCTTTTGTGGCTGGCTTATTTCACTTAGCATAATGTCTTCCTGGTTCATCCAAGTCATAGCACGTGTCAGAAATTCTTTCCTTTTTGGAGTTGAACAATATTCCATTGTATAGGTAGACCATATTTATTGATCCATTCATCCATCGGTGGACACTTGGGTTCCCTTCCTCTTTTGGCTGTTGGGAGTAATGCTGCTACGAACACAGGTGTGCAAGTATCTCCTTGGGACCCTGTTTTTCCTTCTTTTGAGTACATGCCCCAAAGTGGAGTTGCTGGATCATCTGGCAATTCTCCAGTGAGTTTTTTGAGGAACTGCTGTCTCATTTTCCACAGCAGCGGCCACCAGCCATGCCCAAGGGCTCTAATTTCTCCACATTCTCATCAACACTTGTTGTTGTTGTTTTTTTTAATAATAGCCATCCTAGTGGGTGTTGCACATGTATTTTTAAAATTAAGGCTGAACACCTTCTTTTGTTTCCTTGCTTCCTTTGTGGTAGTTTCCTTAGATTGCTGTGGACAGAGAGATGTGAATTCCTCCCCCTGCTCAGAAGTGATGGGACCAGAGGAGTCACTGCTGGTCCACCACTGAGGCACACAGGTGACTCGACCTGTGATAAGGCATGGGACCGGTGCTAGTCATGAGGGGAAGCAGGGAGTAGGGTTGGACCTTTCTGCTGAGTGAAGTATCAGGAAGAGCTCTGCGAAGGGACTGGCTTCTGGCTCCTATTCCAGAAGACAGTGGTTTCATCCTGGGGATGTGTGTTTAATATCCCTAATAGCAGCAAATGTTTTCAATTATTTTATTTTATTTTTTTGGACCTGGGTACAATTTTGATCCCCTGCTCCCAAGAACAGGATTACACTTTCAACCAAAGCAATCATGGACAATCTAGTTCTGGGCCATTTCCTTCCCCCCGCTCCCTCTTCCTCCTTTTCCCATAAAATGGATGCTGAATTCTCACCAGAAAGAAATAAACAGCGAGAGCAGCCTATATTGAGCTCAGAGAATTCTCGAGCGCTATGGTTAAGGAATCACTGACCTAGAATGTCAGAGGTTCATGTGGGCTACAGGGAAAACAGGGGTTCCCGGCTCTGGGAAGAGGTGTTCTTGGCTGAACTGCGGCCCAGGCTTTGTTCTTGGCTCCAAGCACAGTCCCTGCCAGCTGCTACCTGGGGTTGGGACACTAACTTTTGGGGCAGGATTTCACCAGCAGCTATCAGTTATCTGCTCTCTGTTCTGAGCTACCTGCTGGAGAGCTTTTCCACTTGGAACCCCACTATGGCCCTCTCCTGTCTTTGTCCCCCAGATCTGCCCCACAACCCTCTCTCCCAGCTGCACTGGTAGCCCAGTGGGGAAAGATCAGGGGAATTTCGCCCGCTTTCATTTCAATACAACTGAAATGTGGAATCACGCAGGAACCCAGAGGATGAGAGCAGCAGCCGCTGGCGGCCATGGCCACATCCCCACGGAATGTCCACCTGTTCTCTGGGGTTCTGCGTAGATGGTGGGGGTTGGGGCATGGGCCTTCTTCACCTGGTCTGTCATCACAGTCTGCGTGGCTCTCCTGACTGATGTCCCAGTTGGCAATTAGTAAGTAGCACACTCCGACTCTCAACCTATGATGGTTGAAAAGATAGATCAAAGCAATCTGCAGTGTGCTGTTGCCATAGAAAGAGAAGAAAAGGCCAATTTAAAAAAAAAATAATAGAATTTGACTTGAATCCTGACACACACCCCACCACGGCCTGCACCTCCCACTCCCTCACAGCTGGATCTAGGAAAAGGTTGCAGTAAGTGCTGGAAAATAATAGTTATCCAGACCCTTCGTGTGTGGGGCCTGAGCTACCCACTAGGGTTTCTGGAATAAAAAAGCAGCACTTCCATCCGAGTGCCTGAACCAAAGGAGCGGGCTGCTGTGTGGGTGTGGGAGCCGTGCCTGGGCTCTTGAGCAGAATTTATGTCCTTCATCTGCAATTAGCCCATTGCCACTTCTGAGAACATGAATACTTCACTCTGCTGTTAATAGGAATGCTGTTCTCACCCCGATGGGAGGAAAAATGCCCAGAAACATGTTGAATGGATTTTTTTTTTGATACTTATAAACATTGCAGTGATTTTCTGCTTCCAAAAAGGACATGTTGATAACTTTTCCATATGGTAATTTTCTGTTATGATGGTTAGTGGCTTGGCAATTTTTAAGACTGAATTCCTAACGGTCAGCAGAATTTCATCTGGTTTTCAATCCGGAAGACCAGTGAAGTTTTCACAGAGGAAGCCATTATTTCGTTCCTCTTTATTCATACTGAGAAGACGTGTCTCTGCGCCCAACCCCATAGTTACCTCATATTTTCAAATGTGGCTTCAGGTTCCCGAGGAGCCTGGAGTGCGGACCCGAGGGCACCCTGATGGGTTCCTCGTGGTTCAGAGATGCCAGCTCTGAGTTTCCCCAAGTTGCCTTTTCCAATCCCAATCACACTCTGTGCGTCAGCGTTGCCAGGGTAAATGCAGCCAGGCCCGGGATAGAAACCCTGTTTTCCAGGCAGAGATGACTCTCAGGCAAACAGGCGCTCTTCCCTGCCCGACAACAGGCTGTCTCACACAACTTAAAAATTCAAAATGTCTTTTCCTAAAAATATCAAAGAAGAATCTTACAAAATTATTTAATATCACTTTTTTTCCTCTCCCCCCCGTGTGGGTGGTATTCACAGTAGAAGAAGTTATATTTATGTACCTAATAGAAATCATGTAGATGATCCTAAGAACGGTATTAGCTCTGGAAACAACCCAAATGTGGATTATGGTTGACACGAGAGACTGAAATGAATTACAGCCTCCCTCCCGTTAGGATTGCGAGGTTTCATTTGTAAAAAGCGGTGAATATACACGTGTGGAGCCTGAGTGGATATGTCATGTAAAAGGTGAATGAAAACCAGCCGTTTCAGATGCCACTTTTCTGCAACCCTTTCCTGGGGTGGTCTTTTTCCTTCTAGCTTGTCTCCATCAATTGTACTGTGGAGGGCAAAATGATGCTTTTTTCTTTTTTTTGAAGGCTTGGTTATATTTATTCACACTGGCCACTAGACACGTCAGAAAGTATCCGCCTGCTAATGCCAGGTTATGAGAAACTCACTTCACAGAACCATTCTTAGAATGGTTCTCAAAGCAACAGCTTCCCTGGCACCTGGAAGGGAGTGTTTTATCTCAGGGAATGGCAAAATGGGACCGGTTGTGTCGGGCCAGGCTCTCAGTTGTAGGTGACAAGATCTACTCTAAGCAGAATGATATTTACATAAGGATATAGCTTGCCTTCAGAATTTGGGGATGGATGAAGAAAGGCTATACAATAATCTCACAAGAACAATGTCCGAGATCACCCCATGGAGTCAGGCTGTCAAGAAGGCTGATGCCTTTCTCCTGACCATGAAGATGCAACCTCAGCCAGAGCCACGGACCACCTTTGCCTAACCTGGAACTTGAAAATAGGTGTTACCTTCGTTCCGTGTAACTCCATTCAGAATGCGAGTGCCCGCGCCCTCCATCTGATGTGTAGGTACCCCTGAAGCCTAGCCAAGAACTGTGGGATATGTAAACTGTAGCTTTCCAGCTTCCTCCCTGTAGGAAGATGCATATTCTAGAATAGGATAGGAATAGAGGAATAGAGGTTGAGAAAGTCAACCCCAGTAGCTACCACATGTGAAACAGACCAGAATAGGGTGGGGAGGGTGAGTGGGAGAGAGAGGGGTGAGCCGAATGAAATAACTTTCAGCTCTGTTTGGCAGCACATAGACCCTGGTTTAGAGGGCTCAGTACAAACTGGTTGGTGGAGAAGCTGGGACTGGTCAGTGGTCACGGCATCCAGAAGGAGTCTAACTAGCCCGGTGCCTACCTTGCCACCCTGTGTCCCTCCAGGCCCACCTCACAAGCAGTGCTGCAGGGAGGTCAGAGGACAGCTTCAACCATCCGGTCTTCTGTGTGGAGAGGGCTTTTTTTCTCTCCCTCCCAAGGGACATGGAGGCTTCTGGAGTGCCCTTCTCCTCATCTTCTCCTCCTCCCCTGTGCCCAGGTCTTCTTCTGGGTGGTCTTGGCTCTGGGGAGGTAGCATCTGCTTCTACTCCAAACTGGAGCCATGTTTGTGCTGCCTCAGGGTCTGAAGTAGAATATACAAGGTCATCTTGTTTATTTCCATGCGGAGCTTGAGAGAGTCATCTTGTGATGTTGTAGCTATTCCTTTCATGGTTTCTCTGCTTACCTTATCTGGCTTTCATAAAAATCACCAGGATTTAAGGGAATTATGAATATGTTTGAAAGAGGCAGATGATAGTGGTGATATATTTTTACTATGCCTTTGCATCTGTAATACATGTATAACCATCCTCTGAGTTAGGTATAATTACTCTCAACATATAGATGGAAATTCACAGATTTAAAGATGGAATTTATAGGTGGAAATCGAAGTTCAGAGAGGTAAAGTGACTTGTTTAAAGTAATACAGCCATCAGAAAGGATAAATACCCAACTTTTGTATCAACATTCACGGGACTGGAGGAGATTAAGCTGAGTGAAATACGTCAAACAGAGAGATGAAATTGTCATATGGTTTCACTTACTTGTGGAACATAAGGAATAACACAGAAGACACTGGGAGAAGGACAGGAGAAGGGAGTTGGGGGAAATCAGAGAGGGAGACAAACCATGAGAGACTGTGCACCTGAAAAACAAGCTGAGGGTTTTGGAGGGGGAAGGGTGGGGGGAATGGGTGAGCCTGGTGGTGGGTATTAAGGAGGGCACATATTGCACGGAGCACTGGGTGTGGTGCATAAACAATAAATCTTGGAACACTGAAAAAAAATAAAATAAAATAAAGTAACACAGCAGCTCAGAGCTGGTCTTATGACCCTTGAGTAGAAGTTTCTGTTCCCACATATGAAATTCTCTTGTCATAAAGATATGAACAAGAGTAGATGGAAGTGGGAGGCTTGATATTGAGGTGAGGGATATGTGCGTGTGTGTGTGTGCGCATGAAGGGATCATCTAGATTTTATGAAGTTTTACATAAATGTATATGCGTTAATTCAACTACAGTGCACGACTGGGAGGGTGTTGCATTTTTCAACTGAGATCCTATAACTTGGCATCGTTATCCCATTGTTCTACCTTAACAAAGCCAGGGTAGCTGGAAGAATCAGGCCAGGATTGCACACATGCTTTTTATTTGCCACATGGGGCCAATTGGCAAGATGCCTGTAGAGGGCTGACGCTCCAGGGAACTAGAAAACACTGATTGGCCCATGACAAGGTCAGAAACTCTGAAGCATCTGTCTGGAAGAACGAATATTCCCTGACATTGCCTACACCAGCCCTCACCCTGGGCGGGCATTTCTGCCTGTCCCCTCGTGGAATGGGCGAATAAAATAAAGAAGAGGATGGTTGAGGCTTGCCCAAGGTCCTTTAGTGAGTGGGTGGCCCCTGGTGAGCCTACGTCCTGTGTTGCTGTCCTCAGAGGGCTGGACTCTGCTGGGGGCAAAGGGTCCTGAGAAGGGCCAGGCCCCGAGGAGAGGGGCCAAGGGCAGAAAGAGAAGGTTCAGCTGGTAGGCTGGTGAGAGGCTGTGTGATGGGAGTTGGGGACGTTGATCCTTGAGCAAAATTCACCATTTGTGCAGCCTTGTCTATCTGTACTGAGTGCCAGGGCCCACACGGCACCCCTAACAAACCATTCCTGCTTTTGAGGAGCTTCTACTGATTAACAGATGGATAGCAACCCCGATCATAAATAACAGCGAGCCGCATATAGCATCCCACACCTACAAAGCATTTTTCACCTGCAGTGTCTGGTTTCGCATGCACGGTTTCTGGATGCAGAAAGAGCAGGTCAACGATCATTTTCTAGGGAGAATCTCTAAAGCTCAGAGTAGTTAGACGCAAACTCATTCTTTCTGCTCCACAGCCCAGCACTCTTTATTTCAATAATGATGGTTTCAGGCCAGGAGTAGATTGTATTAACGTGAGGGAGAGAAAACCACCAACACAGTGTGAGATGCAGGATATTTTCCCCCCAACAAATACCAAGAACTCCCTTTCCCTCAGTCATCACCCTGACACGGCACACGGCACCTCTTCCGGGCCCACTTCACAGGAGGCCTGCTGCACTGCTAGGGCGCTTTGCCCAGCAGCAGTCGGCCTCCCTGGGCCACAACCACACCTCCCCCGCCAACCCTTCTGCAAGCGTTCTCCCCAGACTTGCCACTCCAACCCTGGTCCCCTTGTCTGTGGATTCATGAGGAAGCCATAACATTGTACCACTGGAGGGAGACAACAGAACCACAGGCTAGCAGGACAGCTTACAGCCCTAGGCCCGCTGCAAAATGCTGCTTCCGGGCCCTGGGGCATGGTCCCCACCCTCTGGGGGTGGTCAAGGGGAGGGGATAGCTTTTCCCACTGCCAAGGAAAAGTGGCACAAGCTTGGGATCACCATTCTCATCTATGTTTGAGGGATCAAAGGAATGATTCAAACTGACAAATCCCTGATTGTCCAGAATCCTAGGCAAACTTGGGTGACCGTCAGGAAAATGGCAGTTCTCATGCTGAGTCTGGTAAGTCAGGTAGGATTTGGAGAGCTGGGGCAGGGTGTGTCGAAGTATCCAAGAACACTTCGTCGTGTACTTTAGGTTAGTTTATCTGCTAATCCACTAACCATATTAGTTTCCCAGAGCTCTTATAATAAATGACCACACACCAGGAGGGGTGTGCTTAAAAAAACAGACATGGATTGTCTCATGGTTCTGGAGGCCCAGGGTCCATGATCAAGATGTCAGCTGTGCCACGCTCCCTCTGATGCTCTCATGGAGGACCCTTCCTTGCTCCTGCCAGCTTCTGGTGGCTGCCAGCAACGCTTGGAACTTTTTTGTTTGCAGATGCCTCAGTCTAGCCTCTGCCTCTGCCATCGTCTGGCGTTCTCCCCGGTGTCTCTGTGTCCAAATCACTCTCTTCTCTTTTCTCTCATAAAGACACCAGTCTCTGGATTAGGCCCATCCTAATCCAGCATGACCTCATTTTAACTTGATTACAACTGCAAAGACCCTCCTTCCAAGTAAGGTCACATTCACAGGTACTGGGAGTTAGGGATTCGACGTAGATTTTTAGGGAACACCATTCAGCCCACAACAACAGCAGGAGACTTTTAGTAGCACTCAAGCACAGTGAAGAGAGCAAAGGGGGCGGTTTCAAATGCCAGAAATCATATTGAAGATTTTAGTGAATAAAGGTATTAGCCCTAGGCAAGAAAAAGCAAAAAATATGCAGTAGGTTTATTTTAAGTTCAGATATAGGTGAAGAGAAGATAGCTATAAAATTAGTAAATTATCTTCTATGACTTTTTATGATTATCTAAAGCATGTCTCATGAATCTTTACATCTATAGCAATATGATTATTGATTCAGGCAGGTAAGCATGCACTCATAAAGAACAACTTGCTAGGAAGACCGTCCTTATCACTTGACACTGAATGGGGGAAAGCTACAAAGAGGAAAATCTGTCACTCATGATGGTGAATAGAGCATTTAATCTGTTTAAAGTCCTCTGTTTCAAACTGCTTACTTGGCTAAACAAAGCTCTGTAATTCGCTAGGTGGTATTTCTAGCTGCTGCTGCTTCTTCTTTTTTTTTGTATATCTAGCTTCTTGAAAGTAAGATAAAGAAACTTTAGAGCACAACATCCAAATAAATAAGGCACTTTTCTGTTTAAGTGACTTATCTCATGATTTCCCTTTAATTTAATTTCCTTCTTCAGCAGAGACTCACATTTCTAACTTCAAATTTTCCGTTTTGAAAGGGGGAGCTGAAATTATTTTGTTTGCACATGTGGACAGCATTCCTTGTAAACGAATGGAATGATCCAAGATTAGGAGGTATATTCTGAAAGGAGCGGCTGGATGCAGCAGGACTTGGTGGCAGACAGGCTGTGAGGAACAGGAGGGGGACCAAGTGGAGCCTCTCCCTGGGCTCGTAGAATGTGTGTGCTCAACAGATGTTTGGTGAATGAATGAATAAGAGCAGAGACAATGCAAGAAACTTACTAGAAATGAAGATGACGAGAGTGGAGAATGAATGGGCTGTAAGACGTGAGCTTCCTTTTGGAGATACTAATCTTATGTCTCTAGAAAACCACTCCAGGAGGGAAAAAAAACAAAAAAACAAAAAACAAGCAGAACTGGGGCTTGGGAGTGAGGTCAGGGTAGAATGCCGGTTTAGGAGGCACTGGCAAGGAAATGATACTTGAAATAACGGGATCTGGTGAAATTTTTGGTGGAAACTCTTCACAAAGAAAAGAGATAGGCTTAGCATAGAACAGAACATGGAAGCCGTTCACATTTAGGGGACAGTAGAGGAAGGAGGGCTGGAGGAAGAAAACAAGGTGGGGCAGTGTGAAGGCTGGTGCTGGTCAGTAGCAGGGCAACCCAGCTGAAATTGTCCAAGTCCAGTGAGGGACAGGGCTTGAGGACAGATCCAGCTGCTGAAATGGCAGGGAGGACTGGCAGAGCAGAGCAGAAGACTCCCAGCATCTGCAGTTGTGTGAGAGCAGAGTTAGAGGAGTGCTTGGTACCCAAGGCCTGGCTGCTGCTGGGAGGTGTGAATCAGATGCTTTGGGATGATGCTGGGAGGTGTCATGCTGGAAACTGGTGAAAGAAAGACACGATGTCAGTCTTGGAAGATATCTGAGTAGCATAACCTCATGGTTTTAAGAATTTGGGCTCTAGAGTCAGATCTATGTTCCAAAACCAGTTCTGTGATGTTTGTGACCTTGGGCAATTTCCTGAAGCAAACTGATACTCCATTTCCTCACCTGTGAAGTGGTCATAAAATATGAACTGGCATTGAACATGACAATGTGTGTAAAGAACCGAGTCCAATACAAGGGGCACAGCAGGGGCTCGGTGAACGTTAGCTATTAAGAATAGCACTTGTGTGGCTAGGAAGGTAAGAACTCAGGATGGAAGTTGTATCAGTAGGCTAGACAAGGATAAGCTGCAGTAACAAACAACCCTAAGCCTCAGCCCCTTACAATGATGAAGGTCAATTTTTTACCCAGTGGCATGTTCATCATGCATTGGCAGTGGCTCCACCATGTTATCTTCACTCTGAGACCCAAGTAGAAGAAAACGAGTGCCTGGCGAAGAGCATGGTGGCTTATACAGCTTCTGCTCCTAAGTAACATATGCCATCTTTGCTCACATCTCACTGGCCACTGTCACATAGCAGTGCTGGAGTTCAATTGAGCAGGGCAGTATAATCTCTCAGTTAGGGACACCCAATGTTGGTAAAGAGTAATTCAGTTGACTGTAGCAGAGCTAGTCAGTGGCAGAAGCAGGGAGTGTGACCACCTGTGTAAATCAGTAACTCAGTTTCAAAGCCTGGGTCATAGAATCAGAGCAGAGCCCGGAAGGCTGTTCATGAGCCTGGGATGGGACAAACAAAGCATGGGACAGGCACAGGAAGGCCTGGGCAATTCTCTTCAGGAAGAAAGAAAACCAAGATGAAGAAGCCAATAATAACAAATGGGAGGGGAGAGTTGATAAAAATTACACAATAACCTGACTTAAGTCATGCTGGCCCGACAACCCACGCATGTTCACAGACAGGTGAGCACTTGTGTTGTGTGCCCGGGAGGCCGGGTCCCCAGTGGAAGAGAACCATGCAAACAAATGAAGCCCTGGCGCCTGCTTCTGTTCTCAGACTCATTTTTGCATCCTCAGGGAAGTTCTGTTCTTCGCTGGCCTGTCTCAAGTCAATAGCCATGAGTGAAAAAAGTGAGAAATGGAATGAGAGAAACACCACCATCATAGAACACATGCACACAAAACACACAACACACACCCGGTCTTCGGGTGCCCCTATAAACACATTACACACATTAAAAAAATATATACTTACTGTTACCTAAGCTTACACTCAACATGGGGCGTGAATTTGCAACCCCGAGATCAAGAGTCACATGCTCCACTGACAGAGCAAGCCAGGCACCCCAGAGAGTGCACACATTTCAGATAGAATGGTCATGGAAGGTTAGGAGGGAGCAAAGGATGGCAATATGGAAAAGTGATAAAAGAAAATTAATAAGATAAACAAGAGTGGGACCTCACCCAGGCCAGTGGTGACAATGCTCCATGAGCTGAGGAGTATAATTAACTCAATCCATTGCTCCTGAACTCCAAAAATGAATGAATGAATGAATGAATGAATATTTTCGTCTTCTACTCAGTCTTCTGAAGTATTTTGCGTTTCACCAGAGAGATCTTGTTAGAGCTTCAAAAAGTTGTGGAGCTACTTGTTTGCTTTATTTCATGAAGAGACTGTGTGTAGCTCTCGTCCCATGGGGTGTGCTCGGATGTTCTCAGGTACTTCCTGTGTGAACTGCATGGAGTCTGGAGCGAGGACCCATCTGAAAACCACTGGGCTCGCTGGTAAAAATTCCTGTGATGATAGAAACGTTCTCCAGTCTGTGCTGTTCAACTCAGGAGCTGAATTTTAAATTTTATTTAAGTTTAAGTGCAAAGGCGTACAGCTACCATTTGGGGCATCTGAGGCTAGATTCTAGGTCCCAGAGTGGATGTGCCAGGCAGTACCTACATTCTGGATGGGGCTGGAACTCTCCAGATGGTCTGGCCTGGCTGTTACATGTTACATGGGGCACAGCGGGTCCTGGCTCCTTCTTAGAAGTAGAAGATATGTAATTATGTGGGCTGGGGTCACCAAGGGGAGGCAGCGGAGTCTAGGGCATCCTTCTCAACCAGGTTCTACAAGAGAACAAAGTCCTGTGGAACATAAGGGGAGTGTCTATTTCTTCAATGTTCTCAAGAGCGGCACCTATCTAGAACCATTCTAGGTGCACAGGGGAGAAGGGAATTATTTATATTCAGGATCTTAGGGCTTTTCTTCTGGAACTGGGATTTTTAAAAACTGGTCTAGGGAAAGGGAGGGCTCTTAAAGTAGAAGTAAAAGTAGGGAAGTGGATCCCAACCTTCTCATTCCTTCCAAGGACATTCTTTTTGGACCTACAAAACCATTACAGGTATCAGAATGCAATAGGAGCCTATGGTATGTCCAAGGTCTTGCCTGATAATTCTCTGGTATATAAGCAAAAGCATTTCATCATCCAAGGAAGAAGTTCCAGCCAACTTCCAAGCCATGACTAATCTTGTTTTCTTCTCCATCATCATCACCATCAGCCTTCTCCACCACTGCCTCCAAAACACTTGATTTCCTGGCCAGTTGTGCAAAGCACCTTATGTGAGGATAAAAACAAACGTAACCTTTTAAAAGCTTACAAGTACAGACAGATACAAAGAATGTAGGTCATGTTTGGCACGTAAAACTTACGTATAAATCAACTTGTATCTTTAAGACAAGAAATAGCTTACATTGTTAGTAGAATACAGAAAAGTATAAGAAAGAAAGGAAGTGTGTGTATGTGTATATATAGTATAAACATACTATATGTGTATACAGTGTGTATATATTTACACATATATACACATATATACATACACAAACACATATATATAAATATTTATACATACATGAGATTCAGACAATATAGACAAATGGAAAGTGAAAGTCTCTTCCCTTCACATCTCTCTTCAAAATGGTAGCTTTCAAGAACTTTTCTTGATTCTGTCCATAAATTAAAAAAAAAAACCTTTATGTAAAACTATTCATGTCAATGCATACTCAATCACACACATGCATAATTCACAGGGGGATCAGAATATACAGACATAAAGACTGGCTTTTTCACATAATGTCTGTGGAGATTTCTACTCTTGGAACATGTAGGCACACCTCCTTCTTTGTCCTGCCTGCATAGTATTCCATCGTGTGGGCTTCAGGGTTGAATTATGTACCCCAACCAAAAAAAAACCATGTAGAAGTCCTAACTTAGTTCTTCTTCAGAATGTGACCTTATTTAGAGATGAGGTCTTTATAGAGACAGTGAAGTGAAAATGAGATCATTAAGTACAAAAATGACTGTTGTCCTGATAAAAAGGAGCAATTTGAGCATAGAGACAGGCATACACAGAAGGAGGTTGTTATGAAGGGGTAGAGGGAGAAGACCACCATTTACAAACCAAGAACAGAGGCCTAGGAGAGTTCCTTCCCTCACAACTCTCAGGAAGAAACAACCCTGTCAACACCTTCATCTTGAACTTCTTGCTTCCACAACTGTGAGACAGTACATTTCTATTATTTAAGAATACTTCATCTGTGGTATTTTGTTATGGCAGCCCTGGAAACTAACATATGTGGTGCATCAACATTTACGTTGCTAGTCCCTTCGATGGACGCTTTGTCTCCAGAAGAATGTTTTTAATGCAGTAGGCAAATTGCAATTGAAAGAATCCCTTTGGGTGAGTCATTTGTTTTTTTATAAAACAAACAATTCCTTTGGGGGTATGAACACTTACTAATTTTTCAGACTTGATTATTTGCTTTTTAATATATCAAGCTTTCTTAAAGCGAGCCCACCTGTAAACAAGAAGCTGACGGAGTGCAGTCACAGGGATTCCACAGCTCACAGTGAGTGAAAGGGAGTCAGGTGACATTCTTAGGACTCTTTTGGTTTCAAGTGACAGAAGCCCCATTTGTACTAGCCTGAGGGCAAAGGAAATTAAAATTTTTTAAGATTATTTATGTGAGAGAGAGGGAGAATGAGTTGAGGGGGAGGGGCAGAGGGGGAGAAGCAGACTCCCTGCTAAGCAGGGAGCCGACTCAAGCCTTGATCTCAGGACCCTGAGATCTTAACCTGAGCCAAAGGCAGATGCTTGACCGATTGAGCCACCCAGGCATCCCGGAAATTAATTTTAAGGCTATTCTGATGTCTTGCAGGATTTAAGGAAAGCTGGGTTTCAGGGAAAATTGAGACCAGGGGCCAGGACACCCTCAGAACCCTCTCTCTCTGACTTGAGTCCTCCTCCTCTTTGCAAATTTTATCAGTTCTTCATGTCTTCTTGAGATGAGCTTCCCTATCTATGTGACCCACAAGATAGAGAACCTGGCTTTGAAAGGACTCTGATGGGTTCAGCTTGGGTCACACTGTCATGCCAGAACCTAGCCTCACCCAAGAGCAGAGTCATGGTGTACTAACCTGACTGCAGCTTTGGAAACTATTTGGATGTTGGGAGTGGCATGGTGGGTGGGAAACTGTTGCTGGTGGAAGGAAGTTTCCAGAAGACAACAGCCTGGGGTCTCCTAATTGTTTTGATGGAAACTTCCTAGAAGAGATATAATTTCACTGATGCCACCATTTAGAGAAAACCTTTTTAACACCCACCCCAAGGGCCCTGGGCCAGCTCCTTGGGCCACAGAGAAGACCCCCCTATCCGAGCAGAGGTACCTTTGACAATTTGGATCCCCTCAAGTGCATCCCTCCCCAGACCTCTGCAACTGTGTGATCCTTCCAGGCAGAAGCAAAAAGCAGCAGAAATGACTGTCAAAACAAGGCTGGGCTCTGCCTGCAGGAAAATCCGGGCTGTGGCAGTGGCTCAACGCCTGCCAAACGAAATACCAGTTAGGAGATGTCGCTGGCATGCAATTTAAAGAATAACTCGACTAGCACTTGAGGTTATTTAGAAAAATACCTTTGATCACGTGCTTTCCAGAATGCTATGTACTTGAAATGAATCATCTGTACCCAGCCCAGAGCAGATTTAATTACAATCCCCTCCCGTGTTGCTTCTTTTAAAACTTGACCTTCTTTTCTGGTTGCTATTCAAATTCGGCAAAATATCAACTTGATTTTTTTTTTTTTGAAGCTAAGGAAGAATCTTTCTATAACTGAACAGCTCCAGACAGGAAGAAGGGACCAAGCTCACAGGGAGGAGGCTTGCAATGTAGTGATGACAGCAGATTACCTTTCATTACAGGGAATATGTCATTTACCTACGAGGGCCAGAAAATAATTTGTCCTAATGACTGTACGCAGCTTGTAAGCAAAAACAGACATCAAGAGGACAAACAGAATAGTTTGTGAATAATTTGACTAGACTATGGCAGCCAAGCATATGTGACATCTGTATTTCTAAAGCAGGGGGATGAAGGGTGTCTCTATTCATGTTCGACGCTGGGGTTTTAATGGTTATGATTAACCCATGGGTCGTGCCCATGATTTAATAGCGTGGCCTTTATCGGGAGACCAGTAAACACGCAAGAGCAAAGAAAAAAGGTCCTGGAGAAAGAAGTCAGGCAGGATCATGAACCCTTGGAGCCTCAGTATTTGTATCTGTGAAGAAGCCTCAATGATTCTCACATTGCAAGTTTTCACACAATTTAGAGAAAACAGATATAAAGTGACTAGCCCAGGATGGAAGGCTTAGCCACACAGGTCAATATTGTTCTTTTTCAGCCTGCTTTCCAGTGCCTGGTAGTGGAACTGTTTGCCCCTCTGGATGTTAAGCAAACATAGCCTGCCTCAGTACAAAGTTGGACCAGGTTCCCATCTCATTGTCTTTGTGTTTCAAATTAGTCATTAGATCTGCTTCATGTCTGACCCCAGGGAATCACGCTGATCAGTGTCAGTTGGGGGTTGATCAAAACCTATGGTCCCTGGGGTTGAGTAGCTCAGAGGATTAGGCGGGCCTGACCCTCACAGTGAGGGTGTATGGTTTCATGGCATTACTCCCACGTGAGAAAGAATGATCATGAGCAGACATCCCTCTCACCCAGAAATCCTGTCTTCCTGGAGAGCGCCATGAGCTCCTTGTCATCCAGACCCTCCCATCCTTTCCTGGGCCTATGTCCCACACCCCTTCTCCTCAAGATATCAACTTCCCTCCCTCTCTCCCTTCTTTCCTTCCCTCCAAGAACCCAGCCTATGCGGGTACACGCGCTCACCAGGGGGCACATTTCTGGCTAGAGGACTTACAGCTATTTCTTTAGGAGGTTGAGGGAGGCTATGTGGAGAAACCAGATCATGAAGTCAGATGAGCCAACCGTGCGGCAGTGTCTGCTGTGTTCTGAGTGAGTTTTATCATCACAGCTGAGGCAGGTCAGTGACCACATGTCCCACAGCCTCCCAGACACTCCCTCCGACTCTCAGCTCATTCTTCCTTTCCACCAGTCCACCCTGGAGCAGGTGGGGGGAGGGAGATCCCCATGATGTCTTAGCTGTCCTTGACCACCCATCCTCAAGCTCCTTTAACACCTATAATTTTTTTCACACAACTCAGAAAGAAAAAAAACAAAAACAAAAACAAAAGGAAGTGAGAAAGAAGAGAGGATGATCAAGGAAAGCCTCTCTGAGGAGACTGTGTCTCTGCAGAGACTGAGTGGTGTGAAGAAAGATGGGAGAGGTGTGGGCTCCCGGAAGAGGAGACAGGCAGGAGATCGCCTGCAGTGGGAGGGGTGGGTGGGACGGTGCTTGGCTGTTGAGGCAAGCAGGCCACCAACATAGGCCCTGCAGGCCTTGGTTTTGCTTATGGATTTTATTTAAATTTTGATGCGAGCTTTTGGAAAGTTTTTTTTTATTGTGATAAAATATACATATCATAAAATGTACCATTTTAGTCCATTTTAAATGTACTGTCCAGTGGCATTAAGTACATTCACACTGTTATGCAACCATCATTGCCGTTCATCTCCAGAATGCTTCCATCTTGCAAAACTGGAACTGTATCCATTGCACACTCACTCCCCACTCCCTGTCTTGTAGCCCTTGGCAACCACTATTCTACTCTCTGCAACATACTCACCAACACTAGTTATTTCCCTTTTGTGTGTGTGTGTGTGTGTGTGTGTAATAGTAGCCCCCCTAATGGGTGTGTTTTAGACAGTTCTGACCCAGGGGTGGGGGGGCATGACCTGGTTTGTGTATTTAAAGGATCCTTCTGGCTGGAAGGTAGAAAATGAAGTGTGTATAAATTACCAGGATAATTTTGAGGGTGAAGAGACTTCTGTGAGTAAGTATTCAGGGCCAGTGTACAAAGTATCATTGTCCCAGTGAGAGCAGATGGGTGCTCACCTGCCTCTGGGAGGGGAGAGTGAAGCACTCAGAAGGCCGAGAGCGGGCAAAGGTGAGGGTACCCTGTATCCATCTGCAACGGGGGGGGGGTGGGTGAGGAGCTGAGGAGGCAAACAGGGTGGGGGAGCCACTACCACCCCCGTATGAAGGGGGGGAAGGAGAAGCTGGTATCCCTGAGTCCGGGGGCCCAGCAGATATGTTCTCAGGGAGCAAGAGCAGGGAGGAAAAGGCTGCCGCCACTGACCTCCAGCTGTGTCCGAGACTTGTCCCTGCTCTCCCCTCCCCACCTCCCACTGACTGAACCCAGGTGGGAGACATGGCCTGGGAGCCCCCACAGCAGCCTACAGGGCTGAATAGTGAGGAGAGCAGGAAGGCCTGAGACGACTGAGTACTTACTACAGGGTGGTCCTGGGAGGTGGAATCAATAGGCCCAAGGCTGGCTGTGGGGTCTGAGACAGAGAGCAGAATGAAGAAAGAGGCCAGCGTTTCTAGAAAGAGTTGCCCCTTCCTCAAGGTGGGGAGATGGGAAGGGAGCAGGGGGAGGGTTGGTTCCAGGGGTTCATCCTCTGTTAATCCATTTAGCTGCACCTTTGTTTTGCGTGGATTTTTGGTGTAAGCTTTTATTTAAGAGTTTATTTATTTATTTTAGAGAGAGAGCACAGGCGGTGGGTTGGGAGGAGAGAGCAGAGGGAGAAGGAGAAGCAGGCTCCCTGCTGAATAGTTGAATAGGGAGCCTGATGGGGAGCTCCATCCCAGGACCCCGGGACCATGAGCTGACCTGAAGGCAGATGCTCAACCAACTGAGCCACCCAGGCGCCCCTGGTGTAACTTTTACTTAACAATAAAATAGTGTAAGGTAAAGAAGGAAGAACATTCTGGATCTGCTCTTAGGGAGTCAAACATTACATTTTTCTCTGTGCTTCTTAATGGATAAGGCAGAAATAAAAATCAGTCCCAGGCAAGGGGGGGGGGCTCTGCAACTTTGACCATCCCTTGCATGGGAGCCAGAGGTAGGGAAGAGAGAAGACAGGAGCTTCCCCTCCCTGGGCTGTGAGACACAAACACAACAGGGCAAAACTAGGAAAAGGAGAAGCCAGAAGCATTAGATCCAGGTAGGTCTGGGGAAGATGTTAACACTGGAGCCCTGGCCAGGGTCAGCAAGGTGAGGTGAGCAGGCTGGGTCAGCCAGGGCTGGGGAGGCTGACACGTGGAGCCTGGCCGGGGAAGAGAGTAGGCGGTCAGCTGTGGGCAAGGAGCTGGCTGGTCTAGAGGGTCCTCTTGCAGGGAAGTTTTGTTTATTTCTTTTAGGAAACAGTTCTCTTGGCTTTATATTTGAAGCAGAACTTATCACTGAGTCCTCACATAAAGGATGTTGAGTCATACACAGAACTGTCACTCTAAGTAAAGAGGTAAACTGAGGCAAGGTCAAAATTGTCAAAAAAGATGAGTTTACTTAGGAATAGCAGAGGAATTGCAGTTACACACATGCTGTAGCAAGCCTCAGGCAAGTCCGACGAGGGTTTGGGGTGGGCTGAGTTTATGGGTCAAAAGGTAATGAGGGGAGAGCTCAGTTAGAGTCCGTTAAAATAAAAACCCAGAGGCCAGCTTTGAAAATTCCCTGAGCAAACAAAACCATTCCAGTCACACAAACAAAGCTCGATTCAGCTTATTTTGTGAGACCAGCCTGACCTGGCTTGCTTCTTGTTCATGCCTCTGGAAACCTTAAGTAAATCTTCCCAAGGTTGATAAGAGGCAACACTTGACCAACTCCTTATCATTTAAGACAATTCCAAAATTATCAGTGTTCTGTAAACCAGGCATTTATGGGATAGCGATCTTTTAGTCCCTAAGTTTTGTTTTCCCAAGGGCACATGCATGACCTTCTTCAGTTTTTTTTTTTTAATTAATTTATTTGAGAGAGCGTGCAAGCGGGAGGAAGGGGCAGAGGGTGATGGAGAAGCAAACTCCCTGCTGAGCAAGGGTCCCCCTCCCCTCACCACGGGACTTGATCACACGACCCTGAGACCATGACCTGAGCGAAAATAAAGAGTTGGACCCTTAACCAACTGAGCTACCCAGGTGCTCCATGAGGTTCCTTATTTTAAATCCTCTGGTTCCGTTTTAGATGGAAATTCTTTTACAAGGCTATACCATCCTCCCTCAGCAGATCTGCAGAAGAATTTAAGAATAATTAGTTTTTCATGGCTTACTATTGTTTTCTTGTCTCCTTAACTAAAAGTCAGTCCGTATTTCTGTAGCATACAACCCAGTGCTCAGAACACTGCTGGCTTGTTGATGGCTTGATTATTCACTTATTTATTTTTACTGAAGGGCGGTTGACATACAATGTTATATTAGTTTCAGGTGTACAACATACACATTATACAATTCTCACCACGGTAAGCGTCGTCACCATCTGTCCCCATACAATGTTATTACATTATCGACTCTATTACCTATGCTCTACTTACCATCCCTGTGACTTTATTTTATAACCAGAAGTTTGTACCTCTTAATCCCCTTCACCTACTTTGCCCATTCCCCTCACCTTTTAAAACTTTTTGCTTAGGACAATGACATTGCACTTGAGAAGACTGAAGCTCCCAAGATACGCTTCGTTTGGGGAGCAGGTACTCCCTATGTGGGAAGCTATTTTCTAATCCCCTGAAAGCAATCTATTTATACCCTGAAATCCGAGTTTTTAAGGAAATGTATCATTATTATAGCTTGCATAACTACAGTTATGTCAAAGAACTATTTCTACTGCCCTAGAATCATTGCAGCTGTGTTCTGAGAGCTCCGTGAGAGGTAGAGTTGGTACACTGTATTCTCTGCGCATTGTTGTGCACTGACTTCCCTGTAATTCTGAGATGACCTCTTTGTTCTAGGATCATGCAAAGGGGAGTGATTACTGCTTGCTTTACCACTGAAAGACTGGGAATGCTGCTTTTCAAGCCTTGAACTCATTTCCTCTCCTGGCTTTAACCGAAGGCAAGACAACTATAACCTGGACAGCGTAGGGTGGAGCCAGCCGACGGGTGTCCGAGGCCGCTCACCCACTGCGGTCCGCCCTGCCAGGCCTGGGGACAGCTCACATGGAGGGCAGTGCAGAGACTGGGCAATCCCAGCCTCGTGGAGGGGAGGGTTCAAAGCAGGGAGAAATACAGGACAAGTTAAATTGGCCCAGTGGGAGGAGGAGGGCATCCATCAGAGGAAAGAGGTAGGAGAGAGAGACTGCTGAGGGCTCAGGCAACCTGGGAAGTAGGGGCTGGTGGGAAGGCCTCGGGGAGCAGGAGCAGAGGGTAGGGGAGTGGGGAGGACAGAGGCTGGAAGGTAAAAGTGGATACGGGAGAGGTTGTGGAGAGCCCCCTGCGGGGTTGAGTTTGGACTTGGCCCCCAGTTAGGGGGTCGCCCAAGACCTCCGGATTTCACAGACTATTTTTCTTAAAGTATGGTTGCAATGGGAAGGAACAAAAACAGGTTACCAACTTTGCTTTGCTGTGGAAGGACACATGCATGTGCACACACACACACACACACACATTTCCCATCAATTATTCTAATGCTTTTATAAATGAAGATATTATAACACTCTTCAGAAAACAAAATAGAGAGAAAAAAATGACAAAACAAAGGACAATACTTCTGAGAAGCAACAGACAATAACCTTCTGTCACAGGTTTGTCGAACAATTTCATCTTGGGCTGGCAGGTTACACAGACCTGCTCTGTTACCCGCCTTGGGAAGCTGGGGAGATGGTCTGGGGAAAGGAGACTCAGCAGGAGGTCTCAGACAGGCAGGGACTTGCACCAGGCTAAGCACTGGGGATCAGGTAGATAGTTAGCCGCCCACCGTCAGAACATGTTGTAAAATATCCCTTGAGCCCGTTTTCTGTCTCTGACTATCAGTCATTCTGTCTCATGTGGACCATGAATGGCCTTCCGGCTGCTCTCCCTGCTTCCACGACTTAACTTCCATAATCTGTTCTCCATATGGCAGCCAGAATGATCTTTGAAAAAAGTGACTTGATCGTGTTTCTCACTTGCTAACATTGGTCAGTCAACAGCTTGCCAGCAGGCCTGGTGTGGAGTCCAGCACTTGGACCCAAGGCCCCCTCGAGCAGACTCTGTCTGTGGTTCTGATCTCACTGGCCCTCCCGGTGTGCAGGGCTGCAGCTGTGATGGACCCTGTTCAATCCCTCCTCCTCTGTCACAACACGTGCCCTCTGCTCATTGCCTCCTTAACTCCGTCAGGTCTCTGCTGAAAGAGAACTTCCACAGAGGGGTCTTTCCAGAGCCCCCATGTTAACTGGGCTCCTGCTGTCTCCCATGTCACCTGTGTTCTGTCTTCACAGCAGCTATCACAGTTTGTGCGTTGACGGTCCCTGCATTCGGGAATTTGCTAGAACTTTCAGCATCCACCGTGTAGTTGTGCCCATGGCTAAGATTTACAAAAGTGACATAGTAAAGATACACACCTGCGTCATAAGGGGAAAGAAACAAGTGGAATCTGGAGGATTCCGTGTGGGCTTCCTCGTGCTCTCTCCCTCCAATGAGGGTCACACAGAGCACATCCTCTCTTAGCAGAAAAAGGCAGCAATATGTGTGTAATGCTTCTGCCCGGGAAGCCCATTATAGACTCGGTGCCCAAGATTTTTGCTAGGGGCTGACCACATGTGCACCCTCTGCCTAGCATCTACAAAAATTCCAGACCCCCCAGGAGAAAAGCAGGTGCATAAACCACATTGTTTGCACAAGCAGAGGAGGCTCGGGGAGCCACCCTTAGCCATTAACTGTTGAGTGGGGACACTCCTGGAGCAGAGATCTCAAAGATCAGCCAAGTCAAGCCTGCAAGTGGGCTTTCTATGCATCCCAGCGTCAGGCCTGCTTGGTGAACCCCTTTTCCACACGATCTGTAATTAGAACTTTATCTCTGTGTCTCTTGCTATATGGGGACAAGGACCTGTCTACCACGTCCCTCACTCTACTGAGCACTTAGTATACAGTGGGCACTAGGCTGAGTGTTTAAGAGCATGGGAGTATCTGCTGGGAGCGCTGGTCTGCTGCCGCCGAACTGTGACTTGGACTAGCTCCCTCACCTCTCGTGGCCTCAGTTTTCTCATCTGTGATAAGGGGGTTCCAAAGGTCCTTCTTCACAGCTCCGTTGTTGTTGCGATGGCTGTGGTACTACTCCATGTTCAGTGGATGCAACTTGAGGTACAGACCTGGATTTACAACCAAGTGTGGACTCCAGAGAGATCTATACGGGAGAATTAAAAAATAGATGTGATTAGCCTTGGAGGCCCAGGAGGAAGGAGACTTGCAGTTGTAGGTCTGAGTGACTGGAGGAAAAGACATAACAGAATGGAGTTGCTGAGCCTGGGGTAAGGATTGGTGATGGATTCTCCTCACTAGTGCTATTCCTAACCCTTGGTCACTGGGTCATCAAAAGACCGTGTGGTTTCTCAGTCTGTGTCTTCCTGAGGAGGAGCCTGGGATTCCATAAGTAGGTCCTGATGAGGAATGCTCTGTCCTTCAGGTTTGTCTAGAGAAGCTGATCTTTGCTTGCTCCTTCCCAGGGCGTCCACCCTGCCCCACTGTAGCTGCTTGGGCAGCTATATTCTGCCCCACGCTTCCCCCTCCTTGGCCTCACTGACTGAACTAGAGCGGTTGTCACTCTGGCAGATTCGCACTGGCTGGCCGGCGGCTTCTGACCTGTGAGCGTGACTTGAAAGGATGAGATAAGCTGGACCTAGAAGATTCTCTTTGTAGGATTTTGGAATTGGGCCCTGAGAGAGGGCTGGCTAGCAGCGGGGCTCCAGTGATTCTGGGCCAGGGCAGGTGGGGAAGAGTCAAAGGGATGAGGGAGCAGAAATGCTAGTGTACAGGGTGAGGATGGGACGGAGGTGGAAAGGCCATGAGAGAGCCATCCCTTCGCACTTGGGCCGGGGGGGTTTTCTTGTTCCAGCCCCAGGGCACGTGCATCTGAGGCAATTTAACCAAAGCGTTCAGAGCTTGGGACCTGGATATAGACTCTGCCTCATGCAAGCTGTGTGACCTCAGGCAAGCCCCTTTACCCTCTTCAATCTCCCCAGCTGTGTGATAGGGAAATAATATTGTCAACCTCATAGCATTGTTGTGAGGTCTGAATGATGTCATATGGGGCTTCGCATGGTTTCTGGCACATGGTAAGCCCCTAAAAATGTTAGATAAGATTATGATATTTTCATGACTCCTCTATTTCTTGGGGTCATTCTGATGGCTCTCTGTTTCTGACCATAACAAACAAAAATACAGTTACAATGAATGATCCTCTTTAGAAGGATTCTTCTAGGGAAATCATAGTTCCTACAGCTTCAGCTTCCCGTGTTCTGTGACCTCATCCAGAAAAAAAAAGCATACAGTTATTTTGCTGTTTTGTTGTGGGGTTTTTTTTTTTTGTTTTTTTTTGTTTTTGTTTTTTTTTTTTTTTTTTCCTGATAGCTGATTGCCTTTTGGGAAGCATTCAGAACTCCATCTGTGTTTAACTACAGGTAGAGTGCTTCTGTGAATTCCCACTAGGACCCTTCAGTGAATTTAAAATTTCTCTGGAGGTCCGTCTTTCATAAAGGATGATAATGTCTTTTATTTTTTGGCCCCAATACTATCTTTGTGACCACTGGAAGTTTATTAATTCTCACAATGCTACCTAATATATGTGACAAGTGTCCACGATCTATTCAGCATGTGGCAAATGCTAAAGAAATGAAGCTTTTCCCCAGGAACAACATAACCATAGTCTTCTAGAAGCATCAGGCCTGCAGGAGCTCATTACCCCCCCCCACCCCCCAGTTACAGACACCAAGCCTCCTTCCTCCATCTGAGCATCTCCGTGCCTCTTAAGATGAGCCTTTCCATTAAGGCAGTGATGGAAATGACATTTCTTTCCATCACAGAATTTTAACTTCTTTTAATGATAGAACTTTTAAATGTATGCAGTGAAATATGACTCGGGGGATTTGCAGGAGTGCATTTTCTCTCAGTTCGTTATGTTCTTATTACAGTTTCCACTCTCGAATCTTTTTATCAGAGGTATAAGGCACTCTTTGGGTAACAGGATTGAACACCGGCTTTTGACAGTCAGAACTGCCGTCTGTTAGATGATACATGGATGCCTGTATTAAAAGAATGAATTTTTTCCTCGTGCTGCCTTCTTGCAAGGACAGACCAGCCACTCTCTCTCTCCTCCTGGGCCACTGTGTCTGGCTTCTAACAAGCCTCCCTTATTCTTGTCTCTCCGCCTTCCACCCTTCCACTCTGTCAGCTACGGGGAAGGCCAGATGTGCTTTCAAACACCAGATCCCATGCTCTTGTTAAGACCCAGTGCTGACTGCTCCAAACCTAGGATGTGATCGAGCCTCCTCAGTACATCTCAGGGGGCCTCCAGGGCTCCTTCTCTCTGCAAGCTCTCCTCTCCCTGCTTCTGGCCACCTCCATCCTTCTTCCCTCTCTCAGACACACTTTACTCCTGGCTCTGTCCTCTGCTCCTTTCTTTGCTTGGAATGCCCACCTGCTGGTCTCCAACCAGCTCCAACCTCAACGCCTTCCCTTTTCCTCTGGGTATGTGGCCCATGGCTCCATGGGATGTGGATGACATGATGTAGGTATGGGGACAGAGAGACAGTTGACATAGAATTCCAGACCAGGCTGGCCCAAATCAAAATTGTGAAGAAAGCAAAATATCATCTCTACCTTCTCCTCACTTTTTCTTTCTTATCACAGAGCCCGCTGGTCTCTCTTTTCCTTCCCTTTTTAGCAGCTTTATTGAAATATAATTTACATACCATAAATTTACCCATTTAAGGTATATAAGTCAATGGATTTTAGTGTAGTCACAAAGCTGTTCAACCATCACCACAATTTAATTTTAGAACATTTTTATTATATCCACACCCGCCCCAGAAAAAAAAACTTGGTACCCATTAGCAGTCACTCCCCACCGCCCCCCCATCCCCAGTCCTAGACAGCCACTCGTTTGCTTTCTGTCCACATAGGTCTGCTTAGTCTAGACATTTCATATGTATGGAATCATTTAATGTGGTCTTTCGTGTCTGGTTTCTTTCACTTAGCATCATATTTTTAAGGATCATATGTGCTGTAGCAAGGATTAGTACTTCATTCTTATATTGTTGAATCACATTCTATTGTATGGATATATACATTTTACTTACTCATTTATTAGTTGATGAACATCTGGGTTGTTTCTGCTTTTTTAACTATTATAAATAATATAGCTGTGAACATACATATATAATTTTGGGGTGGACTTCTGTTTACACTCCTCTTGGGAATATATGCAGGGTATGTTGTTTGAGTTCCACGTTATTTGTGAATTTCCCAAATTTCCTTTTCTTGCTTATTTATAATTTAATTTCATTGCAGTGCACATTAGTCAGAGTTCTCCAGAGAAGTATGTATCTAAATAGATACATAGATACATAGATATAGATAGATATATAAGAGAAGATTTCTTATGGTAGTTGGTTCATGCAATTATGGAGGCTGAGATATGCCATGATATGGGATCTGCAACGAAGAAGCAGGAAGGCTGGTGATATAATTCAGTTCAAGTCTGAAAGCCTGAGAACCAAGAGCAGGAGAAGATGGACAAACCAGTTCAAGAGAAAAAGAGAGAATTTGCTCTTTCTCCACCTTTTTGTTCTATTCAGACCTTCAGTGGATTAGACAAAACCCACCCTCATTGATAAGGGTGATCTTCTATACTCAGTCTGCTGATGCTTATCTCTTCTGGAAACACCTTCACAGACACATTCAGAAATAATGTTTTACCAGCTCTTGGTGGGCATTTCTTAGCCCCATCAAGTTAATGCATAAAATTAATCATCACATGGTGGGAGAACATAATTTGTATGGCTTTAATCTTTATAAGTTTTTGAGGATTGTTTTATGGCCTAGTGTACGGTCTGTTTTGGAGAATGTTCCATGTATACTTTAAACGTTCTCTATAGATGTCTCTTGGGTCCAGTGGGTTTATTGTGTTCTTCATGTCTTTCATTTCATTGCATACTTCTGGCTAATTGTATCCATGACTGAAAGTAGGGTCTTTCTCAATTATCATTTGTTGCATTCTCTTCTTTCTGTCAGTTTTTGCTTCATGTATTTGGGGGTTCTGTTGTTAGGTGCATATATGTTTATAATTACTTATAATATTTCTGATTAATTGACCCTTTTATCATTTTATAATGTCCCTCTTTGTCCTTAATAACAATTTTTGTCTTAAGATCTATTTTATCTAGTATTAGTGCTGCCACTCCAGCTTTCTCAGATCTCTTTGGTTACTATTTGCACGTTTTCCATTCTTTCACTTCAATCTAATTGTGTCTTTGAATGTAAGTGTGTTTCTTATAAGGAGTGCCTAGTTGTACCCTGTTGTTTTGTCCATTCTGGTGATCTGCCTTTTTAAAAAGGCATTTAAATTTACTGTAATTACTGATAAGTGGGATTTGCAGCTATCATCTATTATGTATTTTCTTTATTTCTGATGTCTTGTTTCCTCTATTACTCTATTATGGCTTTCTTTCCTGTTAAATAGTTATATATTTTCTAGTGTACCATTTTAGTTCACCTATTGCTTCTCATAATCTTTGTTAGGTCATATTCTTAATGGTTGCCCAGAACATTAGAATTAACACCTCAACTTAAAAAACAATCTAGTTTATAATAATACTAACTTAATTTTAATAGTATCCAGAAGTTTTGTTCTGGTATAGTTCCATTCTACTCCTCCTCTGCTGTGGTATTATTACCATATATATTACAACTTCATCTATTTTAAGCTCATTAACACAGTTTTGTAATTATTGCTTTATGGAGCTGTTTTTTAAAATCAGAGGAGAAAAGATGTACAAAATACTTTAATCTTTCTTTTATATTTACCTTGTAGTTACCCTTACCAGTGTTCCTTATTTCTTTGTGTGGATTCAAATAACCAGCTACTATGGTTTATTTCAGCCTGAAGCACTCTCCTTACTATTTCTTATAGGGCAGGTGCTAGGGATGAATTTCTTTGTTTTTGTTCATCTTGGAATGTCTTAATTTCTTTTTTATTTTTAAAGGATAGTTTTAAAGGATAGAATTCTTGACTTACAGTTCTCCTCCTTCCTCCCCACCCCCAGCACTTTGAATATGTCATCTCATGCTTTAGGCTTCCATGGTTTCCAGTGAGAAGCTGGCTATTAATCTTATCGAGGATCTCTTGTCCTCATGGTTAGTCATTTCTCTCTTGCGATTTTCTAGATTCTCTCTTTGTCTTTCAGCAATATAATTATGATGTGTCTAGGTGTGGATCTTTTTTAGTTTGTTTTATTGGAGTTCATTAAGTTTCTTAGATGAACTGACTCATGTCTTTCATCACATTAAGAAAGTTTTAGGCCATTATTTCTTCAAATATTCTTTCTGTCTCTTTTTTCCTCTCTCTTCTGGGTCTCTCATTAGATATACGTGAAAATACTTGATGGTGTGCCATATGGTTTTCAGGCTCTGCTCATTTTTCTTCATTCTTTTTTCTTTCTGATTGGATAATCTCAGTTGACCTTTATTCAAGTTCACTGATTCTTTCTTCTGTCAATTCAAATGTGTTGTTGAACCTCTCTAGTGAATTTATCATTTTCAGTTATTATACTTTTCAAATTCAGAATTAGGTAGAATAATTTCTATCTCTTTATTGATATTATTTATTTGGCAAAACATCATTGTCTTGCCTTCCTTTGATTCTTTAGACATGGTTTCACTTAGATATTTAACATATTTATAATAGCTGGTTTAAAGTTTTTGACTAGTAAATGCAACATCTGGGCCTTCTTGGAGTCCATTTAAAAAAAATATTTCATTTACTTGAGAGAGAGTGAGAATGAGAGAGAGAGAGCACACAGGGAGTAGGGATAGAAGAAGAAGCAGACTCCCCACTGAGCAGGGGGCCTGATGTGGGGCTCAATCCCAGGACTCAAAGATCATAACCTGATCCAAAGGTAGATGCTAACTGACTGAGCCACCCAGGTGCCCTCAGGGTCCCTTTTTAAAAAAATTTAAATTTAGGGGCACCTAGGTGGCTCTGTCAGTTGAGTGGCTGCCTTCGGCTCAGGTCATGATCCCGAAGTCCTGGGATCAAGCCCCACATTGGGCTCCCTGCTCAGTGGGGAGTCTGCTTCTCCCTCTGACCCTCTCCCCTCTTGTGCTCTCTCTCTCTCTCTCAATAAATGAATAAAATCTTTTAAAAAATAAATAAAATTTAAATTCAATTAGCCAACATATAAGTACATCATAAGTTTTAGATGTTGAGTTCAATAATTCATCAGCTCCATGTAAAACCCAGTGCCCATCACATCATGTGCCCTCCTTAATGCCCATCACCCAGTTACTCTATCATACCACCTACCTACCCTCCAGCAACCTTCAGTTTGTTTCCTGTAATTAAGAATCTCATGGTTTTTCTCCCTCTCTGATGACTTCTCATTCAGCTTTCCCTTCCTTCTGCTATGGTCCTCTGTACTGTTTCTCATATTCCAAATATGAGTGAAACCATATGATAATTGTCCTTCTCTGATTGACTTATTTCTCTCAGCATAATACCTTGTAGTTCCATCAACATCAGTGTAAATGGTAAGTATTCATCCTTTCTGATGGCTGAGTAATATTCCATTGTGTGTGTGTGTGTGTGTGTGTGTGTGTGTATCTCACATTTTCTTTATTCATTCATTTGTCTATGGACATCTTGGGTTTGGCTATTGTGGACACTGCTGCTATAAACATTGGGGTTCAAGTGTCCCTTTGGGTCAATACATTTATTTGTATCTTTTGGGTAAATACCTAATATGCAATTTCTTCCCTCCTTCATTCTTTCCTTCCTTCCTTCCTCCCTTTTGTAAAAACTAATCTCATATAAGAAAATGTCTTTGAAAGCACATATGAAGAGAGTAAAATATTCCCTCAAACTAAAAAAAGAGCTAGTATGTTTTAGTTCACCCTAACTCTGGACAAATAAGTCACTGCTCATCTTCATAGCTGGAGATTAAGTTAGGTGCCAAATTAGAAAACAAATAAATGGAATTTTAACCTCCCTCCTCTTTTAGTCTCTGAAGGCCCAAGCAGACTGATAAAGTGTGTTTGGTCTGTGCACTTAATTTCTTTCCCACTTTATAGCACCAAACACCGTGGTGAGATCTTAGTAGTCGAGTTACTTAAGACACAGTCTCAGCTCTCAGTTGTTCTAGATCTGCGTTGACATCCCTAAAAAGAAATATATGCTTCTGTTAAAACAAACTCATAGATGCAGCAGTATGGTCTAATAGTAGTAAGGTCTAATAGGTGGAACTGTGTTACCCCTGAGAATTCATATGGTGAAGTTCTAACCCCCAGTACTTTAGAATGTGACTATTTGGAGATAGGGTCTTTAAAGAGGTAATTAAATTAAAATAAAATAATGAGGGTGGGCCCTAATCCAACATGACTATTTTTTTTTTAATAAGGAAAGGAGATCAGGATACAGACACATCTAGAAGAAAGATCATGTGAAGATGCAGAGAGAAGACAGCCATCTACAACCCAAAGAGAAAGGCCTCAGGAGAAACCAAACCTGCTGACACCCTGATCTTGCACTTATAGCCTCCAGAACTGTGAGGAAATAGATTTTTATTGTTAAGTCATCCAGTTTGTGATACTTTGTTATGGCAGTCAGAGCTAATCAATATAACCCTCCCCTGGGATTGACTCACTTGGGACATTAGTACTATCACAGTTGGTTAAAAACAGCATGAGCATGTATAATTTAATTCATATATTGAGATGTTAATGAATGTATTATGGTGCTGAGAACTCTAAAGATAACATTTTATTCACCTAGTTTTACTATACCTAAGCCCACATGTTTCCCCCTATACGCATCTGGAACATGGAGCTGGGCTGCCTGTTCATGTCCAAATGAAAGATGAGGTCTTGGTGTAGGAATAGAACAGACACCACTAAATCCTGAGTTATGTGACAGGATTTGAAGCAGGGTACTAATATGGAAAAATGCTTATCCTCTAAGGTTAGAGAAAAAGAGGATGATGCTAAATCTCACATTCAATCTAATTCTTGTGTAAAAACACAAAAGTTATCAATTCTATGTATGGAAAAAATATTGGCAGGAAGTACATCATAACATTTATTGTAATTGTTTTGGAAGCTGGTACTAAAGTTATTTTTTCTTCTTTTCTATTATCTACTTATCTGAGTTTTCCACATTTTGTCTAGTGGGCCTATGTAGTGTTCTAATGAAAATAAAATCAATAAGGTATGTCTTGTAAAAAGATCCCAGATTTGATGCTAATTTCTGGGGTGTTTGGCTGTCCCCTTCCTGCTTCTAAATATTTTCTCAGATTTAAACCAGGTTAAATAGGAACCTAAAAAATTTCTATTATTTAGACCCAGATGATTTGAACCTTTTGATAATTCCTCATACTTTTTATGAAGGGACATAGTTAATGAAGTAAATTTATATCCAAACCAGTTCAATGACTATTCTACTTTTAAAAATAAAATTGTTTCTAAATATTAAAAAAAAAAACAACCTAACACTCCAGTATAGTAGTGTCATGTCTGCATGTAAAAAAATGACATCTCTCTGATGTATTCGTTAAAAGTGGCTCTCAGAATACCCCTTCTTAGCAAATATTTGATTATTTTAGGTTCTGTTACTGTGTACATAGATACTAGCAAACACATACATGGTTTATTGTCCATTTTCTAGCAGCTTCACATACATTAACTCAAGAAGTCCTCAGAATAATCTTAGGAGGGATACTCTTACTATCCTAATTTTTCCCGGGAGGAAACTGAATTGCAAAGAGGTGAGTAGGTAGTGGAGCTGGGATGGGACCCCTGCCAGCCTAGCTCTGGGGCTCCTGCTCTTAACTACTTTCCTCTGTGCAGGGGACTTGACACAACAGCTCTGGTCTTCTGGAACCATTGAGAATGTGGTTTGGCATTGATTTAGCCAGGACTTAACCTTCTCCTTGTTTTCTCCTTCCACGTGAATTAGTGAACTTGACTCTGTCTGCCTGGTGGGATGTAGTAAGGTAGAGTCTGTTTACTGATTGCATGTCCCTGGAAGATGGAAAAAATTACTGTGTTGGGAGCCGTATCATCTCCTGCTCCATTCCCATCATTCAAGTATTCTTATTTTTAAAATTCTGGTGGACTTCGTTAAAAGTTTCAAACAATTCAAATGAACTCTGGTCACAGAGTATGATCACATGCTTCTCTCTTCTATTCATTTTGTAACAACTTTCTCAAGTTAGAGATGCCCAATTTAACAGAGAATAAATTAGTAGCCCTGTAATATATCTTGGGAAAGTGTAGAGAAAATACTCCTTTGCTGCATTTGGCAAATCAAATAAGCAAGCAAGCTCATGTTCTTCGAAGAAACTCAATTCTTAGAAACTCTCCCTCACCACACAGCTGTGAGGACAATTGCAGATTAATTAATTTAAGTGAATTGGAAGGGATAAATACAGGAAAAGCTTTTCTGAAGATGGCTTTGCTGGTGTTTTAAATTGAAACCCCACAGATGGAAAAACCTATTTATGGGACCAGTTCATTGAGCAGGCTTCTTATTTGTATGCGTGGAAAATCCAAGAGACCCGTCCACGGTGCCGGCCAAGAGGCTGCCCATGGGAGACGTTCTTCACTCCTTGCTCTTTCTCTTCTGGCAGAGGCCTGCACCACAGAAACAAGTTTCCTTGTCATTTATCTTTGATGAAGTGGTTTTTCACTTTCAGGAAACTTCCCAGTTTAGTGTGAGGGTCACTCAGTTTTAGCCAAGAAGGAAGACCAGGTGGCCGGCCCTGACGAGTCCAGCCTTGGTGGATATGACTGCAGTCAGGTGGGCAGGGTTGCTGGGTCCTCCCTGAGCTTTGTGGTGGAGGGTCCTCTGATTGTTCCATGCAGGGAAGTCAGGGTTGGATTCTGGGACAGCCTGTTAAATTGGGGTAAGGTAAAAAGGCCGAAGGATGGACTGCCTTTGGGGAGAGAGAGAATAGGAAGCCAGATGCCGGGCTGTTGGCCTTCTGTCCTGCCTGTGGCTGGTTTACAGGGGGATCCAGTAAATTGTCCCTAGCATGTGGCCCGAGGTATGAGCTGAAGGGCCTCCTGCCCATTGCTCTCTGGCCAAGATGTGCCGGGGAGCCAACAGCAGCCTCTTCTGGAGCTCTCTGTCCTAAAGGACCCCTGGGCTGGAGCTGTGGTGGCTGCTTTACCGCTCTATTATTTCCATTCCATTCTCCTCTGCCTTCCAGCACCCACTGACCAGCAACAGAGAATGGGTTTTCTATGGGATCATGAGGTCTCCTTTCATTTACTTTTTAATGTATTTCTTCCAAACTTGAAAAGTCAAAGAGAAAGTGCCGACTCCAGAGCAATCCAGCAGCAGCTTGGGCCAGAGATGAGGACTGCAGCTCCCTGCTCACTCATAAACCCTGTGGCTCCTTGGAAAATTCAGGTTACAGGGTTTACGGACACAGGGACAGAGGGTGTACTCATACCCATTTAAACTTCCCAATGGCTAGTTTTGCTAGCTAATCAGTGGAGATGAAAGTACATGGTCCATGGACTTACTGAATGAAGAATGATATGACATGGGCGCCTGGGCGGCTCGGATGGTGGAGCACCCGATTCTTGATTTCAGCTCAGGGCATGATCTCAGGGTCGTGAGCTGAAGCTCTGTGTCAGGCTCTGAGCTGGGCCTGGAACTTCCTAAGATTCTCTCCTTCTCCCCTTATCCCTCCCCACCACAGCTTGCAGGCTCTCTCTTAAAAAAAAAAAAAAATGACATATTTTACAGAACTTTGAAACTACAACCATTTTTGAAACTACAACCATTCAAATATAAGCAAGAGTTCATTGGAACTAAAGACTGCTGCCACCGAATAACAAAGATGAGGTAGTCCCTGTGTGTGGGAATCTGATTATTAAACCCATTTCTTGAAGTATCATCATTCTCTGACAAGGCTCAGGATTTTATCCAGCCTATAGTCCACAGACTAAGAAATAATGTAGCATATGCCCTATCATGGGCTCTTGAAAGGTCACCTCCTTCCTTCTGTAACTGGTGGGAAATTGTATCCAGGGAATGTCATTTCTACCTGGACTCATTCCGTAAACATTATCAATCCCTTGCTCCGCGGCCCCATACATTTGATTTTACAGAGTGAGCAGGCTCACTGAGCTCTCGATCAGACTTTGAGGAGGGAGGGGCGGGGGAGCTCCGTGGGGTCATTTTTTTGGCATCCCCAGCACCCAGCACGCATGTCTGACAAATAGCAGATGCCCAGGAATCTGAAAGGTGAAAGGACAAATCATGCAGCAAGCAACTGTTTCTCTTGGTCTTTGCTAATGCTTACAACGTCTTCTACATCCTTTTTGCTAAAGAGCCAGCAAACTTCAAAGAGCATTTACAGAGGACGCCCAACATTGCCAAGGAGATCTTGGTAGGTTCACTTGGTATGTTTGCAGAGTTTAATAGGTCAAACCTTTCTATTCTTTCCAGTAATTTGAGAAGTAATAAATTGAGAAGGGTATCCTTGGGCGGGGGGATAAAAAAAATGAATTATACAACAAACTTGACTGATATTGTTTATATATTAGCCTTTATATTTTCTTCAGTAATATCTAATTCAGTCCTGCAGCTACTTAAACAGAAGTTAGAAGGTAGCACTTAAATGTTGACAGAATGACTGATGGCTCTTTAGGTCAGTGGAGAGAACAGTGTCATGTTTATGGAATTTTGCCTCCTTTGTTGTCATGGAGATGGGACACTACATTAAAGTGAGTATGCCAGTACTACAATTTAGAGCCAGATTTGAAAGGAAAAGGGAACTGGATTCAAATGTCTTTTTTGCTTTTGTTTTTTTCTTAATGTCATACTAATTTTTTTAAAAAGATTTATTTATTTATTTGACAGAGAGGGAGACAGTGAGAGAGGGAACACAAGAAGGGAGAATGGGAGAGGGAAAAGCAGGCTCCCTGCTGAGCAGGGAGCCCGATGCAGGGCTCAGTCCCAGGACCCTGGGATCATGACCTGAACCAAAGGCAGACGCTTAACAACTAAGCCACTCAGGTACCCCTGTCATACTAATTTTTAAATGTAAAACCAGTTCAGTGCCCGTGATTGCTACTACTGAAACTGAACTTGGGAGTCCTTCATAGCTCTATCGCCCCCATGCCATACATTGGCTGCAAAGGCTCAGTTTCACCACAGGTAGGTCATAGATGAGGCCGCAAACAGGGCATGTTAGTGCCGAAATGCGTTTGGTGAGGAAAATAGTGTGGGACTTGGATTACAAATGTTTGTGGGGTTCCCACAGAAGGGTCTAGCAGGCAATTGAAATATGACTCTAGAGAGCATGAGTAAAGACCGGTGAGCAAAGTGGATTTGTACAAGGTTCAGAGTCAAAAGCACAGGTTGGCAAGGTTTTCCTGTAAAGGGCCAGAGAGTAAATATTTTAGGCTTGTGGACCATAATGTTACTGTAGCAGTTCTACCATTGTGATGAACAAGTAGCCTAGACAATATGTAAATGGGTTAGATGTGGCTATGTTCCAATAAAACTTTATTTTAAAAAGCTAGAGTTGGAGTGCTAGTTGAGGGAAATGAAGAGAGGGTGAAATTTGGCCAGAGGGATGTAGTCTCTTGACCTCTGCTCTAGACTATGGAAATGCATGAAATTGTGAAATGGTGATGAACAGTGTACAGAAGAGAACCTGAAAAGTGGTGGGAAGCCAGGGAAGGAAAAAGAAGCATTTCCAGAGGAAGGTGGTAAATCCAGAAAGCCAAGAGCTTCAGAGACTAGGAGCTGGAGTTTTAAGGGGGAGGAGTGTGCAATGATGCTGGAGGTTCAGTGAGAAGAGCATCATGCAGAAACTATTGGAAACAGTTTGTAGGATATGTCTGATTTTTTAGAATGCAGTCAAGGGAGGGATGGGCACATAAGGCCATTAAGTAGTGGTTGTCAAGGTGATAAGGTGATGGATGTCTTTTGAGGTAGAAGGGAAGGAAGCTGAGAGTCTGGCAGAGGGCTTCAGTCTTCTCAGGACCAAGAGAATGTTAGGATATTCATTGCCAAGCGGAATGCCTGCTGTTTGCACCAGTTGTTAAAGGAAAAGACCACCTCTACTTCAAGGCGTTCAAAGATAGTAGGAGGAATGTGATAAGGACCAAAAATTAGAACATTATAAAGAGTGCTATAGTAGAGTCTTAAGAATGATGGAACAGCGCCCCATCCCCCAATCCCTACCCTAATTCCCCTTTGAATTGTATTGCACCAATGACTGTGACCACAGGGCCTGAAGTTAAAACAGACACAATTGGGGCACCTGGGTGTCTCAGTGGTTTAAGCCTCTGCCTTCGGCTTGGGTCATGATCTCAGGGTCCTGGGATTGAGCCCCACATCAGGGTCTCTGCTCAGTGGGGAGCCTGCTTCCCCCCTCCCCCGCTGCCTGCTGCTCTGTCTGCTTGTGCTCGCTCTCTCTCTGTCAAATCAATAAATAAAATCTTAAAAAATAAACAAAAACAGACACAATTGTCAGCTGGTTGATTTGGTCAGTGTTGACACACAGGCTGGACTGAAGTCAGGCCCAAATTGCTGAAATTACACCGAGCAACATAATGTTCACTTTACTTTGTAGGGAGCAGACACGGCTCAGCACAAGTGGTTATTTTAACCTGCAGAAGAAAGACATGGATTTTGTAGTGGCTGAGAAGAGGGTAAGAGAGGGGAGGCTGGACAAGGGGGTTGCTAAGAGCCACATGACCTCTTGAAGGAAGAGTGGTTTTTAAAAGCTTGTCTTTCAAAGAAATGGCGTTGCAAGTGGCCGACCTCAAAATCTGTCCTAATTCTCTAGGTTATGGCTCTGTAAGTGCTTAGGTTTATTTAACATTTATATGAGAATGACCTTGTAAGTGTCCTAAAAGGTGAGGAGACTCATCTCTATACAATGTCTCATTTAAAATATTATGGTTGATGGCATACATAATTTGTCCGACCTCTCACTTTATTTACTCAGTGGCAGGGGTGGGTGGCTATGTCAACGTCTTGCCAAACAAATGAGTGAAAGATGAAAACACTAAACCAGTGAGCTGGGCGGTGGTAGTGGTGTTTGTTTATATGCATGGCTGAAATAATAGGCTGTTTTTTGAGTCAATGACTCATTGTTTTGGAGGGGGACACAATCTAGGAAGGCCAGGGAGGACAGTTGGAACACAGTTACGCAGTCAATTCTTTGGAAGGGTGAAGGCAATGTAGGGCCAACAAGCTGGGGAGAAAGTGAAGGGATCTGGAGACAGGTGGAAATACTTGATACTCAGAGTAAATGATGTAGAGAGTTCACTCTTTTTTTTTGTCAAGATAATCATCTTTTACATGAGTAAATTGAACATAATTTTTAAAAAGATGCAGAAAGGTCTCTTAATGCAGCTAAAGGGTTACTTTTTAACAGTGGCTTTCAGTTCCTCTTCCTCCCAAGACCTACAATAAGAAATGCATTTTCTATAATAATCCAGTTACAACACACGCACATAAATGAGGCAAGTTTCATCAAACAGTACGGCACTCTATGCCCTATGCTTCCCATTCTATTTTTTTCCATTTCACCAAAGGAAAGGATGTGATGACTTACTCATGGGTTGGTGCTCATGATTTGAAGACCACAGATTTAAAATCTCAAAATTGGCAATCTGTGCTATCATAGAGGATTCCAAGGATCATAGAGAAGTTGTGCTTGCACATTGCTGTTCTCGGTCAGAACCCATGAGACTGAATGAGTGATACTTTTTCTCCAGGCTTTTATTGGTGTTCATCAGAAGGCATAAGGGTAGAAATGGCCACCCAGGGACAGCCTCACCTGTGGGGAGAAACAAACAGATACTATGTTTCTCAGAAGGAAGCTGGGAGATAGATTTACAATGCTTGGAATTTAAATACTTCTGAGATAAATTTAAGAAAAGAGGTTCAAAATCCATATACAGCTTAGATAAAATTCTCTCTGAACCTTTTAAAACATCCTTTTCTTTCTTGAGTATTTCAGGAAAAGTAGCCAACTGCACACAAAGGGTCAGATGGAGTTCTACGGTGATGCGAACTGGGTTCTAGTAATCAAATGCATATATTATGTCTTTATTTCTACGACACAATCTAAGAGACTTATTTCGCAATTAGTCAAGGAGGCTGCAAAGAACAAGGGCTGCCAAGGCAGCATCTTGAAGTGCTGACTTCCAGCTGATAAAGTTTATTTTATTGATGGTGCACAGGGGACAGCTAAAGAGCATGGAGTTTGATGACTGAAGACTTGGGTTTGAAGATTGGGGTTTATATCCTAGCTCTGTAGTTTAAGAGCCCTGTCGTAAGTTGGCTTCCCTGGAAAGCAGACCCTGAGACAGGGGTTTGAGTGCACTACATTCTGTAGGAAGTGAGTGAACTAGGGAGGGCAGCCAATACAAAGTACATTTTCCCTTCTTTAAAAAAAATTTTTTTTTATTGTAGTAAAATGTACCTAACATGAAATTTGCCATTTTAACCCTTTTTGAGTGTACAGTTCAGTAGTGGTAAGTGCATTCATATTTTTGTGCAACTAACACTGCTATTCATTTCCACAACTCATTCTATGTCCTAACATGAAGCTCTATACCTATTAAACAATAATTACCCCCCTTCCCACCCCAGCCCTGTTCTTCTACTCTCTGTCTCTGTGGTTTTGACTACTCTAGGTTCCTCATGTAAGTGAAATTATACAGTATTTGTCCTTTTGCATTCGATTTATTTCACTTAATGTAATATCTGTGGTGTTCATCCAAGTTGTAGCATGAGTCAGAATTTCCTTCCTTTTTAAAGTCTGCATAATACTCTGTTATACATGTATGGCACATTTTGTTCATCCATTTGTCCGGCACACGACATTTGGATTGCTTCCATGTCTTAGCTGGAACAATGCTCCTATGAATATGGGTGTACAGATATTTTGAGTGTCTACTTTCACTTTGGGGTACATACCCAGAAGTGGGACTGCCACATCACCTGGTAATGATTTGCTGGACCTACTGAGGAGTCACCATACTGCTTTCCACAGTGGCTGCCCCATTTTACATTCCCACCAGCCATGCACAGGCCTTCCACTTTCTCTGTATTCTTGCCAACACTTGCTCTTTTCTTTTTTCTTTTCATTCTTCAAAATCAATAGAGTGGGTTTTTTTTTTTATTTCTTTTCAGCGTAACAGTATTCATTGTTTTTGCACCACACCCAGTGGTCCATGCAATACGTGCCCTCCCCAATACCCACCACCTGGTTCCCCCAACCTCCCACCCCCCACCCCTTCAAAACCCTCAGGTTGTTTTTCAGTGTCCACAGTCTCAGAGTGTTTTGATTAGCAGTTAACAGTGGGAGAACTGGGGTTCAATCTACCTGCAGCCTCTGGGAGGCAGTACAGAGCACACTTTGCAGTTGGGCCCAGTTGGAAGCTGGAGTATTCCTGCACCGACTCTTGTCCTGTTGGCTGAGGGCCGCTTGGGGTAGCCCTCAGGCAGGGACCTTGAGGGCCTTCCAGTAGAAAGCCTGGTGGTGTGTGGGAGAGCCTGGCTCGGATGAGGGGAAGGCGAGAGGGTGTTGACAGTGCTTCCTGAAACCTCCGCCCAAGTGAGCAAGCTTCCTTTGACTCTAGGTTTCCTCATCTGTAGCACAGGGGTGAAAACACCACATTCCTATCATAGGATGGCTATGAAAATATTTGTGGGGATTTGTAAACTGGAAAATTCTAGCCACATGGGAAATAATCTGCTTCTGTGAAGGCCTTCTGTGGGGTTTGATAGATTTCTGAGGCCGCCAGCAAATACAGGAAAACTATAGATAGTCCCCTAGAATCTGAAATGGAAGCAAACCACTGTGGCCCTTCACTGGACCAACAATTCAATGCAGTGGTCCTATGCCAGCTCTGTGGCCTGGGTGGCTAAAGCTCGTTTTCCCATTAAGTCAGCATGGCAAATACAACAACACACTGTTCATTCATTCACTCATTCATTCAATTCATTCAACATATTTCTTGTTTACCTGTCATGTGCTACACACTGTGCTAACCCCTGGCCTTTATATGGTTTATCATCTAGGAGGGAAGAAAAGCACTGTACTCATAATTATCTATAATTTAGGGTGGACATATATCTCCATTTGCTTGGGACACTCCTGGTTTACTGCTGTGACCTGGCATAGATGTCTTCCTTTCACTCTTGAATAACTGGGTTTGAAAGGGAAGATTATGGCCCCTCTAGCTATATATCATCAGGAGGTCATCTTATTAACGGACTCTAGAAAGGGTTGCCACATGTTTCCGAACATACCAGTGCTCATATAGTAATTCCTTCATTCATTTATTCAGCATGCATAGTACAAGTTTCCTATATGCCAGGTGCTATGGGAGCTAGGGGGTCTGGGAGGGCCAACGAGGTGAAAGCTGAGCCGTGAGCAATGAAGAAGAGGCAGCCATGCCAAGATCTTGGGGAGCACGTTCTGTGTGGGGCAGCAGAGAGTACAAAGGCCCTGAGATCAAAGAGGTCACTGTGGCTAGAGAATAGCGATGGAGGGGCAGAGTGGCCGAAAAGGGGTCAGAGAGTGATCCGGGACCGATGAACCTAAAATGGAAAGTTATTGGAGGGCTTTATACCAAGCCCTTTCTGAATGCTGGTGGAGAATTGACTACAGGGGTGAGAGTGGACCCAGAGAGACCCGTTAGGAGCTGATGTGGTTGTCCAGGTGACAGATGGCAGATGGACCAGGCTAATAGCCATATTGTTGTTTCAGTTCAAACAGTAGTTTTTTTATTAGCCCAAATACTGACTTTTCATCTTCCCAGCCCAATCTCCAATGTGGAGGCCGCAAAATTAGTTTACTGGTATTAGTCAGAGTCTCTACTTAACCAAGAAGTTTCAAGGAGGGTCAGGGAAAATCCAACAGAAGGCTCTTTTTCAAAGAATCAAAAGCAGCGTCTGAGGCACAAAGAGCAGTGGGATATCATGGATGACATCAATCTTGGCTTCAGGTATCTGACACTGTTTCCCATGGCTCCTTTTACAATAAAATGGTAAACTGTAGTCTGAGTAACAGTATAGTTAGGTGGATTCATTGCTGCCTGGACCACTCTACTGGGGAGTGTTGATTTATGGCTCTGCAACATCCCACAAGGGCTCGCTGCAGGTCTGTCCTAGTCAACACTCTCCTCAGGGACTTGAGAAGGTGCGAAAGTTTGTTTATTCTTTTTGCAAATGACAGAAGCCAGGAAAGATGAGTCACAATTGGAGGACAGAGTTGTTATTCAAAGAGTCCCAGAAATTCACATCCTCCCTTTGTGCCTCCCTGTTCGTGAAATCTCGTAGTAGGTATCCAGCATGATGTGCATAAGAATCAACAGAATACTGTTTTAAAGGCTGCTGTCTAGATTCTACTCCTAGGACACTGGGGAAAGCAGTGCCCATAGGATTCTGAGGTAGGCGGTCTGGAGTCCACACTTTGTGTGACCCTGCTTCATATCAGAGCATTGTCACAGTTGTAATTACTTTTCTCTGTGTCCACTTCCCCCCTGGGCTGTAAGCTTCTTAGTTATCTGTCTATCCCTAGTGCCTACTACAATACCTATACACAATGGAGAGTTAATCAATGGTTGCTGAAAGATCAGGCTGGAACATTGTATTGAAACCAACAATACTACATTTTATGGAGACAGAAGTAAAGATCATTTAAGATAAAAAAAAAAAAAACCCTCAGTTGCATAAATACAATATGGGGAATTCTTGGCTTAGAAACCATTCCTGTGAAAAAGAGCCAGGGGTTTTGGCTCAACACCAATGGCTGTTAAATAATGGAATGTGTTAGCCTCAGGAGGTTATAAGATGATCAAACAGAGAATATGATAAATCCAGGGATCATATGTCATGCAAGAACAACAGGATTTTCAGTTCAAGCAGTTATTATTTCTAGTTAAAACAGGGCCATAGCCTTCCAGCTGGCTTTCCACTTCAGATTCCTCCTTTATGGAACATGTATGAGCCCCTATTTATTGTCTCTGCAGCACCCATCCCTTCCTTCTTCCATATTTACAGATTCCTAATTTTGTTGGGAATTCACCCTTCCTCATTTCCTAGGGGTAATTAATAATCAGGTAAAGCCAGTCATGGTGGTCCTTCTCTCCATATTAAGAGATGTAAGAGAAAGTCTCTGGAGAGTGGGTCCCTCTTTCCTGAAAGGAATAGCAAGAAGAGATTTTCTCTTCTTCCCCTGGATGTTATTGCATATGGCTGCAGACCACAGCAGCTCCTTTCTCAAGGGGAGCGAGCTACACTGGGTACAGTGTTGATGTCCTGAGAATGGGAGAGCAGCAAGCTGGAAGGTTGCTGAAATAACCAACCCTGGAGCAACCCAACTTTTCAGGCATCTTATAAATGAGATAAATAATTTCCTCGTTGACAGGCCATGTTGAGGTCGGTTTTCTATTGCTTGCACGCTAGGCATCCCAACAGATACAAAAAATCCTACTATATATACTACTGACAGATTAGTCTTTATAAAAGGCAATTTTGATCATGCCACACCTGATCAAAAACCTTCATTTTTTTTCTCAACTCTATAAATGAAAAATAAACTCTTCAAGATCAAGACTTGCTTTACAAGGTAATTTGTTTCCTTTCCTCCAATCAAATTTAACTTCCTGATGCTTTGTCCACATAGTGTGTATGTAGTTCAGTGCTCTAGCATGGGGCTCCCATCCTGCGATCCACTTCCCTTCCATCCATCCTTGCTTGTTGAAATGTTATCTCCAACACACCTTGCCAGAGCCCAACCGCACAACCTTTTCATGACAACCTTTTATGGTCGACATTTCTTTCTTCTCGCCTTTCTTTCTTTTTTTTTTTGAACACTCCCCTAAATGCTTTTGGGTACCTCTCTCGGCACTCACTGTCTTCTATCATGTGGTATTCTTATTTTTATACCTTTCTCCTTCCTATTAGGCTGGTCGTAGAGGTGACATCTTACTCATCTTGACAGATCTAGCAGCTCCTAAAGTGGTGGTCTACACATAGTGGATGCGCAAAACCATTTGTTTGAACCCTGTAGGTAGGATATAAGAAAGAAAGTTCTGTGGGTCTTGTGCTGCGAACTTTCTACTGTTATGCCCAAGTTTTCACGTCCGAGAGACCACCAAGGAGTCAAGCACCGATGCAATCACACAAGGGTTTATTTGACAAGCTTAAGCTTGGGTCCAAGCATACCGGACACAGCAGAGTAGGGACTTGGATCCTGAGGTGACATGCTTAAGCTTGGGCCCAAGTATACCCGACACAGCAGAGTAGGGACTTGGATCCTGAGGTGACATGCTTAAGCTTGGGCCCAAGTATACCCGATGCAGCGGAGTAGGGACTTGGACCCCCGACCAGACTATGGTCAGAGTTTTTAAAGGCAGAGTAGGGGTGGACTCGGCGGTGGGTGAGGACAAAGGGGGTTATGGATGATGTAAGTCTCTAAGGAATTTTGGAAGCGAGGTCTCCAGGACCTTGAGGGGCTAGCTACTGTCTGGGGAAAAGGTTATTCATTACCAGTAATAAAAATCTTCTCGTGAGACCCTTTAGATGTGTATCAGTGGGTCATATGCTTGGGAATGATTGCTGACACTATTTTGGAGGTTTAGAGATAAAGTTTCACATTTCTCCTATCAAGTATCCTTGTTAGTGAGATTTAGGTTTAGAAGAAATTTAACTTTATTTACATTTCCTTCTGCCTCAGCCTCCCTTCAGTTTTATGGTGGGGAGGGCAACATTAGGGCTTGGGGAACTGAGTTATTTGCCTCTGGAAATTGGGCTATTGTTTAGGACATTTGTAAACCAAGGGAGACTACTGTCTTGCAGGATTGTGATCTCTGCAAGTTAACTATTTGTTTTTCTTTTAGGGCAGCCAGGGGTGGCTGAGGAATGTCACACACACTACCGAGGGGAGGGGAGCGGGTGGAGAGGGGGTGCAAGGTGCCAGCTTTTGCTTTGCCAAGATGGCTGTACTTATGTCAGGGCTAGACTCGAGGTGGTACAGCCTTGTTTTTCTTGGCCTCCACATCTACTTGTTGAGAACCTAACTTTATCTTAATTATCAAAAACAGAAAATCATTGTCATTCCTAAGTTGGAATGTGAAATGATTCTAATTGAGTTTGAATTCACTGGGAGAACAATTCTTGCATGCCTGGTCCATTATATTCTATGTATACACAATCAGGTAAAGAATTTGAAATTCCTAGGCTTCAGTTTCCCATCTCTAAACTGGGAATGATGATAGCTAGCTCATAGGATTATTGTGGGGACAAAGTGAAATAGGCTGTGTAGCAGTCCTTCCTGATGGTTCCTTCACATCTATTCCTCTTCCTCCTGGTTTAGTTGCTAATCTCTTGCCTTTAGGAGGCCAGGACCATCCCCAAGCTAATTGGCTAGTCCCACTCTTCTTGTTGGTGTAGGCTTGGAAGTGAATGGTGGCTAATGTGATATGAGGGGATATTTGCTTGAGGATATTGTTGGAGTGGTTTCCTTATTCATAGGAATAGTTTCCAAGGAAGAGTCAATCTTTTCTTCTTTTGGCTTCTTGAGACCAAATTAGTCATGACTGCAAGGGTTGGAGGATGGCAAAGAGAGAGGATGGCTTTGATGTCACCAAGCTCCTGAACTGGCCAACTTGGAGTTATCCTACTTTAGGATTTCTATGATTCAAGATAGTAAAGCTTCTTTATTTTATGCTGTACAGGGTCGAGTCTTCTCTTATTGCAGCTGAAAGCATCTTTATTGCTACAGTACCTAGCAAATGGTATATACTCACAAATGTAAAGTTATAGTCCACTTAATCCTTTCTTATAATTCCTAGATGAGAATATCTGAGAACACTGGGAAGGATGATACATAACTAAATTAAAACAGACTTGGATAAAACAACTTTTATAAATTGACAATTCCTTTTTTCTTTTTGCAGAGCTTGCTGATTACGAATTAAAGTCAGTCAGAGACAACGGATAGAATAGGTGATAAATGCAGCCCATATGGTGCTGTAAGAGATATTTGGAAAATCAAGAGAAAATACAAAGAACCATGAAGTATAACTTCACACCAATACTATATACTGGAAACTTATGTCTTGTTAAACTCCAGCATGTTTTATTTTCACAGGACATAGTTAAAATAGAAAAATCATAAAACCAGAACAAGAAAAATAAATGGAGGCTACTCTTGGGATTGAAGATTGGGGAATTACTAAATGTTAACAAACTAGGTTTTATTTTTTTATTTGTTTTGTTTTGTTTTAAAATCAATTGACAACCTTTGAATTAAAAGGGGCTGCCAAACTATCTCTGGAGAAATCCCTAGGGTCGGTAGAGGACAACTGTCCTCCTCTTCAGCTTCTTAACAAACAGAAAATAGAAGCCAATATGATAGCATTGCTAAGCAAGTTTACTGACATTGGAATCATGCTGCAACAGTCATATCCCAAATAACTGAAAGGCTATCTTTCCATGACAAAGGACCCTGAAAGTTGCTTACAAAATAGTTCCAAACAGGTTTTTCTAGAACACAAGCTTCCCTCCACCTTTTGGCCTTAAATGAGTCTTGGAGGCTGCCATCCTTCATCGGGACCATGTAGCATGTGGGCATTACAACTCACTAATTTATCCTAAGGACTTCAAAATGGAAAGCCATTAGTCTTGTAGCCCTCTCTCTAGGGAAAGTGATGCCCATTTCTGATTCTTTAGCTAAACACCAACAGATAATGCCTGAAGGATCCAAGAGGACCAGCAAAGGACACTCTGTTTTGTATAAACCATGATGGAAACTTTATTTTGAGCAGTTCTTGGTTTAAGCCTGGGGGCAGAGTTCCAGGGACTGGTCATTTAACTAATCTTAGGCAAGCTCTCCTTGTCTGCAAATAAGGATAACTCTGCCCTGACTGCCTCAGGGCACTCATAGGCATAATATAGACAAGAAGCTCTTTGGACTTGCTCAGAAGTATGGACCGCTCTCCATATCCTTCCTTCCTGCTAGATGCACTTGGCCGTGTAGGAGGGACTGGTATCCCGGTACCTGACTTTGAAAGGTTGGGAACCTCTGAGAATCCTAAGGACAAAAGCTTTTCTTTTGTACCAAGGCTATTTGTAGCTAGTTTGAGGGAAGTGTATTGTTCTGACGTTCCCTAAAACACAGGAGAACAGCAGTAGACCCAGTCTTGGCTCCTTTGGTACCATGGCCACTTTGGCTCCTTTGGATCCTTGGTACCATGGCCACGTCTCTGTTCTAACATTTGCCATGCCGTGAGTGTTGAAAATTAGGCTTTGGAGGTATGCCAATCTATGGTTGAATTCTGACACTAACTAGATCATTTTAGATAAATTGCTCACCCTCTCTCAGCCTTGATTTCTTCAAGTCTAATACTGAGATCCTAACCCCAATTATTAGGCCGTAGTGAGGATTAAATGAGATGAAGTACATAAAAAGGTTCATATAGGTTGGTGTATAATAGGCGCTGGAGAAATGAATGAATATTATTCCTTCCACGTTAACCACATTGTCTTTGACTTGGTTGTACACCATCTGCAGAGCTGGATGACAAGGCCTTTAAGGACAAGAGCTATAGCTTACTCATCTTTCTATTCCTTGCATCTATCCTTGTACTTGACTCACAACAGTTGCATAAGAAATACTTTTTGAATGAATGAAGGAAAAAGGTTCACAAATCTGAGACTTCCAGTCTTTCAAACGTAGACAGTTGCTGGTTTGGTTTTGTTTTTGTTTTTTGCTGTTGTTTTTATTAGCTATAGAGACTCCCTTTCAGTTTTTTCAATCAAGCTGTAATTTGAAATGATATACCATCTTCAAACAATATAATAACCATACAGTGAAGTGAAATGTCTGCACTATGGCCTTGGCCAACCTATATATTTATTGTTTCTATATCAGTCAGGAGAGGCAAAGTTATGTTGTGGTCACACACACTTCAGTGACATATCACATTTACTTCTCACTTGTGCTACATGTCCGGTGAGGGTCAGTGGTGGAGGTGTGGATGACATAAACTCCGTCAGGGCACTCACAGGGAAGGGAACATGGTGAATGGTGCAGTGCTTCTTAGAGCTTCTTCTTGAAAGGTTCATATCACTTTCCCTCACATTTGAATGGGCAACACAAACTGTGTGGCCATGCAATACTTCCTTGAGCCCAGAAGGAAGAAATACAGCAACATTAGTGAATGAAAACAGTAAGTCCACAGTTAGGACATCAGAAATCAGAGATGCAAAACAGAGAGTTTTAACATAGAATTGAGCTTTTACAATCATTGGAAGAGCTAGAAGAGCAGATAGAGAAGCCACTCTCAAAGGTCTCCAAACACAGCTCTGCAACCAGAGTTTCTTATGAGCTCACCTGAAAGCTGCTAAGAGTCTCAATAAACTCCAGAAAGTTCCTTCCAGCCTTCTTAGCCTGCAGCATCTTAAGAAACTGCCACCTACTAGGTCCACTGCCTACACTTTTAGGCATGCGATATTCACCTGGACACTTCTGTGAACCTCACACTGGCTGGCTGCCTACAAAGTCCTCCTGAGAATAGCTCTTTCACCCCCAGTTTCTCTGAATGGCAAGACTCCACCTACAGCATGCAGGCAGGGCAAGTCTGGGGAATCAGCTGTCCACATCTTCCCCGCAACCTAGAGTCTGTGTGAGAGGTGGTAGTGACACCATGTCAACATCACGCAAGGAGGTGCAATTTTAGAACCTCATCTGGTCAGCTGCTTCAATATGAAGCCTGAGGACTGTCACCCTTGAAGTGATCTAAGGGATTACAGGGGCAGAGTTGGGGGCTCAAGGAGGGTGTGGATCCAACACAGCAGTATGATACCTGTGAGAAAATTACCACTAGGCAGGACTACACCAGCAAGATCCCAGGGAACTACAGCCATGTCACTTGTGTGTGACATTCCTCTACTTCAACTCTCGTTAAAGGTAAAGGACCACCTCCCATGCTCCACACCTACTATATGCCAGGGAAGTGTGCCTCAAGAATACAGACAAGGTGGAAGCACCTGGGTGGCTCAGTCAGTTAAGCGTTGGACTCTTGATCTTGGCTCAGGTCATGATCTCAGGGCAGAGAGATAGAGCCCCGAGTCAGGCTCCACGCCCAGTACTTAAGATTCTCTCTCTTACTTTCCCTTTGCCCCTTCCTGGCTCCTGCTTGTGCACATGCATGCTCCCTCTCTCTCTCTCTCTCAAAAAAAAAAAAAAAAAAAAAGCATACAGACAAGGAGGACAAAAGGGTGAACTGAGCAGGGGCTCTGGGCTGGGGTAAGAGAATGGGGCAACAGAGGCCTAGATCCTAGTCTTTGCTCCACTGCCAACTGGCTGTGTGGCTCAAAGCAAGTCCCTTCCATGCTCTCAACTTTATTTCCTCCTATACTGAATTTATTATTCTTTTTATTTAATTATTTTTTCCTATACTGAATTTAAAGTGAGTTTCTTATCAGCTGTATATAGTTGGGTCATTTTTAATCCACTTTGTCAATCTGTCTTGATTGGTGCATTTGGATTATTTACATTTAAACTAATCATTGACATGTTAGCACTTCAGTCTGCCATTTTATTATTTGTTTTCTTTTTTTTTTTTTCCCTCTGGTACTCATTCCTCTGTTTTTCATTTCTTTCTTTGTGATCTTTCAAGTGATCACTTGAACTTTTTACGGATTCCATGTTTGATCACTTGATCTTTTTACAGATTCCATGTTTGATCACTTGAACTTTTTTTTTTAAAGATTTTTAAAATTTATTTATTTGGCAGACAGAGATCACAAGTAGGTGGAGAGGCAGGCAGAGAGAGAGAGAGACTAGAGGAAGCAGGCTCCCTGCTGTGCAGAGAGCTCAATACAGGGCTCGATCCCAGGACCCTGGGATCCTGACCTGAGCCAAAGGCAGAGGCTTTAACCCACTGAGCCACCCAGGCACCCTGATCACTTGAACTTTTTACAGACTCCATGTTGATTTAGTTTTATTGCATTTTTTAGTTTATTTCTTTGTATTGTTTTCATAGCAGTCACTGTGGTTATTATGACAGACTGCTGTACCAACATTTACCCACTTCAAGTGAAGTGAGGAAACCTTACTCCCTTTTAGACTCCTTTACCTTCCCCACTTTTAAATATCACTGTCTTAAGCATCAAATGTTATTTTTGTTTCAATCATCAAATATGATTTATAACTCATAAGGAGGATAGTCTACTGCATATAGCCATATTTCTGTGGTTTTCATTGTTCTTTCCCCTCTGCTGATGCTCCAGGACTCCTTCTTTTATCATTTTGTTTACAGAACTTCCTTCAGTCTTAAAGTGTAGGTGTGCTAGCTACAGATTCTCTTGGCTTTCCTTTGTCTGAGAATGTCTTTATTTCCTCTTTCTTAGTAAACTTACTGAAGGTTAGTTTTGCCAGATATGAGATTCATGATTGATAGCTCTTCCCTTTCAGCACTTGGAAAATCTTGTGGCACTCCCTTCTGGCTGCCACAGTTTCCAATGCAAAATTTAAACTGGTGCTCCCCTATAAGTAATATGTCATTTCTTTCCAGCTGCTTTCAAGAATTTTAAATTTGTCGTTACTTTTCAGCAAGTAATTTTGAAGTGTCTTGGCATGGATTTCTTTATATTTATACTATTTTGAGAGGTCTAAGCTTCTTGAATCTGTAGGTTAATGTCTTTCATCAAATTTGGGAAGTTTTTAGCAGTTAATCGTTTGAACATTCTTTCCCCCATTCACTTTTCCTTTTCCTTCTGGGGGGTCCAGTGACAAATGTTGGATATTTTGTTATTGCCTCCCTGAGGCTCTTTCGTATATTTTTTTCTTTAGTGTTTCTCTCTGTTGTTCAGATTGGATGAATTCTATTGATTGGTCCTCAAGTTCACTGATTCTATCTGCTGTCCTGTCCACTCTACTCTTTTTTTTTTTTAAGATTTTATTCATTCATTTGAGAGACAGAGAGACAGAGAGACAGAGATAGAGATACTACAAGCAGGGGGACAGGCAAACGGAGAGGGAGAAGCAGACTTCCTGCTGAGCTGGGAGCCTAACATGAGGCTTGATCCCAGGATCTGGAGATCATGACCTGAGTTGAAGGCAGACACTTAACCATCTGAGCCACCCAGGCACCCCTCCACTCTACTCTTGAGGCCATATCCAGCAAGCTTTTTGTATCTCTTATTGTATTTTTCTGTAGCATAATTTCCATTGGTTATTTTTTAATGGCTTTTTTTCTGAGACTAAGTTTTTTTAATTGGTTGCTGAAGTATTTTTATGAAGGCTTCTTTAATATTCTTTCAGATAATTCTAATATCTGATTCATCTTGAGGTTGGCGTCAGTTCATTGACTTTTCTCTCTAGTGTGGAGATGTTTCTGGCTCTTGATATGATGTGTCATTATTCTTTTGTGTCCTGGATATTTTGTCTATTATGTTAGGTGACTCTGGTTCCTATTTAAATCTTACATTTTACAAGGCAGTCACCTCTTTGGGCACTGGCCTATATTTGCAGAAAGTGTGCTCCCAGTGACAGTTATATTTTCTGAGCATTTGGAGTAATACTTTCATGCTTGGTTGGCTGGTGCTTCTAGATCTCCCCCTGGTCCATGCTGGAACTGCCTGGGAGGAGAAGTGTCTCAAGGTGAATGATGGGAGTCTTAGGCCCATGGGAACAAAGAGGCTTCCTGGGCCAGTCTGTTTGTGGTGCTCAATGGCATAGCTGGTAAGTGGCAAGACCAGGAGGGAGCCCAAGCAGTCTGGCTTTAGGACCTGGGTTCTCAGCCGCTCTGCTATATAGCTCCTCTTCATAGGCATGTTTTATTTAATTACCAACCACTATGGATATTTAGGCTATTTATAATTCTCACCCTGATTAGCAACACTGGTATTAACTACTTGTGATTAAAACTTGTGTAAATGTTTGTATAAATCTCTGATAATTTCCTTAGCATAAATTCCTAGAAGTACAACTGTTGAACTGACTATTTGGAAGAGCTTTGTGATGAATGTTCCAAATTGCTCTTCACTTTTAGATATAGGCAGTATGAGAATGCCCTTATCATTCACCCTCTGAGCTGAAAAGGGCACAACCTGTCGCTTCTACGGTTTCCCTAAATTACCAAGAGAATGATCTCAGTAACCAATTCTAGAAGAAGTCACACCCTCATCTTTCTAGCACACTTCATTCATTCAATAAACATCTCAGTGCCAGTCACTAGGGATATAAGAACGAAAGAGTAAAGGCTTATAAACAAATGGATATACTAGAGTGTTTACATCAGTTAAGGATGTACCTGTGTCACTCTCAATACTGATGTATTGTCTTACCTACTAGGTAGATATTTTTATTCCTGTTTTCCAGAAGAGGAACCTGAGGCCTGAAGAATCTAATTTGCCCAACAGCCCACTGGAAAGAAGCAGTATAGAAAACTCTATGCATCTGACTCCCACACTCTGTGCTCTTAACAACTGACCCCTAGTGCCTCCCAGGGGCAGTGGATATAGTGAGGGAAGCAGAGGCAGAGAACATCATTTAACAAATATCTGGAGGCTATGGGACTGAAATGTGGGTGTGGAGGGTGGAGTGACAGTAACACTGAGTGGAATTGGGGGCAGGGGCTTGTGGTTTAGGCCACCAAGATATACTGTGTGCTAGTGGGAAAGAGGTCAGTCTACTGCCATCACTGCAAGCCTATTTTATCTGAAGTACTGCTTACAAAACTGTATTCTATTATGTTTGTGTGTGAACATAGGTATTGAAGGAGGAAAGCCATGTTTGTGTGCGTTGTATGTTAGGCCAGGTGAGAAGCTGCTTTGAGTTTCTATACTTCTACTTTCCTTCCTTATAAGATGATGTTTCATTTTGAAGTAGGGTGACCAACTCAGCCTGGTTTCCTGTTGATTCTGCTTTTAGGACTAAAAGTCTTGCATCCTGGGAAACTTCTAAGTTCTGGGCTATTTGGAGGATGACCATTTTGGGGGTCAGAGAACAGAGCAGCCAGTTTCCAAGGCCTGTGGGTCTGGGTTGTAGCCAAGGAAAAAGGGGTTAGTCTCAATTCAGTCAAATTTGAATTGAATGACAGTGGGCGTGGGTAGACTTTGACTTTGAAATCCCATTATTAAGCTTCTTGAGGGCAGAACTGGGTCTGTCTGTCCTGTGCAATCTTAGAGGTGCTTGGCATAGTGCTTGGCACAGAATAGCTGCCTAACGAATGTGAGGACAAGAAGAAAAAAGAGATCATTGCGTTCCAGTTGACGCTGATTTTGACAGCTGCTTAACCATCTGCTTGTTGGGTCTAGTGAGTCCCAGCAGAAGCTTTTCAGTTTTCAGTGGCTGTTGTGGTGCGCCTCAAGTGATCCCTTCCTTCACCCTGAGTTCTACAAAGGTTTAATGTGTCTTGCAGTAGATTAAGGGAGTCGAGTACCACGCCAAAAGCAAAACACACTTTTGGTCAGGAAGCTGAGCCCCAGTCTGGTCCCCTTATGGTAGATGGGAGCACACACATTTTGACCTGAATTAAGCTTTGGGAGAGACTTACAGCATTTATTAAAAATGCGTGAGGCATGACTGGATCCAGTGCAGCTGCTCACAGGCACTAGCGTTGTCCTGGCTGACAACCTAAGGAAGGTAGAAGGATCATTTAGCATGATGGCAGTGTTTGTTCCTGGGCCCCCTCGACCTTCACATCCTCACTGAGCTGCCTTTTTGCTCTCAGGCTGGAGCCACACGGACCTGTGGCAAACCCAAAGCAGCTCTTATCCTTACTAGGCTCTAAAAACAGAGAAGAAGAAAGTATATGGGTGTCTCTGAAAGAAGCTTGAATAACATTTCAGCCTAGAATGGGGAAGGGGCCAGACCAGCTGTGTAGTGCTGCTGCTCCTGGATCAAAAGAAAATGGGGAAGACATAAATCTTATTTAACCATTTAAAACACAGAAGTGATTGGTATTTACATTATTTTTAGACCTTCATATTGTATTGAAAATAAAACATTACATTGTTAGCTTTTGCTTCTCCATTCACCTGTAACTTTAGGGTTTGTGGATGAATGGACATTCAGACCCCATTCCTGGTGGTCTGTATGCAGAAATACCTGGGGAAAGACTGACAGTGTGCTGCTCCATTACTTGGCCAATGTGAACAGTAAGGAGCTGGGGGGGTGGAAAAGCAGTTAGCTTTTCTTTATTTTGCCACACTTGGATTTCCCAGGAAAGCATGGACTGGTAGAAAAATGTGAATGGGTTTATTTTATGTACCATTTTTAAAGCCTGCTTATGTGGGCTGTTCATAAAAATCCTTCCAACCAAGACATACTGTGTGGAGCTGAGCTGCCAGTAATCCCTTAGTCTTCCTTTCTCCCTCTATTTTAGTAGAACCCCTGATTTGTGTCTGTCTCTATAGCTGCTCAAAAAAGAGATTCATTTCCCAGCCTCCTTTGCAGGTGGGGATGGCCATGTGACCAGGTTCTGGCCAATGGGATGTAAGTGGAGGTAGTGTGAGCATTTTTCAGGGAGTGCCCTCTGGCCCGCCCGCTTCCTCTTCCCAAGTGCTGAATTGGTGGTGAGTGATCATGGACCCTAGCGGTAGGGGCAATGTGCTAGGGATGGCAGAACAACAAGGTAGGAGGAGGCTGGGTCCTTGATGACTTTGCAGAGCAGAACTATCATACCAGTTCAGATTTAGTTAGGCCACTGGTATTTGTGGTCTCTGTCACATACTGCTGGACCTTTATCTCAACTAATAGACTGTGTGAAGCCACAGGTTCTAAGTGAAACTTTATGCACCTCAGTCTGCTCTTTCTGAGTATTTTCTCCCCTTGGTGGTGCTACTTCCCTTAGATAACCAGGCTCTCACATTATATCTATCCCTCACTCTTTAAAAGCTAGTTTCAGGAAAGAATCTTATAAATGGATTATTACTGACATTTATATAATTTATGACAGTCCAAAGTACTATATAGGTTAGTGTCTAGATACAGGTTTTACAGAATGATTGGTTTATGCAAATTGGTCCTAAAAGAAATTGCTCCATTTGGCACAAAATACTTTTTTTGAGATGTAGAAAAGGATGTGTTAAAACAGAAAGCCAAGTAGGGATGAGCAAAAGCAGAGCAGCAGCTGCTCTAGGGAGAAGGCCCCTCATGCTCAGTATTGCTCAGTCAATCAACAAGTGCCCAACAATGAGGCATGTGCATTATGTGAGGTTCTGGGACACAGTGATGAATTGAGTAAACAAAGTGACTTGTCAAACATCTGTTCAGTTGGTGTGAGGGGTAGATAGACAATAAATAAATACATACATAAATTAGAAGACATCCTGTAGGGCTATTTTATACCTCAAGGAAGCCTGAATGACAAGGAGGAGCCAGTCATGTGAAGATCTGAGGGAAGGGTGTTCCAAGCTATGGGATCCCTAGTGCAAAGACCCTGAGGTGGGACCTGATTCGAAGCATTATTCATGAAAGAGAGAAAGAGAGAGAGTATGTATGCAAGGGAGCCAATGTGGCTGGAGAGGATATTGGAGAAAGGCAGGAAGCTGATCATGTAGAGCTTTGTGGTTCTGGTGAAGGAGGATTGTGCCCTAAGCATAACAGGATGACATTAACAGCAATAGTTAGATGTCAACCTGTCATAAGGTATGTCTCTCTCTTCTGCCATCTATTTTTTCCCTCACTGACTCACACTTCAGGTTGCTGGGAACCTTCCAGACTTGAGTGGAAGTCTCTGTAATTGCATTTATTTTAAAATGTATGATCCTTAGGTCAAAGAGAAAAGGTCTAAAGGTGGAACTAAAGCATCATTCCTGGCTGAGTGATATCCTTTTAGAAACCCAAAGTAACAACTGACTACAGCAACTACAGAAGTTTGTTGTCATCTAAGATGAGAAAAGTGTGGACATGGCATGTCCAAGGCTGGCATGAGAGTTTCACTAAGTCCTTAGAAAGCAGGCTCCCTGCAGATCATGTGCTTACTATTTCCAAAGTTTGACTTCCATCCTCAGGGTTTAGAAAGGCTGCTAAAATTCCAATGATCACATCTTTATTCCAGGTAGCAACTAAGAGTGAAGAAGAATGCCCATTCATTTTAAAGAGACCTTGAAATTTTTTCTCTATAACCATATTTTGCAAGTTTAATTACAACATGTCTTAGTGTGGGTCTGCTTTTGTTGATTTTGTTGGGAGTTCTCTGTGCCTCCTGGCTATGGTTATCTGTTTTCTTCCCCAGATTAGAAAGTTTTCGGCTATTATTTCTTCAAATAAATTTTCTGTCCAAGTGTCCATCAATTGATGAATGGATAAAGAAGATGTGAGATACACACACACACACACACACACACACACTGTAATATTATTTAGACAGAAAAAAAGAATGAAATTTTACCATTTACAATGACATGAATGGAGTTAGAGAGTATTATGCTAAATGAAATGTCAGTCAGAGAAAGACAAATATATGATTTCACTCATATATGTGAAATTTAAGAAACAAGACAAATAAAGGAAATAAATAAGAGAGAGAGAGAGACAAATCAAGTAAAAGACTCTTAACTCAAGAACAAACGGATGGTTACCAGAGGGGAGGTGTGTGGGGTTGGGTGAAATAGGTGATGGGAATTAAGGAGTATACCTGTGATGAGCACTGGGTGATGTGTGGTAGTGCTGAAGTAGTATATTGTACACCTGAAACTAATATAATACTATATGTTAAATTTAAAAAAAATAAAATTAACATAAATAGGAAAAAATAAATATATCTTGAAATTTGCATAAAAATTTTGTTTACATTTCATTTGCCAATATTTAATCACATAGCCACTTGTAGTTTCAAGGGAGTCTGGGGAAACAGATAGAGGGTAATGTGCCTTAGTGAAAATCCAGGTTCTATTAATAAAGAAGAAGAAGATGAAGTTTTTCAGAAAGCAGCTAGCTGTTTCTGCTACAAGGTCCTCCTTGGCATCCTTTAAAAATCACTGCAGGGGTGCCCGGGTGGCTCAGTCTGTTGGGTGTCCTACTCTTGGTTTTGGCTCAGGTCATATTGTGGGTTGTGAAATTAAGACCTGCCTCTGGCTCCATGCTCAGTGAGAAGTTTGCTTGAAGATTCTCTCCCTCTTTCTCTCCCCCACTCACACACTCTCTATCAAATGGATAATTTTTTTTAAATCACTGCATTATATTTAGTTATAAGGCCATCTAAGGCAGGCCAGGAGACACTTGTTCTGAAAGTTACCAAACTTGACTTCTAATGCACTGGGGAAAACTAACACCAGAGACACAGAGACTAATAGCAGCACGTGTTTATTGAAGGTCACTGTGCAATCAATAAACTGTACTAGGCATATGTCCACTCAATGCAAGCCAACCAGCAGACACTCAGAAATGTTGAAATGCATGAAAAAAAAGGGTGCTAAATAGATGATTTTCACTCTCCCTTACAAAGATGATACTTGACTAAAGAGTCAGACATACAAGCAATAATGACAATCCAGTAGTCTGAATGTTAGAACAGAAGTAAGAATAAAGGGCTCTTGGTTGGGGGGAGGCAGTCACAGAAGAAGGGATTACCAATCCTGACTGGGACAACTGGTAAGAAACTTCCTCAATTCCCTAAACCTGAAATGTGGAAAGAAGCTCAGTCCAGCTATTCTTAATCAGGGCTGGAGCTTGTCAAGTGTGATGAGTAGCCTTCTCAGACAGAACTAAACCGGAGAGATGGTTTTCTTAACTCAGTTTAAGCCACTTCTGACATCACCCTTTGATCACAGTTGTCCATCAAAGTGAACTTGGCACAGAAACATATCTGCAGACAACTTGGTCAGAGTGGAATGCATCATCTTCAGTGGAGAATTTTATGAACACCACATCATAGCCTGGTTCAGACTGTCTGACCTCACTCAATGGCAGAAGAACTTCGTATAGCTTCAATTAAATCCACAAAATTTTATAAAAATTTGTATTTTTATTCCATAAATATCTGCTCTGGGCCAGTCACTGTGTTAAGCCAACCAAAGAGATCCCTGAGCTTAGAGAGCTTATGTAATAGACCAGAAGACCCACAACTAAATAATCCATGACACAAACATGTGAAAAGTGCTGTGGAGAAGAAAACCCAGGTCCCAGGGCTGCACAGCCAAGGCACACTTACCTATATCTACTCCTGACCCAGTCTAGGGTCAGGAGTAGATATAGCTTGGACAAATGGCCCATTTGAAAACCTATTTTAAAAAAAAAAATTGTGGTAAGAACAATTAATGTACATTCCACCCTCTTAAAATTTTTTTGAGGGTACAACACAGTTTTGTTAACTATAGGAATGATGTACAGCAGACCTCTAGAATTTATTCATCTTGCATAACTGAAACTTTAAACCTCTTGATCATCGACTCCCCATTTCCCTCTCCTACCTAAGCCCCAGGCACCCACCAGGTAATTCTCTGCTTCTATGAGTGGTACTATTTTAGATACCTCACATAAGTGGAATCACACAATATTTTATCCTTCTGTGACTACCTTATTTCAGTTAGCATAATATCCTCAAGGTTATCCATTTTGTATCAGATGATCAGATTTTCTTTTCTTTTTCCTTAAAGGAAATATATTTTACTTGTCCATTCACCCATCTGTGCATATTTGTTTCCACATCTTGGCTATTGTGAATAAGGCAGCAATGAACACAGAAGTGCAAATATATCTTCAAGATTCCCAATTTCAGTTCTTTTAGATAAACACTCAGATGTGGAACTGCTGGATCATATGACATTTCTATTCTAATTTTGGGGGAAAGCTTTATATTGTTTTCCATAGTGGCTGCACCATCTTACATCCTCACCAACAGCACACAAGGGTTCCAATTTCTCCATGCTCTCATGAACACTTATCTTTTGTTGTTGTTGTTTTTAAAGGTTTTTAAAAAAATTATTTGAGAGGGGTGCCTGGGTGGCTCAATGGGTTAAAGCCTCTGCCTTTGGCTCAGGTCATGGTTCCAGGGTCCTGGGATTGAGCCCCATGTTGGGCTCTCTCCTCAGCGGGGAGCCTGCTTCCACCTCTCTCTCTTTGCCTGTCTCTGTGCCTACTTGTGATCTCTGCCTGTCAAATAAATAAATAAATAAATAAACAAATAAATAAATAAAATCTTTTAAAAAAGATTATTTGAGAGAGAGAGAGTGAACAAGCATGGGGGGAGGGGCAGAGGGAGAGGGAGAAGCAGACTCCCCATTGAGCACAGAGCTCGATGTGGGACTCAATCCCAGGATCCTGGGATTGTGACCTGAGCCGAAGGCAGATGCTTAACTGACTGAGCCACCCAGGAGCCCTGTTGCTGTTTTTTATATTAGCCATCTTAAATGGTATTTGAAGATTAATGGTGTTGAGCATCTTTTCATACACTGTTGGCCATTTGTAGGTCTTCTTTGGAGAAATGTCTATTTAAATCCTTTGTTCACTTAAAAAACTGTTTTATTTGGTTGTTTTGCATTAAGTTATAGGAGTTCCTTATTCTGGGTATTAACCCTTTATCAGATACATGGTTCACACATATTTTCTCCCATCCTATAGGTTCCTTTTTCACCGTTAATTATTCATTTTGCTGTACAGAAACTTTTCAGTCTGGTGTAGTCCAACTTGTCTATTTTTGCTCTTTTTGTCAGTACTTTTGGTGTCATATCTAAGAAATCATTGCCAAGACCAATGTCATGAAGTTTTGCTCCTCTTCTAGGAGTTTTACAGTTTCAGGTCTGATGTGTAAGCCTTTAATCCATTTTGAGTTCTATTTTTAAAAAAATCAATTTCATCAAGGAATAATTTATATACAATTAATGTGCCAATTTTAAGTGAACATCTCAATGAATTCTGACAACTCATTGTAACTACCGTCATCCCAAGATGTAGAATATGGCAATCACCCCAAAAAGTCAGTCTTGTGAGCATTTTCTGTCCTAACTGAACACCCCCAGTTGTAGATAACTACTGATCTGTTTCTATTACCATAAATTAGGTTTATGTTTTCTGGAATCAATATAAATGGAATCATATATAATATATTCTTTTATGTCTAGCCTCTTTCTCCCAACATGATGTTTTGAGATTCATCAATGTTGTTACATGTATTCATTCCACTTTATGGCTGACTAGTATTCCATTGTATGGATATTCCACATTTATTCATTCATCTATGGATGGGCATTTGGGTTATTTCTAGTTGTGGGTTATTATGTGTAAAGTTGCTATGAGTATTCATGTACATGTCTTTGTTAGATCACATATTTTTATTCTTCATTGGTAAATACCTACAGTGCAATTGCTGGGTCTTAGGGTAAGTGCAGTGCTTATTTCTCTTTGTAAGAAATTGCCAAACTATTTTACAAGATGGTTATGTCATTTTATACTCCTATCATAAATGTGTCACAGTTCCAATTGTTCCATCTACTAGTTATCTATTGAGGCATAAAAAGTTGCTACAAATGTAGAGGGTTAAAACAACACGTATATATTATCACACAGTTGATGCAAGTCAGGAATTTTGGCAACATTACCTTGGTCCTTTGTTTCAAGGTCTCTTGTGAGGCTGCAATCATGGTGTTGCCAGGGCTCTGGTTCATTGGAGGCTCAACTGGGTAAGATCCATTTCCAAGTTCATGTGTTGTTGGCAGGATTCATTACCTTGTGGGCTGTCAAAGGATCCATTTCCAAGTTCATGTGTTGTTGGCAGGACTCATTTCCTTGTGGGCTGTCAGGCTTCGGCAACTGTTGGGTGTTGGCTAGTGGCCATACTCAGTTCTTTGACCCATGGGTCTCTTCATAGGGCAGCTTACTTCATCAACTATAGCAAGGGAGATAGCCATTAGAGATGGTGGGCCAGCAAGAGAGAAGCTGTAAGCTTATGTACTGCAAACACACAAGTAACATTCCATCACTTTTTAAAATTTTTTTATTTTTATTTTTTTAAATTTCTTTTCAGTGTTCCAGAATTCATTGTTTATGCACCACACCCAGTGCTCCATGCAATACGTGCCCTCCATAATACCTACTACCAGGCTCACCCACCTTCCCAGCCCCGCCTCTTCAAAACCCTCAGATTGTTTTTCAGAGTCCATAGTCTTTCATGGTTCATCTCCCCCTCCAATTTCCCTCAACTCCCTTCTCCTCTCCATCTCCCCATGTCCTCCGTGTTATTTCTTATGTTCCACAAATAAGTGAAACCATATGATAATTGACTCTCTCTGTTTGACTTATTTCACCCAGCATAATTTCTTCCAGTCCAGTCCATGTTGATACAAAAGTTGGGTATTCATCCTTTCTGATGGAGGCATAATACTCCATAGTGTTTATGGACCACATTTTCCTTATCCATTTGTCCATTGAAGGGCATCTTGGTTCTTTCCACAGTTTGGCGACTGTGGCCATTGCTGCTATGAACATTAGGGTATAGAAGGCCCTTCTTTTCACTACATCTCTATCTTTGGGGTAAATACCCAGTAGTGAAATTTCAGGGTCATAGGGAAGCTCTATTTTTAATTTTTAAGGAATCTTCACATTCTTTTCCAAAGTGGCTGCACCAACTTGCATTCCCACCAACAGTGTAAGAGGGTTCCCCTTTCTCCACATCCTCTCCAACACACGTTGTTTACTATCTTGTTAATTTTGGCCATTCTAACTGGTGTAAGGTGGTATCTCAATGGGGTTTTGATTTGAATCTCCCTGATGGCTAGTGATGATGAACATTTTTTCATGTGTCTGATAGCCATTTGCATGTCTTCATTGGAGAAGTGTCTGTTCATGTCTTCTGCCCATTTTTTGACATGATTGTCTGTTTTGTGTGTGCTGAGTTTGAGAAGTTCTTTATAGATCCTGGATATCAGCGTTTTGTCTGTACTGTCATTTGCAAATATCTTCTCCCATTCAGTGGGTTGCCTCTTTGTTTTGTTGACTTGCTGTGCAGAAGCTTTTGATCTTGATGAAGTCCCCAAAATTCATTTTTTTATTTTATTTTTTTAAAGATTTTATTTATTTATTTGACAGACAGAGATCACAAGTAGGCAGAGAGGCAGGCAGAGAGAGAGAGAGGAGGAAGCAGGCCCCCCGCTGAGCAGAGAGCCCAATGCGGGGCTCAATCCCAGGACCCTGAGATCATGACCTGAGCTGAAGGCAGGGTCTTTAACCCACTGAGCCACCCAGGTGCCCCCCAAAAATTCATTTTTGCTTCTGTTTCCTATGCCTTTGGAGACATATCTTGAAAGAAGTTGCTGTGGCTGATATCCTCTATGATTTTGATGGATTCCTGCCTCACATTGATGAAATGGATGCATTCCTGGAAAACTATAAACGTCCAAAATTGAACCAGGAAGAAATTGGCAACCTGAATAGACCAATATCTAGTAACAAGATTGAAGCGGTGACCAAAAACCTCCCAAAAAACAAGAGCCCAGGACCTGACAGATTCCCTGGGGAATTCTACCAAACTTTCAAAGAAGAAATAACACTTATTCTCCTGAAGCTGTTTCAAAAAATTGAAGCAGAAGGGAAACTTCCAGACTCTTTTTATGAAGCCAGCATTACCCTGATCCCCAAACCAGGCAGAGACCCCACCATAAAGGAGAATTTCAGACCAATATCCCTGATGAATATGGATGCTAAGATTCTCAACAAGATCCTAGCAAACAGGATTCAACAGCACATTAAAAATATTATCCACCATGACCAGGTGGGATTCATCCCTGGGTTTCAAGGATGGTTCAACATTTGCAAATCAATCAATGTGATAGAACAAATCAATAAGAGAAGAGAGAAGAACCACATGGTCCTCTCAACTGATGCAGAAAAAACATTTGACAAAATCCAGCATCCATTCCTGATTAAAACGCTTCAAAGTATAGGGATAGAGGGAACATTCCTCAGCTTCATAAAATCTATCTATGAAAAACCCACAGCAAATATCATCCTCAATGGGAAAAAGCTCACAGCCTTCCCGTTGAGATCAGGAACATGACAAGGATGCCCACTCTCACCACTCTTGTTCAACATAGTATTAGAAGTCCTAGCAACAGCAATCAGACAACAAAGAGAAATAAAAGGTATTCAAATTGGCAAGGAAGAAGTCAAACTCTCTCTCTTCGCAGATGACATGATACTTTATATGGAAAACCCAAAAGACTCCACCCCCAAATTACTAGAACTCCTACAGCAATTCAGTAATGTGGCAGGATACAAAGTCAATGTCCAGAAATCAGTTGCTTTCTTATACACTAACAATGAAAATACAGAAAGGGAAATTAGAAAATTGATTCCATTTACTATAGCACCAAGAACCATAAGATACCTGGGAATAAACCTAACCAAAGAGGTAAAGGATCTGTACTTGAGGAACTACAGAACACTCATGAAAGAAATCGAAGAAGACACAAAAAGATGGAAGACCATTCCATGCTCATGGATCGGAAGAATAAATATTGCTAAAATGTCTATACTGCCTAGAGCAATCTATACTTTCAATGCCATTCTGATCAAAATTCCACCAGCATTTTTCAAAGAGCTGGAGCAAACAATCCTAAAATTTATATGGAATCAGAAGAGACCCCGAATTGCTAAGGAAATGTTGAAAAACAAAAATAAAACTGGAGGCATCACGTTGCCTGATTTCAAGCTTTACTACAAAGCTGTGATCACCAAGACAGCACAGTATTGGCATAAAAACAGACACATAGACCAGTGGAACAGAGTAGAGAGCCCAGATATGGACCCTCAACTTGAACTATGTTCAAGTAATCTTCAACAAAGCAGGAAAAAATATACAGTGGAAAAAAAGACAGTCTCTTCAATAAATGGTGCTAGGAAAATTGGACAGTTATACACAGAAGAATGAAACTCGACCTTTCTCTTACACCGTACACAAAGATAAATGTGAAATGGACATTCCTTCACTTTTGCCATGTTCTATTGGCTCATACACATAGGTCTCACCCACATTCAAAGGGGTGGATTACATAGGGCATGAACATCAGAAAGCAGGGATCATGGGGGTCCATGTTAGAGTCTGTCTGCCACACTCCATATCCTCATCAACATTTGGTATTATCAACCTTTTCTATTTTAGCCTTTCTAGTGGATGTGTACTGCTATATCATTGTGATATTAATTTACATTTCCCTGATTATTGATATATTAAACACCTTTTCATAAGCTTACTTGTCATTTGTATATCTTTTATTAAGATTTATTTATTTTTTTGAGGGGGGAGGGGCAAAGGGAGAGGAAGAGGGAGTCTTAAGCAGACTCCACACTGAGCACAGAGCCCAATTGTGGGGACTCACAACCCGGAGTTCACAACCTGAGCTGAAACCAAGAGTCAGGTGCTTAACCAAGTGTGCCACTCAGGCACTCCTATATATCTTTTTTGATAAAATATATATTCGTGATTTTGCTCTCACCCTTTAAAATTGAGTTCTTTTTATTTTATTTCTGAACTGCAGGAGTTTTTATTTATTTTGGATATAAGTCCTTTGTCAGATAAAGTTTCCATTAAGATTTTATCATTATCTATGGCTTACCTATTTATTTATTTTTTTTACTGGCGACTTTGGGTGAAAAATTTTAGACTTTGATCGAGTGTAATGTATAATTTTTCCCTTTTATGGTTATTGACCTCTGTGTCCTGTCTATGAAATCACTGTCTTCTCCCTAATGAGTACGATATGCTCCAATATTTTCTTCTCAAAGCTCTAAGGTTTTAGTTTTTATATTTAGGTCTGAGATACATCATGAGTTTTATTTTGAGTTTATATGTTTATGCTAGGAGGAAGGTAATGAGTTCCTTTTCACACATACTCTCAATATGAATATCCAGTTGCTCTAATATTTTATGTTGGAAACACTCTTTTTCTTATTGCCTTACCTCGTGTCCTTTGTTAAAAATGCATTGATATGTGGGTCTATATCTAATCATTTTTTGGCTCTATTGGCCTATTTAGCTATTCTTGCACCAATATCCAAATGTCTTAGTCATTGTAAATTACACAGTAAGTTTTTAATTGGGTAATATAAGTACTCTGGTATTCTTTTTCAAAGTTCTTGAGATAATCTAGTTTCTTTGCATTTCCATATACATTTCAGAATTTTCTAAGTTTTACAAAAGAAGTCTGTTGAGAATTTGATTGGGATTGTGCTGAGTCTATAGATCAATTTGAGAATTACCATCTTAATTATATTGAGTCTTTTCTCCCATGATATGGTACAACTATCCATTTATTTAGGTGTTCTTTAATTTCTGTCAGCAAACTTTTATAGGGTACACTGTATATTTCTTTGATATATTTGCTTAAATTTATCCTTAACTATCTCTGTTTTCTGGTGATACTCTAAATAGTCCCATTTTTTTTTATTTTAATAAACATATAATGTATTTTAATCCCCAGAGGTACAGGTTTGTGAATCGCCAGGTTTACACATTTCACAGCACTCATCATAGCACATACCCTCTCCAATGTCCATTTCCCCACCACCCTCTCCCGTCCCCCCTCCCCCCAGCAACCCTCAGTCTGTTTCTTGAGATTGAGTCTTTTATGGTTTGTCTCCCTCCCAATCCCATCTTTTCATTTTTTCTTTTCCTACCTCCCCCCAACCCCCCCCCGCCTTGCATCTCCACTTCCTCATGTCAAAGAGATCATATGATAGTTGTCTTTCTCCGATTGACTTATTTCACTAAGCATGATACCCTCTAGTTCCATCCACGTCGTCGCAAATGGCAAGATTTCATGTCTTTTGATGGCTGCATAGTATTCCATTGTGTATATATACCACATCTTCTTTATCCATTCATCTGTTGATGGACATCTAGGCTCTTTCCACAGTTTGGCTATTGTGGACATTGCTGCTATAAACATTCGGGTGCACATGCCCCTTTGGAGCACCACGTTTGTATCTTTAGGATATATACCCAGTAGTGCAATTGCTGGGTCATAGGGTAGCTCTATTTTCAGTTTTTTGAGGAACCTCCACACTGTTTTCCAGAGTGGTTGCACCAGCTTGCATTCCCACCAGCAGTGTAGGAGGGTTCCCCTCTCTGCGCATCCTCGCCAGCATCTGTCATTTCTTGACTTGTTAATTTTAGCCATTCTGACTGGTATGAGGTGGTATCTCATTGTGGTTTTGATTTGTATTTCCCTGATGCCGAATGATGTGGAGCATTTTTTCATGTGTCTGTTGGCCATCTGGATGTCTTCTTTGCAGAAATGTCTGTTCATGTCCTCTGCCCATTTCTTGACTGGATTATTTGTTCTTTGGGTATTGAGTTTGCTAAGCTCTTGATAGATTTTGGATACTAGCCCTTTATCTGATATGTCGTTTGCAAATATCTTCTCCCATTCTGTCAGTTGTCTTTTGGTTTTGTTAACTGTTTCCTTTGCTGTGCAAAAGCTTTTGATCTTGATGAAATCCCAATAGTTCATTTTTGCCCTTGCTTCTGTTGCCTTTGGCGATGTTCCTAGGAAGAAGTTGCTGCGGTGGAGGTCAAAGAGGTTGCTGCCTGCATTCTCCTCAAGGATTTTGATAGATTCCTTTCTCACATTGAGGTCCTTCATCCATTTTGAGTCTATTTTCGTGTGTGGTGTAAGGAAATAGTCCAATTTCATTTTTCTGCATGTGGCTGTCCAATTTTCCCAGCACCATTTGTTGAAGAGGCTGTCTTTTTTCCATTGGATATTCTTTCCTGCTTTGTCGAAGATTAGTTGACCATAGAGTTGAGGGTCTATTTCTGGGCTCTCTATTCTGTTCCATTGGTCTATATGTCTGTTTTTGTGCCAATACCATACTGTCTTGATGATGACAGCTTTGTAATAGAGCTTGAAGTCTGGAATTGTGATGCCACCGACTTTGGCTTTCTTTTTCAATATTCCTTTGGCTATTCGAGGTCTTTTCTGGTTCCATATAAATTTTAGGATTATTTGTTCTATTTCTTTAAAAAAATGGATGGGATTTTGATAGGGATTGCATTAAACGTGTAGATTGCTTTTGGTAGAATAGACATTTTCACAATATTTGTTCTTCCAATCCATGAGCATGGAATATTTTTCCATTTCTTTGTGTCTTCCTCAATTTCTTTCATGAGTACTTTATAGTTTTCTGAGTATAGATTCTTTGCCTCTTTGGTTAGATTTATTCCTAGGTATCTTATGGTTTTGGGTGCAGTTGTAAATGGGACTGACTCCTCAATTTCTCTTTCTTCTGTCTTGTTGTTAGTGTAAAGAAATGCGACTGATTTCTGTGCATTGACTTTATATCCTGACACTTTACTGAATTCCTGTATAAGTTCTAGCAGTTTTGGAGTGGAGCCTTTTGGGTTTTCCACATATAGTATCATATCATCTGCAAAGAGTGATAGTTTGACTTCTTCTTTGCCAATTTGGATGCCTGTAATTTCTTTTTGTTGTCTGATTGCTGAGGCTAGGACTTCTAGTACTATGTTGAACAGCAGTGGTGATAACGGACATCCCTGCCGTGTTCCTGACCTTAGCGGAAAAGCTTTCAGTTTTTCTCCATTGAGAATGATATTTGCGGTGGGTTTTTCATAGATGGCTTTGATAATATTGAGGTATGTGCCTTCTATCCCTACACTTTGAAGAGTTTTAATCAGGAAGGGATGCTGCACTTTGTCAAACGCTTTTTCAGCATCTATTGAGAGTATCATATGGTTCTTACTCTTTCTTTTATTAATGTATTGTATCACATTGATGGATTTGTGGATGTTGAACCAACCTTGCAGCCCTGGAATAAATCCCACTTGGTCGTGGTGAATAATCCTTTTAATATACTGTTGGATCCTATTGGCCAGTATTTTGGTGAGAATTTTCGCATCTGTGTTCATCAAAGATATTGGTCTGTAATTCTCTTTTTTGGTGGGATCCTTGTCTGGTTTTGGGATCAAGGTGATGCTGGCCTCATAGAATGAGTTTGTAAGTTTTCCTTCCATTTCTATTTTTTGGAACAGTTTCAGGAGAATAGGAATTAATTCTTCTTTAAATGTTTGGTAGAATTCCCCTGGGAAGCCGTCTGGTCTTGGACTTTTGTTTGTTTGGAGATTTTTGATGACTGTTTCAATCTCCTTACTGGTTATGGGTCTGTTCAGGTTATCTATTTCTTTTGGGTTCAGTTGTGGTAGTTTATACGTCTCTAGAAATGTATCCATTTCTTCCAGATTGTCAAATTTGTTGGCGTAGAGTTGCTCGTAGTATGTTCTTATAATTGTTTGTATTTCTTTGATGTTGGTTGTGATCTCTCCTCTTTCATTCATGATTTTACTTATTTGCGTCCTTTCTCTTTTCTTTTTGAGAAGTCTGGCCAGGGGCTTATCAATCTTATTAATTCTTTCAAAGAACCAGCTCCTAGTTTTGTTGATTTGTTCTATTGTTTTTTTTAGTTTCTATTTCATTGATTTCTGCTCTGATCTTTATGATTTCTCTTCTCCTGCTGGGTTTAGGCTTTCTTTGTTGTTCTCTCTCCAGCTCCTTTAGGTGTAGGGTTAGGTTGTGTATTTGAGACCTTTCTTGTTTCTTGAGAGAGGCTTGCACCGCTATATATTTTCCTCTCAGGACTGCCTTTGTTGTGTCCCACAGATTTTGAACCGTTGTGTTTTCATTATCATTTGTTTCCATGATTTTTTTCAATTCTTCTTTAATTTCCTGGTTGACCCTTTCATTTTTTAGAAGGATGCTGTTTAGTCTCCATGTATTTGCGTTCTTTCCAAATTTCCTCTTGTGATTGAGTTCTAGCTTCAGAGCATTGTGGCCTGAAAATATGCAGGGAATGATCTCAATCTTTTGGTACCGATTGAGACCTGATTTATGACCCAGGATGTGGTCTATTCTGGAGAATGTTCCATGTGCACTAGAGAAGAATGTATATTCAGTTGCTTTGGGATGGAATGTTCTGAATATATCTGTGATGTCCATCTGGTCCAGTGTGTCATGGAAGGCCTTTATTTCCTTATTGGTCTTTTGCTTAGATGATCTGTCCATTTCAGTGAGGGGAGTGTTAAAGTCCCCTGCTATTATTGTATTACTGTCGATGTATTTCTTTGATTTTGTTATTAATTGGTTTATATAGTTGGCTGCTCCCATGTTAGGGGCATAGATATTTAAGATTGTTAAGTCTTCTTGTTAGACAGACACTTTGAGTATGATATAGTGTCCTTCCTCATCTCTTATGATAGTCTTTGGCTTAAAATCTCATTGATCTGATATAAGGATTGCCACCCCAGCTTTCTTCTGATGTCCATTAGCATGGTACATTGTTTTCCACCCCCTCACTTTAAATCTGGAGGTGTCTTTGGGTCTAAAATGAGTTTCTTGTAGGCAGCATATTGATGGGGTTTGTTTTTTTATCCATTCTGATACCCTGTGTCTTTTGATTGGGGTATTTAGCCCATTATCATTCAGGGTAACTATTGAGGGATATGAATTTAGTGCCATTGTATTGCCTGTAAGGTGACTGTTACTGTATATTGTCTCTGTTTCTTTCTGATCTACTACTTTTAGGGTCTCTCTTTGCTTAGAGGACCCCTTTCAATATTTCCTGTAGAGCTGGTTTGGTGTTTGCAAATTCTTTCAGCTTTTGTTTGTCCTGGAAGCTCTTTATCTCTCCTTCTATTTTCAATGATAGCCTAGCCAGATATAGTATTCTTGGCTGCATGTTTTTCTCGTTTAGTGCTCTGAATATATCATGCCAGTTCTTTCTGGCCTGCCAGGTCTCTGTGGATAGGTCCACTGCCAATCTAATGTTTTTCCCCTTGTATGTTACCGACTTCTTTTCCCAGGCTGCTTTCAAGATTTTCTCTTTGTCGCTAAGACTTGTAAATTTTACTATCAGGTGACGAGGTGTGGACCTATTTTTATTGATTTTGAGGGGCATTCTTAGCATCTCCTGGATTTTGATGTTTGCTCCCTTTGCCATATTAGGGAAATTCTCTCCAATAATTGTCTCCAATATACCTTCTGCTCCCCTCTCTCTTTCTTCTTCTTCTGGAATCCGAATTATTCTAATGTTGTGTCGTCTTATGGTGCCGTTTATCTCTCGAATTCTCTCCTCGTGGTCCAGTATTTGTTTGTCTCTCTTTTGCTCAGCTTCTTTATTCTCTGTCATTTGGTCTTCTATGTCACTAATTCTTTCTTCTGCCTCATTTATCCTAGCAGTGAGAGCTTTCATTTTTTATTGCACCTCATTAATAGCTTTTTTAATTTCAACTTGGTTAGATTTTAGTTCTTTTATATCTCCAGAAAGGGCTTTTATCTCTCCGGAGAGGGTTTCTCTAATACCTTCTATGCCTTTTTTGAGCCCGGCTAGAACCTTGAGAATTGTCATTCTGAACTCTAGATCTGTCATGTTACCAATGTCCGTATTGATTAGGTCTCCAGCCTTTGGTACGGCCTCTTGTTCTTTTTTTTTTTTTTTTTAATTTTTTTTTTTAAATATTTTATTTATTTGACAGAGAGAGAAGCAGCCAGAGAGGAGACACAAGCAGGGAGAGTGGAAGAGAGAGAAGCAGGCTTCCCGTAAAGCCAGGAGCCCGATGTGGGGCTCGATGCCAGGACCCTGGGATCATGACTTCAGCTGAAGGCAGACACCTAATGACTGAGCCACCCAGGTGCCCCTCTTGTTCTTTTTTTTGAGGTGAGTTTTTCCGCCTTGTCATTTTGTCCAGGTAGGATTTGCTTTCTCCTGCTGTGGAATTCCGCTGTTCTTGGTGACTGAAGTTGGTTTTGGATGGGTTTCTTATTGATCTTCTGGGGGAGGGGCCTGTTGTAGTGATTCTCAAGTGTCTTTGCCGCAGGCGGAATTGCACCGCCCTTGCCAGGGGCCAGGCTAAGTAATCCGCTGGGGTTTGCTTTCGGGAGCTTTTGTTCCCTGAGCGCTTTCCGTAGAGTTCCGGAGGACGGGAATGAAGATGGCGGCCTCCCAATCTCTCCGCCCGGAGGAGCTGAGAGCTTAGGGTTCCGCTCTTCAGTGCGCTCTCAGAGCAAAGCGCCCAACCGCCCCGCCTCTCTGGCCTGCGGTCGCACCTTGAGGAAAGCAGTCAATTGCTGGAGCTGGAGAAAAGCGCCGGGTCGCTTCCGTCTCCGCAGCCTCCAGCTGCGCTCCGAGCCCACCCAGCCTGCGACCGGCACAAGGTAACCCCGGGCTTAGAGCTCACTCCTCGGCTTTGTCGCTGTAGCGGGCTTCCCCGCTCTAATACCTGCGAGCTCCGCGGACCTCAGACACCCCCGGTCCTTCCGTGACCCGCGGGACCTGGGGTTATGCTGACCCCGCCTGGGTTTCCCCCCTGGTTTAGCCCCTGGATCGATGTCTCCCAGTGGAGCAGACTTTTAAAAGTCCCGATTTTGTGCTCCGTTGCTCCGCCGCTTGCCGGGAGCCGGCCCCTCCCCCCGGGGTCTATCTTCCCGTCGCTTTGGATTCACTTCTCCGCAGGTCCTACCTTTCAGAAAGTGATCGATTTTCTGTTTCTAGAATTGTTGCTCTTCTTCTCTTCGATTTCCCGTTGGATTTGTAGGTGTTCACAATGGTTAGATAAGCTATCTAGCTGATCTCCTGCTACCCGATGTCGTCTCAGCCTGCTACTTCTCCGCCATCTTGACTCCTCCCCCTAAATAGTCCCATTTTAAAATTTCAATTTCCAATTGTTTGTTGCTACTATATGGAAATACAATTTACTTTGCTTATTGACCTGTAAATTTCATCCTGTGCCTTTGCTAAAATCAGTTATTTGGTTCTAATATCTTTTGTTTTTGGTTTTTTTTTTTCAGATTCTAATGATTTTCTTTGTATACAAATATATTCTTTCCAAAAGATGAGAGTTATATTTCTTTCTTTCCAATCTATATATCTTTTGTATTTTTTTTGCTTTGTCTTATTACATTAACTATGATTTCTAGTACGATGTTGAATAAAAGCAGTGAATGAGGATACACTATCCAATTACTGAACTTAGGAAGGAAGTATACTCTTTATCCATTAGTAATCTCAAGATAGTATTAGTTGTTTTAAGTTTTTCATAGATGCATTTTATAAGGTTTAAGAAATTCTGTTCTATTTCTAGTTTGCTGAGAGATTTTTCATAACTGTGCTTTTAATTTTTTCAAATGATTTTCCTAAATCTATTTGGTTTTTATTAATTTTTAGTTTGTTGATACAGTGAGTTACATTAATGGATTTTCCAATGTTAAATGAAAATTGCATTCCTGGGATAAACCAAATTGGTCATGATGTGTTATTATTTTTATATATTGTTGGAATTGATTATCTAAGATTCCTTAAGGATTTTTGAATCCATGTTCATGAATGATATTGGTCTGCAATTTTCTTTTCTGGTAATGCCTCTGTTTGGTTTTGGTATCAGGGTAATCCTGGCCCCATGAATAAGTTGAGAAGTGTTTCGTCCTCTAATTTCCAAAAAAAAAGGGGGGGGCGTAGAATTGGGGTATTTCTTCCCTAAGTGTTTCAGAATACTTGCCAGTGAAGTCATCTGTGCCTATGATTTTCTTTGTGCAAACACTGCAATTATGCAATTGCAATTTCTTAAATACATATACAACTCTTCAGTTGTCTGTTTATTTTGAAGACAGTTTTGACATTTGTATTTTCAAGAAATTTGTCCATTTTATTTACCTTATTTGAATTTATTGACGTAAAATTGCTCATGTATGTTCTTATCTATTTTTTAAAGAGGCTTTATTGAGCTATAATTAACATGCAGTAATTGTGCACATTTAAGTGTACAGTTTTTAAAGTTTTGACATCTGTATAGCCCTATGATCTCTGGAGTTCTCTCTTCATACAAATCTCTCTTCTCTGGCACTCTGTCCTATGATCTCCAGCTGCTTTCATCTCCCTGGACCACCAGCTCTGGGTTCTCCATTCAGTGAGTCACCAGGCTCCACCTGTGCTCCCCATCCCTGCACCAGAGCCTGTAGATGAAGCATTTATTGGGTTCACCCCATTTGTTTCCTGTCTCTCAGGGAACCACAGTCCTTTGTTGCCTGCTGTCTAATGCCTTGAAGACCTCTGTTTCACATATTTTATCCAACTTTTCATGTTGTTTCATGCAGGAAGATATGTCTAGTGTAGTTCTGAATCTCTTACTGAGTACTAACATGTCTAGTATTTTTAAATCTTCTTTAGTATTAAAGGTTGTTAAGTAAAATGAGTCCTTTACCCTTCTGAAATGTTCCCTTTCATCCTTGGTTGTGTGCCTTATTCAGAAGTCTGCTTTGTCTGACATTAATAGAACCACTCCAGATTTCTTATAATTCATCTTTGCATGATATGTCTTTTTCCATCCTTTAACTTCTGACCCTCTTTATCACCACACATGTGCGCACACGCATGTGTGCCTGTGTTTTGTTTTGAAGATAGCTCTTGCTTTTCTGTTCGGTTTCATAATTTTGCTTTTAATTGGAATATTTACATGAGTCTTTTCCAATAGACCTTTCTCTGATGATGCAAACATTATAAATTATCTGTTTGATACACTAGCCACTAACTAGCTGGTTACTGTGCACTTGAAACATTGCTATTGTGACTGAAGAGCTAAATAGCTTATTTTAGTAAATTTTGAACTAACTTAAAGGACTGCATATGCCCAGTGGTTAGTGTGTTGGACAGCAAGGGTTAGGCCACTTACATTTAAGGTAATTACTGATATATTTGGGTTGTTTACCACCTCATTATTTGTTTTCTATATTTTGTATTTTTCATTTCTCCTTTGTTCCTTTTTTCTTTTCCTCCTTATTTTATACTGAATGTATTTTATTATTCTTTGTTATCTCCACCATTAGCTTATTAGCTATATCTTTTTAGTGTGTAAGTTTGTTCTGAAGCTTATCATAGTCATCTCTAATGATCAAAATCTACATTTAGATAATATCGTATTTCCTCACACATAAGAAAAATACAGTTACACTTCCATTTCTTCCTCCCATCTTTTGTATTACTGTTACGTATTTTACTCCTACTCATATTATGAACTCTGGCTATATATATATATATAATCATTATGTTTGCCTTAAATAGGTAACTATCTTTTAAGGAGTTTGTTTTTTAGAATAAGAACAAGTATTTCATAGTTGCCCAGATATTTAAAATTTCTGTTGTTTCTCATTTCTTTGTGAAGATCCAAGTTCCCATCTGTGATCATGTCCCTTCATCTTTACCACTTCTCATGGTACAGGTCTGTGAAGAATTATCTTAGCTTTTATTTGTCTGAAAAGTCTTCAATTTTTCTTCCTCTTAATGGGTCTATAATTCTAGGATGACCCTTTTTTATTTTATTATGTTAAACATTTTGTTCCATTCTCTTATTTTTTTTTTTTTATAATCTCTTACTACAAATCTATAGCCACTCTTTGTTTCTTTGTACTTAACACATCTTTTTTTGTCTGGCTCTTAAGAGGCTCTTTTTATGACTTGGGCTCAGGAATTTATTTTTATATTTTGTCTGTTTTTCTTTAATCACACCTTCATTGAGATCTAATTCATTAGCCATAAAATTCACATGCTATAGTTCATAGTATATCCAGAGTGTGCATCAGTCACCACTGTTGGATTTCAGAACATTTTCAAATCTGAAAAGAAATCCTATTCCCATTAGCAGTCATTCCCACTCTCTCACCCTCTAGTCCCTGGAAACCACTCATCAACTGTTTGTCTGTATTCATTTGCCTATCTGGACATTGCATGTAAAAGCAATTGGACAATCTGAACTTTATTCCTTTTTGTGGCCAAATTATATTTCATTGTATAACTACACTACATATTGTTTATCCAGTCATCAGTTGATGGACACTTGAGTTGTTTTTACATTTTGGCTATTACGAATCATCCACAACGAACATTTATATATGAATTTTTGTGTGGATCTCTATTTTCAATTCTCTTGGATATGTACTTAGGAATGGAACTGCTGGATCATATGGTAAATCTACTTTATCTTTTTGAGAAATTGCTAAACTGTTCTCCATAGCAGCCACATTATTTCACTTTCCCACCAGCAATGTATGAGGGTTCCAATTTCTCCACATGCTTGTTATCGTCTATCTTTTCTATTAGGGCTCAGGAATTTAAATATGGTGTGATCCAGTGTGGTTTACTTTGTGTTTATCTTCCTTAGGCTTTCTGATCTTCACGGATCTCTGGGTTTATAAAGTCTTTATAGAATTTGGAAAAAATTATTCCTTTATATATTTTCCCACTCTTCCTCTTCCCCCTTTTCTGGGAGTTCAAATTGCATGTAAGTTGGACTGCCTGATTTGTCCTACAAAGCATTGTTGTCTGGTTTCACTTTTTAAAGTTCTCCCCTCTCTGTTCTACATTTGGGTAGTTTATTTTGCCATGCCTTCATCTTCCAGGGCACACATCTTTTCTTTTGCAATGCCTACTCCATGGTTATTCCTACCTGGTGTAAGGTAGAGACCGAGCAAAGGCACAGTGATGTGAGGCAGCCAAGGGGAAATGTAGGAGTCCAGTGTGGTCTTGCCATGCTCAGCATCAGCTCAGCATGGAGAAAGGAAGGCCTATGTTCTGGTCCACTGCCTGGATCCCTTGCAGGAAACTGAGTGAGGATGTAGCTATTTCCCAACTGCGAAATCTCTCCCCAGAGGGTCAAATTCTCTTCCCTTTCAAAGCGCAAAGGGAGTAGTCATCTTCCCATCTCTCTTGGAGGCAGCCTCCTACTCTTGTCTAATTGGAAATATCTCCAGATCCACACAATGCTGCAGCTGGCAGCCCACCAGTTCCCTCTATGCATCAGAGCTGCTAAACTTGACTGCTGTGAATGATGAAGAAATCTGAGCTGTGTGAGAGGAAAATCGGAAATGTCCCTTGCCAAATCTATTGTGCTGGAGTCTTTGGGATTTGAATGAAGTTGACTGAGTTCTGACAATTTCGATCAGTGCACTTTAAAGTGATGGGATTCAAGAATGCAGCAAAAGGCAATGCTTTTTATTCAATGTGCAAATCATCTGAATGTATCTTCCAGATGACTCTGTACCTCTAATTAATCATTTGTAATTTTCCTACAAGAAAATGTGAAATTGATGGAGCTGATGACCTTCCAGAAAAAGTGCCATGCTGCTACTCTGAGACCTTCCAGTACCCATACTAAATGAATGCCTATGCACGGGCTTGTGTGGGTAAAGGTGTGACCCCATGAAGGGTGTTGTTAAAGATACAATAGCACTGAAACCCTCATGATTCCTGAACTTTCTGTGCTCACAGCAAATTATAGGGAAAGAGCAACTCAGCCCAGCCCACGTCCACATTGGCTCTCTAAATTAAATTAGCTCTCTAAAGCTAGAAAAGTGTGCTTATTTTATGCAACCAATCATCTCCAGAAAATTAATTTCAGTTTGTTTTTGCAAATAGTGTAATTTAAAAATAGGTGCTAGGTGAACAATGTATATTTAATAAATTCATTCAAATTGGGACTATCATGAATGAAACATTTTAACACAACAGAGAAGGAAAACAAAATGTAATTTTTACGATCAAACACTTGGGAAGAATAAACCAACCACACTGACACCTACAGAAATGAAATGGACAGGTGGCACAGTACTGCCAATGGGAACCTGCCGTGTAGGGTAGGAATTGAGGGCACTTTGGAGGAAGGAGACCTGGGCTCCAGACCTGTTGGTTACAGGTTCAGGGGGTTTGCACATCATTCCACATCCTAAATTTGTGGCTTCTCCCTTTGTAATATGGTTATTATAATATCCACCTTATTGAGTGCTAAAAACATTAAATGATATAATATATGCAATGGTACTTTATAAATTGTAAAGCCCTATTACATGGGTAATAGATTTATTACATGGGCCAGATTTCAAAAAAAAAAAAAAAGTAGAGGCTGTTATGGGCTGCTGTCAACAGAGAGGAGGATTGGAAGCAAAAGGTCTGAAGGTTGGTCATGCTTAGAGAAGCCATGAAGAGCAGAAGAGCAAGTGTTGCAGGCTAGAGGGATAGCATGACCGATGAACTCTGCACCACTGGGAAGCAGCCTGGTTCTGTGGGAGTGTTTTGAGTCCCTCTACCATCATGCCCGTCCTTCTCTCTAACCTCCAGGGGCAGAAGTGGCAAGCTGGCTCTACAAAGGCATAGCATCAGGACCATTCCTGCCCCGGGGGCAAGAAGTGACTGGTGATTTGGTTTGAGGACAGAAGTTGGATCTGCACCCAGTGGTTTTGAACACTGAGGGCACATCTAAATCATCAGGGAACAAGAATCCCTGGTCGCCATCCCTGAGTTGCACTGAAACAGACTTTTTGGGAATACAATGGCATAGGTGGTTTTTGTTGTTGTTGTTTTCTCTAATCTAGATGGGATTCTGATAAATAACACAGTTCTGAGAATTGCTGTTTAGTTTTTGGTTCACAGATAGAGAAATTCTTTCTAAGTAGAAACAACCTGCCATCCATTCAGCTGGAAAAGTTAACTCTATTCTCTAGTGGCCCCCAAAGGGGGCTACCTGCATTCTCAAGAGAGGGTCAGAAGATCTGAAACTTGTTGGCGTACCAGAGACTTCTGCCTCCTGCCCCATCCTTAGAATGCCAGGCTCTTCCTCCTGCCCTATAACTGCAGGGCTCTGACAGGTGAAGGCTTCAGCCATTCTCAGCCATGGAGAACACTTCACACAGAGAGCAGGGCACCAGTCATGGCCCACAAAGATATTCATTGCATGAGCTCTCCTGTTTAAGTCCTTTAATGTCCTCAGTGTCCATATCCACCCTGCTCAGTTCTGCACAGACCCTGTGGAACCGAGGGAGGAAACTGGAGCCAAGCATCTTCACACATGCCTGAGCTATTAGTGTTATTAACAATAAGCTGCTTTCCATCTTAATTTCATCAGATCTACTATCATTTTAAAATTTTGTTTATTGCCTGTCTCCTCCACTGGAAGGTAAGGTGTAAGAAAGCAAGGAATTTGTGTGTGTGCGTGTGTGTGTGTGTGTGTGTGTGTGTGTGTGTGACTCACTGCTAATCTCCCCAGTGCATGGAGATGTGCCTGGCATATTGTAGGTCCTCAACATATGGTGTATGAATAATAGAATAGCCCCCCATCTCTGAGAACTTATTATGTGATAGGCCCAGTGCTATACCTTTATGTCTATCATCACATTTTATTCACACAGTGGGAGGTGGTATTATTCATTCCCATATTAGAGCAGAGGAAACTGAAATTCTGAGAAGTTAAGACACATACTTAATTTACACACACAAATAGGGAGTGGAACTAAGCCTTGAACCCATGACTTTCCAGCTCCAAAGACTAAGCTCTTAATGATTTGGAACTAATTTCTCTCACTCAGGATACTACAGGAATATGTCTTACACAAGAACAGGTTATAAACCTGGTTTCACTCTCACCCTGAGTAGTAATATGTTAATGGCACAAGGTCCAGACAGTGGTATTTCCTGGGAAGGGGGGTTGGGTATTGAAATCTAAGGGGGAATTCTATCCCTATATCCCACCTCCCAAATCCAAGATTCTTCAAGAAATCTACACAATACCAGATAAGCTCATTCTCTTTGGAAGATTTCTTTTTTTGATGTTACCCTGCCAGCATATAGGAAGGGCCAAGGTGAGATCGAAGTGTGTCTCTCTTGGAGGGTAAGACTGTGGATGACTTTTATTTTACCCTTTATATTTTTCTACAATGAATAATCTGTATTAACTATGGTAAGGAGTAAGCTGGTTCAACAAAGAGGCTGCAAAATGCAACAGCCTACATAACTTCAAAGTTTCTTTCTCTTACCTACCAGACCAGGGCAGAAAGTTGGGCTCCACTTCATGCCATCACCCAGATTCCCAGCTGGCCCCACATGGGTCTAAGGTGCTTGCTCCAGTTGTCCTTGTCTTTGTGGTTGAGAGTAGCTCATCAGCACCACCTCCAGGAGAAGAGGAAGAAGTAAAGGGAGGGCATAAATAGCTTTTTTTTTTTTTCAAGGAGGTACTCCTACCTCACTTGGCAAAACCCATTTACAGGGCTACATCTAGCTGCAAGGGAGGCTGGGAAACCAGTCTCTGGGCGGCCATGTGCCCTCCCAACACTCACACGCAGAGAGAAGTCCATTATTAAAAGGAAGAAACGGAGGATGGATATTAGGGGACAATAATAATTTCTGCCATCATGTGTGTTTATTTCTTCCAATTAAAAAAATCTTTCCCCCCAAGAAATTGACTTCTTAAAATTAACAGACATCAAAATTGGCTTTTTTTTTTTTTTTTTGGTATGGAAAGGTCCATGAGTTTAAGCACACCAACCACAATCAAGGTACAGAACAGTTCTGTCACCCAAAAAGCTGTCTTATACTGCGTTGCATTAGTCACACCCTCTTCACTCTTAACTCCTGATGAACACTTATTTGCTCTCTCTCACTATACTTCTTTTTGAGAACTTCAAATCTCATATAAATGGAATCATATAGTATGTAACCTTTCCAGACTGGTTCCTTTCACTCAGCATAATGCCTTTGAGATTTATTCCATTGTTCTATGTATTAATAGTTTCTGGCCTCTTAATGTATACATGTCCCACTTTGTTTATCCATCTACCCACTGAAGGACATTTAGAATGTTTCCAGTGTTTGGTAATTACTCATAGAACAGCCTTAAACATTTGTGGACAGGGTTCTGAATGAACATAAATTTTCATTTCTCCAGGGCAAATACCTAAAAATGGGATCACTGGGTAAGATGACACGTGTATATTTGTTTTTATAAGAAACTACCAAACTGTTCTAGACTAGCTGCACCAATTTACATTTCAACTAGCAACGTACACAGGAGTTCTATACTGCTGAATCTTCACCAGTTGTGGCACGGTTTGTATTTCTTTTTCTAGCCATTCTAATAGGTATATGGTGATATTTCATTATAGTTTGAATTTACATTTCTCTACTGGCTGATGATGTTGGACATCCTTCATGTGCTTATTTGCCATCCACATCCTCTTTCTGGTGAAGGGTCTGTTTAAGTCTTCTGCCAATTTTTCCACTGGGTTGTTTGTTGAGTAAGACAGTTTTTCTTTTTAACATATTTTGGATACAGGCCTTTTGTTAGATACTTGATTTGAAAATGTTTCCTCCAAGGTTTTAGCTTGTGTTTTCTTTCTTTAACAATCTTTCACAGAACAAAAGCTTTCAGTTTTGATTAAGTCCAAATTATCAATTTTTTCTTTGATGAATTGGGCTTTTGCTGTCATGTCTAAGAACTCTTGGCCTAACCTCAGGTCACATAGATATTCTACATTTTCCTTGAAAAGTTTTACAGCTGTATATTTTCTATTAGGATCTATGATCCATTTTGAGTTAGTTTTTGTGTAAAGTATAAGGTTAAATTGAAGTTCTTTTTTTTTTGTTCGTATGAATCCCAATATTTGTTAAACATACTATCATATCTCCACTGAATTGCCTTTGCATGTTTGGTAAAAATCAGCCATTCATATTTGTTTGTGTCTACATCTCTGTTGTTTTCTGTTGATCTATGTACCTCTCCCTCTGCCAATACCACACTGTCTTGGTTATTTTAAAGTAAATCTTAAAACTGTATAGTGGGATTCTTTCAAGGCCAATATTCTTTTGGCTATTCTAGTTTCTTTGCCTTTCATATTGACTTTAGAATCAGCTTGTCAAATACCTATAAAAATTCTGCTAGGAGTTTGGGTGTAATTGTATCCAATCCATAGGTCAGTTTGGGGGGAAACTGGCATTTTTCCTATGTTGTATCTTCTAATCCATGAACATGGTATGGTTCTGCATATATTTAGGTCTTTGATTTATTTCATCAGCTTTTCAGAGTTTCAGCACACAGATTCTATGTATATTTTGGTAGAATTATACCTACATATTCCTTCTGAGAGGAGTTATTTTACATGGTACCTTTTTTTGTTCCAATTACTCACTACGAGTATTTAGAAATATGATAGAGTTTTGTATTTTGACTTTGTGTCCTAGGATGTGACTAAACTCATTCTTCTTTTTTTTTAAATTATTTTTATTAACATATAATGCATTATTTGCCCCAGGGGTACAGGTCTGTGAATCATCAGGCTTACACATTTCACAGCACTCACCATAGCACATGCCCTCCCCAATGTCCATAACCCAACCACCCTCTCCCTACCCCCCTACCCTCCCCAGCAACCCTCAGTTTGTTTTGTGGGATTAATAGACTGAATTCTCTCCCTTCAAAATTCATATGTTGAAGCCAGTGTGAGTGTATTTGGAGAGAGGACCTTTTAGGAGGTAATTAAAATGAAATGAGGTCATAAGCGTGGAGCCCTAATGCATAAGAATGGTGTCCTTATAAGAAGAGGAAGAGAAATACACACAGGAACCTGCACACAGAGGAAAGGCCTTGAGAGGACACAGTGAGAAGACTGACAGTCTGCAAGCCAGGAATCAACCTTGTTGATCTTGATCTTGGACTTCCAGCCTCCAGAACTTTGAGAAAGTAAATTCTCTTGTTTAAGCCACCCAGTCTGGTATTTTCTTAGGCAGCACTGGTAGACTAATCCACTCACTTACCATTTATAGGCGTTTTTGGTAGATTACTTGGGATTTTCTATATAGATAATCATGTTATCTGCAAATAGGGAAAATTTTATGTTTTTCTTTCTAATGTATATGCTTTTTATTTTTTATTTTTTTAAGAAGATTTTATTTATTTATTTGACAGGCAGAAATCACAAGTAGGCAGAGAGGCAGGCAGAGAGGGAGGAAGGGAAGCAGGCTCCCTGCTGAGCAGAGAGCCCGATGCGGTGCTTGATCCCAGGACCCTGGGATCATGACCTGAGCTGAAGGCAGAGGCTTTAACCCACTGAGCCACCCAGACTCCCCTATGCTTTTTATTTTTAATTCTTATCTTATTGCAGCACCTAGAACTTCCAGTAGTATGTTGAATAAGTGTGGAGAAAGTAGACATCGTTGGCTTGAGTTGTTTCTGATTTTAGGGGGAAGGCATTCAGTCTTTCCCCATTAACTATGATGTCAGGTGAAGGGTTTTGTTGATGCTATTTATCAGGTTGAAGTGGTTCCCTTCTATTCTTAATCTGCTGAGATTTTTTATCATGAGTTGGTTTGGGAGTTTGTGAAATGTTTTTTTCTATTTCAATTTACATGCCCATATATTTCTTCTTAGCTTTTTGATATAGTAGATAAGTTTAAATTATTTTTTTTGAATGATGAACCAGCTTTTATGCCTAGAATAAATCCTACTTGGTCATGGTGTGTGATTCTTTTTATATATTCCTAGATCCAACTTGGTAATATTTTGTTGAGTATTTCTGCTTCTAAATTCATGAGAGATGTTCATCTATATTTTTAATTTTTTGTACCCTTTGTCTGATTTTGATGTCAGGGTAAAATTGACCTCATAAAACTAGTTGGGACATTTTCCTTCTTCTATGTCCTGAAAAAGATTGTGTATATTCGATTTTATTATCAGCTTGGTACAATTTGCCAGTGAAACTATCTTGGCCTAGAGATTTCTTTTGTGGAAAGTTTTTCATTGTACATTTAATTGTTTTTTATAGTTCTAAGACTATTCATGTTAACTATTTCATCTTGGGTGAGGTTAGATTCTTTGTGGATTTCAAGGAATTGGACCATTCCAACTAAGTTGTTGAACTTGTGTATATGGAGTTGTCCACAGTATTTCTTTATTATCCTTTCAATGGCTATGGGGTCTGTGGTTGGTTCTTTTTTAAACACATTCCTCAAGGAAGCATGTTCTATTGATTCTTACACTTCTCAATGTGTTAATAACATTCTTTTATGGTCTTTGGATTTTGCATGTCTTTAGGGATTATAAAATGGATTTGCAACAGGAATGGCATCTTTAGTCTAGATATAAAATAAAAGGTGATGATTGATATCTCTGGTATGCGGGCTCTATTTCCCAGCCTCCCACTGGCTAGCTCCCAGGAAAAGATTGATACAAGCTCAACCACCAATTTGTATTTCTCCCTCCACCCTCTGTTTTGAATCTCCCCCTCCCACCACAGGGAAGAGATGAAAGTACGATACTTCTTAGAAAATCTTCAACCTTGCCTTAATATTGTTTTCAAGTCCTCATTTACTAATTTGGAATGAAGCTTGGAAGAAATTAATAACTTGATTATCTGCTATTATTCCCCCTCTGGAGTTGATTACCAGAAGAGTTAAGCCCACTTCCTACAGTGAGGAAAGGCTTCAGGGATTGCCTTCCTGTTTCAGATCAAGAAGCTGTGTTTCTTTAAAGTAGGTGTCTTTTACAGAAAGTGTACAATATACCTGGCTACTGTATGTATTACCTTTATCAGTAATAATATCAGGGTGGGGTTTATTATTTTCATTTCATAGGCAAGAACAATAAAGCTAAGAGATGTTCAGTTCAAGGATGTTTTATGTTTCTCGCTGACTGTATGACCCTGAGAAAATAATTATTAGTAATTAGTCTTCAGTTTCTTTATTTGTAAGATTGGGATACCAATATAACTTAACTCATAACATTAGTTGAGGATTGAATGTGTCTGGCACATTCTAAGCATTCAATAGATTTTGTCATCACTCATGCTGCTATTACTATACCAAAAACCATGTACTGAATTTGTACTAAATATTCTTCAAAATTTATAATCATTAAGTTAAAAAAAATTAAGTTAATTTGTATTTAATTAGGGAAATCTTGACTAACCAGACCACACAAATTATTCCCTAAGTTGACTGTTTTTTTGTTTTTTGCTGCCTTCAGATCAGGTCCATAAGAAATGAGTGGGTATATTTAAAATAACAGCTTCTGCATTCTATGGAGAAGCAGCCGTCTCTGTGCCTGCTTACATTCTTGGTCCTGGAGAGCCCCTGACTGGTCAGAGACTTCATCAACCCAGACAGCCTTATGTAGGTTCATTAGGTTTACCAAGGCAGAAAAATGGGTTAAAGTGTTATGCAAAATTGGATTTCTGTTCCCATTTCTCCCTCTCCGACTTCTTCCGCCATGTGACCTTGCACTGCTTCTCAATAAAGTAGGTGGAACATACATCCACACCTAGCTGGACTTGGCCATGTGACTTGCTTCAGCCAATAAAATGTGAGCATATGTGATGCTAAGCAGAGGCTTTAAATGCCTGCGTAGTTTGGCTTGGATGCTTTGCTTCTGCCATCTGCCATCTGCAATGAGAGGGATGTGCCTTGGGGAGCTGCTGGTACTGTAATGAGGAGACACATGGAAGAGACTTAAGCTCAAACTGTGGCTTGGGGTCAAGTCCAGCTGATTCCTGCAGAGCCAGAGAGAGCCCGAGGTCCATGAACAAAGAAAAGCAGCATTTGTTGTTACAAGCCACTAAGATCTTGAGTTTGTTATGCAGCAAAAAACCGACTAATTGCAGATGTTTTGGTGAATTTTCAACAATAAGTATTAAAATCTAATGAGTGTGGTAGTGATAGGGAGTAGGTATTTCACACACAGTTTGTCAGGAAATCCATTTAATCAAGTAAAGACTATAAATTTCCTCCGCAGTACTCAGGTGAAAGACACATCAGATTTCCTTACACTTTGTAAATCCACCAACTCTGCTTCAAGCTGTCACCTTTAGGGATGGGAAATTCCATCTCAGTTGTATTTTGGAGGTCCTCCCCCTCCCTTGGGTTGTTTGGAAACATTGACGCTTACAAGATCCAGAAAATTGGGGAAAGGCTTATGACTGCTGTGTGGAGGCCAAGAAAATTAAGGCCATCCCACCTCAGGTTTAGCATTAGCACAAGTACAGCCATCTTAGCTTTGGCAGCCATCTCAGGCGCAAGGGCTGAACTTCCCCCTACTTTACTTTAGTTCCAGGGACCCCCACCCTGCTTTAGTTCCAAGAAAGTACCCCACCCTGCAACACCCCGGCAACAGCTAATCAGCTTACTGCAAAAAAGTCTGAAATTTCTCCTCCTCCCCCCACCACCAAGCCTCTAGTAATGACCCATAAAAACCCCTGCCTTAACTAGCCTCGGGGTCCAAGTCCCTACTCCCCTGCCTCGGGTACACTTGGGCCCAAGCTTAAACATGTCACCTCGGGGTCCAAGTCCCTACTCAGCTGCATTGGGTATACTTGGGCCCAAGCTTAAGCTTGTCAAATAAACCCTCATGTGATTACATCGGTGTTGGCTCCTTGGTGGTCTCTCGGACGTGAAAATTTGGGCATTACATGCTGTGCCTGAAGTATCTTGTCCAAGGCCAGTGGGGAGTGTTCCAGTGTTGAAAGCCCACTCTCTTCCTTTGTGCTGAGTTTGTCTGGGCATCCCTGCTGAGGTTCCCAAGCAGAGCCTGGAGAAGTACTTCTCAAACTCCAGTATGCACACAAGTCACTCTGCAATCTTGCAAAACTACAACTTTGGATCCAGTGGGTCTGTATTTCTGATGAGCTCCCAGGATGCTGACATTGCGGGCCATGCACCACATGTTGAGTAACAAGACCCCAGACTGCAGCCTCTGCTGGCATTCCAAGAAGCCATCCTTCCTCATGAGCACTTTGAATACCTGGAGCTCTGGTCCTCCGCACATGTGAGCCACCCGTCCTCTCCCCTTCCCAACACCCTACTTAATCCCACCCTCCAAGGATGAGCCATTGTCTGCCCTCTGCCCTTCATTCACTGGAAACATTCCCTTTTCAGATCATGAGCCTCACAGCTCTGAGTTAAATCTAAACTAGGATTTAGAAATTAAAGTCTGGATCCTTTTCTCCTTTGCCAAGTGTATCAGAGACCTCCAGGACTCAAAGGCCTGACTGTTTGTCCAAAAAGGGAGTCAAAGGAGAAAATTAACTCAATTGGCACTAGCAGCAATAAAACTGAATGAATATCTCAAGAAATCAGCCAGCCACGTTGGAACAGTCCAGTTCCCTGCATTGCCAATGAGAGAATATTGTCCTGGAGACAGGTCTTTGGCTCAACGGGGTAACTACACATGCCTTCTGTCAGCTCAGAATTCTTGGTCATTTCACACTCAGGGCCTTGGAAATGCTGATTTTTAGACCAGGCAGTCAAGATAATTAGCATGTAAATGACACCTAAGGGTTCGAAGCAGGGCTGATAGGAACCCAGCCTTCAGGGCAGCCTTCCCAGTTCTGCAAGTTTATGGCCAGGAATCTGTTCTGATTGGTTGCTTTATTTGCTAAATGTTTTGAATCTAACAGGTTACTTGGGGAATAACTTTGCAAGCATGTATTTGCAGTGCCTATTCTTATATATCTCATTTTTTCCCTTACAATGAAAGCATTACAACACTTTTCTTTTTTAAAGATTTTATTTATTTACTTGACAGACAGAGATCACAAGTAGGCAGAGAGCCAGGCAGAGAGAGAGGAAGGGAAGCAGGCTCCCCGCCGAGTAGAGAACCCGATGTGGGGCTCGATCCCAGGACCCTGGGATCATGACCTGAGCCGAAGGCAGAGGCTTTAACCCACTGAGCCACCCAGGCGCCCCTACAACACTTTTCAAATACGGGTTTAAGCACCTAACTCATGCATAAGGTAAAATATCCTACTATGGAGTCAGTCTGTGACTGGTTTTCCTGAGAATCCCAGGAAGCCAGCAGTCTTATTTTACCAAAACATTAGGGAGACTCTATCCTGGTGGGATGATGAGGCTGCTGAGTCCAGGCCCGTGGAAGAGAACAAATGATGGTTTCTCAAAGAGGGTAGGACATGTTGTAGAGATGTCAGGTACTACATCAGGCTAGAGTAAGACCCTCATATAGCTAAGGGTGCCTTTATCTCTTTTCTGGCTCTTTCTTTATCTTTCCTCTCCTCTTGCCTTTTCTTTTTCCTCCTCCTCCTCCTCATTCTTCTTCTTTCTTGGATTTCTGTCAGCTCCCCTTGAGAGGCAGATTTTCAAAGACCTGGGGCCGCTCACTGGGGCTCCAGATGGGGGCTAGTGAACTGAGTGCTACAAATCGTCAGAGTATAAAAAGGCTATTCCAGCAAGATGGCCTCCTTAGTCTGGAAAGGGTGGGAGGTGAGGAGTGCAAAGGGGGCTTGGAGATTCTAGGCCTCTGGGGGCATTATGGGAACTCCATGGGCTTTGTGTAACCCCCAGTCTCAGTTTGCCTGTGGTGAACCCACTGAAAGGTGTACTTAGGCCTGATGGAATGGGTGGCAGAGAAGTGAGGTGCTGGGGAGACTGTCTTATACATATCGAGGCTTGGGGAGAGGAAGGAAGAAGCCAGGGAGCTAGGGTGTGGTAGAGAAGCCGAAAAAAGCAATGGAGACCTGGAACAAGGAGGAGAGGGTCACGGGCTACCTGGGCCTGACCAAGGTTTCTGGGGCTGAGCAGTAGAAAGGCCAGTGTCCCTAACCCACAGCTTCCCAGCCTAGCATCTGCACTCACAAGAAGTTTTCATGGGCAGAAACTCACCCTTCCTGCTAGCTTTCAGCTAACCCACTTGTCTCATGTTAGTTAAGCCAGAACATGAGTCAGTGTATTGTGGTCACATGGGTGTGAGGACTGGAAGCCATTCTTAAGTACACCTTCAGTTGTGAGGGAGGAAACCAAAGCCCACTGGTAATTCTCTTCCTTAGCATTTACTGAGCTCCTACACATTCTAGGTACCAGGGTTCAGAGGTAAATTAGACATGAACTTGGCCACAGTGTTTGGTCTAATGGCCTCATTCATGTGACCTACTCCAAGTCACACAATAGTGACAAGGGTTAACCCGGAGGGTCTGGCTTCAGGCTCATGACCTTTCCACCCATTACACTTCCACCTCTAAAGAGTGTTTGTTCCACTACTCTAAGCATAGTCTCTCTGTGTTAGCAGGGGAAGAAACCCCATGCTTCTCAAAGCTCAGTGTGCATGTGGATTGCCTAGAAATGTATCAAAACGCAGATTCTGATTTGGTAACTCTGGCCTGAGACTGATGTTATGCATCACTAAGTGGCTCCAGGATGAGGCCACTGCTGCAGATCCACAGATCACACTTTGATTATCAACACCTTAATCGATTGTAATCCACTGGTACAAGCTCTTGGTTGAAAAGGATTCAGAACTGGTCCCTTCTCAGCAGTGATGGGGATGAGGAAAGAGGAGCAAAAGATCTGGGAGAGATCAGTCTGTCTTGCAAGGTGTGGGAGGGAGATGCATAACAGAGTGCCCTGTGCTTGCTAGTCCATAATGAGATGGTCTCCAAGTTCCCTTCCATGTCAAGGATTACAAGAGTGTATCATTCCAGCCAGACCCTAAGGTGGTATGGTGGGTGAATTATTATGCAATTCAAGCCTATTAAGTAAACAGCTGAGCTGACAGCCTTTGTAGTATGAACTGAGGAGAACCAAGAATGTTTTCCTTTAATCCTAATTTTAACCTCCTTTAACTCACCCTCTTATGCCCTACTTGGCAAGTGGTTGACAATTTCCTTTTTCAGTAAAACTTGAGATACTCCAGGATGGCAGGATTAAGCCATTATTAGTCACTAACACCACAGTGTAAATGGATCAGCTCTTCTCAGCAAGGAGGAATCTTAGTGAAACTAGGAGTGAAGTCATCTGGCTTCCAAACCTGACCCTGATACCAACAAGTTGTGCAACTTTACATACTTTTTATAGTCTCCTTAGGCCTCAGTTTCCTCTCCTATGCAATGAAGGGGGTAGACAAGGTCAGCACTAAGGTCCTCTGAGTTTTACCAGCTCCGTATTTTGTCAGAAACTGCAAAAAGGGAAGTATCACAGGCCACTGAGTTAGAGGCCGGATGGAATCACTAGCTTGCCTGTCATACCTCTAGGCCTGGAGGGTGCGACTCTTAATTCCTAAGTGAGATGAGAGGTACTAAATCCTCCTGAGAGTGCAAGGCAAAGCACAATGACTGTGAGAAAGCCTCATCATTTTATAGGACTGTGTGAGGCTTCATTGGCCTGTCTGCCATAGGTCCTCGATGAGGAGGGTTCAGGGACACCAAGTGGGAAGGTCAGCTGCAGACAGGGCCTCTGAGCACAGGGGGTTGGGGGAAGGCCAGAGAATGAATTCTGAGACCAGCTGCCAACTTCTGATGTTGCCCCAGCCCAGCCCTGCTGTCCAGAGTTCCTACTCCAGGTTTTTACTTTTCTCTCTTTCCAATCCAATTTTACCTCAGGTTAGAGCTACTCAAGCAAGTTATTCAGATAATTAAGGCTAAAAATACATGACTTTCACCAGGAATATCCAGCTAATGACGTCTAGTTCCTTTGTGTTGGTCCCAGTTAAACGGCCACCTTCACACTGCTCTGATCACCAGGGCTCTGAATGACATATCTCCAGCTCATTCTTTCTCCTGTTCTAGAGACCAGGACCAGAGTTTTCTGCTGCTCTGGGTCAGTAGCTCCCTTTCTCCTCTACAGCTCTCCCTTCCTCTTCACCTACCCCCTCTTCCTCTCCCCAGACTTGCTGGTAACAAGTCTCTTCCCAAACCCCTGCTTCCTCTACAGTTCCCCAACCGCCTTTGAGCCTTTGCGATGGAAGCCCATCAGAGAGAACCACTTTCCTATTTTATGCGGTGGTCTAGTATTTCCCATGGTTTCAAAGTACTTGTCTTGCCTGTTGGACTTGCCATGACTCTTCTGTCACACTGCTAGGACGATGGCTCAGGGAGATCAATTTGGCTGAGTGCAAAACCCTCAGAGTGTGTGGGTGCATATCAATCCAGAACTCTGGTCACTCTAAGGCCCTTTGTGGGTCTCCCTGAAGATGGTGTGTGTGCTCCTACCTGTGTGCTAGTGATGTTATTGGGAGGATAGGGGTGTGTGGCATACACAAGTGGGGCCTGGGGCAGGATGTGCTTCATGGAGTAATACAACTCTCAAAAGAGCCACCTCCTCTCATACCTGTAGCAATAAGCCAGTTTGCTCAAATGCAGCTGGAAAGAGTCAGCTCTCTCCCCAGGAGGCCACACTGACTCTTGACCCTGACTCTGACCAAGGTCAGAAGCAGGAGTACTGTGGCTGTACCTCCATCCTGTTTACCTCCCATCAAGTCTAGCTCAGCAACAAGCCTGTTTGTAAACACAGATACCCACCCCCATTTCTGGGTACTTCCCTGCCCAGCTGTGATTGTTAATTTTATGTGTCAACTTGGCTAGGCCATGGTATCTAGTTTTTGGACAAACAGGAAGCTAGATATTGCTGTGAAGGCATTTTTAGATGAGATTATCATTCACATCAGTAGACTCTGAGTAAAGCAGATTACCTTCCATAATGGGTGTGGACCTCATCCAGTCCTGGATGTCCTGGAGGTCCTCCAGGAAGAGGGAATTCTGCCAGATGACAGCTTTCAAATTTAAACAGCAACACCAGCTCTTCCCTAGGTCTCCAGCTAGCCAGGCTGCCCTGCAGAATTTGGACTTGGCCAGCCACCACAATCTTGTGAGCCAATTTCTGAAATCTCTCTTTCTCCTACTATCCATCCATCCATCCATTCATCCATCCATCATCTACAGAGAGATAATAATACAGACACACACACACACACACACACACACACACACACACACCCTATTGGTTCTGTTTCTCTTGGGAACCTGACAGATATGCCATCTGAGGTGACCACAGAGTCCTGAGGGATAACCCAGAGGCAGAACCAATGGCAAACTGATGAGGATTACTCTCTTCATCTGTCTGAGGTGTGACTGGACACTGGTGGTTAAAATTCTGGACAGACTGGCACAGGGTGCATCCCTAGCGTCCTAATAACATTTTGCTGCATCTAAGGGCTATCGGGGTGGGACTGTACTCTCATAAATTCCCAGATGGGTGTATATCCTAGGTGTCATTTTTCACATTAAGCTTAAAGACTTAATTTATCTTAAAAGTGGGGTAATTTCTTACTTTACTTTTCCTTCAGAGGAGACCATCAATATCTCTCCCAGGGTTTTGAAGAATCACACCAAGTCAGTGCAATATGGGCGTTGCTCTTTGTTAAATGAGGTCTCCAGGTCTCCACGAGGAGGTAAGCATCTGTAAGTCCTTGTTTCTCCATCTGTAAAATGGACACAGTGATGACCGCCATCATCGTCGTCATCGTCATCGTCATCGTCATCATCATCACCCACTGGACTACTAGGAAGCCACCTATGGAGAGAGAGAAATGATCACAGAAATGGTCTCCTTCCTCCTCATTCTTTATCCCTTCTTCCTCCCTTTCCATTGTTTGCTTCTCAAGGGATGAATAAAGCTCCACCAGGAATAAGCCAGGAGTTAATAACCAATAGAGTACATCAGTTTAAGTAAAAGTGTGAGACTTTTAGGCCAGTAGGTTTTAATATGTTTGTATCCATTTCCCTCCCCTCCAACTTCGCCAATGCCTGAGTAATTCTAGCTCCCTTACAGGCTTTAGAAGGGGCAGAGTGATCGTGCTAATACTGCAGCAGAGACCAAGGGTGACTAACAGGAGGTTTGGGCACTGCAGCAAGCCCAAGGTGGGGGTGGCTCTAAGGGGAATGGGGGCTCTTTGCGCTTCTCAGACCACATCTTATAGGTCAAGGGTCAAGAGACTTGCGTACCTACCCCAGCTCTGAAATTAAACTTCTGTGTGAACTTGCACATGCCACTAAATAGATCTAAGGCTTAGAGCCTTAGTTTCCTTTTTGTACAACAGAGGTAATGTTACTGCTCTACACACACACACGCACAATTTTTTGATACCAGCATTAAAATATCTTTTCCAGTTTTATTGAGAAATAATTGACATATATCACTGTATAAACTTAAGACCTATAGCAGGATGGTTTGATTAACATATATTGTGAAATGATTATCACAACAGGTTTAGCTAACATCTGTCTTCTCATTCAATGAAAAGAAAAGGAAGAAGAACAAAGGACAACATTTTTCTCTTATGATGAGAACTCTGAGGATCTACTCCCTTAACAACTTTCTTATATATCATACAGCAGTGTTTGCTACAGTCATCATGTCCTACATTGAATCCCTAGTACTTATTTATCTTATACCTAGAAGTTTGTACCTTTGACCACCTTCTTGCAATTCCCCCTCCCCCGGTCCTCACCTCCAGTAATCACAAGTCTGATCTCGTTTTCTAAGTGTTTGATTTTTTTTGTTTTATTGTTTTGTTTGTTTGTTTGTTTTTAAGATTCCATGTAAAAGTGAGATCATACCATATTTGTCTCTCTGACATACGTCACTTAGCACAATGCCCTCTAGGTCCAACCATATTATCAGAAATGGTAGGATTTCCTTGTTTTTTGTTGTTGTTGTTGTTTTTGTTTTTTGGGTTTTTTTTTATGGCTGAAGAATATTCCATTGTACATATATACCACATCTTCTCTATCTATCTAACAAAGGACACTTAGGTTGTTTCCATGTCTCAGCTGTTGCAAAAAATGCTGCTATGAATGTGGGACACCAACATTTTTCAAAGTGAGGTTATTAGAATCACCTGCACCAAGTCCCCTGAGGAGACTGCTAACATGCAGACTCTTGGACCCTATCCTGGGCTTTGCCGAATTAGATTTTCTGGGGCCAGGAATCTGCGGTTATTTTTTTTTTTCTTTTCTTTTCGGCATAACAGAATTCATTGTTTTTGCACCACACCCAGTGCTCCATGCAATACGTGCCCTCCTTAATACCCTCCACCTGGCTCCCCCATCCTCCCACCCCCCCCGCCCCTTCAAAACCCTCAGATTGTTTTTCAGAGTCCATAGTCTCTCATGGTTCACCTCCCCTTCCAATTTCCCTCAACTCCCATCTTCTCTCCATCTCCCTATGTCCTCCATATTATTTGTTATGTTCCACAAATAAGTGAAACCATATGATGCTTGACTCTCTCTGTTTGACTTATTTCGCTCAGCATAATCTCTTCCAATCCCGTCCATGTTGCTACAAAAGTTGGGTATTCATCCTTTCTCATGGAGGCATAATACTCTATAGTGTATATGGACCACATCTTCCTTATCCATTCGTCCGTTGAAGGGCATCTTGGTTCTTTCCACAGTTTGGTGACCGTGGCCATTGCTGCTATAAACATTGGGGTACAGATGGCCCTTCTTTTCACTACATCTGTATCTTTGGGGTAAATACCCAGTGGTGCAATTGCAGGGTCATAGGGAAGCTCTATTTTTAATTTCTTGAGGAATCTCCACACTGTTCTCCAAAGTGGCTGCGCCAACTTGCATTCCCACCAACAGTGCAAGAGGGTTCCCCTTTCTCCACATCCTCTCCAACACACCTTGTTTACTGTCTTGTTAATTTTGGCCATTCTAACTGGTCTAAGGTGGTATCTCAATGGGGTTTTGATTTGAATCTCCCTGAAGGCTAGTGATGATGAACATTTTTTCATGTGTCTGATAGCTATTTGTATATCTTCATTGGAGAAAGGAATCTGCATTTTAACAAGAGACCAGGTATCATATTTTGTTCCCATTATTCACGTTTATGTTATTCCGCTGAGAGACTGGAATTCCATCTAATTCTAGTCTTATTAGTATAGTGAACTACCGACACAGGCCACCTTTTCTTTTTTTTTTTTTTAATTTAAAATATACATATCTTTATTATGTCCATGGGGGAAAAACACGTTTTAGATAATTTACTCTTTTGAGCAGAAGAATGTTGTTGTGGTAGAGGGGCTAGGAAATGCCTCCATTTCTCCACTGTTTTTGTATCCACATCACTTGCAATGTGACATCGCTGTACTTTCCATCAAAAGGTAGTCTATTTCTTTCCCCCACTAACCTGGGCTGCTCTGTGACTTGCTTCAGCCAATAGAGGGCGGGAAAAGTGATATGTGTTCCTTCCATTGGAGGCTGGAAGAGGTCCCGCCCCTTTCTACTGTACTGGATCCTGCCACTGCCCTGTGACCCTCCCAGGCCCACCTGAAGGGGAATGAGAGCCCACAGGAGGGAGAGCCCGGCTGCCCAGTCGTGGACATCTGACAAGTTTATAGTTATAAAGCAGACTGCCCCCAAACAAATGAGGCAGCACAGTGAAGACCAACAGAGCTGCCTGCTGGATCCATAGGTGACCACAGAATCTCTAAGTCCAGAAGAGCTGCCTAGCTAACTTGTAGACTGTAGCTTTAAAATATGGGTCTTATTATGCACCAGTGTCCATCAGGATACAGAGGAGAGGAGAGAAAAGCGAGCAAGAGCCTTTATTGTGGTTTCCATTTGGCTGACACAGGTTAAACAGACTTAAAACAGGGCTGTTTAAAATGTGGTAATTTTGGGGCACCTGGGTGGCTCAGTGGGTTAAAGCCTCTGCCTTCGGCTCAGGTCATGATCCCAGGGTCCTGGGATCGAGCCCGGCATCGGGCTCTCTGCGCAGCAGGGAGCCTGCTTTCCCCTCTCTCTCTGCCTACCTCTCTGCCTACTTGTGATCTCTGTCTGTCAAATAAATAAAATCTTTTTTTTTTTAATGTGGTAATTTTAGCAGGCTCTGGAGCATAAAGGCTGTCCCTAGTTGTCTAATCCTGGCTCTGGCATGATTAGGGTGGTAGAAAGGGGTCCAAGTGTGAAAGACAGGGAGGTGAAGGAGGAGGTTAAGGTGTGGGCTCTGGAGTAGTCAGTTTGCATGTGAAAGGTGTGATCCTAGCTGAGTCATTTTCTCTCTCTAAGAAATAGCTAACCTGGGAAGGAGCAGTCCCTCCAGGGTCAGCAAGGTCCCAAGATGTCCAAGCATTGGAAAAGACATGATTAGTTCAGCTGTGAGTAATAGTTAAATAGACATTGTTTTAAACCACTGAGTCTGGAAGTAGTTAGTGATGCAGCAACAGCTGATTCCTACGAATGTCCATGAGGAACAATCACAATGAAACGGTTGCTACGAAAACATTAATATGAGCATATTTTCTAAAACTGAAACTCAGGCAGGAGGAAGCAGTGGGACAGGCTGCAGTGACCTCTGGCCACGGGTAACTTACTCTTGTTCTGATACAACTAATTTGCTGATGATTTTCCCAACTTGATTGTTCCAGTCAGTTCTGGATGGAGCTGTCATGGCTACTTCCCCATGTGGAGCTCTACTGTCTCCTCGCCCTCTTTTCTCCCTGCAGAAAGTGGAGGTAGCTTAGGCTTAAGGTTTTGTAAAACCAATGATAAAAGCACTAAGCAGTTTGCTTTCAGGAAGTTATTTCTTAGAGCAATGATTGTCTAGAAGGTGGGACCTACTGAAATATGTCACCCCCAATCAGGGAGTCACATGCAATAGGAAAAGAAAAAAAGCCTATTTAACAATCAGAAACATTTAGCATTATAAAGTGAGAAAAAGATATTAGTTTTTGTTTTGCAGTACAAACTACCCAAAGTAAAGTTCAACAGTAATTTTTTGGCCAAAGGAAACATGCAAAAGATAACAGTGATTTTCAGCTGGGACCTTTAAGGACTTGAGAGTGAGGTGGGAACAGTGTGAGATTTGTGCTTTCACAAGAAGGGGTCTGGTTAATAAAAGTTTAGATGCTTCATCTTCGAGGGCTAAATGGTGCCCGGTGTCCCCATCACGGTAAGGCTTGAGTGGCCTTCCAGTGAGAACACTGGGATCTTAGTAATGGAAATAACCGCTTTAAATGCAGCATGTGGTTTCTGTGAACCACAGCTCTTGCCTTAGTAATATCACTGAAATGCACTGAAATCCATTAAAAATCCCTTCTGCAGATTCCTAACTAAGAACATTTCTTTCAAGGCAGGAGATTTAATGGAACATAAAGCAAATACCAAACTTGGTCAAAATTAATCAAGTCCTTTGAACATCACTGGCAGAGCTCTCTGAAATGAATACATCATGATGCAAATGACAAATATGTCTCTAAAGGTAAAACTCAGTTCAGTCTCCCAAGTAGGGAAAAACCCAGTCCTCTACCTCCTTCTGTGTTTCTCTTTCCTGTGTGTCTCCTTTACTACTCACGCAGAACACTCACAATACCGCTGACGCCAGATGTGTAGGGGTTTTCCTGCACATCAAGCAATTCTCTGGGACACCAGCAGGGTATCCTACAATGTGACTGGCACAATTCTGACACCATTTACCTGGAGGCAGCATCACATCTGCAGATTAAGAGCTCAATCCCACAATCCTGCTCCCACTGTGCTTCAGATGCCAATTGCAAGTAATATGTCCCCAGGTTACCCACAACTTCCATCCTATTTGGCTATGAATCGGGGGTTCCCATGGCCCTTCCTCAGACTTGATTAATTTGCTCACAGAGCTCAGGAAAACACTCACTTGTATCTGCCAGTTTATTAAAGGATGTAATAAAGTATATAGCTGTACAGCCAGATGAAGAGGTACATAGGGTCAGGTCTGGAAGTGTCCCACGCATAGGGCTTCTGTCCCCATGGATATGGGTGTGTCATCCTCCTGGTGTGGGTATGTCCATCCACCTGGAGGCTCTCTGAACCTCCTAATATTAGGATTTTATAGAGGCTTCCTCATGTAGGCATGATCAATATTAGCTGTATTTCCAGCCCTTCTCCCCTCTCTGAAAGTTTGGGGGTGGGGCCAAAAAGACCAAGCTTCTAATCATGGCTTGATCTTTCTGGTGACCAGCCCCCCATCCAGGAGTCCACTCAGAGTCATCTCAGTAGAACAAAACATGCTCCTAGTGTTCCTATCACTTAGACATTTACAAGGGTTTTGGGAGCTCTGTCTGGGGAACAGAGTGGCAGGACAAGCATACGTTTAGTGTTATCCAATAGCATCTCACTCAGCTCCTAACTACTACTCTGGGACAAGAGTTAACACTGCTTCCCAAGTTTTCTGCACTAGGGACTGCAGTGGCTCAGGCGGTAAAAAGTTTGTCTCTAGTTTTCCGCAACCAGCTGGGAAAGCAACTCCTAGCAGCTGCAGAGTTTCACATTATTTAAGAAAGGTTTCAGTTGAAATCCATCCCATGAACCACTGCTGAACAAGTGGCAAGGAGGTGATGAAGACGGTATCAGGAGAAGGAAAAGTTATTGCGGGAGCACAGAAGGAAAGTGTAAATGAGTTAAACTGCTCTCTTGAGAGGGCGAGAGCTGGGAAGGCAGCTATCTGGTGCCTATGATTCCCGGCAGGTGTTTCCACTGACAGAAATGCCACATGCCCAAGGATGCAGCCGCTATACTGGGTGGGGGAGGGTTGTGGGGACAGGGATGGGGCTGCTGAAAGACAGAAGATATGCATATGGCACTGAGAGTCCTTGCGTCAATCAGCTGATCCTAGGGTAGCAAGGTTCTTTGGGGCCTGACTGTGTTGCTATGGAAAAATCCAATTCCATGGCAATGCCTAGGGACAAAGTAGCTATGTTCCATACCAGCAGCCCTGGGGCCCCTCCCTTCTTCCTCAGCACAGCACCTCCCTTCCCTGGGCTCAGTCAATGCAGACCCTACAGTGACATTCAAGTGGTCTGTTTGGAGAAGCAGTGAATGAGCGTCTGGTCATGAGAAAGTGAGTATGTGAAAGTAAAAAACACATGGTGTGGCCCACTCTCCAAGTCTTGCTACAGGTCAGGAGCAGACAGTCTCCCTCTTCAGCACTTTCTAAACAGTTTGCCCTCTATGTTGAGTCCATCGTAAAAGTGACATCTTCCTAAATCCACATTGGTTGGGCTGTTTCTAATATCTGCCAATGTCCCTTGAGTAAACTTGATACAGTTGTTTTTCTGATAGAGGGAAGAGTTGGGAGTGTTATCCAGTCACTCCCATGAGGCCTCCTTAAGGTTGCTGACAGCCTTCTGCGAGGTGGCAAAAATGGGGGCGGGGGGGGGGCGTATGGAAACTACATGGAAAAAAATCTGACCTTTTGGGGCAGGCTTCTCAAAGAGTCAGTTACAGTTGAAATTAGGAGATGGAAGGAAGTTAAAAGACTAGAAGCAATAGCAAGGCATGACATTCATCCAGCCTCCGGATATATATTGAGCACCACCTCGAGCCAAGCACTATTCTAGGTCTTGAGATTACAGAATCTAAATTGGAATTTGAAACTGGATTCAAATGTACATAAAAACGGGCCAACGTAGATAATTGGTATAGGGACTGAAGATATTTCCACAGACTTTGAAGACCTCACTGGGTGGGGGGGAGGGTTGGCTGTGGAGATGGGGCTGGCAGTCTTTAATATGGATTTTGCCTTTGTCACTAGGGACACCCCCTGTGCCCTTGTCCTGAAGTGCCCAGAGAAAGACCTGTGCCATCTATTTTCAGAACACGAGGACATTTGGTGGGCTGCTCTGACGAATTTCCTCTGCTGTAGAAGGAGAGGGGCTGTTTATGGATTTCTGGAGGAGGGACTGTTGCCTGATTCTCTTTGCTTGCCCTACTCAGAAAAATGTTCAGATTTCTTTTTAAGGCAATACATGCAGGATCATTCTATTGCAAGCTTTGCATATGTATCTGTTTAATTTTAACTCAAGCTCTTTACCAAAAAGCAAGTTCATTTACTCAGAGCCTAGACAGAAGGCTTTCCCAGTCCTGACACCTTGCTTATTTGCTACTTAAAGTCTTTTGGAAGAAAAGAACAGATTTTTGCATTTTGTTCCCTTTCTTACTTCAGAATTTTTTTTTTTTTAAACCCACACAACTGTCCTAATTGGAAAGGATTCTTGATCTATTTCATTGCAGTCTGTTTATTTCTGGTAAGTGTCCAGAACACTTGGCCCCTACCCCTGCCAAGGCTGCTCTCCAACAACATTTCAACTTTGTTCCAGAGCAGTTGGAGTTTCACAGCAGCCCAGAACTCTCCACAGAGAGCCCCAGGTGATATGCTGGGGCAAAGGTCTCCCCTCTGGGGCCTATCCTCAGCTTCCCTTTAGGCCCACCCAAGTTGCTCGTCACAATGGCGCTCCTGTCTTCTCCCTTCTGCTCACCTCTCCACATAGGGCTGCCCCACCCAGCTGCTGCCACACTCCAGGTGCAGGCATGGGAACTGGGGGGTTGTGGGGATTAAAATCTTAATTCTGAAATCAACTAGAGTCCCTGGCATATTGCACAAGCCTAGGACAATTCCAGCCTGCACAGATCTGCATTGGGTTAAGGCTGTACATGGTAAGGAGGTACCTATTAAAGGCAAAGAGATCAGACTGGAACAGGGCAAAAGGTGGGGTTGTAGGATACAGGCAAAAAAACAAGGCGTCTCCATAAACACATGTAACACAGATGAAGTCACCATCAGGAATAGCCTTAGGGATTGGTGGAGGGCTGGAAAATCCACCAAGATAATAGGCAGTTGTGATGGGGATCCTTACTATAAGGCACCAGAGAAGGACCCTAGAGCTGATTTAGGTGGAGGTGGTGCACCAGGAGCCTGCAGATATGCTCTGTTTGGCCCACAAAGTGTGTGTGTACATGTACATTTTGCACATGTGTGTGTGCGCGTGTTTTCCCCTTAGTTGATGTAGCATGTTTTTGGTTGACATGTGCTCTCTACTTTGCTTCACTAATGTCTATTACCATATTTCCTGCTGGAACAGTCACACAGGGGCCAGAGAGGGGGATGGAAATTGATTCAGGAAGAATGTACCTCCATCGGCCTCAAACTGCACCCTGCTGAAAGTCTTTCGGAGGACAGCACAGAAGCTTAGTATTAATTTCTCCAAATTATCCAACTTGGCAATGAGCATAGTGGTAGTGCTTCCTTCTCCTCATGGGGATCATAGCTTCAAGGAGTTTCATATGCTATAGACTCCAAAACATGTGTATGGGTTGTCAGGAGGAGAACCCTCACAGGAAGAAATACAGGTGTGTCTAGGGGCCAGTGGCAGCGGGGCTTAGAAAATGCAAAAAAAAAAAAAAAAAATTGCACTTCTCGAAGGTGATCTGCTCACCTGTCCCTTGTTGCACTGGCTGGTGAAGGAACTAGAGGTTCAAGGGTTGGCCACAGAAGCCCTGTGAACCCAGCTTGATTCAGAGAAGTCGAGGAGGCAGAGTTCTGTAAAGAATCACACTATTTTCAGGAAGCAGTCTGTCTCTGTGGAAACAGAGAAAGAGAAAGGTCCTTTGGGATCAAGAATTTTAGAAAGCTGCTCCTGCCCCACCCTTATTTAGAGCCTCCTGCAGAAAGCTTTTTTTGGGAAAGTCCCACCCATATACTCTATAAGTAATGAAAAAGAAAATAGAATACCTTCCACGCAAGTGTGCTATAAGATGCAAAGAACAGCAAATTCTGTCAACAAAAGAACATGCACCAGAAAACTGCCTGGAAGAGATGAAATTATGATCAAACATTCCTCTGTGAATTAGAGACAAAGCACAACCAAAAAAACCTTAGCAAAACAATGTGATCTCTAGAGGGAAACCACAAAGCACAAATGTCAGAACTCAAATACAAGAAGACAAAGCAGGGAGAGGTGATGAGATAGGAGTAGAAGAATCAGGAAAGATAGAAAAAAATAAAGCCATCTTCACATGACTGAAGACGAAATTGGTTGGGGCTCAAAAGGAGTGACGTCCCGGCAGCAGATGCTGTACAGGAATCAAAGGGTAGAAATATGAAATGCAACTACATGAAATAGAGACAGAAGTTTAAGACAATTAAAGGAGACATGACAGTGATGCAGAAAATCAAAAGAAAGCCAACATATGCAAAACTGGGGTCCCTGAAGAAACCAAATGATACAAGGTAACAAATATTTTAAAATATAATTCAAAGCAGTTCTTAAAATGAAACAAGACTTCAATCTACTTATTGGATGTCCACACCACTTCCCAGGGAAACCTGATCCAGGATAGTCACCGAATGAGACATAGCATAGTCTAATTATTGACTTAAGGAGAGTATCCTTTGTAAAGCATAAAAAAATCAAGTTACTTTCAAAGAGAAAAAAAAAAATCAGATGGAACTCAGACTTCACCCAATAGTATTTAACATTAGAAGAGAATGGAGAGGGGTGCCTGGGGGTCTTAGCTGGTTAAGCATCTGACTCTCGGTTTCAGCTTAGGTCATGTTCTCAGGGTCCTCAGATTGAGCCCCACAAGGCTCTGCACTCAGAGTGAGTCTGCTGGAGATTATCTCCCTCTGCTCCTCCCTTTGTTTGTGTGCGCTCGCTCTCTCTCTCAAATAAATAAATAAATAAAATCACTATACAAAATAGAGAGAATGGAGAAACACTCAGAAGATATTTAAGGAAAGTGCAAACCAAGAATTTTCTATCATCCAAGCTGTTCGAGAATTATAAAGCCTATTGCAAACCATTTAAATATGCAGAAACTCAGAAAGTATTGTTTCCACGAACCTTTCTTGAGGAAACAACCAGAAAATGAACTTCATCCAACTGAGACTCAACTGCAGAAACTTTAGCCAAGAGTGTGACTGTAAGCCTTAATTATATTTAGGTTGGATCTAAAAGTAAATGTGAAGTGGGGATTGGAGTAACAAAATAGAATGTTAGTGTCGTATGCTCTGACAATGTAGAAATAATACAACTGGCAAACACCGGGAATAGGAAAGGGTAAAGATGTCATTCGGAAGCTCAGAGATGGCTTTATCTATAGAATCAGGGACACAGGGAAAAGAATTTAAAGACAAATAATAGAACATACATTTTTAAGAGCCCAAAATAAAAACTAATCAAGATAATACTACTTGCTAAAGTAGGAAGTGGAGAAGAGACAGAAGGGAAGAAAATACATATGAATTTAATTATTGTTCAAAACAGTTTAAAAAGCAGATGATTGAGGATTTTGTTTGACAATTATAATCATTAAAACTATATTATAATTCCTCTTACGTATCACAACTTGTTTCTCTTCCCTTCTCTTGAAAACTTCTCTTCTCTTCCCCTTCTCTCCTTTCCTCTCACCTCTATTTCTCACCCTGTTCTCCCAACCCAGGAAAAAAACAGACCTTATACTGAAAGATTTTAAAATACTGTATTCAGAGAGCAAAATATAGACCTTCTAACACATATTGTTAGAATGTCTATACTACTCAAGTCAACCTACACATTTAATGCAATCCCTATCAAAATACCAACAGCATTTTTCACAGAGCTAGAACAATCCTAAAATTTGTATGGAACCATAAAAGACCCTGAATAGGCAAAGCAATCTTAAAAAAGAAAAACAAAGCTGGAGGCATCACAATTTCAGACTTCAAGTTATATTACAAAGCTGTAGTGATCAAAACAGTTCAGTACTGACACAAAGTAGACACACAGATTAATGGAACAATAGAAAACCCAGAAATGAACACACAATTATATGGTCAATTAATCTTCAAAAAAGCAGGAAAGAATATCCAATGGGGAAAGGGATGTCTCTTCAACAAATGGTATTGAGAAAACTGGACAGCAACATGCAAAAGAATGAAACTAGACCACTTTCTTATACTATACACAAAAATAAATGAAAAATTAAAGACATAAATGTGAGACTTGAAAACATAAAAGTCCTAGAAAAGAACACAGTAGTAATTTCTTGGACATTGGCAATAGCAACTTATTTCTTGATTTGTCTCCTGAGACAAGGGAAACAAAACCAAAAAAATTTTCTACTTGAACTATATCAAAATAAAAAGCTTCAGCAGAGCAAAGAAACAATCAACAAAACTAAAAACCTATCTACAGAAGATATTTGCAAATGACATATCTGATAAAGGGTTAGTATCCAAAATACATAAAGAATGTATAAAACTCAATACCCCCAAAATGAATAATCCAATTAAAAATGGGCAAAAGATGTGAAAAGGCAAATGAAGACATGCCAATGGCCAACACACACATGAAAAGTTGTTCAGCATCACTGATCATCAGGGAAATGCAAATCAAACTTACAATGGGCTATCACCTCACACCTGTCAGAATGGCTAAAATCAACAGATGTTGGCCAGGATGTGGAGAAAGTGGAACACTCTTGCCATTGTTGGTGAGAATGCAAATTGAGGCAGCCACTCTGGAAAACAGTATGGAGTTTCCTCAAAAAGTTAAAAATAGAACTATCTACAATCCAGCAATCACACTACTAGGTATTTACCCCAAAATACAAAAATGCTGATTCAAAGGGATACATGCACCCTGATGTTTACAGCAGCATTTCTAGACAAAAATACATAATAGCCAAATTATGGAAACAACCATATGTCCACTAGCTAATGAACTGATAAAGAAGAGGTGGAGTGTGTGTGTGTATATATGTATATGTATGTACCATATCTCCACTGGCTGATGAATTGATAAAGAAGAGGTGGTGTGTATGTATGTGTGTGTATATGTATGTATATTTATGCATGTATATGTATATGTATATAAATGCATGTGTATATATGTATATATATGCATATATACACAGATACATTCCACATATATGTGGAATATTACTCGACCATAAAAAGAATGAAATCTTGCTATTTGCAACAACATGGATGGAACTAGACAGTATTATGCTAAACAAAATAAATCAGCCAGAGAAAGACAAATACCATATGATTTTAGTCATATGTGGAATTTAAGAAACAAAACAAATAAGTGAAGGGGGGAAAAAAGAGAAAGAGGCAAACCAAGATACAGACTCTTAATCACAGGGAACGGACAGATGGTTACCAAAAGGGGGGGTGGGTGGGGGGAAGGGTCAGATAGGTGATGGGGATTAAGGAGGGAACTTGTTATGATGAGCACCCAGTGTGGTATGGAAGTGTTGAATCATTACATTGTGTACCTGAAACTAATATTACACTGTATGTTAACTAGCTGGAATTTAAATAAAAACTTAAAAAAAATACAGACCTTCTACAACTTACTATAGTGCTACATCCCAATAAACCCATCATAAATTGACAGTAATGTAAGTTGAAAATGTATTCAATGCACCTAACCTCCCCAAAATCACAGTTTAGCCCAGCCAACCTTAACATGCTTAGAAAAATTCCATTAACATACAACAGGGCAAAATCATCTTTCACATTTTATAAGAAAGTGTTGAATATCCATGTGATTGATAGAATACTATACTGAAAGTGAAAAACAGATGGCTGTAGGGGTACGGAGCAGTTGTAAGTGTGTTGGTTGTTGATCTTTATGATCATGCGGCTGATGCAGATCTGTGGCTCATGCCTCTGCCCAGCTTTGAGAGAGGATCGGACCACAAATCACCAGCCCAGACAAGAAAATCTGAAGTATGATTTCTACTGAATGTGTATCACTTTTGCAACATCTTGAGTTAAAAAACCATTAAGCCTAACCATTGTAAGTCAAAGACCATCTGTAATGTGACAGATCTAAGATCAAACTCATACCAAAAAACATAAATGGGCTAAATTCAATTATTAAAATAAAGGATTTTCACCTTGTATCACAAAGCACAACAAAATCTTTTGCTGTTTAAAAACAATATTTCTCGGGGCACCTGGGTGGCTCAGTGGGTTAAAGCCTCTGCCTTCGGCTCAGGTCATGATCCTGGAGTCCTGGGATCGAGCCCCGAATTGGGCTTTCTGCTCGGTGGGAAGCCTGCTTCCCCCCTCTCTGTCTGCTTCTCTGCCTATTTGTGATCTCTAAGTCTCTGTTTCAAATAAATAAATAATATCTTTTTTAAAAAAAACAACAATATTTCTCAAAAAAATAAAAAAATAAAAGCAACATATCTTGGGCAGTAAATAAATCATAAGGTTTGAAAATGAAAATGATGGTCATCATGTACCAGACAAGCATAACTAAAAGAAAGCAAGTACTGTCAGTTTACCTTCGAAGAAGAGGAAATTCAGGAAAAAAACATTAAATGAGAAAAGAATAGGATGTTATAAAGCTAGAGAATGGATTGCACAACAAAGACAGAATAGTGAATGAATATCTGTGCATAAAACCACATGCCAGCAACATTCACAAGGCAGAAATTACAGAAGATGTAAGGAGAAATAGAAACACACTTGTCATAGGAAAATTTTCAATCCTATTAATTCATGTCAGAAATAATGTCAAACAACAAAAAGAAGTCAAAACTAAGAAAGTTGATCTGATTAATATATGTCAAAATCTATATACTGGAAATGCAGAATTTACCTTCTTTTTTTTTTTTTTTAAGATTTTATTTATTTATTTATTTGACAGATAGAGATCACAAGTAGGCAGAGAGACAGGCAGAGAGAGAGGAGGAAGCAGGCTCCCTGCTGAGCAGAGAGCCCAATATGGGGCTCAATCCCAGGACCCTGGGACATGACCGGAGCCGAAGGCAGAGGCTTTAACCCGCTGAGCCACCCAGGCGCCCCAAATTTACCTTCTTTTTAAAGGTCAAGGGAACACAGATGAAAACTGACCACATGACAGACGGTAACAAACATCTCAACAAACACCCAAAAGGAGAAATAGTACAGGCAAAATCTTCTGATCATAAAATAGTTAACCTAGACACTGACAACTAAATAGAGAAACAGAAGAAGATTCTTTTACCTGAAATTTTTAAAGGGGTAAACAACTCTCTCTTAAACATCTCTTAGGTCAAAGGAGAAATGTATACCAAATTGCAGAGATTTTTAGGAAATGACGATTGATAAAATGATACAACATAACCTGTGAGTTATTGCCAAAGCAGTACATATCCTTAAATGCTTGTGTCAATAAAAATAGAAAGAATAAAACAAATTATTTAAACATCTAATTCAATTTTTAAAACACTCACTCTTTTTAAACCCAATCTTCAACCTTAATTAATTATGTTAAAGTAGACTTAATTGATGTACAATCAACTGTACACGCATTTAAACTGTGTAATTTGGTGAGTTGTGACATATATAGCCACTTGTGAAACTATCACTACAATCAAGTTAACGAGCATATCCATCACACCCCAAATATCTGATGTTCTCTCATAATTCCCCCCTCTTTTCTCTCCCACACTATACCAATCACTGATTTAATTTCTGTCAATATAGATTCGTTTGCACCTTCTAGAATTTTTTTAAAAAATAGAATTATAAGTATTATGTAGCTCCTATAACTGAGCATAATTATTTTTAGATTCACTAAAATATTTCCATGTAATGGGTTATGCCTCAAAACTACCTGGCAGTGGGTAGGAGCAATGGGGAGAGGTGAGATGAACCAAGATTGACTATAAATGGATAATAACTGAAGCTGAATCATGGACACCAGAGAGTTCATTTTACTATTCTGGCTTCTTATATAAATGTTTCAAAATCAAATCTTTAGAAGTTAGTAAAATGAAAATGGCAAAAGGAAACAGACTAAAACAGTGCTCCAACTTTCTCTGGTGTTAATGAGAATTTGCCTGTTAAGGAGAGCTGGCCACTCTTCCACTTATACTGAATGGTTCTTCGTCTGCTCCACTTTCTTGTCTGAGAAAAGCAGACACCACATTTTGCTTATGGTGTTTAACGTGTGTCAGAGTCCGTTATCCCTAAGGGAGTTGCATTTGTGGAATGATTGGTATGGTAGACTGTTATATTTATAGTTCCCAGGGAACCCTGCCTTCCAGTATTGTCACAGTGTCTCTGGGCTTGGCCATATGATGGCTTTGGGCAAATGGTCATTAGCAAGAGGGTTGCAAGCAGAGGTCTGATCCATGCTTGTAAAGTGGGACTTGTCCTCTTGGTAGGCTCAATCTTGGAGCCAGCTGCAACACTGTCAAGAAACTCAAGCTAGCCACATGGAAAGACCTTGAACGAGAAGGCCCAGCCTTTCAGACAACCCCAGCCAAGCACCAGTTATATGAGGAAAGAGCCATCTTGGATGTCCAGTCAACCCAAGGAATCATGAGAAATAATAAAATGGTTATTTTAAGCCAGTATATCTGAATGGTTTCTGACACAGCACTAGATAACTGAAAGAGTCAGTACCTACGTGATTGTGCTTCCAGAAAGTTGGTGAAAATTTGCACAAGTGAGCCACAGGATAAGAGAATTAATCATGAAGACAAAACTTCTACAACTACTGAGATAATTATTTGCTTTCAGCAGGAAGTGAAGTTTAGAAAATCCCTCTCATGCATAACTTTCCTGGATTACATCTCCTGTGTGGTGGTAGCTGCCCACGAGAAAGCATGCCCAGAGAAGGGGATGCCAGAAAGGTCTGTGGGTAATGGGCATTAACCCAGGTGAACATGACTGACCACAGCTCCTCGGCATAACAAAACACCATAGTGGAGTCAGCCTTGTCCTGCTCAGCCCATTTCCCAGAGCCACTGTGAGCTGTTCAGGGCAGTGCTGCAGAGAAGAAAACCAGGCCCAGATCCAGGAAGGCCTCGGAGGAGTTGCAACCCCCAGCTCTGGCTTCCAGACACTAGGCTCCCAGACACACTGGCTCCCAGACACTAGGTTAGGGAATTGAGGCACGGGCTGATGAGGGTGCTTCACATCAGTGGAGGCCAGAAACCCCTAGCCCATGAGCCTGTACCACTGTACTGGCAACCATCACAGCAAGGCCCCCATCGCAGAAGGAAGAGCCAAAGAGAGTGAAATCATTCCATGAGAGCCTTGCCCTTGCCTGCATTGCATTCACTTCCCATATATATTCTCTTACAAAGTGAGTGAAATTGTTCTAGCTCACTGCAGTGGGTGAAAACAGACTCCGCCCACCATTTCCTGGGTGTGGGTGCTGTGGGCAGATGCCAGGAGGAATTTAAAAGAAGTCATGCTATTTTGGGTGTTATAATTTGCCAGAAAGCCAAGACAGCAATACGTCTGCCTGTGTGAGATTCCCACCCTTTAGATAAGGAGCTTTGTCCCGCAGTTCACATTGTTCCAGCATGTTCCTTTGTGAAGGCATTCTGTGGCCTTTTCCCTTACAATTCCTGGTTTAGCACAGGAGCTTGTGCTCTGACCCTGGGCAGCCTCCTGCCTGGCCAGTCTACGTGCAGATCTCCAAGTGCTTTTACCTAGTGGCTCATGTGAGGGGTGGGCAGGACCAGGGTGGTGTCATCACAGTGGCAGGCAAATTTGAAGTTTGCCAAGAAAGTTCCAGATTGATCGGCTCCATCCCCAGTGGTGACTGGACCATGAATCAAAAGAGAAAACCCAAGAAGAGTGGCTGAAGGGGTCAGGCCAGGCCAGCACTGCCCTGACCAGTGCAAATCAGGAAAAGGAGGTCATTCAGAAAAGAAGGGAAGGCTATTTTGGGGAAATAAAAGGCAAATGGATGTCACTAGACAACAGGACAGACCTCCAGTAATAGGTATATATATATATATATACATACATTTCATTTTGGAGAATTCTGCGGAGCTCGGAGGCAGAGCCCTATTTTTAGTGTCTATTGTGTGAGGCTTTGGCAGAGATGTGCATAGCTGCAGTTTTCTTCTGACAATGATTACATTTTAAATAGAGAAAGAAGGTAATGAGGGCAAAAATAATAACTATTTTCAGGCCTCAAAATTCAGGGTGTTTGAAACAGGGTTTTCTAAAATGCCAGCCTTGGTAGAAGAACCATTTTTCCTTCTTGCCTTTCATTCAAGGCCTCTTAATAGGCAGGGGGTGGGAGGAGGTGGGGGGCGGTGTTCTTGTTTTCTTCCCTGTGTCCCGCTCAGGCCCAGTTGTCTGATTTCCACTATTTAACAAGGGAGGAGGAGAGAGGAGCCAGGGGCCTACCCTGCGTGGAGATTCTTTAACTTTGTGCCTCAGAATGCCTGGGGGCTGCCAGAAGTACAGATTCCTGATCCCAGCTCCTCCAGGGTCTGATTTCTTGGTCTGGGAAAGGACTAGGAAGTGGAATCCACACCCCTCCCAGCACCTCCCACACAACTGAGTGTCTCCAGGGGACTGCGTGTGGACAGTCCTGGACCCCATTTTGAGAAACCTCCTCCTGCAGCCAGTGCCCTATAAATTGGACTTATGAGTTCATGAACTTGAAGGAGTTTGAGATATTCAGAAGAGAACATTGACCATAGAATCAGATGAAGATGAGAGATGGTGTGGGAAAGACTGTGATATTGTGATTTATAATAAGATAGAGGTACTTGCTCTTTGTCCCCATTTCTCTGAATCAAGCTCCTAAGACACTTGGAATTTCCTAAGTGAGAAGAGCCATCAACATGTCTTTTGTTACATTAATAAGGTGACTTTTGGAGGCACCTAAGGATAGGGGCTGGTTGTTAGTGGAACTAAACCTGAGATTAGGGGTCGAAATTTTCATTTCCAGCCCTGGACCTCCCAGGAGGAGAAAGGGGCTGGAGACTGAATTTAATCATCAGTGGCTAATGATTTAACCAATCATGCCTCAGTGATAAAACCTCTGTAAAAACCCAAAATGACCAGTTGGGAAAGCTTCCAGATTAGCGAGCATGGAGACTCGGGGAGATTGGTGCACTCAGAGAACATAGAAGCTCCATGCCCCTTCCCACATAGCTTGACCTATGTATCTCTTCTATGTGTCGGTTCCTAAGTTATGTCCTTTGTAATAAACTGGTAATCCAGTTAGTAAAATGTTTCTTTTGAGCTCTGTGAGCTGGTCAAGCAAATTAATTGAACCCAAGGAGGGAATCTTGGAACCTCCAATCTATAGCTGGTCTGTCAGAAGCACAGGTAACAACCTTAACTTTCAATTGGCATCTTGAGTGGGGTAGGGAGACAGTCTTGAGGGACTGAGTCCTTTAACCTGTGGGATCTGATGCTATCTCCAGGTAGTGTTGGAACTGAGTGAAACTGTAGACACCCCACTGGTGTGAGAGAATCCCTTGATGTGTGTTGGGAGGAAAATCCACACACTGGAATTCGGTGCTGAGTTATAAACATGGAACCCAGAGTCTAGCTGAGCTGACTAGAAGCTGGATAGCTGAGACCACTATTCAGAGCACCCTCTAGTCAAAACAGGTCTGAACTGAAACAGGGCACTTTCCCCTTCCTCATCCTATACCAAATCGTAGCAAAGAGGACTTCCCATCTTTTTCATTCAAACATGGAAAGGACTTGGGCTAAACAAAGATGTTGTTGGAGTGCCCTTTGAAGAAGAGAGGAGGGGTTGGGAAAAGTCTCCAGTGGATGGAGAAAGGCAATACCTGTTGGTTCAGTGTGGGTTGGCCAGTCTCTTCCAGGAGCTGAGTGTGGGGAGCTCACAAACCAGAACCGCCTGCAGTTCCTGATACTTGTGTGTGGTGGCCACATGAGGGGACATCGCACTCAGAATGAACGTGAACTAAGGGTTGATGGAAATGGTTTTATAGTCCTAAAATGCTATAATAAGATATCTCTGGTTGCATCAAACAGATGGACGATCATGATTATTACCAAAAGAGCCCAATTCTTAACAAGTAAAACAAAGGTGATCCCTGACTACTTTACAGGACTCTGCGGGACGTCCCTTATTCTGATGTCAGCCTGACAGCACCAAGCTTCCTTCTTCTCACCATGACTGAGATACCCTAGATCTTCCCTGAGGTACCCAGTTCCTCATTCTTTCTTAACTACAACAGAAGGATGCCCAGACCCCTTCCAGCTGTATTGAATCAGATTCTCTGGGGATGATGGGATCTAGACTCTGTAGTGTTTTAAAAGATTGACAGTTGATTTGGGTGCATAATTGGCAACCAGTCATGGCATTGTCAGGTGTCCTTCCTCACATTCTCCACCTTGAGTAGGAGGATGGTATGATTTAGCCAGGTTAGTGGCAAGAGAGAGAAAAACAACTTGAAGTAGCCTATCCCAAAAGGGGGGTCTAGTGGCTGCCATAATTGGAGTATTTCAGTGGGTGGTTTAGTGACCAGCCTGGCTGGATCCCAAGTTCTAGACATGCCTTCCAGATTCTTTCCGTCCATCTTTCAGCTCTGATTTCTCCCTATTATGTTTAACCTCAGACCAACTGTTTTTAGGAAGAGGCAGGGATGACCCCTCAACATCATGCTACAGAGGATAATTGCAGAGACATAAACACCACTAAATAGGGCTCTCAATGGCCCACCTGACCCACACCTGCGTTACAGGGTAAGGAATGGACTGATTGGCTGAGGTGGTCAGGTGTCAGATCTGGGTGGGTCATTTACGTGAAAGGAAAGATCTACAAAGGAAAAGAAGCAGAGACTCAGAAGTGGTGGTATCTACTGGAGACGAGAAAAACCATGCTAATAGCCAACGTTTTTCTGAGTACCCTGTACATATATCAGCCCACTGAGATAAGCACTTTACACAGAAATTCTACCACAAATCTCACAAGACGCATCCCTTGTATACTTTCATTTCCTAGAGGAGAGGAGAAAGGCCTAGAAAGGTTGTGTGCCTACACAGGCTTGCCAACTATTGCTGGCAGAGCTAGAAATTCAGCGCAGGACTGTTTGATGCCAGAATCAAGCAGTAACCAGAATGGCTCTCAGCCTCCACAACCGCATGAGCACATGGCTTCCCTCCTCCTCTGGCTCCCCCATGGGAATGTGGCTGATCATTACTCCTTTCTTACTCTTTTGACTTAAATGACGCCCTCTTCCTCATTTTGAAGCATCCTGAAGGGCAATTATTATGCTACTGACACCTGCCAGCAGTGTATGAATTTGACAGATATCCTTGGTTCTGCTCAGAAGTGTGCTCTGGCTCCTCTCTAGCAGGTCCTCGGCGTTAACCAGCTGTGGGCCCAGTGCTGGATCTGCTCTCAGACTTGAAGGTAGTGGGGGGCTAGAGAAACTACCATGTCCACTCGCAGATGAAGTGTCTCTGGAAAAATTGTTATGGGAGGCTTAAAACCGTTTTGTTCATTACAAACCCTGTTTCACATAAAAGGAAAGAGAGGCAGTAGATCAAGTGAGAAATTCAAGGGGACTGCAGATTTAGAGAGAGCTCCTCTCTGCCCCAATCCTCAGTTCTCCCCTTTGCCACCCCCTGCCAGCCCCAGCATCTTTCTCTTCCCCTCCCCCAAGAATCCCTCCTTCTTTCCCTCCGCAGCACCTCTATTATTTCTAAAGTACATTATGTGCTTTTATGATTTGGTCTTCCTGCTGTGACATCAAGAATGAACTTTAATAGGAGTATAAACACCATTTGAAAATCCTTTTGCAGGCTTTCACTTTTTATATTATACTGTGTGCTTGTCTCTCCATGAATAAACAAATCATGCACCAACAAGTAGGGTGAGAAAATACATTTCCTTTGTTGTTACAGCAGTTCTTGCTGGAGGCTTGTAACACAGATATATTCCTACCTTCCTTCCCTCTCTGACATCAACAAGAAAACAAGAACCAAATCCCAACAATTCCTTTCTCCACAAGGATGCAGAACAATAATGTCACCCAGGCTGAAGGCTCCACTCTGGCTGTGACAGACACTCTGTCCGTAAACTCCAAATTGAGTAACTGGGTTCTCCTGTGTGCTGTCTATCACCAGTATCAGACAAGGAGAGGCAATGTGCCTGAAGGGTTTAGATGGGCAAGCTGTTGATGAACATGGAGGGAGAGGGATGGAGAGAACACAGAGCTGGCTGGCGTGCAATAGGGGTGACATGTCCCCTGACAAGTCCCATCAGTTTTTATGATTGGGATGATATTTAATGGTAATATAATATGTAATTACCTAGAGAAAAGAATGGAATAGTTTGAAAGCCTGTAGCGATGGTAAGTTTCTTTTCCATAACAGTTGCAGAGGGAATTCTCGTTTCATTTTGATTGATCTGCACTGGGGCTCAACCCATCTGAGATTAGGAAGCAGGACTAGTGACGCCCTCACTAAATGTACCGACAGCCCCACACTGCGCACTCATTTTAGAGACAGGAGAGAGGGCATGAGGTTCCTTCTTCTATACCGCAATATTTTAGCAGAGGGACATAAAAAGAAGTTCTATTTTGAACACGTGGAGTTTAAGGTGCTTGAAAGATTCCCAGCCTCCAGAAAGACATGTCCAGTAGGTAGTTGGAAATCTAGTGTCCAGAGCTCAGAGCTGCATTTGAGAATAATACCCTGATTGTACTTCAAGCTGGAAGGGGGAGGAAATACTCTCTCAAGTAGAGGTTGTAGAGAAAGGGGATGAGAAATTTTATCTGGAATTTGGGGAGGGTAGTCCCATTTACAGACCAGTCAGAGAGAGAGAGAACAAAAAACTGAAAGAAAGAGAACCAGAATGAGGTGCCCTGGGGGAACAAAGGAGAGCTGAGTTACCAGGAGTGGTCAGTCAAACGCTGCCGAGGATCTGATGATGGTAAAATCCCTGGACAGAACTGTGTATCCAAGAGTTTGGAGCTGGCTGTGATTTTGCTGAGGGTGTGTTGCAGGGGCTGTGGTATGGTCTAAGGTCAAAATCCAGACTGCACTGGTTAAAGATAAGGAGAGATGAAGTGCAGAAAACTCTTACAAGAAATGTATTGGTGAAGAGAAGGTGAAGGATGGCCAATAGTCTGTTGGAAAGAAAATATTGCCAGGTGATTGCCCCTGAACAGGAATGCCAGGACTATGTATGCAAGAGAAGCAATGTAGCAAGGGGGGAGGTACCTCTTGTACCTCTGGAGGTACAAGAGGAGGCTAATAACTAAGGGCACAAGGCATGTGTGAGGTGTGGTGTGTATGCATATATGCTGGTGTGTGTGTGTGTGTGTGTGTGTGTGTGTGTGTGTGTAAGGCTTAAGCATGGGTGAAAATAAAGTGAGCTGGCTGGAAGTGAAGTAACAAAGGCTCTGTAGGGCTGGCAGCAGCTGTCTTCCTCTTGGACTCTAGTTCCTGTGGGTGTGTTTGCATCTCCTCAGCTGCCTGGGGGAGCCTGGCCAATGCTAAGCCTGCCATGCCCCACATGAGAATGCAGTGTCAGGGATGACAGTAATGTCCCCTGATGCTCACATTGCCTATCGTCCCCAGGTGCCAGGCGGACCTGGGGCCTCAGCATCAGAGCAAAGAGGTGCGGGAATGGCCCTCTCTCCAAATGCATACCACACTTTATCTGCTAGCTTGGACCTCTTTGAAAACAGTTCTGATACTTGCTCTGAACAATGCTCACAGAGTGCACATGCATTTCTTCCTCCTGATAGCAGGAGCCCATCTGTCACATCCAAATTCCTCCTTGAGAAATTGTGGTCCTCAGAGATGCCTGTTGCTGGCCTCTGAGCCTACCTTTTACCTGTTCACCAGGCTTTACTGTTTCTGTTCTCCTCATGAAGGTTTAAATTCTTACGCCCAAGTCCTAAGTCCAAGTTTATGCTCAAGGCTTCTGTGCTCCATCCCCCTGTAGCAGGGACTATGAATGTGAAGTCCCCCTCCCACCCAATTGTCTCCCTGGGAATGGAAACCCCTGATGAAAATGAGCATCAGAGGGTCTAGTCTCTTCCATAGCAATGGCTTTTACCTGCTCAGAAGTTTCTGTCACACAGACACAAATGGTTTTGTAGCTGAGAGGAAGGGAAAAGTAAGACAATTAAGGATGATGTGGGAAGTAATAGAATGAGAACTTGCTAAAAGAGTTGATAGATGGAAGGTCAAGGGATTGGGGTCTCTGGGACACAGAAGAGTGATTTTTCTTGATTCCACCCTGCAGGTGAGGCCAGCTGTGCAGACCCACAAGGCTAAATGGGAAGGCTGGCTAATGAGTGGGATGTCCGTGTGAATAGAGCCCGAGCGTGCATGCAAAAACCCTACATAGCAAAGGATCAAGATCAAGCCAAAAAAAGAGAAAATCTGTGGTCTTATTTGATGGAAAGGGGCAACCAAGACTGAGGTCAGGGGCCAAGTGGACATTAGGATGAAGTGGTGGATAAGAAGTAACATCTGGCCAGGAAAGTAGGATGCAGATTTGTAAAGAGGACCTTAGCGTCTCAGAGCTCCTTCTCCTGAGATGGTTTACTAGTATCTAGGAGCACTAAAGGTGGTAAGGTAGACAGGTTCAGTGGGACTGGGAGGAAGAAGGCCAAGAGGTTGTAAGAGAGGACATGCCAGAAGAGCAGTAGCTCCCAGTGATGAGAGTCCAGGGTGTGACCATTCTTGTCGGAGCTGAAGCCGAGGGAGTGAACCTTGGAGTTGAAGGTCTCAAGGCACAATCAGCCTGGGTGTTGGAGGGATCAGCAGTTTGGACATTAATTGTATAAAGAGGAAGACTTGGAACCAGGGGCCGAAAACCTTAAGGAATATGATATAGTGACTTAGAGATTGTTCAGTGATGAGAATGAAACTGGGAAGGGACTGGATGTCAAAATGGGACTTGTTTGAAGAAGATGTAGTTGAAGAAAAGACAACAGAAGAGAGACTGCCTGAATGGGGTTACAAGGTACCTGGCCATTGTGACCTTATATTATATTTTATCATTACCAGCGTAATTACCTTTATTGGCATTCTTTGTTTTGTGTGTGTGTGTGTGTGTGTGTGTGTGAGAGAGAGAGAGAGAGAGAGAGAGAGGGAGAGAGATAATTTGAATTACTATATGGCATCATTTGCTTTCAGACTAAGGAAATACCTTTAGTATTTCTTGTAGCATAGATTTGCTAGAAATGAATTTTCTGTTTTTATCTGGGAAATGTCTTCATTTGCCTTCATTTTTAATATTTTTTATACTTCATTTATTACTTTTATTAATATATAATGTATTATTTGCCCCAGGGGTACAGGTCTGTGAATCATCAGGCTTACACATTTCACAGCACTCACCATATCACATACCCTCCCCAATGTCCATAACCCAACCACCCTCTCCATATCCCCCTACCCCCGGCAATCCTCAGTTTGTTTTGTGAGATTAAGAGTCTCTTATGGTTTGTCTCCCTCCCAATCCCATCTTGTTCCATTTTTTCCTTCCCTATCCCCCAAACCCCCTGCCCTGCCTCTCAAATTCTTTTATCAGAGAGATAATATGATAATTATCTTTCTCTGATTGACTTATTTCGCTGAGCATAATACCCTCTTGTTCCATCCATGTCATTGCAAATGGCAAGATTTCATTTCTTTTGATGGCTGCGTATTCCATTGTATATATGTACCACATCTTCTTTATCCATTCATCTGTTGATGGACATCTAGGTTCTTTCCACAGTTTGGCTATTGTGGACATTGCTCCTATAAACATTGGGTGCATGTGCCCCTTTGGATCACTACATTTGTATCTTTGGGGTAAATTCCTGGTAGTGTGATTGCTGGGTCATAGAGTAGCTCTTTTCAACTTTTTGAGGAACCTCCATCCTGTTTTCCACAGTGGCTGCACCACCTTGCATTCCCACCAACAGTGTAGGAGGGTGCCCCTTTCTCCACATCCTCGCCAACATCTGTCATTCCTGACTTAATTTTAGCTATTCTTACTGGTGTGAGGTGGCATCTCACTGTGGTTTTGATTTGTATTTCCCTGATGCTGAGTGATGCGGAGCACTTTTCATGTGTCTGTTGGCCATCTGGATGTTCTTCTTTGCACAAATGTCTGTTCATGTCCTCTGCCCATTTCTTGATTGGATTATTTGTTCTTTGGGTGTTGAGTTTGATAAGCTCTACAGATTTTGGATACTAGCCCTTTATCTGATATGTCATTTGCAAATATCTTCTCCCATTCTGCCAGTGGTCTTTTGGTTTTATTGACTGATTCCTTTGCTGTGCAAAAGCTTTTGATCTTGATGAAGTCCCAATAGTTCATTTTTGCCCTTGCTTCCATTGCCTTTGGCAATGTTTCGAGGAAGAAGTTGCTATGGCTGAGGTCAAAGAGGTTGCTCCCTGTGTTCTCCTCAAGGATTTTGATGGATTCCTTTCTCACATTGAGGCATTTCATCCATTTTGAGTCTATTTTTGTGCGTGGTATAAGAAAATGGTCCAGTTTCATTCTTCTGCAGGTGGCAGTCCAATTTTCCCAACACCGTTTGTTAAAGAGACTTTTTTCCATTGAACATTCTTTCCTGCTTTGTCGAAGATTAGTTGACCATAGAGTTGAGGGTCTATTTCTGGACTCTCTATTCTGTTCCATTGATCTATGTGTCTGTTTTTGTGCCAGTACCATACTGTATTGATGATTACAGCTTTGTAATAGAGCTTGAAGTCTGGAATTGTGATGCCACCAACTTTGGCTTTCTTTTTCAACATTCCTCTGGCTATTTGGGGTCTTTTCTGATTCCATATAAATTTTAGAATTATTTGTTCCATTTCTTTGAAAAAATTTGTTGGTATTTTGATAGGGATTGCATTAAATGTGTAGATTGCTTTAGGTAGCATAGACATTTTCACAATATTTGTTCTTCCAATCCATGAGTATGGAACATTTTCCATTTCTTTGTGCCTTCCTCAATTTCTTTCATGAGTACTTTATAGTTTTCTGAGTAAAGATTCTTTGCCTCTTTGGTTAGGTTTATTCCTAGGTATCTTATGATTTTGGGTGAATTTGCCTTCATTTTTTGAAAGACAGTTTTGCTGGTTATAAAACTCTTGGTTGACAGTTTTCTTTTTCTTTTTGTATACTACCCTCCTGGCCTCAACAGTTTCTGTTAAGAAGTCAGATGTTAAGCTTACTGAAGATCCCTTACATGTGATGAGTCATTTTTCTCTAGCTGCTTTGAATACTCTTTATCTTTGGCTTTCAATATATTGACTATGTGTCTGAGTGTGAATTTGTGATAATTTTACTTGGGGTCTGTGAGATTTGTGCATGCGTAGATTAATAGCCAATCAAATTTGAGATGTTTTTACTATCTGTTGTTCACATTGCATAATCTCTATTACTCTGTTTTGTATTTGTTGATTATTTCTTCTTTCAGCTCAAAATACTACTGAGCTCCTCCTACAGAATTTTTCATTTCACTTATTGTACTTCTCAACTTCAGAATTTCCATAAAAAATAATTTCCATCTCTTTATGAAAATCTCTTTTTGGTAAGACATTGTTGTCAAATACTCCTTTAATATCTTAGACATGATTTTCTTTCTTTCTTAGAACATACTTATAATAGCTCATTTAAAATCTTTGTCTAGGGGTGCCTAGGTAGCTCAGTAAGTTCAGTGTTTGCCTTCAGCTAAGGTCATGATCCCAGGGTCCTGGGATTGAGCCCTGTGTTGGGCTCCTTGCTCAGTGGGGAGTCTGCTTCTCTCTCTCCCTCTTCCCATTACCCCTGCTCATTCTTGCTCTCTCTGTCTCTCAAAAACAAATAAATAAAATCTTTTAAAAAATACAAATAAAATAAAATTTGTGTTTGTAAGTTCAAATTTGGGTCCCCCTCAGTTTTACTGACTTGTAACTTTTCACAAGCCTCATAAGTTTTTGTTAATATTAAGGAGGGCACAGATTGCATGGAGCACTGGGTGTTATATGCAAACAATAAATCATGGAACACTACATTAAAAAAAAAACTTGATATTTTAGATAATATATTATAGTGACTCTGGATACCAACTCCCTGTCACCTCCCTCTCCACAGGGCTGATGTTGTCATTATTGTTTGCTTGGTCATTTTTTCATTTGTTGAGGGACTTGGCTGAATTAATTCTGTGACATCTATTTTCTATGCACTGGGCAGTCCCTAATATCCCTGTTCCAAATTTTTGCCTTGTTTTTATCGTTTAGCTTATCTATCTAGGGGTTGCACTGGGTCTTCACAAAACATTTATTGGTCAAAGGTTGCGCTTAAGTTCTCTTTATCTGTTATATATTTTAATCCTTTACTATGTGTGTGGCTTGGAGACTGCTATCACAGTTCAAGGGGTTTGTGGTTTTTTGCCCCTTATTCAACAAAAAAGTAGCAGCTTGGATGGTTCTTTCCCAATCACAGCAGAGAGGGCAGAGCATTGGGCATGCATAAAGTCTTCCAGACTGCCAGGCCTGTATATGGTATTTTTTTTATGACTAGCTTTATAAAAGTTGCCCCTGGATCACAGAAGCTTGCTGTTCAGTCAATGTTTAGTCAAAGGCTGTGATTAAGCTTGTGATGGTTTCTGTACTGGTTGGTCTCTTGATCACAGCTATCAGGAACAGAGCTATTACAACACAGGACTGGAGGAGATGAGAAATGAGAATGACCTGCCCTCTTCCCTGCCCACAGTGAGACTGCAGCTCCAGGGTGGGGATCTAAGGAGACAGGGAACCTCTATCTTTTTGGCTGTGCTGGCCTGGGTAGAGCATCTAAGTAACTGGAAAGAGGTTGGAGGAAGAGCAGGTCATGGCTCAAATGTCACAGACTGTTACTTATTCTTGGGATTTAGCAGATTTCTCAAATGAATATTTTTTCATTTTCTATATGTTCTTATGACAGTTTTCAGAGAATTTTAGGTATGTTATTATTATTTTTAAATCTCCAGTTAAATGATGGTTTTGTTGGGAAGAGGACCAACTGAGCTCCTCATTCTGTCATTTTGGAAGTTCCCAGCTCATGGCTTTTGCATTATTTTCTTAATCAGACAATTTCCTTCCAGTTGGAACCTAACCCTGTTCCAATGTAAAGGGCCCTCTCTAGTGTCTGGGCTGGGATGAATCAACTAACTCCTCTACAAGGGACATATTAAGTCATATTCTGGACCTGGCACATTTACTGTCCTGTCTCCTTATACTTGTTTTTTTAATAAGACAAAAGAAAGGTCTATGTGGCTCAGATTTTATAGACAGGTTTATTTTTTTTTAAGATTTTATTTATTTATCTAAGAGAGAGAGTGAGCGAGAGAGAGAGAGCGCGCACGAGAGGGGAGAAGGTCTGAGGGAGAAGCGGACTCCCCATGGAGCTGGGAGCCTGATGCGGGACTTGATCCAGGGACTCTAGGACCATGACCTGAGCTGAAGGCAGCTGCTCAACCAACTGATCCACGCAGGCACCCCTATAGACAGGTTTCTTATTTGTTTTTAAATTTCTCAGCATACATAGTGTGGTGGCTAAGAGTAGCTACTCAAGCCAGTTTGACAGGGTCCAACTCTGGCTCTACCATAGGTTCTGCAGGTGTTCACTGTCTTTGCTACAAACATGTGAGGAGGGCAGAATTGGATAGGAAATCATATCCATTTAATTCCCAAACCTCCCATGTTCAAAGTCCTTCCACAAAGAAGGTTATTTCACAACTTCTCTCCATAATTTCCTTTAATGGCTACAGTTCTCTCTTTCCAGGAACCTGGGGGTAATTATTAGTCAAAGAAAACAAATCAAGTGTTATTTTTTTTATCAGAAACTATGTTTTTTTCCTATGCTTATGTTTTAGCTACACTTCCTAACAGCATTTCTCATGATATAGGGTTTTTAAGAATCAATGGGTTTGGAGGCAGAGTAGTTTTACAAGATTTCCTTCCCTTGGTCCTAAGCAGTTGGATATCTATAAAGGACCAAATTCTGCTGCAGATCCCCCCTCCCCAACTTAAAATAATGAGCAAAGGATAGAAATGAAAGGGATAGTTGGTTGATTTTAGTAGGCATGTATAAGCAAAAAGAGATGCTAATGAAATGAATGCTAAGGCTTAAAACAAAGTGCTTGCCAGATTGGGAAACTGGCTTTTGACAAAACTGAAAGCCTAACAAAGAGAATCCTCATGGGCTGAGACAGGTTACATCCTTCAGCCGTTGGGTAGCCAGCTCCACTCCTCTAAGATGAGCTGCTCCCACAGTGGACTCTCCCATGGTAGTACCTATCAGTAAGTAGCCTCCAGCATTCACACTGCCCACACCACTAACCCACATCCACCCCTTTCCTCAGCAAGCACTCTTACCTAGCACTTCCTTAATTGTAGAACAGAGAATAAGGGAGCTGGTAATTCATAACATCATTGCTGACTTACATTTTAGTGAGATAAGGGGGGAAAATAACATAGCTAGAAGGATAAAAGTTATTTATAGAACTGCATAGTGATTCAGAGATATTAATAACACCTGGGACTCACCAAGGGCTGTTGCCTCAAAATGCTTTCATAAACAAAACAACTCCAGCTTGCCATGTGCATGGAAAGAGATAGAACAGCATTTGTAGTTGCCAACCCCCAGTTTACAGATTCTAATTGGGGTTGGCTCACGTTTATGGAGCATGTCTCCATGCCAGACACAATGCTGAGCTCCGAACATTTGATTACTGTGTATCTCTCACAAAGGTGAGTGTTTTTATCCTCTTTATATACATAAGGAAATAAGGTGATGGTCGTGAAGACTCTTGGCTAAGGTCAGTCAGTTTGTACACAGAAGATCTGATTCCAGCCCAGGTCTACATGACCTAAAGCCTGCCTGGTACACTTAGCCATCCAGTTTCCAAAAGACTGAAGCACTAGTACGGTACATACCAGGCACAATAACAGGAGGCTCCCACTACCTGAACCGCTATGCTCTGATATAAGGTGAAATGCAGTACAGGGAGATCTGAAAATAAAGGTAGAGTCAGGGCTCTGGTCAGGATTCTGACACTTACAGCTTGAGTGAACTTCACTGGGTAAAACATATGAAGCTTATAAGTCTCTATGATCCTATCTGTAAAATCAGGATTAGTGGAGGCTTCTAGTTCAGGCTATGAGGCAATATTGGGTATCAGACTTATTTTCCTACCACAAGCTCTATGAAACCTGAAAAAAAAAAATTGAAACAACTGCTTTCAGTCATTGGACAACAGATACTGCATGGTTGCAGCCCTTGAGAGAAGAAAACATGGAATAACTTCATATTTATGCCAGAGAACACTTTCTAAATCATGGCATGGAAGTGGAACTAAAATAGAGAGTAGTGTTGTCATTGGGTGGAGAAAGAAGGTAAGAGTTTGGTATTGATGAGACAGATGGAATTTGAGGGGCAGAACACCAAGAAAAGGAAGCTATGCAGGGGGGAAAATCCCAGAACTATGCATAATAGGCCTCTTGAGTCTTGGACAAATGTTACATATGCACAGGTCAGACTCCACAAGGTCTGGCAGAGAGCAACTGCTGGGAGCTAGGAACTTAGTGAAGATAACAGAGATGACACAGTGTTGGTAAATGCTGGAACTCCAACTTGACAGAGGGGAGAAACTGCACTGAATGTCCTAGGCATTCAGTTAAGACCCCCCAAAAAGCTATGCCCTAAATTAAGAGCTACTCTTTCTTATCCTACCAATTCTTAGTTCTCACACCAAAGCTTCAAGCTGAGCTGTGCTGTCAATAAATTAACTATTTATTTCACAAATAAATGAACTATTTCAAAAGAAATGCAACACTCTTTAAAGAAAGAAAATATAATTTGGGCTTCTAACAGTATTGTATGCACTTAGTGAACACCGTACAATCAAAAATCACTAGACAATAAAGATAAAAGAGATGTGTCCTAGTACCAGGAGAATAGCAGTCATTAGAAGCAGACATAGAGATGATACAGATAACTGGATTAGCAGAAAGGAAATTTAACTGTTATTGGGACACCTGGGTGGCTCAGTAAGTCAAGCATCTGCCTTCAGCTCAGGTCATGATCCCAGGGTCATGGGATTGAGTCCTGCATTGGGCTCCTTGTTCAGTGGGAAGCCTGCCTCTCCCTCTGCCTGCTGCTCTCCCTGCTTGTGCTCTCTCTCTCTTTCCCTATGGGGCTTTCAGCAGAGAAATGACAGACATTTCCAAAAAGTCATACATTTCCATAACTGTAGACTGAGAAAGAGAGACAAGAGATCTTAGAGTCCCCAAAATGGAAAATATAATGTCATAAAACTTTTCAAATTTGATGAAATATATCAACCTGATAATCCAAATTCAACAATCTCAACAATTCCTAAGTCTTATAATTAAAAAGAAGACTACACCTTGATGTAAGTTAGTAAAACTTCCCAACACCAATGATAGAAAAAAAATTTTTTTTAATATTTTATTCATTCATTTGACAGACAGAGATCACAAGCAGGCAGAGAGGCAGAGATAGAGAGAGGAGGAAGCAGGCTCCCCGCTGAGCAGAGAGCCCGATGTGGGGCTTGATCCCAGGACCCTGGGACTATGACCTGATCCTAGGGCAGAGGCTTTAACCCACTGAGCCACCCAGGTGCCCCAACGATACAAAATTTTAAAACCAAGCAGATGAAAAATGCTCATTGATACAGAACAATAAGAATAACTACAAATGAAATGGCATCTTTATTTTTTAAAGGTTTTATTTATTTATTTGACAGAGAGAGAGATCAAAAGTAGGCAGAGAGGCAGGCAGAGAGAGAGGGGGAAGCTGGCTCCCTGCTGAGCAGAAAGCCTGATGCAGGGCTCAATCCCAGGACCCTGAGATCATGACCTAAGCTGAATGAAGGCAGAGGCTTAACCCACTGAGCCACCCAGGAGCCCGAAATGATATCTTTAAAATGCTGAAGAAAAAAACACCAACCTAGAATTCTATTTCTAGTAAATATATTCTTTTAAGAAAAGTGAAACTATAAAATTTTCAAACTCAACAGAGACTGAAAGAATTCATTAATACAATGCACTACCAGAAATGTTAAATAAAGTTCATCTGACTAAAGGCAAATGAAAGCACATGAGAATCCAAAATCTATGGAAAAGAATAAAAAGAAAAGAAACGATAAATATAATTGTTTCTTAATTCCTTTGAAGATAATTGACTTTTTAAAACAAAAATACTAAGAACACATTATGGGGCCTATAACATATTTAGTATTAAAATGTAGTAAAAATAGCACAAGGATGTAACAGAAATAAGGGAATATTATTGTAGGACTTTTACCTTTTATGCAAAGTCATATAATATTAATAAGATAGACTACGATAAATAAAGAATGCATATTTTAATCTCTAGAATAAATACCACAAAGCCCAAAGTCAATGGAGGAGATATGTTGGTGTACTAACAATTGTTCAATTAATTCAAAAGGAGAGAATAATGAACAAATGACCAGGGGAATGGATGGTACAAACAGAAACCAAGTAGCAAAGTTGGTCAAACATTTCAGTTAATAAGTAGAGCTTGTCAGACTAGATAAAAATACAAGATTCAACTATACACTATTTATAAGATGCACACTTTAAAAAGAAAAGATGCAGAGAAGTTAAAAGAAAGGGAAAGATACGCAAACACTAACTATAAGAAAGCTTGAGTAGCTATATATTAATATGTCAAGGTAGGTTTTAAGAAATATTACCACAGAGAAGGAGGAACATTTTGTAAAGATTAAAGGGTCCATTCAATAAGAAAATATAACAATATGTGTGCTTTTAATTAAAGAACTTCAAAATACATCAAAATATATTCAGAGAAAAAGTGATGGAACTAAAGACAGAAATAGATGAATCCACAATTATAGTTAGATATGTTAATACTCTTGGCATTGACAGAACAATATCAAACAATTTAATTGGCATTTGTAGAACACAATATCCAATTTCAATACACATTCATTTCAGGCACAAATGGAACATTTACCAAGATAGACAATAAAGTACAGAAATCATAAAGAATATCATTTTTGACCACAATGGACTTAAAATAGTCATCATTAATAATTTTCAGAAATCTCTTAATATTTAGAAATGTAGCTATATATTCTTAATATGCTAGGACCCAAAAAGAAATCACAAAAGAAATGAGAAATACTTTTAAGTGAAGGACAATTAAAATACTACAGATAAAAATTATTGAATGCAGTCAAAGGAGTGGTTAGAGGGAAATATGTAGCTTTAAGTGATTATATAAGAAAAGAAGAAAGATTTAAAGCTAAGGATATTAAGATACCACCCTAAGGAGTTAGGAGGGAAAAGAGCAAATTGGCAGAGACAAAGTAGAAAAAAAAAATAAGATAGATGAAAGAAAATAATGAAAGAGAAAACAAATAGAGGAAATCAGTGGAATAATTATTTTTAAAAAATATTAATAAAAGTGATAACTCCATTACCATACTAATAAAGACGGGTTGCAAATCTCAGAAATAGAAATGAAATCATCACTAAAACCATCACGACAAACATTACAGACAGTAAAATGATTATAATACAGGAATGTCATAAAAATTTTATACCAATAAATTCAACATCTTGTATAAAATGAATAAATTCCTTGAAAGACAGATATATTAAACTGAACTTAGAAGAAATAGAAAAATCTAAATTTTCCTTTACTTGCCAAGAAATTAAACTTGTAACTAAAATCTTTCCCCCAAAGAAGACACTGGTGAACTATATCAAGAATCTGAGAATGCAATAATACTAATACATATTTTTTTTCCAGAAAATAAAGGAGTAAACACTTCCTGGCTCAAATTATGTAGATACTGAAGCCTGACAAGCATGCCACGTAAAAGAAAAATCTCAGATAATATTACTTATCCATGTAGAAACAAAAATCCTGACAAAAATATGAGCAAATAGAATTCAGCAATATGCAAAATGATAACACATCATGACCAAGTGGGTTTTATCTCAGAAATTCAAGGTTAATTTAGAATTCTCAAGAACATACTTAACCACATTAACAGAATAACACTTATATATATAGTGAGAATATGTAGAAAATATGGTAGAATGTGGAGCAAATGGAACTTTCATTCATAACTGGTGGGAGTATAAATGATAAAGCTACTTCAGAAAACTCTTTGGCAGTTTCTTATAAAAATTAAACATGTATTTCTCTTATAGCCCAGCATATTTCCATCTTAGGTATTATGCCAAGAGAAATCAAAAATATATGTCCACAAAAATACCTGCACAGAGTGTTCATAATAGTTTTATTCATTGTAGCTAAAAACTAGAAACAATTGAGATACCCATTTAATGGGTAAATAAATTATAGAACATCCACACAAAGAAGATGACTCAACAACAAAAAGAACAACTAGTACCCTTAGCAACAGGCATGAATCTCAAAAACATTATCCTGAACAAAAGAAGCCAGGCACAAAAGAATTCATCTTGTACGATTTCATTTATATGAAGTTCTGGAACTTGCAGTGAATAATGATGCTCCTCGTGGGTGGGGAAATGCATGCTTGACTACAAAGAGAAATGCAAGGTTATTTTTGGAGTGGTGTAAGTGCTCTCCAGCTTGATAGGAGTGCGAGTTACACCATTATATGCTTCAAGTCATCTGACTGTCTACCTCACATGAGAATGCATGCGAATACACTTTGTCTTTATTAAGTATGGTATAAATGCACCTCGCTGCATAGCAATTTTGGTGTCTAGGAAGAGGTTTTCAGAGGACTTTGGAGCCACTCACAGCAATATAGCATTTAGAGTTATTGAACCTTTTTGAGACTCTTTAACCAACTACTCTGGAAAAAGATGGAACAGATAAAGAGCGCTGAGGTCTCAAAGTGATTAACACGCAGAGGTGGCCATTTTGATGGTGCTTTTAGAAGCAACCCTCATCGTACCCCGCCAGGTTGGTGACCCTGGCTCCCCACATTACCACCTAACCCCCATCCAATCTTGTCTGGCAAGCCTGGGGAGATGAACACAAGAGCCCTCTAATCTTGAGGGAAAATCACTTCATTTAATTGGGATTTTGCAAAGGAAGTGAACCAGATGGTGCCTGGATTGTGTGGCTTTTGCCCTCCAGCATTAAAAAGCTGATATATCCTGCTTGAGCTTCCCTCAGGGAAGGACTGACCCAATCACCTAAAATAAATATCCAATGGCATCCTCTTTCTAAGAACACAATATTCCCCCAAATAAATATAGTTATAACGGAGTAATCTCATGTTCCCCGTCATATGTTGTCACTGGGCAGTGGTGAAATAGAAGGAGCAGAAACACATAAATGACTGTGACTTAGAGTGAGGATGAGCCTAACAGATATTAATGTTAAAGCATTTCGGACATGTATTCCTAAATGTACCCATTGTTCCTCTCTCCCAAACGGCCTACCCCTAAACTCCACTTAGACATACTTGTACAGGAAGTGTGTATGGGGCACTAAATATAATTCAGTTCTTTTTTTGGGAGGGGGTCTAGGTTGACCAACTGTTGTTGGTAATGAGAATAACGTAATCTTCAAGGAGACATCATGCCTGAAAGCCCACCATTTGTTATTTAGTATTTGAGGTGAGCATGCTCTTTTCCCGGAACTCTCTTTTAAAATGCACAGGTTTCTTGCCAGCTCTTTGTGACCCAGTGCAAACATCAACCAATGTCAAGGTCAGGGGTCTAAGGGAGGCTGCCCGTGAGCCCACTCCCCTGGACCCAAAGCAAACTATTAAACTCCTTTTGAGTCCCTTTCATAGTTAAGCTCTTGAGATAAAGCTCAAGTCCATTGAGCTGTGCCTCAAGCGACAGATTTCCTGATTCCAGGACCAAAGGGCACTAGCTTGCTGAGCCACCTTGGCCACTGGCATCTCCATCTACCTTAAGGGAACTGGGAAAATAACATGGCATAGCACCTTCGTCACATGTCAGTCCAAGACCAAAGGCCTGTTCAGTTCTAATTCAGCTCTTAAAAGTGCAAATATGGGACAGTTCTGCATTCAGTTCCCAGCTTTACCAGTTACTATACAGGCAAGCTACATAAGCTCTGAGTTGTACTTTTCTGATGCATAAAATTCAGGGTAATAAAACATGTTTCAAAGAATTTGTTGTAATGATGAAAAGACAGGAGCTCAGCCTAATACAAGTTTTTTCAAACTTTTTTGACCACAACCCGTATGTTTCTAAATACACATAGAACGCATCGTAAATACACATATTGAAGAAAATGTACTATGTATTACACTGGGATTTTCTTTCTTTGCTATACAATTCTATTTTATTTTATTCTGTAAAATGAAAGTCTATATTTATCTTGTAACCCACCAATGGATTAAGACCCACCATCTAAGAAACCCTAGTCTAGTCAACTGCCTGCTTGTTCAATAGCCCCAGGGGCTCCCTGACAAGAAGAACAGAATTTTTGCATTCAGGTCTGCAGTGAAAAGTCTCAGCCACCCTGGCTGATGCTCATCTTCTCACTCATCCCAAAATGGGAGTGCATTTATTTCCCAGGGCTGCCATAACAAAGTGCCGCAATCTGATCACTTGAGCCAACAGAAATCTGCTCTCTCACAGTTCAGGTGGCCAGAAGTCCACAATAAAGGTGCCCACTGGCCCACTTCTTCTTGGGCTCCAGAGGGAGAATCTGCTCCATGCTTCTCTCCTAGTGTCTAGTGGTTGCAAACAATTCCTAGTGCCCCTTGGTTTTCATCTTCATCACTCTAATCCCTGCCTCCAGTCACATGGTATTTTCCCTGTAAGCCCTCACATCTTCTTCGCTGTGAGTGTGTCCATCTCTGTGTCTCTCTCCTCTTCTATAAGGACATCAGTCATATTGCATTAAGGGTTCACCCTACTCATCTTATCATGACGTCATCTTAACTAATTACATCAACGATGACATCATTAACAATGAGGTTCTGGGAAGGACAAAAATTCTTGAGAGACATCATTCAATCCAGTATAGCCAGTATTTTTGTTTTCCCATCCTGAGCCCATGGCCCACCAACTTCCCTAATAATGCAACCAGTGACAGTGGGCTAATGGAGATTTTTGTCAGGACTGGGATGTGCATTTCGAGGTCATCTTCTGAGTCTCCCCCCACCCCCAGGTGGATTGAGCCTTAAAGTTATAAATGTTGGAAAGCTCAGGTCTTGGGAGTTATTTAGAAATAGGAGTTCTGTGTGCATTCAGGTGGACACCCACTGAACCTGCTAATCTCAAAGGCGGAGGCAAAGCCCCTTTAGACCAGAATTCACTCCCAGGAAATGCTGCAAAGCAGGCTTCTGCTGGAGCAGCAAGCACAGCAGGAAATCAGCTGCCAGAGGATGAAAGACAGACTGGAAGGGCTCGAAGGGGACAAGATGCAGACAGGTCGGGAGGAAGGCACTCAGAATTCTGGAAAAGGAGGGATTCCAACAAGAAAGTCTGACCTACCTAACAGACTACACACTCCTCCACTCATTCTAACAAAATGTATAAGCTCATATCTTCAGGAGAGACAAATGGGCTGAATGTATCTGCAGGAAGGGAGTTCTATAAAATGGGATTTACTCACCTATAACTCACAGAGCAGCCAAATGCAAGGGAAGTGGCTAAGAGCTGAGAGCCACTGATGAAGAATTTATTGGAGTGGTTGTAAGACTATCTCAGGATGCAAACCCATTTATTTTCCAATTTGTAAATCAGAAATGTTCTGGGTCAGGTAGGAGAGCTAAATCTGATGCTAAGAGCAGCAGTGTGTAAATCAAAACAAAATTTGCTGTCAGAAATTTAGAAACTTGAGGATAAATTCAGTTGATTTCCTATTTCCTCCAACATCAAGGAGCCTCCCTCATGGTTTTCATGGCTCTGTTGCTCTGGAGATGGCCCCTGTGGTACTGCAGACACCCCGACCAAGACCCAGCGGGGCCCCTGAGCTCTGGGCTCTGGGTTGTTTCAAGTACAAGTGTCCTGGCTTCTGTTCTGGGTTCGGTGATAGAGTCTCCATGCTGTTGTTATTACAGACTCAGAGAAGCTTGGATCTATAGGATTTTTCCTACCCAGGGCTGCTAGTGCTGGACCTGCTCAGATGAAGTCCACTGACCACCCCGCCACAAGGCTTCAGCTTGAGAGGGTTAATGGCAAGAAGAGCAAAAAGGGAAGATTGGCAGCAACAACTACAACAAAACCATAATAATATGGGCGCCTGGGTGGCTCAGTGGGTTAAGCCTCTGCCTTCAGCTCGGGTTGTGGTCTCAGGGTCCTGGGATCCAGCCCCGCAGCAGGCTTTCTGCTCAGCGGGGAGCCTGCTTCCTCCTCTCTCTCTCTGCCTGCCTCTCTGCCTACTTGTGATCTGTGTCAGGTAAATAAATAAAATCTTTAAAAAAAAAAAACAACCATAATGACAATAACAATAGTGGCAAAAGTTAACAGTAGCACTTATCAGACCCTTACTAGGTGCCTGGCCCTCTTCTAAGCACTTCATATATAATAACTCATTTATTCTTCAAAGCAACTCTTTGCAAATGGTACTACTAGTCTTTTTTTTTGCAGATGAGGAAACTGAAGCACAGAGAGAAGTCCAAAAGAGTCTTCTCTTTTGGAAGAGAAGGGTCCCTGGGGTCCCTCTCAAAGCTTTGGTCTTAGGGGGTTCCTTCTTTTTCATCAGACCCCAGTCTTGAGTCATTAGGCAACCTCAGAGCCAGGCCTAGGGAGGAAATGGGCTGCATTCAGTTGGCTATCTTGTAAATAATTGCAGGAGGTGTGCCCCTGCCGGATCCAAGGGTTTCTTTGATGTTTAGCTATAACAACCATTTGAGAGCCATTTGCCACTGGTATCCCCTCTGGTTACAGAATCAACAATAATTAAAGTAACTCAGGTCACTGGGACCCACAACATCTGCTATGGTCTCTCTCTCTCTGTCTCTCCCTGTTTCTCTCTGTCTCTGTCTCTCTGTCTCTCTCTCTCTCTCTCTCACACACACACACACACACACACACTTGGTCTCCCTGAGAGCTCCTGAATGGATGCCTACAAGCCTCTCCTCTTAGACAATAAGCTCTCTGAAGATGCTTTTCGAAGATAAAAATGCAGACAAGCTGCCTGCAAGAAATGCACAAGTGAGGGAAGTCCTGACCTACAGACCCCACTCAAGAAAGTGCTAGCTGGGTCTGCTATGTCACATGGAACATCATTTATCCATAATAAATAAAAATCCTTTGCTTTGTGGGCAACAGAAAACCCATACACTTGAGAGCCTCGCCTGCAGTGGAATGTAAACCTCATTGCTGGGGGCTGTTGAGAGACTGCCCTGGGTGAGTTCTGTACTTTTCTGAAAACGAGAGACTCCAGCCGGGCTCAGAACTGCTGCTGAGGACCTAGTCCTCCCCGCCCTCTGCTGAATATATACCCAGCGCCTGGTTCTGCCTGCATGGTATGGTGTGCACCCTGGATTCCTTCCTCCAAGGACAGTGCAACTCATCCTTCCAGCCTCCCCTCAGACATCTGCTTCCGGGAGATGCTTCAGGGAGGCCTGCTTCAGGGAGGTATGCCCTAGCCTCCAGCCTCAGAAGAGGGTTCCCTGGCATCCAACTTTTCCCCTCTCATAACACTCAGCATGTTTGTGTCTTATTTCATGTCAGTGTTCCCCACCTGCTTTTCTAGCTGCTTTCCATGAGAGCAGAGACTGTGTCTGTCCTGACACTTTCTGAGTCTCCTGTACCTTGATACAGGCCATGACACATAGTAGGTGCACCATAAATGATTGCTGGATTGACTTCAACTAATCAGACAAGCTTACTTTCATTAGGCACATACTATATGCCAAACACTGTATTAAATACTATCTTCATGTCATAGGTGGCTGGTGTTGATGCCTCTTGATCCTGGGGGATAGAGAGGGGTGCCCCAGGACTAGCCAAGAGGGTCCTTGGATTCATGTAGGATGGAAATCAAATGTAAGCCAGCAGGTAAGAGTTTACTGAACATATAGAGAGAGCAGATAGAGACAGAGTGTGCAGGAGACTTGAAAAGGGAAGAAGAATGAGTCTTGGGTTTGTTCAGAGTCTGAGATTTTTATTGAGGATAGTGTATGTGTCCCCTCAGGCATCCAGGAACCAGTTAGAATGTAGCCGAGGACCCAGGTGTTATTCCTTGGAGCCAGAGGGAATTGGCTTTGAGATATCTAGCACCCGTGGTCTGGAATATGCATATGATGGCTTCTTTTGGTCATTCTCACCTGGTCTTTCCTTAAATGTTATCTATTCTAGAGAAATCTTTAACTCCTTGTCCCTTACAAGGAGGACATATGCTATTTGCATAGACATGAGTAAAGTTGGGCGAGGGTGCAGATCTTAACAAGGATAGAAGCAGGGAAAGGAGCAAAAAGCAGATTCTTATGGAGTCTTTTAGGTTTCCCATCTCAGGGTTAGGCACAGAAAGGTCCAGTAATTTGTTCAAAATCGCTCAACTGGAAAGGAGAAGAGATGCAAGGAGGATGTGAACACAACTGGTCTGACACCGGAGCCCAAGTGCTAGAGCGTGACATTATATATTCTCCTGGACCTCCTTGGCTAATACCCTACTCACTAGACTCCTAGGCCCTTCCATTCCGCACAAAAGAAGACCTGTCCTAAGAGGGACCACACATTCCAGCAGCCTGTCCAGACTCAGAGCCCCTTGGCCTGGGAGACAATGCCCATTTATTTTATTTATTTATTTGTTTGTTTGAGAGAGCACAAACAGGGGGAGAAGCAGAGGGAGAGAAACTTCAAGCAGACTCCCCACTGAGCATGGAGCCCCACATGGGGCTCAATCCCATGATTCATGAAATCATGACCTGAGCCAAAACCAAGAGTCAGATGTTTCACCATCTGAGCCACCAAGGCACTCCAACAATGTCCTTTAAATAAAGAACACCACACTCTTTCTTCACAGGACCCAACTGCCACCAGCTGCCTCAGCCCAACTACTTAAACCTCTCAGGCCTCAGAATCTTCCACACAGGACCAACACCTTCTCAGGGCATCCTTCAGAAGATCCAGCTTGAATGATCCAGGCTCCACATGACTGGACTGAAACTCTCCCACACCACATACTAGCTCTGTGACCCTGAGGACAGGCAAATGACATTTTGAGCCTCCACTCAATTAATGACTGAAAACTAAAGTATCTAGTGAAGCCCAGTTCAAAGTTTCCATGAATTAAAAATACTGCCTTTAAAATTGATATTTTTTAAACTAGAATTGACCAGTTTTGTCCTTGATATCTGTGTGAGTTTCCAGAGAGATTGATAAGTAAATGCTTCTGAATGAAAGAAACGTTACTATAATACGAACACTAGCAACAATGACAGAACAACAGCAACACCAGCAAATACAGACCTTGCATGAAAAGGACAGATGTGAAATCCCCCCTCCACCCTTCACCCCTTAGCCCAGTTCCTCACCCTGCAGGAAAAGCTCTCTGGCGTCACTTTTTTTTTTTTTTTTTAAGATTTTTTATTTATTTGACAGAGAGAGATCACAAGTAGGCAGAGAAGCAGGCAGAGAGAGAGAGGGGGAAGCAGGCACCCTGCCGAGCAGAGAGCCCAATGTGGGGCTCGATCCCAGGACCCTGGGATCATGACCCGAGCCGAAGGCAGACGCTTAACTGACTGTGCCACCCAGGTGCCCCTGGCGTCACTTTTTTAAAAGGCGGGTTAACTGACGCGGTCAATGCATTCTACCTCTGATTTTAAGTTGCTGGAATTTCTTTAAGATAGCTCACATATTTGCTAATTTTCTAACTGAGATTTGATTTTTCTGATTCTTACTGACTGAACGTAGGGGGCCAACTTCTATTTCCTGAGGCAAGGTTCACTCTGTTATACTTTTACATCTGAATTCTCATCGGGTCTTAGATCCAGATTTTAGTTTTTTATTTGGAACCAGGGGAAGGAAGCTAACATTTATTGCAGACCTACCCTTTGCCCACACTTCATGTAATTCCCTTTATTTAATTAGTTAAGTGGCTGTGTGAGGTAAACAGTGTTTTTCTCATCGGAAGGGTGAGAAAAGTGAGGCTCAGAGAGATTTAATAGCTAACGCAAAGCAACGATGGGATGAATATCTGTATTAGAATCTTTTCAGAAACTCAATTCAGACTGGCTTAGCAAGAAAGTGCTTCATTGATTCCCCCACTGAGCAACACAAGGTAGACTCAAACACAGTGGGATCCCAAAACACTGTACTTAGGACTCAGTCCTGGCTCTGATTCAGGAGCCAACAGTCGGGCCCTCACCTTGTGGAGCCAAGATGGCTGTCAGCATTCCCAGTTTCCACCTGATGTTCTCCGAGACCGCAGCAGGAAGAACACTTCTGTTTCTAATTAATCCATCAAAGGTCCAGAACTGACTCTCACTGGCCTGGCTTAGACGTCATGCTCACCCCTGGACAAGTCCTCTGGCCATGTCTCGGTGAAGTTCTCACTTCTCTGGGCTTAGAAAGGATAATGGGCAACACATCTAAGCCACATGGCCTGAATAGTGGAGGGGTGTGTTTTCAAAGTAAATCTTTGGGGTTATTTTCAATTCAAGGGGAATAGATGCTGGGAAGGCAGCAACACATGGTAATGGTGCTCATTACCTGTCTGCCCCCAGGCCTCCTCTGAAGGGGGATGTATGGTGCTAGCCTGGGCAGTCACTCCATCCAGGAGGCGAGAAATATGGGGTTTTCAACTGAACAGCTCTTCCTCTGCCCTAAACCCTTAAGCTTTCCCAACTATCAGGTGGGATAAATGGAAAACCGACCTGTTTTCCCTCTATGCCTATTCCTGTAGTAGAACTACAGCTCCAGAACTTCTCCCCTTTCCAGAATCCGCTATGATATGAAGCCCTGGTCAAACTGCTGACCCAGAGGCTTGGAGCCTAGATCAAGCTCTTCCTATGAGGAAATGAATTACACGGCACAGAGTCAGATCTCACCGTCAGCACTGGGGGCCTTTCCTCTAGTCCCTTACATACCCCAGCTCACCCATATTTCACCCAGGCTGGAGGCAAAGCCCTCAGGTTCTGGAGCAGGATTACCTGGAGGAGTGCCCCCAGTCCTTCTCCTCGATCCCAGGCAAATTACTTAACCTCTCTGTGCCTCAATTTGCCTCTTCTACAAATAAATTAATGTAGGTAAAATGTTTAGCACAGTACCTAGACCATACCCAATGCTAATTAAGCATTAGCTCTTATTATAATTATTACCTCATTCATGTGTTGTAAAAATGAGTTAACACATGTGAACAGTGATAGGCACATTATAAATGCTTAACAGATATTTGTTGTTATTGTTACTTATAGACCAGTGGGATATAGGGACCCTTACTTTGTGGTCCGTGTCACATCAGCTGCCTGTTAAATTTGGGAAGATTGTTTTTCTTTTAAGATTGTATTTATTTATTTATTTATTTGACAGAGAGTGACAGCAAGAGAGAGAACACAAGCAGGGGGAGTGTGAGAGGGGGAAGCGGGCTTCCCACCCAGCAGGGAGCCTGATGTGGGGCTCGATCCCAGGACCCTGGGATCATGACCTGAGCTGAAGGCAGATGCTTAACGACTGGGCCACCCAGGTGCCCCAGAAGCTTTTAAAATGCTCATGTTTGAGATCTGAAAGCCCACTGGGCCTCAGCCTTGGCTGCTCTGAAACGACCCAGAGGAGTTTTAATAATTTCAGATGACAGAGGCCCGGACAAGGGACTCTGATGTAAACAGTCTGTAGTAGTCTGGGCATAGGGACAGTTCACAGCTTCCCAGGAGCTTCCAATGGGTGGCCAGAGCTGAGAACCACTGCCTCTGAGGGACCTGATAGGGACAGAGGACATCATAGGTAACACAGTAGAGATAGAGTAGGTGAGAGAGGAAATGCCTGGTGATTCAGAGACTAAATGGGTGCAAGAAACTCTGAGAGTCCTGAATATGGCCCCCTCGAGGACCTCCACTGGATGTCAAGCCAAGAAGCAACCAGTGGTAATCACAGACTCCAAAGGCTCGGGGCCCCCTCAGGGCAGGGCCATGCTCAGCTGCTCATGCCAACAACAGCATTTCAGGGGAGGAAGAAGGTACTCTTCCAACCAGCTGGCCTGCCTGATTTGGAAATCTAGAAACCCTAGGTCTGACTCTGGCCATGATAAAAGACTTCAAGTTTACTAGATTTAATTTCCTCTGTGAGAGCTGTGTCCCTCACTCATGAATATGTGGGCTGCCCAGTCTAGAGAGGGATGTGGAGATGAAAACAAGAAGGCCCTGTAGAGGTGCCTTGTTTACATGGTGTCAATGCTGTTTGCTGAGACAGGGAGCAAAGCCAAATCACAGGTTTGGAGCAGGGTGTGCTTGGGGGTGGGAATGTGAAGTATGGAGTCATTCATCTTTGCATCTAACATAATAGCTGTCATCCTTGGATACACATGCAAAGCCACCGGGGCCTTTACAAATGTATGCAGTCCTATCCCTGACCCTGGACTTGCTGCTTTACAGCTGACTCTTGAACAACATGAGTTGGAGCTGCATGGGGGTCCACTTACATGCAGATTTTTTCAATTCAGTACAGTACTGTGTGTTTCCTCTTCCTTACGATTTTCTGAATGATATTTTCTTTTCTCTAGCTTTCTTTATCATAAGAATACAGTATATAACACATGTAACATGCAACATATGTGTTCATTGACTGTTTATGTTATCAGTAAGGCTTCCAATCAACAATATGCTATTAGTAATTGGGTTTTAGGAAAGTCAAAAGTTATATGCTGATTTTTGACCTCATGCATGGGGGAGGAAGAGTGTCAATGCTCCTGACCCCCAGGTTGTTCAAGGGTCAATTCTATTTGGTCCGAGGGTTAAGCCTGGCCCTGGGAATTTAAACTCCTCCAGGTGCATCCTGCGAGCAGCCAAGCTCATGGCAACTGCTCAAATTCTTAGTATAGAACCTGAACAATGGAAGGACAGGGTGTGGCAAGTGGCCTGAGAAGGGGTCCTTGTTATAGGGAAATCCAGGGGCACAGGCTTGAGCCCCTCTAGCCTTCTGGGATGGCTTCCTGAGGGGCACTGCTGTGGGGAGGAGGACAGGACACCTATGGACTGAGTATGTGGTAAGAGGAAGGGCTCCTATTTTTGTGGGCTTGTCCATTTTCAACATATTTGCTCTGAACTCTTAGGTGAGATAAGAGGAGAAGGACTAGATTCAGATGACACAGTTTTACTGAGTTCAACTGGTGCTGGAGTTGCTGACCTAAGTATCCTGCACCATAATGACCTACACCTATAAACGACCCAAGGATGCCCAAAGTGTACTGACCCTTAGAAATAGCAGGCTGGTCTTGAGACCCAGGGGAAATCCTGGATGAATGATTTTATAAATGGGCTCGGTCCTTGTGGGGGAAGGCAAGGCTGGGCAGAAGCTACAGGCTGCAGATGCCTTTTTCCTGAAGCACCTCTCTGAAGATGCAGGCTGTTCCCATGGTAATTTGAGTCAAACCATGGGGGAAGTAGCTCATCACTGCATGGTCAGTTAGACATAATATGTGATTTTAGATAATTTTCTTTGACTGCATCTGTTATCAAAAATCACTTCCACCTCTGGAGTTTACACTGCTATTTTTTAAAGGGAAAACTGTAGAAAGTGCATCCTTATCAAAATATCCCCCACTTTCTATTCTCTCTGTTTCTCCCCCCCCTCTCCCTCCTCTCTCTTCTCTCTGCTTTGAAGCCATCAAATTGATTCAGCTCAAGGCTAAATATAGGGATGACTAACAATGATTTCCACAAGAGCCTTAGAAATCGCTTGTAAGCGAGCAAACGGAAAATAGATTATCCAGCAACCACATCAACCAGCGTTTGAGACAACAGCCTAAATCCAGCCACTGAAGTGAAATGAAAAGTAATGCTCTTTCCTCAGACGGCCTGTCAGCTGCATCGCCTGAGCAGGAAGAAGGGAATATACGGACGGTGTGTAATGCCCTCAAGGCTGGGTCTGGCTGTGGTGATAATTCCTGTTTGGAGCTGTCCCTGGGAGGGGCTGGGGGGTTGGGGTGAGTGTCCATTTTCACTGTTCGCATCACAATGAGTTTTCTAGAAATTAGTTTATGAGATGTGGCTATATTTATCAGAAAGAAAGAAACCCTCCATACATTTCACATCCCTGAAGAGGCCTGGAATATTGGAAAGAGCAGATCAGAGGGCGCGAAGGTGAGTGGGTGAGTGATGGTGTAAGGCTCCAGAAGATGCCACTGAAGAGGCTGGTCCAGAATTGGGATCAAAACAGCTCTTGTTGACTGTGGAAGCTTCTCTTAATCAACTCCCCTCATTAAGCTGTGCACAACATCATGACTGCTCATGCCTGGCAGGCTGCTTTCATCCCAGCCTGAAACCTGGGCAAGCCGGGCTCCTGTCCTCAGCCCTATGCCCTTGAGGGCCCTACTCTGTACCCAAGGTAAGAGGTCTGAGGCTCAATAGGACAGGTCAACCTGGAGGGCCCATCTCATCTTCTCTAAGAAACAGTGTTCTCTACAAGACTCTTTAAAAACAATGGTTTGGGGGCACCTGGGTGGCTCAGTGGGTTAAGCCTCTGCCTTCAGCCCAGGTCATGATCTCAGGGTCCTGGGAACGAGCCCCTCATCAGGCTCTCTGCTCAGCAGGGAGCCTGCTTTCCCCTCTCTCTCTGCCTGCTTCTCTGCCTACTTGTGATCTCTCTCTCTCTGTCAAATACATAAACTAAATCTTTTTTAAAAATGGTTTGCAAACTAAACATAAACATAAGATTCAAATTTCAGTGTCCATAGGTAAAGTTTTATTGGAACACAGCCATGTTTTTCATCTATATAGTGATGCAGGCTGTGGCTGTTCTCACCCACAAGGGTGGAGGTACGTGGTTCTGATACAGACTACAAGACCCACAAAGCCCAAAATATTTACGATGTGCCCATTTACAGAAAATTTTGCAATCCTTGGGTCTATCCCATGGTAAGTGTACCTGGAATCCCACCCCTTAGGGCCCTAAGCCCCTTCTGTCTACATGCTTCTTCTTTGGGTTTTCTTCTTGAGTGTGGACCAAACCTCCTGAAGGTGCCCAAGGGCTGAAGCATAGACGGAGCTTTGCACCATGAGTCCCAGGCTGCCTTGGCATGTAAGAAGTCGGGGTGGGAAGATAAAACTGGCAGGTGGGGCATGGGGGTCTCAAACTGGCCCTGTCTGGGTACAGTGTTTCAGGATTCAATATCAAAACTTGTCCCCTGGGTTCATCAGGACAGAAAGACTATATTCTGTGTTAGGATTAGCTTGATTGATAAACTTTAATGGGTGCCTCCATTTGTGCTCACACCCTAGGATTCAATGTTACTCATGCAATGGTGGGGATGGGGGTCTCTAGACTACTCCTTTCTGTTCCCACCAGTGGGGGTGTTGTTCACCCAGAGCCACAGGGATCCTTCCCAGTCCCATTCTGGCTGGATGTACTTGCTATCACATTTACATAATTCCTTTCAGTACTTACAAATTAATGAAATATGAGTATGAAAATCAAGAGCTTTGTTGTTGATGCAAAAAAGGGCAAATTTCTAAAAAACAATGGTATTGAAATAAATGCAGGCAAGACAAGCGTACATGATTGGGAAAAAACTTAAGTACTGAAAGAATTCTGCACTTGTTTGCTTCTTATATGAGTATAAATCTTTGCTCCATTTTTAGAACCCAAACTGAAATTACAGCCCATTTATTACACTTGCAATTCATATAAGGGAGAGAATATGAAGTTCGAACCAAAAGGACAAGACACCAGCCTAGAGCCTTGACCCTACATCAAAAGACAAGCCAATCAGTGTGCACTGGTGTGCTTTACATGGAAGGGTTTAATATCTTTATCATTGCTTACAATTCCCCACTTAAGATTTTTGATGAACACTTCAGGGAACGACTCTACATAAGATGCCATCTTGTACTGTTATATGGGACACTGTAGTGAAAGGTATTAAAGCTTTGCAGGCTTCATTTCAGTTAATTCTCACAAAAGTCCAGCAGGATTGATGTGAATGTATAGTCACAGATAACGCAATGAAACTCAGAAAGGGGGAGTCACTCGCCCAAAGTCATACAGCTAGTGAGAAGAGATTTGAACTCAAGTCCACCCGACTCAGAGTTCAAGAGCTTAACTTCTATGCCATGTTCCACAGGTATGTGCAGTACATGCAAACAGATGAATGAGGACCTCCAGACCCAAAGCTCCCACTAACTGGGTGCTGGTGCTCTGGGGGAGTCAGGGTGCCAGGCAGAAACACAAAAAAAAGCCACAGGTAGTACATGGCACAAGGTCCAGAGCATTGTTTCTACTTGATGGCAAACAATAGAAAACTTCAAAAAAAAAAAAAACAAAAAACAAAACAAAACTGAAGTGAATTTGTAAATACCATGGAATGAGATGCAAAATACTGAATAACTTCCAAATATAAAACAGGGACTTCCCAGAACTCTGAGGTTCTGGGCTGCTTTAGCCTATATCCCCATGCCCTGTAAGGTCCACTGTCTTTATGGGCCCTTCGGTGGAAATTTGGGGAAACCCAGTCCTGTGGAGTATTCTAGAGAATTGCCTCAGGATCAGGGAGGAGGAGGAGGAGGCTGATGCAGTTGAGAAGATTAGGGTGAGCCTTGTCTAGTGTGGCCAGGTGTTATTTGGAAGGGATATCAAGGGATACCCCTTGAAGGGATATCAAGGGCTTGTGGAAGGGCATGCTGAGCTGTGCCATGCCAGGCCCCAGCATGGGCTCACAGTGAGACCTGGAGGATTCATGGCGCTTAGGGGGCTAGGAGGGCTGGGATGGCCAACAGCCCATGAGGAGCTAGAGAGAGGAGAAGACTGCCAAGGTAGAGACCCTCTAGAGGCTGCTTCATGACTCTGCTGAATGTGAAGTGTTCTCCAGCAAAGCTAACAACACCCACCAAAAGAAGTGAAAGTAGGGGAGGGATGACTTTGAGACAGGCATGCCCAGCGTGAATCTCATTCTGCAAGTGCAGACCATCAAATCTAGGAGGCCTAGGGCAGTCTTTCCCTAAGCCCTGGTCAAGGGTCAGAGTCTCCATGCTTCTGTCTAAAGTCCCATGTCATCCTAGGCTCTGGTGAGGCTTTAGGGCAACTGGAAGTCCTGACATCGTGTGTGGGGATGTGTTGTTCTGGGGAACCAAAGCATGGGGGCACCAGATTCCCCAATAGGTGAAGAGTCATTGCCAGAAAGAACCATTGCCAGAGAAGCCAGGCATGGGGGTTTTAGGTAAGCCAGACCAGCAGCCAGGGCCCACTATGCCCTGAACCTGCTGGGCCTACAGAAGCCTTTCTAGCAAATTCTCTGATCTTCACATAGCATTGGTTCCAGCTTCTCCCGTTGACAGAAACTTTTGGATTTATGTCTTATGTAAGTGTCCTGACCTCCGTCTCATTTAGTACAGGCTTTGGCAGTGCACGTCTGATGAATTGATCAAGGCACAGGGCACGGAGGAATGAATGCTGAGCTGTTCCTGGAAGGGAGCCAGGAATAGTGATGTCTACTTCTGTGCAGCTGTGGAATACATTCAATTATTCAGTGCACATGACGACGTTGTGAAGTCTGCCTGAAGAGCCTGGGGCTCCGAGAACTTAACCTGTCCTGCTCAAAGTCATGGAACTGAGGACTTCAGACTCAAGGCACTTACTAGCTCAGCTACCTTGGACAAGTCAGGCTGTCTCCAGGACTCAGTTTCTTCATTGATGGAGTGGGATTAATAGGGCTGTTAGGAAGATCCATGACACAGTGTGAAGATTAAATGGTACAAGGTGTGTAAAATGCCTCCAGCATGAACGGGGACATCACCGCCTGGCAGCTGTTCGCTATCATAACACAACAAATAGCTGCTCTCTTTATTAGATGCTTCTGAGGGAGGCGGCTGGGGTAAGGATGAGATGTACAGTACTGTTAGATATAATCCCACAAGTGGTTTATAGCCTGGACCTGACCATACTGAGCAGAATTACTGACCAAAAGAATAACAATAATGATTCTACACAGACTGCTTCTGTGCCTCCCGGCCCCGCAAGCATTCATGGAATTATTCCTCTTAATAGCCCATCCTGTAAGAAAAAGCAGGGACTCATGGAAATGAAATGACTTTCTTAAAACTCCTCAACTTGAAAGAGTAGAGGCAGGACCGTAACTGCCTCTGTAAACCTCTGGGCTCCATTGTGGAGACAGAGCTGGGCTTAGAGGGCAGTGAGGGCCCTGGGGCCACCAAGGACAAACCAGCGCCTGCCTGCCACCAGTAACAACTAGAGTTGTGTCAGGTGAGGGACTCCAGATAGGGCAGGGAGAGAGCCCATGTTACCAGACTCAACTGCTGAGTCCCCCCACCTCCCTCTTCACCCTAGTAGAAGCTTCCTCTAAAATCATGTACCTTGCCAGGATGCAGAACTAGAAAGTTCATAAATCAGAGAATTGCTGAGTGGCAAACAAGCTCATTTCTGAACTGCAAGAAAGGAAGTGACACTTCCCCAAGGGCTGCAAAGATGCTGTTTGTGAGAGAGGCGTGAGAGGGACCTGGCACCATGCCCACGAAGAGACAGGTACATCTGCAGAAGGGCCTGAGTCCCAGTCTAATTCTGCAAGCACCGTCATTATCCACAGCTCCATGAGCCTCTGCGGTGGCCCCCACGACCACTCCTTACCACTCCTTATCCTTACCTGGCTGCGTCATATCCTTCTTGTGCCCACTCCAGGCCTCCTACCACACACAGGATCAATTCACACTTTATGCTCACGCTGCCCACTTCTCCCTCCCCTTCTCCTGCCACCTTTACTAGCAGCACTGGCTTTCACACTTGCCTGAGAAACCCCAGGCTTTCTCCTGCCCCAAGGCTCTGCACAGGGGGTTCCCTCTGTCGATATCCCTCTTCTGCTAGCTCTTCAAATAGCTGATTCCTCCTGTTGTTCAGGTTTCTGTTCAACTGTTACCTCTTCAGAGAGTTCTTCCCTGACCTCCCAATTTAAATTATACTCTGAGGTTATTCGCCATTTTAAATCTTCATGAAGCCTTCAAAATCACCACCTAAAATGATTTTACTATTTCTTTCTCTCTCTGAGGCAAAGGCCTTGCCTATCATATTTCTCTCTCTGAGGCAAAGGCCTTGCTCTAGGGTTAGAACAGTGCCTGCTACAGAGTAAGCACTCAATGAATCCTTGCTGAATTAGCAAACAAATCAGCACAAGGATGAAGGGTTCTGGTGCCAACCATGGGTGCACCTTGCTGGTTGGTGTTCTATGGCTCTAGGTAGCTCTTATGGCTCTGGTCCATGCTTAAGGCATCCCCTAGGTTTGCTGCTGGGGGCTACTGGAAGATGGAATAAGGTGGGTAGGTAGGAGAGGGCATCCATGTTCCTCGAGCTTTGATTTAGTTTTAATTCTGAGGGACTAGTTATCCTCATCTTGGATTAACCGTGTATGTCCTGTAGTACAAATCCTAACCTTAGAATCCTAACCTATTAGTCATGTGAGATGGAAAGTGATGCAGAATGGAAGGACAGTAGGTTTAAGAGCTGGTAGACCTGAATCTGGGTTCTACCTCCATCTTTATAACCTGGGTGATCCTCATAACCACAAAGCATCTGGCTCTCCTCTCTGGAAAATAGTTGAATGTATGAGTTTGGGAGTCGGGCAGCCTTAGGTTTGAATTTGAATTAGGCCACTGACTAAATGAGTTTGGCAGGTTACTTAACCTCTCTTTGTTCCAGTTTCCTTATCTATGACATGGAAATCTTAAAACCATCTCAGAGTGGGGACATCAAGATTAAATAAGTTGATGCTTGTCAAGTTGATGCTTGTCTGTGACTGGCACATACCATCTTCACTGCTGTGACCTCTGGATACCAAGCAGAGGATGTGGCTGTCATCTTCTGAACTGACAAGCAAACCCTCACCATTTACATAATCCTTTAGCTGGGGTAGCTCTCAAAGTGTAGTCTCTGGGCCAGATGTATCAGTATCACCTGGGAACTTGGTAGGTTAGCAAATTCTCAGGCCCCATCCCGACCTAATGAACCAGAAACTCTGGGGGTGGTACCCAGCAATCTAGGTTTTAACAAGCCCTTGACCATGATTCTGATACCCAAGCAAGCTGAAAACCACAGCTACAGCCCCAATCTTCTTCTTCCTCTTCTTCTTTTTTTTTTTTTTTTTTAAGATTTTATTTATTTATTTTACAGAGAGAGACACAGCGAGAGAGGGAACACAAGCAGGGAGAGAGGCAGGCAGAGGGAGAAGCAAGCTTCCCACCCAGCAGGGAGCCTCATGTGGGACTCGATCCTGGGATCCCAGGATCATGACCTGAGCCACCTAGACACCCCTAGCCCCAATCTTCTTAACACTAATTTCATATTAAAATCATCTGATGTACTTTAAGATTGTGCCTGCCCCCACATACAGTGATTCCCATTTAGTTGGTCTGGGAAAGGGACCCAGGTATTGGTATTTCTCAAAGCTTCCCGAGTGATTCATAGGCAGTTGGGCCTGAACACCCCCACCTGCCCCCTCCTTGGGGGAGAAATGGAGCTTGTTTCCCTACCTGGAGGCAGATGACTCTGTGACCACTTGACATTTCTTATAATGACAGACATCCAAATCTTATAGCAGGAACTGGTTAATTCATACTATGAAAAATTATATGCCAACAAATTAGACAATATAGAAGAAATGGATAAATTCCTGGGAACATAACCTTCCAAAACTGAACCGGGAAGAAATAGAAAGTTTGAACAGACCAATTACCAGCAATGAAATTGAATCAATCATTAAAAAACTCCCAAAAAACAAAAGTCCAGAACCAGAGAGCTTCACAGGTGAATTCTAAAAAATATTTAAGAAGACTTAATACCTATTCTTCTGAAACTACTCCAAAAAATAGAAGGAAAGCTTCCAAATTCATTCTATAAGTCCAGCCTTACCCCAATACCAAAGCCAGCCAAAGACACTACACAAAAAAACTAGAGGTCACCTATTTCTGATGAACATAAATGCAAAAATCTTCAATATTAGCAAACCAAATTCTCTATACATTAAAAAACATCATTCACCATGATCAAAAGAGACTTATTCTAGAGATGCAAGGATAGTTCCATATTCACCAATCAATCAATATGATACATCCATTAACAAGAGGAAGGATAGGGTGCCTGGGTGGCTCAGTGGGTTAAGCCTCTGCCTTTGGCTCAGGTCATGATCTCAGGGTCCTGGGATCGAGCCCCACATCGGGCTCTTTGCTCAGCGGGGAGCCTGCTTCTCCCTCTCTCTCTCTTCCTGCCTCTCTGCCTACTTGTGATCTCTCTCTCTCTCTCTCTCTGTCAAGTAAATAAATAAGTAAATAAAAATCTTTAAAAAAAAACAAGAAGAAGGATAAAAACCACATGATCATCTCAACAGATGGAGAAAAAGCATATGACAAAATACAACATCCATTCATGATAAAAACTCTCGACAAAATAGGTTTAGAGGGAACATACCTCAACATGACAAAAGCCATATATGAAAAACCCACAGCTAATATCATACTCAGTGGTGAAAACTGAGAACTTTTCCTCTAAGATAAGGAACAACATAAGGATGTCTATTCTTGCCACTTTTATTCGAGACAGTACAGGACGTCCTAGCCAAGAGGCATCCACACTGATAAGGAAGAAGTACAAATTTCATGATTTGTAGATGACATGATACTATATAGAGAAAATTCTAAGGACTCTACCAAAAAACTACTAGAATTGATTAATGAATTCAGTAAAGTCACAGGATAGAAAATTAATATATAGAAATCTGTCACACTTCTATACACTAATAATGATGTAGCAGAAAGAGAAATTAGAAAAACAATCCAATTTATAATTGCACCAAAAAGAATAAAATACCTAGGAATAAACTTAACCAAGGAGGTTTAAAACCTGTACTCTAAAAACTATAGAACACCAATGAAAACAATTGAAGTAACACAAACAAATGGAAAGAAACTCCATGCTCATGGACTGGAAGAATAAGTATTATTAAGATGTCCATATTACCCAAACCAATCTACAGATTTAATACAATCCTTATCAAGATACCAATAAAATTTTCACAAAACTAGAATAAGTAATCCTAAAATGTGTATGGAACTACAAAAGACCCCAAATAGCCAAAGCAATCTTTTTTTTTTTTTTTTTTTTTAAGCCAAAGCAATCTTAAGAATGAAGAACATAGCCAGAGGTATCACAATCCCAGATTTTAAAATAGACTACAAAGTTGTAGTGATCAAAACAGTATGGTCCTGACAGAAAAACAGACACATAGATCAATAGAACAGAACAGAAAATCCAGAAATAAGCCCACCATTATATGGTTAGTTAATCTATGACAAAGGAAGGAAACATATACAATGGGGAAAAGACTTTCTCTTCAACAAATTGTACTGGGAAACCTGGATGCTACATGCAAAAGAATAAAATTGAGCCACTTGCTTATACTACTCACAAAAATAAATTCAAAATGGATTAAAGTCCCAAATGTGAGACCTGAAACCATAAAACTCCTAGACGGACACATAGGCAATAATTTCTTTGACATTGGCAGTAGAAACATTTTTCTAGATATGTCTCTCCCCAGGTAAGGGAAACAAAAGCAAAATTAAACTATCAGGACTACACCAAACTAACAAGTTTTTGCATAACAAAGGAAACCATCAACAAAACAAAAAGGCAATCCACTGATCAACAAAACAAAAAGACAACCTACTGAATGGGAGAAGATATCTGATACCTTAATCTCCAAAATACATAAAGAATTTATGCAACTCAATACCAAAAGGACAAATAATCCAATTAAAAATAGGCAGAAGACATGAATAGAACTTTTTCCAAAAAGACACACAGCTAACAGACACATGAAAAGATGATCAACATCACTAATCATCAGGGAAATGCAAATCAAAACCATAATGAGATATCACATTATTCCTCTCAGAATGGCTAAAATAAAAAATGCAAGAAACTAAAGTGTTGGCAAGCACGTGGAGAAAAAGGAACCCTTGTGGATTGTTGGTAGGAATGAAAACTGATGCAATTACTGTGGAAAACAGCATTGAAGTTCCTCAAAAAATTAAAAATAGAATTACCACATGATCCAGTAATTTCACTACTGGGTGTTTGCCAAGAAAACCTAAAACAAAAACAATAATTTGAAAAGATATATGAACAACTGTATTTATTGCAACATTATTTATGATAGTCAAGATACAGAGCCAGTGCAAGTGTCCATCCATAGATGAATGGATAAAGAAGATGTGATACACACACACACACACACACACACACACACACACACACACACACAGTATGAAATATTACTCAGCCATAAAAAAGAACGATATCTTGCCATATGTAACAAAATGGATGAACCTAGAGGGTATGATGTTAAGTGAAATAAGTCAGACAGAGAAAAGATATATACCATATGATTTCATTTATTTGCAGAATTTAAGAAACAAAACAAATGAACAGACAAAAAAACAGTCTTAAATACAGAGAATAAACTAATGGTTGCCAGAAAGGAAGTGAGTTGGGGGAGAGGTAAAAAAAAAAATGGTTATCTAAACTAATATTTATGGAGGGCCCATGACCCCAGCATGCTCCTGGGTCTTGGAGGCATAGAAGATATTCCCAGTTCTTTTAAGAATTATGTGATTTTAGGTGTTCAATCAGAAAATAAAGAACAAACAGTAAAGAGTGAGTATGTTGTGCTTTCTGTTGTGCCCACGATAAACTGGGTGACCTGAAGGAAGTCACATGAGCTCCCTGGATCTGCACTGAGAACAATCACATTGTACCTACTTCTTAGGAAAGGTGAGAGTATATAATGGAAAAATGTTTGTGAAAAATATAAAGAATGGCATACATCTAAGATGATATTTTTATTTATTGGCTTTATTTTTCTCTTCATAATCCTGAGTACAGACTGCAGACAGCCAGTTAGAAACTCATGGCATTAGCTGGGGATTCATCTATATTCCAATCACTTACTTCTACTGATGAGGAAATGGAGGTTCAGAGAGAGCATTTGCTTTGCCCAAGGAAACATACGGTAGGTCACAGGGCCAAGACATGGATGTCTGGCCAGAAGTTCTGAGCCTCCAAATACATCACTCCCAAGAGAGACCTATGAGAAGGATATTGACAGACTGAAGGCCCTGAATCCATGTGCCATCTGGGGGACTGCTGCAGGGAGAAGGCTCTGGGCGCAGTGTTTTAACATTGAGGAACTGGCCTGAAGAAGAACAGAGATTGTTCTGCAGACTGCCAGAGGGTAGGAGAGTAGAACAGAAGGTTGTAGGGACACAGAGTACATCACAACATACAGAACACAACCAAAAATAGAACGGAGCTACCTTGGGGGCTATGAGTTTCCTGGGACAGGAGGCGTTCCTATATGGTAGGCAAAAAACTCAGAAAGTCTGTGACCTGAATCCTTTAAGCCACGTTGTAGCATGGCGGAGAGGTTGGACTCCATCAGTGCTTTTCAATACACTAAAGTGACTTGGGAAGATTTTCAAACATACAGGTGCCCATGCCCCAACTGTGGTCATTTAAAATAAAAATTTCTGGGGTGGGGAGCAGGCATTGATATTTTCACAGGTTCCCCCAGATGATTCTAATGTCCAGCCAGAGTGTGGAACCACTGAGATTATATGATTCTAAGAAACTCCCTTTAGACAGGAAGGAGCCCCCCCTCCCCCAACCAATATGTCGTTTCCTTCAGTGGCTGTTAGCTGGTGCTAAATCTTTTTTTCAGGGGACCAAAAAGAGGACGAATGCAGACAACCTGAGCTGGAAAAGATGGTTTTCACTTCCTAGCATGACTGTGATCAATCTATTTTTAAAATAGAATATTATGGAAATCCAGGGTCTTTGTTTTTCAGCTTAAACAAAAGTCTGACTTCTCTGAAAATGTTTTATGTGAGGCCTCACTGGGATTTCCCAAGGAAACATTTCTGCAGACAAGCTTTCATCAAGCCTAATCCACAACTCCATCAAGAACGCCTGTTAAGAGGGGTCTGATGCTAAGCACAGTTAGCCTTAGGCCTTTACTCTCCACTCCCAGCCCAATAACATCAAGGCCTACATTCTCACTCATTCCAGGCAACCTCCCCATCATATTCTGTAGCATCAGGCCAACACATTTCCCCTAAGTGTTTCACAAGATCTTTGGTCTTTCTGACATTCTCAACTTAGAGAATGAAGTTTCCAGGGTATTATTTGTCTGTCTTTGGTACTTTTTAGAGTGAGAAAACCATAAGGGCCATCCCAATCTCTTTCATAACTGAAGAGAAAGTACCTTTCCTTTACACAAGAAAGCTGCCTCATTTCCTAGGGAGAAAATGCCTGCAAAAGAAGAGGTCTGTGGATAATGCTGCTGAAGGAGGGAAGGCTTTTCTTCAGGGGAACAAGTATGAGGCTGTGCCAGAAGAGGCCTGGGTTTCAAAAAAGGGTGCTCACTCTGATCCTGAAACCCTTCTCACGGTGCTTTGGAGTCTGGGGGTAAAGAGAGACTTCTGCAGTTCATAGACTATGAGGAGATTATACAGATGTAAGCTGGTATGTTACTGGTATGTTAGAGTTCTCCAGAGCAACAGAACCAATAGGATATGTATGTATATATCGTGAATTGCAGTGTATTCCATGGCCATATGGGATTTATTCTACTTGTGCAAGTAGAATAAATACTGGTTCAATATCTGATAACAGAAGAATCAATGTAATACATCGTATCAGCAGGCCAAAGAATAAAAATATGATCATATGATCATATCAACTGACACAGGGAAACATTTGACAAACTTCAACATCCAGTCATGAAAAAAAACCTCTCAGTGTATTAAGAATAAAAGGGAACTTCCTCAACCTCTAAAAGCATCTACCAAAAACCTAGAGTTTACATCACACTTAATGGTCAAAGGCTGAATGCTTTCTCTCCACAGTTGGGAATTAAGCAAGGATGTCTTACCTCATCACTTACTCAAAATTCAAAACAGTACTGGAAGGTCTACTCATGCAATAAAGCAAGAAAAAGAAATAAAATGCATTCTGAGTGGAAAAGAAGAAAGACGAGTGTCTTTATTGCAGAAAACATGATTATCTACTGAGAAAATCCTAAGGAATCTGCAAAAAAGATTTCTTGAACTAGTAAGTGAGTTCAGTAAAGATAAAGAGGATATAAAGAGGACACTTCAGTAAAGATAAAGAGGATACAAAGAGGACACTTCAGTAAAGTAAAGAGGATATAAGATCAACATAAAATGTCAAGTGCATTTCTATATACTGATAATGAAGTGGAAACCAAAATAAAAAATAAAAAATGCAATACAACTCTTCGTCTGAATAGTTATAAATCTAACAAAGTATGTGTAGGATCATTATCTTGAAAATTATAAAGTGCTAAAAAAAAAGAAAAATTATAAAGTGCTGATGAAAGCAATCAAAGAAGACCTAGATACCTGGAGAGATACACTGTGTTCATTGGCAGTAACACTCAACATAGTGTTCTATAGGTTTCATGCAATCTATAGGTTTCATGCAATTATTATCAAAATCCAAGCAAGGTTTTCCAGGAAGGTAGATGAGATATCATTGAGACAATCTTATTCTAAAATTTACATAGTAAAGCACAGGACCTAGAATAGCTAAAACAATCCTGACAAAGAAAAATAAAGTGGGAGGAGCCATTCTACCCATAATTAAGGCCTGTGTACAACTACGGAAGTCATGATAGCATGGTAGTGACAGAGGGCTAGACATATGGATCAATGGAACAATAGCAAACTCAGAAATAGACACTCATAAATATGCCAACTAATTTTTGACAAGATGCAAAGGCAATTCAATAGCCTTTTCAACAAATTATGTTGGAGCAATTGGACATATGTAAGTAAAAAAAAAAAAAGAAAAGAAAAGAAAAAAAAGAACCATGAGATAAACCTCACACCTTATATAAAATTAATTCAAATGGCTCATGGATGTAAAAATAAAACCCAAAACTATAAACTTTTTTAAAAAAACTGTAGGAAAAAATCTTCACGAACCAGAGCTATGCAAAGACTTCTTAGACTTGACACCAAAAGTGTGATGCAGAGAAAGAAAAATCAACTAGTTGGATCTTATCAAAATTAAAAACTTTTGCTCTGTGAAAACTTGTGTTCAAAGCATGAAAAAACAAGCTACAGACTGGGAGAAAATATTTGCAAATCACAAATTTGACTAAGGATGAGAATCTGGAATATATAACAACTCTCAAAACTCAACCATCCCATTATAAAATGGGCAAAAGACATGCACAGACATTTTACTAAAGAGAATATACAGATGGCAAATAAGCACATGAAAAAAACATTTACTTTTAAATACATCACCTGGAGAAGGCAATTAAAGTGAAAACTGCTAATGAGTGGTACTCCTGGGAACAGACAAAAGCACAAAACAAATCAAAACAAAACCTCCTGAGAACAGACAAAAGGAAATGGGATGGGTCTCTAGTAGCTCCTCCCATAAACACAGCCGTCCTCTCTAGCTCTGGAAGGAAACCAGGCTCTAGGGGGCCACCAAGCAGGGGCACCATGATTCTCCCATCTCACTCCTCTGTTCAAATAAATAAAGAAGAAACTGAGCCAAAAGAAAGCATGCCGTAATAGACGCCACAGGACTCCCGGGTTAATTGGAAGTCTTCCTACAGAGGGTTTGGATAAAGAGGCAGTAGCACAATAGCACAGTGTCATTGGACCTTGTCCCCCTCTCCTGATTACACTACCTCCCCACATCTTTCTTGCCACTTTCGCAGGGTCTGAAGGCTCTCTCTGAGCCACACAGCATTCTGAGGTTGATACTAATTTTTGGCAAGATGCAAAGGCAATTCAACAACCTCTTTGACAAAGTGAACTTCTAAGCTGGTCTAGAAAACCAACCAGCATTCCTTTCCTGAACACACCATAGCCTTGCCTGCTTTAAAGGGTAGTGAGAAGACAGATGAGTTAATAAAGGCAAACAGCTTTGCAACTTGTCCATAGACAATCATATGTAATCACTAAGTGGCTCATGCTCCCCTTACTGTTATCTATGCCTCCTGAGACCACTTAGGTGATGCCAAGAGCCTGCAGTATTTCATCTCCAGTTCCTGCTTCATCAGAGCGAAGTCCTAATCACTGTGTAGTAATTGTCAGTTGACAAGGTAGCATCCGACCCTGTCGTGCAAGGGAGAATCATGGTGCCCCTGCTCCATGGTCCTCCAGAGCCTACTTTCCTTGCAGAGGGCAGCTCTGTTAATGCAGAGGAACTACTAGGGACCTATCCCATTTTCCTGTTATGTGCTTTTGTCTTTTCCAGGAACACCACTCATTAGTGCCTCTTACTTTAATCACCTTCTCTAGGTGACATATTTAAGATTAATGAGGAATTTGTTCTCATCCAACTAGTTAGGGCAACAGACCTATTTTTTCCCCTTCAAATGAATCTTGTAGGTAAAATAATGAAAAAACATGTTTCCCTCTCCCACCTTGGCCCTACTCTGAATGTTCTTGGCAGCTCTGAGCAGAGCTGATATGTAAAAATCAGATCCTTTATTGCTCATTAATTAGCCCACACTAGCCCAGGCAGATGGAGTCTGCTGGTGAAGAAAAGGGATGGTCACGGGAAGGGCGCCTGTGGATGTGGTAGATGCTTTTGTGTAATGAGCATTTGAACGAAGGGCTTCTTGTGTTGGGTTTCTATGGACAAGAGGTGCCCCTGAGTAGGCTGGGCTAAGTTATTTCCTGAAAATGTGGGCTTTTGAAAAAAAAAAAAAAGGAAAAAAAGGCTTTTTCCTCAGTCTCATGGTTTGAAATGACATGTATTGACTGCTTGTTGGGGTCTGTGTCAGGGGAGATCTCACTCTCTGAGACAGGCAGGAAAGTCTAGGTATGTGTCCCTAACCCACTGGCTGAGGCTTCCATGTGCCCTGCTCCTTTCCCTCTGGTAGCACCCACCTCACAGGCCAGAAATGTGTTCTTCATGTGTCTCTGGCCCACAAGAGAGTGTAGGGTACTTGAAGGTAGAAGCTGCATCTTCTCAAATGGAGGACCCTGTACCCTCTTTCTCTGGAGCAGATGCTTCTTGGCCTGGTTTGGGAGGACTCTGGATACTTTTGCACTTCTGGTAAACCATGATAGGTTACCAAGTGGGCCTCACAGTCCTCTCTCCTCCCTCCCTCATGTATGCTAACTCCTCCATGCTTTAAGGTTTGGTGTTCCATTGGTAAAGAGCCCATTTTCAAAAGGACTGTCTAATCTGGCTAATCTTGACCCAGTAGGATGTGCGGCTCTCAAGCCCCCAGATGGAATACACAGGGGCAGAGAGTTAGTGTGTCTCACTTTGTCCAACTCACGCTGACCTGGGAGCTAGATGTACCCAGACAGCTGAAGGAACAAACCTCTGATGGAAGCAAACACTAGCTCCCCACCTGGAAAGGTCAGAGAACCACCAATCTGGGCCCACAGCTGGGACTGAGCGTGAGGGGGAGGGAGGGAATAGTAGTAATTCTGAGGCTGAAGAAGACCAGTGTGGGAAAGACGCAAGCGATGAATCCTTTTAATTCTTGAAATGCATCAGTCCCCACTGCCCTACTTTCAGCACAGGGAAAGCCAATCACATCCTGCTTTTCATGAAAATGAAGTAAAGAGCTCCACTGGTTAAAACAGCAGAGAGAAGCCCTCTGAGATGGAGTTGCCAAAGTGAGCAAATAAAACACAGGACACCCACTGAAATTTGAATTTTAGATAAATGAGGAAATTTTTTAGTATATGTATATCCTGTACAATATTTGGGATACACTTGTACTAAAAATCATTGCCTATTTATCTGAAATTCACTTTTGCCTTGTGTCCTGGCAACTCCGAGAGGTAAAGGCCACTAGCGAATGGCCACAGTGTGTTCTGTTCGCACGCAGATGGTGGCCACTTGGAGGAGGGTGCAGAGGTGGTGGACCCACCCCAGGGTGACCTAGAAAGACTACAGAGAGTTAGGAGAGAAGGCCACCTCCATCATAGGAATGATCGGGGCATCAACCACTATGCTGGAGTGAGAGGGATCAACAGAACACGATGGAAGCACAGACGTGTTCCTGTCCAAAGTACTGAAAGCTCAGGAACGACATCAATGTTTCACATTAGGGAAATGGTATTTAAATGATTATGGTTTATGGCGGGTATCAGAGAGACACTAGATCACATGTTTAGAAGCAGATTTTTACAAGTTTGAAAAAGGCCCATCCTCTCTCATTCCGAGAGCCCTCAGCTCCCCCATGCAGGCCTCCTGACAGGCCTGGGAGCCACACAGCTGAATGAGAAGGTTTCCGCCCTGCAGTTACGCTTGAACTCCTCAGGCCCAAACCTCATCTCTGCTGCTTCCTATAATAATATAACTGGTGCCCATGGCAATTGTATGCAAACGTAACACCTCACTAAAGATGTCACCGAGAGCCTTTTCTAGCATAGCAAGGGGGGACTACACATGCAATGCCCAGCACATACTTCTAAAACTCAGCCAGAGCTGTCTCCTCATGGTGCCTGCTCTCCCTCCACTCCCCACTTCTCCACCCCTCCTACCCTCCCCCTGCCTTCAAGAATACTGCCTTCAGAGATCTCTGCGCCCTTTGCTCTGTAGATTAATGCAACCTGATATTCAGGCCTTCCTGGGTCTCCACCCCACCCTCTCTCTCCGTGCGGCACATTAGTGGGGTGAGGTGGGTTGGCAGGATTACACATCATAATAACATTGTTTTCCTGATAAACAACTATGCCATAGGTTGATGTGATGATTAAAGAAACCACAGATGTAAAACCGCTAACAACAAGCCTAAAGCATGGAGCACACTCAATAAATGTTAGTTTCCTTTCCCCACCCCCAGATGCAAAGATCAAATGGGTCTGAAAGCATTTTCAAAGTAGAGCACACAATAGGAATGTCTTCTGATGAAATCACTGTTCTGATGCTGAGATAAAAGGAGGCAAAGAAATGGTCTAACCCATGTGGGTATGGGGATCAGCATCCTTATATGGGCTGACTCCCATAATGGGATGAGCACCCCTCACCCCGAAGGGGAGGTCCCCAAAAGGTGGAGATGGTGGGGGGAGCAGGGATGCTTTAAGGCTAAAAGGGTGAAAAATAGGAACTGCGTCTTGGGTGGGGGGTCGGGGTTGAGACACTGATCTGTGGGTCAAAGAAAGCCTTCTAGAAAAGTGGGTTCGCAGGTCATGATCCTTATCTGTAGCTGGAAAACAGCATGGTTGGAGCTATTTATTTCTTTGAAGTCTATTAAACATACACATATATGATTCGCTCCCTCTTTTTCTAGCTTTTGCCTTAATGATACAATAGGACACAGAAAGAATGAAAAATGCAGTGCTCCATAGTGCTTTCTAGAAGCCTCAATTTTTTCTCCATGAAGAAAATGAAATCATGGACCCCCATGGGGTTTCAATCAGTGTTCTTGTTATGGGCTGGGTTGTGTCTCTCCAAAATTCACATGGCCATAGTGATATCTTGCTCTGCATGGATGAGACCTGCTGTGCTTGTGGGCCAGGAGAGAGGAAACAACTTCATTGGGTTTTCAGACAGTTGAAGCCTGGAAAGCAGTCATTTTCCTTGAACCAGCTGTGACAAGCTGAGGCCCGCATAAGCCTCACTACAGTGTGCAAGGCAGGAGCCCCAGGTCAGGAAGAGACCATAGCACCTCGAAGAGGCTCAGGCCTACAGGACTGATGTGGGGAGGCTCTACTTTAGTGCTTCTACCGCAAGTGAAATCTGGTTCAGAGCAGATTTTCCTGAGCAGGCCTAAAATCTGCCTTCAGTGGAACATCCCGCCCCCCACCCTGCAGGGTTCCACAAGAACAAGGAACCTTGCGGAAAACCAGGGAACAGCGGGGAGCCCTTGTCCTTTCAGGCCCCAGGACTGCCCCATTGTGCACACTATCCCATGCATGGTCCCTTGGAGGGGGCTCTGCTGCTTAATGGTCACAAAGGATGAGTTAATGCTGGGAGCTGTGGCGTCTGCAGTCAAGCCGCTGCAGGACACCACAATCTTTCTCTCAGAGGTCCTGCCCTCTTGCCAGAACATATCCAGGGAGGAGGGTCTTGTCACCACTGATGAGAACCTTGAACTCTTTCCTTCCCAGACTTGGGAGTTCATGTGCTTTCTCTCTCTCTCTCTCTCTGTTTTTTTTCTCTCTCTCTCTATTTCTGGTTGTTCTCTTCTTCCCTCCCTCCATCCTCCTCTCCCCCTAGGAAAAGCTCAGGATTGCAGAAAAACAAAAGCCAGGAGGGTAAGGTAAAGTCAAGCAGAAAGGTGGGGTGCGGATGGGTAGTGGGTAAGAAAGTGGGGACAAAATGCAAATACACACCTTGACAATCATCCCCTCATACCCCCTTTTTTTTTTTAAAGATTTTATTTATTTATTTGACAGAGAGAGAGATCACAAGAAGGCAGAGAGGCAGGCAGAGAAAGAGAGGGAAGCAGGCTCCCTGCTGAGCAGAGAGCCCGATGTGGGGCTCAATCCCAGGACCCTGAGATTATGACCTGAGCGGAAGGCAGAGGCTTTAACCCACTGAGCCACCCAGGCACCCCCACTCACACCCTTTCCACAGAGCTTTGCTTCCTGGCCCTGGTCTGGGGTCAAGAGATCCTCAGGGTCCAATTCAGGCCCAGATGTCTTGCAGCTGCACTCAAGGCCACTGAATGGCATTTCCCTCTATGCATGGACCATGTCTTGCTCATTGTGATAACTGCTGTTTACTGAGAGCATTCCATGCACTCCGTGGTTTTGCCTCAATTATCTTTAACCCTCATGGTATTTAAAAGTAGGTGTTATATTATCACCTTTTAACAGAAGGGGATGTTGAGTCCCAGGCAGGTGACACCCCAAAGACCTCAGAGCAGATGGTTGCCCAAGTGGATATGAACCCGGGTCCTAGTGGTTCTAAAGCTGCCCCTCTCAGCACCCAGCCCAGTGCCTGCTTCTGAAAGGTGCTCAGCAAATGCATGGGGGGCATTTTCCTCCATGTGGGAAATGCCGGGAAAGCAGGAGTCAGGACCAATCCCATGCTATGCCTCCCTTGGTCTGCTTAGCTGAACAAATCCTGCTAAGAAAGGGGATAAATGATGTGGGGAGAACAAAAGCTTATTCAACATAAATTTCAAGACCCTTGTTCAATGGAAGCCTCCTTCCATTTCCCTGTCAGAGGCAGAGGCACATGCTCTGGGCCCGAAGCAGCGGCTGCTTTCCCTGCACACAGGCTGGAGAGCACTGTGTAAGTGAAGTGAATTCCATGGGTGCTTCTCTCCTACACCAAACCTTCTGGGGTTCAGCTTTACGGCTCCAGACATGGGCAAGTGTCCCTATTCTCTTTCTGGACAGGTCACATTAGGAATAGAATCTGCTTTAGAAGAACATTTCTAAACAACAACATGCTTCAAAAGACTTTGAAGTCTTCTCTTTATAGCGCCATATATAGCTTGGATGAGTGGGGGCCAGGGTTGTGACTGTGGACCTGTGGGAGTGTGTGTGTGAATTTATGCATTTGTGTTATCAGCCCCTCTGCCTGGCTCCACCATGAGCCCCCTCTGCAATACCCAGACTATTTAAGAGGGGCACAGGACAGCCATAGGAATCTTCAGCAAACCAGCCATTCACACAAACAGCTTTAAACTTTATCTCTGCCCTGACAACAAAGCCTGTCGAGTTGGAGGGTTCCAGAGCCACTCTCTTCAGGCATTCTTCAACTTTGTTTCCTCTGGTGCTACCTTCTCTGAAGTCATTATTACTCATTAGGTATATTGCACAGAGAGAAAAAGTAGGTCAAGGATTAAAAAAAAAAAGAAAAAGAAAAAATCACCTTCAGGAGAAGCAGTCATATTGTGTAAAGCTATTTTGAACTTGCATGAGATTTTTTTGAAGGGGGAAATACTTTGTGTAGGGCTAGCTGCTGTCACAGCTGTCTTAAGAATAAGTGCCTATCCTAGAGCCTTTCATATGTTAAACACGTGATCTCTGAATTCCATTTTTTAAAAGATAATTCTGCCCAGTGGAATAAGCAACCTCTATGTCTAGGTTCTACACAATATAGGCTACCTTGAGGATCCCCAGCTGAACAGGAACAAGGGAATCCTGAGAACTCCCCGTAAATGGACAGAAAGAATGAGAGAGAAAAACGTGAGCCCAGACCTCTGGACAACATGTGCCTCTCAGGGTCAGAGCAAGGCCAGTGGGCACGCTCTGCCCAAGGGAGTCTTAGAAAGTCAGAAGCTTTGGAAGGAAATATCCCAGGTCATTCTACTCTGACATACACCTGCTCCATGCTGGAAGCTCTGCTGCTGAAATGAGTATATTTAGGAAGCATAAAATGTGCAGTAGGATCAGTACAGGTGACAGGTTGCAAGGTGTCTAGAATTAAGGCTTCCTGGCTATGATGGTTAATTTCATTAATTTTGTTAATTTGTTAAATTGATAGTTAATTTGGCTGGGCCATGGTGCTTAGTGACGTAATAAAACATTCTGGTTGTTTCCGTGAGGGTGGTTTTAGATGAGATCAGTGAACTTTGAATAGAGCAGATTGCCCTCCATAACGTAGAGGAGACTCATCCAATCAGTGGAAGGCCTACATGAAACAGAAACCTGACTTACCCTGAAGAGAACAAAATTCTATAGACAGATGGCCTTCAGACCTGAACTGCAACACTGGCTTTTCCCTGGTCCTCCAGTCTGCCAGCCCACCCTGCAGATTTGGGACTTGACAGCCTCTATAACCACAAAGAAAATTTATAGTGAATATAAATAATCTCTCTCTGTAAGACAGATAGATGATAGATAGACAGACAGACAGACAAAGATAGATAGATCTCTGGAGAGAGAAAGAGAGAGAGAAACAGACATACAGACATCCTATCAGTTCCATTTTCCGGAGAATCCTGACTAATACACTGGAGGAAGAAGGCCTTGACCTAGGACTTAATGGAAGCAGGAATGCAGTAGGGAGTACGGCACAGCCGTAGTATCTGGGCTTGAGTGTGAGACCTGGTCCTAGTCTGCCATGGATGGGGTGTGCTCCACATGCCTAGGCTGCTGTGGCTGCTTGCTACTCTTGCTTTCCAGGGCATAACCAACTGGTCTGCCTTTGATGCTGGGCTATTACGATGGTTTCCAGAGGTCTATAGTCATTAGTTCATGCAATCTTGTTTTTATCTCTTTCACAAAGGCAGTAAGGGAGAGGGAGGGAGGAAGAAAGCTGGACTAGCATTTAGCTCTGCTAAATGGTTCTTGCTTAGTTACACTTCCTGGGTCCCATGGTGTCTTGCACATCCTTCGCTCTACCATGGGATCACATCACTATAGTATGCCATCACTGAGCTGGTTGGCTAAGAAAGCAACATTCCTGCTTTTCTAGAAACTTCCATACAATTCCCTATGGAAAGCATTTAACAATTGTGTGTTGTGTTTCTGATCAAGAAGTATGCATCTGATAAAACAACAGCCTGTGGTTAAAGGCAAAGACACCACCAAATCTTTAATTATTTTAAATGGTGAAAGTGTGTGAAAAGTCTTAAAATATTAGAGCTAAAATGTACCATTAGAGAGGATTTAATCTATTTTTTTCAAATGAGGAACAAAATCCAGATAATTATGTAGAATATTTGTAGTACTTACAACCCATCTTATTGAGCAGATCTGAGAATAGAACCTACATTTCCAAATAAACATTCCATTTACCTCACTTTAAGAAGGTCTTTGAGAAGTGGTATTTGTACACTGTCTACAAGTTTGTGGTAATGGCTGTAACATTTACTGACTGCATGAAATAAAAGTCTACTCTATTCATGTTCTTATTAAAATTAATGTGTTCACTGTGAAAGCTGCTAATTAATTGTAAAAACAATGATTGTTGTTCTTTCTTAGAGTTTACCTGGGCTTTGGGGAGTCAGTTTGGATAGCCAACAACTCTTAAAATTGTTATCCAGGGGACACCTAATTGGTGATTTTTTTCTCTCAACGACAGTTTCTATAATAGGAAGTGAACTTTAAAGTCTTTCTGGGAAGGATTCCTTTCTAAAAGTAGCTATTATATTCTCTAAACACTGCATTAACTGATTGGCAAAATGAAAACTTGACTGTTCAGTGGAGGAAGGCAAGTCAGAGCATGGAGCAATATGTAATCAAGTGGTAAATCCATGGGCAGGGGTGTAAGGGCTGCAGGAATGCTACAAGTATGAAGACAACAGCAGGAGGGATTGACTCAGAACTGGAGGATGGAGTCAGGGTAGGGCCTGCAAATATGACTGTAGAGGACATTGGGGACTGGAGAGCACACAGAGGTTGATTTTAATGCAAATGGTTGCAGTCTCTTACTGCTCCTTTTTTTTCTCCTACAGTTGCATTAGCTCTTCTTCCTATCTTCAGGCAATGATTTCCAGGCATCATTCTCTTCTCACTTTCCATGCTGGAAGGCTTGCATTGCTACTGTGGCAGCCTTAACTAGATAGAATATCAAAATCTTCAAACTGCTTTATTCAAGCCATCATCGCACCACCCCATCAAAATTGCCTCAGCCAATGACCACCATAGAACTATACAGCCCAATCCAGTGAAAACTTTTCAGTGTTCATACTTGCATACTTTTCAAGAGCTTTTGGTATAGCTTGGCCCCTCTCTCCTGGAAACAATTTTCTCTCTTATTTCTGGAATATTATACTCCCAGCACCTCTACTACTGTGTTCCTCCTTCTGGATTGCCCAAAACTCCTCCAGTACACAATGTTTACATGTTGGGGGTCCCTCAGGGCTTGGTCCTGGGTCATCTTCCCTTTTTCCCCACTCTTTTGCTCTCAAAGAGAATTGCATGCCCTGCCCAGAAGTACCAAGGTATCTAGGAAGTAGCGGTATGTAGAACACTCCTCACTAAAAGAAATCCAACATCCAGGCCTGGCAAAAGCCTTCCTGTCTCCTCAGGCAGCACCAGCAGGAGTAGCAGCAGGAACCAGCTGGAGCTCAACAGCACCAGATAAGACAGACAGACCAAAGACTCTGAAAATTAAACTGTTATTGTAACAAGACCCTACAAAAGCAAGGCAAGACACACATACTAAACCTAAACAGGGTATATAACTAATATGAAAGATAATAGGACCCAGTCTCCTAATAGAATAGACAAAGTTTCCAAGATAGAATTAAAAAAAAAAAAATCACCTGTCAGACCAAGAACCAAAAAAAAAAAAAAAAAAAAAAAAAAATCACATCTTCAGTGAGGAAAGACAAAGCAACTTAACACCCACACTGAGATGAATCAGGTATTGGAATTATTGATAAGATTTCTAAAGTAGCCATCATAAAAATGCTTTAATAAAAAAATGCTTTAATAATTGATAACAAATTCTCTTGAAATAGATGAAAAAAATCTGAGCAAAGAAACAGAAGCTATTAAAAAAAGAAGAAGAAGAACCAAATAAAAATTACAGACCTAAAAACACAATGTCAAAAATTAGAAAAACCTTACTGGATGTGCTCAATAGTTGAATGGAGATGAAAGAGGATAGAATCAGTGGGCTTGCAGACCACAGAAGTCACCCAATTTGAAAAAAAGAGAAAAACAGACTAAAAAAAATGATCAGAGATTCAGAGAACTGGGAAATGGTAAGAAAAGACCCAACCTTTATAACCTTAAGAGTCCCAGAGGGAGAGGAAAAAGAGGGCAATGAAAGAGTAGTTGAAGGAACAATGACTAAAATAGTCTTGAATTTTGCAAAAGACAAAACCTACAGATTCAAGAAACTACATGAACCCCAAACAAGCAATCCACATCAAAACACACCATGATTTAACTTCTAAAACTAAAACCAAAGAAAAGTCCTGAAATCACTCAAACAGAAAAAATACCTTATTCATAGGGGAACATCAATTTGAATTTAATTTCTCATATGAAATCACGGAAGCCAGAAGGAAGTGGCATACTTTTCAAGTGCTGAGAGAGAAGAAGTGCCAACTGTAAATTCTGTATCTGGTAAAACTCTCCTTCAGGAATGAAGAGGAAATAAAAAAGATTCTCAAACAAAGGAAAATTAAAAGAGTTTATTGTTAGCAGACCTACACTGAAAGATTGGCTAAAGAATGTTCTGCAAACAGAAAGGGAATGATTTTTTTTAAAAAAAGGAATCTTAGAGTACTGGAAAGAAAAAGGGAATAATGAAAAGAGCAGAAATAAGGACACTGTAGACTATCTTTTCCTTCATAAGCTTTAGAAATCATATTTGATTATTGAAATAAAAATTATAACACCATCTAATGTACAAGAAAATGATATTTAAAAGTGAGGAAGATAAAAGGACCAAATGGAACTGAGATTTCCATACCTCAATTGAAGGCAAAATATGGATAGCAGTAGACTGTAATAATGTATAATCACATGTATATACTGTGATACTCAGAGTAACCACTATAAAACTTATACAAAGAGATATTCTCAAAAACACCATAAATAGGGGCACATGGGTGGTACAGTCAGTTAAGTGTCCAACTCTTGGTTCCTGCTCAGCTGGTGATCTCGGGATTTGTAAGATGGAGTCCTGAGTCAGGCTCTGTGCTCCACAGGGGATCTGCTTGGGTTTCTCTCTCTTTCTCCTCTCCTTTTGCCTCTCTTTCTCTCAAACAAATAAATATATCTTTTAAAAAGACACTATAAATAAATCACTATGGAATCTTAAAATTATTCAAGTAACCTGCAACAAGTCATGAAATGTGAAACAGAGGAATGAAAAGCAAAAGAAACAAATAGAAACTAACTAATAAAATGGCAGACTTAAGTACTAACATATAATAATTAAATATAAATGGTCTAAATACTCCAAATGGCAAATTAGATTTTAAAAATAACCCAACAGTTTACATAAAAACTCATCTCAAATTCAGTGACATAGGTAGGTTAAAAGTAAAAGATGGGGGAAATAAACCACAAAAACAATTTTTTTTAAAAAATCAGGACTGATTTTATTTTAATGTCCAATAAAGAAGACTCCAGAGCAAAGAAAATCACGAAAACTAAAGAGGAACCTTACAGAAAGGTAAAGGGGTCAATCCATAAAGATGATATAACAGTCCTAAATGTGAATGCACCAAAAACCAAGTCTCAAAATACATGAAGCAAAAACTGATAGACCTGATAGGGAAAATAGAAAAATCCATGATTAGAGCTAAAGACTTCAACACTTCCCTCTCAGAAACTGAACTAACTGCTGGATGGAAAATCAGCAATGATATAGATCTAACACAATCAAACAATAGGATCTATTTGGCATATACAGTACACTCCACCAAGCTGCACTGAACTAAACATTTTTTTTCCAGTGCCCATGGAACACTCACCAAGGTAGACTATGTCACAGGCCATACAACAAACCTCAACAAATCCTATTGTGGTCTCTGGCCACAAAGAAATAAGAAATCAACAACAGAAAAATAATTAAGTAAGTGGAAAATTAACAACACAATTACAAACAACTCATGGGTCAAAGGAATCTAAAGGGAAATTTTTTAAAAATACATAGAACTGAATGAAAACAAAAATATAGCATATCAAAATTCATGGGATGCAACTAAAGGAATAGTATGAAGAAATTTATGGCCCTAAATGCTCACATTAGAGAAGAGGAAGGTCTAAAAATCAATAATCTGAGTTCCTACCTCAAGAAACTAAAAGAGAAGAGCAAAATAAACCCAAAGAAAACAAAAGAAATAAAGGAGTAGAGATGAATGAAATTTAGATTGTTTTTAATCAATAAAATTAATAAATCTCTAACAAGACAGGAAAAAATAAAATGAAAGACATACCATCAATATTAAAAATGAAATGGGGTATACCACTCCAAATCCTGCATCCATTAAAAGGTAATAAGGGAATATTTGGAGTAACATTAAATCCATATATTTGACAACTTCAAAGAAATAGACTAATTCTTCAAAAACCACAAACTATCACATCAACCAAGATAAAGTAGATAATCAGAATAACTCTCTATTACAGAAATCAAGTTAATAACTGAAAAGTGTCCACAAAAGAAATCTCTAAGCCACTATAGAATTCTTACAAACACTTAAAGAATTAACACCAGTTTTAAACAATCTCCTCCAGTAAGCAGAACAAGAAGGAACACGTCTCAACTCATTCTACAAGGCCAATATTACCCGAATACTTAAACCAGAAAAAAACAATACAAAGAAAATAACAGACCAAGACTCTTGTGAAATTAGATGTTAAAACCCTCAACAAAATATTCACAAACCTCATCCAATAAAGTTTGAAAAGAATTATACAACATAAACAAGTGGGATTTCTTTCAGGTATGCAAGTCTGATTCAACATTCAAAAAATCATTCAATGTTAAGTTTCATTTCAATAAGCTAATATAGAAATATCATATAATCATATCAGTTGGCACACACAAAAACCATTTGATACAATCCAAAATGATTCATAATAAAAATCTCAGCAAGTTGGGAATTAAAAGAAATAACCTCAACTTGACAAAGAATTCCAACAACAAAAAAAATTACAACTAATCTTATACTTAATTTAGAAAGACTGAATACTTACCCCAGGAACCTATGAAAAACCTTCTAGAACTACTAAGTGAGCTCAGTAAGCTCACAAAATACAAAATCAACAAAGAAAATGAATTGTATTTCTATATATAATGAACATGTAGAAATCAAAATAAAAAACATAATACTATTTATAGTCATGCCAAAGAAAATGAAATACTTATGTGTACACTTAACAAAACATGTACAGGATCTCTACACTGAAAATTATAAAATGTGATGAAAGAAATAGAGACCTGAATATATGGCAAGCCATACTGTGTTTATGGATTGGAACACTCAACATAGTAAAGATGTCAATTCTCCCTAAATTGATCTATAGGTTTAATGCAATTGCAAACAAAATCCAAGCAAGATTTTCTATAGAAATAGACAATCTTATTCTAAAACTTATATGGTAAATCACAGGCCCTAGAATAGCTAAAAAAATCCTGACAAAGAACAATAAAAAGGGAGGAACCATTCTACCCACTATTAAGGCCTGTGTAGAACTACAGTAGTCAAATTAGCATGGTAGTGACAGAGGGCTAAATGCATAGATCAAAGGAAAAATAGCAAACTCAGAAATAGACCCACACAAATACGGCCAATTAATTTTTGACAAGATGTGACAGCAACTCAATAGAGGAAGGACAGCCTTTTCAATAAATGGTATTGGAGCAACTGAACATTTGTAGGTCAAAAAAATGGACCATGAGATAAACCTCACACCTTATACAAAATTAATTCAAAATGCATTATGGATTTAGGAGGTAAAATGCACAACTATAAACTTAAAAAAAACTGTATGAAAAAGTCTTCAGGAACTGGAACTATGCAAAGTGTTCTTAGACTTGATACCAAAAGCACGATGCACAAAAGGAAAAATTGGCAAGCTGGTCCTCATCAAAATTAAATACATTTGCTCTGTGGCAGCTCATGTTCACAAGGTGAAAAACCAAGCTACAGACTGGAAGAAAATATTACAGATCATATATTTGACAAAGGACTAGTATCTATGCTATATAAAGAAGGCACAAAACTCAATAGCAAATACCAAAAAATCCAATTACAAAATGGGCAAAACACATGTACAGACATTTCACCAAAGAGGATCTACAGATAGTAAATAGGCACATGAAAAGATGTGCAATGTCATTAGCCATGAGGAAAATGCCAATTAAAAACAATAAGATACTAGGGGTGCCTGGGTGGTTCAGTGAGTTAAGCCTCTGCCTTTGGCTCAGGTCATGATCTCAGGGTCCTGGGATGGAGCCCCGCATTGGGCTCTCTGCTCAGCAGGGAGCCTGCTTTCCCCTCTCTATCTGCCTGCCTCTCTGCCTACTTGTGATCTCTGTCTGTCAAATAAATAAATAAATAAATAAGATCTTTAAAAACAAACAAACAATAAGATACCACTTCACATATATCCTAATGACTGCAATAAAAAATAGTTGACAAGGGGTGCCTGGGTGGCTCAGTCAGTTAAGCATCAGACTCTTGATTTTGGCTCAGGACATGATCTCAGGGTGTCGTAAGATCGAGTCCTGCACTGGGCTCTCCACTTGGCGGGGAGTTCACTGAGTTTCTTTCCTCTGCCCCTCCCAACCACCCTGCACATGCTCTCTCACTTTCTCTCTCTAAAGTAAATAAATAAATCTTAAAAACAAATAGTGACAATACCAAAAGCAGGAAAGGAAGAGGAAAAAATGGATCTCTCATGCATTGCTTGTCAAATAGTATAACCACTCTGAAAAACAGTTGGACTGTTTCTTTTAAAACTAAACATGCAACTTCATGGGACTCAGCAATTACATTCTCGTCTTTCATCCCTGAGAAATGAAAACTTACATTTACACAGAAACCTGCATATGAATGTTCACAACAGCTTTATTTGTTATAGCCCAAACTGGAATTCACCCCAATATCCTTTGAATGGTTAAAGCAACTGGTCCATCCATACCACACGATACTACTCGGCAATACACAGGAATGAATTATTCACACACTCAGTAACTTTGAATCTCTGGTGATTTATGATGAATGAAAAGAAGCCAGTCTCAAAAGGTTACATGCTGTATGATTTCACTATATATTTTTGAATTCACTAGTGGCTGCCAAGGATTAAGGATGGGACTGGGGGTAGATAGAAGCGGGTATGATTATGAAAGAGCAACAAGCAGGATCCTTATGATGTTGAAACTATTCAACATCTTGACTGTGTTGTGGATACGTGAACCCACTTAGGTGACAACACACACACACACACACACACACACACGAATATAAGGAAAATCTGGGAAATCTGAATAAGCCAGTGAATTGGAGCAGTGTCCATTTCCTGGCTGTGTTTTTACACTATAGTTTTACAAATTATTACTATTGGGGAAACTGAGGAAAGTATGCAAAGGATCTGTTTCTTGGATGGGGGTTCTCAACAGGACTAAAATTTTCTCAGTGTCAAGGATAGCTGCTCTTTTTCTTTTTCTTTTTTTTTTTTTTTAAGATTTTATTTACATATTTGAGAGAGAGAGCACAAGCAGGTGGAGAGGAAGGCAGAGGGAGAAGCAGGCTCCCGATTTGGGGCTCAATCCCAGGACGCCAGGATCATGACCTGAGCTGAAGGAAGATGCTCAACCAACTGAGCCACCCAGGCATGCCTGCTCTGGATTTTTATTTATATTCTCACACAACACTTAGCACCGAGCCCACCACATAGTAGCTTCTCGGTGAAGCCTGAGAATTCCCTTTATAATTGATGATATCATCTGATGAGGTAGGCATGGAAGACTGTCAGGACATTTACCAACAGATACTTGGAAGAGTCTCAGTCATGGGTATTTCCCTTTTCCAAGGGCAATCGCACCTGTTATTTACTGACATTTACTTTCAGTACATGCTCTGCACTGTCACACGTACACATGACACGCACGACTGCGGAGACTGTGGTTGGACAGGACTTTGAGCGCTGGTTCTCATAGCAACCAGCAAAGAGCCACTTCACATGTGTACTTGTAAAATCACCGGACGTGACTCAGACTTGCAATCCAGCTTCTGCTGGGAGGACGTTTCTTTCTTGGGTTCATATTTTATTACACTTATTACGAAGCCCATCGTGGTTACAAATTCAACCCTCAATGTTGTTTAGTCTCAAAGGACCCTATATTGAGCCTGTCTATAACCTTAGACTAGAAAAGAGTACACTGAATTTGGTTAAACACTTGAGCATTTTCTACACACAAGGCACTGACCTGGGATCTCTAAACAGTGGTTCCTGTTCCCAGGCAACTGACAGGTCATGTGGAGGGTCTCTACCAGTGCTGTCAGAAAAGACAGACTTTGGTATGAGCCGTCAGTCAGTGCTGCTATGAGGCCCTGGGACCTTGGAAGTGATGACTTCCTGGTCAGTGGTGGGTGCCCTGGAGAGAGGCACAGATTTACTGAAATAACTGTGGGCTACAATGGTTGGGAGCCTGCTTGCCACATCGGCCTGTCTCATCGGAATCCTCACTTCATCACTTAACAGTGGGTAATATGAAGCCCATGTTCTGTCTTTAGAATCAGGAAAACATTATCAACCACCCAGAATTGGTGTGAGAAACAAAAGGTAATGCATGTGACCTATTTAGTACAGAACCCAGCATACAGTAAGTAAGTGCTTCCTAAATGCAGGCTATTATTGTTTAGCTGGGGAGGGCAAGATGAACAAGACCTAAGTCCTCTTGAGCTGCTTCTATCCAATGGTGTGCTAGACACGCATGAAGAGAGATGACAGGGGAATGGGATCTATGTTATTACAGACTGCATGAGACAAGTGTGGATCTCACTCAGGAGGCCAACGGATGCTTCGTGGTCATCCCGGTGCCATTCACAGCTGCCTAAAGCAGGATTTACTCACACTAACACCAGCTTTGGGGCTCGCCAAAGTGGCCTGAGCTCACTGACCTCCTTGCCTGCTCACCATGTTTATCTCCTTGTTGCTGGCTCACCATGGCACTTGGCTGTCTACAAAGCTGCGGAAGAAGGGTTTTGTGTGGGCTCCCCAGTATTTGTGTGGCCCCAGAGAGAGGCCTGCTGAGTACCTATCATTACCACACCCCCTTCAAGCACAGGCACATCCAGCGTTCCTCTAGCTCACCACTTTTGGTGTGAAAACCGTATCAATGCAGTTACTGTTTCTTATCTCGAGGAAGGGTCCCCATTTCCTGGGGGGGGGAGGGAGAAGCTCAGGGTGGCAGAGAGATTGCATCTTGCAGCTCAAAGCATCTTTTTCCTCCCCGCTCTGAGTCAGCTTTGTGGGGTGCTGTGATACAGAAAATGCTTTCCAGGGGCTCACTGTCCTGTAGTCTGAAACACGTCAAGGTACAAATCCTCGCTGTGCCCAGTAGCCCCAGGTCAGACCTTGGAACTTGGCAGAGCTGGGTGTGTTCCCTTCTAGCGTCCACCAGACCCTGATTCGTCATTCTCTGCACAGAGAACTACATAGAGGATTAGTCCCAGTTTACAATCTGAAGTAGCAACTCTCAGAAATGTCAGTTTGAAGTCCTAGTAAATTTTGCCTCAACATGGTAGTAAAGAGCTACATTTTAGAAGGAATAATAACAGAGTGGAAATGTGTGCCATTTATTTGCTTTCTTGACTGATATCAGTGTACAGGGAGCATGGTGGGGTCTGAGGTCCTCACACAGCCCACCTGTCCCCCAGGTGTGGGCAGTAACCACAGGTGAAATAGTTGTGGGGACATGACAGCTTAAGGTTTGCCAGGTGAAATCTAGAAAAAGGGCAGAAACCTTGAAATCAAGTGTAGAGAAAAGGATCCTTATCAAGGGGGATCTGTCAGATAACCTGCCACAGAAACACTCAGGTCAGAGTTTGGGCAACCACAGTGGGCACTGAAGCCCACTGTGAATGGGCCTGTGACTGAGTGGGGGGAACCCTGAGTCCTCAGAGAAGACTCCAGCATGTGACGGGGGGTCAAGTGGGCTTAGAGCAGGAACTGTGGGGTTCTCTTCTCTGAGCTGGGAGCATAAGGAGGTGAGCCCAGAGTCTCATCCAGCCCCATGCCACTAACATGGAGACTAACATGTCTCCCAGGATTCGAGACCCAGATTTTCTCCAGGTGTGAAGGAAGACTCCTGGTTTAGAGAGAACAGCTCCATTTTTCCCCTTAGCCAAAGTCCCAGGTCTAGAGACTCTGCTGTTGATCAAAAAGTAGCTCTGAGATGCATCAAAGTAGAGGTCAAGGCTACAGCCTGCACACAGGGAAGGTCTCCCTGCCCCTGAACAGCCTCTGAGGCCCAGGGCAGTTCCGGCCCTACTGTGTCCCTCTGCTGGCCTTGGTGCCTGGGAGACCATCCCCCTCCTCGGAGCCAGGATTCTCTAGCTGCTGGGACTCTGCCAGTCTTTCTCAACCTGTGCTGAAGAATCATCAAAACTGCTAACACTGTTTTGATCCAAACCCCATTCTGGAGTTTTAATGTTCCCAGTTTGTTTTGTAAAATAAAAATCCATGCTCCTAGGGTTGGAGGAGTACTAACTAGATAGGGAAAATGCTTCTGGGTCCTCTGGATGTACAAGGCACACTTGGGGAACAGAAAAGAGGCACAGTCAGACCAGAAGGTCACCAGGATGATGAAGGGACCAGAAGCCATGTCCAGGAGAAGCCACCAGTGTGGCTGAGCAATGGAAAGACCAAGGGACGTGCGGCAGGCAGACTCGGGGTTTGTCGCGTGGGAGGGGAAGGACACCAGCTCTTGTAGCTCCAAGGGCAGAAGCAAGGCCAACAAGTGGCCATTTGGAGGTTGGGGGACAGATTCAGTGTCCCTTAGTGGGCCTTGAGCCCCTGTTGCTGGCTTCCAATGGGGCTATCTGCATGGGAAGCCTCATGCACAGGATGTGAGAAAGGAAGGACACAGTCCTCAGTCCAGCAGGTTAGCGCCAGCCACTCTGCAGGTGGGCACAGCCCGCAGGCTGCACCCCATGTCACCTCTCCAGCATGACAGACAGCAGTGAACCCACATACCCCTGAGAGCCCATTACTCCTTGCGTTTGGTGGGGCTGGATGTTCAGGCCCTCTGTTGGGGGTTCTGGGGAATGAATTCCTGCTCTGGGTGGGAGATTGAGCTAAATAAACCCCCAAGCTCCCTGACAGCTCTGAAAGCCTGCATTAAACCATGATCCATCTCCTTGTTCTTCAGGTAGATTCAAGAGATGCACTTGGAGTCCAGATCTGTACAAGAGCAAGCCCTCCAAATTTGGGCACCCCACTGTTCTGGGCACCAAACACCCATGGCGCTCCTTTTCTGTGCCATAGGCCTCTGTATTCTTTCTGTCCCATCTTTCGCTCTTCCTGCATCTCCACTGAACACTAGCTTTCCTCTGGTTTTCCTAGGGTTTTCCTGCTCCCTGCAATGCAGCTCCCTTGCTTGCAGCCCCCTTGATCCAGGGTTTCCACCAGCTGCTGCCCGGGCTCTGGGAGCCCTGGGCCTCGCAGGGGTCACACTTTCCTTCTGTTCAGGCTGGCACAGGTGACCCACTGACCTACTTTTCTGTACTGCTTGGCGTAACTTAGCATCCTTGCAGTCAAGGTGCCCCTCCTCCAAGGAGTTGTGATGTTTAGATTCTGTGACAGGAAACAGGAGGGTAACGGCCCTGCAGATAAAAATGCGATGCCCCGAGGTGTTCACGGCCTCCAGGCAGGCTCTGTTTAATTGCACAAACATCATTTATCACGAGGCATGTGACAAATTCATCTGCATTTTCTTTCCAGCTTACAGCTCTGCATTCTCTCATGCATGTCCATTAGGCTTGCCTCTCCTACTTACATATTTAAATGAAAACAAATTGGCTCATTTACTCTGAGATGCTCAGCTTGACAGAGATTGAAAGTGTGTGTAAGTGTGTGTGTGTGAGAGAGAGAGAGAGAGAAAGTGTGTGTGTGTGTGTGTGTGTGTGTGTGTTGTATTTGTTTTGCCTCAAAGGGTTGGGATGTCTGGGTGGAATGGATCATTCAAAAAGAAAGAAATTTCCAGAATGTCTTCAATCATCTGCACAAAACAGAGTCTGAAATTGCTCAGGAAAAAGCTCATTGATAAAACCACTGCCACAGACAAAACCAAATCAATGTGGCAGTCTGTTGCAAATGTCACAGCGTCACGTATTATTTATAAATTCACAAAGAGCTGCAACCAATCGAGGAATTACTTTTCCCTGCCTGTCTGAACTGGTTTGGAAGAAGACAGCTGCCAGGGGAGTAAGGCCCCATGCAATGCAAAACGGGGACAGGCTGAAAGGGCTGGACAACCAAGTAACCCCAACTTCGGGGGCGGGGGGCGTTGCCAGCCTGACGATGGAGGGCAAGACCTCCCACAGCAAGGGCAGAAGGTCAGGCTGGGCACAGTGAGCCCTCCTTACAGAAGGGATGTACAAGGCAGGAAGCCCAAGCAGGGAGAGACCCTCTCCATGGGAGGTATTCTCCCCCTTTAAAACTTACTGTTCTTTTTGAAGGGGAGGAGTCAAGATGGCGGAGAAGTAGCAGGCTGAGACGACATCGGGTAGCAGGAGATCAGCTAGATAGCTTATCTAACCATTGTGAACACCTATAAATCCAACGGGAAATCGAAGAGAAGAAGAGCAACAATCCCAGAAACAGAAAATCGATCACTTTCTGAAAGGTAGGACCTGCGGAGAAGTGAATCCAAAGCGACGGGAAGATAGACCCCGGGGGGAGGGGCCGGCACCCGGCAAGCGGCGGAGCGACGGAGCACAAAACCGGGACTTTTAAAAGTCGGCTCCACTGGGAGACATCGCTCCAGAGGCTAAACTGGGGGGAAACCCAGGCGGGGTCAGCATAACCCCAGGACCCGCGGGGTCACAGAAGGACTGGGGGTGTCTGAGTGCCGCAGAGCTCGCAGGTATTAGAGCGGGGAAGCCGGCTATAGCGACAAAGCCGAGGAGTGAGCTCTAAGCCCGGGGTTACCTTGTGCCGGTCACAGGCTGGGTGGGCTCGGAGCGCGGCTGGAGGCCACGGAGACAAAAGCGACCCGGCGCTTTTCTCCAGCTCCAACAATTGACTGCTTTCCTCGAGGCGCGACTGCAAGCCAGGGAGGCGGGGCTATTGGGCGCTTTGCTCTGAGAGCGCACTGAGGAGCGGAACCCCAAGCTCTCGGCTCCTCTGGGCCGAGATTGGGAGGCCGCCATCTTCATTCCCGTCCTCCGGAACTCTACGGAAAGCGCTCAGGGAACAAAAGCTCCCGAAAGCGAACCCGAGCGGATTACTTAGCCCGGACCCTGGCAAGGGCGGTGCAATTCCGCCTGCGGCAAAGACACTTGAGAATCACTACAACAGGCCCCTCCCCCAGAAGATCAACAAGAAACCATCCAAAACCAACTTCAGTCACCAAGAACAGCGGAATTCCACAGCAGGAGAAAGCAAATCCTACCTGGACAAAATGACAAGGCGGAAAAACTCACCTCAAAAAAAAGAACAAGAGGCCGTACCGAAGGCTGGAGACCTAATCAATACAGACATAGGTAGCATGACAGATCTAGAGTTCAGAATGACAATTCTCAAGGTTCTAGCCGGGCTCGAAAAAGGCATAGAAGATATTAGAGAAACCCTCTCCGGAGAGATAAAAGCCCTTTCTGGAGAAATAAAAGAACTAAAATCTAACCAAGTTGAAATCAAAAAAGCTATTCATGAGGTGCAATCAAAAATGGAAGCTCTCACTGCCAGGATAAATGAGGCAGAAGAAAGAATTAGTGACATAGAAGACCAAATGACAGAGAATAAAGAAGCTGAGCAAAAGAGAGACAAACAACTACTGGAACACGAGGAGAGGATTCGAGAGATAAGTGACACCATAAGACGACACAACATTAGAATAATTGGGATTCCAGAAGAAGAAGAAAGAGAGAGGGGAGCAGAAGGTATATTGGAGACAATTATTGGAGAGAATTTCCCTAATATGGCAAAGGGAACAAACATCAAAATCCAGGAGATGCTAAGAACGCCCCTCAAAATCAATAAAAATAGGTCCACACCTCGTCACCTGATAGTAAAATTTACAAGTCTTAGCGACAAAGAGAAAATCCTGAAAGCAGCCCGGGAAAAGAAGTCTGTAACATACAAGGGTAAAAACATTAGATTGGCAGCGGACCTATCCACAGAGACCTGGCAGGCCAGAAAGAACTGGCATGATATATTCAGAGCACTAAACGAGAAAAACATGCAGCCAAGAATACTATATCCGGCTAGGCTATCATTGAAAATAGAAGGAGAGATAAAGAGCTTCCAGGACAAACAAAAGCTGAAAGAATTTGCAAACACCAAACCAGCTCTACAGGAAATATTGAAAGGGGTCCTCTAAGCAAAGAGAGACCCTAAAAGTAGTAGATCAGAAAGAAACAGAAACAATATACAGTAACAATCTTACAGGCAATACAATGGCACTAAATTCATATCCCTCAATAGTTACCCTGAATGTTAATGGGCTAAATGCCCCAATCAAAAGACACAGGGTATCAGAATGGATAAAAAAACAAAACCCATCCATATGCTGCCTACAAGAAACTCATTTTAGACCCGAAGACACCTCCAGATTTAAAGTGAGGGGGTGGAAAACAATGTACCATGCTAATGGACATCAGAAGAAAGCTGGGGTGGCAATCCTTATATCAGATCAATTAGATTTTAAGCCAAAGACTATAATAAGAGATGAGGAAGGACACTATATCATACTCAAAGGGTCTGTCCAACAAGAAGATCTAACAATCTTAAATATCTATGCCCCTAACATGGGAGCAGCCAACTATATAAACCAATTAATAACAAAATCAAAGAAATACATCGACAGTAATACAATAATAGCAGGGGACTTTAACACTCCCCTCACTGAAATGGACAGATCATCTAAGCAAAAGATCAACAAGGAAATAAAGGCCTTAAATGACACACTGGACCAGATGGACATCACAGATATATTCAGAACATTCCATCCCAAAGCAACAGAATATACATTCTTCTCTAGTGCACATGGAACATTCTCCAGAATAGACCACATCCTGGGTCATAAATCAGGTCTCAATCGGTACCAAAAGATCGAGATCATTCCCTGCATATTTTCAGACCACAATGCTCTGAAGCTCAAACTCAATCACAAGAGGAAATTTGGAAAGAACGCAAATACATGGAGACTAAACAGCATCCTTCTAAAAAATGAATGGGTCAACCAGGAAATTAAAGAAGAATTGAAAAAATTCATGGAAACAAATGATAATGAAAACACAACAGTTCAAAATCTGTGGGACACAACAAAGGCAGTCCTGAGAGGAAAATATATAGCAGTGCAAGCCTTTCTCAAGAAACAAGAAAGGTCTCAAATACACAACCTAACCCTACACCTAAAGGAGCTGGAGAGAGAACAACAAAGAAAGCCTAAACCCAGCAGGAGAAGAGAAATCATAAAGATCAGAGCAGAAATCAATGAAATAGAAACTAAAAAAACAATAGAACAAATCAACAAAACTAGGAGCTGGTTCTTTGAAAGAATTAATAAGATTGATAAGCCCCTGGCCAGACTTATCAAAAAGAAAAGAGAAAGGACGCAAATAAATAAAATCATGAATGAAAGAGGAGAGATCACAACCAACACCAAAGAAATACAAACAATTATAAGAACATACTACGAGCAACTCTATGGCAACAAATTTGACAACCTGGAAGAAATGGATACATTTCTAGAGATGTATAAACTACCACAACTGAACCAGGAAGAAATAGATAACCTGAACAGACCCATAACCAGTAAGGAGATTGAAACAGTCATCAAAAATCTCCAAACAAACAAAAGTCCAGGACCAGACGGCTTCCCAGGGGAATTCTACCAAACATTTAAAGAAGAATTAATTCCTATTCTCCTGAAACTGTTCCAGAAAATAGAAATGGAAGGAAAACTTCCAAACTCATTCTATGAGGCCAGCATCACCTTGATCCCAAAACCAGACAAGGATCCCATCAAAAAAGAGAATTACAGACCAATATCCTTGATGAACACAGATGCGAAAATTCTCACCAAAATACTGGCCAATAGGATCCAACAGTACATTAAAAGGATTATTCACCACGACCAAGTGGGATTTATTCCAGGGCTGCAAGGTTGGTTCAACATCCGCAAATCCATCAATGTGATACAATACATTAATAAAAGAAAGAGTAAGAACCATATGATACTCTCAATAGATGCTGAAAAAGCGTTTGACAAAGTGCAGCATCCCTTCCTGATTAAAACTCTTCAAAGTGTAGGGATAGAAGGCACATACCTCAACATTATCAAAGCCATCTATGAAAAACCCACCGCAAATATCATTCTCAATGGAGAAAAACTGAAAGCTTTTCCGCTAAGGTCAGGAACACGGCAGGGATGTCCGTTATCACCACTGCTGTTCAATATAGTACTAGAAGTCCTAGCCTCAGCAATCAGACAACAAAAAGAAATTAAAGGCATCCAAATCGGCAAAGAAGAAGTCAAACTATCACTCTTTGCAGATGATATGATACTATATGTGGAAAACCCAAAAGGCTCCACTCCAAAACTGCTAGAACTTATACAGGAATTCAGTAAAGTGTCAGGATATAAAGTCAATGCACAGAAATCAGTCGCATTTCTTTACACTAACAACAAGACAGAAGAAAGAGAAATTGAGGAGTCAGTCCCATTTACCATCGTACCCAAAACCATAAGATACCTAGGAATAAATCTAACCAAAGAGGTAAAGAATCTATACTCAGAAAACTATAAAGTACTCATGAAAGAAATTGAGGAAGACACAAAGAAATGGAAAAATATTCCATGCTCATGGATTGGAAGAACAAATATTGTGAAAATGTCTATTTTACCTAAAGCAATCTACACATTTAATGCAATCCCTATCAAAATCCCATCCATTTTTTTTAAAGAAATAGAACAAATAATCCTAAAATTTATATGGAACCAGAAAAGACCTCGAATAGCCAAAGGAATATTGAAAAAGAAAGCCAAAGTCGGTGGTATCACAATTCCAGACTTCAAGCTCTATTACAAAGCTGTCATCATCAAGACAGTATGGTACTGGCACAAAAACAGACATATAGACCAATGGAACAGAATAGAGAGCCCAGAAATAGACCCTCAACTCTATGGTCAACTAATCTTCGACAAAGCAGGAAAGAATATCCAATGGAAAAAAGACAGCCTCTTCAACAAATGGTGCTGGGAAAATTGGACAGCCACATGCAGAAAAATGAAATTGGACTATTTCCTTACACCACACACGAAAATAGACTCAAAGTGGATGAAGGACCTCAATGTGCGAAAGGAATCTATCAAAATCCTTGAGGACAATGCAGGCAGCAACCTCTTTGACCTCCACCGCAGCAACTTCTTCCTAGGAACATCGCCAAAGGCAACAGAAGCAAGGGCAAAAATGAACTATTGGGATTTCATCAAGATCAAAAGCTTTTGCACAGCAAAGGAAACAGTTAACAAAACCAAAAGACAACTGACAGAATGGGAGAAGATATTTGCAAACGACATATCAGATAAAGGGCTCGTATCCAAAATCTATAAAGAGCTTATCAAACTCAATACCCAAAGAACAAATAATCCAGTCAAGAAATGGGCAGAGGACATGAACAGACATTTCTGCAAGGAAGACATCCAGATGGCCAACAGACACATGAAAAAATGCTCCACATCACTCGGCATCAGGGAAATACAAATCAAAACCACAATGAGATACCACCTCACACCAGTCAGAATGGCTAAAATTAACAAGTCAGGAAATGACAGATGCTGGCGAGGATGCGGAGAGAGGGGAACCCTCCTACACTGTTGGTGGGAATGCAAGCTGGTGCAACCACTCTGGAAAACAGTGTGGAGGTTCCTCAAAAAACTGAAAATAGAGCTACCCTACGACCCAGCAATTGCACTCCTGGGTATATATCCTAAAGATACAAACGTGGTGCTCCGAAGGGGCACGTGCACCCGAATGTTTATAGCAGCAATGTCCACAATAGCCAAACTGTGGAAAGCGCCTAGATGTCCATCAACAGATGAATGGATAAAGAAGATGTGGTATATATACACAATGGAATACTATGCAGCCATCAAAAGACATGAAATCTTGCCATTTGCGACGACGTGGATGGAACTAGAGGGTATCATGCTTAGCGAAATAAGTCAATCGGAGAAATATAACTATCATATGATCTCTTTGATATGAGGAAGTGGAGATGCAAGGTGGGGGGGTTTGGGGGGAGGTAGGAAAAGAAAAAATGAAAAGATGGGATTGGGAGGGAGACAAACCATAAAAGACTCAATCTCAAGAAACAGACTGAGGGTTGCGGGGGGGAAGGGGGATGGGAGAGGGTGGTGGGGAAATGGACATTGGGGAGGGTATGTGCTATGATGAGTGCTGTGAAATGTGTAAACCAGACGATTCACAGACCTGTACCCCTGGGGATAAAAATACATTATATGTTTATTAAAATAAAAAAAATTTAAAAAAAAAAAAAAAAAAAAACACCTTACTGTTCTTTTTGAATGACGCAAGTAACTGATAGATACCTAATATAGGAGCATTAAAAAGTTCCCTTTACTTCCTCCTCCAATCCCAATCCTTAACCCAGTAGTATGTATTCTTCTGGAACTCTCCATGAATTTACATGTACATAAGATAATATGGCTATAATCTTATGTAAGTGGCATCAGCAGAGTTTGTTAGAATTGATCACTCCCTCTTCTTTAAGCCCTTTCTCCCCTTGGTTTTCAGCGCCTGACCACTTTGAACTCTCCTTCTACCTCACTGCTCACTGTCTGGTCCTTTTCCACCTCACATACTGGGTTCTCCTTAATGAGTGACTTCAGAATGAGGGAGGGTCCCTGGCTCCATCTGGGACCACTTATCTACCTCTTTGATCTCTCCCGGTCCTACAGCACGGCATAGTACTTAGAAGATGATGGTTCTCAGTATGTTCCTCAAGCCTGAAGCTGGACCACCACTGCCCACCTGACATCTCAGCCGGGATCTCTGACAGTCCCTGCAAACTCGTCCAAGGCAGAACCCTTGATTTTGCCCCTCCTGAACCTTCTCCTCTCACAGTCTACCCACCACTTTCTGGTCACAGACTGAGATTCCTCCTTGGTTCCTCTTTTCTTTCCATAATCCGAACTGTCAACAAATCACTGCTCTCCAGAACTTGCTCATTTCTCACTCCGCCCCCACCCCTATGGTGGAGCCACAACAATGCCTTGCCTCAACTATTACAGCGGCCTCCTAATCTGCTCACCCTGCTTCAGCCACCTCCAGAAGCAAGGCTTTTCACACTGGACTGCGCTTTTAAAAAGTAAAAGCAATCATGTCATGTCCCAGCTCAAAACCCTCCCTGCCATCCTCAGAACTGATCCAAATGGCCCTGTGTGGCTCACCTACGGCACCTCTCGGTCCCACTTCCGATCATGGCTCCAGGGGCACAGACTCCCAGGAGGGGGACTTCAGTTTGGTTCCTCACTACAGCCCCAGCACATAGGAGATTCTCAATATATGTATTCCAATTAAATGAACTTATTTTTTATTTTCCTTTTCAAACTTTACTTCTGGGAGATTTTTTCCGTATTGTTATATATAATAACTATCTCTTACTTCTGAATTATTACACAGTGTTCCATTCCATGGATTTGCCCAGATTTACTTAACTATTCTCTTACTGATAAAAATTTGAGTTGATCCACTTTCATAGGTGTGATTAACAAATAAATTAAGTGGAGAAATTTAGGAGAGAAATCCCAGTCCTTACATAGGAAACACCCTGGATGGGTTTCAGCGTGTCTGAAAACTTCCAAAAGTGTATGTGGGACTGCCTAGGTGTGTGAACATGGAAGTCCTTGACTCGGCAGGAATACTGGTTAAGAGGTTTCTTAACCTCTTAAAAGTTACAAATCACTGGATCAGGATGTTTGCTTAAAACTAATCCAGCCCATCTACTCTGCTGGCCCTGCCAGCCCCTAACAGGAAAAACTAACCAATTTAGAAGAACACTGTCATCAATCCAGAGACTTTGAGGGAGTGTGTTCTGGGTGAAGGGGCCAGAACTGGGAAGGACAAACCCACCGCTCCTCCCAGTGATCTATGGCTGACTCTGAACTTCAGCCGGCCTCCTCTCCCCTGCTGACCGTGGACCTAAATGAAATCTGCCTACCTCCAGGGGGCACATAGGAAATGCCTTTATAACTGTAAATTACTATTTTGCTTTTCTGACTTCCCAGTTTCTCCATCTCCTAATCCCATACAAATGGTGGTATACAAAGGTAAAAAAGAGAAACACAAAACAAGACCGTGATGAGATGAAGTTGATGAGAGCACTATGAGTTCTTTAAGATGCAAAGAATCTCTGAAAATTCTGCCAAGGAAAGCAGATGCCCCCCAGAGCAGGGGCCTTGCTGAAGGATGTGTTAACCGTGCAACTTCGAGATGCTGTCATTTCTTTCGTGACTCTCAACAGTTCCTGCTGCGGCAATCAAGTCACTTAAAGCATCAGGAAGGAGTGCTGCTGGCCAGTGCTGAGGGAGAAGGAAATGATGTTCTATACCAAGCTTTGAGCAGCAGGTCCCCTCCCAATCCTTAGGGAACAAGCCTTGCCCACTGGCGAGTCTCTCAGGAGACCCTTGTCTGTCTGCTCCCTAGAAGCCCATCAGGACTCTGAATGTCAAGTCCTGGCTCTTCCTCTGGACTGAAGAGTCTGGGTGCTATGTAGTTCTCCAATCCATTGTCAGATATCTCAAAGTACCTTACTGACAAATGAGTGGCTTTGATGCATTAGGGTAGAAGAATATTGAGTGGTCAAATTTGAAGATCTGTATTGTTAAAACTAATATTATAATAGAAGTCTAATACAGCATAATGATTAAAAGCATGGACTAAAAGCCAGACAACCCAAGTATGAACCCCAGCTCCACACTGATTATCTGTGCTCTCGGAGGAGTTTCTTCATTGTTCTGTCCCTCAGTTTCCTCCTCTGTAAAACGTCAAGATAGCAGCTTTCTGTGGCAGAAGTCCCTGGCTGCTCCCCCTTTTCTGTAACGGCAGAATCGTGGAGTGGCAGGTGCTGGTGGGCTCTACCATGTTTCCCAGCCTCCCTGGCATCATGGTCATGTGACTTCATCTCCCACTGAGTAAGTGGGAATGATTGGTGCTACTTCTAGGTTGGGCCTTGGAAGAGCAGGTGTCTGCCTCAACCCTCTTGTCCTCTGCCTCTGATGGCTCGAGTAGCCGGGATCAGAGAAACTTTACAAGGTACCTGGAGACAGTGGTAGAGGAGCCATCAGCCTGACCATGTTTGCCTTCCAACTTGGAACACAGGTGGTCACAAGAGAGAGAAATAATCTTCCATCTGGCTAGAGCCACTCTGTTTTTGTTTCTCTTTCTTAAAGCAGCTATTGTTATCCTCACTAAAGCCCTACCTCACAGAGGTGTTAGGAGTATTCAATGTTAGCAAATACAAAGGAATTAGGACAGAGACTGGCACAAAGTCAGTGCTGTATACGTGTTGGTTAATATTACTGGTGATGAAACTCCTAATAAAACATCATCAGGTAATTAGGAAGGAGGAGCGTATGTAAAAATCACATGGTGTGTTTCGATGCTCTGTATCAATGAGTCATGACTGATGCTGAGTTTTCTACTGTCCAGCCTGTAGTTCAGCACCATTGCCCAGACTACCCACAACTGGCTGGAAATACAAAATAGTAAAGCACATGACATTTTGGACTATGTCTTTGATTATAAAAGTTCCTTATGATGACTAAAATAGTGTACTCTTCTTAGAAAGTTCCCAAGAAGAGTGATTAGAAACTTGTGCCAGGAAGACAGGAATGAAATAATAATTATCATGCTGGGTGGCTTTCAGTTACTTAGAAACATGAGTGTGAAGAAAACTGATATGCCACCCCTTTTCTAAATGGGACAGCAGTAGGTTATTTGTGTCTTCTTTCCTGCTTGTCCACCCTGACATTGACACTTTGGTGGGTAAGTGCATTTCCAGAAAATGCAAGGTGCTCATGACCAGTGCAGAGCTCACAGCCCTTACAGCAGTCACCCTGGTTGCCTGGTTACTGGAGGAGAGGAGAGCTGCAAACAAGAGGAGCTGGGAGAAGGCTGTCCAGAGGAATAGCAGGTAGACTACAGAACTGCAGGGTGGCCAGGAGCCCTTTGTTCTGATGAGTACACGGAGTTGCTATGGCTTCACTGCGTGATGGCCTAGGCAGAGACAGCTGCCCACACTGTCAGTCCATGATAACATACACCCAGCACCCACAGGGGGCCACCATGTCAATGGTACAGATCCCTGCTTTGGACAAGAATGAGAAATGCCTGAACTATTTCCAGCTCCCCTGGATGGCAGTATTGACAAGGACCTCCTACTCCCCAGCCCTGGATCTGAGCCGGAGATGGACAGCTCCCAGACTGAACCCACGGTGGCTAGACAGCTGCCATGCCACAATCACATCCTGCAGCCCAAGAGCACTGTAATCCTCGAATCACACTGGCATTTGTGGATTAGCTCTGGAGGTCCACGCAGAGCTAGATAAACAAAGGACACTGAGCACTGTCTGACTCCCTGCCTGTCAAGGGATCCAAGAGTTCTCCATTACCTGTGTAGCCTCTATACCTAGTCAAGTGCCTGTATAATGTGGCTACTCCACACATTTGGTATGCCTGAGTGCAGGACAAAGTGCAGGTCCGCATGTGGACACAGACCTAGGCTCTGGGTGCAGACAGCCTGCTTCTGCCACTCACAGGTGATCCAGCCTTGGCAGAGGTCCTTTCCTCTCTGAGGCCTCAGTATTCTGATCCATACAATGGGAACAGACAGAATTACCTAACAGAGTGTTGAATGGATTCAACATGAGGAAGGCAAAGTACTCAGCATAGAGTCTTTCAAATAGTATTTGATCAAAAAATAGGGTGACAGTCTCAGTTGGATGCACCTTTTATCCTGGAGTCATTACCAACAGCACCTGCTTTCACATTTAAAATTGTCCCAGTTTGAGTGATAAATGATAGGTCTTATCAACAGATGATGATGATGATGACAAGTACTAATTGGGTCAGGAGGCTAGTTAAGGACTGGGAGGGATCCCTGAATGTGAGCTTGAGCCACATGGCTTTGAGCCAACAACCAAGGCATCCTCCCTCTTGGCACCATTCAGCTGTACCACAAATAAACAAAGTGATGTAGATCATCACACATAGCACAGATCAAGTCAGAGACTACATATGCGACGTTCTGTTTGAAAGGGATCCTGTCCTCATGGAGACTCTAGCCCCAGCAGATGAGACAGTGAGGAATAAATAAGGCAGCCAAGAGCAGATGTGCACAGGAGAGTGAGCAGAACAGTGAGGCAAGTCCCCAGGGTGGGGAAGCTAGTGTGCTGATGCAGAAAGTCTCCTAAGAGTTCAGGGTGAGGCTGGGTTATGGAAAACCCTCTGAAGATAATCCCAGACTTTCTTTCTGATCTTGGTTTCTTTCAAGGACTTCCCTTTGTTTTCTTCTCAGCAAGGAGCCTTGCAGAGTTATCATAGATGATGACAATGACAAGCATATGTCAGGTAAAACCACTTAAGAATCCCCAAGCAGCAGCCATTGGTTGTGGAGCTGGAATTAAGCACTGCATGTGCCACCCAGTCATTCCTTTGCCTCAGCAATCAATGAGGCTAGTGCTATTGTCACCCTGTAAGGAGAGGGAAGTGGAACTTGGGAGATAAAGCCATTCTTCTAAGCTCTCCCTACTGGAAGGGGTGGGACTGGGATTTGAACTGGGTCTCTCCAGCTCCAGGGACACCAAGAGTTGTGTCCAATGGCACGGTTAGAATGGGAAGTCTCCCTGCAACCCAGGCAGGCTGCTGCCCCAAATGGTCCCCACTGCCAGGGAATAAGCCAGAGAGGCAGGTATGAAAAGACCACAAATGCCCCACGGAGGGAAGTCCAGCCTTCAAAGCACAGTCCACAGGGAGACATAGAAAACATGGAGTGTCAGTTTTGTGGGAGTGCCAATCTGAGTCTCGCCCACGCCCCCTCTGGGCAGTGGGCATCTGCCTTAAGGATAATAGCAATACTCAACATCACCTGAGCACATATTATGTGCCAAGTTCTGGGTTTGATGCCCCACTTGAGTTATTTCTTTTACTGTTCACAGGAACCCCATGAGGTGGGTGTGTGTACAAACCCCCACCACCAGTCCTGACTAGCTCGATCTCACAGGCAGAGACCCAGTGCCCAAAGCTTCTGGAAGTTAGAGCCCAGAAGTTCAAACTCAAGGCAACAATTTTAACTCCCTCTGAGTATGAAGTGGGAGAAATTCCTACCTAAGAGCCAGTGGGCCATGGGTGGTGGCAGGTGTGAGTCCTGAGCAAGTATGAACTTTCTGGTCAGTTGGTTTCCTGGCAGCATCTCAAATTGTGTGTGTGTGTGTGTGTGTGTATGTGCATGTGTGTGTGATGAACACTCAATTCTATCAAAGAAAATCACAAATTGTGAAAATTAATTTTTCTCTCCAGCAGAGAAACATCAGGGATTAAAAAGTACATTAATGGTATCATACACAGGAAGGGGGTTGGGTTGCTGGCTTTGGCCTGGGAACATAGGAAGGAGCTGTAAGATATGCTCCAATAAAGATATACATCCAAGAAAAGACTGTGTCAAGCTTCAGTGTGTTCCTGGGGTGAAAGGTAAGGCCCCAGATGCAGAGGTACAGGAATGGGCCTCCAGTTTCTGGGGCCTGGGGCAGGAGGTATAGACAAAAGCGGGGCCAGGAAAGTCCAGGGGAACAGAAATTGTCTGGGCAGGGATTCAAGCACAAAGGCCCAGGTACCTACTTGGCTACAAGTGGAAACTTAGCGGGAGAAAGGCAGGAGCCCAGTTGCTAGGACTGAGCTCCAAGAGAAGAGCAAGAGGAATCAGACCCTGAACCTGTTTCCATATGAGGAGCTCCTCCAGTGTCCCCAGACTCAGGCTGGAAGAGCTAAAGGTGTAGGTGCAGGTCATGGAGAGCTGAGGGAGCAGGGCTGGGAAAAGAGAGACCTGGCAGGTCCCATAGAAAATCCCCAGTGATGGCCTGGACATTGTTCAGGTAAAATCCAGCAAACAGTAGGCCTGAACATGACTGCCAATGCACTGATTTTCAGAGAGGCCCCCACAGTGCCCACCTTCTAGTATGCTTCTGACAGCACACTGTGTGAAATCTTCGGAAGCAGTTCCCTTGTTTGTACTGCCAACAAGAACTGGTCTCCCCAAAAGTAGGTCAGGAGCTCTTGGGAAACTTATGGATTCTGACTTTGATTTTTCCATCTTGAAGTTCAAAGAGCATGAATAAGTTCACTGGAAGAAAAAAAAATTGCTGACTTTCTTGCAATCTAAAAGATGCTTGGCATGAAGTGAACTAAAAACTGAAGGAGTTGGGGAAACCCTAGTTGTGGCCTAGCAAATAGTCACCCACTGTTTGACTACTCTAAGGCATGGCTGGTTCCCTCCTGGGAACAGGTGGGACAGGTGCATCCCTGAATACAGAGACCATGACACTGGATGGCCAAGCATGTTCTTGTGCTGCCGCCCTCTGTCCATTCCCACTTATGGAAACTGCCTTTCTGCATGAGTCACAAGAACAATTTATTATCTCAGTGAACATCTGAAGCCTCCTGTATAATGGACAGGTTTCTTTATCTCTCTTTGCTAGAAAGAGGAAATGAGGGGATTCCAGAAAGGCGGTAGGCATAGTATGACTGTGAGCCATTCAAAGAAGCCAGGTCTTTAAGAACTAGGACCACATGTTGTTTATTTGGCATCCACAGGAGTATTTAGCTCAGGACCTTGCTTTCCAGAGTCAGTTCTTAATGAATAAACGAGCAAGGAACAAAGCTTGTGTCCTCAGAGTCTGGCAGAACAGTATCTGCCAATTGGAGGATAGGGTTCAGAGAAAGGCACAGGCAATGAACGCCATTCTGCTTCTTGCCAACTTCAGTGGGCTTCTGTAGTTTTGGCCTGACCGGCATCCCCTCCACCTTCTTCAGGCAACAGCATCCTGGATTTTCCAGTGATCTACCATCTCCTCTCCATTCCGGATTTAATTAATCGGATTTGGGAGTGGACATGACTACGCTAGCTTCTGGTGGCAATGTGACCTAACCCAGAAAATCACAGAATCAAGTGAATGACTTATAATTTCAATTTTTTGGAGGCAAAGAACTCCTACATTAGAAAATGATTTTATTCAAGTAAGTCCAGATGGTAATATTCATAATAAACTGCTTTCAATGGCCCTGGCCTCTTGCCTTGAAAATGTTAGCTGATTACAGCTGTAGACACAGGTTACCATGTCCTCAGACATCAGAGAACATTTGTACAAATGAATAAGTGGGAACAAATTAGATTCCATCCCATGTTGATAGAACTTCAACAGGAACAAGTACCCCTTGATCTGATTGTTGGAGCCAGCTCAGCTACAAGGAGATGTGTTTCAGAGTTTGTATAGGAATCAGGGTGGAATTTATAATGCATCTTGAAGATCTTAGTCTTCAAACATGTATATTAATGCAAAACAAAGAAAAGCAGCCTTATCCACAGCTTGGTCAACTTGCTGACTTTGGAATGAGGTCTCAAAAAGTCTGTGATTTCGTCACCTGTGATCTTTTCATTTCTGGCCAGGTCCTAAGCTTTTGGTTGGGGTGCTGACAATAGCTCAGTTCAATTCCCTCCCAGCTGGACATGGTCTCTATTGGCTCCATGGTTGGGAAGACCCTGATCACTGACCATGAGGCCGTGTCATCATCTGCAACTGTCTATAGGACTTGCCAAGGTTGGCCACTCCTAGGTGGTGAGCCAGACACCAAACGCAGGGCCATCAGATTCTCAGTTAGGTCTGTTAAGAGTCACTTTTGTTCTAGGACAAGTGGCATTTGAGTAGCTCCTCCACTAGGCTGAGTGAGGGGGCAAAGGGATCATCTTCTGAAACAACCCTTGGTTTCAACAATAGCTTATGTGGTTCATTAGGCCAACACAAGTGTCCACATGGGCTTTTTACATAACTACTGGAGAAGGGCAGCCTGACTCTGGGCTGGGACCCAATTTCTTGGCTGTGCAGTGTCGGGCTGTAGGCACCTCAACTGGGAGGAGGGTCCCAAAATATCTGCCAATGTGGAGCCTCCACAGAGAAGATTCCAACCAAAGGGGCTTCGGATGGCAGAACACATAATAAAAGTCATCTTCATTCCTTGGAAATGTTTCATAAATGGATATAGAAGCAGAATTAGTTACCATCCTTCTTATCAGAGAACCAGTCCTTTGGATTGGCCAAACTTAGTTTCCAGGTAAAAGGTTGCCAGCTTGGGACTCATTACTATTTATCGAAACCAAAAGATGACATAATTGGAAATTTGCCCCAGTACGTTGTTTTCTTTCTTTTTTTTTTTTATCACTCCAGTATATTTTTTTAATACTAATATTAGTCATCTCTAAATTGAAAACAGGGGATGAGGGTGCCAAAGTCACATTGCTTAATTATCAACAAAGCATTGACTGATTTGCGAATGTTGAACCACCCTTGCATCCCATGGATAAATCTCACCTGGTCATGGTAGATAATCTTTTCAATATACTGTTGGCTCCTATTAGCTAGGATCTTATTGAGAATCTTGATGTCCATATTCATCAGGGATATTGGTCTGAAATTCTCCTTTTTGGTGGGGTCTTTGCCTGGCTTGGGAAATGCCTTTCTTCTTCCTTTTTTATTCAATCCTTTCTTTTTCTTTCTTCCTTTTTTCCTCTCTCCTTCCTGCCTTCCATGTGCCGAAGGGGATGGGGGAAATGTGTGCCTGAAATAGGGGCCAGACAGCCTGCTCTGTCAGGGAAGATACTGAGAGGGAGAGACCTTACTCACCTCCAACGACAAAGAAGCCTGTGGGACACAGTGGAAGACCCGTGGCCTTCTTCAGGGTCCTCACCCTGGCTCCATCCCTCCTCTGGTTGATACTGTTGAGCAACGACTCTGTGCCAGGAGCAAGGATGAGAAGGACCCGACTTTGCCTTCTAGGCCCTCCCTGTTGGGAAGGGACAGGGAAAAAAGAGGCCATGACAAAGCAGTGTGACACACTGTGAGTGATGCCGTGGTCAGGTGGGCCTGGCCACAGAGCAGGGCTGTTTTCCAGAGAACAGCCCCTGGATCCCAGTGATGAAAGGTATGGGAAGGCCAGAGTGTGAAAGCAACATAGTCAGGTTCGTGCATAGAATACTCACTGGGTGGCCTGTGGAGAAATCAACTGCAAGGAGAAAAACCAGAAGCAGAAAGGCAATTAGGGAAAAGGAGGAACACCAGGAAGGAAGGATGTGGATCTGAATGAACCTGGAGGTGTTGGAACCTCCCAATTTGTAGCAAGCAAACCAAGCAAACCAAGCAAACCTGGGAGACAATGACATGAGATCTCTGAACTCAGATGGGTGGGGTGGCTCAAACCCGGGGTCATCAGGAGGAGGCGGCATCTCCTGGAAAAGGCACAGAGAGGGGGTTGGTGGCTGCGTCTGGAGTGTGTTGATTTTGAGAAGCACCTAGATGGCTTCAGTGGGCATGTGGGAACATGGCAGACAGTCTAAGTCAGAGAGGAGCAGGTTCCTCAAGTGCAGGAAGACTCAGGTTTGGATGAGCCTACCTGTTCTGTGGTTGCCTGAGGCAGGAATTGCTGGCTTTTTACCATGTGAAGAGGGAGTTGGTGCAAAATGCCCTCCTGGGCCCCATGACAGAGAGTCTGTGACTCTGAGGACCACTGGGAAATAGCAATGGCCACTGCCCACAGGACGGCAGTCCCTCCATCTCCCTGGCTGTGTCTGGCCATAGCACCTCGGGCGTCAGCCCCCACACCCACTGCTGGCTCTCTGCAGCCATCTGTTCCCAGGTTGAGAAGCACCCGGCTCTGAGCTCAGCAAAGGAGCATGAGAAGGGTGGGTGAGAAAAGAGGCAGGGTGGGGTGAAGCAGGCCGTAGCAAAGGGAGTGGATGGGAGTCAAGGAGACTTGATTCCTGGCTAACATTGTGTGAACTTGGGAAAGTCACTGCTTCTTTCTGAATCTCTGTCCTCAAACATTAGAGGTTAGATTGCTTTCCTGATTTCCTCAGTGGCCTGCAGTGTTCATATACTGTAAGTCCAGGAACTCGTGGATCTGCAGAGCCTGGGCGGTGGGTGCTCACTGGCTCTCACACCTGTGTCTGAGTCCTCCCGTATGGCGCTTGGTGTGAGCAGAGCAACCTGGCTGTGGGGTGAAAGTTCCCTCCCCTAACCCCCCTCACACTTTTCCCAACCAGCTCCAGAGAGCCACCTCAACTACTCTCAGCTTCAGCCAGACCCTCCCTTTGCCTGGTGGGACGTCCTGGCTCCTCCCCCAGTGCTCCTCCCCTGTAGATCCCCTGCTGGCCCAGGAAGAGTGTGGGGCCCTGTAGCTCAGTGCCCTCTAAATGCCTGCAGAGTGGGCAAAACTCTCCCCTCTGCCACCTTTCCTAGCCCAACACGGGTTTCCATCCTCCGGGAGCCTCTGTGAACTGAAGGGAGCAACCCCAGACCGTTTGTCCAGAGCCTGTGAGCCTGTGTTACTGTCCAAGCAGGACTGCAAGACTTGGTAGGAGGAGCCCCCAGCCTGGGTCCTCCTCCTTGGGATGCAGGGGTGCCACACACAGGGGTGGGCCACCCAGCTCGTTCCACATGCAGAGGGAACAAGGCTGAGAGTGCATAATGGCAGTCAGGAGTAACAAGTCCTCCCATGCCAGCGATGGGCACTGAGATGTTGCCATGGTGAAGGGGAATCAGCAGACCAGCTGGTGCTGGAAAGAACTGTCAGCATTTAGACAGATGTGACACTAAGGCCAGTAGAGCACACAGGACAGAGCTTTGTTCTGCTCCAACAGCATAAGGGAAGAAAGGCCCTTTGATGCTTGAATAGGTTTTACTGTGGCCTCGGCTCCAAGTTCAGTTCTAAGGACTCTGAGATTTTGCTGCTTATTTGTGAACTTAGGGGAAAGGGTAAGAAACAAACAAAACCTAATGTTTAACAACCATACTCTACTATGGGAAGCCACTTTCCCAAGTTCCAAGGGAGCAAAGGGAAAAGGCAGAGCCCCTCACATTCAGGCATTTATTTCCTGATAGAGAGACAGTAACTTAGGGATGTCAACGCCAAGTGGCAGATGAAAACCTGAGCAGTAAAGAGAGGGACAAAGAGTCCCTGACCCTCCTCGTGTCCACCCTGTGGTTTAGTTCCCTCCCCCTGCTCTGTGCAGGGACAGGGTTGGGCAGATATTGCCTCCCCAAGCCTCCCAGCAGGTTCTGATGGGAAGGAGCCAGACAGCACACTGGCTGACCAGTCTGTCAAGCATAAGCCCCTTCCGGGTTGGCTCACCATTCCCATTTTCCATCAGGGAAGATGGAAACTTGGAGAAATCAGGGAACCCACACACTTAAGAGGCAGAACCCACGTTCGCAAGCTGGTTCATCAGATTCCTAAACCCATGAGGGATGAGGGAGAAGAGACTGGCCTAAAACAGTTGGGCTCTGAGCAGGCAGAATTTAGTAGGCAAATGGAAGAGGAATATTCCAAGCAAGGGAACAGAGCAAAGAAAAGATTTAAAGGATTAAATTCAACACGAGAAACGTTTTGCCATTTGTTTGAGTCGAGTAATTTATGCTCTAGACTTGCTTCTGCTTAACTCCATGGAATGCTTAATCTTTCTGGAATTTAATTCCCTCTCTTGCAAAACAGGGTATACTTACAGGGTCACAGGGATGCTGTGTTAAATGTAGTGTGAGCCATGAAGGTGCTTTCAGATGGTTAAGGCGCTGTGTAAGTGTAGGACCCTGTTGTTAAATAGATTACGTTTACAGGTGACTACCAAGTCAAGCACAGTCTGCATGAAAAAAGACATAGCATATGAAGAACTGCCAGGAAAGGATGCGAGAAGAAGCCTCTCATGACGCCGCTCCCTGCTCCTGCCATAGCCCCAGCTTCTCTGAAGCTGTCCACTGCCCCCTTCTTCCACAGGGCGAGTGACTACAAAAGGAAACATTCCACAGAAGGGGCAGGCACAGTTCCCCAGTGGACTGCACCCTCACTGGCCACTTGCCCACGTGACAGCTCTGCCTGGGGTCTTGGCTGTGAGTGCAGAAAATACACTTCAGACCTGGTCCAGGGAAACATGTGGTGGGCAATGCAAAGACCCGGTGATCCTGAGGCCCTCTGAGCCACTGCCCAGTGTCCCTGCTGCCTGTGGCCATGTCCAAAGGGTGACTCTCCTAGAATCCCCTGGCCATGGACCCCTGGCCATGGCCTCTCAAATTTTGCTGCCCCAGCTGCCTGGGCCTCCACAAGGAAAAGGCTTTTTTATTTCTATTTCTCCCTGTGTGCTTACTAAATTTCACCTATTTCTGGAAACTATTCAAAAAAATAGAAGAAAAAAATAGAAAGTTGCAATTAGCCCACAGCCCACCACTTAAAAATAACTTAAAAATTTTCTGTGTATGTGAATGCCACTCCAGAGGTTCCCCAAACCTATATGCAGGAGAACAGATTCCTGGAACTATTTATGTAAAATCGCATTTTAATAGCTCTTTTAAAAGCAAAAGCATTAAATTCAGTTTTCACTGGATTTATCAAGAAAAAAATGAAAAGGACTAGCAAATTTCAGACGCATTTTTCTTTTGTTTTAGGCAGATAACTTTGTATTCTATTATTACGAAATATTGCAAACACATGGAAAAGCAGAGTGAACAATAAAAGGACCTGACTGCCCACTTTTAACAAATCTGGGCATGCACCTGGTTTGGGAAGTTTTTCTTTCTTTCTTTCTTTCCAGTGAAAATGTTAATGTAGAAAGGATTTTTTAACAGAACTATACCTGTAGGCCTGAGTTCCTGACTAGTCAAAGTCCGTTTCCAGATGCTGGACACTGGGCTCTCAACACCTACCCTCCTGCCCCACACCTCCACAGTCAAACGGTGCTTAAGTCAGACACCAGGCTGCACAAGCATTTTACATTCGCTGTCTTGCATGCTCACCCTTCTCTAGAAAGTCTGCCTTGTCATTGCCTCTGCTCTGGAGAAACGAGGGCTTGGAGAGCAAAGCAACCCGTTCAATGTAAATGGCAGAGCAGGGATACAAATTCAGGTCTGTCAGATATCAGAGCCTCGGTGCTGGAGCTAATTTCTAAATGATTTTTGGGCTAAATGCAAGCTGTTCAGGTACTTAAGCTGACAAGGAACAAAAACCCTGTACAAAAGAAGGTCTTAAGAGCAGCTGGTGACATCAGAGCTCCACTACCCCAAGCAAAGTGAGAGGAAATTTCTGTCCAGAACATCATCTCACTGGGTTTCCTGCAAGTAAAGTTTGTTTGGGAATCCTCTCCTCTCCCTATGGCAGGCAGTGAGACTGAGTAGGGTGTCATTCAAAAGATGATGGAACCCGAGCACAGCTGGGCCACCCTCACTGATGCCTCCAGAATTCTGGTGAATTGCAGCTATTTACTACAAATGAGGGTGTTTTTAAGAGTTGGACATTCAAAATGATCCCTCTGGGAGACATTTTGCAGAAAAGACTGTGGTTTGAAACCAGCAGTAAGTATGTATTTCTGGAGAGCTTGCAGCTCAAAGCCAGCCTGATGGTGCCAACCACCAGCTCCAAGGGCACAGAAGGAGTGAGATGAGCCAGTCTGACATCATATGCACTGGGACCACCGTACCCACCACCTCCAGCTACAGTCTCCCTCCCTCAGTCCTCGGGCACCAAAGGACACATGTGCAAATTGCATCAGTCAGGGTGCAAACAAGAGATGGAAATCACATCAATAATTTGAACAGAAAAAGTATAACAGAGAATTATATTAACTAGTAACAAGAGATTCACTACTGAGAAGGGATAAAAGAACTCTAAAGAACACTGTAGGGCTAAGGGGGAGCTCCAAGAAAGGAGCAACTTGACTGGGACTCAGAGCTCAGGAAGAGGGTGTTCATGGGGTCTTCTTAGCCACTTCTGGTACATAGCCCAGGCCAGGGCTGGTGAGCTGGAAGTCTCCCCAGGGTGTCAGCCAATGTTGGTAGAAGGTAAGAGCCCATGGGTGTCACACATACCACTGGTAGCCATGCCATAGGAATCACAAAAGGGAAAGCACCCACAACCAAGCAGGAATAGAAGTCTTTTCCTTCTACAGTGTCTTTCCAGAACCTTCTATTGACAAATCTAACAACAACAATAAAATGTTACAGGGTCCAACTCCAGCATCACAAAGCAGGGCAGAGAAGTGTGGATTTGGAGTTGTGAAGCAATAAAATGGGGTACCTAGCAGCAGCACTGTTTGCACCAGCCCCCAACCTGGAAATAACCCACATGCTCATCTATAAAGGATAAGTAAGCAAAATGATTAGAATCATCAAAAGAATAGGACATTGCAGTAAAAATGTGTGAATTCTAGCCACACACAATTATATGGCTGAACCATAGAAACATAAAGTTGAGTGGGAAAAGAAGTTGCAATAGACAACATTCTTATAAACCTTTAAAACCAGTAAAACAACATGATATATTGTTTAGTGATACATATGGACATAAAGAAGCTATTTTTAAAGGAGTAAATAATGAAAAAAATATCCAGGAGAGTGGTTATCTCTAGGAGTGAGATGGATATAAGATAGGGGAGAAGCACATGGTAGTTTTAAATATACTGGTAGTATTCTAGTTCTTATATTGATGGCAAGTTCACGAGCATTCATTTGATTACTATGCCTCATAATTTACATGAATGTGACAGTTGTTATATATGTACTTCTGTACATGTCAGATATTGCTTCATAAAGTACAAGGAATCAAATTGTATGAGGTGGGTTGGGAGTTACCTATTCTCACAACAGCTCCTGTTCAAAAGGCCTGGAGATCTTAATTGACATGGCTCCATATGAGCCAGCACTGTGCCAAGCTGTTGGCAAAACAAATGCAAACCTTGCAGAAACATAAGCAAAGTGCCCAGGATGAAGGAAGCTGTGGTCCTCCATTGCTCTGTGAGGATAGATTACATCAGGCTATCTGGCCCAGTCCTGAGGGACCTTCCAGGAACACAGACCATCTGGAGCACTCTCCAGCAATACACAATGGCTTTCTTACAGCATAAAGACCAGATTTAGCCCAGGTAGTTCACAACCTGGAGCAATGGTAGGAGAAGGCAGAAGGTACTGGATCTTGGCTCAATTAAAAGAACCACATGTACAACTGAAAATAACAAGTGTTGGTGAGGATGTGAAGAAAATGTAATACTTGTTTCTTGCTGATGGGAATGTAAAATGGTGCAAACATTGTGGAAAACGGTACAGCATTTCCTTAAAAAGCTAAATGTATAATTATGATACAATCCAGCAATTCCACTTTGGGGAGTATATCCAAAAGAATTAAAAACAGAGACTCAAATAGATAACTGTACACAATTGTTCAACACTAACCCTAACCCTATAGCATTATTCCCAGTAGCCAAAAGTGAAAGAAACCCAAGTATCTATTGACAAATGAAAATGTGGTCTATACATACAAGGAGGTATTATTCAGTCTTAACAAGAAATGGAAATTCTGACCCATGCTACAATATGGCTGAAGCTTGAGGACATGACGCTAGGTGAAATAAGCCAGGCACAAAAGAACAAACTGTTTGATTCTACTTACATGGGATACTAGAACAGCCAAATGCATAGTGACACAAAGCAGAATGGTGGTTGCCAGGGTCTAGGGGGATGGGGTAAGGGGAAGGTAGGGCTTAATGGACCTAGAGTTCCAATTCGGGAAGACAAAAAAAAAGTTTTGGGTATGGATGGTGGTGATGATTGCCCAACAATGTGAATGCGCTTAATTCCACAGAAATGTACACTTAAAAATAGTAAATTTTATGTTATGTATTATCAAAATTTTTAAGAAAGAACCATGTGTACTGACTAGAATGGGCTGTTTTGGCAAGTTCCCTTTTATACTGAGAAGGTTCACACAGAGCCTGGGCCATGATCTTGTTGGGAATAGTCTAGCTTTGGAGATATCATGGTTCTGGCCAAAAGCCCTGCTTGCGGGAGCCCAGTGTGGAGTTCAGTTGCAGGGAATGGAATAAAAACAGGATCCCTCCATCGAAAAGGGCTTCAGCCTCCACCTAGGAAAGGTGGATGCAGCTCACTGGCAGACTAAGCTATACCCGGTCACAAACACCCAGGCCACCTGGGGAGGAGCTGCCTCAGGAGGCCTGAGATCCACCTAGAGGAAGTGGGATGATCTGGAGACTGCCCTTTCTCATTGACACAGGTCCCCCCAGGAGTGAACTTAACTTCTATGGGGTTCAGGCCCAAGCCCCCGGTGCTCACTGTTACCCAGCACACTTCATTTGCATCTGTCATGGTGTCATTCTCTGGGAGGACCAGGCCCCTGGGTTAATAAGTCCCACTGCAAATTACCTGGTATTGGTCCCTAACCAGGATTCTGGCCTAGCACAGTACTAGCCACACAACTCTCTCCAACCCAGCTGACCTAATAGTGATCAGGGCCCGACAAGGGGAACTTTAATGTAGTCTTATAGATAAGGTGAAAACTTAGAAATCTAAACTCTGAACCACAACATACATCCAGACAGTAAAAAAGAAACTAGAAGCAAACTTCTGCCAAAACTTACTGACGGGTTTAAAAGCTCAGGTCTCAATAGAAATAAAACCTAGACCAGCTTTCAGATCACCCTTCCGCCCTGAATTCCCCAAGAGAAAGTGGTTTTGAAATAATGAATTGAACTTCTTACCTGTTCTTATCCTTCAAGACTCATTTTCAAAGCCACCTCTCTCTGAAGCCAGTCACATTCCTCAAGCATAATCAGGTGTCTGTCCTGTGCGTCTTCACAGGGTTTTTGCCTGTCTCAGCATCTACTGTGATTTTCTCGCCAGCCAGGCCCAGGAGCTCAGCGAGGACATGATTTCCAATACCCAGGATGGTACCTGGCATGCAGCAGACACATAACACATGGTTGCTGGAAAAGTGAATACATGCATGCATAAGAATGAATACAGTAAAAGCATAATTTTTAGCTATGAGCCCAAATTTTGCTTGACTCATTATGACACCTAGTGGTGACTAGTCTTCATTGCAGACCCACCAGAATCTGCATAATTACCCTAAGCGCATTTCCTTTTGTTCCAGCAAAGGCCTTCTGAGTGCCAGCTAGGTGCCAGGGATCATGTGAGTGCTGGACACTTAGAGGAGCTGGTCAGTACCTATTCTCAAGGGATTTTAGGCAAGAGGCACCAAACATTGCTCACCACCGCAGACAGTCAGTATTGGCATTAATGTTACAGCATCATAGAGACAAACAAAGAGGCTGAAGCACCAGGGTTCACTGGCTCTGTGTGAAGAACAGCTCCTGAGGGAAGTAGAAACCTTCTTACCTGAGCTACCTCATCATGCTGTATATCACTCCCTTTCAAGCTAATTGGGGTTCCAAGTTTTAGGGTATTTTCTCAATATTATTTCTGGCTTCAGCTAACATTCCTGGAAAGTTAGTACCTAAAGCCATCCTGGCTTCCTTTATGTCTCCTCCCATGTGGAGAAAGGATGCTGAGAAAGAGAACCCAGTCCTGCTTTTCAGTCTCTGTTTTCTTCAGCCCTTTTTTCCCTCTATTTCTCCAACCAAGTTTTAAAACATAAGTCCCAACTGGATAATCACTTGGGAAACTAAAATGGAGGTGGGCTTCTTACACTATAACATAAACATAAATATATATATTAATGTATATATTTACATATTATTACATATTATATGTTATGTGTTATGTATTACATATAAATATAAATATTTTATATAATTATATATAAATATATAATAATATATATTTATGTTTATATATATATAAAAACTTGATATCCTTTGTCTTCAATTATGTGAAGGAATAATTTTTAGCTATGAGCCAAAATAATTCTTGGCTTATTATGATACCTAGTGTCATCATTAAATAAATAAGCTATGGTATATTGATCCCATGGAATGCAAGTTAGCCACTAGACATCGATGCAATGCTATCTTATTAAAATATGTCCAGAATATATTGCTAAGCTTTAACAGCAACAAAAATGTTAGAACTATCTCTAAATTGACAAAAACACTGTGACTAGAAAGGATGTCCATCAAAATGTGAACAGTACTTTATCTTTGTGCATTTAGAACAGTTTATTGTCTTGTATATTTTTATATGGCAAGAATGCATTGTTTTAAAATCAGAAAAACATAAGCTATTTTCATGAGCAAACAATTAAGCCCTGCCTTTCAAACTATGTCCAATCCAGCTACTGCACCTGACTGCTAAGGCAGGAGATAGATATATAGAAACACATAGGTATATAGATTGATAGATATATGAAGCATAGATATATAAAAACATTGCCTCGTGAGCACAATGGAAAAGCTACACTCTGAGATTCAAGGTGAACTCTATGGTCTTATTTTTCTTTGGAGTGACGTAGTTCTTCTAATACCCCTAACAAGGCTAATGGACAGTAACAATAATCCATAACAATATAGACTATAAAAATTCAAAACATAAAAGCAGTTATCAGCAGAGGCCTTGGGTTTTCCACATCCCAGGCTCTGGTAGAGCTTCTCTGCCTAGAATAGACTCTTCCCAAAGCTCACATTTACAGTAAATGTAATTACACTTTAATGGCATTCATCTCATTCTGTCACTTTTTCCATAGCTCCTATTTTTAACCAGCACAATGGGAACATTTGTCCTCTGATTCACTGATGAGCTTTCAGGCCAGGAGTCTGGCTTTTAAAATGACAGCACCCTTAATCCTATCGCTGATTTTTTAAATGAAATAACAGCCTGTAATTAAAACAATGGAGCATAGGCAACCTCAGTGGAATAAGTATAGCAATTCAGCACCAAATTCAGGTAGTGGGCTATATCAGCCACTGTGCTAGAAGGAAGTAAATGGAGAACAAGATTCTGGTCCTGGCTTTATGGTCTTGCAAGTCGTTTGCAAGTCCTGCACCCCAATCCCTATGGAAAGGGGCACTGATATGTAGATTCCATTTAGTGAGGCCCACCCATTGGGAGTGAGGAAGGTCAACCCAGGGCTTTTGCTCTTCTGGAAGAATCCTGGGTGACAGTTCTGCCCACTTGAGCAATGCACTGGGGACTATCAAAGCTAAAGGGGCTGTTGAGGCTCTCCTGCCCCGTTATATACCATAAAGAGGTGGTATCTATGTCACCTCCCCTTAATTCTGAGCTGGTGAGCCACAGCTTCAACCAGTACAGTGTAATTGGAGTAACTCCCTGTGATGTCTGGGGCGAGATCACAAAAGGCTACATCACTTCTTTCTGCTGTCTTCGTCTGCTCTTCAGACACTCCCTCCCAGAACCCAGCTATCGGGATGCGCAAAACTGGGCTATGACAAGACATGAGTAAGTTCTCCAGCTGAGCCCAACCTTGGAGCCACCCCAACCTGGCCCCAGACATGTGAGTGAAGAAGCTCCAGCCACCCGAATGCCTCCCAGCATTTTGAATTTTCCTCACAGACCAACATTGTGGAATAAAGGCAGGCCGTGACCTCCACCGTGGTCTTGAACCACGGAATTTGTGAGCATAATAAAAGGGTGGTTGTTTATGTTACTAGGTTTGTGGTGTGTTGGTGGGAAGCAGTAGCAATTGGAACTCCATATCTGGTGTATGAGTTCATGCAATAGACACTCACCTAGTGCTTACTGTGTGTGAGGCCCTGTCTTTGCAAGATACAAATATTCATTTTATTATATTATGAACCTTTATAATAGCCTTGTGAGGCCTATACTATTATTGTCTACATTTTACAGTTGAGGAAACCAAAGCTCAGAAAAGTTAAGTAACTTTCCCAAAGTTGCACAGCTACCAAGGAGCATTCAGACTGAGGTGATCTTTCTCAGAATGCATATTCTTAAACCACTTAGTAGGTACTTAGGTTCTACCCAAATCTTTGGAGACAAAACTTTATGCATTAGCTCTACCTACACTATAGACCCCAGCATCCATTCAACATCCCTTCTTCCTTTCCACCTTGCCTTGCTAAGATACGATCCGACGCTCCAGGGAAACCCATCTATTTTGCACACCTCAAGAAGACACTAATAGAAGAAAGGGTAAGTTCATTATGCATCTTTCAGACTGGCCCCATGGTGACTCCTGGCCCTGACCTGATTTTTTGCAGGCCCCAGGCAGAGGCTAATTTACATTGCTGCAGCCACGCATGCAGCCAGAAATTGCTTCTCTGAGCTACAACCCTTGCTTAGCAGTCATTTTATTTAGGTACACATTGAGTTCCTCGAGTTCTTGTGTGCTTACTCAGCAGGCCTGCTGTCTCCAAAAGAGGACGCTGCATGACAGTGGCCTTCAGGAGCCCTTTGGAGCTCTTAGGCATTGGATTTCTTTGCTTCTGTAAACATTTATATGCACCCATTGGCAAAGCCTGATCAATAAAGGTTAATGCTTTGTGGTCTTTTAGCAGAAACTCTTTTTCCTAAACTCTACTCCTGCCATTTAAAAGTTTTTCCTAAAACCATGGGGTCAGACTGATTGTGGTGCCATTAGCTCATGCAAAACTCCTGTGCAGATGTCTCCTCTACTTTAGGTATCAATCAAAAATGAACAAAACGTTCTCTTTGGTTGATCCTTTCCAAACAAACAAAAGCCCTGGATGAAAAAGGCATAAATAGCTTCCCTTACCCACATACTGTTCTATGTGCAAACTTAAAAGTAGTTGCCAACCAACTTCACAGGCTCTTCCCTCCTCTCCCCTCCCTCCCCTTCCACCTCTCTCCTTTTCCATCTTTTCTTCTCTCCTTCCCTTTTTTTCCATTTTACCCCCTCTCCCTTCCTTTTTTCTTTCCTCAAACTCTGTGCCTACTGGGTTTGGGGTAAGAATGACAGGAGGTCACAGATCCCAGTGGACATTGGGAGAAGGCAGGAATCGTGCCTATTTCTCATAAGCCACAGGCTGCAAACTCATAAGAAGCAGATCCTACAATTCAGAATTCCTTTTGAAGAGACCCCACCCCTCCCCCTCCACTATTCACTGACAAGTATACTCACATATATCCACTGACACTCAAAGCTCATTCTCCCAAGACTTCTCACTGCCAGGAATATCAGTGTAGGAACTGCTGTGACAAAGCCAGGAGAGATAAAACAAGAAGCCTGGGAGGGAGTTCTCAAGTTCACATAGCTTTCATTCTGCTTCATGTCCTGCTCCTGTTTGAATCTATTTTTCTCTCTCACACTCATTCTAACACAATAAAAATAGAAAATGTGCCTTGAACCCCAGAAATCATCCTACCATCTCTGAATGTGATCATGAGCTGCTACAAGCTATACATTATTCTAAAAGAATTCACGTTTTAGAAACCCTGAAGAGAAGAGGAATGGTTCAAATGTGACATAGCCCAGTACTACGGCCCGATGTAGCTCAGATCCCCTCTCTTTCCATGTTAATGCCATTCCTGGAGTTCAGAGGGTGCATCCATTCAGAGGACTGATAAATAGTCTGAGGTGTCCCCATCAACCAATACGTAGTGCAGACTTTAGATAGAGAAGAGTCAATGCAAAATCACAGCATTTAATCCACATGGAGGAGAGCTGTCCTGGAAATGGTAAATATCAGACTGTAAGAATATAAAATCCTCCAGTGCTTTATACGAAAATTTATTTGCTAGGACCCCAAGAAAATAAAGGATAACTTACAGAGAGATGGGTATTTCTTAACATACTAAGAAAATGTAAAAGCACAGGGGGGAAAAGTAGATGATATAAGGATTATGTAACAGTGGAAATGTAAAGGGGGAAGAAAATGCCCCAAAGTTGCCCAAATAAGAAGGTTAAAAGATATAATTTCAGATTCTTACCAAATTATACTGACAAACTTTACCTTAAGAGTTTCTGGGTCATTTATAATTCCAAGTGTTAGGACCCAGCAATCCATCTCAAATGAGTGAATTTATCAGGATGCCAAAGCATTGAGGAATGCTTTAAAAAAAAAAATAGGATGCTGGTGAGGATGACTATGGTGATGTCAGTGATGACTACTATTATTGCTACATTGGCAACAAAGAACATCAGCCAAGTGTTGATATTATAAATCTTAGCTCATTTAATCCTCATGGTAACCATATTACTTGATGCCTGTTACACATGAGAAAACCTAAGACACCATGACAAGCCACCAGCTCTGCTGCAGGTGATAATAAAGAAAAATCTGTCTGCTCCATGAAGATTGGGCCTTTGGGGGTAATTTGGAGTCAGTGCAGGTTTCCAGGTACAATCCTCATCCTGACAGAGTCAAGAATTTCCTTGGTTGAGTTGACTCAGGGGTAATCAAATCTCAAGGATGGATCGGAATCAACCAACATGATTTCAGATTTAATTACAAACCAGAATACCAATGTATTGAATTAGAGATTCCTAAACTTCCACTGGTTCATGGCTCGGCAATTTTTTTACTGTGCCCCTAAGAAAAAAAGGAAATATCTAACCGTTTCTTTCATTAAGTAGTTAGGGCCAAACAAGTTAACAAGCATTTATGTTTTTAAAACTTTCAGCTATTCGGAAAAATGTGATTATTGAATAAAAAATAATATACTTACTTCATTTCTTATTAATGTGATGTGAGTGCCAGTTGGGCTCTGTGCTTTGTCCAACCTTGAAATTTGATCAGACGCTTTCACCCTCATTCCCTGCTCCTTGTTGAGTTTTGGGCTGTACCTGCTTTTATGGCAGCAACTGCCAAAAGCCCTGCTTTGGAAAGATATGACATCATCAAAAGGAATGCAGTACGAGCTCGTGTTTCATGTGAGCTATTTCTTTGAGCTAGTATTTCCTGCAGTGTTTGATAAATTGCAGCATTGCTGTACTTCCCTTGAAAACAGAATATCCTATTCCTATAAACCTGCTGTGGGAAACCTCAGTGCAGCTTGGGAACTGCATTAATTTATGCTATGGAAAAAAACTGCCAAGTGTACTGTATTTCTCACATTTTCTTCCCAGTAGCTCTGGGAAACCAAAACAGAATCCGAAAGCCTTTGGGACCCTGAGTCAGTATGGGGGACAACCTGAGGCTGCCCGATCTACTCTTTGATTTAGTTACTGCAATTATAGCAGGGTCCAGTACAGTACAACCTCTGCGTGTGTGTGTGTGTGTGTGTGTGTGTGTGTTTACAATACTATTTCATTTGGCTATCTCAAATCCAGAATAGAACAAAAAATTGCAAGTTATTTATTCTTTTCTATAACATTTACTAAGAGGCAAAGGACTGACTTGTTAACTATTACTAACTACAACTTTTTATGAAATATATGTGTATTTTTATTTTTATTTTTTTTAAAGATTTTATTTATTTATTTGTCAAAGAGAGAGAGAGAGAGAGAGCACAAGTAGGCAGAGTGGCACGCAGAGGCAGAGAGAGAAGCAGGCTCCCCACTGAACAAGGAGCCCGATGCGGGACTCGATCCCAGAACCCTGGGATCATGACCTGAGCTGAAGGCAGCGGCTTAACTGACTGAGCCACCCAGGTGTCCCAATGAAATATATATGTATTTTTAAAAGATTTTATTTACTTATTTGAAAAAGAGTGAGAGCATGAGCAGGGGGAGCAGCAGAGGGAGAGGAAAAAGCAGACTCCGTGCTGAGCACTGAGCAGGATGTGGGGCTGGATCCCATGACCTGAGCCAAAAACAGTCGGACACTTAACCAACTGAGCCACCCAGGCACCGCAGGAAATACATACGTATTTTTAAATGTTCACTATCTAAGAGAGAGATACTAACAAAAGCAGTATTGGATTTTAATTGGAAAAAAAGAACTGTATTCACTTTAACCAGTATATAAGGAAAAGTAGCAGCATTTTTCCCCATTAGGAAGTTTGTATTTTCAGTATTTTAAATGTCAATAAACAGAAATGACTTAATGATCTGCTCTCAAACCTAAAAGCTAGAATGGTCAAGTTAAAATAATCCACTGTGAGCTATAACAACGTCATTTCACCAATGCTAAGCACTTGTTCTCCCTCATTTTTAACATCCCCGAACAGCAGGGTGCATCTTGCAGTCGCTGTTGGCCAGGCACGGGGCAGCCGTGATCACACTGTTACTGCTCGCCACCTTCTGGCTGCATCAAGAAGTGCCAGCTCAAACCTCGCAGAACATGGTGTCACAGCTAGACTCAGGACATTTTCAGAATCCCTTACCCAATGCCTTTTGTTTCTATTTCCCTTTTTATCCGTGCACAAGAGTGATAAGTGAGAAGAATCTGTATTTGAATGTCTAAGAAAGCTCTTTCGAATATATAAAATGGGACTCACTTCCATGCACATTCAGACTCATCTTGTACCACCAGAGTACCACCTAAAAGGCACACCACCATTGTGTGTCTGCCCAGGCTTGCCTCCCAGGCATAGACACTTTCTCATTCTTTGTGCATGCACAGTCCAGAAGTGCAGGGGAATTAACTTCTCTAGAAGCAGGCTTCAAGGGGTGGGCAGGATTGGGAGATAAATAACTCAGACTCCTATCAATGGGCGAACAACTGGGGGCTTTTTCGAAGTCCTAAAGGGATTGAGTTCCTACTGCCTACCTGCCTCACTGACCAAAAAGCCTTATACTGGCTTTTCCCCTTCCCTGCCTCTCTTCTCAGCTCCCTGCCTCCTGAACCCTGGGATCTCCTCTCTAACTCTTTACTCAAATCCTTGGCTCAGGCTCTACATTTGGGCAGATCCAAACTAAGACCTGTGCCTTTTATTACAGACAATCAAGAAATGAACACCACCTTCCTTACAGTAGTTTCGATTTCTATTTTGCTATGACACATGAGCCACCATATTAAAAGAAAAAAACTTTATTTTGGGGTATAGTTTTGGACTTACAGAGAAATTAAGAATATAGTACAGATTTCCCATATAACACATACCCAGTTTCTCCATCACATATTACATTAGTATGGCACATTTGCTACAGTTACCAAATAAATACTGATAAGCATTCATAATTATAAAGTACATATTTAATTCAGAATTCTTTTGTTTTTAGCTAGTATTCCATTTCTGTTCTAGGATCCCATCCAGGACGCCATATTTAGTAGTACTGGCTTCTCAGGTACCTCTTAGCTGTCACACTTTTTCCGATTTTTGTTTTTAATGACCTTGACAGTTTCAAGGAGTTCTGGTCAGCTATTTTGTAGAATGTTTTTCAGTTGGGATTTGTCAGATATTTGTAAAGAGGACCGAAGAAGTAAAGTAGCATTTTCATATCATATCCGGGGTCCATAATAATAAATGACGTCACTGTTGACTTTGACCGTGATCACCTGCCTGAGAGTGTTTGTCTCTGTAAGGTTGCTCTTCCCACCCATCTTTCCATATTATAACCTTTGGGAGGAAATCATTACATGCAACACATGCTTAAGGGTGGAATATCTTGAGTCCAGAATATCTACATAAGTTATTTAGGATTCTGCATGAGAGAGGGTCTCTTCTCCCCCACTTATCTATTCAATCATTTATCAGCATAGCCTCATGGATTACTTTATGCTTTAGGTTATAATCCAGTATTTACCCTGTTCCTCAGATGGTTCCAGCTTTAGCCATTAGATTTTGTAATGGGATCCTTCATCCTTTTGACATATTCCTATCATTGTGGGGTTTGTTTTTTAAGATTTTTTTATTTATTCATTTGAGACAGAGCATAAGCGAGAGCATGAACAGGGGGGAGGGCCAGAGGGAGAGGGAGCAGCAGACTCCCCGCTGAGCAGGGTGCTCAACTCAGGGCTCCATCTCAGGGCCCTGAGATCAGGACCTGAGCCAAAGGCAGATGCTTCACTGACTAAGCCACCCAGGTGCCCCCATTTTGTTTTTTAACACTTCTTTACTTTCTGGTACTACAGGATGCTCCAGGCTAATATTATATGTTTTCTGCTCCAGTTTTAGAATCAACCATTTCTCTAAAGAGCCCTAGTTTCTTTTTGGAGAATGGTATTAGAAACCAGTACCTGAGAGTCAAGTGTGGTCTTTGCTACTGGGGTATCATTGTTTCTAGGCCCCCTTAGGCTGATGGAGCAATGAAAAAAATGTGTTTACTAGCCTATATATGTTCCCTATCTGAATATATATAATCATCTGTATGTATATTAAACTAAACAGGAGTTTATACTGATGTCTCCAACTCTAATCCATTACCCCATGGATCATTTTAACTTCCTCTCCTTGCTATCTATAACCTCACACTCTAACATTGAAACCTGGCTCTCACCATCTGCTGTCCATGTATTTAATTGTTCAATTCTGGTATATATTCTAGCAGTATCAAAATTTTTAACCCATACTGCTGTGAGAAATAACTATCAACTAGAATACAGTGTTTATGCAGAGATACTTTTGCCTTTCATTTTATAGACTCATTTCCAAGGTTAGGTGAGAACTTCCCCCAAACCCTGTCCATTAGGTGGTTTGCACACATTTGTAATACGGTTAGATTGTTCTGACAAATCCTGCATTTCATGCAGGTATCTCCTCTCTAAACAAATACTTTTAATTAGGCATACATTAAGCCTCACACTTTGTGCTATAAAGTTTTATGGGCTTTGGAAAATGCATATTGTCATATCTCCACAATTATTATATCATTCAGAGTAGTTTCACTGCTCTAAAAATTCCATGTGCTTTATTTATTCAAACCTCCCACCCTCCCCCAATCCTTTTTAGCCTCTCCATACTTCTGCCTTCTCCAGAATGCCATATATTGGGAATAATGGAGTATACATCTTTTTCAGACTGGTTTATTTCACTTAGCATCCATATTTTTTGTGGCTTAATAGCTCATTTCTTTTTATGGTCATAAAACATTCTATTCTGTCATTGTACCACAATTTATCCATTTATCTAATGATAGACATTTTGGTTGTTTTGGCGATTATAAATAAAGCTGCTAGCAACATTTGTGTGCAAGTGTTTGTGTGGCTATGCTTCACATCAGTTGGTTAAATAGCTACAGGCTTGACTTCCGGATCATATGTTAAGACTAGTAGGAGTATTATCCATTTACATTTATTGTAATTACTGCCTTAGATTTATTTCCAGCATTTTAGACTTCCTGTGGTTCTACCCTTTTGTTTTCTTCTTATTATTTCTTTTGGTCTTCTTTTAAATTAACTGAAGTCCCCCTCAACCACATGCCCCCTACTACTTTAAAAGTTACTCATTTTCTTTTACTGTTATCTTGTATGAATTTTTTTTTTTTTAAAGATTTTATCCATTCACTTGACAGAGATTACAAGTAGGCAGAGAGGCAGGCAGAGAGAGAGGAAGGGAAGCAGGCTTCCTGCTGAGCAGAGAGCCTGATGCGGGGCTCGATCCCTGGACCCTGAGATCATGACCTGAGCCGAAGGCAGAGGCTTTAACCCACTGAGCCACCCAGGCACCCCTTGAATGAAATTTTTTTACGTGGGTATCTTTGCCAACTTCCTGAATGCTTTTTAAGGGTCTAAGAACATCTGAACTCCAATTAAGTCTTCATCTTGTACCCTTTTTGTCCTATTTTTTAGTTCATCTTGCTCTTAATATCACAAATAAGGCATTAATTGTATTCTTTTAATCAATGTTCATTGTTCAATGTTCTTTCAGATTGACCCACATTTTTTTGGTCACCGCCCTTCCTTGAACCCCAGACATTTCATCAGATTGTCCGGCATCGTTTTGTTTTTGTTTTTTTCTTTTTTTGAGAGAGAGAGTACAGGGGGCAGGGAGGGGCAGAGGGAGAGACAGAATCTCAAGCAGAATCTGTGATGAGCACACAGCCCAACATAGGGCTCGATCCCATGATCCTGAGATTGTTAACCAAGCAACTGGGGCATCCAGGTGCCCCTGAACTTTTCATGTTATAAACTTCCTTTAGTGAGAGTCTATTGGTGACAAACTTGCTTATTCTGTCAGAAATTTCATCCTCTTTCCCAAAATATAGCTTTCCTGGGTATTAATTCTTGGCTATTCGTTTTTGTTTTTTCTTCACTTACTGATGATACTACCAGTCTTTTTTGCTTTCCTTGCTGCTGGGAAGTCAGTCAGTCCTACAGCTACTCTGATGTGGATAATATGACTGTTCTCACTGACTGTACAAATCTCTCTGATATGCTGCAGTTTTACATATATATATAATATATAAATTATATATATGTGTGTATACACACACACACACAACACACACACAGAAGTGTAGATTTATTATACGTAACTCACCTGGGATTTGCAAAGCTTTCTGTAGGTTGGTATATTTTACCGGTTCTAGAACACCTGTCTTTATCTTTTCAAATATTGCCAATTTCCAATTCTTTCCTTCTAAAACTCCAAGACACATGTTAAACTTTCTCAGTCTCTCCGCATCTCTTTCCTAATTTTTACATTTCTACCTACTTATCTCTGTGTATTATCTACTGGGTAATTATTTGGCTCTACTTTCCAGTTCACTCTCTCTCCCACTGGTTATTTGACATGGGATTTATTTTTATATATGGAACTTTTTCTTCAGTTTTATTAAATACATACTAAATGTATTCATCTTGGGGTGCCTGGGTGGCTCAATCAGGTAAGCATCTGCCTTTAGCTCAGGTCATGACCCCAGGGTCCTGGGATAGAGTCCTGCACTGGGCTCCCTACTCAGCAGGGAAACTGCTTCTCCTTCTGCCCCTACCCGCACTCATGCTCTAATAAAGAAATAAAATCTTTTTTAAAAAGTATCCATCTTCTATCTGAAATTCCACCATCCAAAGTCTTTGCAAATCTGACTGTATTGTTTTCCTCTGGCTTTCCTTCAGGATACCCTATTTTGAGGCATCTTGTGATTTTGTGGGTTTGTGATTTAGGACTATGAGCTCACGTTCCTTTGGAGCTTTATTTGTAAGGAGTGTTTGAGGAATAAATTAAGTTGTGTTCTTATAGCATGGATATGCAGTTACTTTTAGCCATGAGCTTAGGGGCATAACCAACTTAGCACCACTTTAAGAACTCGGTTTGAGTTTTTAAACCATATGTAGCATGAGAATTCAAATTGCTTTGGACCTCTGAGGATGCTTTTCTTTCTTGTCAGTTCGGTGACGATTTAACAACATTAAAAAAAACCTTTTATCCAGTATTTTCGGTTATTATCAGGTGAGTTGTTCAGAGTATCTAGTCCTTCACAGATTGGAAATGTAGTCCTAACGTCTAATTCATGACATTACTGAAAGGCAACAGTGACAAAGCAGAGGCAGGAAATCTAGACTGCACTTCTATTTTGTCAAGCAATGTGAAAGTGGTGAGGAGTAGAAAGCTAGAATGGCTGAGGTTTCCTTTGGCAATGGGCAGGTGACTTTATCAAGAAACTTGTCAGCTGCTACTAAGAGACCAGGATGGAAGTTAGTTCTTTTCCAGTAACAGAAATCCAGAGAAGGCAGTCAAGAGCCAGCTTATAGTGACTCTACGATGTCATCAGGAATATTATGCGTCCAGCTTTGCCTCTATAAAGATACCCTATGGCCCAAGTAGGCTGCAATCACATCTACATTTTTGTCAGAAAGTAGAAGGGGGTTAAGTCCAAAAAGGGCACATGCCAGTTGTCTGTCAGTCTGAAGAAGCTTGCCCAGCCAACCTCTGCCCACCTTCCGTCTGGCAATCCACAGCTCCAGGGAGGCTAGAAGTTTAATCTTTTAGCTGATCCCGTTGCTGTTGGGAGAACTGGAGAATCCTGGATCCACGATAGGTTAAGTAGTAGTCTCTGCCACAGAACCTAAACATTTTCACTGTCTGAGACTCCTCATCAAGGGCAAGGCTGAAATCAAGATGATAATTTACCAGAAAAAAATTCCTAAGGAATGTGGGAGAGAATAAGGTCAAAAGCACAGGCGGACACATCTTCAATGGAGACTGAACGGAACAAAAGGAGAAGACAGACCACCGTGCAGGTATGGGGTGGTAAGACTGGAAGCCACGGGGATTCCTTGTAGCATGCAAGTGACAAGATCCTGTGGAGGTCACTGAGTTGTGGTGGGAGGGGGTCGGCATGCAGGAGGGAGAAAGCCTGGGCCATCTTCTGTATGAATATAAACAGTATCAAAAATGCATGTTGAAAGCCCCATGTCAAAAAGGTTATATTTATGAGTAACAACTGATTTCCATAAGCAGGACAAAATCATTTCATAGAACAGGTTTCTAAAGTAGGCAACACAGTCACAACGCATTTGGCCTGTCACACTTGGAAAGCACTTTGTCAAAATCTGGCCTCGTTACATAAGAAAACTGAATCTAAAGTTGGAGGTAACAAATGACAAAAAAAAATTTAGGCACCAGTGACAGAGGACACCCTTCTTAACCTTCCTTTCGTAACTCTCCTAAAGTGCCTTTCCTATGCAGTACAATTTTTCTGAAGTACTTGTGACCCTCCCACCCTGGAAGCTGTGTGGCAGACCCCTGCCAAAGCAATGCTCTGTAACCTTGGGGACTGAGGATAAAAATTTAGGCATGCAATGAGATGGGTGTATACAGCTCACCTACATCCATTCCTTTCCCTAGAAATAAGGAAAATAAGGAAGAATCAATTGTATTTAATTACATAGTCTTACTCCACTTCACTTCTCCCAATTATCACCCCAACCTTCCAGAACCATTTCTGACCAATCACTTAAGAAAGGGCTACCTAGCATTTACGTAACCCCCTTTCCCATAATCCTTTCCTCTGAACACTGGAAGACAGACTCTAGGTATCCTTCTTGTTTGCTCTCTCTGAGCACTGTATGTTTCTGCTGTGGAATTAGATGAACTCAGTGCTTAAGCATCGAACTGTTATCACCTCTGTCACATCACAAACGCTCCACACGAGATAGAAAATAAGTGGTAAGTATTATGGCAAGGTCTCCCAAAATTAACTAACTTACAGAAATCTGCAGGTCAGGTTTTACATCACAATACTGATTTTAAGAGAGAGAGATTCCTATTTAAATCAAGTTCAGTCAGCATGACCAAACGGCTGCCTGGGACCTGGGTGCCCTGTGGCCAGCCAGGGCTCACCAGCCACATCCAGAGGCACCTGAGTGAGCACTGAGCTCACACTCAGCTAGCAGGAAGGCAAGATGATGAGGCAGTTTTCATACTTACACAGATAAAACTGGCATAATGAATATTGAGAACTATATCCTGCATGGGCTCCTGTTTTCCATCATGGTGGACACAGCCCCTCAATCCGCTCAAGCACTGTCGTCTCACGAGCTGCTGCGCACTGCAGTTCTCAGGCAAAGGCAGTACTCAAGCTTTTCACCTTTATTCTTCCCACAGCATTTCATTTTAATGTCAGCTAACAACAGAAAATCAAAGAAGGCAGCTCTCCCACAAAACCCATGGAACTAGCATGCAAGTGACAGAACTGACCACATGTGTATCAATCTGCAATTAAAAGTTCATGAAAAATCCTTCAAAGAAAAATGGTACACAGAGTACATTTTTAAAAGCAGCGCTGGCTCTCATGTGTGTAGAAAAACAAATATTTACTAACACAGATACTTCTGACAGGTAAAGTGGGTCATAGCTGTTTGTTACTCTTTGAATTACAGCAAAAATAAATTTTGTAATATAACCTGAAGGAACTCCAGGCCCTCTCTAATTCATATTTTTAAGATTCAAACCCACATTAAATACTACACCATTCAACAGAAACATTAGGGGATATTTCCCCAATTTTCCTGTTAATGTCAATTTGAGAAGAAGTGTTAAGTGCTCAGAGGATTCTAGTTCAGAAAATACCTTGATGCTTTCTACTAATTGAGATACAGCTTATGTGTTTATTATCTGCTTACAAAAAAGAATTTAAGGTGTCCTTTTACCATATCTCAACAGTCTGAGACAAAAACTATTTTGACTGGGAAAAAGCACTTAACCAAAAATGGCAATAAACTGGAATCTTTCAGTTACTGCTTAGAAAAGACAATGTTTTATAAAAATCACTGCCTGTTTCTCCTAAATAGGACCAATACTAAGATTTTTCCTATCAATCATTCCTCTAATAATTCTGTTGTCATCCTTACAAAATAAAAATAAATGATAATGTAACTACAAGGCTTAGTTTGCAATTTTTCCACTGTAAACTTAGTCACATTATTTAAAAAACACTCCACATTCCCTCTTATGTAGTTATATGTGGACAAATGGTGAACAGACAGTTTTATAGCTTAAAATATAAGTGAGGAAAACATAGACATCTGCCATACCAATAGCTGGTTTTTATTTTTTTTAAGGAAAGGTTATTAATTTAAAAAGTGAGTTCTAAGAAACATAATAGGACTCCCAGCAATGATGATTTCTGAGATCTATGAGATGTGAAACATAATTATAAAAAGGCTAAAAGCCAAACAGCATTTCTACTTTTTCTTTTTTAAAAAAATCCAGAGGATTTGTCACATCAAGGAAGTCTGGCACATTACCGAGGCCATAGTCTTAGTCATCCTCAGAATCGCTATCCCTTCTTGTGGGGATGGAGCACCGCACTGAGGATAGCAAAGCGTCTTCAATTCGTTTCTTAGGGTTCTCCTCCAAGTCTGTCTTGATTGCTCCAGACTCTGACAGTTTCCACTCCAACTCTATGTGATAAAGAAAAACCAAATTACCTAAGGCAGTCAGCATGGGACCCTTACCCTCATGCCCATTAAGCCAGTTTTTTAAAAATAGAAACTATGCAGTAACATTTGTTGATAATTTTAGTGCTATAATTATAAGGTATCTAGAAGGAAAGCAAAAAATCAGACCTTTAAGAAGGAAAACAAAATACTTACACTTTTTCAGAAGAGGAGATCAAATGAGATACTATATATATATATTTGAATTATGGCAACCAAAATAAAAAACAAAGACTAAACCTATCTTCTAATGACTACAGTTTCTTGACTTGCAAACAATTTCCCAGGAAAGATCAGGATGAAACATTTAAAGGAAATACTTTTCATACCCCTGCTGGCAATCCAACCATTAAATCTAATTTTAGTTAACACGAGGAAATTCTTGGGCCTCATGTCCAGCATCTCAGTCTATTAAGAGTCAAAGGATAAATGTATGATGACATCCTAGAACTTATGCATTTGCACCAAGTAATACAGTACCAAGAAAATAAAGAACCAGTGACTAAAGCCTTGGTTCCTGTATGTCACTCTCTTATAATCAATGAACTCCACATGGGTGTGAGACCTTGTGAAGTGAAATCAAGGGATGTCTTTTCGACTGCAGAAGACTCCAGGCAGAACTAAGGACTACATGAGACACTCTACAGTGAATAGCCTGGTTTAAGTGATACTCTGCTAATTAGGTACCTCCATTAAGATGTGACAACCAATTTTATTTAAGTCATATTAACTTAAGTGCTCCATGGAGACCAAAAACACCAGTATTTAAAGTTCTCAGTACCTCGGTTGAATGTTATGAAAATTCAACAAATTCCTTAAAAAAAAGAAGAAGAAGAAGAAAGAAAGAGAAAAACCTTAATTCTGATTCTTGACTCAAGAATCTATTTAGATCCACCATTCACATGTATCGGTTTACGTATTAATGTTATTGTCCACTTACACGCAGTAATCATTATTTTATAAGTTCACTAATCCTCAGATAAGACTTTCTGGAGGTAAAGACAGGACCTCCTATCCTACAACCATCTTTCCCCTCATGGTACATTCAAAAGAGCAGAGTAAGATGCAAACAAATACTTCATGTGAAATGCAGTATTCCTCTGAACACTGGAATAATGTGTAACTGTTATAACGTGTGTTTCTCTATGTGCACAGATGTTAATACTTATCCCAGGTGAGTATCTTATGTAGTTATATAAAACAGTATATAAAGTCATATCTTAATACATGTTTTTAAAGAATAGTTGGACATATTATTTCAATAGTGAGTGACTTAGAAGGATGCCATGGGCCTCAGGTTCTCTCTTTCATGTTATGTATGTGTACGTATTTTGACACTTCATGTAACAGGTAGAAAGGAATAAAACAACACATCCTTCAGGAGTTAAGAGGCAAAACTCGAACTTTTAATTTAACTTAAAAGCTACTAAGATATTCAACTGAGAAAATATTCCCATAGGGGTGTGTGTGTATATATTAGTCCCTTCCTCTCTCTCTCTCTCTATATATATATATGTATACATACAAACACACACATATATATAAATAACCATCAATTTTTTCCTTTTTTTAAAAGATTTTATTTATGGGGAGGGGCAGATTGAGAGGAAGAAGCAGACTCCCCATTGAACTGGGAGCCTGATGTGGGGCTCAATCCCAGGACCCCAGGATCATGACCTGAACCAAAGGCAGACGCCTAACCAACTGAGCCACCAAGAAGCCCTATTCATGTGAATTAAACAAAAAACGAATATTGAGATCTTGAACTATAACTCAAAACGTATCCAACTATAGGGACAAAGAAAATATATTAGATATTAATATTAAATATACATACTTTAAAATCCAATGTGCCTTCTTTTAACAGAATTATTAGAGCCCAGTTATAATTGCCCCCAATGATTCCTTTAATGAGAGATCAAATGTGCTTCTTGCCTTTTAGCTGTCAGTAGCATGGCGCAAAGGTGATTTTCACAAATCATCACAACACACGTCTCTTCAACAGAATCATCCCCTCATCATCTCTAACACACACTTGTCATTGCTCATGTGCCCTGGACCATCTCAAAGAGGCCCTTACCATCTATTGTCAGGTTCATGCCACCAAACACCAGAGGTCCAATAAATTGAGCCTTGATATCACCTTCAAGGTACACAAATATTGTAGGCAGATTCCTATCGGGATAATTGGGTATGCAGGTTGTTGAAATGGCTTTAATAAATTTGACATCAGGAAACTTCCTGGCAAGTCCACTGAAGTGCTGATTTATGAGGGCACAGAGGGGAATACTGTAAAACAGAAATGGGAAACAATGGTGAGAGAGGAACTCTGTAAAACAGAAACAGAAGCAGCTGTGATTCTGCATTTATACAGGGCAATGCTCAACCACCCTTCTACCTAAGTAAACCCTCATAATAACTTCACAAGTGATTCTGCTATTCCAGCCAGGATGAATTAACATTTTTAAAAAAAACTTTCTAATATATTCAGGGAAAATGAAGAACTCAAAATCCAAAATCCAATCTAACTTGACTCAGTAAAAGTCAGAAAAACAGCTTCAATGTAAAAGAGAATTGTTTTGCCTATCTATATGAGAGAATATTCAAGATTCAAAAGGTGTGAAAAAGGTCAGAAAGCACTTCCTGCTCTAAAAAAACTTCTACAAAAAATAAAAAAAATAAATAAAAAAACTTCTACACAAGTACAGTAGGAGAATACGGCTGGAGCTGAGAAGCAGTGGAGGGCCACTGCATCACTTGCCTGGAACAATTATTACAAAGGTCACCCCTGACATCTATGAGAATGATTCACTAAATGGAATTTTGAAATGCCAGAGTTTCTCTAGAAGGATAAATAAGGAATTCTTTTTCAGTAAAAGTGATCTCCATTGCTCCAATATAACAAAGGCATTCTTTTTAGTCACATCTATTAATTTTAAAGCCTGAAGACAAATATTAGGCATTAGGTTTGGGCAAATCAGTAACAAAGCACATCACTAGTAAAAAACAAAACAACACAAAACAACAAACCTCCAATGTGGATTAAGCCCAAGACATCCAAGACATAAACTCAAATTAACATTTAAGGACAGTGCATAAGATCAGCTCACCCTTGTTTGTAAAGGTGCAAGATTACCCACAAGCCCTCACCAGCCTTGGTAACTTCTTGAACATAATCTTTTCCTGAGATCTCCAAAACTTCTCCAAACTTATTCTTCAGTTGAGTTGCTTTCCATTCAGCCAGTCTTTGCTGCCTGCACAACACAAAGAGGAGAGAAACCTCTTACACGTACACCCCATACATACACACACACCTTTCAGACAGCAACCTTTATAAATATCCAGGTTTACTTACTTGGCATGTGGCAAAAGTCTAAGATGAGTTCACCGAGATCTGCAATATTACTACTTAATTATAGCCCTTTCCGATAGTTATCTAGGTCAGAAAATTAACTTTTCAAAAGACACACATTTTAGTGCCACACTAAAAACCAAAGAGTCCCTCTGCAGGGCACTAACCTGTACATTTCAATAGCACGTTCATCTTCCTCATTAAATTCATCTTCATTATCCTCCAGCTCTTCCAAAGTCATATCTTCATATGTTTTCACTGAATGTGGTTAAGTTAGCAAAAACCAAAAAACGTAAAAGATAAACAAACTTGCATTCTGTTTTCCTCCTTTATTTTTCTCCTAAAGATGTGCATGCAACACCAAGCCAAAATAAAACTCATTCACCAAAACCAAAATAAAAAATACTGAAGGTCTTACACTAGTAAAAAAGAACTTGAGGGTATTTTAAAAAGATAAAACCATGTTGACCAAATGCAGCAAGACTGACCCTCCCAGTGCCATACATATTAAGGATATAAATGAGAAGTTTCCCAAGTTTATAAAACAAGAGAGTTGTATTTGCCTGAACTCACCTGGTTTGCTCTTCAAGCACATACACCATGGACTGCTGTAGTTACAGTTCTATCTCTAAGGACAGGGGTATCCCCAACAGACCCTTCCTATAGTTACAAGGATTATTATCTTAGGTGTTCTCTTGTGAGAGGTAGACAGCTCTTTTCTTTTAACCAACAGCTATAAAATCTCGACTTGGTTTTTATTGCCATAAGTATTCTTGTTTCTTGATGTCAAATCAGATTTTTGTCTCCCAACCCCAATTCTATCACTATACAAACTGTTCTTTGCAAGGTCAACAATGACCTCCACTTTCTAACCGATGAGCAGCACTGATTCAACGTAGCATTGCCTCCTCTTTGAAAGATGGTCCTCTTCTGGCTTCCAGGACAGGATGCCTTCTCTCTTCCTACCTCTGTCGCTGCTCCTCCTTTGGACCTTTGCTGATTTAACTCCTTTTTTATCCTTTTGACTCCTATTTTTAAATCTATGCCCACTCCTTTGGTGATAGCATCTCAAGCAATCTTTATGCCTCCAGCCCATATTTCTCTTACTTAGAGAAAAACATAGCCAACTGCCTACTTGCCATCTCTACTTGAATAATAAAAATTTCAGTGTTTCTATGTCCCAAATAGAGTGCCTGATCCTAGCTCTAAACTGCTGCTCACCAAGCCTTCATCATCTCGGCTGGTGGTAATGCCATCCCTTCAGGCTGCTCAAGCCCAAAGCCTGACAGGCATCCTTCACTTACTTTTTCTCACACCCCTCACAGGATCCACCAGCAAATCCTGTGGTCCTACCTTCATATTATTTCCAGATCTGACCACTTCTCACCCCTTCCACCAACCCCATGCAGGCTGGCTAAGCCAGTGGTAGTTCTTGCCTGAATTACTACAGCAGTTTCCAGACTAATCTCCCTATTTCCTGACTTGCTCCCCATCTTCCATACTTGGAAAGGCAGGAGGGTGCTGTCAACATGTCAACCCTCTGTTCAAACCTCCAGTGACTTTCACCAGACTAGACACAAAAGCCAAAGTCTGTTAAAGAAACAAAGTCCTCCGGGCGCCTGGGTGGCTCAGTGGGTTAGGCCTCTGCCTTCAGCTCAGGTCATGATCTCAGGGTCCTGGCATCGAGCCCCACATCGGGCTCTCTGCTCAGCAGGGAGTCTGCTTCCTCCTCTCTCTCTGCCTGCCTCTCTACCTACTTGTGATCTCTCTCTCTCTGTCAAATAAATAAATAAATAAACAAAATCTTAAAAAAAAAAAAAGAAAAAGAAACAAAGTCCTCAGTGGTTTGACCCTTAGTTGCCTCTCTGAACTTACTGTTCCTTCCTAGCCATACTAGCTTCCTGGCTGGTTCTCCAACATGCTCTTCACTCACTTAAGTAGCTCAATTCAGCTCCCTCACATCTACTCAAATGTCACTCCTAGTGAGGCTCTCTCTGACTCTCAAATTATACTCACCCTTTCTCCACCCTTTCTAGGCCATTTCCCTGCCTTATTTTCCTATATTTACTTATGTATTGTTTATTGCTTGTCTCTCTCACTAGAATGTAAGTCCCATAGGACAGGGATTTTTGTCTGGCCTATACACAGCTAAAGCCCCAAAGCTTAGCATAACACCTGGCAGACAGTCATCTTTCAATAAACATTCACTGCATAAATGCTTTCTGGTGAATCCATCTCTAAATTAGCTCTAACATGTAGGAAGACAAAAGTACTTGTCCCTGTGATCAATGGGGCATTAAGTCAAGACTCAGAAATATTTTCGTCAGGATTATCATGTGCTCATCTGACACAGGCAAGAAATTGTGGAAATTCTACAGTCCAGGAAGTTGAAGGTTAGAGACAGCCTGTGACTCCCTTGAGGTCTCAGAAATAGTGTCCATCCCAGCACTCCAGTCCCTGTTCCCAATTCCGGCTCAGAGCATCCTTCTACCAAAGCAGTTAGAGGCTTAGAATGTTGTTTCTTAACCCAAAGAGAAACAAACCTTAAAGAATATAAGCAATCTTACCAATCGACTGCTGAAGGACTCGCTGTTCTTCTTCTTCTGCCTCCTTTTCCAAATCTTTCAAACTTTCCTTTGAGGGCAAGATGCCCTTTTTGCGTAAGATGTCATTCCACTCAGTATCTGCATTGGGGTCCTAGTGGAAGTAGACCAAGAATACTGTGAGTGCCAAGTCCACTATGAAGGGTGCCATGTTGGGGAAAGGGTTGAATGGGAAAGGTGGTAGGCAGAGGAATGCAAACCAAATTATTCTGTGGCCTATTTCTGAGAAAGCATCAAAAGATCCACAGCCCTCTCTTTTCCTGTTCTCCACTCCACATCACCCTCCCCACATTGGACACACACCCAAGAACTAGTCTTGGGTAAAAATCGGGATATATTGTGCAAATCGGCATCAATGCTCACAGCAAGGCTCTAACCTGGCTTCTATTCGATATATTTATTAATGACTCAGATTGATTCATTCAACAGATACTAAGTACTTATGGCAAGTGCAATGTTCAACAGGCTGCTGACCTAGAGAGTTACAAGGGGTCTTCATTCCAAGGATAGGCAAGGATATTCTCTCAGAAGTGGACATTTTATCACCACTGGAAGCCGAGAAGGAACCAGATGTGAGGAATAAGAACTTTAGAAATTACTTTCGAGGCAAAGTGACCAGCAAGTGCAAAGGGCCCAAGAGCAGAGACAGGAGTATCTCAAAGTTCTAAGTGGCTGCAGTAGAATCAGAAGGAGAGACTGAAGCTAGCCTGACAAATTCTCTAATGGTCCAAACCTGAGAAGGAGAACTGAGACCCGGTGGGACAGCTCTCAATGTCTAACGCTTACTGAATACTGGGTGCTGGGCACTCTTTGAAGCCCTATACCTGTACCTACTTAGTTAAACCTCACAACCAAGGCGTGACATTTATGAAGACAGTGCCATCCTAGAACAAGTCGAATTTACCAGGATCAAATGTCAGAAGGATAGTCAAAGTGGGCTCGTGCTCCCAAAGCCAGCTAGCCAAACACTGGTTTTGCATGGCTTGGCAGGAACTCTGCTAATGGACCTGGTTTGGAATAAGAAATCAAGGAGTGCTGTGGAAAGGGCACTAGGACAGCTAGGCTCCAGCCCGAACTCCATTTCACTGTCTTGCTGAGATATATCAAAAGAAAATGAACAGAATCCTTTCAACAGGGTGCTCAGGGAAGACCTCTGCAGAGAGGACATTTCAAAGCAGGGTCCTGAAGGACAGAGAATACAAAGGAGGCCAGGGCAGCCCTGGGGCTTCCTCTTCACCATTTAAGAGTGTCTAGCTTCTGGGAAACACACTGTATTTGTAGATGCTTATCCTCTCCAGCTGCCAATGCCTAATACTCCAAGCAAAGTTCCACTTACTCCATTTCTCATCGGCCACTTAGCCAGAGACGATTTAATCAGAATTCTGGACTACAGTGAGGTCTGGAAAGCAGCAGAATGACTTTGACAGAGGGTCCTCTGACAATGACAGAATTTAGCTGTCACAATTTTTTGTTAATTCCCATGATGTCTTCATTTTCTTTCACTTTTAGTCCAATTCCATTAGAAAATCATTGATACCAAAAAAGGGGGACAAAACTAGGGGATTTGGTTTTTACCTATTTTAAGACAGAAAGTAACTAAAGAGAGGGACCTTAGTTAGGGTCCCTTAGTTAGAGGGACCTTAGGGATGAGCTTTGGGAGCCACAGAATCGGAGACGGAGTGCACCTCTACCTGAACATCAACGTTGGGGGTTAAAGCATGCAACTAAACCCTCACCCAGCTCTAAGTGTAGTCAGGAACACAGGTTCTGCCACTGTTCTACGTTATGGGACGTCCAGGCGGGACCCTTCCCTTCTTCGAGCCTCAGCTTCCATAGCCACACAACGTGCCCATAACACACCCGCCCAGGAGCTAAGGTAATTAAGGAACAGGAAGTAACTCTGTCAGGTGGGATGCTGCGAGTCCTTCACAAACTTCACGAGATCCGACCTTAAGGACAGGTGGCCCCCAAAGACAGATTTGCGGGTGAGACACACAGCGGTGGGGAGACCACGCCCGCCCTCTCGCACAGCCCCTGCGCTGGGCCTAGACTCGCGTGGTATTTCGCGTGCCGGTGGCGCCCGGCAGTTAGCACAGTCCCAGTCCAGACGGTCCGTCGCTGCCACAGACCCAGCGGGACAAACGAGCTGCTGTGGACTCCACGGCTCGGACCCCCAGGTTCTTTACCTGCATCTTGTCTAAAATCGCTCAACCCAGGCCGCAGCAGTGCCCCTGCCCCTCAGCTCTCTTCCGCGCACGCGCGCAGCCGTCACCCCGCCTCTTCTCCCAGCCCGGCCTTCGCCCCGCCCTCTAAGAGTGAGCAGGGCGGAGCCAGGGAGTAAGTGAAGCCGCTGAATCTGTGCCCGCTCCTGAAGAAACCCGACAGAAGCTGTGCGCATGCGCAATGGGGTGCCTCCTGGGTTGGTGTCTCTGGCTTCACGTGACCCGGAGCCAATTCTCGGTACTACCTTATTAGGGCAAGTCTCTGTGATTGGAAAGGTGGAACTGGAGGGAGGATGCCCTAGGCACCGTGAGCCATGTCCTGCCGCAGACGCATTCCTAGTAAAACAGGGCCTGGCTCAAGAACTCACAAATAGAAATGTGTTTCAGTGATCCAGTGTTATAATTAAAAATGATGCAGGGTCATCATTTACTCGCTATCATTTCAGCGTCCGATAAGGCAGTTAATTCATAAGACATATTTATCAAGAGCCTACTATGTGCCAGACACTATTCTAGGTTCTGCGGATATCGCAGTGATCACAATAGAAAAAACAGAAAGTGAAAGTCATTTCACCTGGTTAAGCCTCAGGGGTCCAAATTTGCAGAAGTGCTTAGTCCTATCCAGGCACACAGGAGGCTTGAGTAAACATCAGCAGAATCTGAACTGTAAAATGCGGGGACTGGGCTCCAGGCTTCTGCCTACACAGCACTCCAGTGTGAATTAAGAAAGCGATACCCCTCCAGGGACACCTGGGCTAACTTGCTGCCTCTCGGCAGTGAAGCAGACACAAATAATAACACATCCACACGTCTGTGGCGTAGGCGTATGGCTCTCAACTTTGGTCAAGCATTACAACCGCCTGGGAACCTTCAAACACTGCAGTAATGCTGAAGCTCCATGCCCAGTCAAATTAAACTCCTGGAGATGAAACCTGGAATTGGTATTTTCGTAAAGATTCCCAGGTGTTGCTAAAATGCAAAACCATTGATAGTGAATAAAATGATTCCTTGAGGGCAAAGAGCTTTGATTTTATAATTTATAAGGATTCTTAATATTTATCTAATTACCACAGAATTATGGTCTCCAGAAGCATGTTTATTCATTTATATGCAGCAAACTGTGAATGAGTCCCTGGTCTTACTACCAAAATCAGGACCCAGACTAGTTCCGGGTGGGTTTGGTTCTATGCGAAGCTTGGCGTCCCCTCCAGAGCTATAGAATGGGTGCTGCTACATTCTTTCTTCATTCCCAGCCCTAGTTATTTCCTGATCCCTCTCTCCAGAGGAGAGTGACAAGCCAAAGTCTCAAACTCTACCACCTCCTCTGCAGAAATGTGCCTCTCCCACTTTCGTCAAAGACTCTTCCATTACTCTAAATCACAGTATCTCCCCACTCCCTAAAGACCTCTCTGTCCATCATTTCATCCATCACTCTTGGATCTGGAGAAAATAATTAGGGCTCAAGAGAAAAAAAAATTAGAGCCATAAGAATTGGAAAAGAAAAGAATTGGAAAATAATTTTGTTTGTAGGTCATATGACATGATAGCATATTTGGAAAACCTGATAGAATCAAGTCTTAAATTCATACTACAGTATGAGAGTTCTATATAGGATCAGGATATAAAATTAACATACAAAAATAGCCTTTGTATTTACATTAACAAACTAGAAGATAGAGACACTAATTACAATAACAACAGAAAAGAAAGAGCACTTGGGAATAAACTCAAAGAGTGTACAAAAACCTACATGGAAAAAAAAAACCTACATGGAGACTATTAAAAGACATTTCTGAAAATAGGAAAGTAGACGAACAAATGCAAGAAATCCCTCCTCTTCGGATTGGATGACTCAATATCACAGAGATGTCAATTTTCTCCAAGTTCATGTGTAAAATTTAACACAATCTTAATCTTAAAACCCCAATATTTTCTGAGGCTAGACAGGTTGATTCTCAGGTTTTTATGATGAAATAAACAACAAGAATGGTAGACTGAGGGAACAGCCAGCCTCTACCAGATATTAAAACAATGTGCTGTTGGTACGTGAACTGACAAATAGATCAATGGAGCAACATGTTCAGAATCAATCTACAAATAGAGCAAGTATGTACAAATATTAGTGTATGCTGACATCTTAGTCTGCTGGGGGAAGGGATAGAGTTTTTAATACATGGTATTGAGGCAATTGGACAGCCATTTGAAAACAGATAAAATTGGATATGTACTTCATGGTGTATATCATTTTAAAAATTGAAAACTAGAAGTGCTAGAGAAAATAATGAGACAATTTCTTTATAACCTGAAAGTAGAAAAAACCTTTGATGACAATTAGTAAAAATCCAGAAGATCAAGTAAAAATATGACAGATTTGCAACTTTAAAAAAATTGTAAGAATAATGAACACCAACACACCACCTTTGGTGTAAAATAAAAGATTAAATAAGAATACATATGGGAGGGACGCCTGGGTGGCTCAGTGGGTTAAAGCCTCTGCCTTCAGCTCAGGTCATGATCCCAGGGTCCTGGGATTGAGCCCCACACGTAGGAAAGCCTGCTTCTACTTCTCCCACTCCCCCCTGCTTGTGTTCCCTCTCTCACTGAGTCTCTCTTTGTCAAATAAATAAATAAAATCTTAAACACACACACACACACACACACACACACACACACACATATGGGGGCACTTGGGTGGCTTAGTCAATTAAGCATCTGACTCTTGATTTTCACTCAGGTTGTGATCTCAGGGTTGTGAGATCGAGCACCACATTGGGCTGCATGCTGAGCATGGAGCCTGCTTAAAATTCTCTCTCCTTCTCCCCCTGCCCCCTTGCTCATGCTCTTTCTCTTTAAAAAAACAAAAACAAAAACAAAAAAATACATATGTGTATATATTTGTAATTGCTTAATTTTGCAAAAAAGAATCACAGAAAGAGGAAATCAGAAATTAATGAAATGGCTAACTGTGGCAGTGAGGCAGGGTCGGGGTAGAGATGAGGTGGTAGCAACAGAAAATTAGGAGTGAGAATCCTCAGATAAACTTTTATTTAGGGCCAAGCAAGTTTTGTGGAGCCTGAAACACTTTCAGTCTTTGAGGATCTCTCTAAGAATCTATCACTTATATGTGGAATCTAAAAAAACAAAAGCAAAAGTTCATAGAAAAAGATAAACAATCTTTTCTGTAAGGAGAAAAGTTTTTTCCTTTATTCTTTTTTTTCTTGTATCTGTATGAGAAGATGGATGTTAGCTGAATCTATTATGGTAATCACTTCACAACATTTGTAAATCAAACCATCATGTTTTATGCCTTTAATATATGCAGTAATGTTTGTCAATTATTTTCCAATAAAACTAGAAAAACTATAGGAGAAAAAAAGAGTGTAAAGGCGTCCTGAGACCCCATTTGAAAGATTTTGAAAATGTTTCATTAGGGATTAAATGAGATTATCTCCTAGAATAATGCCTACACAGAATAGGCATTCAAAGAATGTTTTCTAAGAGGACATTGACTGTGATATGGCAAGAACAGTAAGTTTTTTATGTTATCTTTCCTGTTCTTTTAATGTGTTAAGTAATACAATATAAAAGTAACACAATATAATAAATAAAAATATACAAAAAAGGAAGAAATAAAGTATAATTTATGTGTTGAGTAGAGATTGGCCTGTATAAATATTATGATGACCTTTGACCAAATAAAAATAGAAAGTTTAAAAAAATAAGAAATTATGAATATAAAAGTGGGCATAAAGGAGACATTTATTTAGAACAGAGAAACAGTAACAAATTACCAATTTTAAAAAGCTGACAAATACCATAAATATCACAAATCCAGAGAAATAACATAATATTTCTATTAATTAACTCTGACCCATCTATCTGATATCATAGATTAACTTCTGGCTTGTGTATATTGTTGGGGAAAGAAATCTCCTTCTCTACCCCACTTCCCAGTGTTATTCTCCCTAGTTTAGGAATTAAATTGACATGAGACAGATTAACAGGACAAAAATCAAAGTTGTATTAAGTGCACATGAAGCCTCAATATTAAAATTGGGACCTGAAGAAATCACCAATGTCCCTGCCCTCCTTGGAAATGATTGCCAGTTTTTATACATTTTGGACCAATAGATAGTAAATTTTATAAATTTTATACATTTTATGTATTTTTATACATTTGGATCAACAGATAGTAAATTTGTAAGAAATTGACAGGACAAAGAAAACAGATTTTGGGGAGTTTTCACTAGTAAGGAATTCTAAGCAGAATTGGGGCTGAGATAGTCAGAATAGAAAGTAGCTAGGCTGGGACACTGGATGGCTCAGTCAGTTAAGCATCCAACTCTTAATTTCAGCTCAGGTGATGATCTCAGGGTCATGAGATCCAGCCCTGCATGGAGCCAAGCATTAGGCTCCATGCTCAGCAGAGTCTGCTTGAGATTCTCTCCCTCTGCCCACCCACCCCCGCTTGAGCTCTCTCTCTCAAACAAATAAATAAGTAAATAAATAATCTTTTAAAAATGTAACAGGTTTATTCCCACAGTTTTCTCAGCTTTAAAGTCCCTATCTCTGGTGATAAGGATGTCATCTTACTTCTCAGCATAAGGAGGTTATTTTTCATATGGGAGATTTATTTCCTGCTCTCGAGGGTACAAAAGAGGTCTGAGTATTCTTGTACTGCCTGTTTCCTAAGTAACTTTTACTGAAAATAATCAATATGCCAAAGGGGGTTCATTTGGGTATAGCACCCTTGGCCCCTACAATATTAAGCCCTGCCTCTACTAGAACTAACTAAATACCTCATTCAAAGATAGTCTCCATAGGGCTGCCTGGGTGTCTCGGTCTGTTGAGCATCTGCTTTTGACTCAGGCCATGATCCCAGGGTCCTGGGATCAAGCCCTGCTTCTCCCTCTCCCTCTGCCTGCCACTTCCCCACTTGTGTGCACTCTCTCTCTGTCAGATAAATAAATAAAATCCTAAAGAAAAAGAAAGACTCCATATGTTACATTTATATCACATTTTATGTCACATGATGTTCACTAGCCCTGCAACTTCATGTCACATCACTGGGTAAGAGGCCAGTATTCCTGGAAGTCATTTGTCTGCTGGATGGCCAGCAGTAACTATGGGTGGAAATAACTCCAAGTACATAAATGTAGATCAGTAACTATATCCCCCATTCAACTTTCCCTTAGCCAAATTCCAAAAATATGCGTGACTGCTCTAACACCGTCTGACAAAGAGATGTCACCATGAATACAACTGACACGTATGTACACTGATACTATATGTTGCCTTGGCAACTGAAATACTACAGACAGAGTGGGGATTTTCTAGAATAGTGAACAACTTGGTAAAATTCCAGTCAAAACAAAGTATAGTCTTCCCTCAGTTTAAAAAAGAATTGCTGTCCTAGTAAATTTGGTGTGTTCCTAGAAAAATTCAGCTAAAACAGGACAAAAATATATGCTTAAATTTAAGTAGGTTTCACAGCTATGTGAAAGTCCTGTGCCTCATAGAACATGTAGCTTTCCTGAGCCCCATGGATGCCAGCAATATTCCTCTCCCTATTCAGTCATCGAAGTGACCAAAAAATTCTCGGTAATTTCTGAGATGTCCCCTAGGGGCTATCCCTGCCTTCTTTGGAATTGATTGCCAAAACTCAAACTTGTCAAGCTGACATATTCAAAATCAAGTTCATGAATCCTAAGGTCAACAAAGAGGACATTTCTTTTTTTCTTTTAATGTTTTATGTATTCATTTGAGAGTAAGAGAGAGACAGCACAAACAGGGGGAGAGGCAGAAGGAGAGGGAGAAACAGGCTCCCCACTGAGCCGGGAGCCTGACATGGGGCTCGGTCCCAGGACCTGGAGATGATGACTTGAGCCAAAGGCAGACACTCAACCAACTAAGCCACCCAGGTGCCCCAAAAAGGACATTTCTTAAAATGTAAACAAATGCTAAGAAGGATATGGTATTTTCCAAAGTGCAGGATCCTTATCTCATTGGTATAATTTTCCCCAAAATGAACAGCCTACCCCTTCCATAAGCTGCTTTCTACTATATACAAGGAGATAGTTCTGTGCCATATCAACTCTATAATACTTTCAGGAAACAATGATCATGGTTTGTTCGTAAGAATTCACACATGGAGAAAGCCATTTAATCTCGTCTACCAGTTTTCTCAATTGCAAAATGAAGACAATAGCCTCATGAAGTTGTTGCAAAGATTCAATGTTTGAGTACATGTAAAGACTGAAAACAGGGCTCTTCCGTGAAAAGGATGTACAAAATGACCTCCAAAGGCCAAAGGAGCTAAAAGACTGAAGGAAAAGGCATGCCCAGTTTGATGAGAAATGGTTTATTAAGGGGACCGATAAATAGAAGCATCTCTTGGGCGACTGTCAGACCCGTAGATCTCTACAACAATACCTCTCGTAAAACCTGCTTTTATAGCCCCAGAGGCCAGAGAGTAGTCAAGGAAAACTACTGGGAAGAAATGTTTGAGAATCTCCAGAGAACATCAAGGACATTATTTTCCCAGGGTGTACTTGAGGGTGTGATTAAACGAGAAGAAAGAAGGGTGGAGGGGATGTTGTACTCAAGTACACCTCAGGTCACAGACCGGTCATCAAGGCAGATTTGTCCAAGATGGCCTCAGTCAGGTTCACGCAAATGTTTAGCACGTGGTAGGTGCTCAGTTGTTAACTGTTTTTAGTATGTCTTGCTACAAGACTTACATTACAAATAAAATAGGTTGAGCACTTCTTAAACATGAAGTGGAATATCTCATGGAATGCTCTTGGTTTTATATTGTCTGACAGGATTGAAGGACACATTTAGCCTTGCTCCTAGTAAGATGGCCCCCCTCACCCACACCTCACCCCAAACTCAAGCAGGGTCTAAGTTGGCCCAGAGAGCTCTACTCCCTGACTACCAACTCTTACCTCTCCCTTTTGTTAAATAATAAAAATTCAACTAAATAAATTTGACAATCTAATTGGCTTTCTTAAACAATTCGTGTGTCAACAGCATCCCATCTGGCAAGTAAGCGGAGCTCTGAGGGGACATACAAAATGGAAGGTCTTTCTAGAAGGATGGAGTAAAAGTTATTAGCAGAAGAATTATTCCAGGCAGGGTCACTTTCCCTTAGGGGGAAGAACAGAGGGTCTTACCAGGCTGATCACCTTATCTCTCCTTGGGGAATGAAGAGGGTCTGTGTGGCAGACTCACTGGTGCCTATCAAAAGGATTCCTGACTGGCCTATTAAAACTACATTTTGGGGGGCGCCTGGGTGGCTCAGTGGGTTAAAACCTCTGCCTTCAGCTCAGGTCATCATCCCAGGGTCCTGGGATCAAGCCCCGTGTCAGGCTCTCTGCTCCGCGGGGAGCCTGCTTCCTCCTCTCTCTGCCTGCCTCTCTGCCTACTTATGATCTCTGTCTGTCAAATAAATAAATAAAATCTTTAAAAAAAAAAAAAAAGACTACATTTTGGGAGAGGTTGAAACTGCAGTTAAATTATGCACTAAGCCCCAGTTTGGGGACTCGGCCAAAGTGACACCATTTTGGGACTGTGGTTTTCTTTCTTTCTTTTTTTATTTTTTTAATTTTTTTTTTAAATTTCTTTTCAGCGTAACAGTATTCATTGTTTTTGCACCACACCCAGTGCTCCATGCTATATGTGTCCTCCTTAATACCCACCACCTTGCTCCCCCAACCTCCCACCCCCCGCCCCTTCAAAACCCTCAGGTTGTTTTTCAGAGTCCATAGTCTCTCATGGTTCACCTCCCCTTCCAATTTCCCTCAACTCCCTTCTCCTCTCCATCTCCCCATGTCCTCCATGTTATTTGTTATGCTCCACAAATAAGTGAAACCATATGATAATTGACTCTCTTTTTAACACTCTGACATCTGCACTCCAATCATTTCGGGTCCATTGACCTATCATCTTTTTGCTGTTTCTCAGGCCCTTGAAGCTGCAAGCAGGGAAGTGAAGATTCGTGTTCCGTGACCCTTCATTCTGATCGCTCTTTTATCAAACTTGCACTCCATACCCTGGTACTAGTTACATCCCATCCCTTGACCACTTGGGTCCCCAACATAGCTGCAGAAGCACACACCACCAATCAGATTTGCTTGGCTTTACATTTATAACCACAGTCCCCAGTGGGCCCCAGTACTTTCCTAGTCTATTCATTTTCCTTTCTGCTAAAAAGGAATCCACAGGCCCAAAATGGCATCACTTAGGTGAAGGCTCCAAGTCAGTAAACCAAGATAGTACCTAACCTAACTGCAGTTTCCACCTCTCACAAATGAAACCTTTAGAAAGTTAACATGGAATTTCCTGGTCAATACTAGTAAATTTACTGATAGACCCCCTTCTGCTCTCCTTTGGAGGGCAACCTGGCCTAAACAATGCATTTCTTGCTAAAAAATTTCTTTCCTTTTTTGTGCCTTCTCTCCGTCTTTAAAAACCTTTCTTTAATTTGGCTCGGAGGAACTCCCCTCTACTTGCTAGTTGGGAAGCTGCCCAATTTATAAATCATTTAATAAAGCCAATTAGGTCTTCAAATTTACTTGGTTGAATTTTTTTTATGCGCAATCCTAGAGAACTATTTTACACTTTCTCTTTTCTCAAAATCCCATTGCCTTGTTCCTCTCCTGATTCTCAAAAGATGATCTTGAATCTATCACACCTAGGTAAGAAAAGAAATCAGAAAAGAATCTCCCAAGCTTTCACTCCACATACATTGAACTCATTGACTCTACTGTCCTTCCTTGCAACTGTCCTGTCTATGCTACTGACAAAGGGAAGCACCCCCACCCCCACCCCTATGTGCAGTGGAGCCCCTGCCATCTTTTGTCCACAGCTGGACTTTGTTCCAACAAGTATTCCCCCTCCCACTCCTATGCCCACAGTGGATTTTATCTTCTCTAGAGGCTCATTACATCAACACATGAACATGCTGAAATATTTCTAATGTTAAAGACCAAAAAAAACCCTCCCTAGACCCCACATTCCCCTCCAGCTACAGAGCTTTCCAGCAAAGCTGGAAATTCAAAATGTTCATTGTGTCCATCCCCTCCCTCCCATTCTGTTCAACTCACTTCTGTCATGCTTTTGTTCATCCATTAAATAGACTTTTGTTGAGGTGACCCTTGACCTCCATGTTGGGAAATCCAGTAGCTCATTCTCTATGCACTTCTTCCTCAGCTCTCAGTAGACTTGACTCTGTTGCTTACTCTCTCCTTCATGAATCCCATTCTTTGCTTGGCTACTCCAACTCTCTGCTCTCTTGATTCTCCTACCTTCCTGGCTGCTCCCCTTGCTGGGTCCTCTTTTCCTTCTAAACTCTCAGCTGGGATTTCACAAATATAAGTGCCACCTATATGCTGAAGCCTTCCAAAATGAACTTCCCACTTCGTTTCTCCTCTGAACTCCAGGCTCATAGACCCATGGCCTACCTGGATGTCTTTTGGGTGTCTCAAATTTAACAAGTCAGCCCCAGAATTCCAGGTACCCAACCCCCAACCTTTTCCCTCCAGTGTTCATACTTGGTAACATTAGGCTCAACCCCAATGCCTCAATTTCTCCCATATCCCACATGTAATCCAGCCTTAAATTCTGTTGCCCCTTCTCCTTTCTTTAGCTTTCTCACTTCTATCAAGCCACATTCATGCTCTCCTGTACACTACAATGTCCCAGTGGATCTCCCTCCTCCTACCGTCAGTCTACTTCCCACTCCATGGTCAGTTCTCCCGAGGGAAGAAAGGGACCTGTCCTATTACAAGGTCAGATCATATCACTTTTGTCAACCTTCCTTTGGATCTACATCATAATTAGAATCAAATCCAGAGTCCCGATACGATCTGGCCCCCGGCCCTCCCTGACTTCCCTGCCAGTCTCCCCATCTTTATGTTCCAGCCACACTGGCCTCTTGCTGGTCTGTGTACATGCCAAGCATTATTCTGTCTGGACTTTTGCAATTGCTGTTTCTACTTCCTGAAAACCTGGCCACAGATTTCCGTGTGGGTCACTTCCTCACTTCTTTTAGTTTTCTGCTCAGATACCAACCTAGAAGAGACTTTTCTGTGACTCTTTCTACAACTGCAGCCTCCTTGTTTGCCATCACACCTGACTCTTACTCATCTTCATAGATCTTACCTGCCACTATGTTTAGCATAATTGATCTAATGATTATCTGTGTCTCATGTCTGTCTTGTTTACTGTGCCCCTGAAGCCTAAAACAATACTTGGCACCTCACACTCTGCTGGTAGATGGGGATTCAAAGTGACAGTGGCTTTCAAGCTTGGTTTTAACAATGAAATCCTTTCTTTTCTTCCACATCAAAGCTGTGTATCTGGTTGATGTGGGATTTTTTTGTGGGGATTAGGGGATGGGGTGAGGGTTCCAGTGAGCAGGCTAGGGTCTATATGATTTGAGCTGCCTGCTGGTACCAAAGAAGAGAGCATTCAGGCTTTCTTACCAGCTTGCAAAGTGAGAGGCAGAAGGGGAAGAGGAATGGATGTGGTTTAAATCCCTTAACAGCCAAACATAAAAAGTGGAGTCAGACATTATTATAGGGGAGAAGAAGTGTTCACAAGCTAAGACTGGCAATTTGTCCAAATTAAAGATAAGAACCCTTGGGCACCTGGGTGGCTCAGTGGGTTGAGCCTCTGCCTTTGGCTGGCGTCATGATCTCAGGGTCCTGGGATGGAGCCCTGCATCAGGCTCTCTGCTCAGCAGGAAGCCTGCTTCACCCTCTCTCTCTGCCTGCCTCTCTGCCCACTTGTGAACTCTGTCAAATAAATAAAAATCTTTAAAAAAAAAAAAAAGAGAGAGATAAGAATCCTTGGATTTCAGAACCATGGGGAGTCCTGAGCCAGAAAAATAAAGATAAATCCACACACAGAGATACTGTAGTAAAATTATACAACACGAATGTGCTAAATATTATGTATTCATCCTCAGACTCTCTGACTACCCCTTTTTATGATCTTACCTTTACCACTGGGATTAGAAGGCTGAAAACTACATTTTACATTTCCCAAACCCCCTTGCCAGCTAGGTTCCAAGGAGATCTTCCTAAAATGGGAGGTGTAGAGAAGCTCTTCTGCTTCTGGTAATGCCTCTGTCAGTGTTGGAGGCACTGTTTCCCACTCAGCGAAGGCAGCACTACCTCCAGCAGCATCAGTGAAAAGTGTGGACCAGGGACTTCATCCCAGGGGTATTAGCAGCTTCTGATCACTGGGTAATAACCCTTACCCTTTGGTTCCCTTTCCCTTCTAATTGTTTTATAACCAAGTCCCTGCTTTAAATCCTTATTTTATTGAACTATCTAGGACAATGGTATCCAATAGAACTTTCTACAGTGATGGAAATATTTTGTATCTGAGATGTCCTATACAGTAGTAGCCACTGAGTACTTGAAATATGGCTCATGTGCCTGAGGAACTGAATTTTTAATTTTATTTAACTAAAATGTTTAATTTAAATAAGCACATCCAACTAGTGGCTACTGGATTGGACAGCACAGTTTCAATTAAACATGCTGTATTATTATTACAATGAAGAAGTAGAGGAATGGGAAGGCTCCCTTTTTAAGTCATAGGTCTTATACAAAAAATGTATAAGAGAGAGAGAAAGAGAGAAAGGATCTGTAAATAAAAAATGAGAGTCCTAACAAACACTTTAAAACCCCTATGGCTGTCTTCTTAGGTTACATTTCCTGTCATGCACTTAGCTCAGGGTCCAGCACAGCCCAGGGTGCTGCCTATCACAGGCTGGAACCAAAACCCATGTTAGAGAGACCTATGAAGGGGACAGCAGTTGACGCCTGGCCCAGCCAAAACCTGAATCAGGCTCAGTGGGTTGAGCCTGACTTTGGCTCGGGTCATAATCTCAAAGAGTCCTGGGATCGAGCCCCACATCAGGCTCTCTGCTCAGCGGGGAGCCTGTTTCCCCTCTCTCTCTCTGCCTGCTTCTCTGCCTACTTGTGATCTCTGTCTGTCAAATAAATAAATAAAATCTTGGAGGAAAAAAAAAGAAGAAGGAAGCTCATTGAAGAAGGGAAATATATGGTTGTCAGCATTTACGCCAAGGAACATTATGAGATCTCTGGTGGGTGAGGGGAGGAATTGAGGAAAAGGCAATTAACTATTAAACTATTTTGAATGACATATGTATTTATTGTGTAAGATGAACATGAAGATAACCTAGCTGTTTCTCCCTGTGTCAGTCATCTCAGACAAGGCTTTTAAATCAATGGAAATTCATACTTACTGTGAAAATTTACAACAAGCTATGTTCACTGCTTTGCAATTCCATTTTACCAGGAAAATTACTTAACTGTCTCTTATTCATTTGTTGTAGCATTTGTGCAGATTCAATAAGGAAATGTCTTTAGTTGCCTTTGTGTAGGAAGAAAACTACTTGAACTAACCACATCAAAATTTGAAACTTTTCTCAATATTCTTAAAGCAGATTTCCATGCTACTCAAAATAAAGCTATTCTAAGGGATTAAAATAATTTTTTCTCATTTTCAAACCAAGAATTTGTCACTTCTGACTTCTCTTTAAGTGAGTGAAATTAAGGTAGTCAGAACAAGGATGTTCACATCCCTATTCTGACTATTGGATTGAGCAGCCAAAGGCCTGACGGAGGTATGGCAGGGCCTTGAACTAGGTATTGAAACTTGTTGCATCAAGTCTACCCTGCATTGCAATGGACTGCAGCAGAGTTCTATGGAATAGTGGCGTCTGAGCCAAGGTCATAGAGTTTGTGAACCGAAGGACACTGATACTAGGGAAGGATCCAGGGATCTGGAGGAAGTGGAGAAGTGTCCTCCCTGAGCCAAATGCACCAATGACTGCTGCAGATTTTTCTGTGATGTCCCTGGTCAATGTCATTGGAGTGCCCAATGACATGGAGCAAGTGTGGTCAAACAGAATAGACAGACATAACCAAACTCACTGGGGCCATTCTCTTTCAAATTCTTAGTTCTTTCGTAGAAAACAAAATCTGGAAATGTAGGAGAAAGAAAGCAAGAATTAAATGCTGTCTTTCATCTTTGTATAACAAATCACATAATCAATAGCTAAGTAATTAGAAAATTTCTATGTTCTTTCATTTAAGAACATAATGAATATTTATTGAGCTCAACATTTATCAAGCTTCTACCAACCATGTGCTATACCCAGTGGCCAATGCTAAAAATCCAAAGATGAATAAAATGCAATCCCTACTTTCAAGGTACTCACTATCAAATAGGCAGTCATGTAAATGAATAAGTTTAATCAAGTGTTTGGAATGTTACATCAAAATAGTGGTATTTTGTAATGTAATACTATTAGTTCAGGGTTTAAAAAACTAAAATCTGATTCATCAAATCATTAAATCTTGAGACCTACTTAGAGTTTGGGGTTACATTGACACTTAGAATAAAAAGATGGCTTTCAGCCTTCCCACTTATTTAAAACTTTAAAACTTTCTCACCTTTTAAAACTTTTCTGAGTTTTCTTGTTACTGAGACAGATCATCCTTACATCTCCCAGGCCACTTCTGAGTTCAAGAAGGAACTGTTTGGGAAGGAAGGGGATGTAGGAGGGGCCTAGGAGATTAGATGGGAGAAACAGGAAAGAAAAGGTCTCGGGCCCAGGGGTGCACCTGCCTCTGAATCCAACCACCTTTTCTCATCAGAGTTAAGTTGCCCTTCTTCCTCACCCTCTTTATCTTCTAAGGCCATTCTATTCTCTTTAGCAGGGCTTCCCCACCTTTAAATTGTATGCAAACCATCTGGGGATCATGTTAAAAGGCAGATTTTATTCAGCAGGTCAGAGCTAGAGCCTAAAACTGCGTTTCCAACCAGCTCCCAGGTGAGATATGCTGCTGGCCTCCAGACCACACTTTGAGTAGCGAGGTATTTCTCAACCTTGGTTGCCCATTAGAATCTGGAAAGGTTGAACATATGCAATGGCTGGCATCTATCCCAAGGGCTTCTTTTAATTGGTTTGAGTGGGGATGGAGAAGGGGGATAGTGATGGAGCCTGGCATTAGTTTTTAAAACTTCTTGGTGGGGAGGGAGGTCAATATGCAGCCACGGTTGGGAGCCACTGTCTCTGAGCCCACCATCTTCTATAGCATATCAAGATTCTCTTACCCAACATGCTGCTTGGAAAGACTCACACCAGAAGGCACAGGAACCTACTCCTGGGACTCGGACCTTCTTTCAGATAGATTAGGAACAGAGGAACAAAGTATAAAGGAAAATATACTACTGTTAAGTGAAATAAAATCCAAGGTATTATCATTTTGGTGTGTGATTGTAGTCACTCGTGATTGACTGAACAATTGCTTGTGCATATCTGGGTGTGTGGTATGACGGAAAGCAGGCAGAACTGGAAGACAAGAGACCTTTCCAACTTTCTGGATTCAAGCTGCTTCTACTGGTAAAAATTATATGGTAATTTAAGGACTTTATGAGCCTCAGAAGGCTGTGTGTGTCTGGGTCATTGACCATGGTCTGATATAGAATGTGTAACCATTCTTCAATTTTGTATGGAATTTGACTTTTAAAGCTTTTTCAATAAATAGTAAATATAAAATGATATGCCATCACAGCAGCCATGCAAAATAGGTATTTTCATTTTATTGGATTACTGGTCAATGTCTCACAGTTGAGGACAAAAGATGGGGAGTGGGAAGAAATATAACACCAAGGTCTTCTGAAACTAAATCCAGGGCTATTCTCACCATGTGATTCTGTCACTGAAGTTCCCTGTGAAATTTGTTATTGGCTCAAATTTATACAAGAACAGTGGCAGAACTTGTCTGGGCTCTTTCTTTCTTCCTTTCTTTCTTTCTTTCTTTCCTTCTTTCTTTCTTTCTTTCTTTCTTTCTTTTCTTTTCTTTTCTTTTTTTTTTGAATCTAGAATCCATTTTATAATAATGAACACAACCCCCTTTGCTGTGTCAAATGATTCTCAAAGCCCCACAAGTGCTTAATATTCCATCATCAAGCCCTGGGAATTGAGTGCAAAGACTTTGTTGTAACTTAAAATATCAAGATGAGTCATGGTAGGATAGACGGAAGGAGGGCAGAGAATCAGAGATTGTTACTGTAAGTCGGTCTCAAAATATAGTTCAGATCTTACCATACTGAACTCATCCCCAGCACTGATCCCTTGTTAACCCGCTTCTTTAGACTCCCAAGAAGACTTCCTCACAGCAAGGATGTCATGCTAGGTTCTGACTGTTCCCCTGGCAGTGAGGTTTTCAGTGCAAGAAGAAGTGGAGTGAGACTTTTTCTGGTGTCTAGAGATTGGTGTTTGAAACCCAGACAAAGGCCAGGGGGAAATAAACTCCTCTTGGTTTAAAGACCTGATCAGTTGGGGCCAGACACCTCCGTTGGACTTTGTAAACTGTGGGTTACCTGCCTTTGCGTTTTATTAACTATCTAGATATCTGCGGACACTGTGCACAAGCATGTTTGCCCTTGTGCTACACTGAGCAGGGAATTAGAGAATCCTGTATGGTCATCATTTGGTTGCCAAGGAAACAAAAGTTTCTGGGACCCTGGAAATAGCCAGACTCACATCCTTGTGCTTGAGGAGTCTCTGGAACTTAAGAGGTGCCCAGGCTTCTGCTGGGGTGAAGAGACCAGAAGGAATAGAAGTTGAGCCAGCTCTTGGGAAGCTGTTCAGAAAGTCTGCTCACCATAGACCTCTGAGGGGCTCTTGTGGGTGCCAGAGAACACTGGCAGGAAAAGCATGAGAGGATACCAGCTGCTGGCTGTTAGGTAAAGAGGAGTTTGCCCTTCCTCCATTGTCATTTCCAAACCCCAATGTCAGAGTAGTTAGGTGAGGAAAGGTGCTATCCCAGAACCAGCTCACCTTCTCCCCTTTCCCAAGGCTTCTCCTCATGCCTGCCCTTGGAAAAGAAAGAAAGGTATTGTAGGCTGCACTGTGTTCCCACCTCCCCCCTTCATATGTTGAAGTCCTAATCCCCAGTACCTCAGAATGTGACTGTATTTAGGCATAGGGTCTTTTGAAAGGCGGTTAAGTTTAAATAAAGTCATTAGAGTGAGCCCTAAAACTCTAAGACTGCGATCCTTGTAAGACAAGGAGATTAGGACACAGACACACACAGAAGGAAGACCATGTGAAGAAACAGGGAGAAAATGGTCATCTACAAGCCAGTGGGAGCAGCCCCAGAAGAAACCAATCTTGCCAGCCCTTTGAGCTCAGACTCCCAGCCTCCACAATCATGGGAAAGCAGATTTCTGAAGCTGTTCAGCCTGTGGTGCTTTGTTACAGCAGCTGGAGCAAACTCATACAGAGGGTGTGAGATCCAAATTAGAGGGGCAAGAGTTTAATCAGGCTGGATTTAAATAGCTTCATATATCTAGAAAAAGCGCATTTGCCCAAGAGAGAGCGAAAGGAATTTGCAAGAGCACGTTTAAAATCAGGAATTGACATGCAGCAGTTTGAGTTTTTTCACCACCACCACCCCCACCCCCCACTGTGTTTGGACTGCTCACTCCCAACTTCAGGTTTGGCTTCTCCTGTGAACTGAAGCAAACGCTGCTTTCTTTAAGACTGGCGCGGAAACTGGGTCTGTGCTCTCTGCTAGACCCCCTGTGAGAGGACCCAAATGTTCACCCTGAGCTGGTGCAGGTGTTGGAGATGCAAGTTCAGAGGACCAGCACAGCAATGTCTAGAGTTCTTGGATGGTTCCCTGCTTTTTCTCTTGACTGCTTTGAGGGCTGACCCTGGCCAATAAGGCACGTGCGTCTTTGGGCCAGCGGTCTACAGGTAGGTGAGGATCAGCTGTTATCAGCTCACACAACTGCATAACACAGAGAAAGGGCTCTGTGCCTTGAAATAAACTACCCACATCACCTTTTGAGCACCAGTGCCCCAGATAGATTACACTTTGAATATTCATGTCCTCTGCCCATTTCTTGACTGGATTATTTGTTCTTTGGGTATTGAGTTTGATAAGCTCTTTATAGATTTTGGATACGAGCCCTTTATCTGATAGGTCGTTTGCAAATATCTTCTCCCATTCTGTCAGTTGTCTTTTGGTTTTGTTTACTGTTTCCTTTGCTGTGCAAAAGCTTTTGATCTTGATGAAATCCCAATAGTTCATTTTTGCCCTTGCTTCTGTTGCCTTTGGCGATGTTCCTAGGAAGAAGTTGCTGCGGTTGAGGTCAAAGAGGTTGCTGCCTGCATTGTCCTCAAGGATTTTGATAGATTCCTTTCGCACATTGAGGTCCTTCATCCACTTTGAGTCTATTTTCGTGTGTGGTGTAAGGAAATAGTCCAATTTCATTTTTCTGCATGTGGCTGTCCAATTTTCCCAGCACCATTTGTTGAAGAGGCTGTCTTTTTTCCATTGGATATTCTTTCCTGCTTTGTCGAAGATTAGTTGACCATAGAGTTGAGGGTCTATTTCTGGGCTCTCTATTCTGTTCCATTGATCTATATGTCTGTTTTTGTGCCAGTACCATACTGTCTTGATGATGACAGCTTTGTAATAGAGCTTGAAGTCTGGAATTGTGATGCCACCGACTTTGGCTTTCTTTTTCAATATTCCTTTGGCTATTCGAGGTCTTTTCTGGTTCCATATAAATTTTAGGATTATTTGTTCTATTTCTTTAAAAAAAATGGATGGGATTTTGATAGGGATTGCATTAAATGTGTAGATTGCTTTAGGTAGAATAGACATTTTCACAATATTTGTTCTTCCAATCCATGAGCATGGAATATTTTTCCATTTCTTTGTGTCTTCCTCAATTTCTTTCATGAGTACTTTATAGTTTTCTGAGTATAGATTCTTTGCCTCTTTGGTTAGATTTATTCCTAGGTATCTTATGGTTTTGGGTACGATTGTAAATGGGACTGACTCCTCAATTTCTCTTTCTTCTGTCTTGTTGTTAGTGTAAAGAAATGCGACTGATTTCTGTGCATTGACTTTATATCCTGACACTTTACTGAATTCCTGTATAAGTTCTAGCAGTTTTGGAGTGGAGCCTTTTGGGTTTTCCACATATAGTATCATATCATCTGCAAAGAGTGATAGTTTGACTTCTTCTTTGCCGATTTGGATGCCTTTAATTTCTTTTTGTTGTCTGATTGCTGAGGCTAGGACTTCTAGTACTATATTGAACAGCAGTGGTGATAACGGACATCCCTGCCGTGTTCCTGACCTTAGCGGAAAAGCTTTCAGTTTTTCTCCATTGAGAATGATATTTGCGGTGGGTTTTTCATAGATGGCTTTGATAATATTGAGGTATGTGCCTTCTATCCCTACACTTTGAAGAGTTTTAATCAGGAAGGGATGCTGCACTTTGTCAAACGCTTTTTCAGCATCTATTGAGAGTATCATATGGTTCTTACTCTTTCTTTTATTAATGTATTGTATCACATTGATGGATTTGCAGATGTTGAACCAACCTTGCAGCCCTGGAATAAATCCCACTTGGTCGTGGTGAATTACACTTTGAATATTATCTTGTAAGTGACTGACTTTATCCTCGACTTTCTTGGTGCTAATGACTATGGATATGTGATGGCCTTTGCAGAGATGATCATTTTGTGGAAAAATCATAGGAGGTTTTTGTTTCTTTTTTTTTAGTTTTTATTGAAATTATATATTTTTTGAAAGTGTGTTTTTATTGAAGTATAGGTGACACAGTATTAAATTAGTTTCAGGTGTACAATATAGTGATTTGACAAATCTATTCACTACGCTAGAGAAAACCAGTTTTTTGCTACATAATCAGATCTTGTGTGTGTGTGTGTGTGTGTGTGTGTGTGTGACCTGCATACTGTTCTCTGAGCTTCCCAGATCTGTCATTAACTTTGGAAAATTCTTGATCTCCTTTTTCCCTCTGTTTCACTTTGGATAGTTTCTCCCCCTATGTCTTTAGATTTACTCATCTTTTATTCTGCAACCCTGATCTCTTATTAACCTTATCCAGTGTATTTTTCTTCTTGGGTATCGTAGTTTTCATCCCCTGAAATTTGACTTTGGTCTTTTTATCCCTTCTAGGTCACTCCATTTCTCTACATATGATGCTCAATCTCTCCTCTTTCTTTGTAGTTTATCCCCATTTATTAGTCCTTCACCAGCACAGTACTTGGAGGAAGGGGCACTAAACATACATGTTCAAAATTTCATGTTTACCAAAAGCCCACACCTTTTGATTTTGAATTAGGAGGCAACCGACTGATTAGCTGATTTCTCAGCCAACATGAGAAAAAAGAGTGTCGGTTGTTACTGTTGCCACAAAAGTGACTGAACAAGTAGAGGGGATTCTTTCCTCCTTCATGTAACTAAGTCAGGACTGGCCTCCTGTTTCAAATCTTGCTACTTCTACAATAAAACCACTTGGTCATTAGTCACTTTATAAAGTCATCACCCAAGAGCTCTAGTCTTGGAGAAGTGTCATAATCCAAAAAACAGAGTCAGTATACCAAAAAGGAAATCCAAAATGATTTTGGCCTTTTTCGTCTTGCCCTGTGGACCACAGGGAGACTTATAAAAACCCCATTTTCTTTTCTTTTCTTTTTTTTAAGATTTTATTTATTTGACAGAGGGAGAGAGAGAGATCGCAAGTAGGCAGAGAGGCAGGCAGAGACACAGGGGGAAGCAGACTCCCTGCTGGGCAGAGAGCCTGATGTGGGGCTCCATCCCAGGACCCTAAGATCATGACCCGAGCTGAAGGCAGAGGCTTAACCCACTGAGCCACCCCTAAAAACCCCATTTTCTATCCCATCAACTGCTATACTTTTGTAGATGCACACACAACTCTGTTTTCAAAGTAGCATGGAAAACAGCCCATCCAGCCTCGCTTTTAGACTTTTTGTCTTTTTCATCCTCATTTCCTTCCAATTTTGCATATCAAAAACATAGGGAATAAGTTGAGCAAGGCAGGACCCTCCTTAGGCTGGTTAGTTAAGGAGTCTCTTTGTGATAACAACTCTTTGTGGTTAAAGGCTAGATGGAAGACGGGGGATTCCTAACATGATTACGTTTTCCCCAGCCACATAAATATTCGCAGTGGCGTAAGTTTACTTCCTCTAATTCCAGTCCTTTGGAACATCCTTTCAGTCTCTTCATCATGATCTTTCTTCCAGGGCCTTCATGTTTTCATACTTGCACCCCGCCCCAAATAAAATCCCTTTTACTAAGTTGTATGTGAAGGATAAGACTAATTATCTTCCAGGGGCATTTACATTTTTCGGAGCAAAGCTTTAATCCAAGGTCCCCTCTGCCCACAGCAAGCCTAGGAATAGGGCTGAGATATCATCCATCTCTAGAAGAAATCAGACCAGAGAAATATCCATCCAGCAAGAGACATATGGAGAACTCTGCCTGAGGGACACCAGGGATACATAAACTGGAACTAGAAAATCATGTTAAAGGAATAATGGTTGAACTCCTCGTTCTTCTTCTCCGGAGAAATAAAGCTCCGGGGCTCAAAAGAGCATGACATAACTTGGAAAGGGCTGCTCAGCATTATGCTTGGAGAGACAGCTTCTGCAAGTTGCTCAATGACTGGTTAAATTCACGTATCATTTATTTTCATCTTCCTCCCATCCTACAGCCTTAGCGAGGTCATTTTATTCTCTAAAATGAATGAGAGATGAAGATTCATTTTGTCTTAATGTACAGAGAACCTGGGTAAAAATCTCCTAGGAATTAAAATAAAGCAAGCTGTTTATTGCCGAAGACACCATAGGGAATTAGATGCAGCTACGGGTAAAATAAAAGTTCAGAGCTCATAACTTAAAGACACAAGAGTGAGCTGGAGGCAGAGCCATTTCACAAATCAACTAAAAGGAGTTACATGCTTTAGATACTTAGGGAGGCAATCCTAATTTAGGAACAAGCTGCTTCCCTTATTTAAGATTGAGTATCTGCCAAGTATCATTCTATGTGTTTTATAAGTATCTTTAAACTATCAAAGTTATTGTACAAAAACAGGTGATCCTATCCTTCCTTTGCCTCTAAAGAAACTGTCAAATGACACCTGTAGGTCACACCATGGCTAAGCAGATCTATGTTTCCAGCCCATGTTTTCTGAGGTTAAAACATGGGTTCCATTGTCCCATGTCATTAATCCCACTTAATGAAATCACTATCTGAAAGAGATATCTATACCCTCATATTCATTGCAGCATTATTCATAATAGCCAAGACATGGAAACAAACTAAGTATCCATCAACAAATGAGTGGCAAAAGGAAATGTGGTATATATAATGGAATATTATTCAGTGATAGAAATAGTCCTGCCATTTGCAACAACGTAGATGGACCTTGAGGGCATTATGCTAAGTGAAATAAGTCTGCTGAGGAAAGACAAATCCTGTATGATCTCACTTATATGTGGGATCTAGAAGCAGGGTAGAATGGTGGTTGCCAGGGACTGAGGAGTGGGGTAAATAGGGAGACATTGGTCAAAGGGCAATAACTTTTAACTATAAGATGAGTAAGTTCCAGGGACCAGATGTATTGCATGGTGACTATAGTTAACAATATGGTGCTGTATATTTTAAAGTTGCTAGGATGGTATTGTTTTAATGTTCTTACCATAACAACAACAAAGTAGCAATTCTGTCAGGTTATTGTTGCCTGTACTAAATCATCACATTGAGCACCTTGAGCTTACACAGTGTTATATTTCAATTATATCTCAATCAAGCTGGGAAAACATACAACAAAAAATATGGGCCCTTGTCCTTCTACCATCCTAACTTTCCTTCGGTACCTAAATGTGCTAGGGTCCAGGAATATGTTAATTTAATTCATGTTTAGCAGAAATGATTTCTCATCAGCTCTAACACTACTTAAAATTATAGATTACAGGATCTGGAACCATGATTAGCTATGTTTTATTTCTGTATTTGCAACACATGTACTCAGATCTACATTATGTCTGGCAATTTCTCAGGATTGTGGAAGAATTGTGATTCTATTAGCATCAAAGAAAAGGAGTATGATTTTTACGAAGCAACTTGACCTTTCTGTGGAAGAGTTGTTCCTTCTTAAGAACACTGGAGAGAACACAGGGCTAGTGTTTACCATTTAACATCTGAAAGAAAAAATAAATCTATTAACTCTGCCCTGACTACTACAGTGGGCATATTTCATTGCCTAGCATTTCTTGAAGTTGGAGAAGCATTTTTTAGGCTGTTGGGACTTACTTTATTAATGGAGGCACCTTGATTTAACTCAAGCTTATGGCTCTGAAAAATGATACTGTTGTTCCTAACTGCTGAATGAGACCTTCTCCCCAGTGTTAACCACAGAAGTAGTCTGAACTCAGCTCTGAGGCTGCATTAATCTGTGAGTGGAGGAGAAGAAAAAATATGTCATGGGACCTGAGAAAACTGCAAGATCACTGGGGACACCGTGATTATTTCTTGATAGTTAAGACCCAGGAAATAGATGGGGGCAACAGAAGATAATGCAATGCTTGTGGTCCATCTCTCTACTTCCAGCCTTTCCTTAAAAATGTGTATGTGTGTAGGAGCTGTGAATGACTTACTAAAGCTGAATGAGTCTGTATGCACTCTGTTCTATTTTTCAGCTCCACAGTGGGCTCATTTTGACCCTTCTATCAGGAATCTTTTCCTCAGCTCCCACAGCCTTGGATGCTCACCTTCTCCACCTTTGCTTGGCCAACTCCTATCCAATTGGTCCACTCTTCCAGAAGCTTCCGCTCAAGTTGAGACTGTGTTTCCCTCCACTTGAGTGCATCATTGCAATATAGTGTGCATCTGTCTCCCACACTGCAATGGGAATTAATTTGGGACAAGTCTGGGATTCTGTTCGTTCTTCAAACATGAAGCATAGAGCTTGGCATGGAATAGGTGTTCAGTAAATATTTTGAATAAATGACTAAATACGTGAGTAAGTCTACTCCAAAGCTAGACATCAAAGCTCTTTCAAAAATGTCAATCAAGGGGCGCCTGGGTGGCTCGGTGGGTTAAGCCTCTGCCTTCAGCTCAGGTCATGATCCCAGGGTCCTGGGATCGAGCCCCACATCGGGCTCTCTGCTCGGCAGGGAGCCTGCTTCCCACCCCTCCCACCTCTGTCTGTCTCTCTGCCTACTCGTGATTTCTCTCTCTCTGTCAGATAAAGAAATAAAATCTTTTTTTTAAAAAAGTCAATCAAGAAGAAATCAACATGGTTTTATTTCTGGACGGGAAACTGCTGACCTGCAGGACAAATGGGTCAGGAGCAATCTAAGGTTCTGAAGATATGTCTTCTCAGGAACCGAGTCCCCAGGAAACAGTTAGGGTCCAGTGCTCCAACTGTTCTTCTAGGAAAAATTGAGACTGAGTGAGTGCACATAAAATTTCCAAGGAGGGGCGTGGCTCAGTGGGTTAAATCCTCTGCCTTGGCTCAGGTCATGGTCCCAGGGTCCTAGAATCAAGCCCTGCATCAGGCTCTCTGCTCAGCAGGGAGCCTTCTTCCCCCCACCCCTCTGCCTGCCTCTCTGCCTACTTGTGATCTCTCTCTGTCAAATAAATAAATAAAATCTTTAAAAAAAATTATCCAAGGAGTTTCAACTGGAGTAAGAATAACTTAATTGATTTAGAATAAATAAATGCTGATCTTGCCCTTAAAGCCTTTCTACTTTCCTTCCCCAGCAGTTTGTTCACCTTGTCTCACTGCTTGTCACAGGCAGATTGACCTGCTGTCTGTCTTCTGCTGCTCTGTAGCAGACATCATGTCCCCTTGCACATCCCAGCCCCAGCTCCTTTAGGTACATAGAACTCAGGGGAAAATGAGTATAGGGCACCAGAGATGACTGGGAGTGGTAGCTGGAGATTCATGTTGTCCAATGACTTTGACCCCAAGTGTGCAAGTTGTCCCAACAGGTGAATAATTGACACTATGTCTATCACTCAGAAAGATATTAAAAATCAGAGATACTTATCATCCTACCATGGTCAAAAACCTTAATAATAGAAATGCTTAATGGGGCACTGGGTACTCCCCTTCAAAGAAACATCATGGAAATAAAGTGAATCCAAAAAAGGGAAACAAGCTGACATGTAAGTATGTTGTCAAGCCACATTTCCAAAGCATATTCCAGAATGCACTGGCCCTTTGAGATGATGTCTAAAAAAAAATCCCAAGTCAAATACATCTGGAACCCTGTAGACCATATTCTTTTTCTGACTATTCATAATGTACATCAGTCTGTCAAAAGTGCAAAGCTCTTCTTTAATAAAAGAAACCACTCTTGTTCTATGCAGTACTTGCCAAATTGATTTAGCGATGGAATCTTGGTTTCACGTAAAAATCTTAGGATCCCAAAAGTTACACTTTGAGAAATGATGCACCACAGAGACTAGTCTCTTTACACTGTAATAATGACTGCAAATATACCTCATGGTTAAAATCATGGACTATAGGGCAGGTGTATCTGGGTTCAGGTCAGATTCTGCTGCTTAATAGCAGTGTGTCCTCAGGAGTCAATAAATTTAGAGAGCCCAGCATGGTTCTAGTACATAGTTGACACAAATAAATGATAGCAGCATTCATAAACACTGTATGATGTTAAGACAAATGTTTATGTATCAGGAAGAAAGGAATAGGGAGAATCTAGGTGTGTTCATCAAATCCACATCAAATCCTCATCCTGAGCTTGGAGAGACCAGGTTTTGGATAATCAACAAGCAAGTTAGGGATCTCTAGAAGCTCTCCACTGTGGGCTTGTGCAATGGGGGATATAGAAGTTTCAGTAGATGTGGTCTCTACTCTGGGAGATTTACTGGGGGAGAAACAGTGAGTGATAAATGATGACACAAAAAGGCTGATATATTTCTCAGAGTGGAAACTTGCATTGGGGTTTAAAACAAAGAAATCAATGGCCTGGAGCTGAGTTTTTAGGGACAGGGAAGGTGCAGAAGTTCAAGAAAAGAGGTCATCCAAGGGAGAAGTATAAGTGGAATGGCTTAAACTGGGGGTGAGCTCAGTGAGTGGGAGTGCAGGTCAGAGGGGCATGGAAGGGAGTGGGAATCAGGTGTGGGATTAGGACCGATAATGGGGAGCTTTGAAGGGGCAGGCAGAACTGAGATGTAAGGAACTGAAAACAGAGAGGCATTGAAATTTTTTGAGGAAGTAAGTGGTGTTACTGAAACAAGCCTTAAGGCAGATGAGGCAGGGAGTTTGGACTACAAGCTAAAATAGAGTAAAACAACAGCTAATGAACTAGTGAGCATGATGATCCTAAGAGATGGCTAAGGCACAAAATAACTTCAAAAGGGTTTGATAATTAAAACGTTAATGTCAGGTTAAAATGTTAGGTCCACAGTGGGTTGTTTCAGAAATCAGTCCCTTGAATTCACAACTTTAGCATCCCCCATCTGAACACAGAATGCAAATGCTAAGCGTATGTTCAAGATGATTATTTTGACCTCCATCTTCTTAACTTCTGTGTCTGCCTTTCTCTCAATTGGTTCAGAACTTATGAAGGAAATAGAGAAAAGTTTATGTTGACCTATGCTCCCTCAACAGGAAGCATCATGCTCTTAACTGTTTTACAGGCCTGGGTCTGGAGCGTCAGTGAAAGCCCACTGTGGTCTCCAGTCTTGGGGACTTTCCTCATGATGATGCCCCAAGGACAGAGAGGAGGGGTGTCACATTGAAAGGCCTTACAGACCTTCCATTTCACAACTTCAGGCTGGTAATCGCCACTACCTCATGCCTCAACCACTTCTATAATATACTATAATGGCTTTCCAAAGTATTAGGATCATGGACGAAGGAAAGGAATTTGGTAGATGTAAGTAACTAGCACCCATCACATTCTGTTATACAGAGGAAAGAGGGTTGTGAAATAAAGTTTCCAGATAAAAATATAGGATGCTTACTTAAATTTGAATTTCAGAAAAATATTTTTTTGAATAAGAATGTCTCCAATATTGCATGTGATATACTTATCCTAAAAATTATTCATTGAAATTAAAATTTAACTGGGTGTCCTGTATTTTACCTGACAATCCTGGTGTGGAGTCAAAAGTCCTGATTCTCAGAGCCAAACTTACCACTCACCTAGATGTATGGACTTGAATAAAGAGGCACCTTCTTAAAGCTTGTTTTTGCAAGGAACATATAGATGTAAAGCCAACTTGCAGGTTCAAAGTTCTATAAATGCATTTATTGTTGTTGTGCTTTTGTCATTTGGCCCTTCTACTTTGCAAGTTTCATGAGAAAGGCCATGCATTATTCAGTTCCGATTCCTCAAAGCTCCGCAGAAGGGCCTTGACCTGTGGAAGGAAATGTCATGTGTTTATCAAGACAATAACAACATTATTCTCACCTGCAGTCTATCACCTGTTGGAGTCTCACTGCAGATGCTCTAAAGACTCAGTCTATCTGGCAAAGCGAGACAGGAGTGTCTGTCCCCAGGTAGCAAGACATTGGGAGTCAAGCCTCCATGAACCCAGGGAGGAGCTGGAGGGTAAACTGTAGAAAGAGTTGGAGATGTAGCTGCAGGTTTCAGACAGGGAGATCATGCAGAATTGTCTTTTATACCAGCATTTCTCACACTTACATGGTCATGAGACTCCCTTAGGGATCCTGTTAAATTGCAGACTCTGATTGCAGAGCAAATCTCCACTCCTTCAGGAGAGAAGAATCTCACACAAAGTGACTGTGGCAACCAATGTGGGCTATTCACTGCAGGTTCTCACCAAATGAATGATGGCATTATTCACAGGGAAGTCAAAACCAGTGGTTCTCAGGAATGACTGCACTTTGAAGTCACCTCAGAGCATGGAAAATCCACCCATGCTCAGGCTCATCCCCAACCAGTTTACTCAACCTCTGGGAGTAGGACCCACATATCCTTTTTCTGTTTCTGTTTTTATATCCCCCCCCCTTCTTCTTCTATGCTGTTTGTGGTGATGTCATCTCCCTTCCCAGGCATTGATTTGGACACAAGGTAGGCTTCCATTCTAGCCCACGAGATACAAAGAGCTGGGTGGTTCATGGTAGGATTTTGGTGTTCACAACACAGGGGAGGAAAGACTGTTCCTCAGCTCAACATTGTCGTATCTGCTTTTGATGCCATCTTGTAAACCCAAAAGATAAGTCTCAACACACTAACGAGGGAAGAACCCAAAGATCCTGGTCCCTGAGGTTAGCCTTTAGACTGCTCTTCTGTGAGACAATAAAAGTCCTTGTATTGGGCTTTCTGCTACTGGACAGCCAGAAGTGTTTATCTGTCAAGCACTGGACTGGATACTTTGTATACATCATATAATTTAAGCTCACAGTAATCCTTCAAGATAAGGATGATCGTCTCCATTTTACAGCAAGAAAAGGGAGGCCCAGAGAGGAATGAGCTGTGAGCATATCTAAGATTTAACTGGTGTCATGGTCATGGAGAAGGCTCAGTATTTCAGCAAGGGTGGAGCTATTGGTTATGTAGAGTGTTTTCTCTGCACCCTAGTCTCCTCTTTCATCAGCCCGAAGAGCCAACGGAAGCTGACCTGAACTCCTTTACCTGTGGTTTTCAACCCTGAGAGCACATTGACTCCCCTGAGAAATTTTTTAAAATTCTAATTCCCAGGCTAGATTTTTTTTTCAATAATTCTAGAAGTTCAACAATGGCAATGATTTTTTTTTAAAGAACCAGCTTTTTGTTTCATTAATTTTCTCTATCTTTCTGTTTTCAGTTCCATGGTACCTATCCTTTATCATTTTCTTCTTTCTGTTCAATTTGAGCTTATTTTTCTCTTCTTTCACTATTTTCCTAGTTTCTTAAAGTAGAAACTTGGGATCACGGGATCACGGCCCAAGCTGAAGGCAGACACTTAACTGACTGATCCACCCAGGGACCCCAATTTTTTTTTAAGTAGGCTACATGCCCAACGTGGGGCCTAAACGCATGGCCCTAAAATCAAGACTTTCATGCTGCACTAACTGAACCACCCAGACACCCCACCCACTGATGCTTAAAAAATGTTGAGGTCAGACTCTTGGTTCCTGGACCTGTTTAGAAATCATAAGAAGAACTATGGTTGTACTTGTTGTATTATTTACTTAGCTCCAAGTTCTGTTTTGTTCCCTGCTTATGTTTTATGCACCTTTTAACCTTATGCTTGATAAATCATTACTCCTACTCATTTACCCAGTGGTTATAGAAACCTAAAGGGAACAGAATGGTAGCATTTGTCTTGACATACCTGATTGAACCACGTCCCAGGTAGTACCACATTGTCCAAAAGAATGCTTACCCACAGACTGTTTCAAACTGTTCCCCTCATCCCCAGTTTAAAGAAATCCCTTACCTTTCTATCACATACATAAGCTGTCCACAGGCTCAACAGGGCAGGGCAGCTTTTGGGAACAATTCCCTGCCTTCTCACTGGGCTGCTTTTCTGATCATAAATCTTTCTTTGCTTCAAAACTGGTATCTCAGACATTGCCTTACTTACATCAAGTGCACAGGCAAGGTTGAGTTTGGTAAACATGGGCTATTAATTTTTTAAGTGTTTGGAGATTTTTTAAGTGCCTTTTTATTATTCATTTTTAGTTTTGATTCCATTATGGGTAGAATATACTCTGGATAATTTCAGATTTTTAAAATTTTTAAAATTTGTTAATTTTAAAATTGATTTTAAAATTAACGCCTGGGTGGCTCAGTGGGTTAAAGCCTCTGCCTTCGGCTTGGGTCATGATCCCAGGTTCCTGGGATTGAGCCCCACATCAGGCTCTCTGCTCAGCGGGGAGCCTGCTTCCTCCTCTCTCTCTCTCTGCCTGCCTCTCTGCCTATTTGTGATCTCTGTCTGTCAAATGAATTAAAAAAAAATCTTAAAAAAAAATTTGTTAAGGGTTGCTTTATGATCCAGGATATGATCAATCTTGGTGAGTGTTCTATGGGCAATTTAAAAAGGTGTTTCAGATCCTGCTATCAGGGAACTCACTCTTGACTGACTGCTCTATCTGGATAGCTGTGTGGTGGGGAGTGAGTGCTGGAAGGTGGTCCCATGCTAGGCTGCTGCCACTCCCAAGTTTGTCCCCAGTATGGATCTTCTGCAACACATGTCCAAAGAGGATGAGATCTGAAATTTACTGGTTCCCAAATCTACCCAGAATAAGTCTTCTGCCCTGGGAAGCTAGGAAGATGGGAGTTATTGTTCATCTGCCAAGCCCACCAAAGCATCTCTTCTGCAACATAGAGCTGTGTTGGAAAGGCAGGTTTTACTCTTCAGTAGCTTCCCTTCCAGAATCTTCTCTACATAGTGGAAGTTGTGGGTAAGGAAATGAATGCCACCTAACTGCCACCACTCACTTGCTGTAGTCCTTCTACAGCATAGAAATATAGAAAATGGAATCTGCCCATGTTTATTGTCTGCCAAAAACACTGGGAATATCTGTTCCAACCCAGAGAGCTGGGAGAGATGTGAATGCCATGTGATTGCTGACCTCACTGGAACAGTTCTTCCATAAGGCGGAGCTGTGGGAAGATAGGCTTGAATACCATGGATTGCTACCATTCCTGCTAAGTTTCCACAGATTTTGTTGAATTAGTGTTTCTCCATTTGTTGTATACCCCTCCATCTCCAGAGATTTTGAACAATTGCCTATATTAATTTTGACCAGCTTAATAAGGGTCTCTGTTGGGGAACGGTTGCCCTGAGCACCTCATACTACCATTCCGGAGGTCCTCCCTGGGTTCATTTGTCATGCAGCAATAGATAACTAATAGCAATGTCCAAGAAGGCATTATAACAAGTCAAGACAAGCAATCAGTTGGGTGGAGAGTAGGAAAGTCATTTCAAGCAAGAAGAACAGAAAGTGAAAAAGTGTGGAAGGTGGAAGTACAAAGGAAGCTGTCAGGGAGAGAAGTGGTTCTCAAATGTGGTGCTGTACCAGCACCATCAGTTTCACCTGGAAGCCTGTTAACAATGTGAATTCTTGGGCCCTATTGAATCAGGATCTCTGCAATCTGGGTTTCAGCAAGCCCACAGGTGATTCTGGAGCACATTAAAGTCTAAGGACCATGAGAGTATGAGTTGTTTTTCATCAGCCACAATAGCTGGGCTCATCTTGTGTCCGGATTCTAAATGGCTTTCCTTCCCCCTCCCTTTTTTTTTTTGAAAAGAAGTGAGAGATAATGAGCTAATAAGCACTTTCTCTCAGTGAATGCTTTAGGGCCTTATTAGAGATAAACATCCCCAGACACCAGTCACAGGAAGTTGGTCATGCTACAGCAAGCAGAGAGCTTGCTCAACTTTTAGCTGGGAATAAGCCTCCTCTGATTTGAGCCTGAGTTTTATTTGACTCCATTTGTTTTTAATGAACCATCCTTCAGTTGCCCTGCGCATGGCCGCATCAGGCTTTGGGGGGCCTTTGATTCTGTGTGTGGTTGGTGGTCATTGTGGCAGAGGGAAATGTGGATATCTGATTTTAGCATGATTTAAAAGAGAATAGTTCAGTGGGCAAAATCCAATTAACTGAAGGAGTTAAAACATTTCTAGGCCTAAAACAAAGAAGATAAGCTCAGACTGGAAAAGAACACAAGCTGCTCTGCTGTTCTCTAGGCTGGCAGAGCATACCCAGATAAAACCAAAGGCGAAGTTCACAGAAAACCGCGTTTCTTCCAAAGTCTGGCTGTGGCTGAAACATGCCATAAAACCCTTGCTTTGAATGGCCACAGCTTTCTTACCAGCGATGCCCGCAGATGCGCTCTATTACACCTGTCTTTTACTAGGGATATCCGGACACCAAGCCATCCTTGCTCATCATGGTACCCAAACACTGATTAATTCTACTTTCTCCTAACTGCCTCAGAGACTACAACTAGCACAGATATGCTCCCCACTTCCTTTAGACTCTCCTCAGATCCTCCAGTAGGAGCCTTAACCTTACAAACCTCATCGTTCCTATTGAGCAGATTTTACAGCTCCACTGAATTACCTCCCTCACTGCATCACGTTGATAAATCCGATTTTGTTGGCTTGTCCCCGGAGGTTTTTGTCTGCTGAAGCTTTAATAGAAGAAAAATGGCCCCTTGGCCCTCAATTTGAGGAAGGAGGTGGTGGTGATGTTTGTTTGTTTGATTTGACTTCATTCCCAATTTTACATCCCAGGTCACAGAAAGGAAGCCAAAGGACAGAAATTGTCCGTGATGACGTCTCATCACATTTCAGGTGAGAACCCCCCCGCCTCTCCTTTTCATTAAATTTTTCTTATAACAGTCCCACAAAAAGATCGAATATTATCAGCTCTGTGGATGAGGGGATCAAGAAACCCAAGTCCTGAGTGTCATATGTTCACAGGGGCTTTGAGGATGACACAGGACAAGAGGTGGTGAGGGACCATGAACAAATTCCTGTATCCCTCAAAGGAAGAGAAAAGTGCAGCCAGGGTATCTGTAGATGACAGAACTGAGGAGGGGTAGGATGGCTCAGCTGGAAGAAGTGAGCTGCCAGGAAGTGCTGAGTTTTAGGGGAGGATGGAGGATGACTGGTATGGAATTCTTAAGGTAGTGAGGAGGACCTCCCCTGGAGGTATAGTGGAAAACCTGGTGCTGGACACTAAGCAGCCTCTCCCACCCCAACCCCTGCCCAGAAGTCCTCAGGGAAGAGAAAGGAAGTGGAAGAACAGAATTCACAGAGGAGATTGTGAATAAAGAGGGATTTTTATCCTGGTGCAAATGTTCAAAAAGCCCAGAGAGAGCAATGGCCCTGGGGGGTAGGGAGGCACTGGGAAGATTCCTGAGAGAAAATTTCAAGATGGTGTGAAACTTGTCTCCTCTTCTGTGAAGGCTGTAGCTGCTGGCAACATGTGCAGAGACCACGTATGTGGGGAGTGAAGGGGTCCATTAGGTTGGCCTGCTTTGAGAGACCCTAATGCCTGAGACACTGGGCTGAGCAGTCATGAGCAGTTAGCAGTGACTGGCCTAGGTGGGTGCTCAAGACCCTAGTAGATCAAGTACCTTGTCTAATGTCCTGAGGTTGGTGTAGGCAGATGCCAGAGGTAGCTCTGAATCCCTGGGAGGGATCTCAACTGCATTAAACTGTAGTCTCTCCATTAAACTATAGTTCTCCTGTTTGGCAACAAGCCATAGGGCCTGGAAGAAATTCAGTTCAGTTATTAATTGAGCAGCTACTATGTGTTGAGTATGTATTTGGAACTGTATGTATAGCATGGACCTAGGCAGTTGGGGTCCATTCCCTCAGGCCCTTGTGCCCTCATGGTGCTTTGTATCTGGATGAGAAGACACATTAAATTGTGAATTATGAGTGGTTCAAGGGGGAAGCACAAGAGGAGAATGTCAAGGAAAATATGCCTTGTGTGGGCAAACAGTGTCCCTGTAAAGAAATTTCTCTCTAAGCTGGAAAAGGATAACTATGCTCCTCCCACCCACCCCCACTACAGTAGAAGAGAGTGGAACAGTCCATCCCTCAACAAGTCACTCAGAATCCAGAAGGATTTCAGTTTTTCACTTCAAGTTCCAGTCATGCTTTCTCATTCTTTGAGAGAATATTCACAGAAATATTCAGGAATAGAATCTTCTTACCATCCCACTTACCTTCTCTTACCGGGTATCTCTTCAACAGACACAGCTTTCACTTCACTTCTGGGGCAGCTCCACATATCCATCCCTTCTTGTAGCCACTGGGTCACTGACCCCTCTCCTTTACATCCTCTCTTTTCTCTCTTCTGAGTGGTCTGGTCTGCAGAATCCCACCTCTTCTCCTTGACCTCCAATTTCAGTAGACAGCCAGTAAGTTCACCAAAATCCTCTCAGATGAGGTGGAGGAGAGGGCACGTTGGATCCTGCTGGTAGAGCATCTACCAAGCTGGGACAGACTTTTGCACTATTGATATCCTCTTTCCCCTCACATATCACAGCTTGAGTACTTTGCTAAAAGAATCACTTCCCTTTCCTCGATGTTGGGTCCTGTGTTAGTCAGCTGCTTGCCCACCAGGCACCTTTCTTCTCTTCTTCTAAATCTAAGGCAGCAGGGTTGTAGTAGGCCATGACCACCCAGGTACAGACCACATGCCCTGAGTGTGGCCCTGTTGCTGATTTCTCTCCAAGGGAGGGAAGTGGTGTTTGTCATTCCCTTAACACACTGTGAAGCACCTAACCAAGCTGGAGCACAGATTGGTGGCAACTCAGCTTTGACAAGGCACAGGATAGTGGGGCAGTGATTTTCAGGGCCCTGTATCTCTGAATGGCTCACAGAACAGAGCTGCTCCACAGGTCTGAGTTGCCCACTTTGAGACTATAAGCTAGAGAGAGAATCTTACTTGTTCTTCAAATCACTATATTGTTGGGTCTCTCACTCTAAGTAAAACAAGTCTCCTTACCCAGAGGTCCCTATTTTCTAGGTCAGTGGGAGGGGTCCCTATCCCCTGATATAAAGGTAAATTTTGCAGGACTATCCATCGTTGAAGCAAGCATAAAATCTCCTCTCCTGTGGCTCTCCTTCCCACAAATGTTCCTCACACTTCTACTTCTTGAGGTCATGGTGAGTTTTCCTGGGATAGGGTGACAAGTGGTAACTTTTCTCTTTGGCCACCTCTCTTTCTGCAGCCACATCATCTGCTGCCTACTGCATCCTGTGGCTAGCGTCCAGCGTCCCTGTAGCTGCTTTGTAAAGCAAGCCCCTTCTTCTGGGCTCTGCTTTATTATAGCAATTTCCTCAGTTCCATTTCACCAATGTCTGGAAGACAAAGACTAAGCGTATAAATAATGTAAGTCCTATTACCTTCTCCTTCAGGGTTTCTATTGATTGTGACTTAATCTCTTGAGGCAAATTGATGGTTTTAATATTAAACTGAAATGCCAAGAGTCAGCAAAGAGATCAGAGAACTGAACAAAAAAAATAAAATAAAATTGTCCAGAAGTGGAATTTTTCCAACTCTCTTAAGGGGTTTGTTTGGGCCAGGCACATCTGTTTCTTTCAGGGATTGAGATACACAAGAAAAATAACTTTATAAAAACTAATAAAGCCAGCATCTCTAACCATCATGAATTGGGAAAGAATTTGAGAGCCCAGGCTGAGGTGGGAAGGTCCCAGCTCCACCTCCCCCAGTTCATCCAGATCCCTCCCTCGGCCCTTTATCAGACATGGCCCTGGAATTACTTGGCTGCGTGAACTATTGCTTCATTCCATTCTTGCACGAGGCACATCACCTCTGCCTAGCAAGTCAAGGGCTGAGGTAGCAGCGATTATAGCTTTGTAACTTCATGTACAACTAAACCCTCTACCCTAAACCCACCCCACTCCTGCACCCAGTCAGGGTCTAATACTGTGTCCCTGGGAGACAGCAAGCAATGATGAGTCATGGGCTCTAGATACTGGAGCCGGTTACCTCTAGGTTTGAATTCTTACTCTGCCATTTAGTCAAAGACCTTGGCCAAGTATTTAATATCTGTGAGTATCAGTTTTCTCATGCCCTACAGATAATGCTTTTACTACAGCAGAAACTGTGTAGCTGTTTACCAAATCTGCCTCTCCTTCTTCCAGGCCACTAAGCTAGGTTACATTTCCAGGCTCCTTTTCAGATTCCTTTCAGTCATGGTCACATGTCAGAGTTCTACTAAACGGAGTGGTCTGGCCCCTAAAAATCCTCCCGCCTGAGAGCCTCCTAACTTTCCACATCTACCCACAGAATAGACCTGGAGGCCCTTGAGCTCATCATAAACAGAGACTATAATGGAGGAGAAACCCGAAGGAGTCCAATAAGAAGGAGCACTTGCAGTGGACTATCCAAGAGTTGCAAATGAAGTTCTACTGCATTAGGCCACCAAGAGTATAAGATCTTTTTGTGGAAGTAACTAGCATTTCTCTAATACATTACTTTGCAATATAATATAAAATAATATAAAGTACTCACCACAATGCCCAAAAGGGTGCTTACTCAGGAAATGTAACTATTTCAGGTCTCCACAAATGGAAATGTACTGCCCAGTATCTATGATATAACATTAGCATGTAGATACGTGTTTGTAAATTGTGCATGCACCACACTTACTAAGACCTTACATTCATTCCTATGTTTAAGCATAACAGCACTATTATATAATAGAGTCTATCATTTGTCCCATTTTACAGCTAAATAAGCTAAGGCTCTGAGAAGTTAAGTAAGTTATCAAAGATGGTAAGAAGATGTTATACACAGGGTGTACCCAATGACAGAGCTGAGCCCTTAGCCCAGTTTCAGTTACTCTATTTTTTTTAATTCAGAAAGGAGAAATCTATAGGGTACACAAAGCCTAATCACTAATTTGATGTAGGAGAGAGAGAGATTTTAGAGCCCAGTCAGGATGACTTCCCTGGCAACAGGCCTCAGACAGTCTCCTTTGCTTGTGCTGTAATAATAACCAAGAAGATAAATAACAAATACCAACAGAATACCCTAAATTCTTTACAAGTATTTCCTCAGTTAATACTCAGAACCACCATACAGGATAGGTTCTATTTTTGTGCTCACATTAATGGTAAGGAAACTGAGGCACAGAATGGTGAGGTAATGAGCCATGGTTACACAAATAGAGTCAGAGGTAGAATTTGAACCCAGGCAGTCTGGCTGCCAGGCCATGCACACTGTCCATATAACTCAACTATGGCTTGTCATAGCTCCTCAACATGGGCCATAGCCTGATATCCCAGGTGCTCGAAATCTCATCTCACCCCAGTTTCAACAAGTGATATCTAGCCTAACAGGAAGGTTGTACATGTGTGTGTGGGCAGGAGTGGGAAAGCAGGAAGATACCATCCTGCTACTTGCAGTCCCTTGAACATGCACTTTCCCACCTATGTCTGTTATTCTTTCTGTCAGGAATGTTCTTTTCCATTGCCATCTACAGAAATCCTACAGATGCTTCAAGAACCAATTCGAGAACCACCTCTCTCCTTGATTTTCCTAGACACAAAAAAATCTCTTCCTTTTCCATGCTTCCACATAAATTCACTTATAAATTATTACTTTTTAAACAATTAATACCCAACAGAAAGATTATCAATACAGTTGAAGCCCCACTGTGGCTCTCCTGGTTTGTGTCAGTCTTCCTACCCTCAGGAATTACTAGTCTCCTAAATGTGTTATTTGTTCTCACCACAGTATTCAACTTACATAAATGTTATCGCTATAAAAAACATCTCACTTGTTTCACTCAACATCATGATTTTTAAGACTCTACTAACTTTATGCAAGTGGTTCATTCGTCTTTGTTGCTATATAAATGTCATTTATATGAATATTATAATATTTCTTTCTTCTCTTGTTAATGGACATCTGGGTTCTTTCCAACTCTTTTGCTCTAAGAAATCATGTGTTCACTCATATCTGTGTCCTTGTGAACTTTGAAGTCTTTCTCTGTTAAATAGGTATCAGGAAGGATAACATGTAAGTTAAGACTTATAGGGCCAAGAGCTGATTAAGATGTAAACCCAGAAAGGTAAAATAAACATTGGGTCTAGTGTATTTCTTATATGAATATCTGAAGGCTTCAGGAAGGCAGCTATGAAACTGAAAAACTGGACAGCAATGTTTGTCATCATTGGAGTCAAGGCTGTGCAATGGAGGAGCCCATGAAAAACTTTCAGCAATTTCATCAGGGCCCCAAAGAACTCTATAGATGTAGTGAAAAGAAGGTCCACATGCACCCCAGTGTTCATGGTAGCAATGTCCACAATAGCCAAACTGTGAAAGGAGTCAAGATGCCCTTCAACAGATGAACAGATAAAGAAGATGTGGTCCTTATATACAAGGGAATATTACCCAACCATCAGAAAGAATGAATACCCAACTTTTGCATCAACATGGATGGGACTGGAGGAGATTATGCTGAGTGAAATAAGCCAAACAGAGAAAGACAATTATCATATGGTTTCACTTATTTGTGGAACATAAGGAATAGTATGGAGAACACTAGGAGAAGGAAGGGAAAAAATGAAGGGGGGCTGATGAGAGGTAGAGATGAACCATGAGAGACTATGGACTCCAGAAATCAAACTGAGGGTTTTAGAGAGGAGAGAAGCCATGTGGGATGGCTGAGCCCAGTGATGAGTATTAAGGAGGGCACATATTGCATGGGGCACTGAGTGTTATATGCAAACAGTGAATCATGGAATACTACATCATAAACTAATGATGTACTATATAGTGACTAACATAACATAATAAAAAAGTATTTAAAAAAAGAGTAAGGGTGAATAACAAGCAAAAATTGAGATAATAGTGAACAGAGAAATAGACATAAAGGGAACCTAGACAATTACTCACAAGAAAGATTCTAAAAAAAATCTATTTTTACTATGTTAAAGGAGAAAAGTGACAAGATTGAGAATCTCATCAGAAATCTGGAAAATAATGAAATTAGCAAATATAAATTCTAGAACTGAAAAATATAATAACCAAAGTTAAGAACTCAGCTGGTGGCTTTAATAATATAAGAGACACAGCTGAACAGAGATTAAGTGAACTAGAAGATAGATCAGAAGAAAATATCCAAAATGCATACCAGACTCATAGAACAATACAGAAGATCTATAGATTACAGTGAAAAGAACTAATATAAGTGTAACTGGAGAAAAAAGAGCAACAAATTGTGTGTCATTATCAGTGTTTAAAGAGTGTCTGTGTAAGAGAAAAGAAAGGGAGAAGACAAGGCGGACAGGGCACACAATGACAAAAGTAGCGATTTGAGTTAAGCTGCACAACCAAGAGGAACATCTGGAGCCACCAGAGGCTAGAAAAGTTGAGAAAGGATTCTCCACTAAGGTCTTCAGAGAGAACATGGCTCTAATGATCCACTTATGTTGGACTTTTGGCCTCCAGAACTATAAGGGAATTTCTTTTGCTTGAAGTCAATAAGCTTGAGAAAATTTGTTATGGAGGTCCTAGAAAACTAATATGAGATAGTAAAGTCAGAGTGAAGAAAGCAATTAGGCTTTTTTTAAAAATATATTTTATTTATTTATCTGAGAGAGAGAGAAAGAGAGAGCACAAGTAGGGGGAAGGGCAGAAGGAGATGTGGGGCTTGACCCCAGGACTCTGGGATTATGACCTGAGCCGAAGGAGGACACTTAACAAACTGAGCCACCCAGGTGCCCCAGCAATTAGTCTTTAACTGAAAAATGTGAACTTTGTTCTGGACATTCTTGACAGTCGCCTTGTAGCCATGAATAAGTCACTTGGCCTCTCTGGGCTGTTTTCCTTCGCAGCTCACAAGAAGGTGGGCCTGAATGATCAGCGAGGCCTCTGCCCACTCCAAGGTTCTGAGAGTTCCTTTCAAATTCTGTTCTGGCTAGCCTCAGACCCCTGGTCTTCCTGAGGCTCTCAGGGGCCTGGGCAGTGGGCTGAGGCATGGCCTCTCCCTATAAAGTGACCATCAGGGCTAAGATGGCAGGCATTCTTCCTCTAGAGACCAACATTGGGCCTAGGACTCAGTCTTATTTGATGGGACACCTGGATAGATTGATATCGTAAGTTTCCTTTTCATAGGACACCAGGCTAAAAATAGTCCAGCTCTGTACACAGGGAGAACCGGTTGTCACAGTGTGGAAGCTGAAGCTTAAATCACAGTCTGCTTTCCTCTCTGGATTTATTGGCACTGGTCACTATTGTGGGGGAAAGGAATGAGGTGATGTCTGAGATTGCAGAGACTGTCTCCATCTTCCATCATGGGAGACTAGCTTGGCAGAGGAAGAATTTTTAGCTCAAATGGTGTTCCTTAGAAGCTGTGGCCCTCTTTGCCCACCCCTTGCCCCCATAACCATCATCTTCCAGGCTGGCCCATGGCCCCTGTGCCAAGTGTATGATCCTCCACTGGGGTGGAATCAATTATAACTGATTGAGTGAAGAGGATCCTTGGGCTTGGTTTGGGGTAGAAACAGCCATCCTTGGCCACTTCAAAAGATTGAGATTGTTCCTGCAGACTTGTGCTGGAGCGCTGCACACCAGGGCTGTGCTCTGCTCACACCATTACGGAAGCATGAGGTTGAATCAAGGTGGTCTGTGCTTCTAGGCCCTAGGATGCACCAGGTGGCCCAAGCTGCCCTGTTTCCTAGGGGGTCTGTAATTGTTATATGTTAACTTGGTATTGTAACCTCAAGTCCCTGGTCAGTGAACTAGAAGCAGCTGTCATTAGGGCAAGTCGCTCTGGTACAAATTGTGTCATAAAAATCATTTTTGAAGTGTCATCACAGCCAACGTTTATGGAGCACTTACTGTGTACGACCCCGCTAAGCCCTTTCATAGATGGTCTCCTCCATCATCACAAAAATTATGTGAAGGTACTATTATTATCAACTCTATTTTACCGTGGAGGAGAATGAGGCACGGGGATGGGAAGTGACCAGCCCATAGTCCCCCAGCTAAAAGGTGAAAGAATCAGAACATGAAGCCAGCCAGTCTCTCCCTAGCCTGGGCTCTCAATTTTCAATAACAACAAGATATCTGGGGCATTGTAAAACAATGCCAAACACAGCACATTTAATCAATATATATATTAAATATATATTCCCCCTCCCACAAGACTTCCCAATAAGAAATGAAAATATTTTGTCCATGCTACTTTATTTTTTATATAACTGAATATTCTAGTGAATATAGAGCAAGAGAATTATCTTTTATCTCTCACAGAAAGTTGACATGTGTTCAAAATAACTGCCCAATTTCTTTATCTGATCCAGTTTCTCTTTGCCACTGAATTCTGAAAAAGAAGAGAAAAATGCAGTGCTTGGATCAAATCATTATCAGAATCAAAAAGAGGCCTGTGGGCATGTTATTGTACAACATATTTTAAAATTATGCCTCAGTCAGACGAGTCATAAATGCTCCAAATCGGTACTTATTTATTTTTGCAGTATCTAATTGGGCCATTTAGGCTGAGTGCCATGGCCTCAGAAAACCTCTTCCCCTGCTTTCAGCTGGGGAGCTCTGGACAGCTTTCTCAGGTACCCTGGCTTGCTTAGGCCCCGGCTGGTTAGGATCAGGCTCCAGGAGGGAGGCCGTGACACCTCCGAAGGACAGCCACCTCATGTCCCCGGGACCACACCATCATGAGAGGCAGAGGAGGCCCAGAGCTGCCCTTGTACACGGACTTCACCTCCATAGGCCTGAAGACCAAGAATCTCCACACATTTAAACTCTGGGTTTCAGAACACTTTTGAACGGAGGGAGTAGCCTTGCCTCAGAGATGTTCCCACTCTAAGGTATTGCCCCTCCCCTGCCAATCCTGCCCGGGAGGGGGTGTGCTTTTCCCTCATCAGAAGGGTCAGGTGAGACGTCCTGAGGATCAGCTGGGCCACATGGGGCTCTTACTCCCTCATAGCTTCTACTGGAGATCCCTGCAAAGAGCCAGCAAGTGGGCAAAGGCTGCAATGTGTGCTCGGGACATCTTCTACCAGACTGCGGTAGGGGTCTCTGTGGTGTGGAGCAGGGAAGGGAGGGGATGGAGGGCCTCCCCCCCCCCCGCGATATTCCACGTGGCCCTCCTCCTTTTGAACTGCCACCCCTGGGGCTGCCTCTCACTCCCCCTCAGTCAGACACATTTGCTTGGAGGAGAAGAGTTGCAACGGCGCTGACCTCGGACTGTCCGACTGGGTGTTATCTTCAGTGTTTCTTCCGTTCCTTGGCTGGAGAGAAAAAAAAAAAAAAAAGAAGTAACTTACAGATACTGAGACAAAACTGCCTGGAACCTGCTTCTGGGTTTCAGACCCTTCCTCAACTCGGTCCTAAGATCTCGTTCTCCCAGCTGGGATGTCAGCAGCCTCCTTGGGAGTTCACCTGGGAAGCCCTTGCCCAGGGCTAGTATGTAGGTCCCCTGTGGCAGAAACCCAGGACCCTTGCTGCTCCTCCAGCCCTGACAGTGTCCCCTCCCCCACCCCTCCACCCCGCAGCCTCTGTTGATGTGACACTATGGTCTTCAAACCGTTTATTACAGGACTTCTCACCCTGAAGACATCGTGGAGACCCACTGTTTCTCAAAGTACTTTCTAGAGAACCACCACTAATAGGTCACACAGGAGGCAGGGAGGTGGAAGAACTTCCATGCTCAGACATGGAGGGCACTATGTTTCTCACAGCTTTCTCACACATGCTGGTGTGTACTGTAAACTTCAAGAGAGTTGGGTGCCCTGTTTCCCAAACTTGTCTGATCTTTGCAGAGTAACCTCTTAGCACCAGTGACCTGCAGAATACAGTTTGAGAGGCAGGAGTCCATCTGATTCATAGTCTGATTTTTTGGATGCAAACCCTTGAGGATCTTAGGGGATAAAGCATAGCTAGTGAGTGGCAGATCACAAACTAAGACAGTTTCTGATTCTTTGACCTTTGTTTGAGGACCCTAAGGGAAGAGAAGAGGATGGCGCCTATACTATTTGAGGGTATCTTGGACCTTCACGCTCAGGGACACAGACACCAATTCTGGTTGGCCCCCATGTCTGTCCATCAGCAGCATTCCTGTCACCCACTCATGCTCACAGAGCTCCAGTTCTCTCAGCCTATGTCCTTCTGAACCCTTTCTTTTATAAACATCAAGTTTCTAGGAGGAGACTTTGAAAGTCACCCCTAAGGAAAGGATGAGAGAGTCCCCATAATTATTCACCAGCTTGCCGTGGGGTGCTGGGCTGTGCTCATTCTGGAGGAATCCGTAACTGCATGCCAGAAGGGATTTGGGGTTAAAAACAGAGAAAATGGAATACTATACCCTGAAAAGGAAAAATGGTCGTCCCCAGGTGGCAGTGTGATCCTGCAACATAAAAACATAAATCATTATACAACCAATTTGTGCTCAAGGTCTTCTGAAGATGTCATGACCGCAGGTTTCAAACTGTGGTCCCCAACCAAAAGCATCAGTGACACCTGAGACTTAGTTAAAAATGCAAATTCTCAGGTCCCTACTGACTACCTGGAGTTGGGGCGCAGCCATCTGAATTTTAAAAACGTCCTGAGGTATGGATGACTCATGGTCAACTTGGAGAGTAAATCGCTGGTAGATGGGGCTTATGCACCTGCAGTACCTCTCCCCGAGTTTGCACAATCGCCATGTGGGCCCCTGAGTCACATAAAGCAAATCCTCAAGAACAGATGGGTCCAGGTGACTCATCCGCAAGGCTGGAGATGAAATATGAACAGCCAGAAGCATTGCCCAGTGAGTCCTTACTGCCTCAGGACAAGCTCAGGAAAACCTGCAAGTAAACTCTCAGCCTCAGAGAAGATTTTCAGGGGGCATACTGTGACACCAGTTCTTTCCAGAAGTGCTCCAAAGGGGTGACAAGATTGCCTAGCTCCAAGCACTTCTCTTGCAGATCTGCAAGAGTGGAGCTGGGTTCTCCACAGGCCTTCCATACCTTTTTGGTGAAATCCACTGCAGCAGTCCCCGAATCCTGTGAGTGAATGAGGCACACGTTAATGTAACAGGAACTGCATCCCCCAGGCTTACCATCAGTTGGCTGTGACCCTGTGCCTCCTGGTACCAGAAATCGGATGCAAAAAAGCAGTTAGGGAAGGGCTAACCATGTAGCCAATTATAATTGCCTGTTCTGGAAGACAGGCATGTTCTCTTGATTGAGGTACCATTTGTGTCCAGGACAATGGACACATTGGCTTGCTCTTCCCAACAGTGTCAACTTGAGATTGATGCCCCAGTCCAAGGGTATGTCCTGGCAGCTTCCTAACAACAATCTGGAAGGCTGCAGGCAGCAGCTGGATCAGACAAGACACACTGCTGCAGGTGCTTAAAATGACCAACCTATCTTCCAGGAACTGAACAGTTTCTGGGGGTCTGGGGATTTTCAGAGCTAAAACTAGGAATGGTCTGGGCAAACTGGGACGAGTTTCAGCATTTCGAAGAAATGCTCTTTTCTCTAAGAAATACTCTTTTCTTCCTTCCTTCCTTCCTTCCTTCCTTCCTTCCTTCCTTCCTTTTTTGGCTACAATGTAATAAAACTTCGATGGGCATTTCGAACAACTATACTTATTACTGAAGCTGGTAATTTCTTTAAAACCCCAAAACAAAACAAACAAAGAACTATATTTAAAAGAAACAAAGTTCTGAGATAGGACAAAAGGGCAGGTGGAGGAACAACGGAGAGCCCAGGGGATCACCAAGGCAATGTCCATGTCAAGAGGAAGAGAAATGGTCGGAGAAAGTGAAAAAACAGCATGGAAACTAACAGGAAATGAACGGAAGATGAGAGCGGAAGAGAAGAGGACGTCTTTATCCTAGGGGCCTTCCGGGGCCCTGCAGCCAGTCTGTGGGATTCAAAGTAGGGAACTGTGGGCCAAGGCTGGGCCAGCTCTCCTTCCCAAGGTGGAGGCTGAGATTCAAAGACAGCGTGCAAGTGAGCACCCCCCCGCCCCGCCCCTACCCCCCCAATCCCTGTTCCCCCCTCCCCCAGCACCCAGCGACCACACGCATTTACCACGGTAAAGTGAACTTGCGGTGGCATAAAAAGAGGGCCCAAGAGAAAGCACCTACGCGCTGTTGCAGAAATCTTTTCACCTTCCGGTTGGCGAGCTGCGCAGCCATGCGCATCAACGGGTGCACGGGAGGAAACTGCAACAGAGGGGGCAGGGGGCGGGGGGGTCGGATGCCTGCCAGGACGCCGCCCAGGCTATGCTGTCCTCTCCATGCCCTCCCTTAGACGGGTTGGATGTCCAGAATAAAATCCATGTCCATGCCTAAACTTGAAACTTTTAGGTTTTCATTAAAGAACTGATTGCCTTTATAGCAGGTTACAATTCCAACACACGACTTACAAATATTCCCTTAGAGTGAATCAGATTTTTCTTTGCCTTCTCCCCAAGTATTCTGTCCTTGTAGGGTGGAGTGCACCGTCCTTTTTCGCTCCAGGCCTCTCTCCTAGTCCAGGGGAGGAAGCGGAAGGACAGCATCCCGAATGTGCTTTCCCCAAAGTGTTTGCTTTTCCTGTTTTTCCTTCTTGTCTGTGACTGTGGCACACATTGCACACATTCAGACATACATACCTGTGTCTTATACCCAGTTTATGTGAACCCTCCCTGAGTATTTTGGCTCAGAGTAAAGGTTCATTTGTGTCACGGAGTTTATCTTTTTCCTTCCATTGTCTTTTCTCCCTTTATAGTGCCCTTGGCCCTTCCTGATACTATCCTCATCCTCACTTGGAATCCTCATTCCTAAACCTACACTACAGATGAGACTATGCCTCTTAGGGAAAAACACTTTACTAGTATTTTTATAAAGGTGTTCTTGAAGACTTGGAAAGCCTTGATTATATAAATAAGTGACTTTGGAATGGTAGAATTTCAGTTACTGTAACAGAGCCCCTGAATTAAAAAATGTATTTTGTGACCGTCCTAATATTCCTCAAATCATACCCTGCAGAAATTCACTTACACAACCTGCTTCTGAGAGTAACTCAAGTTTCTAATAACAACAAGGCGACCCATATTATTCCCATAACACATATACACAGTGATGGCTACAGAAGGTGCCCTTGTGTGGATCGCTATCTGGGATAGGGCACTTTACACGTCACAAAGCACTTTTTAAAATAAAAATAAGGTAATACGATAAATGTAAATTGAGCTCAGTATTTATCAGGTCTTTTTCAAACATCTGTTAAAGTGCATAATAAAAAGTTACTCCTCACTTATTTTTCCTTTTCTGGAATATATTCTCTAACTTTTCAGATCTGTCAGCCTCCTACCACCTCCAGCCCAGACTGGGAGAGAGAAAATCCCTGAAGCCCCAGGAAAAAGCTCTTAGAAAGCTATTACACAGACAGTGTCTGCAAGCCCCCAGCTTTTCTACTTATTTGTATATATTAATTAGAATAGGATAAAAGACAAGCAGACGACAGTCACATTTACAGAAGGATGAGTATAGTAAAATACTGACCCTACTTTTAACTGGATGTATAGGCTTCTGAGTTCTGGAGTAGTGAAATAAAAACTGAGTAAAAAAAAAAAAGTTGAGTTTAGCACAACATAACATGAAATTCACATGCCTGCATTGCCAGAGGACTGGGTGGTACTCACCCTTTTGTATATGTCTTGATCATCCTAGGAAGAGAATTGTGAGGGTAAGTTACATGGAATTTTACTGAGGCAGGCAATTTACGAGGTTTTCAATATAAGTTACACCATGGACCTTATTGAATTTAATGGAATATTATGAAATAAATTGGCAGTCTAAAATGAAATCCAAACTTAATAAGACTATAGTTGATGCCAGGTCTTACAAAAGAGCAAGTTGCCAGCAATACATCATTATTTTCAGACTGAATCTCATTTTACCTTTCTAATCTTGGGGAGAAAAACATGCTCTGTAGTGCATAGAAGCAATCCCATAAGCAATTCCCAGTAACCATCAAAGAATGGGAATAAAATTAATGACAGCAACTTTTAATTTTTTCCTGGGTGTACTCTAGAATTCAGGGTTTTTTTAGGGTTGGCACAAGTCTCCCCCTGCAAAAAAAGCTTTCTACATGAACCTCCACTCTTTTTGTAGAAAGCCCAACTCTTCCTTTCTAAATCCTTGTTAGAGCACCATCTCGCCCTTGTTTGCACAGATGACAGGTGGGGATGGTTGTATTTGCAGCATATTCTTCTCTAGGATCCTATTGTGAAGAAGACATCTTACAAAATAATAAATCAGGTTTCCATGTCCGCATTTTGTAAAATTACTTGAGATGATTACTGTGAAAGATATTTTAAATATGCTGATCTGGCTAATATAGATCATTCACATCTCAATCACACTGAAACATTTTTTAATCAGCTCACACTTCAATCAAGACAGAAATTGTTAATAACATTTTTAATTTGTGGCTGTTGATACAATTACATCATCTTACAAAATGTGAAGTTTCTACATGGGAAGCAGCCCATCCTTATGTATACTACACACACACACACACACCTGCCCTGTCATGTGTGTGTGAGTATATGTGTGTTTTCTGGACATGTATTGGGCAAACAATTGATTTTATGTACCATATTCATCAGCTTTATACTGTTATGTTTCAAGCCAAAAAATAACAAGGAATATGAAGATGCTTTTCCAGGTGCTCAAACTCCACATTTCATATGCACCTTCCTTGCTTCAGTTTTTTTTCTTTTTAGAGAGAAAAAATATATTTCAAAATGTACTTACCTAATTTATTATTTACTTCCCCAATAGAACTTAAGTTTCTTGAGAGCAGATAGTTTTGTCTGTTTTGGTAAGCACTGAACTTTTAGCACTTAACACACGGCATGCTCTCAGTAAGTATTTATCTTTGAACAGATGAATAGTAGAACTGCATTGACAAGAATCTATTGCTCCCTTTCCTATCTAAAATTCTGATCTCACCAGAAACACAAAACAGAAGACTTTTTGCAGGTGCCATTATTTGTAGAATGTAACTCTGCTTTCTGAATTGCTTAAAGATAAAAGTGCCCTGGAGGCACAGACCTGGCTTTTCTGGAGACCAGAATGGGAAGTGGACTTAGAGCCCAGGTAGCTCATCTGGACGTGGGATAGATGAGGGAACCAGAGTTCCAGGAGAGGAAGTGACAGGACAAATGCCCTATTTTAATGCAGCAGCAAGACAAGGGAGAGCCACAATGTCTCTGTTAATTGATGTTAAATATTGATAGTTTTGTTCACTGAACAACATTTTGCTCTTCTATAACTGAAAATGATAAAGAGGACCAGCTTTGGGAAAATGGAGAAAGTGGACAGAAATTCATTCCAGGTTAGCCCTTGCACTTGGGGAAACCCACATGGGACAGCTATACTTCCACTTCTGCTTTGCAGGGGACACCATCCCAGCCTTCATGTGAGGGACAGGGAAGCCTATCCTGTGTGATGTGAAGAGGCAGTAGCAAGGAGATGGAAAACTTTGAATCTTTGCCCTAAATTTTTGCTCTGGGTAGCAAGGCTGTAAAGATTAGTTTTAAAGATAAGAGATGACAATTCTCTTCAGACATGTGCATAAGGATAAACTGAAAATAAGGAGAAACAGGCATGATATACTTATGAGGTTGAAGAGAGAAAGTAGGGGCACCTGGGCGACTCAGTCCATTAAGCTCAGGTCATGATCCCAGCCAGGCTCATGGGATCAAGCCCTGCATCAGGCTCCTGGCTCAGTGGGCAGCCTTCTTCTTCCTTTCCCTCTGCTGCTCCCCCTGCTTGTGCTCTCTCAGTCTCTCTCAAATAAATAAATAAAATCTTTCAAAAAATTTAAAAAGCGAAAAAAAAATTAAAAAGCGAGAGAAAGTAATGTTTGAGTCTAGAGGAATGGCCATTAGTTGCGTCAGGGACAATGGTAGCAGCTGGTACTTGAGTGCTGTCATTTACTGTGTTCTAGACACTGCTGAAAACACTCCACAGAGATTCAAGCACTCAAACTCCACAATGACATTATGAGGCTAGTATAACAATTATTCCCATAGGACAAATGTGGAAACCAAGACACGGAGAGATTAAGAAACCTGCCAAAGCTAAGGAGATAGAGGTTTTGAACCCAAGTACTTTGGTTTTAGAGTCTGAGCTCCTAACACAGCCTGCAAAGGTATTTTTGGCTAAGGAAAAGCCTGTGCACAGTTATAAGGGCCTGGTGCATTTGGGGAATAATGAAAAGTTCAATGTGGCCAGGATGCAGTATGCTGTGGCTTGGGAGAAGGGAAGGAGAAAGAAAAGATATAGCTCAAGGTGAAAACATGAGAAACATGAAAACATTCAGTTTATGCTTCAGAACCATGGACTTCATCTTAACACCACCCTCTTGCACTTTTGATTGAATCAACATTTTTGTTGATTTTTGTATCAACTTTGTATCCATGGAAACATTTCTGTTGTGGTTACTATCACTGTTAGGTCCTTTACATGAGATCTACTGTTTTTGAAGAACTATTATATTATAGTGTATCAATCTGTAACATATGTCACGATATGTCATAACATACATAATTAATGTAATTACACATGTATACATTATAATGATAATTGTAAGAATATACACGAACTACCCGTAGTTTATAGTATTTTGTATTTGAGAGATTCACTTGTTATTTACTAAAACTGCATTCTTACCCACTTACTTAGACACACACACAGATTTCTCCTGTAGGCAGCAAAAAATGTGCTTATATTACAGATATCAATTATAATATAAACATGTGCACTTATAACTAAAAGAATTATTACATGGGGGCACCTGGGTTGCTCAGTCAGTTAGTCAGTTAGACTCTTAATTTTGGCTCAGGTCATGATCTCAGCACCCCCTATTAACAGGGGTGCTGACTCTCTCTCTCTCTCTCAAATAAATAAATAAATCTTTTTAAAAAATAAAGATAAAAATAAAAGAATTATTACATATATATTATTTTTCTTTTACCTTAGGTTGCCTAGAAAGAGCTGCCCAATATGCCAGCTGCTAAAGAAAAATACGAAGAATGAATCAAAGGTCAGTATAAATTCCTTAGTCAATAGCAATCTATTAAAACACACATAAAATTCTAAAATTGTCCCATTTATGAACTTTGCATTATCTTCTCATACAATGGCAGTGAATTTCAACACAACCCTCAGGATGCCTTAAATGAGGCCACGAAAATGGCAACATGAGTTCCTGCCGCATCCAAGAATCTGATCCTAAAATCATTTCAAATGAACATTATCCACAAGATATTCTCAAGGCCAAGACTAAATAAAAAATCTCACATTACTAAACAGCAGTGTACCTCAAGCTGCACGATATCCAAGCCATCTGGGGGATCAGCTAAAAGTCGAGGAAATCCTATTATGAGAAATCATAAAAGTGTTAATGGGGGGAGGAAGTCATAGCATTAATTTTTAAATCTTTATCATGAAAAACCTATAGAGATTCTAAAAATACAGTATTTTTAAAAGGGTTTACAAAGAAAACACACTTTTACCTACCAACAGTAAATTGAGATTTGTACTAAAATTAATGAAAAACAGTATCTTTTTATTTATCAGGAGTTAGCAGTATAAAATTTAGTAACTCCAGAAAAAGGGAAAAGATACATGGGTACAATATAATTTTTATTTTGATGCAATTTATGAAGATAGACTATCAGGAAATGGTGTCAAGAAAGTATGTAGGCGCCTGGGTGGCTCAGTGGGTTGGGCCTCTGCCTTCGGCTCAGGTCATGATCTCAGGGTCCTGGGATCGAGCCCCGCATTGGGCTCTCTGCTCAGCGGGGAGCCTGCTGCCCCCCCCCTCTCTCCCTGCCTGCCTCTCTGCCTACTTGTGATCTCTCTCTGTCAAATAAATAAATAAAATCTTAAAAAAAAAAAAAGAAAGTATGTGCATCAAAATCACTCTTGGAACTTTTAAGAAATACAGATACTCATCTCTTTGCCTCATCAGACTCTTCAGGGGTAGGTTCTGGGTAAGGTTGTTACCAGCACACAGCGGCACCCTATGCCAGTCAATCTTTAGCTGACTTAAATGAAGTCTTCATCTCATTGGTGCATGATACAACACTTGGGAGAATAGCTAATACAGCAACTGAAGGAATCAATTGGATAGATGAAATTAAATGGGATAAATGCAAAACCCTGAACTTAGATTTTTTTAAATGTAGGACAGGGAATATATGGCTCAAGAGTAGTATAGATCTAAAATACTGATATTTTACTTCCTGTAATCTCTCTAGGAGCCAAGAAAAAGCTGAGGCAATCTTGTGCTATACCGAAATAATAGTGTCCAAGCTTTGAAAGGTGATAATCCTACTTGAAATGATAGAATATGTAGTTGAGTTAGAAGTACTAAGAATAGTCCTCTTTGGCAAAGAGGAAAATTAGGACATGTATGCTAACTGCCTTCAGTTATTTTGAGAACTGCCATCAATACAAGATATTACTACTCTTCTGTATTCCCAAAGGATAGAACTAGGGCTAATGGTTAGAGGATTACATATGATCAGATTTTGGATTAGTGTAAAGAAAATTTTGATGATTGGAGCCATTCAAAAATGCAAAGTAATTTGAACAAATCTTATAAGGATTTATAAAGAGGTTCTGTGTTAACAGTACAATGATAAAGACCATAGGGACCTACTCTTGGGAAACATAAAATCAAGTAGGAAAAGAGGGAGGTGGATATAAATATATAGACAGATAAAAAATAATAACAAATTCCCAAAAGTGTAACACAAACAGATTCTACTGGACCCCGGAAGAGGCAGCTAGTTGTTCTCTTAGTTTGGTAGTAAGTTGGGTATCACAGAAATTAATCAAATAGAGAAATCATAGATCCCTGCTCTCCATGAAAGGTTAAATGACTTCCCAGTTTCTTTACAATGCTTAGGTTTTGTGATTACACTACAGAACATAGCAAAACAAATATACTGTTCAAAATATATTTTCTGTTTGAATATATTTTTAAAGATTTTCTACACCCCTAGATCAACTTTCTAATGGCAAAATCTGAAATTTTGAAATAGTTCCTGCTTCCAGTTGGAGCTACCATTACATGCTTCCCTGCATCATTTGGCAAATTACCTTGAAATGGGTAGCACATTCTGACAACTGTCCCCACACCCCACCCCACCCTCGTTTCCTGCAATCATACTCATTCTCAGAAGTTAATGAAGCAACATCCCTGTCCAGTCAGCACCTCGGACAGCGTCCACACCCAGGAAGATTCGGGGTCTCTGAAGGTCTGTCTGGGAGCCTGCCTCCTGGGAGACCACAGAAAGGCTATGAAAATATTCTTTTTTTCCCTGTTTCTGCTTCCTCCCCACCCCTTTCCAACTGTCCCTCAATCCTCAGTCTTTGGGTCTGTAAACACAGTTTCACTGTCTCTGTTCTCCTCTCGTCAGAATTCCCAGAGTATAGATGGCTAAAATATTGGGGTCCCAAATCATATCCCTCACAGTTTCGGTGGCACATCTTTGGGACAGCCCTGAGTCAAGAATTGTTTAAATAGAGTTCCACAAGGGAAAGTTGTCTCTTTTGGTAAAAGGCTGCAGCATCTAATTCTGTCCACCCTTTCTTAAAGATTAGAGACAAATGAGAAGCCATTTCAAAAGGGTGGAAATGGTTGTAGGTGAGGGGATAATGTTTGACTCCCTCCAGAACTGCCCTGAAGGATCAAGGTCTCTCTCAGTCTTCCTGAGAGCTTGGGCTAGATGGGAGTCTGATGAAGGGGTCCCCTTACCTGAAGAGGGAATCTGTACCATGCAGAAGCAATAGATGGCCAAGACGGAAGGGAATTGAGGAACAAAGTGCTTCATCTTCAAAGCCCAGTTTCTCTTTGTTGACCACAGATGTAGTCTGCTAGTACAGGAGTTGGAGAATTTCCTGAAGTTTCATAGGCAGAGGCAACACTCTGCCCTGCTTCTGATCAGGCCCAGTGGAAAAGGTACCTTTATTTGCAATGCCTTGGAGCCCACTGGCTGAGCACCAATCAGTTTTGCACAGAAGGACCCTGGCTTTCTCATAAATGTCACACTGGGCCCTTATTTGTAGAATAATATCCTCCTGGTGTAGGCATTGTACAGAGTCATCTTTTTCAATCCAGCAATAAAAATAAAAAGTGGAGAGTCATAATTGTTATTCTATAGTGGTTTGAGAAAAAGCTGGAAAGGCTTTTTCTCTTTTTTTAATCAAAGAACTGGACATAAATCTATATACTCTTGCATGACGAAGTCTTATTTCCTAAGAAGCTGTTTATTTTCCACCATTAACAAAAGATATTTTAGTTTTGGTTCATCTGAGAACAAAATTCGGAGTCCTAGATATAATATTACAAGAAACTCAAAAGTTCACATAGATTTTTTAAAAATCATGGTTGGAAATTAGACTCCTTGAGGCAGACTCATTTCCATGAACAAGTTAAATATTTCAAATTATATCAGTATGCAAGAAAATATGACAGTGTTTATTAGTAATAATAATATTTCATATACTGAGCTCCTATTTAGGATTTCATATAATTTATTTCATGCACTTCTCACAGAAAATCCATAAGGAATGTATTATTATCCTAAATTTATGAGTGGGAAAATTGAGGATGAGAGACAACAAGGAACTTGCCAAGGTCACCAAGCCATAAAGGATGCAGAGCAGGGATTTAGACATAAGGGTATCTGAGCCCAGTCATGTCTGTAAAAGTCTAGGATTTTAGTCAATGTGTTCATTTTTTTGTAGTAAGACCTTCCTTGACAGAGAATTCAGTCTATAGATTGCTTTGCATGGTTTGGACATTTTAACAATAGGGTATTATGCTAAGTGAAATAAGTTAGACACAGATAAAGACTATATAATTTCACTTATATGTGAAATCTATAAAACAAAACAAACAAGCAACAATAACAAACCCCAGAAACAGATAGACATAAATGCAGAGAACAACCTGGGGTTGCCAGAAGGAGGGAGAGTGAAGTAATAAAAGGGAATTAAGAGGCACAAACTTCCAGTTACAAAATAAATAAGTCATAGAATAAAAAGTATAGCATAAGGAATGCAGGGAATAATATTATAATATATTATAATATTAATATAAAATATTATAATAATGTCATATGGTGACAGATGGTACCATAGTACCATAGTGAACATTGTGTAAGGTATAAAGCTGTCAATTCACTACGTTGTATACCTGAAACTAATATAATATTGTGTGTCAACTCTACTTCAATAATAAAAAAGTTTTAAAGAGCCTCCTTGTGATTGAATATGGATTAGAAAGGAGAAAGAATGAAGTCTTCTTTCTTGCAGAAGTCTTCTTTCTTGCAGATATATAAGGCATATATCAAGTATCCTTTTATCATCATGCTTATCTTTAATTTTTGCTCTTTTAAGGATTAGGAGGTAACTAACAATTGTTGAAAGTTTACAATGTGCTTAAAACACGTTAATCCTTTACCTAAGTCATCTTATATCATTTTTTTCAATGAATGAAAGTTTTAAGAATAATTTTTGGTGGGAGTTGCTCAGAATAGACTGTTTATGACTTAAAATGTGGTATTTTGCCAAAAATTTCTAATTCATAAGTGAGTAGGAATTATAAACTACTGTATCACCATAATAATTTGTCTATTTCCTTGAGATAGCAAGAAACTGAGATTTGCTTATTACAGTATTTACCACTTTAGTTCAAGGAGAATAACCTAAGGTCTTCAAATACCAGGAAGAGATGATATCTTTGTATTGAAGTGGGTGCACCCACTGTCCAACCGCAAATCTTTACTAAATGAATAGGAAAACATGAATGACTGTTTTTTGAACATAAACCACCTATCTGTATGGTATTAAACACAATTACTTATGGACATTTTAGACACAACACACATAATAACAAAGGTTTGTGGCAGTTTTACTGTCAATCAATAAGTATTTTTTAATTTTGGTCTGACTCTACCATAAACTAGATACTCTATGCACAAACATACCTTCTTCAAATAAACCTATGTGGTAGCTCTTATTCATATCAAATTGATTTTGTTTCTTTTGCACACTTTGCACACATTTCTCAGATGTTCAGAATAGAAAATAAAAATATCATTTTTAAACCATTTTTTAGAAGATTTTTTTCCTAAGTAATCCCTACATTCAACGTGGGGCTCAAACTCACAACCCCAAGATCAAGAGTCACATGCCTCACCACTGACTGAGCTGGCCAGTCACCCCTAAAAATATTATTTTTAATGCTAATTCAGAAATGGGATATAATATCATCCCAGAAATGGAATATGTTGAAGCCCTGATCCCTCGTGTGACTGTATTTGGAGATTGGCCTTTAAGGAGATAATTAATATCTCATGTAAATATCTCCCTTAAGGAGATAATTAAGGTTAAATGAAGCATAAGGATAGGACTACTCTGTGAGGACTCGTGTCTTTGTAAGAAGAGGAAGAGAAATACCAGAGCTCTCTCTCTGAGCGCACACAGAGAAAGGGCGAGGAGAGGACAGTGAGAAGGCATTGTCTGTAAGCTGAGGAGTGAGGTCTCATCAGAAACAATCTTGCTGGCACCTTCATCTGGGACTTCCAGACTCCAAACTATGATAAAATATATTTTGCTGTTTAAGCCACCCAGACTGTAGTCTTCAGTTATGACAGCCTGAGCTAATATGAATACACAGAGGGTTTTAGCAAATTCAATATCAGAAAAAAAAGTAAAATAATGAAATGAAAGGTAAAATAAAAATAAGAAACTCTCATGGTTTTAAATGATATGATTATCTACCCAGAAAATCCAAAGGAATCAAGTGGCAAATTCTTAGAATGAATGAGTTTACCAAAATGGTCAAATTTAAAGAAAACTATTTCCAGGATTAATTTTCTCAAACATGAGCAAAAATAAATTTTAAAATGTATTAGATGGGGGGAGAGGGGTAGGGAGAGGGTGATGGGGTTATGGACATTGGGGAGGGTATGTGCTATGGTGAGTACTGTGAAGTGTGTAAACCTGGCGATTCACAGACCTGTACCCCTTGGGCTAATTATACATGATATGTTTATAAAAAATTTTTAGAAGTTTAAAAAAATAAATAAAATAAAATGTATTAGAAAATGTAAATAGCTTAAAAAACCATGTAATTCAGAAAACTAAGTCAAAGAATAAGAATGCAATATATTAAAAAAGAAAACCATAACATTTTACCAAAGGACATAGGAAATAAGTGAAAAGGCATATCATGATCATTGACAAGAGTCAAGGTTGTTAGAAGTTCAACTGGTGGCAAATTAATCTATAAAGTTAATGTAAGCCTTATGAAAATTCCAAAATGACTTTTTCATGGAATTTTAACTGACTCTGAAATTATTTTGAGAGAGAAAATACTGAAGAATATTCAAGACATTTGTGAAAAATATACTTTGACAATATCAAAACGTCCTATAAAGCCGTAGTAATTGTTACATTGTAGTGGTCATTTTGTTACTGATCTGGTAACAGGCTAATAAGTAGATCAATGGAACAGAATAGAGTCTTGAAGCAGATCATCTAAATGCAGAGTGGAGGTGGTACTTCAAATCAGTGCAAAATGATTTAACCCTAAATGGTGTTTAGAACATTTGGCCATCCGGTCGACAAAAATATTCACAATTTCACACTATAAAGTCAAATAAATTTCAGAGGATTAATGAATTAAACCTAACACACCCACACATACATATAGACACTTACATAAAATTCTGTATTAGAAAGAGAATATATTTATGGTTGGGAAACTGCTCTTGAGCAAAATTTAGAATAGGGAAGCCATTAAGGAAAAGAGTGATACATTTTATTATATTTTTAAAATGTCTATGAGAAAGATAACCCTTATTAGCCAAGACAAGACAGAGTAGGGGAAGTATACAACAACTATAGAGATACTTACAATACAGTAATAGAGGGGAGACAGAGAGAAGGAAGGAGGTAGGCACAACCTAAATGTCTGGCATAGAGCAAATGTTAAACTGTAGAGTATCCATAATATGGAAATTCATGTAACTCTTAAAAAGAAGAAGATGGATCTTTATGCATTGACAAGTCAAACTCTTTGTAACATAGTGAGTAAAGAAAAAAAGTTATTAGAACTACATACTATATGGTCTATTATCAGTTTGCTTCTGCTCATAATACAGCCAGTCTCCACACTTAGTTGTTTAGAACAATCATTTATTTAGCTCAAAATTATGCAGGTCAGTAATTTGGACTGGACCCAGCTAGGTAATTCTTACAGTTTGGCCAGGGCGCCACTAATCTCAGGTGGGCTCACTTAGACACTTACATTCATCTGGTAGATAGACTAGAGCATCTGGGACCTCTTTCCATGTGGTCTTCTGGTCTCCAGATGGCTAGTCCAGGTTTGTCCCCATGCTGGTTTCTGAGTTCCAAGACAGTGACAGTAGAAGCTATGAAGCCTCTAGGTTTGGAACTAACAAACATCACATCTGCATTATATTGGTCAAAGCAAGCCACAAGGCTAGCTGGATTCAAGGGGTGGGGAAAAAACTCCATCTCTCAATGAACGTAGCTGAAAAGTATATAGCCAATTTTGCAATCTACAGATCTCCACTTCTGTACATGTGTTTTTCAAAATAGCCCATGCAATTCCACGAGTGCATATGTTGGTAACACAAAGAAAAAGGGTTAGGATGTCACACAGACACACAAATAGCAGTGGCTCTAAAGAAATGGGATAGTGAGGGGGTCATAAAAACCTTTTACATTATCTGCACTTTTTGAATTATCACACCGTCTATCTGTGAATTACCTGTATGAGCAAAACTAAGTTTTAAAAATATAATAAACTTCGGGACGCCTGGGTGTCTCAGTGGGTTAAGCCTCTGCCTTCAGCTCAGGTTGAGATCTCAGTGTCCTGGGATGAGCCTCGCATCGGGCTCTCTGCTCAGCGGGCAGCCTGCTTCCCCCTCTCTCTCTGCTTGACTCTCTGCCTACTTGTGATCTCTGTCAAATAAATAAATAAAATCTTAAAAAAATAAAAATATAATAAACTCCAAACACTATTATGAGTATATGATTTCATATTTAAACATCTGAACTTACATATATGAAAAAGCAACTTTCTTTTAATTATTTTTATTGTGTTATGTTAGTCACCATACAGTACATCATTAGTTTTTGATGTTGTGTTCCACGATTCATTGTCTGGGTATAACACCCAGTGCTCCATGCAATCCATACCCTCCTTAATACCCACCACCGGCCTAACTCATCCTGCAAACCCCCCCAACCCCCCATCTCACCCCCACCCCCCGCCTTCTAAAACCCTCAGTTTATTTCCTGGAGTCCATAGTCTCTCATGATTCTTTCTTTATCTCATTACATTTATTTTTCCAAAGTGTGTCCTTTGTTAGGCATTATTGAAAAGGTTGCAACCAGTGGATTTGTCAGTTCCAAGCCAATTTAATGAGGTATCTTTTTTTTTTTTTTTAATACATGAATTCACCATGGGGAGCTCCCACACCATTTGAAACAGAACTGAAGGCTGAGAATTACACTAAAAATTCCTCCTCCTTCCCACATCAAATTAGCTCCCGCTTTGTAAATGGTTATTACAAAAAAAACTCAGCAGGCTTTTAAGGAACTAGACTTTAATCTGTAGGCTATTTTGAAGAAATGTAATTTCAAAATTGATTACAAGTTTCTATGTTCAAAGCATAACTTCCTGAGTTCTTCAGAGGATTCCAAAGTCCTTCGAGAACCCTCTGAGTCTACAGCAAGTGAAGATGCAGGTAGGCAGATTAACGTTTGAGGGCTTCTATCTCTAGCAGGGTTTCACAGAAAGTAGTGACAGGTATATTTGAGGGGCTGGCTGTTAAATCCCCCAAAAGCTGTCTGGTGACAGAAAAGTCCAGCCTCCAACATCTGTTAGCACTGTTCCCACTCATCTGAATGTACCCTCTCTTGTCCTCCCAGCTTCTGAGCCTGTATCCTGTGCTTTTCTGATGAGCTATTTAGTGGAGGCAGGGGATGGGAGAGCTGTGTAACCTCAGGAGAACCAGGGTATGCTACTAGACAAGATGCATGAAAGTAAGAACCATAGCTTTACTTACTGTATATTTTCCTTTGCCTAGAGAGTTAGAAACCTACAAAATAAACTCTCTTCCCAGCTGGTTTCCTGGTAGTTTAGAGGATGGGAGAAGCTTGGAAGATGGAAGGGAGAGCCATTTTTTTTTTTCTCCTTTGGGTGATGCTCCCAGCAGAGACAGCTCTCCAGGGCTCCACAAGCACCCACAAGCAGCAGCACTTACACATGACTTCACACTCCCATGGTCCTGTGGTGTAATGAAAGTGTGTGCCCCTGGCTTCCTGGAGAGAAGGAGAGGTGATAATTGAAACAGCAGTTCTAGTAGAGACCCCATTAGTCTTAGTGACCAAGGAATATAGGCTCTGTGAACACCATTTTTCTTTGTGTTCCTCCAACCCTTGGGGTAAACAGGGGCTCTCTGCAGTTGCTAATCTCTGGGTAATTTGCCACTTTTCAATTCCAGCCTCCTTTTGAGATTGTTTATTTACAGTTTTATTGAGCTATGTCACATGTATTTAAACTGTATCATCTGATGAACTTTAATATAAGTATATGCTGTGATACCATCATCACAATAAAAATAACACGTTATTTCTCATGCTCCAAAAGTTTCTCATGCTCCTTTGTAGTCTCTCCCTCTTCTTACCCCACCACAGATCTGCCTTCTGTCATCATAGCTTGTGTTTTCTAGAATTTTATATAAATGGATTCATACGGTATATGCTTCTTTTTAATTTCAATTTTTTAAATCAGCATAATTAAACTGACCCATGTTGCATATTTTAATCATTCATTCATTTTTTGTTGCTGGATAGTATTCTGTTTATTCTGTTGTATATATGTATCACAGTTTGTATTTCCATTCACCAATTTTTTTTTTTTTTTCCCCAAGGAAGAGAGCATGTACCTGCAGAGGTGGGGGCAGAAGGAGAAAGAGAGAGAAAATCTTAAGCAGGTTCCACACCCAGCATGGAGCCCCATATGGGGCTCAATCTCATGACCCTAAGATCATGACCTGAGCTGAAATCAAGAGTTGGACACTCAATGGACTGAGCCACCCAGGCATCCCTTCATTTACCTTTTGATGGACATTTGTTTGTTTCCAGTTTTGAGCTATTACAAATAAAGCTGCTATGATCATTTGTGTACAAGTCTGTGTATGAATATCTGCTTTCATTTCTCTTAGGGAAATACCTAAGTGTGGAATGACTAGATTATAGGGTAGTAATAAGTCTCACTCTTTAAGAATAGCAAAGTAAAAAAAAAAAGAAAGAAAGAAAGAGAAAGAGCAAAGCAATTTCCATAGTTGTATTATTTTCATTTCCACCAGCAGTACATGAGAATTCCAGTTGCTCTAGATCCTTGTCAACCCTTGATATTGTTATTATTTTTAACTTTAGCCATTCTACTCCTCCCAAAACTTTTGTAACCAACTCCCTAAATTAACTTCCTCTGTTGATGATACTTATAGTGATTTCTTTTTTTCCTAGTTGGATGCTGGTTCAATATAAAAATGAAGTGACTCAACACTCAATATGTATTAGATGAATGAGTGAAAAACTTATTGAGAGGAAAGTTCTCAGGACTATGAAAGGATGAAAAATCAAGTATAATGTCTAGGCAGGCAGAGACTAGGATGAAGTGAGCATGTGAAGGCTCTTTTTGAGGTGTAGGCACAGGAGGGAAGCAAGAAAGAATCTCTAGCCAACACATAGGGGGAAGGTCCAGAGGTACTAGATGGGAAACATTTAACAGAGAAGAGTAAATTGCTAGTGTTTAGAAATAGAGACCAAATAATGGAAGAGTATAGATGAGAATCAGTAATTTAGCAAGCAAGAGAGGGTAACTAGGAATGGCAATCAATAGAAAAGACAATGGCTTATGTTGAGTGGAGCTCTATATAAGGACATATTTGAATAAGAAGGAGGGGATTCATGGGGGCCAATTAAAATAACTGAATACAAGAAAACATAAACAAGCAGCCCACATGTCCCAGCGCAACAGTAGATCTGATGGTGACATAGTCCCTGGCTCTAGTGGCTCCCCCAACCTGTGTCTTCTGCACAGGTGCCTGGGGTGGATGGGTGGGATGAGTCAGTTTGCTGTGGGCAGGCACACAGGTCCATCTAGCCTGATGATTCGGGAGCTGGAGAAGGGAAGACTACCAGAGCGGGAAAGAAGGGATGACTCTTGTTTGGAATGTGGAGCAACCTGAAACAGTGCCTCCTCTTAACCGCACAATTTATTAGTTGATCCCACTGCCTTGTCCGTCAATGGCACCTGGGACAATGAGAGTCACTCACTCATTCACTCACTCATTCATTCTTTTCTTTACGCATTTACTGAGCTCCAACTCTACGCCAGGTACCAAGGATAGGAAGATGAGTGAGAAAGACTGAGCTCAAGGAGGTCATGGCATAGCAGGAAAGGCAAACACATCAATAATCCCTAGGAGAGCCCTCGATAAGGGTATCCATTACAGGGGAAGCAGAGAAGACTCCACAGTGGAGCTGGCTTTGACAGGGGGTTTGAAGGCCAAGAGAGTTTGCCAAGCAGAGCTGGCAGAAGAGGGGGGTATCCATATGAAAGGTACATAGGTGGGAAAATACCAGACAAAAGTGAAGTGTGGTGTTTCCAGGGACTGGGACAGAAGCATGGTTGGTAGCTAGAGTACGAGGAGAGATAGCTGTGGCATCTTTTGGAAGGTTCTTATGACAATGACAAAGATATTAAGGGAAACCGAAGGAAGGGTGAAATAAAACAGGTTGTCAGGTTGCAGACTTGTAGAGAGAGTAGGAAATGAATGGTATCATTTTTATAAGCTAACTTTCCCCCTCTGCAGAGTGCCTACAACCTGCTGGGTACCTCCGATATTAGACTTGGCCTCACTTCTGATGGAGAAGGGAAGCGAGAAGGAGAGAATCACACTGGTTAGAGACATGGAATGCTGTACTGGAGAGCCCAATATGCTATTTCAGGAGTGGCCTGTATGGTGTTTATCTCAGGAAGTCATCAAGGGTTAAAAGCAGGGGTGTTGGAATCTGACCCAGCTGTGGTTACAAAGAGATGCTTATGTGGAAATCTATCAGGAAGCATCTGCAAGTGAAAAGTAGTGAGGACCAGACCCAAGGTAGTGTCAGCAGGAACAGAAAGGAGGGGGCGGACTCAGACATTTTAACTGGAGAACTGGCAAGAATAGGGGATGATTATCTGGAGGCTAAAGGAAAGGAAGGAGCTGGAGAGGCCTCCAAGGGGTCAGGCCTGTGATGCAAGAGCAGAGAGTAGCCGTCTTCACAGAGACTGAGAATGGAGGTGTCCAGGATGTAGCTGGAGATGAGTGGCTCATACTTAAGAAGGAAACTGAAGTCACGTGTGTAGATTTAATCATCAGGAGCATGTGTGTGGTGGCTGATGTCACTAGAGCAGATGAGATCGCTTTGGGAGAATGAAGGGAGTGAAGGAATATGAGACCCTGGTGAATATCCGTGCTTAAGCAGAAGCCAAGAGGCAACTGTCAGGGAAAGCTCCCTACAGGAGAGAAGTGGATTTAGTGGTTAAGGTGTCCCTGGTGAGCAGCACTGGTAAGGGCCAGGTTAAGGGTGTGCAGAGAAGGCAGAAAGAGATCAGCCTTTCAGGAAGGACAGAAAGTGAAGGGCTTGGGAATGAGGGAGGCTTTGTAATAAACGCAGGATGAGGGAGACGTGAACATGTAGACAGGCCAAGGAGAGGAAGGGGGCACACAGGAAAGAGAAAGGAAACTAAGGAGCCAAAGTAATGGAGTAATTGAGAGGGGTATAATCACAAGCCAAGAGGAAGGATGAGTCTTCTACCCCTGAAACAGGAGGAAGGAAGGTAAAGACACACGCAGATCTGGGGATGGTAGGAAGGAATCTGAGCAGGTCACCTGATGGGGAACTTCTCCTTTCTTTGTAAAGAAGAGGCTAAGTTACCTGGTTGGAGGCTGGCAGGAAGAAATGGGGAGCTAGAAAGGGTAAGCTAGCTGCTCAACTTCATATACTCCATAACCAATTCATTAAATTCTCTTTCTTTTTCTTGCTCTGTGTTTTAAGGTTTTGTTTTGTTTTGTTTTAAGACTTTATTTGTTTATTTGAGAGAAAAAGAGAGAGAGCATGAGCTGGAGGAGGGGCAGAGGGAGAAGCAAACTCCCTGCTGAGCAGGGAGCCCAATGGAGGGCACTCACTATCCCAGGACCCTGGGATCATGACCTGAGCTGAAGGCAGATGCTTAACTGACTGAGCCACCCAGGCGCCCCTATATTTTAAGTTTTTAAATATATTAATAAAGTAGGTCTGTATTATTCCTCACAGTGTTAAGTAAAGGAAATCAAAGTCCTGGAATAACAGACCCTTCAAATTGTAGGGGAGAGAAATCTCAGCTAGTTAAGAAAATATATCTTCTAGCTGAAACAAACAAAACCAAACGAAAACACAAAGAAATTATCCTTTGACATCTTTAACTACGCTTGTCATTGTTATTTCTAACTCAAGAGTAAAAAACACAGGGCGCCTGGGTGGCTCAGTTGGTTAAGCAGCTACCTTCGGTTCAGGTCATGATTCCAAGGTCCTGGGATCGAGCCCCGCATCAGGCTCCCTGCCTAGCAGAGAGCCTGCTTCTCTCTCTCCCTCTGCTTGCTGCTTTGCTTACTTGTGCTTGCTCTCTGTCAAATAAATAAATAAAATCTTAAAAAAAAAAAAAAAAAGAAGAGTATGGGGCACCTGGGTGGCTCAGTGGGTTAAAACCTCTGCTTTCGGCTTGGGTCATGATCTCAGGGTCCTGGGATCGAGCCCCGCATCGGGCTCTCTGCTCAGCAGGGAGCCTGCTTCCCTTCCTCTCTCTCTGCCTGCCTCTGCCTACTTGTGATCTCTGTCTGTCAAATAAATAAATAAAATTAAAAAAAAAAAAGAAATAAAAAGAGTAAAAAACACCTGAATTTCAGAGTCTGTTGCTATGACTTGAAGATGTTGCTATAGCTTTCAGGAAGGTGGTAATCCTCATAGGTCCTGTTTAAAAATGTGTGGTTCTGGTAATGTTCCATTTGAGACATGTTTTTCTGAAAGCATACATATTTGTGAGTCTCCTGAGTCAGAAGAGGGTTATGGACACTACTCCCATCTCTCATTCGTGCAAAGAATATAATAATTTATTATATTATAAGAATATAATAATGATAATAATAACAAAATTAACAAAATTAACTCTATGATTCTTTTATCTTGTTTAAACAAAGTTCAAAAGAATAATTCATGTAAATTAACAGTAATAAATGCTTAAGAAGTCATGTGGTAAATGAAAAAAAGAAGTCTTAAAAAGACTTAAGGTGAGCATGGTCAATGGGGATACCCCGTGTAACTGTGGGCTGTTCTTTGCAGTTTTACATAGCCTGAGGGACAGGAGAGGAAGGTTCTGGAAGCTCAAGGAGCTGTGGAGGGGGCTCTGGAACTGAAGTCACGGGACCAGAAAGACCTCTTTTTTTTTTTATTTTTTATTAAAGATTTTTATTTATTTATTTGACAGACCGAGATCACAAGTAGGCAGAGAGGCAAGCAGAGAGAGAGAGGAGGAAGCAGGCTCCCTGCCGAGCAGAGAGACCGATGTGGGGCTCGGTCCCAGGACCCTGGGATCATGACGTGAGCCGAAGGCAGAGGCTTACCCCACTGAGCCACCCAGGAGCCTCGAAAGACCTCTTTTCTAATCAGAACTTTGACTCAGGGTTCTTTCCCAGGCCATGACTGAGGAGAACCAGCTCCTCGGGGAGATCCTTGCTCCTCTTATCTTTGGAAGCTATTAGCAAGGCAGTCTGGTGCACAGAACTGAATTGCTATCTTTGTTTGCAGAGACAAGCTGCTTATCCATCTCAGTAGGATGCCCCTTTGAGTCACTTTCCCACTAGTGACAAGAGAGTCACAGAGACTCGGCCATTCTCTCTGACCAGAACCCTCTCAGGGCCAAGTATGTTCATAATTCTGTGAGATGCTGGATGGTTCTGGGGGAGTTACCTGAGGTTGGAGGTGGAGAGAAGTTAAATACCTTCTGTGCAAATAGAGACCAGATCATTAGCTTCGTGGACACTGTATGCTATCATGATATGTAACTTCTGAGGAGACATGGATCCTTCTGAATATGTGAGGAAAGGTACGGATTTTCACCTCTTAAAAATGCACAGGCATATCTAGATGCCAAGTTTTCACAGCATTTTGGGAGGGTCAGGTGTATGATTCCTTTCCATAGTCCTTTTTCATGAACCCCCACCACAAAAAACCACCCACAAGCAGCAAAGGGTTTCCTCTGAATATAGTCTCCAGACCACATGCTTCAGAAACACCTGGGATGCACAGATTTCTGGATCCCATTCAGACTCTCTGAGTCTGAATCCCTGGGAGTGGGGCATAGGAATCTGCATTGTAAGCAAACTTCCCAGGGGATTCTGCACAATCTAAGTTTGAGAACTCCTACCTATGGGATTAGACTCTAGGTGGAGAATCTCAGTTCAGCAGAATTAGGCCTTTTCGCATTTGCTCAACAGCTCATTCTCAGCCCATTTGGGGCTCTTTCTGTGTTTTCTCTAGCCAGCATGTTCCTGGACTCTCCTCTCTCCATCACCTTAGAGACCTAAGGATACCCAAAGGTATTTGTATATTGGTTCTTGAGAAACACTTACAAAGATAAATCTTATGCCCCAAATAAGAGAGTAATAGAGGACTCCCCAGAAGCCATGTGGACTGTCTTGGGTAATCCGTGCCACAGCTTGGCTGCATCACAGCTGCTGGCGTCCATATGATCTGTGCATAGCCATCTGTACATGTAAAAATATAATTTGTGCACTTGCCTAAGCAGTCCTGGTGAATGGAAAGTTTTGAGAAGCCTTTGATGAGTACAATTTGTCATTTAGAGAAGCAGTATGTAAATAATACCCGAGTATTGCTGGCTGCTCTGCTTGGTGGGTATCCTGGCCTTTCCATTTTATGACCTACTAGGAATAATTCTCACGATGCTCCATCTCCCTACTAGATGTCACAGGTTTTTGTTTTTTTTTTCATCCCAGAGCCATATTTTAATACCCTGTAACAATGCTCTTCCTCAGGATTCTGTGTTTTTATTATCCATCATGACACCATAGCAGCATGCTTCCCAAAAGGCACTATGGGACCTACTGACCATTACTAAGGAAGCAATCGGTTCATAGGAAATTAAACTGGACTATAACCACACATTGATTCCTCCACTACCCATGTTAATAATTTTCTTTGTGGAGAGTTTGCTGACCAAGTCATGGACTTAGTTCCCTACTGTAGGAAGGCTACAGAATTACTGCAATTATAATTACCCAGCTATAATATGTGACACCACTGTATTTATCAGAAGGCACAAATCCAAGTCCTAAGCCCATGTCATACCATTAGGCATCTGTATAAAAAGGCTTTAGACGGTGTTATGAATCTTTAAAACCTGGAATGTGTCATCAAAAGGAAAATGAGGATTTAGTTTCCTTTCACTTCAACTCTGAAGCATTTGGATATTGGACGTTTAGAATCCACAAACCAAAATCAAGATGGCCAACATTTGAAGTTGTCTGTTAGCTACTGTATTGTATTATATTATATATTATATTACATTATCTATTGTATTCACAGACATTGTCTATAAGGGGTATTTGGTGTGGAAAATGTTACCAATCATGGGGAAGGACTGGTCAATAAATGGAGCTGGGAGTTGTCTCCTAGCACTGTAATCTCAAGGACGCCCAATTAGAAATGGAATAGAATGTTCGTGTTGTACCAATATCTTTATGAGACCACAGGGTCATCCTTAAGTGTTGATGTGACACCCCCCACCAAAGCCCTCTCAATTTCCAAGGTGATATAAAAGGCAAGCTGCCTTGATTCTATAGCCTCTGGCACTTTTCCCTCCCCGCAGGCTGCTGAGACCCCCAAATATTCAGATGCACTTCCACACTGACAAAGGAGATTTTGGAGAGCTATTTCCTCAAAACCGTGTCCTTAACCTCTGTGTCCCTTTGTCCTGATATTTGACTGGCTCAGTAATAAACAAGAGAGAAAGTAAGCCAAGCTAAGTGAGATCACCGTTCTCACCTGTCCTATACCAGCAACGGTGGTTTGGCCTTACTCAGCTTTCTACATGGAAACATATTAGTTGTATACTTTCTGACACCATATCAAAATAAACTCCAGGGAGGTTAAATATCTAAATGTGAAATTTAGAAATTTTAAAACAAATGAAAGAAAGTATATCATAACATTTTATTATGTGACAGAAAGATGATTTCTTTATAAAGACAGTGGATGGGGTGCCTAGCTGGCTCAGTCAGTTCAGCATCTGACTCTTGGTTTTGACTCAGGTCAGGAGATAGGGCCCCCACGCTGGGCTCCCTGCTCAGTGGGGAACCTGTTTTCCTCTTCCCTCTCCTTCTGCCCCTCCCCCTCAATCATGCACACATACTCTCTCTCTCTCTAAAATAAATAAATAAATCTTTTTAAAAAAGATTGCAGAAAATACTTATATTGTTACAAAAATGTTAAACTAAACTAAAATAAAATAAAAATTTTAAACTCCTATATGATAAAATACGTTATAAATTAAATTTAAAGACAAGCCATGTCAGAGAGAACATATTTATAATGGAATGGATGGGAATTTATATCCAAGTACAAATTAATATATATGCTATGAATTAATAATAGTTAACACACTTGAAACAAATTTTTAAAAAAAACAGAGCCTCAATAAAGAAACAGAAAGTCTCAAAAAAGAAATAGACGATATATATAGGAAGCAAATAGAAATTTTAGAACTGAAAATCTTGATAACCAAAATTGAAAACTTAGTGGACAGAGGGGAAAAAGGAAATAATCAGTGAACAGAAAAAAGACAATAGAAATTATCCAATCAGAACAACAGAAAGAAAATAGAGTGGGAAAAAAAAAAAAGAGCAGAGCCTCAGGGATCTGTGAGATTATTTAACAAAAGATCTAACATATAAATAGAGTACTCAAAACTCAACAATACAAAAAAAATCCAGTTAGAAAATGGGCAAAGGATTTGAAGAGTCATTTCGATGAAGAGGGTATACAGATGCCAGTTAAGCACATGAAAGGTATTTAATCTCCTCAGCCAGGAAGGAAGAAAGGAACCATTTATTGAGGACTGGTGTGGTAGGTATTGTATGAGGCATTTGCGGGGAAATCTTGGGCACTAAGACAAGGATCCTTCTTTCAGGGTCTTTACAGTCTACCAGGCCAGGGAAAGTCTCAGATAAATATTATGTAAAGACAGAATAAGTGTCCCACTGGAGAGAAAATAAACCCTTTGGGGTTCAGAGTTTCTAGCCAACATGGACCAAGAAAGATGTTGTGTCATGGCTGACATCTGACATAAAGAATGAGTAGGTCTGGGGCAAAAGGAAATGTGGGAGAGAAGACATTTCAGGTGGAAAGAGAATCAGAAGCAAGCCTTGGAATTAGTACAGTGTAGAGGGTTCATTTGGGCTGGTGCAGCCAGGATGAAAAGGAAATGCTGAACCGAGTGAGATTGGAAAGGTGGGAGGGAGCCAGAGCCTGGAGGACTGTACAGATATTATTTGGAAATGTGCTCCTTGTATGAAAGTTGGCATGGTCTATGTTGGTTATGTATGAAAATAACTTCCTTTGGTAACTATTCCACAGTAGCAAACTAAATGGGGTGTCAATCATGGATCCTATTGTTCTACTAGGATAAAAATGCAGATAAAATGTAGAGCCTGGAGCTAATGAAGGCAAGCTAAGGACAAAAGGAATATGTATCCATCTTGTAAGAAATATATGCTGCAGCCAATAATCAACCTGTTATAGATTCATTTGATTTCCAAGCTCTGCTTTTAAAATTCAAATACCCTCAGGATTTGGGGATTGGAGGGATGGTGGGTTAAATAATTTCTTGAGTTGGGCTTTATCTTCTTTGACTAATTTTTTTTTCTAGTGGCCTGTTCCATTTGCAAGTTCTTAGATAATCCATCATATTAACAGGTAAGAAAAAGATCACAGACGGCTCTCTAAAGGGAATTCAATCACCATGTTGCTTATGTCTGTGGAGCTTTCAATCATGTAACCTCAACATAAATTTGGGTAATAGGTGTGCTACTCCAAGCACACAGGGGAAACAGATGCTGTACTGGAAGCTTAGGTTAATTACCAAAAATCAACAAAGCCACCTTCCTATTTAGCTTAGCAAATAATTAGTTTCAACATTGAATATAAGCGTATTTGGTCTTAGAGCAGAATAGTGTTGTATGCATAACAGTGCTTCTCAAACTTTAAGGTGCATGCAAATTACCTGCTGATCTTGTTGAATTGTAGATTTTGATCCAGTAGGTCTAGATAGGACCTAAGATTCCACATTTCCTGCAGGTCTCGGATGCTGGTACAGCTGATGTGCAGACCACACTTGAGTCCTGAAGATAAAGCCTAGGTTTGGGCACCAGCAAAACTGTCCAAATCCCAGCTATACAACTTACGAGTTTTGTGGCCTTGGGAAAATCATTTAACTTTTCTGAGTCTTCATTATCTCATCTGTAAGATACAAACATGTAGACTTATCTTGCAGAGTTAGGGAGAAAATGAAGTAATATGTATTAAAGACAGGGGATGACACATAGTAGTGATTCAATACATGACAACAGGTAGGACTTAGGCTCAGTGAACAGCATTACTATAAAAGGCTGTCTGCTTGCTATATATTTCCAGCTCGGGGGAGGAGAGAGTTGTGAGTTATTCTTTTAGTACACAGATAAGAGACATATTATCATTGTTTCCCACTGGGGAGAAAACTTCAAGGTATTCATTTGCTTGTTAGGACTATTGACATACCCTTATGAGCTATTCTCGGCTTATATACATGTGCTTCTGTGCATCAGACCTTAATATTTTATGCATTTTAACAGTGAGCAGTATATCCATAATATTGAGTTGGGCTTTATCTTCTTTGACTAATTTGAGCAGCATAATATTTTATGCTTAACAGTGAGCAGTATATCCATAGGAAAGGTCTATGTCAGAGAAAAGTGAACATAAAACAACTTAAAATGATGATACAAAATTAATCCTAACATTCACCCAATTTTATGTCTAGTCTGTCTCATCTTTACCCGTATATACATCCAAAGCAAAAAGGGGCTAGTGTTGTTTTCTTTATTATCTTGAAGAAGTTTGGAGAGCCATACAGGATAGACAACTTGTTCATAGCCCTCCAGTGGGTTAGTAGCAAATAGAGGACACAGTAGCTTGTCCTATAACAACTGAGTTCAGCTGTGTGGCTAGACTTCCTCTGTGGCACAGGACAGTTTTGTGTGTGGCTCAAAGTAAAGCATAAGTCATGTTTCTCTGTACTCAGAAGTGTGCTTCTACTCCAGTTGGGTGTACCAGTTGACCCTTGAACACAGGGATCGGGGCACTGACACTCTCCCATCTCCCATGTGGTCAAAATTCCACATAACTGGGGCACCTGGGTGGCTCAGTGGGTTGAGCCTCTGCCTTCAGCTCGGGTCATGGTCTCGGGGTCCTGGGATCGGGCCCTGCATCGGGCTCTCTGCTCAGCGGGGAGCCTGCTTCCCCCTCTCCCTCTGCCTGTCTCTCTGCCTGCTTGTGATCTCTCTCTCTCTCTCTGTGTCAAATGAACAAATAAAATCTTTTTTAAAAATCTGCAAAACTTTTGACTCCCCCAAAACTTAACTACTAATAATCAACTACGAATAGTTGACCAGAAGCATTTACGGATAACAAACCATTGATTAATACATATTTTGTATGTTATGTGTATTATATACTGTATTCTTACAATAAAGTAAGCTAGAGAAAAGAAAATGTTATTAAGATAATCATAAGGAAGGGAAAATACATTTACAGTTCTATACTGTAAAAAAATTCACATGCAAGTAGACTCATGCAGTTCAAACTCCTGTTGTTCAAGGGTCAACTGTGTGTCTCTACCTGGTTTGTAGAGAGCCAGGTGTGATTGCAGACCATGACTGAGACTGCGGATCGGCCCCCAACCTTGGTGTGAGGAAGCAGCCAGACCCTCAGCTCTTCCAGCTCCAGCTGCATTCCTCCTCAGGCTTCTGGGTGTTCTCCCTTCTGCCAGGTGCACATTAGCTTTGTGACAACCGGCACAAGTATCTTCTTCAGGTCATCACTGAAGTCAGAGGAATGAAGGCAGTGAGAGGCTGATATGGGTTTTAGTTCACTCTTGCAGGTTCCAGTTTGTCCCTGTTCTCTCTCATTTCATGCTCTTTCTTTCCTCACAGCCTTCCCTACTGACATGAGGCCCAGCTCTGGATACAAAGGCAACCTCTGTATATTAATTAGCTCCCACAATGGTGTAAGGCCAAATTCCTATAATAAATCCTATATTCTCTATCACTCCTATTGGTGTGCTGCTCTGATTGGACTCTGATGGAAACATCCAGATTTTTCCACCTTCCATAACCATAATTATGATTAACAATCTGTCAAATACCTTCTTAGCTAGGCCTACAGACAAGGTAATTCAAAAAGAATTAGGGAGGAGTCAAGATGGCGGAGAAGTAGCAGGCTGAGACTACATCAGGTAGCAGGAGATCAGCTAGATAGCTTATCAAATCATTGCAAACACCTATAAATCCAACGGGAGATCAAAGAGAAGAACAGCAATTCTAGAAACAGAAAATCAACCACTTTCTGAAAGGTAGGACTGGCGGAGAAGTGAATCTAAAGCAACGGGAAGATAGACCGCGGGGGGAGGGGCCAGCTCTCAGCAAGCGGCGGAGCAACAGAGCACTAAATCAGGACTTTTAAAAGTCTGCTCCACTGAGGGACGTTGCTCCAGAGGCTAAACCGGGATGAAGCCCACGTGGGGCCAGCATGGCCCCAGGTCCCGCAGGGTCACACAGGATTGGGGGTGTCTGAGTGTTGCAGAGCTCGCAGGTATTAGACAGGGGAAGCCGGCTACAGAGACAAAGCCGAGGAGTGAGCTCTCAGCTCAGGGTTACCTTGAACCGGTCGCAGGCTGGGTGAGCTCAGAGCGAGGCCAGAGGCCAGGGAGACAAAAGTGATTGGGCTCTTTTCTCTGAGGGCGCACTGAGGAGTGGGGCCCCGCGCTCTCGGCTCCTCTGGGCCGGAGACTGGGAGGCCGCCATTTTCATTTCCGTCCTCTGGAACTCTACAGAAAGCATTCAGGGGACAAAAGCTCCCGAAAGTGAAACTGAGCGGATTACTTAGCCCGGCCCCTGGTAAGGGCGATGCAATTCCGCCTCAGGCAAAGACACTTGAGAATCACTACAACAGGCCCCTCCCCCAGAAGATCAACAAGAAATCCAGCCAAGACCAAGTTCACCTACCAAGGAGAGCAGCAGAATTCCAGAAGAGGAGAAAGCAAAGTACGGAACTCATGGCTTTCTCCCCATGATTCTTTAGTCTTGTGATTAATTTAAATTTTTTTAAATTTTATTTCTTTTTCTTCTGCTAAATTTTTTTTAACTTTTACCCTTTTCTTTTTTAACTAGTTTATCTAATATATATATATATATATATATATATATATTTTCTTTTTTATATTTTTTCTTTATTTGCTTTCTTTTTTTAATTTTTTTTTTTCTGAACTTCTTTTTATCCCCTTTCTCCCCCCCCACGATTTGGGGTCTCTTCTGATTTTGGTTAAAGTACATTTTCCTGGGGTCATTGCCACCGTTTTAGTATTTTATTTGCTCCTTCATATACTCTTATCTGGACAAAATGACAAGGCGGAAAAACTTAACACAAAAATGAAGAACAAGAGGTAGTACTGAAGGCTAGGGACCTAATCAATACAGACATTGGTAATATGTCAGATCTAGAGTTCAGAATGACAATTCTCAAGGTTCTAGCCAGGCTCGAAAAAGGCATGGAAGATATTAGAGAAACTCTCTCTGGAGAGATAAAAGCCCTTTCTGGAGAAATAAAAGAACTAAAATCTAACCAAGTTGAAATTAAAAAAGCTATTAATGAGGTGCAATAAAAAATGGAGGCTCTTACTGCTAGGATAAATGAGGCAGAAGAAAGAATTAGTGATATAGAAGACCAAAAGACAGAGAATAAAGCAGCTGAGCAAAAGAGGGACAAACAGCTACTGGACCACGAGGGGAGAATTCGAGAGATAAGTGACACCATAAGACGAAACAACATTAGAATAACCGGGAATCCAGAAGAAGAAGAGAGAGGGGAGCAGAAGGTATATTGGAGACAATTATTGGAGAGAATTTCCCTAACATGGCAAAGGGAACAAGCATCAAAATCCAGGAGGTGCAGAGAACCCCTCTCAAAATCAACAAGAATAGGTCCACACCCCGTCACCTAATAGTAAAATTTACAAGTCGTAGTGACAAAGAGAAAATCCTGAAAGCAGCCCCGGAAAAGAAGTTTGTAACATACAATGGTAAAAACATTAGATTGGTAGCAGACTTATCCACAGAGACCTGGCAGGCCAGAAAGAACTGGCATGATATATTCAGAGCACTAAACAAGAAAACATGCAGCCAAGAATACCATATCCAGTTAGGCTATCATTGAAAATAGAAGGAGAGATAAAAAGCTTCCAGGACAAACAAAAACTGAAAGAATTTGCAAACACCAAACCAGCTCTACAGGAAATATTGAAAGGGGTCCTCTAAGCAAAGAGAGGCCCTAAAAGTAGTAGATCAGAAAGGAACAGAGACAATATACAGTAACAGTCACCTTACAGGCAATACAATGGCACTAAATTCATATCCCTCAATAGTTACCCTGAATGATAATGGGCTAAATGCCCCAATCAAAAGACACAGGGTATCAGAATGGATAAAAAAACAAACCCCATCAATATGCTGCCTACAAGAAACTCATTTTAGACCCAAAGACACCTCCAGATTTAAAGTGAGGGGGTGGAAAACAATGTACCATGCTAATGGACATCAGAAGAAAGCTGGGGTGGCAATTCTTATATCAGATCAATGAGATTTTAAGCCAAAGACTATAATAAGAGATGAGGAAGGACACTATATCATACTCAAAGGGTCTGTTCAACAAGAGGATCTAACAATTTTAAATATCTATGCCCCTAACGTGGGAGCAGCCAACTATATAAACCAATTAATAACAAAATCAAAGAAACACATCAACAATAATACAATAATAGCAGGGGACTTTAACACTCCCCTCACTGAAATGGACAGATCATCCAAGCAAAAGATCAACAAGGAAATAAAGGCCTTACATGACACAATGGACCAGATGGACATCACAGATATATTCAGAACATTTCATCCCAAAGCAACAGAATACACATTCTTCTCTAGTGCACATGGAACATTCTCCAGAATAGACCACATCCTGGGTCATAAATCAGGTCTCAACCGGTATCAAAAGATTGGGATCATTCCCTGCATATTTTCACACCACAATGCTCTGAAGCTAGAACTCAATCACAAGAGGAAATTTGGAAAGAACACAAATACATGGAGACTAAACAGCATCCTTCTAAGGAATGAATGGGTCAACCAGGAAATTAAAGAAGACCTGAAAAAATTCATGGAAACAAATGATAATGAAAACACAATGGTTCAAAATCTGTGGGACACAGCAAAGGCAGTCCTGAGAGGAAAATATATAGCGGAACAAGCCTTTCTCAAGAAACAAGAAAGGTCTCAAATACACAACCTAACCCTACACCTAAAGGAGCTGGAGAAAGAACAAGAAAGAAAACCTAAACCCAGCAGGAGAAGAGAAATCATAAAGATCAGAGCAGAAATCAATGAAATAGAAATGAAAAAAAAAAAAAACAATAGAACAAATCAACGAAACTAGGAGCTGGTTCTTTGAAAGAATTAATAAGATTGATAAACCCCTGGCCAGACTTATCAAAAAGAAAAGAGAAAGGACCCAAATAAATAAAATCATGAATGAAAGAGGAGAGATCACAACTAACACCAAAGAAATACAAACAATTATAAGAACATACTACGAGCAACTCTACGCCAACAAATTTGACAATCTGGAAGAAATGGATGCATTCCTAGAGACATATAAACTACCACAACTGAACCAGGAAGAAATAGAAAACCTGAACAGACCCATAACCAGTAAGGAGATTGAAACAGTCATCAAAAATCTCCAAACAAACAAAAGCCCAGGGCCAGACGGCTTCCCAGGGGAATTCTATCAAACATTTAAAGAAGAACTAATTCCTATTCTCCTGAAACTGTTCCAAAAAATAGAAATGGAAGGAAAACTTCCAAACTCATTTTATGAGGCCAGCATCACCTTGATCCCCAAACCAGACAAGGATCCCATCAAAAAAGAATTACAGACCAATATCCTTAATGAACACAGATGCAAAAATTCTCACCAAAATACTAGCCAATAGGATTCAACAGTACATTAGTAGGATTATTCACCATGACCAAGTGGGATTTATTCCAGGGCTGCAAGGTTGGTTCAACATCCGCAAATCAATCAGTGTGATACAACACATTAATAAAAGAAAGAACAAGAACCATATGATACTCTCAACAGATGCTGAAAAAGCATTTGACAAAGTACAGCATCCCTTCCTGATTAAAACTCTTCAAAGTGTAGGGATAGAAGGCACATACCTCAATATTATCAAAGCCATCTATGAAAAACCCACCGCAAATATCATTCTCAATGGAGAAAAACTGAAAGCTTTTCTGCTAAGGTCAGGAACACAGCAGGGATGTCCATTATCACCACTGCTATTCAACTAGAAGTCCTAGCCTCAGCAATCAGACAACAAAAAGAAATTAAAGGCATCCAAATCGGCAAAGAAGAAGTCAAACTATCACTCTTTGCAGATGATATGATACTATACGTGGAAAACCCAAAAGACTCCACTCCAAAACTCCTAGAACTTGTACAGGAATTTAGTAAAGTGTCAGGATATAAAATCAATGCACAGAAAGCAGTTGCATTTCTCTACACCAACAACAAGACAGAAGAAAGAGAAATTAAGGAGTCAATCCCATTTACAGTTGCACCCAAAACTATACGATACTAGGAATAAACCTAACCAAAGAGGCTAAGAACCTATACTCAGAAAACTATAAAGTACTCATGAAAGAAATTGAGGAAGACACAAAGAAACGGAAAAATGTTCCATACTCATGGATTGGAAGAACAAATATTGTGAAAATGTCGATGCTACCTAAAGCAATCTACATATTTAATGCAATCCCTATCAAAATCCCACCCATTTTTTTCAAAGAAATGGAACAAATAATCCTAAAATTTATATGGAACCAGAAAAGACCTCGAATAGCCAAAGGAATATTGATAAAGAAAGCCAAAGTTGGTGGCATCACAATTCCGGACTTCAAGCTCTATTACAAAGCTGTCATCATCAAGACAGCATGGTACAGGCACAAAAACAGACACATAGATCAATGGAACAGAATAGAGAGCCCAGAAATAGACCCTCAACTCTATGGTCAACTTATCTTTGACAAAGCAGGAAAGAATGTCCAATGGAAAAAAGACAGCCTCTTCAATAAATGGTGTTGGGAAAATTGGACTACCACATGTAGAAAAATGAAATTGGACTATTTCCTTACACCACACATGAAAATAGACTCAAAATGGATGAAGGACCTCAATGTGAGAAAGGAATCTATCAAAATCCTTGAGAACACAGGCAGCAACCTCTTCGACCTCAACCGCAGCAACTTCTTCCTAGGAACACCACCAAAGGCAAGGGAAGCAAGGGCAAAAATGAACTATTGGGATTTCATCAAGATCAAAAGCTTTTGCACAGCAAAGGAAACAGTTAACAAAACCAAAAGACAACTGACAGAATGGGAGAAGATATTTGCAAACGACATATCAGATAAAGGGCTGGTGTCCAAAATCTATAAAGAACTTAGCAAACTCAACACCCAAAGAACAAATAATCCAGTCAAGAAATGGGCAGAAGACATGAACAGACATTTCTGCAAACAAGACATCCAGATGGCCAACAGACATATGAAAAAGTGCTCCACATCACTCGGCATCAGGGAAATACAAATCAAAACCATAGTGTGATACCACCTCACACCAGTCAGAATGGCTAAAATGAACAAGTCAGGAAATGACAGATGCTGGCGAGGATGCGGAGAAAGGGGAACCCTCCTACACTGTTGGTGAAATGCAAGCTGGTGCAACCACTCTGGAAAACAGCATGGAGGTTCCTCAAAAAGTTGAAAATAGAACTACTGGGTATTTACCCTAAAGATACAAACGTAGTGATCCGAAGGGGCACATGCACCCGAATGTTTAGAGCAGCAATGTCTACAATAGCCAAACTATGGAAAGAACCTAGATGTCCATCAACAGATGAATGGATAAAGAAGAGGTGGTATATATACACAATGGAATACTATGCAGCCATCAAAAGAAATGAAATCTTGCCATTTGCGACGACGTGGATGGAACTAGAGGGTATCATGCTTAGTGAAATAAGTCAATCAGAGAAATACAACTATCATATGGTCTCCCTGATATGAGGAAGTGGAGATGCAACATGGGGGGTTAGGGGGGTAGGAGAAGAATAAATGAAACAAGATGGGATCAGGAGGGAGACAAACCATAAGTGACTCTTAATCTCACAAAACAAACTGAGGGTTGCTGGGGGGAGGGGGGGAGGGAGAGGGGGGTGGGGTTATGGACATTGGGGAGGGTATGTGCTATGGTGAGTGCTGTGAAGTGTGTAAACCTGGTGATTCACAGACCTGTACCCCTGGGGATAAAAATACATTATATGTTTATAAAAAAATAAAAATAAATAAAAAATTAAAAAAACTCTTAAAAAAAAAAAGAATTAAACACTTGGGGTGCTAGGTGCCTCAGGCAGTTTAGTGTCCAGCTCTTGGTTTCAGTTCAGGTCATGATCTCAGGGTCATGAAATTGAGCCCCGAATGGGTCTCTAGGCTCAGCTTGGAGTTTGCTTGTCCCTCTCTTTCTGCTCCCCTCCCTACCCCCAGCTTGTGCTGCTCTCTTTCTCTCTAAAAGAAAAAAAAAAAAAAGGAATTAAACACTTTTTAAAATGTCACTCAATGTCTGATACCAGGAAATTCTCACAGCAAGGGTCCATATTCATTCATCTCTCAATTACTCTAAAGCAATTTATAAAGCAATAGCTTCTGTTTTTCCATATCACAAACATAAAGCAAGGACTTTTTTTTAGAAGTTATTTTAAGCTGCAGAGAACCCAAAAGACAACATAATCACCTATATTCCCCACTCTAAGAGATAACCACTATCAACATCAGATATCTATTCCTTCTGGTATTTTGTCAATGCTTACAGCATATAATATACCATGTGCCCTTTAAAAAAAAAAAACAAAAATTGAATTACATCATATATAATATTTTTCTCTTTAAAATATAGTATGAGTGTTTTCTATATCACAAAATATTCAACAGAAGCATCATTTTTGGCTTTATCATGTTCCAGTATGGTAAATTTCTATTACCTAATTGAGAATACCTAGGCTTTTTACAGCTTTTATAGAATTCTAAGCCACATTATCATGGACATCCTTAGAGTTAAATCTTCACACACATAGTTATTTCCTTAGACCAAATTCTTCCTAGGTATGGAATTACTGAATCAAGGAACTGCAAAATGTTGTCTTCTGAAGCAAATACTCTGACTTCCAACAACCAAGATCATGTCCTGCTGCTTCCTAAAAACTTTGTACTGCAATTAACTGGGCCAGTTTTTAATCCCACTGGTGAGTTGAGTCAAATGATATCTGTTTCAGGATTTCCTTTAGTTCCCAGAAGAGGCAGACCAGATGAAGAGTGGTGGGCAGCAATGGAGAGTTTATTGAGGGATAGTAAAATGTTCCAGATGAGGAAGGAGACCCTAGTGGATTTCTAGAGTTTCTAAGTCCAGGGTTTTTATGAGATTGTTGGCGGGCTGTTTTAATCTGATCAACCCTCCATCATGTGTCACCCAATCTACCTAGAGGTAGTTGTTTATGTGGGAAAGGATGGAGGGCTCCTTTCAGGGTGGCAGACTAACAGGATGGGGTCTTTTTCCTTTTAATGGTAGCTTCCTCTTCGGACAGGGTGCTCCTTGCCCTGCCTGTCTTTCTTCTGACTATCCTCCATTATCTTTATCAGAGGGTAAAACTATTCTTTACCGGGCATTCCATACATGAAATAATGACTCAGAATTATTGAGACAAAACAAACCAGCTCCACATTCCACTTGCTAATAATTCTATTCTACCCTCTTTTCATATTATAAATTTTGAGTCTCCAAGGATTGCCTTTTTCTCTCAGTGCCAATGCAATTCCAGTATTTAGCCTTGAGAATGCAGACCCTTCTAGCTGTGGGTGAGAGACATGGCAGGAAGAAAAGAAGAAAGCATCTTGTTTGTCTCCCACCTCTGGGTAAACAGATTGTTTAGCATAAGAAAACTATTCTTATAGGGGTGCTTGGGTGGCTCAATTGATTAATCATCTTACTCTTATTTTGGCCCAGATCATAATCTGGCCCCAGGGCCAGCTCCTCGCTCAGCAGGGAGTCTGCTAAGAATTCTCTCTCCCTCTCCAACCTCTACTCATACACATATACTCCCTCTCTCTCAAAAAAAAAATATATATATATTTTTTTTTTTTTGAGAGAGTGAGTGTATGTATGTATATATATGTATGTATGTGTATATATATGTATGTATATTTATGTGTGTATATATATATATTTTTAAAGCTGTTCTTACAGATGTTACTGGACTTCAGAAGTTGTTACCATGAAAGTAAGCTTTTATATCAAAAACTCTGTTTTTTATTCCAATGGGATATCTTCACGTTTTGCCCTGACTATAATATTTAGCATTTTCATTTTCTGGGAAGTTTAAATACGTTGAGTTTTATTAGTTAAGACAAAAGAGGATCATTGTCACGTTCTTATTTGCCCTAAGAGGTTAAGAAGAAGCAATACGTAATAGTTCATATTTTTAAACAAGTTTGAGATGCTATTTCTCACAGATTTTAGAGAAGCAGGGAAGAATCAAAATGTGCTCTTTGTAGAGGCTACTTTTCAGCAGCAGGCTTGAGCACTAGAAACCTAATGGGGCCCACAGTGACCACTAAGCTGAATGCCAACAGGCTCATTAGGCGACCCACCTTAAAAAAGCCATATACCCTAGCTGACCAATGGGTTACTTACAACTGGGCATAGTTACCAAAAACATAAAATTCCGTATGTTCCCAAACCTCCTCACTCCCTCTGGTAACTACAGCCCCTCCACCACTGCTTCCTGGCAGATAGTCTCTTCTTTGTGGTCCTGCCCACTGCTCCCTTATAAGGTATTCAATAAGCCTCATTATCTTTAGTTCTACCTTGGGTGAATTCTTTCACTGCCTGTGCTACTGGCCTCCACCTAATCAGGTCATCCCACACTTTCCTGATCAAAGCCATTTCCTAAGATTCAATGCCAAAATTTGTTTTGTTAGGTATATTTTAAGGAAAAAATGAAAGAAATTAAATAGAACAAATCAAACAGAACAAGCATTGGATTATTGACGCTAGAAGGCCAGGTACAGGAACCCAGAGGGGGTGCAGCCGGACCAACCTGCAGGGTCCTTGGCTTCACAAAGGGTAGAAATCAAACACGAGCAAGTAGGAAGTGAGAGCAGAATTTATTGAACATACAGAGAGAGCATATATAGATGAAGCATCCAGGAGACTTGGAAAGGAAAGGAGCATCAGTCTGATCTTCGTTTGGGTCTGGGGTTTTTTAATTGAAGATTATAGCCTGGTTTATGTGTCCTCTCAAGCATCCAAGAGCTGGTTAGAACAAAAACAGGGGCCCAAGTGTTACTCCTTGGAGACAGGGGGCCTTGCCATTGAGATGTCTAGCACCCGGTGGTCTAAAATATACAATACAAGTGGTCTTGTCCAGTCATTCTCACCTGGCCCCTCCTTGGATGTTATCTATTCTATAGAAATCATTAACTCCTTGTCCCTTACAAAGAGGACATACACTATTTGCATGATGAGGCATGTGTAAAATGAGGGTGCAGGTCCTAGCAGGAACAGAAGCAGGAAAAGGAGCAAAAAGCTGGGTTTTTTATGGAGTCTTTCAGTTTCCCTGTCTCATTGTGACCTGGAATATTTACCCATGCAAAACTTACAGAATGTAACCAAAGTTGTATTTGGAGGGATATTTATACCTTTAAATGTAAATATTAGAAAAGACAAAGGTTGAAAATAAATGATCTAGGCTTCTATCTTAAAAAGAACAGCAAATAAATAGATAAGAAAAAAGATAAAAGCAGAAATCAATAAAATAGAAAGCAGACATGCAAGAGAGAAAAATCAAGAAAATCAGTATCAATAAATCAACACATTTTTAGAAATTAATAATAAATTATAAACATTAGCAAGACTGGGCAAGAAAAAAAGAAAGAAAACACAAATGACCAGTATCAGTAATGAAAAGGGAGACATTAATGTAGATTCCACAGATATTAAGACAAGATAAGGTACTATGGATAACTTCATGCAAATAAATTTGAAAATTTAGATGAAATGGAAAATCCCCCCCAAACTCAACCAACCAAAAGACCAACTTACTCAAACTCAACCTACACAAAATAAAACAAAAATTCTGAATAGTCTTATGTCTGTTTAAAAATTGAACCTATAAATAATGCATATTAATGCTTCTAGTAATAATGTTCTAGATCAGTGGCTTTATAACTGTTTTGACCAAAACAATAGGAAATACATTTTATATTGTGACCCACTGGACATAGATGCATGTGTGTATATGTTTATAAAATAAAAGTTTTATGAAACCAATTCTTACTGTTGTTGAGAAGGAAGAATTTATTCTGCCCTTCAAGATCCTTCTACCTGGACTAAGAATCAAGTTGACTTGACACAGATTAACAGGAAAAAATCAAATTTAGTAGTGTATACATGGGGAATCTACATGGACATGGAAATTCCAAAGACAATGAGGCAACATGACACTTATATGAGCTGAGGAGAGGGGAAGGGGTCTGAGGATACAAAGAGAGAAAAACCATTAGCAGGAAGGAGATGTTTGGAAAACACAGGTGCCCTGTTTTTTTTGTTGTTTGTTTGTTTGTTTTAAGATTTATTTATTTGACAGAGAAAGAGAGATCACAAGTAGGCAGAGAGGCAGGCAGAGGGGAGGGAGGAAGCAGGCTCCCCACTGAGCAGACAGCCAGACACAGGGCTTGATCCCAGGACCCTGAAAACATGACCTGAGCCAAAGGCAGAGGCTCAACCCACTGGGCCACCCAGGCGCCCTTCATAGGTGCCCTGTTATACAAATAATTTTCTTAGGTAAAGAAGAATCTCTGTTGATAGCTCTCTTCCTTTTACTAGCAGACAGTAAATGGGAAGATATAGAAATTTTCCTGAATCTGCTGGGTTTTGATCGCTTGTAACTCAAAATAACGTTCATGCCAAAATGGCCCATTTGGGTGCAGCTGGCAGTAAGACCTATCATCTTAATATGAGGGAACGACTGTTATTTCAATTCTCTTCTGTTCTTTTAAATGATGGTTCTGAAGCACTAAATTGATTTTGTGACCCATTAATAGGTTGCTATGTGCGGTCGGAAGAACAGTGCTTGCATATAGTAGTCACTACATAAATATTTGCTATGATTACTATTATTATTCATCTAGGGATCTCCAGCATTTGTGTAATACCTGGCACATAGTAAGCATCTGATAAACTTCTGTAAATGAATTAATTTTGCTATTAGTGGACTTTAAGAGAGTGGTCTCAGTAGAGAAATAGCAGCCCCTCTTAAGATATTCTTCTTCTTAACTTCTACTAGGAACTAGGGTATCACCAACATCCATATCTGCCTCTTATAACTAATAGCAAAAGAAATTTGCCAGCCATTTGAATGAAAACGAGGTTGTCATGTAGTTGTCATTGGCTGTGCTTGTACAAATTCACACAGACAAAGCATCTGTTCACCCCATTGTCATCTCCAGTAAATTACTTTGATGGCCCCAAATGTGGCTGAATTCTAACTTGAATTTGGATTACCAATTTCCATTAACAAAGAAAAGGCTTACCACCATGATGAAGTATTGAAACTAGGTCTTTAGGTATACAAAGCAAGTGAATTCAAGACAGAGGGAATTATCAAACCTCTCAGATCAGAGAATTTTCAAAGCTTGGTAAGTTAATTGTAAGCAACACATATATTGCAATAGTCTATTCCAATGCCTTGAACTACCCTCTGTCAAAAACTTTGAAGAGGAACATTTAAACATCCAGCCATGAGTAAGTCAATTAAGGGAAGAGGAAACAAAGCAGATTTGACCAAATGGAAAGTACAAATGAAACACTAGTATTCTTCAGTGTGTTTTGAATCACTCAATCCTAAGAGTTTTCAAGCTATCAAGAACACGAGCATAGGTTAATAATGGCAGCTTGTTTCCACGCTGCTGTCATTGCCAGGGAATCAGTAGACTCTTAAGACTCTGGAAACAGAATTGAGGCTAAAACTTTGAATGTGGTGCTAAAAAAGGAAGGGTATGTAATTGCATGGGTGCATGATTACTATTTTCACGTCATAAAGAGTTTTGGTACAATTAATACAGTGTTTCTCTGTCCTGTACCCAAAATTAAATAGAAATTAACATAGTGTAACTGGGGCACAAGGATGCAGTAGCACCTGGCTCCCGAATGGACCAGGTTCAGCACGCTCGCAACTGATAAAATCCAAAGGCAGAGAGATGAGTGGCAGTGGAAGAAGGAAGGAATTTATCTCAGTGAGGCCAACACTAGGAAGACATTGGACTATCATCTCAAAGACTCCCTCCAAAGTTCTGAAAATAGTTCGAGGTTTACATAAGGAAAATGTGGGACAAAGGTCAGCTGGTACATGCTAGGGGCAATAAAAGTCAGGTTGATCATCATCTTTTGGAGTCATATGCATGGGGTCTTGCTGGCAAGACCCCATGCATATGCTGGCAGTATCTATTGCTACAGCTGTAGTTTCCATTCCCATCATGGGATGCTTTGCCTGCTGGGTCTTTTGCCTGAATTAAGAGATAAGCTGGAAAGAAGAATTTAATCAATTAGAAGGTACAGACTGAGGTCAAGATGAAGGTGGTTGAAGTCCTCCCTCAATAGTATTTTACGGTCTGTGGACTCTGAGTACTAAGGATACCCAGTAATTCAAGGCCTTGATTTGACAAGTATTCTCCAACTTGATTGCTCATAGTCATCTGAGAAGCTTTTAAAAATTAAGGTCTCCAGGGGCAACTGGATGGCTTAGTCGGTTAAGTGTCTGCCTTTGGCTCAGGTCATGATTTCAGGGTCCTGGGATCGAGCCCCACATGGGGCTCCCTGCTCGGCCGGGAGTCTGCTTCTTCCTGCCCCCTCTTTCTCCTCCCCGCTGCTCATGCTCTCTTTCTCTCTCTGTCAGATAAATAAATAAAATCTTAAAAAAAAAAAAATTAGGGTCTCTAGGCTTTTTACCTGGACCTATTGAGAAAGAATCTCTAGGGAACAGAGCCGCTGACCTATATTATCTTAACACATTTCCCTGATGATCAGCAAGATTTGAGAATCAATAGTAGATGGGAACCAAGTAGTACTCTCCTGGTCTGAAGAATCAATGCACCTCCCTAACTTATTACCAATGGAAGATTTGGATGGTAACGAAAATAAAGAAGATGTGTGGTGAATTTCCAACTTTCCACCTGACGTAGTTTTTCTGATAACAATCCTAAAACAATCTTTAGTCATAAGACTTCAGGAGTTTGTTCCTTCTTGATATTCTCAGCCTATGCATGCTCTGTTATTAACACATCTTATCTGAGAATGATACATTTTTCCATGCTTTGTGAGTTCAGTATCAGAAGTGAGGACCAGTTTTTCAAAGGGCCGCCCCAGCACTACATTACTTACCGTGCTGCCTTCTGAGAAGCATTGCCTGTATGAAAAAAGAGAACAGTAACTTTATTTTAACTGGCAGTTTCTTATCATAAGTAAGAGACGTAAAAGTAGGTCCCATCTTGCCATGACTGAAAAGAAAACAGTAATTATATTTTCAACCAGCTGGATGGATAGTTAATTATGTAACCGCATGCCACATACACAAAAAATTTACTTACTTGTTTTTTTAATCTCCTTATTTTTCCATATTATTTTCTTCTTAGATGAATGTTTCTGACATTTTTCCTTCCACACTTTGCTATTTTCGTTACAGGACTTAAACCCAGATATAAATGTACATCCCCCACAACAACTCTGCACAGATTCAGATCTAGCTTCCATAGAATAATTGGCTATTAGAGCTGGAGGGGAACAGAGCAGTCACTCAAAATAACATTCTGCTTTCCTATTAGAAAATTGGGGCTCTGAAGTTAAGTGATTTACCAGACTACACGAAAGCCAGATTGGAAATCACATCTAAGCATTAGCTGAGCATTTTTCCACCTACCATTCTGTTCAACAGATACATACAATGAAGCGAACTGCAATATATGTGAAAAATATATTTTTCTAAATCGTTACACATCCACATTTTTAATTAACATTTTTATTGAGCTATAATTCACATACCCTAAAACTCACCCATTAAAAATTCAATGGCTTTTGGTATGTTCACAGAGTTGTGCAGCAATCACAATCTAATTTCAGATTATTTTTATCCCGTTTCTATTAATAGTCACTCCCAATTCCTGACCTCTACTCCAGCCCTCAGGCAACCACTATTCTACTTTCTGTCACTATAGACTTGCCTGTTTTGGACATAGGATATGCGGTCCTTTGTATCTGGCTTCTTTCAATTAGCATAATGTTTTCAAGGTCCATCCATGTCATTCTTTTTTTTTTTTCTAAGTCATATTGTACTGTATAGATATACTACATTTTGTTTATTCATCATTTGATGGACATTTGTTTCCACTCTTAGGCTATTATAAATAGCGATGTGAACATTTACATACAAGTTTTTGTGTACACTTAAAAGTCTTCATTTCTCTCAGGTATACACCTCAGAATGAAATTGCTAGATTATATGGTAACCTCTCATCTAACATTTCAGGAACTGCCAAGTTTTCTGCAACAGCACCATTTTATACTCTTACCAGCAATGTACGAGTGTTGTATTTCTCCACAACTCTGTTTTCATCTTTTTTGATTTTAGCCATTCTAGCGTTATCTCCTTGTGACTTTGATTTTCATTTCCCTACTGATTAATGATGTGGAGAAACTTTTCATGTGCTTATTGGCCGTTTGCATATCTCCCTTGGAGAGATGTCTATTCAGATCCTTTACCCACTTTTATTGAGTTTTTTATCTTATTGTTATGGATTTGGAGAAGTTCTGTATATATTCTAGATTCTAGTCCTTATCAGATACATGATTTGCAAAAAATTTCTCTCGTTCTGTAGACTGTCTTTTCACTTTCTTGACAGCGTTCTTTAAAGCACAACATTTTTCAATTTTGATGAAATGCAACTTAGCTATTCTTTTTTTGACCTTGTGCTCTTGGTGTCGTAACTAAAAAACCATCGTTTAACTCAAGGTTACAAAGATTTATGCCTATTTTTCTGCTTGATTTTTGGTTTTAGCTCTTGCAGTTAGGTCTATTGTCCATTTTGAGTTAATTTTTGAATATGTTTTGATGGAGGGGTTTAAATCCATTCTTTTGCATACGGATACCCAGTCATCCCGACACCGTTGGTAGAAAAGACAATTCTGTGTTCATTATCAGCAACTTTGTCATAAATCTATTGACCATAAATGTGAGAGTTTATTTCTGTACTCTCAGTTCTACTCCATTGATCTTTATGTCTCTTCTTATGCTCGTACCAAACTCTCTTGATTACTGTAGCTTTGTAGTAAGTTTTAAGATTAAGAAGTGATTCCTCTGACTTTGATCTGATGTTTTAAGATTGTTTTGACTACTCTGAGTTTCTTGAATTTCCAAGAATTTCAGGATCACAGTGCCAATTTCTGCAAATAAGCCAGCTGGAAATTTGATGAGGATTGCAATGAATCTGCAGGTCAATTTGGAGAGTACTGCCATCTTAACAGTATTAAATCTTCGGATACATGAACATGGGATGTCTCTACACTTATTTAGGTCTTCTTTAATTTCTTTCAGAAATGTTCATAGTTTTCAGAGTTTTAGTTTTGTACCTCCTTTGTTAAATTTGTCTGTAAGAACTGCGTTACTTTTGATGCTATTATAAATGGAATTGTTTTCTTAATTTCATTTGTGGATTGTTTATTGCTAATCTATAAAAATACAATTGATTTTGTAGGTTGGTCTTACACGCTGTAACTCCATTCAACTCACTTATTAGTTCTAATAGTTCAGTGAAATTGTTAGGATTTTCTGTATGCAAGAGTGTGTCATCTAAAATAGAAATAGCTTTGCTTATCCCTTTCCAATACGGATACTTCTATGCCTTTTTCTTGGCTAACTGTCCTACCTAAAACCTCTAGTAAAATGTTGAGTAGAAATAATAAAAGAAATAATAAAAACATCTTGTATTGTTCCTGATCTTGGGGGAAAGCTTTCAGTCTTTCACCATAAGTCTGATGCTATCTGTGGGGCTTTGTAGATGCCATTTATCAGGCTAAAGAAGTACCCTTCTCTCCCTAATTTAGTGCATGCCTTTCTCATAAATGGGAATTGAATTTTTTCAAATGCTTTTTCTGCTTCTAGTTAGTCATGTGATTTGTCTTTATTCTATTGACATGGTTGCATTACATTAATTCACTTTGAGATGTTGAAGTGATCTTGCATTCCTGGGCTATATCCCACTTGGTCATGGTGTATAATCCTTTATATATGTTGCCAGATTCAGCTTGCTTTTATTTTGTTGAGGATTTGTGTGTCTATAGTTATAAGAGATATTGGTCTGTAGTTTTCTTGTGATGCCTACATCCAGTTTTGGTATCAGGGTAATACTGGCCTCACAGAATGAGTTGAGATGAATTCCATCCTCTTCTATTTTTTGGAAGAAGTTGTGAAGGATTGGCATTAATTATTCTTTAATTGTAGAATTCAACAGTAAAATCACCTGGGCTTGGATTTTTCTTTGCAGGAAGTTTTAAAACTACTAATTCAATCTCAGGAGAGATTGAATCCATTCAGATTTTCTTCTTGAGTCAATTCTAGGTAGTTTGTGTCTCTTTAGGAATCTGTCCATTATGTTAGTTTATCTAATTTGTTGACTTACAATTGTTCAAGTATTCACTTTTAATCATTTATATTTCTGTAAGTTTGGTAGTAATGTTCCCCCTCTCTTCCTGATTTTAGTGATTTTATTCTTCTCTTTTTTTCTTGGTCAGTCTAGAAAAAGGTGTATCAATTTTGTTTTCTTTTCAAAGAAACCAATTTTTTGTTTTGTTATTTTCTCCATTGTTCTTCTATTTTCCCTTTCATTTATTTTCACTTTAATATTTATTATCCCCCTCCTTTTTCTTGCTTTGGGTTTAGTGTGTTGTTCTTTTGCTAGTTTCATAAGGTGAAAGGTTAAATTTGAGATCTTTTCTCTGTTTTAATGTTCTCATTTATAGTTATAAATTTCCAAGTACTGCTTCCTTTGTATTCCCATAAGTTTGGATATGCTGTGCTTCTGTTTTCATTCATTTGAAAGTTTTTTCTAATTTCTTCTTTGACCCATTCATTATTGTATTATTTAATTTTGTGTATTTCTCAAATTTCCTCCTGTTATTGGCTTCTAATTTAATTCCATTATGGTTAGAGAACTTTCTTTGTATATATTCAACCTTTTTAAATTTATTAAGGATTATTTTATAGCTTAGCATTCAGCATATATATCCTGCAGTATGTTCTGTGTATCCTTGAGACAAGTGTGTATTCTGCTGTTATTTGGGTGGAGTGTTTCACAGATGTCTATGAGGTCTGATGTTTGATGAGAAAAATGAGATACAGAAGGTATTAGTGGATTACTCAATGTTGCATACCTACCTGATCACAGAGGTGGAAATACTAGGGTGAATCATGTGAAACTGCCATTCTTGAACATCAAAAATGAACAATTACCAGCAATTTCTCATAGTTCAACCTCACACAACTTAAGTCTCCTAACTTTCAGTTCAGTGTCCTCGTCACTTAACCAGAATATTATGTTAGGATAGGCTGTGCTACATAAGGCATATACCCTGAGCTATTCTTGGCTTACCACAATGAATACTGATTTTGTGCTCATCTTATTCTATTCAGGTACTGCAGCTCTCCTCCAAATGGTGACTCAGGGATCACAGCTGCTTCTATTTTGCATGCCTGCCTTCCAGGGCACATGTTAGGGGAAGAAAACTTCAGGATTGCCTGGCACGTTCTTAATGGTGAGCCCTAAGATGGTGGCTTAGATCACTTCTGTGTACATCCTGTTGGCCTAGTCCAGGGCCCAAACCTACTCTGGGTGGCCACCTTACTTACAATGTAATCTCCTATCCTTTAGCCAATTACATGGAGAATGTAGTCTAACAGTGGGGTGTGCCTTCCCATCTCAAGAGTCCAGCCATCTCTTTGGCTTTCCTCATTTTAATCATATTTAAATATATTTTCAACAATTCAAAATGTAGGTCTTAAAAATGCCTCAGAATTAAAATATGAAATAAATCCTCTTGGCAAATTTTTCCTAATGGGAAGCCCTATCATATTTTAGCTAATTTAGGAGAAACTATTAACAAGACAAAACAACCCCCCATAAAGACTGTAGTAAACTCACTGGAGGTTTTCTGAGGGTAAGAAGCATGGAATCCAGCCTATTTCACTCCACTGCCTCCTGGTAAACAAACGAACAAACAAAAAACGTTTGAATTACAGGGCCATCTATAAATTGGAAAGGGACACCAACTTCTGGGGGTCTGTATAATCCCTACCTCTCTGCAACATGTCTACTGAGAAGAACACTCTAAGTAATTGAACATTTCGCAGTTCTAGGGCTACACAGAGATGCCTGGTTGCGGCCACTTCAGCTCTTCTAAAGCCTCAGCCTGGGGGTGGGGGTGGGGGGAATCTCACTTCGACTCCATTTTAAAAAATCTCATTTTGGCTCTCCTCATATACCCACCGAGGGAGCCAAGTGCAATTTTTTAGTGCACTCGGGAAAAGGAACTTGGATGTGTGCTTTCTGTATGCAATTTTTCATTGCCTTTACAGTCCAGGGTGGCTGAGAAAAAATATCCAAACACATTCTTTAAAAGAAAACCCCAGGGGGAACCTGGGTGGCTCAGTGGGTTAAAGACTCTGCTTTCGGCTCAGGTCATGATCCCAGGGTCCTGGGATCGAGTCCCGCATCGGGCTCTCTGCTCAGCAGGGAGCCTGCTTCCTCCTGCCTCTCTGCCTGCTTGTGATCTCTGTCTGTCAAATAAATAAATAAAATATTAAAAAAAAAAAAAAGAAAGAAAGAAAACCCCAGGAAGCCTGTGAGTGGCTGGTGTCAGTTGTGAACACTGAGATAAGAGCTCAGGAAGGGGACAGCCAGTACTGTGGGAACTGTCTCCTGCCTGGGCTGACATGGACAATGCCTGTGGCATAGTGAGAAGATGGGAAACTGGTAAGAAGAAAAACAATGTACCTGACATTTGGACCCCAAGTCCACTTGTGCTTAGGCCAAAACAAAGTACTAGAGAGAAATTTATAAAATCTTATTACCATAGAATGCTCAGAGGAACTGGCAAATTCTTACTTTCATAGGATGGTTCTTCATATATAACCCATATCCCCATAAGGACACCTAGGTTTCTCTAGATGTATTTATTTGCTTATTTCACTGATTTGATTCAAACAGATGGCAATCTTTTGGGTCAGTGGTTAACGTCCCTTATTTCATAGTATCATCTCCAGCTTTGACTTTAAAGATATACACTTGGCAGTTGTGGAAGGTGAAAGAATCTGGTACATTTTTCTTTTACCATTAAGAATCTGGGTTTCCCCTCTGCCTTCGGCTCAGGTCATGATCCCAGGGTCCTGGGATTGAGCCCTGCATCGGGTTCTCTGCTCAGTGGGGAGCCTGCTTCCTCCTCTCTCTCTGCCTGCTTCTCTACCTACCTGTGATCTCTGTCAAATAAATAAATAAAATCTTTAAAAAAAAAAAAAAAGAATCTGGGTTTCTTTTAGTACAGCAGTTCTCAAATATTTTGGTCTAAGGATTCATTTACATTCTTAAAAATTATCAAGGAATGCAAAGAGCTTTTGTTCATCTGGATATCTATCTAAATTTACAGATTCAGAAATTAAAACCAAGAAATTTAAAACATTTATTTATTAACTCACTTGAAAATAATAACATTCCCATTATATGGTACCATAAATAACATACTTTAAGGAAAAATAGCTATATTTTCTAAACCAAAAATTTAGCATTGTTTATCTTTTTGCGAATCTCTTTAACGTCTTGCTTACTAGATTGCTGGATTCATATACTTCTTTCTGCATCTATCTGTTGCAATGTTATTTTGGTCAAATCATATGAAGAAAATCCTTCTTCATGCAGATAGGTAGAAAAGGAAGAAGTATTTCAATCTTTCAGATAATTTTGAGTGTTTTTCTTTAATACTAAACCTGAACTCAGCAAGTCATAGTATCTTAAAGTTTAGTATGATGTGGAATCTAAAACACTGTCAATGAACTTTCATACTCTGTGACATTAAAATTCATCAGCCTAGGTGTTTTCTAACACCAAAAACCAATTCTCTGATTCTTCAGACACTAACTGAATGTCCTAATTCAATTCTATTCAGACACTCCCTGGAGTTAGAGTCAAACTCCACAAGATTAAGGGCTCAGTCCCACAAGGATGTTCCCATTTCAGACGCTAGTCACAAATACTGGGTCCCCAATTTAGGACTACAAATCAGAGGTTCCCACAACACCCTCTTCTCACTTTTGATTATACTAGAATGGCTCACGAAATACAGGGGAACCGTTTACTTATTATTACTGATTTATTATAAAGGACATAACTCAGGAACAGTCAAATGGAAGAGACTCCTAGGCCAAGTTATGGGGGGCTGTGAGCACAGAGCTTCCAGGGCCTTTCTATATGGCCACCTTTCCAGCACCTCAATGAGCTTACCAATGTGGAAGCTCTCTAAACCCTGTCATTTAAGTGTTTTTACGGAGTTTTAATAACATCAGCAGGATTGATTATTAACTAATTTTCCAGCCCCTCACCTCTTCCCACAGGTTGGGAAGGTGGGGCTGAAAGTCCTTGGCTTCTAATCAAGGTTTGGTCCTTGCAGTGACCAGTCCCCATCTTAAGCTAGCTAGAGTTGCTTCATTAGAACAAAAGATGCTCCAATCACCCAGGAAATTCCAAAGGTTTTAGGAGCTTTGTGTCAGGAACCAGAAACAAAGGCTACCTATTAGAACAAAAAATGTTCCTTTCACTCCATCATTCAGGAAATTACAAAAGTTTCAGGAGCTCTGCCTCAGGAACCCTGGAAAGGGACAAATATTTCTTACTGAGCCACAATCTACCAGCATACAATATACCAAGAAAGAAAGAAAAAAAGAATGAAAGAAAAGGTTGTTAGCATCACCACTGATTTTATCAGAAAAACTGTTAAATATTGGGATGCTGTCAAACTCCTAGTGGCGGACACAGGTTTTCCAAAAGCTTGAATTTTCACTTGAAAGCCTGAACTTTATCACTGGTAACAGATACCATCAGTTGTTTTGCTGAAGTGACAGGTTCATTTAATTCATTTTGGAGAAAATGTCTGCCAAATACCCAAGTCTGTGTAACCACAGTTTGTCTGTCAGTTCTTCTTTCAAGAAAAAATGGTGTCCCATGGAAAAAAAAAAAAAGGCATTGCAAATCATCACCCAAGAGCTCTGCCTCCAGACAACCACCATACTTTCGGTATGCAGCAGGAGGCCTTGTGTGTACTTCCCATCCTGTTCCAAAGGGTATGACTGCTTCATGGAGGACATTCTTCAGTGACATTTTTTGTTTGTTTTTATTGTGTTTGGTGGTGACAAATGCAATGCCCACCAATCCCATTTTATTCCATTGCCTAGATTCATGTTAACTGTCATCAATTTCACCCCCCATTAGTTTTGTGCCATCAGGACAAATGTCTAAATAGTGAAGACAACCAAGGTCATAGCATTACTGGGAAAACAGTCTTGACATTACAGACCAAAGGGTTCAAGGATCATACTTTGAGAACCACTACATTACAAACTATCCTCTGGTAATAAAGACTAAATATTAATACTTTCCTGAAGTCCATTTATAGAAACAAACAAACAAACAAAAAACTAAAATAATTTGGGAAATACCCTAAGAAAAATACTCAGTTAGATGTGCCTGGGTGGCTCAGTCAGTTAAGGAGCTGCCTTCCACTCAGGTCATGATCTCAGAGTCCTGAGCTCCTTGCTCAGCAGGGAGCCTGCTTCTCCTCTGCCTGCCTCTCCCCCTGCTTGTGCTTGCACTGAGTCAAATAAACAAATAAAATATTTTTAAAAAGAGAGAGAAAAATACTCAGTTCCTTTAGTCACCAATATGGAAGGCCTAAAAAGAACTGTATTTTTAAATATTTGAACAGCACCTTAGGAATGCAATAAATAAATAATAACAATAAAAGAAGTTTATCATAATATTTACCACTGGGGGAGAACTGTGCTATGCATTTTTCAATGCCTTATCTCCAATATTCTCTAGTACCATATCCTCACTTCATAGATGAAGAAAATGGGGCAAAGAACAATAAAAGAATTTGACAGGGTCACAATCTGTATGTGGTGCAGTAAAGATTTGAATCTGTAAGGCCTAATTCCCAGAGCCTGGACCCTTCAACCCTGCATTATGTTCTGTCTCATCTGAGCTCCAAACTAGTTTACTGATTGTGTTTCTCCCGTGTCTTGTCTGTGTGTCCATTCAAATCCTCAAGGAAAAAGGAAACGGCCTCATGTCAACCATAGTGCCCAGAGAAAGGGCTGAATAAATTCCGGGATGAGTGAGCAAAAGACCAAGTAAACCACCTTGCCATCCTGAAGCTACAAGGGTCAGTAACCATGTTAAAAGTGAAATTCTGAAATGGGGTGCCCCATCCATAGTACGTTTAACTCCTTAAGAAGGGAACCAACAGGGTAGGCAAAAAAAACCCAAAACAAACAAACAAACAAACAAAAAAAACCCCACAACACACACACACATAAAACAGAAAACAAAAACACCTGGTTCCTTGAAAGCTTGACAAGTTTTATGTGTCCATTCACATATCTATACTACTTCTTTGCTAAATGGATACAGCTAGGGAGTGAACAAGCATGCAGGTTAGATCAAAACAAAACGAGTTTACCTTTTCCAGGGCAATAACCTCTCCCCGCCCCCCCACCCCCAACAGCTTTGGGACCGCCTTCTCTACCAGGCTCTAAAACCTCAACGTCTTCTGCAGGTTAAGAAGGCACAGCGCTATAGGGCAGGGGACTGCTCTGGCCTCTCTCAGCTGTGCATTAACCAACTACACCCAGACAACAGTTAACATCCCCTAGACTGTCAGCTGAAGGGGGGTCTGCAAAGAACAGAAGGTCCTGCTTTTACTAGGAAGGGTGATCAGAAAATGCTGGGAGGTACCCCAAACTCAAGTAGTTTTGCCTTTTTCCAAGTTTGGATTTTTTTTTCTTCATTTTTCCAAGTTTGGGGTGGTTTTTTTTTGTTTGTTTGTTTTTTTCTTCTTCTCAAACATCGTACCTGTGTTCTGAATGGAGACCCGGCGGGATCTGGTTCGGCGACACATCTCTCTCTAATTTCCTGAGATGGAGTTTATTTCTGTCGGGGAAGACGAGAGGCGCAAGGACTGGGCGCACGATCAGACCGCGGAGACGCGCGGGGGTAGACCGGGTCCTGGAGCCCCTGGGCCGCGTCTCCCCGCGCGGCCTCGGGCGGCGCGCGCGCGTTGGGGGAAAGGGGCGGAGGACGGCGGCGGGGGCGGGGGCGCGCACACCCGGCAGGGGCGCGCGCTGGCCGGCGGGCGGGGGCCGCGTGGGGCGGCGGCGGCGGGCCCGGCCCCCCCACCCCGAGAGGACCTCGCGCGCCGGGCTTTCTCCTTCCGGCGCGCAGCCGCCACATCCCGGGCCGGGCTGGCCGCGGCGCGGAGGCCGCCGGTGGCGGCGCCCAGGCCTCCGGGCGGCGGGGCGGGCCTCCCGCGCTCCCGGGACGCCAGGACCCCGCGCGCTTCGCCCCGGGGCCCGCGAGGTCCGGGCTGAGCTTCGCCGCCAGCGGCGCGGAAGGGCCAGAGGACCCCGGCGAGCTCGGGCTCCGCAGTGGGTGAGCTCTGGAACTGGCGGGTGTGGGTTTCGTAGACCCCGGGGCCCCGGCCCCCACCCCATCCCGGGTGGATGGGAAAACGGGGCGAACCGGCGTTTCTTTGTGAGCACCATCCCTGTGTGTTTTGGTGACTTGAGCACCTCTCTAGTCGGTGGGATTAATGAGAAGAACCTCCATCACGTTAATTATGCAGTAAGGCGGCGTCCTTGTTGCGGGGTGGTGTGACCGGTGAAATGATTGATACTTGGTTATCTGTAATTTACTTCTTTCATTTTTGGCTGAGAATTTGCATTTGTGATTGGGTGCAGCGAGGAAGAAAATGTTCCCCTTGGGTGCAAGGAACATGCAGAGAGAGAGAGAGAGAGGGCAGGGAAGAAGGAACGTGTGCACCCTTTCCTAAGTGCACTGTTAAGTATGTCTTTGGTGGGTGACAGGGCAAAGGATGGTTGGAAATGCTTGTTTCCTGCCAGATAGCCTGCAGAGTGCCCTCAGCCCTGATTTTGACAGTCGAGAGGCTGGTCAGAAGTTGGAGGTTCAAGTATAAATTTCTGCACTTCTGGCTGGGAAGATGAACCAGGTTTTCCAAAAGCTGTCGTTTTTGTTTTCCAAGTCTCTGAAGGCAGGAAAGGGCCGGGCAGTGAATAGAAAGCAGTGCAGCCAGGTTCTGTCTGGTTAGCTAAGGGGGAGGACTGTCATAAAGGGCTTTTTTGTCTGAAACACCCAGAGAGTCTGGGGCTTTGGGCCATGAAGAGTTGGGTATTGGTCAGTTTCAACTGCCAGGATGAGAAATGTCTCAGACATTCTTAAAATTAGGCAGCTCAGTTTAGGTCCCCTTGCTGATCTCCAGTACCTATTCACTCTGAAATTTTCAGGGTCGGGGTGAAAAAGAAAAGATACAAGGAGAGAAAATAGTCTTCTCTCTTTTCTACCATTGTAATGATGAATCCATCTTGGCTCAAAATTGGAATTTCAAGATGGAAAGAAAAATCTTTCCATCTTTGCTCTTGACCCCAAAGAAGAGAATCTCAAAGAAATACCTGAGAGAAAAATCCTTTCCTTGCCCAAGATGAAAACTGGAAGGTTTGCAAAATTGAACAAAGGAGAGAATGAATCAGGCAATCTCCTAGGCAGTTTGCAGGTATATTCAGATCAGTATTCAAATGCTTGAGGTTAGACAATAAAAAGGTGGGAGAGAGCCAGAATAGAAACGTGAGAGGGATGAATTCAGGACCTTCAAGACGTCAGAAATGAAGTCTTTTCTTCTGATACAGGTCTGGAAGAATCTGAATGTTGAGTACATAAAGCTTAATCTTTCCATCTGCATAACATGAAATTGCTTTTAGTTTTAACACTGAGCTCTTCAGAGTAAAAGGAAACACAGCTAGACTATGCTACATGTATCCCAGGCAGTTTGGGCTATATTATGTGTTAAATGAGTTGTATGTTTATTTTGTCAGCCGGCTCTATTAAATCTGTAATCTCTCTAATTCCACAAGTTCGGCTTGTTTCCAGTTATTCATTCATGTTGTGTCATTTGGCTAGAATTTGCCATGGTGTTAAAGCCTAAAGAAATTCAAAATCCAGAGAACATCTTGCTTTGAAAGATTTCATCATCCCATCATCCTGTACAGGAATTCTTTACCCAATGTCAAACATATTTGATTCTTTTTGCTACAAAACTTATTTCATTTTTCCTTTGAAGTTACAGGGAACAGTCTTTTAAACACATATCTCTTTTGGCACTTTTAGAATATTTATTCATTTGCCAGGAATTCCAGGTATAACCCACCTCTGTAAGAGACCTGTTGTGCAAAATGCACTTGAATAATCAAAGTGGTTAACTATTTCCCAAGTGTAAACCAAGTTGTACTAAGTAGGTCAATCTTACCACTTCTAATGGTGCTTATTTTTTTTTTTAATTTTCTTGTACAGTGACAGGAGGAACCAGGAATCTCAGGCAAAGCAAATACTGCAAGCAAATGTGGATCCCAGGCCTCAGAAGGTATGTGAAGGAGAATGTGAGCTCACTAGTTATTTGAGATTCATGTCATTTACTGATCTCATTGCCTCTTACTTATAAGGAGATTTTATGAAATTTAAAATTCTTAAATAGGAGTGTGTACACTTATACGTAGAAATGTTTTCTTAAATATAATAGTACAAGCATCCTCCCAGGCTGGGGATTAGGTGTCTTTGGTTTGCTAAGAGCAGTGCCTGACATTTAGATAACCCCAGGAAGTTTATTATTGTTCATTATTGTTACTCATGAGAATCTGTCTTTTTTTTTTTTTTTAAGATTTTATTTATTCATTTGAGAGAGAGAGCAGAAAGAGAGACAGAGAACATGACGGGGGCGGGGGGCAGAAGGAGAGGGACAAGGAGACTCCCCACTGAGCGTGGATCCTGACACAAGGCCCCTGAGATCATGACCTGAGCTGAAGGCAGAGGCTCAACCAACTGAGCCACCCAGGCACTCCCATGAGAATGTGTCTTAACCTCAGATACATCCTTCAGCTGGACAGAGTAAGGAGTGTGTTTCCATGCTGATAACTAAGGATCAGTTTTTCTAAGACAGTAAGTTGTAATGATTATGACCAAGTAGACGAAGTTCCTGAACTTAGATTGAAGAAACCCTATGAATTTAAAAATCACCACGAGTGTCGTGGCACTTTACATATTTTATAAATTCACATGAAGTGTTTTATCACGTTGTAATTTAGTAATTTTATTGATTAGATGGTAACATTTTAGTTCAAAATCCAAAGATATGGAAGGTTTGATTGTAGAATGTCTCTGGTTGCTTTAGCCCTTAACTACCGAGTTTCCCTTCTTGTTAATCCCCCACCCCAGGGCTACCAACTCCTCGTGCATTACCAGGCTTTTTTTGTGAGGTTTCCTTTAGTGCCTGGCTGTATTTTGAATGAATGTTAAAAGCGGAACACCAGACACGTGGTCCTTTCCCTGGGTTATGTATGTGTGGGGGTCGGAGATCCAGGAGTTTCCAGCTCAGTAAAGGACCCTTGATAGGATTCTTTGTCTGGGCTACTCAGCATGAGGGTCACTGTCTCCTTGCTGCTTTTGGGACCCTGGGACACAGACCAAGCTGCTGCATGATTTCCCTCACTCTGTTCTGTCTCTTCTCAAGATTCCCCTTAACCGTGGCCCTTCTCACTTTGTGTAATCTTATATATTAACACCTCTGTTTATTGCCCTGTCTGCCTCTATAGAAGTACCATGAGAGCAGAGCGTATATATGTTGCCATATCCCCAGGGCCTAGAACAACTCCTAGCTTAAAGTGGGCACTAGGTCAATAATGCTGAATGAATGACAGACATTTGGAGAAAAGCTATTTAAACAGTTAAATGAGCTTATTTACCACAGAACTTTGCAGAACCTTTAATAAGTGAGTATGCATAGCAAAAGTAGAACAAGGCAGGTGGAAGTCAAGCTCTTCAGCAAAAACCCAAAAAGGTTTTGTGCTTTTTGGAGGACAGCTCAAACACAAGGAAAAGCCACTGCCAGAAATATTATTGGCAGCTGACCAAAGTGGATTTACAAGCATCTTTTTGAAAATGTAGAGCAGAGAGAATTTGCACCAGAAGATGGTAATAATACCAAACCCATTGTTAGTCATTACAAACATGTAAAATGTGTGCTGTCTTTTAGTTTAGAGGACAAAAAAAAAAAAAAAAGATTGAGATTTCTGGTAGGTTCAGCTATGTTTTTGCTTCCCTAACCCTGCTTTCCCCGTAAGAAGGGAAACCACCTTAACTATCATTTCTAACTTGTGGGTTTTCTAAGAGTCCAGCCCTCTGGCTTGGTTTCAGAACCTGACATCTCCAAGTGAAAAATCTCATTTAATGACTGGAAATAGGAAAGCTCGGAAGACGGTATGCTGACTCCTGGGGGCCCCAGGGGCTCAGTTCAGGGCAGCACACCGTGACCAACCGGGGGCCTGGGGCACACTCAGGTTTGCCACCATTAGCTGCAAGAGGCAACTTGGGAGTTGTCTTGGCTCCTTGAACAAAGGAGAGTTAATTACAGAAAATGTCAAGCTTTTTAAAGGCCATTTGTCACTGGGCTGCAGGGAGAGCAGTGGCCCTTGGCAGAGCCATGTTGGAAGGACTGTTCATTTCAGGCCCTAGTCTCTCTGCACACAGAAATCATGAGCCTTGAGGGTGTCATCTTTGTACAGGAGGCAAACCCCGTGGAGAATTGGTATATTCAGGCAAACAATGCAGTTAGTGGGGTGGGTTTAGAGGGGCTGGGCCTAAGGGAATTTGGAATGCCTTTCATTTTGTTCAAATATATAGGGCAAATTATTATGATTTTTCCAAGGTCAGACCAAATCCTAATTCTACAGAATCTAGTTACCTATAGGTAGGAGGGCTAGAAAGAAGAGTAAGTAGGAACGGTGATGGAGGTCTTTGATTCTAATTAAACCTTCCTAAGCTGTTTATCATAGCATCAATGGACGCTCCTTGACCTATATTCTTTTGCTACTAGTTTTCATTCTTATAAAGGAAGGAGGTGGAAAGAGAATGGTTCCTATGTCAGAAGGCCTAGAATCTGCATTTTAAAGGGCTGGGGGCTTGGACCAGCAGTTCTCAGCCCTGGCTGCTCCTTAGAATCCTGTGCAGAGCTTATAAAACAAGCCCTGGATCCATCTCCAGCAATATGTGTTGTCTTGGGTTCAGTGTTCTTGGGGCCCAGCACATTGCTGTATTTTTTTTAAAGCTCCCCAGGTGATTCTAATATACACCCAGGGCTGGAACCACTGGCCTACACATAAAGTTAGCCACTGTTAGGTAGATACCTAGGTTCAGAGTACATGAATTTATAAAGCCAAAGCATGCTATGGCTAACTGGAACCCCTAGTCCTCAGGATTTGTGAAAACCCAACCTGTCAGATATTGTGGATCTTACAAGTTTACATGCTAATTTTTAGAGACCTTGATGGAGGTAATGATGATGATGATGATTGTGGCGGTGGTGGTGGTCGTCATCGTCTAGGAGGTTGGGTCTAGGTGGTGATGTGGAACACTTAGCTATGTTAGAACACTCTTGCTGCACTAACGGAAATGATGTTGAGGCTGGGGAATGGCCAAGTGCATAGTGCTTTACATTTTTGTGCTGTCGGAAAAATACTTCCAAAATTTAAATCAGAATTATGAAACTACTACCGCTCTTCTCACAGAAAGCTCTTCACTGGCTTTCCATTGCTCACGAGGTAAAACTAAATTCCATAAATGCTCTATAGGAATCAGTGTTCTCTGACTAGAGCTGCTTTGGCTAATCTCTAACGTTGACCTGGAAACTCCAGCCACTGGGGATTTCTTTGGTTACTCAAGGGCCCCTGACTTTTCCTGCCCAACACCCAGGCCTCCATTCCCTGTTGGTCCCCTGGTTTGGGTACCTCCTTACATAACTGCTATCCCTGACCTCTCCACCAGGTTCTGTCCTTTCATGCCTCTCATAGAGCCATGTGTCCACCTCACACCACTTCTGGGATAGACTCTTTGATGCATGTGGGTTCTCTCTGTTAGACGGCAGGCTCTGTAAGGACATAAACTGCATATGTGTTTGGTTTGGAACAGGTCGTATCCCTGGCACCTATTTTGTGCAGTGGATGAATATACCTTTTCGTGATGAATTTGGCAAATAATTATTTTTTTAATTGTGTCCTTAAAAATATATGCAGATATACATCTACTTGTGTTTTGGGCCATATGTTATGAACTATAGTGATACTGGGCCTAAGAGGAGGGGTACTTGAGAGGGACCAGTCTTACTGGTTCTGGTTGGGGCACATAGTACATGACTCCGTGAACAAGTACTGGTTTATCTAAATTTTGGCTTCAGCAGCTTTTTTCTCTTAAGTCTGTGTGTAATTTGTGAATTTTTTCACTATAGACCATGATGGGGGAAAGGTAGGCACTTAAAAATAGTGCATCTCTCCACCCCAGGCTTTTTTCGCCCAGCAGGAGCCTCCTAAAAAGCACCCAGGGCCTGAGTCAACATGCTTTCCCAGCTTCTGCAGCTGGCCCTGCCTTTCTCTCTGCAGGGAAGACCATCTTCCAAACCCCTGCTGCTGCTTCTGTTAGAGGACTTGAGTCTGACAAAGTGAAAAGCCCTTATGGAGGAGTAGGTCTGGGGTGCAAGGAGATTAGAGCCAGGTGGGGGCAGAGAGGGGCTCCAACCTTCTTTTCTTAACACTTCCTTTCCTTTAAAAAAAAAACCACTCAAGTAAGTACAGCAAAACTATTGAGCCAAGAATCTGTTTTTGTTACAGTAGTCTCTGCACTTTATGTTTTAAATGTTAGATCATTTTTCTTTCTTTTTTTTTTTAAGATTTTATTTGTTTTATTTGACAGACAGAGATCACAAGTAGGCAGAGAGGCAGGCAGAGAGAGAGGAGGAAGCAGGCTCCCCGCTGAGCAGAGAGCCCGATGCGGGGCTTGATCCCAGGACCCTAAGATCGTGACCCGAGCCGAAGGCAGAGGCTTAACCCACTGAGCCACCCAGGCACCCCTGATGTTAGATCATTTTTAAAAGCTAAATAAAAACTAATGAAGACAGGGGTGCCTGGGTGGCTCAGTTGGTTAAACAGCTGCCTTTGGCTCAGGTCATACTCCTGGAGATCAAGCCGGAAATCGGGCTCCCTGCTCAGTGGGGAGTCTGCTTCTCCCTCTGCCTCTCACCTTGCTTGTATTCTCCCTCTCTTTCCCTCTCTCTCAAATAAATAAAATCTTAAAAAAAAAAAATAATGAAGACAGAGATGTATTTACTAAATATTCAGATACATGTTGATTTTGTCACTTAACCACATTTTCTCCCAGCTAGGAAAGTATTTACCATCCTTTCCCACACTTTACTAAGTGGTAAGGAAACTGCAGTTGGTAGTGATCAGGTAGGAAAAATAACAGCAGGAATAAAATACCAGGGGACATGTATATGAGTGGCATCTTTTATATTTTATTAGTTTCTACTATGAAGTGGAAACTTGTTTGTTGCAAACTTTTTTTTAATATGTAAGTGTGCAAAGCAAAAGATACCTGCTTTCATTGTCTCAAGATTTTATTCTGTGCATTACATGCGTGTATGTATTTGAATATGTATTTAATCACATACATTCACAAATATAACTTTTACAGAGAGGATCATACGTCCAATTTTGCAAGTTGCCCTTTTCGTTTGTGGATATAAGTTGACATTTTGGATCTCTGTAATTGGCTTGCCCTTCAGCACATGGTTTTATTTAAAATTTAAAAAAAATTTTTTTGGACTCCAGTGAGATTTCTTAACCACCCCTCCAGTCAGTATATTTCAGTTGTATATCTGTTCAAATGCATGTTAAGTGCTGTGGTTTATAAAATGTAATTTTATTTCCAAGTAATACTGAAGTCCTAGTAGCTTTTAATTGTTTTCTAGTCTCAGATAATAGGTATTAAATATATAACTACTTTCATGTGGATACTGGAGAAATATTTTGAGGTTGTTGAAATTGGGGGCCTCATCCTTTAAAGGATGGGAACTCTCAGATAGAAGGTTGGAAAAGGTGCCTTCAGAAGTACCTTTCAGCTCTCCTGAGTTTTCCTAATAAGTTTCTAGGTGGATACAGGCATTCAGCAAATAATGGTTGTTGTTTTAATGAGTTCCGGGCACTATTTTAGTCCTTGGTGTACTCGGGGGCATTTAACATTCTGGGGGGTTGGTGAGGGCGCAGATGGTGAACAAGTGAAAACAGGCTGTGGTAGGTACAGTGCAGGATGTGAAACTAGGTAGGGTGATGGAGAGAGGCTTTGGGGGTTCCAAAAGAGTGGGCGGTAGAGAGAGCTGCATCTTCCTGTGCTGTGCAGGGGTGGGCCCTGCTTACTTCCCATTTACAGAAGCCTGCTGGTCAGCAGAGAGTGCTCCCTCCCTTTCACAGTGACCACTCTCAGGCAACAGGGCACAGAGTCATTATCAGACCTCTGTCTAGTCTGGGCAACCCTACCCAAGACACTGGTCAGGGCCTGTGACTTTATAGTCCTCTTGTCAAGAGAACATTTTTTGGCAGGGGCTAGGGCTTATGCACGTGATCCTTTCCACATCTGCTGCCCTTATCAGGGGCCCCAGGTGTCTTGGGCTGTCCCTGCCCTGTCCAGGTGGGCTGTGACAGGGATGAAAGGGAGCTGGGGGCCCTTGCAGACCTCCCTTCTCCTGACTCGGTGCAGCGGCCAGGCACAGAGCAGGAAAGGGCACTCTAGATGTCCTAGTTCAGTAGGGGTTTACTTGAATTCACTTTCAAAGTTGAATGTGTTTGAAGTAAAATTCCCTATCAGAAAGAAGACATTTGCTTGATGGATTGTGAGTTGTAGAGGAGGTACTTGGGCAGGCTCTCTTTCATGGGGGCCTCACAACACACTGGTAGGTAGGTATACAGTGGTTTTTTCCTTACAGATGTGAAAATTGGGCAGATTTTCTGGGAGAAGAGAATTAGACCCTCCTCACCCCCAACCCCAGGTCTGGGTGAAAGAGTAAAGCATTCCTGGCTTGAAATTAAAATCTAAGCCTTAGGAAGGCAGGCATGGCCTCAGCATGATGCAGGTCTTACATCTCAGCGAGCCCAGATGTAGAAATCCTATCCCTGAGCTGCTTGGCTTCCTGAAGAGCAGATGATATGACCCTTCGTTTTCATGTAAGTCTGTTTGTTCATGGTCTCCCTACTTTTATGTAGAGGTGAGCTCAGTGGGCACACTCAGATCCCTTCAGAGGACTAGTTCCCACTGGAAAGATTAGATTCTTTTTTTTTTTTTTTAAAGATTTTATTTATTTACTTGAGAGAGAGAGGGAGAGAGAGAATGAGAGGGGGAGAAGGTCAGGGGGAGAAGCAGACTCCCCATGGAGCTGGGAGCCCGATGCGGGACTCGATCCTGGGACTCCAGGATCATGACCTAAGCCGAAGGCAGTCGCTTAACCAACTGAGCCACCCAGGTGCCCCTGGAAAGATTAGATTCTTAAGCCATAAATACCTCCCAGGTGCCGGCTTGATGCCCAGGAGGGTGCTCAAGGGCCGGATGTCTAGGTCTGAGCAGAGCAGGGCACCGTGAGCCAGCAGTGCCAGGAGGCTCTCTTGCTCTGCAGAGTAAGTGGGTGTGAGGGAGGCAGCCTCAGGTGGCTCCCCTCATCTGCATTCGCTGGTCCACAGCACTTCTTGTAACAAAGCATGGGTTGCAAGCCCCAGGCCACTCAGCGCCCAGAGTGTTCCTCAGCCTCTAAGGCTTCCCGAAAACTGGTACAAGGGAACAGTGCTCCTGTGTTCTGGTCGCCTACCTCCTGCCTGGTACTTGCCTCCTTTCTCTTTTTTCCCACTCCAGTCCACAGTGGCTCCTTTACCCCCCTGCCCTTCTGTTAGAAAAAGCCTGCATTTGGGGTTTCTCGATGGAGTGCTCCCACTGTGACCCATAGGGATGGACCCCTCTGAGTATCACTGTCTTATAGGGAAAGGACTTCAGTGCCCTGTGCTGCCGGGCACAGTCTGTGCCTCACTTGTCTCTGGAAGAGAAGAATTAGGAACCTGAGTCCCCTGGGATGAGTCTGGCTTTCTTTTCCCCTCTTCTTGGGGCAAACTACACTGTCACATTCATTTCTCGCCACTACACTTAGAAGGCTGTTTGCAGATCAAATTGGAAAGTCAGAGAGCGTCAGTTTCTGTTCACTGGAGCACAGATACAGGCCATTTAATCCTCACAACCACCCTAGAAGGAGGAGGGCCTTGTCTCAGAGGTGGGAAATCAAGGCTTAGGGAGGTTAAGTGACTTTCTGAGTCACAGAGCTGGTGAGTGGTGGGGCCCTCTAGGCACTCTCCTTTGTGCCCTGATGCCTCAGAGGAGCAGGACTGAGGGAGGAAGGGAGACTCAACTCAGGCAGGCTGGCCTCAGGCAGCTAGATAGGGGTGGGCATGCCCTGTGTTGGGCACTACAGCCGGAGAGAATCTGGGACTCCCAGTAAAATTTGAAACTTAAGAGAGACAACAAGTCACTCTTTAAAGTGTAAGTATACCCCATAAATATTTGGGACATACTTCTACTAAGACATTATTCACAGTAGTCCCCCCCTTATCTGCGATTTCACTCTCCATAGTTTCAGTTACCTGTGGTCAGCCACAGTCTGGAAGCAGATGATCCTCCTTCTGATGAATGGTCAGAAGGTCAGTAGTAGTAGCCTAACGCTACGTCACTGTGCCCACGTCCTTCCCCTCACTGCCTCTCATCTCATAAGCAGTTTACCACCTCACATCATCACAGGAAGAAAGTACAGTACAGTAAGATATTTAGAGAGAGTCCACATTCATGTTACTTTCTTTATGGTATATTGATGTAATTATTCTGTTTTATTATTAGTTATCATTGTTAAAATCTTACTGTGCCTAATTTATAAATTAAACTTTCCCATAGGCATGTATGTATAGGAAAAAAAAAACAGAATATACAGGGTTCGGTACTATTCTGCAGTTTCAGGCATCCACTGGGGGTCTTGGAAAGTATCCCCACTGGATAAAGGGAAGCTACTGTATTTATCTGACATTCAAAGCTAACCAGTATCCTACATTTTTATGCAGTTAATCTGGCAACCCTGTTTGCAGACCCCAGGAAACACTCTGGGTCTAATGTGTGGCACATGAGGGTGCCCGGGTGGCTCCTAAACCACCCGGTAAATGTACAGGCAGCATCTCAGGTGGTAAGCTCCCCATTACAGGATATATTCAAGTCTAGGTGGATAACCACTTGGTGGAAGGAATTCAGGTTTCAGATGCCTGGTTCCAGTGAGATTCTAGGAGGTAAATATTGTTGAGACAAGGAGGAGAGTTGCTTGCCTGGGTCCCCACTGCGCTCTGTCCCATCTAGCATTCAGAAGCTTTCTGAAATCATATGTCATCAGCACCTCGTTGAGAGGACCAGTTCTCCCTGCTGCCCAGGAGTGATGGGTGGCCTCAGTTGGCTAGTGGAAACCAGTCCAGCCCAGCATGGTCTCTTTAAGTGGTTTGGTTTGGCTTGAAGAAGCACTGTGTTAAAGGTGAAATGAAACACTTTTTTTTTGTCTCTCTTGCCGAGAATTGACTGTGACTTCCCGGCTCTTTGTGTGTCTCCTGCAGCATGACCTGCTGAGGATTGGCATGCCCTGCCTCACTCCCGGGCAGTGACAGCATGAAAAACACCCACCCCCAGGGTTCTGCGCAGACTCTTGCAGGCAAGTGAATGGAGACAGAGATGCTCCGGTGTTGATTTTCACTGTTGTAGAGATTCTGGGTGTGGCTACATCTATCTTGTCAGCATGTCAGGATTTTACACAAGGCCTGCTTGTAATTATCTCAGTATGGCTTCTGCCCTCTGCAAATTGCCGCAGCAAAGGTCCAACCCTTGGCAGACTCCTGCCCTCCTGCTTCCAGGTGCTGGCTATTGCTGGGTACTAAGAGTATGCTTTGATGTTAGCTTGGGCCAGAAAGGAGTTCCGAGGCAAATTTGCAAAAGCAAAATCTTATCATGTATTCCAAAAATAAACAGAAATGGCTCCTTTCCACTAGAGTGTTTTAAATTTGCTTGAATTATCAGATCGATGGCTTCATATTATTAAGAATAAAATTTAAATACTCAGTCAAAATACCCCTGTATCAATAGAAAAATTTTTTCGAATATTTGTACTGAAGCTGTTAACTAAAGTCACCTGTTCTTTTTATTACTTTTTGTTTAATTGATTTATTTATAAGTACCAGGGTCATCTCACTTTTGTTTTCCAGGAAGAATTACTGAATGGCTGACATTTGACAACATGCACCACCAGTGGCTTCTGTTGGCCGCATGCTTTTGGGTGATTTTCATGTTCATGGTGGCTAGCAAATTTATCACATTGACCTTTAAAGACCCTGATGGTAGGTATGCTTCCTCATGGAATGGATTTCAGCTAATCCAGACAATGCTGTGGTATTGTTCCTGGCTACAGGCACAGATGACCTTTGTCACAGAATCGAAAGAACATTAATGCCAAAAGTGACCTCGAAGGTCATGGTGTCCAAATCCTTCATGTTACAGAGATGCAGAAGAGGAGGTGGAAAAGGACAAAAGTGTCTTCCCTGCATCTCCCCTGGGGGTGGGAGGTGCTTTCTCTGTGGGCTTCTTTAGTGGCCTCTTCCCTGCAGTACCATTTGCCAGGTCATCTCCTGGGCCACAGGCTTGGGACTTTGCCCTGCTCAGTGTCATCATGAGATGCTGCCGTGATTGACCAGCATCCCCATGTTCTAGCTGGTGCTGCATGCTGGTGGTCACATGGTTGAAAGTCACCTTCGCTTCACGAGGAGGTGATTTAAATATTGTGTCTGGTAGTCTTTGAGGTAACTCCCCTTGACTTGATGATGTAGGTGGTCAGATGAAGACATCCAAAGAGCAAACCCAGGTTCAGAAGAACTTACTTTAGTTTATGCCCTTGACCTTTGCTTACCTTGGCATTAGTGGTTTTTTCCCTACAAAATGGACATGTTCTGACAGCCCCAAGACTGACCTGAGTACAGTGAGGCTCTCTGATCTGTGCGGTTGCGGGTGTACCTGAGGAGATGCTCCTGCCACCCCAAGGTGACTCCTTCCACGGCAGAGTGAGGCAAGGCAAACAGGAGATGTTGAAAAGACTCATGAGCAGCTTCAGGCTAGCCTGACCACCTCTGCCTAGTAGGGAGGATGCTTGTGGACGTGGGTGTGCACAGCATCTTCACTCTGTACAATCCTTCACACATCCTCCTGTGGGCGGTGGCCCTTAGGAAGGGGGGATCAGGAGAGTATCCATCCATTCCAGCCATTTTCCCTGCTTTCTCCCAGCAGCTGCACGAATGGTGCCCTCTGAGTGGCCCTCAGGCTCTGGGCTCCAGTGCAGCCCAGAGAGCTCCCTTCTGTGCTGACAAGGCTGCCCAGCGCCCCACCCATCCTGCTCCCATTCATTCTCTTTCTCTCTCCCTCTCTCATGCTGTTTGTAGAGGAACAACAGGGCTGGAAGGCAGTTGTGTAGGCCAAAGAGGAAGGCCCTAAAATTAATCACAAGAGGTGGTTCTCACCTCTAGGGTTTCCACTCAGTAACTCAGCCTCTTTATTCTCAGGCCTGACAGGTATATCCCCCACCTTCCAGGAGCTCTTGGGAGAACTTGAGAGGTTTTCACAGCCTTGGAACGGGTATGTCAACTGCAGGTATAGGGGGTGGCCAGGAGGATCACAGAGCATTGTGGGTAATCACAGATAATGATGGCTTCCACTAGGGACCTGGGCCTTTGTTAGAACAGCAGGCACCAGATCTGTGGGGTTCGTTGGACTCAGAGACCATGATCTTAGCTTGACCATTTAGATGTTTCTTCAGATGCTTCAGTCCAGTTCCACTTACCTCTGATGGAGATACCCTCATTAAGAGAGCAGTGGTTCTCATCCCCAGGGCACTTTAGAACTATCTGCAGGACTTCGTAAACCTTTCTCTCCTGGCTCAACCAGACACCAAGTGAGTTGGAATCTCTAGGAGTGCAGCTCTAGAGAACCGCAAATGTAGAAAGAGCTGCAGCTGCCGTCACTATGAATTTGTTGTTACCACAAGTCCACATGTTTTACTCGTGATTCCCTTAAATGTCACCTCCTGGTAAGGAAGGCACTTCAGAGGCAAGTCATGAGGTCATATTGTTTATGGTTTACTTTGTTTTAAAAACTAGGAGTATAGGTATTGTATTTAATGAGACTTCCACCAAAAATAACTAAGTGAGATGTGTGCCTTTGAATTACAATGTTTTCTGGCAGAACTGCCTCTGAAGAGCATGTCATTCCTCAGTGGTATCTGAGAAGCGACATGTCATTCTGCTAGGATGTGGCAAGTTTTATGCTGACCACTTTCAGGAAAGTGTAGAAGCTCTAGAGGGTTTTGTGATGTGTGGAACAAACAGTTAAAGGGGTAGAAGGTAAAACCTACAGGGAAGGATGAAAAGCTTCAGGATTTTAAAGCTGGAGGAAAGATCTGTGGTCGTCTTGGGTGCTGTTCACCAAGTAGTTCTTGTGCCCTTGGATGTTCAATGTGGAGCTGTGGTTAGTGAATGGGAGCACAGTGATGCAGACAGCTTCTGGTGGGAACCCTTGAGCCAGTGCACACTTGCCCCACTGCCCCCTCCCACCTCCAGGAAGCAGGGGGACTACCAGGGAGGACAGTGTCAGCCCCATACTGTGCAGGAAACTTAAGAGTGAGAACCCTTTGTTGTCAGGCCCTAAACATTACCCAGCCTTTCTTGAGCACACAAAACTTACCTAATTGTCCCTAAGTTCCTGGTGGGGATCATGAAGATGGATGTTCACTGGCTGAGTTCTAAATGAAGGAAATGAGCTTGCATGCAGGGTGTCTTGCCAGTCTGAGCAGGGATGGAGCACCCATGAGAAGTGAAACACACAGTCTCCGAGGAGGTCATCCGAGAGGGCATCTCCTGCCCCTCTAGGGCTGTGGTTTCGGGGGGTACAGCCACTTAGCCTTAGGGGGCCCCCTTTGTCCAGGGAGGCATTTAAGCCCCCTGGTGGACCTGGGAGTTATACAGGAAACTGAAAGATGTTTGTAAACATGTGTCTGGAAGAGATTTTTCTCAGGTGCTGGGATTTATTTCGCTCATGTTCATAGTGTTTTGGTTTTGGAATCAAAAGCCCAAGGTGAAGTGTCATCACAAAGAAGAGACTGACAACACAGCAGTCTCCTAAATGGTGAAGTTCCATTTCCTGTAAAGCAGATGGCAGATCTTGGTCTCAGCTTCAGGGAGCCGATTGTAACTCCGGTGTCTGTGGGGCTGCTCCTTGCATCTCTGACCTCTGGGAAGCAGGGCTCTCTTCCAGTCTGTTGCTGTGCATGTGTGTTTTCTTCTCACCGACCTGTTCCTCCTGATTTCCCTGCCACTTAAACTGATAGGAAGAGATTTGTTTTGAAATGCTGTTTAAATTTAGCCTTGCTTACCTTTTTTTTATTTTTTATTTTTACGTAGTGTTACGGTCTATCTTCAGCTCAGCAGTGAAGCCACAGAATTATTTGTAGCAACGACTCACCCTTGCTTAACAAACCTCAGTGTCATGTCATATAACACCATTGGGTGTTATAACTAGACTGTATCACAGGGAAATAAAGCCCATTCAGTGATGGGAATTTGATGGCATGGTATGGTGAGACTAGAAATTAAAAACGACATCCGGTTGTGAATCTGGTATGTATGTGTAGACACTGATTTTTCTTCTCAGTGCAGTTCAGCTTCCTCGTCCAATCTTTTGCCTCCACTCAGCCCCTCATTTTGGCTGTAAGCTACTTAAGGGCAGAGCCCATACCTTGAATGTCTTTGCCTGACTTCTGCCAAGCGTGTGATGGGGAGGTGACTGACACTGGGGGCCTGATGCAGGGTAGTCGGGGAGATTCGCAGATGTGTTCACTTCTAAAGGAACAAGGTGGTGCATCACTTGGCAAATGTAAAGACATTTTATAGAACACTGTAAATATAACGATGAGTGTAACAAAGTGATCTGAAACGTTGAGGACACCTGGCCATAACTACAGGCTGAGAATCCTTGATCCTGGAGCTGGAGGCTTGCTCCTAAGGGGTCAGGGTAGGGAAAGAGACTGCTCTTCGATCATAGCAGGGGTAACAGAATCGGCTGAAAAGAAATGGTTGTCAGCAGAACAACAGAAACAAGCAAAACCAAATGTAAACCGTGTTACCACTTTTACTTGAAGCTACTTGAATGAGGACCCGGGGAGGGGGGAAGCAAAGGTCAAGAAGTTCAAAATCATAAAAACAATAAAAATTAGTGGGTGACTGGCTGGTGTGTGTCATGTTGGAAGATGAGATGTTCCACGGCTGCCAAAGCCTGTTCTCTGTGCTTCTGAGTACTGGAAACAGGTTGGTTCAGAAATTCATTGATAAGTCAGCTGTTTAGAATTCAAGATACATTGTCCCATCTAAAATGTTATTAAGGAAGGTTAGGATTCTGCAAAACCCATTCAGGCCTGGGGCAGAGCTAAGCATTGCAGTGCTCGTCTTAGAAGACACTGTCAGAACACAAAGTGACCAGACAAGCTTAGAATGTGAATTTTCTCGTTAGCATGTGAGTGCTCAAAGATGACAAGGTTACAGAGGAGGAGAATGGGTAGAGGGTAGTCTCTTGGAGTCCTTAGAGTGCATTCAGGAGCTCTGAGGGCTGAGGGTGCTGATGCTTTTTCTATTTCATACCGCAGATAGGTCTCTCTGACCTCGTCGCAGCTCCCACGTACAGCTTTGGCTGGGATGGTGTTTTGAATCACACATAAAATAGACCATAGATTTTAGTGGCATTGCTAAAGGTGTGTGGCAAATGTTTATATTGGAGTCCGATAACCCAAAGGTATTTAATGAGCAGGGAGATGGGATTATTATTGTTGTCAGATACTTGGAAGACGTCTTTACCCTCCCTTAGCGGGGAGGACACCAGGCCATGGTGTGTACTTATAGCATGCAGCTGGGGCCTAGGGGAGGTGTAGCAGCCCAACCTGTGCAGGTGGAGGGCTGCAGGCCAGCATGTGTTCATGACCAAGAGGAGGAGGTTTTGATTGTTTTTTAAATGAAATAAATGTGCCTTTGTTCATGCTCTGTTACGCTGGTTTTTTATGCTTTCTTTTGCTACCTACTTTTTCTAATTATGTTTTTAGACATTACAGAATTTTGAAAGTAAATGTTTCTTTGGTTGTAGAGATCTGAAAATTATCTTCAAATTCTACCCAAGTGTTTTTCCCAAAGCAATTTTTTGTAAATTATTACTCTGGACTAGAATTTTATAAGATTGGTCTGATCTCATCTTACTTTGCATGAATTTTTAAACTAATGTGTAAATACTAACTTGACTGCTAACTTGGGTTTCTGGGGGTTTTTAGGGTTTTTTTTTTAAGATTTTTATGAGAGAGAGAGAGAGAAAAGTGGGGAGGGACAGAGGAAGAGAATCTCAAGCACAGAGCCCAACTGGAGGCTCCATCTCACAACTCAGATCGTGACCTGAGCCAGAACCAAGAGTCGGTCACTTAACCGACTGAGCCACCCAGGCACCCCTAACTTGGTTTTTTAAAATTACACCTTTAATTTTGAGATCACTGTAGAGTCATACGCAGTTGTGAGAATGCAGAATCCTATGTACCCTTTACTCACGTTACCCCAGCAGTAACATGTTCCAGAACTGTAGTGCAGAGTTGGAATCACAGTATTGACATTGATACAGTCAAATGCAGAACATCTATCTCCATCACCACAAGGAGCCCTGGGTTGCCTTTTTTTTTTTTTTTTAAGATTTATTTATTTATTTGAGAGCAAGAGAGCATGAGGAGGGAGGCAGAGAGAGGCAGGAACAGACTCCCTCTGAGCAGTGAGCCCCATGCGGGACCTGATCCCAGGACCATGGGACATGACCCAAGCCAACTGCAGACACCCAGCCAAATGAGCCACCCAGGTGCCCTATAGCCATACCTACCTACCTCTTCCTGTTTCCATCCCCTGGCCCCTACCCGCCTTGGAAACAACTAGTCTAGTCTCTCCCTAATATATTTTTTAAGAATGTTATATACAGGGGCACCTGGGTGGCTCAGTGGGTTAAAGCCTCTGACTTTGGCTTGGGTCGTGATCTCGGGGTCCTGGGATCGAGCCCCATATCGGGCTCTCTGCTCAGCAGGGAGCCTGTTTCCCTCTCTCTCTGCCTGCCTCTCTGCCTACTTGTGATTTGTCTGTCAAATAAATAAATAAAATCTTAAAAAAAAAAGAATGTAATATACAGTATATGACCTTTTGGCCTTGGCTCTGTTTATTCAACATAATTTCCTGAAGAGTCATCCGACTATTACTGTGTGTCTCGATACTTTGTCCCTTTTTATTGCTGAGTAGTAGTTCATCATATGGATGTCCCACTGTTGTTTATCCATTCACCTGGTGAAGGACATCTGGGTTTTTTTTTTTCCAGTTTGGGGCTATTACAAATGAAGTTGCTATAAACATTTGTTTATAGGTTTTTATGTGGATGTAAGTCCTCATTTTTCTGGGATAAGTGCCCAGGAATGCAATTACTAAGTCATAGGGCAGTTAAACGCTTAGTTGTTGTTGTTTTTTTTAAGATTTTACTTATTTATTTGACAGAGAGAGACACAGTGAGAAAGAGAACACAAGCAGGGGAAGTAGGAGAGGAAGAAGCAGGCTTCCCATGGAGCAGGGAGCCTGATGCGGGGCTCGATCCCAGGACCCTGGGATTACTACCCAAGCCAAAGGCAGACTCTTAAGGTCTGAGCCACCCAGGCACCCCTAAATGCTTAGTTTTTAAAGAAACTACCAAACTTTTCTAGAGCGCCTATTCCATTGTAGATTTCCACCAGCCATGTAAGTTCTTCAGTTTCTCTGCATCCTCATTAGCATTTGGGGTTTTCGCTATGTTTTATTTTAGCCATTTTGATAGGTGTGTAGTGGTATCTCATTGTGGTTTTCATTTGTATTTGCCTGATGACTAATGACATTGAATATCTCTTCATGTTTTATTTGTCATCTGTAGATCCTCATTGGTAAAATGTCAGTCCATGTCTTACCCATTTTCTTGTTTTTTTTTATTATTATTTTTAAAGATTTTATTTATTTATTTGACACAGAGAGAGAGATCACAAGTAGGCAGAGAGGCAGGCAGAGAGAGAGGGGGGAAGCAGGCTCCCTGCTGAGCATAGAGCCCGATGTGGAGCTTGATCCCAGGACCTTGGGATCATGACCCGAGCTAAAGGCAGAGGCTTTAACCCACTGAGCCACCCAGGTGCCCCTTTATTTTTTTTATTATGTTAGTCACCATACAGTACATCACTAGTTTTTGATGTAGTGTTCCATGATTCATTGTTTGCTTATAACACCCATTGCTCCATGCAATAGGTACCCTCCTTTGTACCCGTCACCAGGCTAACCCATCCCCCAAACCCCCTCCTCTCTAAAACCCTCAGTTTGTTTCCTGGAGTCCGTGGTCTCTCATGATTCGTCTCCCCCTCTGATTCCCGCCCCCCCCTTCATTTTTCCTTTCCTTCTCTTAATGTTCTCCATGCTATTCTTTATCTTCCACAAATAAGCGAAACCATAAGATAATTGACTTTCTCTATTTGACTTATTTCACTTAGCTTAATCTCCAGTTCCATCCATGTTGATGCAAAAGTTGGGTATTCATCCTTTCTGATGACTGAGTAGTAGTCCATTGTGTATATGGATCACATCTTCTTTATCCATTCATCTGTTGAAGGGCATCTTGTCTCTTTCCACAGTTTAGTGATTGTGGCCATTGCTGCTATGAACATTGGAGTGTTCACTACATCTGTATCTTTGGGGTAAATACCCAGTAGTGCAATTACTGGGTCATAGAATAGCTCTATTTTTAACTTCTTGAGGAACCTCCACGCTGTTTTCCAAAGTGGCTGCACCAACTTGGATTCCCAACAACAGTGTGAGAGGGTCTAATTAGATTGTTTGTTTTCTGTAGGGTTTGAGAATTCTTTATATATTCTAGGTATGAGACCTTTGTCAGATACTTCATTTGCAATATTTTCCCCCAGCATGTAGCTTGTCTTTCCGTCCTCTTCATAGAGTCTTTTGCAGAGTATAAGTTTTAGATTTTGACGAGAGCCCAGAAAAGGTGGAAGTCTTTTCCAGAGATTTTCTCCTATGTTTTAAAAAAGTTTTATTACATTGAAGTGCTGATCCATTTTGAGTTTGTTCTTAAATAAAGTGTGAGGTCAAGTAAAGGTTCTTTTTTTCTATAGATGTCTAGTTACTGGAGCACCATTTGTTGAAAGGATTCTCCTCCACTGAACTGATTTGGCACCTTTGTCAAATGTCTGTCGGGCATATTTGTGTGGGCCTATTTCTGGGGCCTTTGTTCTGTCCTGCTGATCTGTGTGTCTGTTCCTCCATGAGAAGACGCTTTAACCTCTCTGTCTCTTAGCATACAGCGCCAAACAGGAGTTCCTGTTCCTGACAGCTGTGCCAGATGCGGGGAAGTTGCCCGGAGTGAAGCACTTTCCTGAAGAACTGAAGGTGGGCACAGCAAGGCAGAGGGCGCTGTCCTCTGTGACGTGGTCAGCGTTGGGGGAGGCGCAGGGTTGCTGCTTCCTAAGTGAGCTGTGGTGGCCCCTTCTCACCCCCTATGGCCCCAGTGGGTATTCCCATCATATGGAACTAGCCTCCCCTCTGTCTATGCTCACATCAGCTGGTGTCCTCTGACTGTCACATTCTCCTGCTGTGGAGTTGTGCCTTGTGTCACTTTGGCACATTTCTGCTCATCTTTTTAGCTTCTCTTAGGAGGTGGCATGGTCACATCTATTTTTATGTTCCTCACAGCGCTTTGTACATCATGGATCCTCTGTAAATGTTGATTGTGTTGAATCCCTGACCAGCAGAGAAGGAGCCTTGCGGGGGAATGGAGGATGTTGGGCTAGGTCAGGAGAAAACCAAGGGAGTGGGGAAAGGTCTGTGACCCAGAATCATGGACTTTTCAAATTAGAAGGGTTCTTGGACAGAAGAGCAGCCAGTCTCACCTCTGGATGGCATGGATGAGAGAACAGAGTTTAGGGAAAAGGCTAATCATTCCAAATTGTGTGGGACTTAGTGGCAGGGCCCAAGGCTGCTGACTTTTACCCAGGGCGCACCTTCCTTGGTATTCTGACTCTTTCTCCTCACTCTCCTTTTTCACAAAAATTCCTAATCGTTCCCCAGCCAAGATGGGGAGCACACTCTTGAGATTCCCCTCTCGCTCACTACCCCCCATTCTGGGTCTGGAAAGTTTGGGTTGCAGGTATGTCTAAAGGAATGAAATGGGTAGATCAAGCTATAAGACAATTTACCAGCCCAGCATTAAGCTACAGAGAAAGAGATAGTTCCTGTCCTTGATTTGCAGGGTAAGGACAACAGATTAGAACCCAACAAAGTCTAGTGAGTGTGCATGTGGTCAGAGTGACATGCTGTTGGAGTTTATAGGTTGCAAGTCACTGATTGGTGGGTTAAGTCTGCAGAATTCTGTGAAGCAGGCCTGGAATGTTGCTTTTAGGTTGAAGCTTTCCAAGACAAGGAAAGAGAGTGGATAAACCCCAGAGACAGGAAACCAGAAAAACCTGTAGGAAGTAGGAGGGTGGCCTTAATAGAAGGAGGTAAGGAAATAAATGTTTAGTTGCTGGGATCAGTAGTGACAAGGAGGTGGGGCAAGAGTTTCACAAGAGGAATGAGGTGCTCTGAGACCAGGGTGCTGCTAGGCTGCTGAGGCTCGTGAAGAACAAAAGTGACCATCCTGGGAGGTCACTCTTGAGGGATGGAGGAGCACTCTTCCTGCAAAGACTGTGGGCCTGCGGGAGTAATCGTGTTTGGAAATACTGCACCAGAACATGCCTTGCAGTCCACAGAAGACTTCACTGGGTTTTAATCTTACTGGTCCTCAAAAACAGCTCTCTGAGCTGTAAGTATTTTTTTTTTAAAGATTTTATTTATTTATTTGGGAGAGAGAGATAGCAAGAGAGAGAGAGAGTAATTACGAGTGGGGAGGTGAGGGTAAAGCAGGCTCCCAGCTGAGCAAGGAGCCCATGTGGGGCTTGATCCCAAGACTGTGGGATCATGACCTGGGCAGAAGGCAGACGCTTAACTAACTGAGCCACCCAGGCACCGCTGTGCTGTAGTATTTTTACTCTCATTTTGCATTTGGAAAGTGTGAGGCTCAAGGAACAGAGCCAGTATGTCAGGGACAGCAAGTAGTGGGCTGGGACTTTCAACTACATGTCTTCTGTCCCCTGTTCTTGCTTCCCTGTCCCGTTGATGCTCACGAAACTCAGATGCAAGGTAAAGAGAGTGGGAAACAGCGGTCAGACATGATTCTCTGAAACCAGGGATCATTAGATGTTTAAACTCAGCATCTGTCTTTCCAAAAGAAAGGAGACTTATAAATGTAATTAAGTTGTGTAGCTTGCCTTTAAAAGTCTATTTTGTGCAGCTGTTGAATCAATGTGTTTTTATATGTGAAACTAATATAGTGCGTTTCGCTTAGTATATTTGCAAAGGAAGAAAACAAAACCATGCCAGTCTATAAGCACAACTGAATGAGAAATGGTTTTTCTTTATATACAATGCTTAAGCTTGAAGAAGAACAGCTTTGAAAATGAGGGAGATTTTTCTGTAGTTTCTCAAGAGCTCTTGTTTGGAGGTGCCCTGAGATGCACAGCTTCTGAGTGTCATCTGCAATCCAGGTTAGAGCTGAGGTTTGGCGCAATTGGAATGGAGTGAGGAGAGGAGAGAAGTGAGCAAGAGTTGGGGTGAGGGAGGGAATGAGGTTAAATTAGACTCCATTTATGAAAGCAGGAAGGCAGGGGCCAGTGTGGCAGACTTGTGCTTGTGCTCCCTGGGGAGGAAGGGAGGTCCCCGTGAAGGATCAGAGCTGGGTAAGTCTGTGGGTGCCCACCCTCACTTCCAGAATGTGTTGACCTAAGGAAGACACTTCCCTTCACCAGGGAAACCCAGGAAATTGAGTCATACATGTGAGAAACTATGTCAGGGAGTTTGGTTATGGCAGATCCATGAGGGAAGACCAGGGAGCTGGGGTGGAAGGGTGGAAACCTCTATCATCCCAGTATTTCCAGGGTCCTTGTTCTCATGTGTTCTGGAAGGCCATGCTTTTCTCCCCATTTTGTAACTGACCCAGTCCCTGGGGGAGGACTGATTTTACAACTGCCCCATAAATGGATTGCCTAAATACACTAGTGCATTTTTTTTTTTTAACCCTAGTGCATTTTAACAGACAAAAGGGCATTTTGGTCCATTTAGTAAAGTTAAGTTAGGGGACCGTCTGGTTTGAATTCTTGGGAAGAAATTCTGTGTAACTTAAAGGGAATGAATAGATAGTAAACAGCAGCAGAAACATTTCAAGGAAAAGGGCTGAGGAAAAGGGCCATGACTGAGGTGGCCAAAGGAGTGGACTTGGTGGAACAGACTCTTTATTCAGAACTACCTTTTGGGATGCTTCTTGGAAAGCCAGAAGATCTCTGTGGGCAGACATTCCACCGTGATGTGAATGGGGAGGGGTTAGTAAGTCACTGAGGACAGGGTGGCACTGAACTGCTGGCATGTCTCCCACTGACCACTCTGACTTCCTCACCTCCTACCCCCACCTCTGCATGTACACACACATATGTGGACAGTGCCACACGCGCTCTTCCTCAGCTGAGGCTTTCCCAGTGTCTCCACAGAACACTTGCAACTACATCCAAGCACAGAGTAAAGACTCGATAAGTATTTGTCGAACAGTTCATTCTGCCGAGTGACAGAGCAGTAGAGTTTTGAGTCAAGTGTTAACAAAAGCCCTTTTCTGTTATAGATACTGTGTTAGGTTCTAAAGCAGTCCCAAAGTGTATCTGGCATGATTTGGAACTTGAGCTTTTTCATCTTTTTTGTTTTTTTAAGTCAACTTTCTCATAAGAAGGAAAGTCAAACCCATTTTGCGTCTCCTTTCCTTGCCAACCATACTGACTCATGTTTGATTTATGGGGCACGTCAGGAAGTGGCTAGAAATAGTGGCTGTCTTTCCGTAGAAAAGGGGAGGAAGGAAAGATGAGAAGGGGCCCCTGGCTATTAAGAAAGGGACAGGTAAGCCCTGGAAGGAAATTCAGAGGGTGTTCTAGCAGAGTTGTGGCTTTTAGTTGCTGCAGATCATGCTGAAGGAAGAGAGACATAAATGTGCTGTGTTTGCAGAGCCACCTTTGGATACAAAAAATACCCAAATGTGGTAGAAATCACTCACAGAGGACTTGAAACAGTTTAATAGAACTTTGTAGAAGTCTTTATAGGTGCTCCCCCACCAGCCAATATTTTTAAACCAAGTTTTTTTTTTTTTTTGATGAAGAAGGAAGATATACTCATGTATTTTAAAGAAATAGGCTGCATTAAAAGGAAAAAACAGCAACTATGGCCCATTGCAATCCATAGCTCTCTTTAACCACCATCAGAACTTTTGTATGTCTCCTTTTTTAAAGACATTCATTGAGGTATAACAAATATATGGTATAAGACTCCCATCTCCTGAGTAAGCACACAATTATACCCCTTAAACTATTTGTAATCAGAGGGGATGGGTTATACTTAGTAGTGGCGTCCATCGTACGTAAGCATATCCAATGTGAGCAAATGCTGGGGCACATTGGTGCTGGTTTCTGCTCTAAAGAGTCCTCCCACCAGGTGGGAAAATCTGTGTGAGCTGCGGGACACTCTGCGGGACACACCCCGCCTACCTCCTAACCTCAGATGACTTCCACACACTGTCACATGTGAGCTCCACTCCTGCCTAAGCGTCCTGAGGAAAAAGGACATTTTCTGAGCCGAAGATGCAGGTAGACAGGGCTCCCTGCCTTCCAGACAAATCCTCAGAGAAGCCCACACTGACTTATCCTGGTAAAATGTGTAATGTGTTGGAACATTATGGAAAAAATCTGACCATCGCCCAGGTATTAAAAATGGGTTGCCCACAAAGAGTGGCAGTTGAGGCAGGGGTGGGTAGGGTGGGCTGCGGACAACAGCTGCAGTGTTGGGTGCCAGCTGGAGCCCACGTAGGGAGAGTGATGACTCCGTGTGTGAAGGCTGCAGAGGAACCATCCTAGCTACACACACACACACACACACACTGGAAATTACACTGGTTTTGAGGGGAAAAGCTTCTGAGAGACCTGTTTCAGATAACTCTGCGGTGATCAAAAACTTCAGAATTGAGACGTCACAGAGTAAACACAGCCCCAGCTGTGCCCTTGTGCATGTGTACCCCAACCTCAAACCCAGCCAGAGACCACACCCCCCCACCCCCAGGCCCTGTGTTCCACGTCTGCTCACTCCCAGGCCTGCTTTCCTGGCAGACAGGGTTTCTGGATCAGAGCCTTTGCCCAGTGCTCACATGAACTTCCCCACCTGGTGGGAGGACACAGCAGAAACCAGCACTGGCATGCTCCAGCACTTGCCCACAGGGGCCACACTTCCAGGACAGCAGACACCGCTACCACGCAGAGCCCTCTCCTTAAACCACATGCCAGAGAGGCATAACCACGTGCTTGTCACTGAGGAGATGGAATAATGGCTTCAGCATTTTGAAAACCCGTACTGAATGACCTAGGGTGTGTTTCTCTAGTTAATAAACCATTCTACTGGTGTACCAGAGTCTTTGAAACAGCACGTGTGTAGATGACTGGTCCTCACATACCATCCGCATACATACACTCAGAATTATGTGGAAGGAAGTGCTAGGGAGAAGGAAGGGGGTGGAACCTGGCCTTCACTGAAATCCTGGAATGCAAAGTATCCTGCTGTGTCCAGGACACTATGGGCCCTAATGCCTGCCATCAGCAAAGTGGCAGGCAGACCTCTCAGCCGCGCCGCCTCCTCAGTCTGAGCGGCTGAGGGTGAAGGAGCCTCCTCGTGTCTCTGGCTGAGCTTTGGTCCAGCCCATCCATGTCGCCTGGATGCCAGGCCCCTGAAGGAGTCTCCCCCGTCCTCTTCCCCCAGCTCTGGTTCTCGCCCTTGCGTGTCAGCAGGCAGCATGAGGTCAGGGCAGGGCCTCCCCGGGGGGCTCCTGCTGGCTCACTCCTGTTTGCTTTTGACTGAGCCCTTGGGCTGCTTCTGTCTCCTTGTTACCTGCAGCCCACTGGGAAGGTGCCTTCAGACAGCCGGCTTGTTCAACCCCTCGTCTATGTGGAGCGCCTGGAACTCATCAGAAACGTCTGCAGGGATGAAGCCCTGAAGAATCTCTCGCACACCGCGGTCTCCAAGTTTGTCCTGGACCGGATATTCGTCTGTGACAAGCACAAGATTCTTTTCTGCCAGACTCCTAAAGTGGGCAACACCCAGTGGAAGAAAGTGTTGATCGTGTTAAATGGTGCGTGCAGGGCTGGGTGGATGTCCGTGGTGAGTGGACAGCAGGGTTTGCCTGGCTGGGGGCATGGGGGCTGGGGGGTGGCAGCCTGGGGCTGGGCAATGGAGGCAGCAGAGCGGGGCCAAAGGCAGGGACAGTTGTGGAAGGGCTGATAACCTTATGGATGGTTCTCTGGAGTGTTTCCCGTGTTGGTGGTGTACTTTCAAAGCTGGTGGCTTAAAAGTTTTAGATATTGAGGTTTTCAAAGGGCCACATCTGTGGTCAGAATCTCCTTTCCTCACTTTCCAGAGTAGAATTCCTGTCTCAAGCAGCCTGTCCACCCCCCTCCACCACCAGAGCTCCGTGGGAGGTGGCCCTGTGGTCTCTGTCCTCCAGCCCACCACTCCTGCTGCTGTTCTCAGAATTGGTGGCCAATGGTCCTTTTCCTGGTTGCTTCATTTGGCCTTTTTGTGGTTGTTTGGGTGGGGGGGAAAGGAGACACTTGCCTCATCTTATGTTGTATAACTAATGTGTTTCTTGAGTAATCTGACAGTGTATTGGATTTTTGACATCAAAAAAATGAGGTCACAAATCAAATTTAAAGCAATGAATACACAAAAGTCTTATAAATCTGCCACCACAGTTCAAAGCATTAGACTTTAAAGAAGTAAACACCAATTTACAAGTACAGGATAAAAATGGGGGCAGGTTTGCCAGGTCATAAAATAGAAGATGGGCCTTGTGGCTCTCTTCAGTCATCCCTAGAGACGCCTGCATGGGGGCAGTACTTGAGCAGGTCCAGAGCTGGTTCTTTCATTACCCCTTGAGAGCAGATGTTTGTCTTGCTCATTTTGTGGCCATCCATAGCACTTAGCAGAGAGTTCTGAAGTGGTGCTTATGTACTTGGGAGGAGGGGTGAATCAAACAGTCAAGCCAGTGGCTGCTGTGTAGATGGCCCAACAGAGATCCTTCCCTGCCAGACTTCAACACGACAGGATTAACACAACGATAGATGGGAAGGTTTGTGGAGGCTTGACTAGAACCTTCGTGGATACCGATGCTTTGTGTCTATTTGTCTTGAGAAGAGAATGAAAAACCCACCCAGTCCACCAACCTGAGGATGGGGTCCACCCAAGACCCCAGCACTGACCTGGGCACTGTGGCTTTGATCCTGTCCTGCCTTCCTAGACACTTTGTCCTCCTTGTCCCCTGCCTCAGCTATATCACACTATTCTCAAAGGATTGGCCAGGTTTTTCCAGCACCGGTTTTTCCACAGGTTTTTCCAGTCAGCTTTGCCTCTTGCAGTCTGGTACGTGGTGACATTGCCTAGGAACCACTTTAGGCTTAGGGATGTGGAGCTGGGAGAGCCAAGCCCATTGGGGATAATGGGCCCCCAATGGGGGTGTCAGCCAGCAGTATGTTTCTTGGTCCTGCTGCTCTGGCATTTTCCCCCAGTTTCAAAGTAGAATGAGTATTGCTCATTTTAGGAATCCTTTCTGCACACAGGGATCTTTTTAAAATGTACAATTTCACCTAATTTAGGTGTTTTGCCAGGGGTAGGTATTGGCAGTATTTACTGTCCCCTCCCCTTGTTTCCTGCTCTCCCCACCCCAACTCATCTGTTTCCTCTAGTTGGCTTATGGATTACCAGAAGCTTTTCTTCACTCTCTCATCCTGCTGGCAGAAGCAGTTGGGATTAAAAGACCTAAACTGGGATTTAAGGGGAGCTTGCAGGGAACATGGGGGCCAAGGTAAGAGACCAGGTATCTTCCTTTAAGGGTAGCACTGAGGCAGCCAACCTGTTCTCCCATGTTTCCTTCCCAGGAGCTTTTCCTTCCATTGAAGAGATCCCTGAAAATGTGGTTCATGACCATGAGAAGAATGGCCTCCCTCGTTTATCTTCCTTCAGTGATGCAGAAATTCAGAAGCGGTAGGAGTGGGTTCCTAAGGGGAGGGGAATTGGGGTAAAACCCGAGGCTCATTTCTGTCCTTGCCATATGCCTCAAATTGCTCCAAGGACTGCTGGGGGCTTTTGGTTTACATTTGTGAGAGGCAGCTGAGCATATGCCCCATGTTCAGTGCATTTAAATTCACAAAACTTTGTGAGAATTTCAGAAAGTCTTCTCCACCCTTACCTTCATGCAGTCCATTAAAACAAAGGTTATATAATTTTCTTAATAGAAATGAGTAGTCATTTTTGTTCTGCCTCGATTCTGTTAAGTTTTATGGATTCTTTACTGAATATAACATTTAGGTCACAGGGAAGGGATTTGGATTACAGGGGAACCCCTCTTAGTTTTTTAATTTTTTTCAAGGCCTTGCACCTGCTTCCATGGTAGCTGCCCGGAAGACAGGTGGTGGGGACTGGACCTAACACAGGCAAAGAGAGTCAGACCTCACTGATCACAGCGAGGATAGAGACTAGGCATGTTAAAAATGACTTAGCTAGGAAACTGAAAATTTCTTGTTATTAGCTGTGAAATGACACTGCAGAACAAGGCTTAGAAGGAATCTGAACCCATGAGCGGCAAATCGATGTCAGGGCACCAAAGGAACTTTGGCCTCCTTTGCTTTTTGGCTATTTCATTCTCATTATTTCTAGTGCTGCTTGTTTAGTCTTCCCAGTTTATGCAAAACCTGTAGAATGCAGGTGTTAGATGCGGCATCTGAAAGGCCCCCAGCTAAGTGCGGGCCTGTCTGTCCGGCTGAGCGCTGGTGTCTTGGGGGCTCTTGTGAGAGAAGATGAGCTCAGGTGTATAGGGCCATGAGCCGTTTTCTGGCATGGAGTAGGCACTGTAATTACGGCGGTGGCCAGTGTTGTCATTATTCTGTCAGCACCATAACAGGCCTGTCCCGCGGCTGCCTCTGCGCCACCCCCACCACTGTGGGCAGCACCCCGGGCCGCCTTCCTGCCAGCTAGAGCCACAGCCTCACCACTCCCCCTCTCACCTGCCCCCTACTCTGGCTGGCCCTTCCCCTGGCAACTCTGAATTGTGTTTATACAGAGGTCCCTTAGAGTATCTTCCTCTGGCCTCCACCATTCCTACATCACTCAGGGTTCCTGACCTTATCAGGTCTGTACCCCAAAACAAGACTTTCAAACATCTTTGAAGTTTTGAAATATTCGAGTATCTGTTGAGCTAAGTAGTGTCTTCACGGTGGCTCTCTGGGGTGATGAGTCCTGTGGCCTGGGACAGTTAATGGTTTCTGAGCCTCTCTTTCCTCACCATAAAGTAGGCCAGTAACAGGCTCTGCTGCAGAAGGTGGCTGGGTGGATTCAGAAATGGGTGGAACTCGCTCCTCACCGGAGGGCGTGTTCTGGCTGCTGCGGCCACTGCCACTCCAGCAGGCACTCTGCCCCCATGCCCCCTCACCCTGGCTACCACTGGCAGCCAGTGGCCTAACTGCATGTTTCTCTTCATTTCTCTTCTTAGCTTGAAAACGTATTTTAAGTTTTTTATTGTCAGAGATCCCTTCGAAAGACTGATTTCTGCATTTAAAGATAAGTTTGTTCACAACCCCCGCTTTGAGCCATGGTACAGGCACGAGATCGCCCCGGGCATCATTAGGAAATACAGGAAGAACCGCACGGAGACCAGGGGCATCCAGTTCGAAGATTTTGTACGGTACTTGGGCGATCCAAACCACAGATGGCTGGACCTTCAGTTTGGGGACCACATCATTCACTGGGTAACGTATGTTGAACTGTGCGCACCCTGCGAGATAAAGTACAGTGTGATCGGTCACCATGAGACCCTGGAGGACGATGCCCCCTACATCTTAAAAGAAGCCGGCATAGACCACCTGGTGTCTTACCCCACCATCCCTCCAGGCATTACCGTGTACAATAAAACCAAGGTGGAGCGCTACTTCCTGGGCATCAGCAAACGGGACATCCGGCGCCTGTATGCACGTTTTGAAGGGGACTTTAAACTCTTCGGGTATCAGAAGCCAGATTTTTTGTTAAACTAATGTATAGAACTGTGAATTCAAATATCTGTTAGACCAGAGGCTAACCAGGTGGGAGATGTGAGCACAGAAATGTCCTGTCCTCCACTCCACTCTTTCTGGAGACGCCGCAGCCTCCCATGGACCTGGGCATGCCTTGGCCAATGAAGCTGGACCCTGACCGTTACAACTTAGTTTGGACATAAGGTGAACTGAGGGCCCTGGCAGATCCCCCCTCGGTCCCCTCCCCTATCAATGCCATTAGGCCTTTACTCTCCTCAGAAGGGGAATGGGACCAAACATTTGCAATCCGACAGTCTGGGAAGAAAAATCACATGGTGGAGGAGTCATTTCCCTCCTTTGTTAGACCACTAGAGGCTCCCCTGGAGAGGGAGGTGGTCCCGCCTGTCACTGAAGGATTGCGAGAATGGCACCCAGCACTTTGAGGAGAGATGGAGAGGCTATGGTCTGCAGAAATCACACGGGGCTAATACAGAATCAAACTGAGTAATAAAATTACACCTGGCTTTCATTTTGGCGCTGCTATAATCACAGAGGCAAACCATTCTTTCCATGACTATTTTGTTTCTGTGAAACTCAGAGATGACCCGAGGGTACTTTTTGGCAGTCCATCTTTCCAGGATCTATGCCTAGGTACCTCTAGTCCATGTTTCTAAACTGCCTGCCAAACAGTTGTCTCCCCTCAGCCCCAGAGATGCAACTTTGGAAAGAGGGGTGTGTATATTCTTTCCACCTGAGAGAGGGAACATCTTGGGAGGCCTTAAGGGACATGTAGCAGGGGGAAAGGGAATGCTGGTTGGGGTCTGGCGCTCCAGCTGCTGGGGTATTGAGCACGCCTGCCCTGATTATTCTCTTTGTCCCCTCTGGATGGACAATGCCTATCTCCAGGGCCCTCCCAGGCCAGAGGCAAGCTTGGGTCCCAGGCCGGCACTACAGAATCAGTGCAGTGTACACATGCCAGTTTCCTTTCATCTCCTCAAAAGGCTTACCACTGGACCCATTTCTGATAAGGCCATTGTCCTGGACTCTTAAGTTGGATAATCAAATTCACCAGCAATAAAACCCCGGGCCGAGGCGTCTTCCAGGCATGGAGGCTTCCAGGCCATAGCTACTGTTTCAGATGTCTGTGACAGTGAGGGCTCCGGGGAGACAGGCCAGGCTTCCCTGCGAGAAGTCCTAAGTGCCCGAGTCTGTGTGGTGCCCACGAGCCCAGGTTTTCTTCAGGCAGCCTCAACCTTCCCCTTCTCCAAATGGCTTCCTGAGTTTGTAAATGTGAAAGTAAAAGGAAATAAAAAATATGTGCCAAATCTGCCATGTGCTGCAGTTCCAGGGAACGTGCTCTGTGGCTACACGTGGTCCTTGAGGCCCGTCGACAGTGAGGGGCGGCTCTGGCCGCTTAGATGGCTGCTGGTGACAGGACTGTGGAGGGGAAGCGAGGCTTGAGTGTGACTGTTGGCTGCGTTGACGAAGGGCAGCCAATGTGGTAGCCTTTCGTCCACAACTGACACACAAAGGATGTAAAGGAGTTATTTTCTAGAAAGTTTTAGCGGAGTCTTGTTAAAATCATTTCATACCTGATGAGCTGATTACCTCTTTCTGTTTGAAATGTAATAGTCTGAATAACATATGTGAATTTAAGGCCTTGAAGTCAGTCCTAATTTAAAAAGATAGCACTTCCTTTTAGAAACAAAAGGTTAGACACTGGGGTGCCAGCCCCACCCCCTACTTCTGGCATTTAGATTTAGGTCCTTTTTCTCTAGCATTTGGTTCATTTTCCTAACATTTTGCCAAAGGAGTAGAGACTGCCACCACAACCTCTCCTGGGCATTCCACAATGTGTCCAAAACCTGAGTTCCCGCAGCCCTTCCTACCCAGCGGGGCTCCTGACCTTGCACGGCCCCCTGGAACTATGCAGCCCCTCAGCCCTCACCCCTCACTGAGGTAGTCTGGCTTCCTTCCACTTCCAGAACCCACTGCCTCCCTTCAGAGCCTGAGACAGCGTCCATGCCTCTGTCTCCTGAAGCAGCTTTTTCCCCCCACACTGCTGCTCTGAGGGAGATTAACGGCAGCAACCTGGAGCAAACCTGACCGCGTCCTTCCTGGTGTCCTTACTGGCAACAGCCAGGACCTCCCTCTCCCAACAGTTCCAATCAATGGGGGCCTTCTCCGCTGCCCCCCACACTCCCCCACACCACCACTGCTGTGGGGGTGGGGCGAGCCCGGGCCAGAAGGGTGCCACCACCTGCCAGGGAGCATGTCCTCTACCTCTGGGTAAGGAAGAGATGGGCAGCCAGAGGGCAGCCCCTGGGAAAGTCTAGGTGAGAACTCAGAAGTAACATTAAGCCTCGATTTAAAAGAAATAAGAAGCCACTCTGCATCCCAGGAGTGGTCTTAAGATAGGGAGGGCAATCCCTATCTTAAGTGTAAAAGTTTAATGATCGTAGGCTGACTTATTAATAGGGTTGTATGTTAAGTTGCTTTCTCTTACTGGATTTCTCTCCTTACACATTTTAGTTTTATTGGTCTTAGCTCCAGAAACCATTACAGTGAAGGGTTAAGAGCCAAGATGAAATTTTATTTTCATAGTGGCTAACTGTACACAGAGATGCAGCAGATCACCACATGCAGGCAGCCTTTAACGCAGGGGTGTGGGAGGAAGAGCCTCTGACCAGGGAGGGGTCCCAGAAGGTTCTCAGGGATGTTGGTTTCCCATACCCCACACTCGACCCTTCACCCTACTCCCCCCACAACCCTCACCATACCCCTGCTTCCCCCCTCTAAACCCCAGTATGGCCTGTTCAGCTGGAATCTCCAGAAGCAGGAAACAGCAGAAACCTGGATTAGGAGAGTGGAATAATCAAGATGGTGGCTATGTGAGAGGAAGCAAGCCTCACCATCCCACTGGATGAAATTTAAGTTGTTCAAGGTACATTTTCTGAGCCTTACCACCAGGGTTGTGAGGTTCCAGACCTGAACCCGGGACAACAAGCTCACAAGAGAGGAGAGGCGTGGGAAGTGGTGGAACAGGGCAGCACAGGCCCCCTGGTAAGTGGGGAAAGTTTCAGGTGGAAGTGTCAGGTATATGGGAAGGATCAGGGAAGGTGTAGGGAGCAGAAAGTATAGTTTTGCTTCCTTGCCCCCAGGGCAGTCTCCCTATCAATAGTTGTTACCCTAAAGCCATCTTAAACAAGGCTTGGATGAGAATATCACATCCATAATCTTTCTTCTCCTCAGGCTGAATCACTGTTTACCTGACAAATCTTAATGGGCCTTTGTTTCAGGTATTTTTCAATCTTATTTCCTATTGTCTGGAATCTTTAAACACTCAATTTTTATAACAAAACAGTCTCTGTTTTCTTTTTGTCATCCTTATCCCAGGTGACAGTTTCACTCAATATTGTACCACAGTGTGACCTGAGTCTCAATCCTTCTAGTTTACAGCATCTTTTTTTTTCACCACTCAGTACCTAACTAGTAGGTCATGTATATAAGTAACTAGCTCCAGTATCAAGGTATTAATTTCTTCATTAGATAGGATAACACTAGCTGTTGTAACAAACACCAGGATTTCAGTGGCTTAAGACAATAAAATGATTTTCTTGCACACATAACAACCAAGAGTCTTCCTTGTAGGCAGGGATTTTTCTTCCATCATATGGTTCCATCATTTCCAGGGTCTCATCCTCTCCTTCTAGGAGAAGGGTAATGAGCATGGAGAAGCATTGGAGACATTATTATGGACCAGTTGGGCACATGTCTCCCACTTCATTCTTCGGGAACAAAACAATTTCAAGGGAGCTAGGAAGTGTTATTCCTGGCTTAATAGTTATTTCCTGGTGACAACTCCACAAATTTGTGGGGGATGTTGACAAGTTGGTAATAACCCCTATGTAACTCAGTGCTTTACCATTTATAAAGCATTGTAAAGTAAATAATAACATGAAGTAAGCCTAAAAGGTTTATTATCTCCATTCATAAAGGGAGAAATGGATTCAGAGATGTTAACTGGTGCAGGATTATACAACCAGACTGCTGGTTTCAGATCCAATGTGTAAAGGGCTGGCAAGTTATCACTTCTGCCCTTATGACAACAATAACAAAAAATGAAAGAAAAAAAACTCTGAAAATCAATACCTTTTCCTGTACTCATCAGAGACGTGAGGTTGCAAGACAAACTGCTGTCGTAAAATTTGTAGGGAAGGGTGAATACAGAAATTCACAGCTGAGCTCTCCTTACCTAGGGTAGAGGCTACCGGAGTCAAACTGGCAGGATCACTCAGATGTCAATTTTAACAAATTACTGGGTGCTGAGTGTGGGCTAGCTTGAGAGTGAGAAACTCCTGGAGGCCACAGTCATAGGGGATTTTCCAGAGTTTCAAGGGTTTTACCTCCAGGAACTCCACCAGTTTCTTAAGGCAAAGAGTCAATAGGTACTTCCTGCCGGCTCTGGCAGGTGGAGGAGAAAGATAACCATTTTGAGATATGCCCTAAACATTCTCCATAAGAAAGCCCTACTTTCTAGGGGAAGAGACTTTAGCAGAGTCTTCCCTGCCTTCCTGCAGGGAAGAAGGGCTTTAATCCCCTCAAGCCTTCCTATCTCACCCTAATGGTAAAACAACAACATCAATAATAATAATAATATCAAAAATCCCTTGCGAAGGTCAAAGCTTAGAGACACAGGCCCTAAAAGACTGAGATTTAATTACTAGAATTGTAGAATGCTTCTGCTCCCCTGCAGCTTGCCACCATATCAACAGGAATCAAATGTAAATGAGTTACAACTGAAGGAGCGGAAAGAACAAGGTGTAGACTGTGAGGAGGAATTCTTAGGGAAGACCCAAAACAGCAGAGGACACAGAAGCAGGGACCCTAGAGGAAGCTGAATCCTGACCCCTACAGTTACAACAAAAGTTAAACACAGTCCAGCTCCTAGCCAGATTAACATAAACCCTCACAGTAAAGGCCTTTTACCTCAGTTGTTGTTACCTGATACATTAGGGCTGGAGTTTAACAAAAATCACAGGGCATGCTAAACAAACAAGGAAAAAAACCCACAATCTGAGGGCATTGACACCAGACTCAGATATGACACGGATGTTGGAATTATCAAACAAGGAATTTAAAACAACTGATTAATACTCTGAGGGCTCCAATGGAAAAAAAAGTAGACCCCATGAAAGAACAAATGGGTAGTGTAAGCTTGGAGATGGAAACTAAGAAAAATATGAAGAAAATGCTAGGAATCCACAACAATGTAACAGATTAAGAATGCCTTTGAAGGACTCACCAGTAGACCCAGAACGGTATCTGCAGCTCTATGGTGCTGTTTAAAGGCGGACTTAGGTTATTTATTCATGTATATGCAAACAAAATTAAGGACAACTGCTAAACAGTTTATAAAGGAAATGTAATTGATATTCTAAAAGAAGAGATAAAATGGAGAGAGTAAGACTAAAGAACTAGCTGTAAGCATATTGCTCTGAGAAATTATCTGGAAACTAGAAGGATGATAAGAAAAATAGCAGTGGTGTATTCTCCAGTCTCCAGTGGGTCAGTAGATACTAGACAGTTGTGACCAAAAGCTGTGGACTTCCAGGCCAGGGACCACCCCATAGGAAGGCGTGGTCACCCCAGTGTAGGTCAGGAAGTCGAGGGAAACCCCAGTACCTCCAATCCCCTAGGGCAGAAAGAACTGAAAACCTGTTTCACCTCCCCCAATATATACGCACGAAACCTCATGATTCATTAATTTCCTGATGTTTCACAATTTTGGCATTCCCATTGATGGTATCTCTTACTGATCTTAAAAACAGCCAAATATGGGAACACATAAAATTTTGGATAAATCACAAGTGGTTCCTTAGAAGGAAAAGGTCAAGAGCCTCTAATCGGCATGGTATTATTACACTCCTAAGTATAAGAAGATGAACAGGAAGACTGATGTGAAAATACCTATTTTACAGTTGGGGATATCACAGAACAAGAGCTGCAAAAGTTAAGGGGGCTTTAGGGCTACCCCTCATTTACCAGCAGTTTCTCTGCCAGCTTTGTTTCACCATCTTCCTCCAGGGGGGCGCTGTTTCCTATTCTCCATCCCCTGCGCCCCTGCCCGCCCAAAACCCAGGTTCCCTTTATGTGTAAGCAGGGAAGTTCCATAAGATTCTTAGTAGCACAGTGATGACAGTTCTAAACACTACTGTACAGTGTTATACCTGAATTTTCACGTCTGAGAGACCACCAAGGAGCCGATGCAATCTCACCAAGGTTTATTTGACAAGCTTAAGCTTGGGCCCAAGTATACCCGGCACAGCGGAGTAGGGACTTGGACCCCGAACCAGATTACAGTCAGAGTTTTTAAAGGCAGAGTAGGGGTGGACTCGGCGGTGGGTGAGGACAAAGGGGATTATGGATGATGCAAGTCTCCAAGGACTTTTGGAAGCAAGGTCTCCAGGACCTTGAGGGGCTAGCTATTGTTGGGAGAAAGGTTATTTATTACCAATAATAAAAATCTTCTCGTGAGACTCTTTAGATGTATATCAGTGAGCCATATACTTGGGAATGATTCTCGACACTATCTTGGAGGTTTAGAGATAAAGTTTCCTGAAGGAATTGTTAAAGTAGACTTACAGGATCCTGGTTGGACCTCTTGGAGTAGGGGGTCGGTCAGGCTAGGATTGTCCTTAGCAAAACCTCAAGGTGAGGGCAGTTAAGTCCCCAGGGGAGAGCCACTCTGTCTGTTTCAAGGGCTTGTCAGTAGGTAAGTAATTTTAATGATTTTCTTCTGCCTCTGTTTCCCAAATCAGCTAAACTTGAGGTGGAATGACATTAATTTTCTCGGCCTCCACAACAGAAATTAGGCCCAGGATGTACATGGACAGATTTCTCTCTGCTAAATTACCGGTAGAGAATAAGAGGTCAAATCAACAGAGGGATCACAGAAAAACTCTGAGCCATGGAAACAGAAATCTTGTCTATTTCATTAAATGGTAAGCTTTAGAAACAAACAGTGGAATCTTCCCTTCTCAGGAGGTTATTCTTAGTAAAAACTGCTGAAGCTTGCAGTTGTTGTTATTGGGTGGGGGAGGCAATGGTAGTGGTTAATTTTAAATCTGGAACCCCTTGCTTTCGGTCTTCATACGATTCCCCTGTGATTTTACTCATGCTTACCCCAGGGATAGTTGGTGCAAATCAAGCTAACTGTATGTCTTGTTAAGAAAGGAATAGGGACCGACTGTGAGTCCGGAGGAGCTGTTCTGTTTGTGGAGGGTGGTCTTCAACTGCAGTGGAGAAACTGACAGTCCACTGCAGAGGGCTCAACTTGCCCCTGCCTGGGACGCCTGAGTGGCTCAGTCGGTTGAGCAGACCTGCTTTTGGCTCAAGTCATGATCCCAGAGTCCCGGGATTGACCCCCCACATGGAGCCCTGCATCAGGCTCCCTTCTCCCCAGGAAGCCTGCTTCTCCCTCTCGAACTCCCCCAGCTTGTGTTCCCTCTCTCGCTGTGCCTCTCTCAAATAAATAAATAAAACCTTAAAAAAAGATGCCTCTGCCTGAACAGACACTCCTCAAGGTTTTGGTGTGAGTTTCAAAAGAAATCTTTCCCCATGTCTGTCAACAATTGCATACTCACTGACGTCGATAAAACCCAGCTAACTGAAACTGAGCAATGAATGGTTAGGCATGTAGTTGTGAGCAGTTTTCTTATTCGACAGCTTCTCAAACTTACAGATAAACTAATTATTCTACAGAAAGGCTTTCCTGCTTAACAAGAGCCCAGCAACCAGTAAAAATAATATATGCAGTGAAAGCTTTCTGTGTGTGTTTGTCTGTGTGTGCATGTGCATCTATCTGTAAATATATGCACATATCCATCTATCTGTAGTATTTAGGTTCATTTCAGTAGGCCTATAGGTTCGTCTTGGCAAACAGATATGAAATGCATGCTTTACTTTCATGTGCTCACTGGGGTTTTCCTTCTGTAAAAGCTGTGTGCTCCATACATTGGCTGGTGTGTTGCTTCCCCTGTTACTGCATACACACTTCACTGACAACCTTCGACCTGTACCACCTAAGATAATTGTCTCCTGCACACGGAAGTCACAGCATCCTGTTGATTTTGCCTTCCCAGTATTAATGGAAGGTGGCTTTAAAAATGTAGGTGGGAACCTGAATGTGAATGCAGTTACCGGGAGAGGCCTGGTGGATACAATCCTTTAATGCCATAAAGTAAAGAGGAGAGAGGTATATAGTGAGTCCAAGAAGTGGGGACATGGCTTTTTCAGAAAGAACTGTGAATGAAGACAATATAGAATAGGTATGATGGTTTTATGCCTTCAATTTCTTCTTAGCCTACCTGCTTGTTTTTTACCAGATGATTCTGGAGAATGGAAATCAATTGCTAGGTGGCATATGAAACCGAGTTATATATTTAAAGACTACTTTGTGAAGAAGATTTGCTAGGGCATTTTGGAAAGTATTTGTGAAGAGAAATGTCCATTGTAACGCTGTGCAAGCTCAGGCTCAGAGTTTCCAAAGAAGAAAAAGGCCACAGAGTTTTTGTCCAATCAATAGCCTCATTACTGCTCAGCCAATAACTCCATTAACACTGAGAGCTGGTTTCCGCTTTTGGCAACAAGTTCTAAGTTTGATGAATGACTGATGGTCACTTTCTACAGGCATCCACACTATCTCCTGCTCACTGTGCATCTGTGTCCCAGATGGTTGCAATGTTTCCCATAGTTTATTTTTACACTCTATGAAGCCTGTAAAGTCTGCGCCTGATTTAAAAAAAAAAAAAAAAAAAAACACAAACCAAAAAACATCTGCTAAGGGCCAGTATATAAATGAAGTGATGGGGGATGTTAACTGTGTTGACCAGCTTTCACATCACCGTCCTATAGGAATTCCTCATCCATCATTCAGCTTTAATGCATAGAGAATCCTACTCATTTCGGCATCAGCGTGTTTTTGCAATACAATTGTAGTGTAGGTATAATTGTGAGAATAAGGAGCAAGTATACTTGGTGCTCATCAAGGGCTGGCAGCAGAGTCTGTTCGGTAGAATAGGGGTTTCCCCATACAAAACATCTTGTTTTGTTTCTTTCCCTACATTAGCATATGATTAATTACCTCACCACTGTGTGTTCATTTTGTTTTTTGTTTTTGTTTTTCAGTAAGAATAATAATGCCAGCTACAATGCTAGGATGTGATGCTATGAAACCCAATGACATTTCCTCAAGTGTTAGTATATAAGAGGAGATACAGGCTAAAAATACTTACAATCAGGAAGACCTTGGATGCTTTAGTAAATAATAAAGCTATAGAATTTATAATGAAAGCATTCTTCACTTTAAGGTTGATAATGGACACACCAATAGGCTTTCCAAAGTACTGTCAGCTCAGTGACCCTATCAGAAATATAAGGACGCATTGAATAGAGCATCCCAATATTCTTGCCATCGTTACCATCAAATAGGAACCATTTTGGAATGCTCAACATAAGATCCACAAAGAACTTGTCATCTAGTGATAGAGCCTATCTTCAGGGAACATACACTCTAAATCAACTAACAGTGTCCTTTAGGTAAATGAGAACAATGTAAAATTAAGCAAATATATTTTTGGAGAAGTCAAACCTCTTATAGGAAGTAATCTCAGGATGGCTATTTAAATGTCAGCACCATAAGTCTGTAGTGGGATGAAGATAAAGTAGTTGAAATAAGAATAGACATAAAGATTGGATCAAGAGGGCTGACAGCACACACACTTAACCATCCTTCCCACTTCTTTCATTATTTCTCTCCAACTTCCTTCTTGCCCAGCTCCCCAGGGAGCAAGTTTTCCTCTTTTTTCTAAAATATTAGAGGCAGAGTACCGTAAACAAGAACAGCGGCTACTGACATGTGAACAGGGAAACCTAACGATGAATGGGTATACAATCAAGAAACATCAGATACTTGGAAGAAAACAGCACAATCAAGGGGAAACCAAATTCCCTAACAATAACAGAAAAAATTATATATTTATAGAACAAATCAATAGTAATGCCAGAGAGAGAGAGAGTATGAGTGGGGGCAGGGGGAGAGGGAGAGAAAATCTTAAGCAGGCTCCATGCCCAGCAGGGAGCCCAATGGAGGGCTCAGTCTCACCACCCTGAGATCATGACCTGAGCTGAAATCAAGAGTCATGTGCTTAACTGACTGAGCCACCCAGGTGCCCCTGACAGCTAATATTTTAAACCAATGATTGAAAGCAAGAAAGATAATTTTCTTATCTTTCTTTGTCTCATCTGAGCATAAAGCAATGTTGCCCATTATTTTCTGTGCCCTGGAACAGTTTGTATAATATATTTGTTCCCCAGAGATTTCAGAAACTACACCTAAACCACTAAATGTACCTTAAACCTTTGGCAGGGAGAATAGCATTTTGAATTTTATTTCATTTTTTCCCTATGGTTATTGGTCTGTACAAACTTTTCACTTTACTTTCAGCCAACTTTGATAATTTCTATGGTCATGTATCTCTTTCATCCAACTTTTAAAATTAATGAAGTAAAGTAATATCTATTTCTAATTTAAAAATCTTTTCTGTATCTGTACTTAAGCCTTGCAGATATCTCATTCACCAGCTTTTACTTTTAGGCTTTATGGTTAGTCTGCTGACCGCCTCAGGCAGCTATAAATTGAGCAATTGCTTCTAAATGTTTTCTACAACTGCCCATAAAGGACAGGCTTTTCTGTACTGGGTGAGCTACAAATCATGTCAAATAAAGATAACCTTGTAAGTAGGATCTTCTAGAGAACCAAATAATGACAGTTCCCTATGAATAAGGCTTTAAAGGAACTCCCTAATCCCATTCTTCCTTCTTCAATGGCTGGCAGGTGCTAGGTTTCACTGTGATTGTGGGCTCTTGCTTTTCAATGTTACTCTGGGGCTGGCAAGAGCGGAGGGGACTAGGGGCACCTTGGTGGCTCAGTCAGTTAGGCATTTGCCTTCAGTTCGGCTCATGATCTCAGGATCCTGGGATTGAACCCCAAGTGGGGCTTCCTGCTCAGCAGGGAGCCTGCTTCTCCCTTTCCCTCTGCCTCCTCCTCTGCCTGTGTGATCTCTCTCTCCCTCAAATAAATAGGCAAAATCTTTTTTATTTTTTTTTTAATTTTTATTTATTTATTTATTTGACAGAGATCACAAGTAGGCAGAGAGGCAGGCAGAGAGAGAGAGGAAGGGAAGCAGGCTCCCTGCTGAGCAGAGAGCCCGATGTGGGGCTCGATCCCAGGACCCTGAGATCATGACCTGAGCCGAAGGCAGAGGCTTTAACCCACTGAGCCACCCAGGCGCCCCGGCAAAATCTTTTTTTTAAAAAAGATTTAAAAAAAAAAAAAAAGGAGGGAGGACAGTAGACCAAGTTAAAACACCAAAGAGCTCACTGTTCTTACTGAGATTCCAACATTTATCTTAAATACATCCTGGATTGCTGTAAAACCTTGCCAAAGTTCCAAAAAAAAACTTGATTCTAAATTTTTTTTTCCAGTTTTCTCATTGCTTTTATGGAGAAGATAGTGTTTGAAGGTACTTACTACTATATTTCCCTTCATGTCACCCTCTTATTAGTTGTTTAATGGCTGTAGAATCTGTAGTGATAGTCCCTACATAATCTGTGATGTGTGTCTTCCTCCTTTTTATTGTTGTCCATCTTGCTAGAGCTTCATTAATGTTAATGACTTGTTTCAAATAAACATTTTTTGTTTCATTGATCTTTCTCTTGTTTTCCTATTTTCAATTTCATCATCTTCTACTCTGATCTTTATTTTTGCCTTTCTTATACATTTTCTGAAGTTATTTTTCTTCTCTTTTTGTCTTTGTTTTTTTTTGAGATAAGAACTCAAATAACCGATTTGAGACCTTTGCTCTTTTCTAGTGTCACCACTTTAGTACTATGAAATTTCCTCTCAGAATTGTTTCCAGGGTGCCTGAGTGGCTCAGTTGGTTAAGCATCTGCTTTTGGCTGAGGTCAAGATCCCGTGGTCCTGGGATTGAGCCACACATTGTGCTCCTTGCTTGGCAAGGAGCCTGCTTCTCCTTCTCCCTCTGCCTGCCACTTTGCTTACTTGTGCCCTCTCTGTCAAATAAATAAATGAAATCCTAAAAAAAAAAAAAAAAAAAGAACTGTTTTCAATGCATCCCATGTATTTTGATATGTGTTTTAATTTATTTTCTGTTCTGCATATTTATTTTAAATTTTCTTTGAGACTTTCTCTTTGACCTATGGGTAATTTAAAAACAAAATATTTTTATTAACATATAATGTGTTATTTGCCCCAGGGGTACAGGTCTGTGAATCATCAGGCTTACACACTTCACAGCACTCACCATACATAGCACATACCCTTCCCAATGTCCATAACCCAACCACCCTATCCCTACCCCTCTTCCCCCGGCAATCCTCAGTTTGTTTTGTGAGATTAAGAGTCTCTTATGATTTGTCTCCCTCCCGATCCCATCTTGTTTCATTTTTTCCTTCCCTACCCCCAAGCCCCCCACTTTGCCTCTCAAATTCCTCATATCAGGGAGCTCAAATGATAATTGTCTTTCTCTAATTGACTTATTTCACTCAGCATAATACCCTCTAGTTCCATCCACGTTGTCGCAAATGGCAAGATTTATTTCTTTTGATGGCTGCATAGTATTCCATTGTGTATATACACCACATCTTCTTTATCCATTCAACACACTTAAAATATATTGCAGCATAAAGAATATATTTTCTGACCATAATAGACTCAAGCTACAAATTAGAACAACAGAAAAATTAAACAACACACTTCAAAATTACCCATAGGAGACCTGTATTTAATTTCCTCATGTTTATAACTTTTTCTGTTGTTCTAATTTGTAGCTTGATTCTTTTTTTTTTTTTTAATTTTTTATTTGACAGAGAGAGAAATCACAAGTAGGCAGAGAGGCAGGCAGATAGGAAGGGAGAAGCAGGCTCCCTGCTGAGCAGAGAGCCCGATGTGGGGCTCAATCCCAGGACCCTGGGATCATGACCTGAGCCGAAGGCAGAGGCTTAACCCACTGAGCCACCCAGGTGCCCCTGTAGCTTGATTCTATTATGGTCAGAAAATATATTCTTTATGATGCAATTTATTTTAAGTTTGTTGAAATTTGTTTTATGACCCAGGTTATGGTCTAAATTATGAATATTCATGGTTTTTTTGGGGGGAATGTGTATTCTGCTATTATTGGGTACAGTATGCAATACATATATCAATTAGATTCACTGGTTGATTGCGTTATTCAGATTTTCTGTATCCCCGCTAATTTTTAGTCTGGCAGTTCTATTAGTTGCTGAAGAATGATGTTAAAGTTTCTAAATATAAGTGTTTTTTTTTTTTTTTAGCTCGATAAGTTTTTGTCTCATTTCTTCTAAGGCTCTGTGGTTTGGTTGATACACACTTAGGATAGTTACGTCTTTTGGTGAATTGATTCTTTTATTGTTATGCAATGCCTCTCTTTGTATCTGGGAATTTTCTTTGCTCCAATTCTACTTTATCACATATTAGTAAAGTCCCTGTCTAAAAAATTAAAATTCTAAATTAAAAATAAGTAAATTTTAATCATTTAAATGTAATATCAAGAATGAAATAGGAGATATCACTACACATATTTTTAATAATCTTAATTATTACACTTTAATTTTTAAATTGATGTTTCCACGGGATATATTTTTACATCCTTTTACTGTCAACCTGCTTAATGTTATTGAATTTGAAGTGAATTTCTTTTAAACAGCATATAGTTAATCTTTTTTTTCAGACATTCTGCCATTTTCTGTTGTTGGATAGTGTATCTGCTAGTGACAAATTCCTTTAGTTGTCATTCATCTGAGGTCTTTATTTCCCCTTTATTCTTTAGGAATATCTCACTGGTGGTAATGAACTTGCAGCTGACTTTTTTTTTTTTTCCTTTCATCACTTGAAAAATATGTGTCACTTTCTTCTGGTCTCCATGGTGGCAGATGAGACCCACTGTCATTTTAATTGGTGCATCCCCATAGGAAGTGCTTCATTTGTCTGTGCTTTCAAGACTTTTTTTCTTTGCTTTTGGTTTTCAGAAGTTTAATTACGATGCCTGTGGTAGGCAAAATAACACCTCCAAAGACATCCAGGCTCTAATGCCTATTACCTGTGAATGTATTACCTTACATGGCAAAGGGACTTTATAGATGTATTTATTAGGTTAAGGTCTCTGAAGTGGGAAGATTATCCTTGTTTATCTGGGTGAGTACAACCAAATTTTCCCAGCTATAGTCAGAGAACAACGTGACAGCTGAAGAAGGCACAGAAAAATGTGACATTGCTGGCTTTGAAGATGGAGCCAAGTAACATAGGCAGCCTCTAGAATCTGGAAAAGGCAAGGAAACACATTGTCCCCCACTCTCCAGAAAATAACATAGCAACCTGATTTTAGTCTGACGAAATTTATACTGGATTTCTGACTTACAGAACTATAAGGTAATAAGCTTGTTATGTTTTTAATTTGTGGTAATTTGTTATGACATCTATAGAAAACTAATACCATATGTCTTGATTTCATTTTCTTTGGGTTTATTTTATTTGAGATTCATTATGTTTCTTGAATCTGCAAGTTTGCATCTTTCACCAAATGTGTACTGATTATTTCTTTTATTCTTTTAGTTCCACTTTCCTTCTTGTCTCTTTTTGGGACTCCAGTGATAACAATGCCAGATCTTCTATTATTCATAATAATTCTGTACTACGGCTCTGTCCCTTCTTCTGAGTCACTTTTCGCTGTTTAGTTTGGGAGAGTTTTATGGATCTATCCTCACATTTATCTGTTCTACCCCCTGTCATCTATACTATACTCTGAGCTTACCGAGAAACTTTGAGACTGTTCTGTTCTGTCTGTAGAGACTACTCCCATTCTGCCAATTGTTTTCAGACCCACTGTACAGGTTTCCACACAAGTGGAGGTCCCTTGTTGCACTCTTCTTTCCCCTCCACAAACTGCATATCTCATGTGGGACCTGTGAAGGCCTTCTTTTTGGCAGATGGTCTGTCCTACTTATACATACTTCAGGTCTTGTGGGATATCTCGCCACTTAGTTTTACTGAAGATGTGGTCCATGAGTTCTTTTGCTGGCTTCATTTTTGTATCCATTTTTAGGAGGAGATTTAAAGGAGAGAGAAAATATTGATGCCATTAGAATTTTGCATCCTTGTTTCAGAATAAGAAATCCTTCTTTTTATTTTTTCCTCAAATTTATTCTGAACTTAGTCTTGAGTTGGGATTTTTGACCCTGAGATTCAAACTTTAATTCTAGCTCTTATCCCTCAAACATGGTGTTTATGTTGGCCTTTCTAGAGCCTGAATGTGGCCATTTCAAGTAGATAGACTTGATTTGCCCCTTGTTCTGAATACTTCACCACAGAACCCAGCTCTGACAGTGGGTATCCTGTCCAATTCAGCTATGCTCCCAGGTTCCCTCTGAGTCTCATGGAAGAATCATTTTATTTATTCTCCTTCCTTTATAGATGAGGACATTTAGGCTTAAATAAATTAGGAAAAAAATGCAGATTCCCAGAGTTTCTTCATAACAATATGAACTAACTTACTAGTTTATCTAATATGAACCAGTAATCTCTGGCAGAAATCAGTCCTGCTCAACTTCCCACTGAACCTGAATAGAACCACAAAATCCTCATGAACACAATGTACATGGCAGTCACTTTCAGAAACTCCTAACCCCTATCCAGTGCTCCTTCTAAAACACATTGTATTCTTGTTTTTAACCATGGCAATAAATACACTTAACTTTTATCTAAGTATACCATAATAATGCCTTAATTTTTTGTGTGTGAGGTCCACTATGATCCCTAGATCCTTTTCTTTTGTTATCTCAAATAGAAAGAAAGTCCCAATTGGGTTTTTTTTTTCCACAGTTTCTCTTCCTCCCTTTCCTCCTTCCTCATTTGTGTACTTTTTTCTTTTTTCTGAGTATTCCTCCCCCAGCCCTTTTTAAACAACAAAGTGAGTGATTTAGAAAAGGAAAACTAATTTAAAACCCCAAATGCGTACAAAATTGCCCACCAACATCTGTGAGCAGATCAGCATATTTTTTTTTCCCAAGGCATTTCATAAAATCTTTTAACAATATCTTCAGCATGATTTACATGGATTTGAGTGTTTTTTCCACCCACTTGTTAGGCCATACTATTTATTAAATTGCACATTTTTATGCTTCAGCACATCTTGTACGGACTATCCAGTGAGAAGAAGCTTTTAATGTTTTATTAATGACTCATTCATTTGTGGCCTGTACCTTCCTTGCTCTCACTGTTGTTGCATTATGGGCTGCATGAATGAATATTCATTTGGCTCAGCATGTAGGTTTATAAAATCTGCTACCTAAGTCTTATTTTGTAATTAGAACTTCTCTCAGTGATTTTATCCACCTCTTTTCTTCCAGTTTATTTTTTTCTTTCCATTTCACTCTACTAAAAATAATACATATAAATTTTCTATCTGCCTCATACGCTTGATTTTTTTTTCTTTTCTTTTCTGGTTTTCTGCTGAGACTTCCAATATATCAAAATACCTGAATCCCTTTTATATGATCAAGCTAGCTATAAAATAAAATTGAGAGGAGTGTATCTAGGTCCCTTTGGGCTGAGAAAAAGCAAGTTCTCCATGTTAAGCAATATTGCAGAAAACATACAAGTACCTGGAGAAGAGTGAGGGAGTTTCATATTTTTCAAAATTGAAAAGATGATTTTCACTTTTGTCTTGGATCTTTCTGGCCAGTACAGGGCTGGGATGGGTCCCTACTCTTGGGCACATTAACCAGAACTCCACCCAAAGACCTGAAAATGACTCCTTTCTAAAAGACACTGTTTGATGTTACAAGAGACAGGAGTTCCTCCTGAAGCATTCCCATGCCCAAGAGTGCTGCCAACCCCAGGCCCTGCTACGAGCAACATCATCTTGCATTGAGGAATGAAGGAATGAATTATATACGGTACACTGATGAGGGTGTCAGGTAAAGCTGGTGTTTTCCAGCTGTCCTGGCTGATTCTCACAACACCCCCTTGAGACTTGTATTTTGAGCCTATTTTATCAAAGATTGTCAACAAAGTTGAAGGCATGAAACTATTAAGTATTAAGGTGGAAACAAAATTCAAAGCCAGGTCTTCTAATTCCTTATCTCTACTTTTTCCCACCATTCCTCTGTGATGACATCTTCTTGTCTGTTCTCCCTGATACCAAGATGACCAACAGTTAACAATAAAGTATATAACTGTCGTCTATTTTAATGTATTCTTATTCTTAGATTTTGACTTTTCTTGGCTTTTTGGTATAAATCCTTGCTTCATTCTGTACACTCTTGCTCATTTTGATCTTGTTTAGGTGTGTTAGATGAATATTGCTGTTTTGAAATTAAAATTATTCAGAAACCAGGGTTTATTCATATTAATATGTCTTAGAGCTTATTTGGGTAGGTGGGCTGCCCCACTCAAATTGCCAGTGCCCCACTGTTGATAAGGGGAACTTCCTCTGCAGGTAGTCGGAACCCTCTGGTTCTGGCCTTGAGAGTGATCCACTGCCTTTCCCTCCACGTCAGTGGTAACTGTCTCCCCCTTCATTCCTCCAGTGTGGTCAGTGTCCATTTGATCTCCTTCTTACATTGTGGGAGATGCTGTCCTTGTATGCTTGCTGGTGCCTCTGGCAACTTCCCACTGCTCTCTGAGGGGTATAGCTTGGTCTAGAACAGAGCTTCTCAAACTCAAAGCACAGCAGCTCTGGTTAAAATGCATAATCTGATTCAATATATCTGAGGCAGGACCTGAGATCTTTCATTTCTAAGTCGCTCCACGTGATGCCAGTGATGCTGGTTTGTAGACCCCTCCTTCTGAGCAGTAAAATTTGAGAAACCCCACTCCGCTTTCCCTATAGTATAGGCTATTCCCAATTGTCCAGATTACCAAGGGGGAGCCAATTTACAGATAATCAAACATCATGGTGAAAACAAGGCCGTAGTCAGCCCTTGATTATCCAGGAATAAATTAACTGTGACAGCTACAGCAGGAACCTGGATCAGAGGGGCCGATCTCCCTAGCAGGTGTCCTTAATTAGGTTGATAATTACGCAGCAGTTAATTAGAGTTTCTGACTGTCACAGTCCAGAAGAATGCCAACTGGTTGGGTGGGCAGCCCAGGAATGATACTTCTTAATGGGGGCGGAACAACAAGGAGAGGACCTGAAGCCCCGCCAGCCAAGGATGTTGTGGGAGGGAGCTGGGATGGGCCATGAGCACTAACTGGGAAGGACAGAGCTTGCTACAATAGTAGCAAAGGAGACAAAAGGAGACTTTAGAACAACATGGAGGAGGGGTGCCTGGGTGGCTCAGTTGGTTAAGCGACAGCCTTCCGCTCAGGTCACGATCCGGGAGTCCTGGGATGGAGTCCCACATCAGGTTTCCTGCTCAGCAGGGAGTCTGCTTCTCCCTCTGACCTCTCTCCTCTCATGCTCTCCTTCAAGTAAATAAATAAAAAAATCTCAAAAAAAAATAGCACAGAGGAGGTAGCATTCAATAGACTTATATCTGAAAGTTGGCTTCTGAGGGGTCCTATCATGACAAAAATAGGGGTACCTATAATCTGGCCTTGGAGTACTCGCCTACCATTCTGCTCAGACTCTGAAACCCTTGTCAAGCCTACTGACCCTTACCATGTTCACGATGTTTAATCTGACTGGCTTCTCCTAATTGGACGTTTCACTATGGATGCCTTAAATTACTCCCAAAATGATTTAATCTTGATCATTCTAATAATCTTTCAGTCTGATAATCTTTCAGTCTGACCCTTTATAGTTTATAAGCACTGCTGTGTATACTAGCTTATTCAATCCTGAAAACAATTTGGGATTGGGCAGAACACTGATCAGTGCCTCATTTATAGATAAGAGAATTGAAGCTGCAAATCACAGAGTAACAGTTTATAATTGAAACTAGAATCTAAGTGTCTTTATTCTCAGGCTGGTCATCTTCCCATCATGTTTCCTGCATTGTCATTTCACTTAACATCCATGCTACACTGAAATAGTTTTAAATTAATCTTACTGAGTGAAGATCCTGAAGAAAATTTTAAAATATCAGCTTCTTTTTTCGCTCCTTTTCTTCTGGAATGCCTGGGGGAAGAAGAGTTGTTTGCTTAAAAAGCTTTCTTCTATGGGTTTACTTCATCTACTCATCAGATTAACCTAAAGCTTAGAGAAAATTAGATTCTAAAATAGGAGAGGGGTTGTTTCTGTTTCAATAGTAAATATTATATATATGAGACAGCTTATTCTGTATTATTCCAGTCATGCAAAAAGTATGTATATATTTATCCCCATAATATCCCAACCATCTACTTGTTTGGATCATGGAGCAGGGAGGGTATCCCAAACAGAGAAGAAAACTCTTATGGAGTTTAGGAAACAGAGATAGGAGTACAGGCCACTAGAGGTTGTGGGGCAGAGTACAAGAGAGAAGAGAGTAACAGAATGAAAGGGACAAAGGACCACAGAAAGTTTGCATGGATGTCTCCTTGAGTCTTTCCCGAATAACAGGATGAAACTCCATGAGGTAGGACAAAAGTCAGAGAGTAATGAGCTGAATGGTTCCCAGAATTCAGACAGTCCTAGAAATTATGCAAATTCACCATTAGCCAGAGTAAAGAGTCCTTCATAATTATTCAAGCCATTCAATAGAAACTTCAAAAAGAGGGGCACCTGGGTGGCTCAGTGGGTTAAGTCTCTGCCTTCGGCTTGGGTCATGGTCTCAGGGTCCTGGGATTGAGCCCTGCATCGGGCTCTCTGCTCAGTGGGGAGCCTGCTTCCCTCTCTCTCTCTCAGCCTGCCTCTCTGCCTACTTATGATCTCTGTCTGTCAAATAAATAAATAAATAAATAAAAAGTAACATCAAAAAGAGCCACATCTTAGAAGTAGGGCTGCCCTTAAATAAAAAATAAATAAATAAAAATTAAAAAGTCAAATAAATAAGTAAAGTCTTTAAAAAAATAATTTTTTAAAAAATGACGCTGCCCTATCCCTAAAATAAAAGGCAACTCCAAATGAATCATAACAAAACTTAAAAGAAACATCAAAAAGAGTTGAAGATAACCTATCAGAAAAATGCCCTACACACATTTAAGAACAAACAAAAATCCAGATACTCATCAAAATAAGATTGATAATTTCCAACATCCAATTAAGAATTACCAGACATGCCAGGAAACAGAAAAATGTAACCCATAACTAGGAGAAAAATTAGACAATAGAAGCAGGTCCAGAAATTATAGAAATGATGGAATTGACATTAAAGTACATTAAAAGAGCTACTATAATTCTGTTTAAGTTAATAAAATATTAATATAGATTAATATACTAAGGAAAGAAGTGAAAAATATATAAAAGAACCAAATGGAATTTCTAGACATTAAAAACAATCTTGAGATTACTGGATGGGGTGGGGGTGAGAGGCTGGGAAGATGGTGGAGTAAGAGGACCCTAAACTTACCTTGTCCCATGGATAGAACATAACTCCAAAATAACCTCCAAAATGATCTGAAGGCTGGCAGAACAAACTCCGCAACTAAAGAGAGAAGAGGCTACATCAAGGAAAGTAGGAATGTGTAGATATGGTTTGGGACTGAAGTGGACCATGGTAGTCTGTGGTGTGTAGGGAGCAGGTGGCACGGAGAAGGGCAAAACAGTTATCACACTAGGGAGTCTGCACTGGGAAAACAAATCCCCATGACATTTGGCTTTGAAAAGTGAAAGGGGCCAAATCTCATGAGTTCTTATAATCAGCAGGACTTAAAGCCTAGAATTTTAAAAATCAGAGGGCTTGGTCTGGGTGGGTCTATAGGGCATTAAGAATCTGAGACCCCATTGTTAAGGAGACAGCATTCAAATAGCAGAGATACAGCAGGGAAGAAGCAGTTTGAAAAAATATCGTGGGCAGACTGGAGGGAGAGTGTTTACTCATCTCGGAGTGTGGCCAGAGAGGCAGGAATCATAGGAAGACCCCTCCAGGAACAAAAGAACTGTCAGACACCATTTCCCTCCTCTGCCCCCAAGCACAAACACAGTACCACTTGCGGGAGCCAGCATGGCACCAATATTTCCTACCTGACTTGCTTACACCAAGATAGCCCCCCATGATGCCTCAGCAGATCCCCACTTCCCAGTCATGTTTGCCTCAGTCCTGGTGCTGCAGGGTTCCTACCTGAGAAGCAGCACAAAACTTGCCAGCACCCTGACTTCCCACCTGCAATTTCAGCATGGCCTTAGTTCCAGTGGCAGTGGTAGCAGGTCTCATTTTGTAAGCAGACCAGCACAAGTCTTGTTAAAATGTACTCCACTTGGCCAGGGAACAAACACTGCTCACAACAGGCAAAGAGAGCCTCTCCAGACAACTGGATTGAAGGGTAAAGATGCCAGGACTAAACAGTAGGGCGTGAGCAACACACACAGGAATCACTCTGAAGTACCAGGTCCTGGGGAACAGGACACACTGCACTGCAGGGCACTACAGGACCTTTTCTTCATAAGGTTATTACTTCCAAGGGCAAGAGATGTAGCCTACTTTCCTAATACACAAAAAACAGACATAGAGTTAGACAAAATGAGAAGATAGAGGAATATCTCCCCAGAGAAAGAACAGGACCAAACCACAACAAAGGACCAAAGTGAAAAGGATATAAGTAATACGCCTGATAGAGATTTTAGAGTAATGATAATAAAAATACTCACTGAACTTGAGAAAAAGTGGAGGACATTAGTGGGACCCTTTATAAAGAGATAAAAAAAGAACCAGTCAGAGATGAAGAAGATAATAAACGAACTTTAAAATACACTTGATGAAATAAATAGAAGGCTAGATGAAACAGAGGAATGAATTAATGACCGGGAAGACTGAGAATTGGAAATTAATAAATCTGAGCAAATTAGAGGGGAAAAAGTTATGCAAACTGAGAATAGTCTTAAGGAATTCGTAATTTCATCATACATAATAACATTCATATTATAGGAGTCCCAGAAGAAGAAGAGAGAGAAAAGGGAGTAGAAAATTTATTTGAAGAAATAATAGCTGAAAAATTTCCTAATCTGGGGAAGGACACAGAAATCCAGATCCAGGAGGCACAGAGATTCTCCCTAAAAAAATTGACCCAACGAGGTCCACATGACACGCAATAATTAAAAGTAGTGATAAAGAAAAAGTTTTAAAGGAAGCAAGAGAAAAGACAGTTAAATACAAGGGGAAATCCCAAAGGCTGTCAGCAGATTTTTCAGCAGAAACTTTTCAGGTCAGAAGAACTTGGCATGATATATTCAGAGTGCTGAAAGGAAAAACTCTGCAGCCAAGAATACTCTACCCAACAAGGCTATCATCAGAAGAGAAGGAGACATAAAGAGTTTCCAAGACAAACAAAAGCTAAAGGAGTTCATGACCACTAAATAAGTGCTACAATAAATATTAAAGGGGACTTTTAAGTGGAAAGGAAAGACCATAAGTGAGAGTATGAGAAGTAAAAAAAAACACAAAACACCAAAGCAGTAAAAATAAGTATTTCTGTAAAAATCAGTCAAGGAATTCATAAAACAAAAGGATGTTAACTATGATACCATACACCTAGAACATGGGGTGGGGAGAGAAGTAAGAAATGGGTTCAAACTTGAGCAACCATCAACTTTATATAGATGGCAACAAGCGGAAGATGTTATATATAAACCTAATGGTAACCACAAATCAAAAACCAGTAATAGATATGCAAAGAATAAAGAGAAAGGAATCCAAGTATCACTAAAGAAAGCCAACAAACCATGAAAGAGAGCAAGAGAAGAAAGGATCAGAAAAAAACTATAAAACCAACCACAAATCAAGTAATAAAATGGGAATAAATACATATTATCAATAATTACTTTGGATGTAAATGGACTAAACGTTCTAATCAAAAGACATAGGATGACAGAGTAGACAAAAATATAAAATAAAATAAAATAAATAAGACCCATCTATATGTTGCCTACAAGTGAGGATTTGAAAGAACACATATCATGCAAATGATGTCAAAAGAAAACTCGGGTAGCATTACTTATATCAGACAAAATGGACTTTAAAACAAATACTGTAACAAGAGAAAAAGAAGGATACTAAGTAATAAGAAAGGGGACAATCCAACAAGAAGACATAGCAATTATAAATATTTATATACCCAACATAGGAGCACTCAAATACATAAAAACAGTTAATAACAAACATAAAGGAACTAATATAGAATAACACAATAATAGTAGGGGACTTTAATAATCCATCTACCTGGATGGACAGATCATCCAAACAGAAAATCAATAAGGAAACAATGGCTTTGAATGATATGCCAGACCAGATGGATTTAAAAGATATATTCAGAATTTCTACAAAATACACATTCTTTTCAAATGCACATGGGACATTCTCCAGAATATATCACATATTAGGCCACAAAACAAGTCTTAACAAATTAAAAAAGATTGAAGTCATACCATGCATCTTTTCTGACCACAACACTATGAAACTAGAAATCAACCAGAAGAAAAAATCTGGAGGTTAAATAGCATGCTACTAAACAATGAATGGGTCAACCAAGAAATCAAAGAAGGAATAAAAATTTCATGAAAATGAAAACACAATGGTACAAAACCTTTGGGATGCAGCAAAAGTGGTTCTAAGAAGGAATTTTATAACAATTCAGGTCTACCTCGAGAAGCAAGAAAAATCACAAAAAACAACCTAAACTTACACCTAAAGGAGCTAGGAAAAGAACAAACAAAACCTGAAATCAGCAGAAAGAAGAAAATAATAAAGATTAGAACAGAAATAAATGATTCAGAAACTGAAAAAAACAATAGAACACATCAATGAAACCAGGAGCTGATTCCTTGGAAAGATCAACAAAATGAATAAACCTCTAGCCAGTCTCATCAAAAAGATGGGGGGGTGCAAATAAACAAAATCAGAAATGAAAGAGGAGATCCAGCAATAGACACCACAGAAATACAAAGTAGTATAAGAGAATATTATGAAAAATTATATGCTAATAAATTGGACAGCATGGAAGAAATATGTAAATTCCTAGAAACATATAACCTACCAAAAGTGAAGTAGGAAGAAAAAGAACATTTGAACAGACTGATTACCAGCAATGAAATTGAATCAATAATCAAAAAACTCCCAACAAACAAAAGTCCAGGACCAGAAGGCTTTATAGGGGGAATGATACCAAATATTTAAAGAAGAGTTAATTTTTATTCTTTTCCCAACTATTACAAAAAATGAAAAAAGAAAAACTTCCAAATTCATTCTCCAAGGCTATTATCACCCTGATACCAAAACCAGATAAAGATACCAAAAGAGAGGGAGAGAGAGAGAGAGAGAGAGAGAGAGAAAAAAAGAGACAGAGAGAGAGAGAGCACACTACAAGCCAATATTTCTGATGAACAAAAATGCAAAAATCCTCAACAAAATACTAACAAACCAAATCCAACAATACATTAAAAAAATCATCCACCACGATTAAATGGAATTTATTCCCAAGATGCAAGCGTGGTTCCATATTCACAAATCAATCAATGTGATATATTGGATCAATAAGAGAAAGAATAAAAACCATGTGATCATTTCAAAAGATGCAGAAAAAGTATTTGACAAAGTCCAACATCCATTCATGATAAAAACCCTCAACAAAGTGGGCTTAGAGGGAACATACTGCAACATAATAATGGCCTTATATGAAAAACCCACAGCTAACACCATACTCAATGGGGAAAAACAGAGCTTTTCCCCTAACATCAGGAACAAGACAGGGATTTCCACTCTCACCACTTTTATTCAACATAGTACTGGAAGTTCTAGCCACAAAACTAGACAATAAAAAGAAATAAAAGGCATCCAAACTGGTAAAGAAGTAAAACTTTCACTATTTTCAGATGATACACTATATATGGGAAACCGTAAAAACTCCACCAAAAAATTACTAGAACTGATAAATGAATTCAGAAAAGTCACGACATAAAAAATCAATGTACAGAAATCTGTTGCATTCCTAAACACTAACAGTGAAGCAGCAGAAGGGAAAGTAAGTAAACAGTCCCATTTACAACTGCACCAAAAAGAATGAAATGTCTAGGAATAAATTTAACCAAAGAGAAAAAAAAAATTTAACCAAAGAGGTAAAAGATCTACACTCTGAAAACTATAAAACATGGGCAAAAGAAATTGAAGACAATGAAAAGAAATGGAAAGACATGCCATGCTCATGGGTTGGAAGAACAAATATTGTTAAAATGTCTATACTACCCAAAGCAATCTACACATTTAATGCAGTCCCTATCAAATACTAACATCATTTTTTCACAGAGCTAGAATAAACAATCCTAAAATTTGTATAGAACCACCAAAGACCCAAAGTAATCTTGAAAAAGAAAAAACAAAACTGAAGATACCAAAATTCTAGACTTCGAGTGATATTTCAAAGCTGTAGTAATTAAAATAGTAATATACCGGCATAAATATAGACACATAGATCAATAGAACAAAATAGAAAAACCCTGAAATATACCCACAATTATATGGTCAATTATTCTTTGACAAAGCAGGAAAGAATATCCAATGGAAAACAGAAAGTCTCCTCCATAGATGGTGTTAGGAAAACTGGACAGCTACATGCAAAAGAATGAAACTGGACAACTTTCTTAAAAAACACACAAAAATAAACTCAAAACAGATTAAAGACCTAAATGTGAGACATGAAATGTAAAATTCTGAGAAGAGAGCACAGGCAGTAATTTCTCTGATATCAGCTGTAGTGACTTTTTTAAAAGATATGTCTCCTGAGGTAAGCAAAATTAAACTATTGGGACAATATCAAAATAAAAAGTTTCTGCACAGTATAGGAAACAAGAAAACCAAAAGACAACTTACTGAATGAAAGAAGATATTTACAAATGACACATCTGATACAGGGTTAGTATCCAAAGTATATAAAGAACTTTTGCAACTCAACACCCCAAAACCAAACAATCCAAATAGAAAATAGGCAGAAGACATGAACAGACACTTCCCCCCCAAAAAGACATCCCACTGTCCAACAGACACATGAAAAATGTTCAACATCACACATCATCAGGGAAATGCAACTCAAACCTACAATGAGAAAACACTTCATACCTGTCAGAATGGCTAAAATCAACACCACAAGAAACAACAGGTGTTGGTGAGGATTTGGAGAAAAAGGAACCCCTTGTGTACTGCTGGTGGCAATGCAAACCCATGTAGTCACTGTGGGAAACAGTATGGAGGTTCCTGAAAGAGTTAAAAATAGAACTACCCTACAATCCAGTAATTGCACTAGTGCACATTTACCTCCCCCCCAAATACAAAAATACTAATTCAAAGGGATACCTGCCATCCTATGTTTATTGAAGCATTATTTATAATAACCAAACTATGGGAGCATCCAAGGGTCCATCAATAAATAAATAGATAAAGAATGGTGATATGGGGCACTTGGATGGCTCAGTCATTCTGTACTGCTTTTTAAAAAAGGAATTGTCGGGGCGCCTGGGTGGCTCAGTCAGTTAAGCATCTGCCTTCAGCTCAGGTCATAATCCCAGAGTCCTGGGATCAAGTTCTGCATCAGGCTCCCTGCTCAGCAGAGAGCCTGCTTTTCATTCTGCTTCCTGCTCCCACTGCTTGTGCACGCTCTCTCTCTGTCTCACTCTTGCTCTATCTCAAATAAATCAAATCTTTAAATAAATAAAAAGGGATTGTCATTCTTACTTTGAACGCAATATAACGCTCTCTGTAGAAGTTTTGAAAGTAGTAACAGTATAAGGAGACCAGAGAAACAGTTAGAGTACTCATATGATCCTGTTTCCTGGAAACAACGCCCATTCTTAATATTTGCAATATTTTCTCCTGGTCATTTTTCTTTGCATTTTAAATTTTGAGGTCAAATTGTATAATTTTGGTTTTATTTTTTAATTTATGCTTTTAATGAATATATTTTATTATGTATCATCTCATAAACATTTGTCTATGTCATAAAAAATCCTTTGTAAATCTCATTTCTAATAAGTGCATAACATTCTTTAAGGAGCAAAAAATCTCTGAAAATTAAAAAAAAAATCACCGGATAGGAAAAAATGTACAGATTAGATCCTGCAAAAGAATAGATTAGTGAACTTAAAACACATAGCAATAGATGGTAGTAGTATCCAAAATGCATATAGAGTATCCAAAATACTATCCAAAAGGAAGCACAGTGATACGAAAGACTGAAAATAAATGAACAGGGCCTCAGTGACCCATGGGATAATATCAAGTACTCTAGTGTACTTGAACTACTAAAAGGAGAAAAGGAGGGACAGAAACATATATTTGAAGGAATAACGGCTCCCTAATTTCCCAATTTGATCTAAACAATATACATTCATTGAGTCTAAGAAGCTCAATGAACCCAAAAAGTGAAAATAACTATCCTCCAAAAAACAGAGTAAGACACTTCAAATTCCTGAAAACAGTGTTAAGCAGAAAACCTTAAGAGTGATCAAAAGAAAAAAAAAGACGTCTTACCTAAAGAGGAACAAAGAATAATCATAGATTTCTTATCGGAAACTATGTAAGCCAGAGCAATGGAAAACATTTTAAATTGCTGAAAGTAATTTCAACTTAGAATTCTGTGATCACTAAAAATAATGGAAGGCAAAATGAAGATTTTTTTTTTTCCAGAAAAAAAATCTAGGACAGAATAGCACAAAAGGTGGGATGGAGAGTGGAAGTATGATACAAGTTTCTTATGTTATTATTGAGGTTGTACAATAACCTGCTATAGGTTAACATAACAACCAGTGTGAACATTTTCTTTCTTTTTTTTTTTTTAAGATTTTATTTATTTATTTGACAGAGAGAGATCACAAGTAGGCAGAGAGGCAGGCAGAGAGAGAGAGAGGGAAGCAGGCTCCCCGCTGAGCAGAGAGCCCGATGCGGAACTCGATCCCAGGACCCTGAGATCATGACCTGAGCCGAAGGCAGCTCAGCCTTAACCCACTGAGCCACCCAGGCGCCCCCCAGTGTGAACATTTTCAAATGTAAGTCAGATCATGTCAGCTCTCTGCTTAAAACCTCCAATGGCATCCCACTTCACTCAAAGTGAAAGCTACAGTCTACAACATCATGTGAGGTTGGGTGTAATCTGAACCTACCCTCAATTCCCACTACCACTGTGACCTCAATTAATAATACATTGGCAGGCAAAATAACAAGACAGTAAACAACAAGTGTTGGAGAGGATGGGGAGAAAAGGGAACCCTCTTACACTGTTGGTGGGAATGCAAGTTGGTGCAGCCACTTTGGAAAAGAGTGTGGAGATTCCTTAAGAAATAAAAAATAGAGCTTCCCTATGACACTGCAATTGCACTACTGGGTATTTACCCCAAAGATACAGATGTAGTGAAAAGAAGGTCCATCTGTACCCCAATGTTTAGCAGCAATGGCCACAGTTGCCAAACTGTGGAAAGAAAGATGTCCTTCAACAGAAGAATGAATAAAGAAGATAATGTCCATATATACAATGGAATATTACACCTCCATCGGAAATACCCAGCTTTTGCATCAACATGGATGGGACTAGAGGAGATTATGCTGAGTGAAATAAGTGAAGCAGAAAGAGTCAATTATATGGTTTCATTTTCTTGTGGAGCATAAGGAATAACATGGAGGACATCAGAAGGAAAGGAAAAGTGAGTTGGGGGAAATTGGAGGGGGAGATGAAGCATGAGAGACTGTGGACTCTGAGAAACAAATTGAGGGTTTTAGAGGGGAGGGGGGTAGGGGGATAGGTGAGCCTGGTAGTGGATATTAAGGAGGGCAAGTATTGCATGGAGCACTGGGTGTAGTGCATAAACAATGAATCTTGGAACACTGAAAAAATAATAACAATAATACACTGGCATAAATTAATGTTTATGAGTCTCCTTTCTGTTATAAAGTTTCATCATAATTCATGATTATCTTTTCCCTGGAAATTATGAAGTATTGTTTTTAAGATTTAAGGTACATGCTAAATAATACCACTTTCTTTTTCCTTGTCTGTAATTCACTCTAACGAAGAATTTCTTGCAAGTTCACATCACTCCCACTTTGCCAAATAGTCCTTCCTCCTAGAATTGAGGTCAGAGCAGAAGTTCCTGCTTGCTGGGATTTTGGTTGAGATAGATTTGAATTCATAAATCAATTTGGGGAAAATTGGCATCTTAATACTGATTCTTCAAAATATATGAAGCAATAACTGATAAAACCGTAAGGTGAAATAAATTCATAATTATAGTTGGAGATTTCAATATCCTTTTCCCAACAATCAGTAAAACATGTATACTGACCATCAGTAAGGATATAGAAGACTTGACCAGTATTACCAACCAACTGATTGACATATATAGAACATTCCACCCAGCAACAGAATACACATTCTTTCCAAGTGCACTTGGACAATTTACTAATATATTACATAGTTGAATGATAAAACAAGTCTCAATAAATTTTAAACATAGTCAAGTCATAGAAAGTATGTTCTCTGACCACAGTGGATTGAAAATAGGAATCAATAATAAAAAACTACCTACAAAATCTCAAATATTTGTAAACTAAGTAACATACCTCTAAGTAACCTATGGAATGAATAATTGGATTCTATATACTAGCAACAAGCAGAAATTGAAATTTTTAAAACAATGCTATTTACACTATTGCAAAAATTGTGAAAATTTTAAGTATAAGTGTGAAAAAAAGTATAAGACCTGTACACTGAAAACTACAAAACATCGCTGAGACAAATCATATAAGACTTAAATGGAAAGATGTGTTAATCTTTAGCGTATCGTCTTTGTAGTACTAACTTCTCAGCTTTTTCCTCCTAGCTTTCTGGTTGCTGGTTGTGAATTTGTTGAATAAGCAACCTTCAAGTAAGTGAATTGTAGATTTAAAAAACTCAAAAGTGATTAAAAAGATAGTTTGGAATAATTCAGTAATGAGAAACACATCAAAACCTACCTGACTGTAACTGTTATCGGTCAAAATAGAGAGACCGTCGTGCCCTGTGACCTTTGGAAATCATTCATGGAAAGGGCTGGTGGAGGGATGGGAAGTCATGGGATGTACCCTGCATTGATTATAGGACTAGAAGGTTGGCCAAAGTTGTCTCTTTTTTCCCTTTGTAAATTAGTCTAATTTTTCTCTCTTCACCTAAGGAGGAGGCATTTCCCCTTCCCCCAAACCAGATTTGATTTAGGTATTTTATATTTCCTTAGTCACTAGCTTTAATGTTAAGCCTCACAAATTTAGAATAAAGAAATTTCGACTTGACATCATGAACATATGGATTTTGGCATATTGCATTTAATTGCATTCAAATACATAGAATATATATGGTGGAACAATCAAGAAACAATAGGCCAGGTCTAGTGAAGAATTCTAAAAGCTGGTTAATGAGCACAGACAGAACATTTAGTCCTTGCTCATACACCAATGTAGCTTTTAACTCCTTCTTTCCAGCAACTTCTGTCTGCAGTACTCCACGTCAGGAGACATTTTTAAAAATCCTATTTCTGCTTTTCTAAATCCAGGGCGCAGTACAATTGTCATTTCTCAGATTCCTCCTCCTCCCAGCACCTAGCGCGGGATTTCTTTAGGTTCTCTATTAAATCTACTGTTCTAAATTCCAATTCTAAAATGTCCGGTGCAAAATTTAGAGTTCCATTAGGAAGCTTGCTGGAGATCTGTTCAGTGCCCACTTCAGGCTCTCCTGTCACCTAAGACAGTTTCCTGAATCAAATTCGTGACGTGCTTTGTAACAGCCTCCGCTGGAGGAGAGCCGGGCGCGGGGCAGGCACCGGACACCTGTTCCGGGCGCGGGCGCGGCCGCGGCGGCGCGAAGAGAGCGCGCGGCGAAGGGCGCGTGTAGGCGAACGCGCACGCACACGCGCGCCCGGCCGCCCCGGGACCAGGAGGGAGATCGTTTCCAGGCAACGCGGACGTGGGGAGGGGGTCGCCACGTTCTCACAGGCGACCTGGGTTACATAAGCGAGCGGGGCGAGGAGGGCGCTCGGTTTGCACGGGGACTCGGGCTGTGTCTGCCCCGCCCCCGCCCGGGTGGGGTTGTGGCCCTGCGGGACCGGCCTCCCACGCCGCGCGGGGGACACCGCCCCATCCTGGCGCCCGCCCCCGCCAGTGGTAGCCGCGGCAGCCAGCGGCCGCCCCCAGACGCGCGTGGCTCTCGGCGAAGGCGGCGGCCGCGGTCCCGCCGCCCGGCCCGAGGCAGCGGAGCATCCTCTCGTCTAGGCTTCTTCCGTCCCGGCCTACAGCGCCGCAGCCTCGCAGCTATGAGTCCCGAACGGGTCCCGCCGCCCCCGCCCCAGTGCCTCGGCTGCGACTGCGGGGAGTCGTTCGCCGAGCGCTTGCAGAAGGGCGACGAGGCCTTCCGCACCGGCGAGTATCAAATAGCAGCGGAGCTCTTTCGCTCGATGCTGACCGGGCTGGCGCAGCCCGACCGCGGCCTGTGCCTGCGGCTGGGGGACGCGCTGGCTTGCTCGGGCCGTTTAGCCGAGGCCCTGGGCGCGTTCCGCGGCGCCGCGCGGCTCCGGGCGTTGCGGCCCGAGGAGCTGGGGGACCTGGTGAGCAGCCTCGCGCGCGCCCTGGGCCGGCGCGAGTGGCGGCTACAAGATGGGAGGCCGGGCCGCGCCCCCGAGGAGCCGCGTGGGGAGCAGCCGGCCTCGGGGCCCGTTGCGCCCCGTGACCTGCTGGGCTGTCCGCGCTGCCAGCGGCTGCTCTACAAGCCGGTGACCCTACCGTGCGGGCTAACGGTGTGCAAGCGCTGCGTGGAGTCGGGGACGGCCCGGCCGCAGGCCCGGCGAGTCAACGTAGTGCTGAACGGCCTGCTGGAGAAGTGCTTCCCGGCCGAGTGTCGCGTGCGCAGGCTGGCGGGCCAGGCGCGGACTCTGCAGCGCCAGCAGCAGTACGAGGCCGCGCTGCTCAGGAGCGACCAGGCTCTGGATCTGGGTAAGTCGGCCTTGGGAGCTGGGCCGCCAGCCTTGCCCACCTGTCGAGTAGCAGAGGTGGACATGGAGAGCTTTGTTCAGGCTTAGGGGCTGTTTTCTTCCGAAGGTGGTAAGGTCAGCCAGCAACCGGGGTGGCTGGTGTCAGAGGCCAGCTGCGCCTCCGTAGTCCTGTCTTTTGCAGAACCTTCGAGGCCAAGCCTGCCTTTCACTCCCATCTGAGCTGTCTAGAAGTGAGAGGATGACCAAGTGTTTTTATTTGTCCTGCAGGAAAATGCAAATAACTAACACCCTCGAGGCGCACAAACGGGGTGCCTTGGTGATGTGGAGGATTTGCTCTGGGGGTTTCAGCTAAAGAATTCGGGAAGGATCCCCTTGCATTCTGCTTTTATTACTTGCACATTCTCTCTCAAAGCGCATTAGATGTTGTTATGATGTGATTAGCTTGTTAGATAGTTGTATTAACTGGTGTCTGTTTAATTTTTAAAAAATAACTAAAATCTGCGACCAGCACCAGGCTCTTTGACCCCTCCCCCCACCTGTTAAGAATGTGTAGTTTAAAAGACCAGACTTCCTTTTGCTACAGGTTATATGTGATTTAAACCACTAGCCAAGAAGACTTGGCTTAATTTTTTGTTACTAAAAGAATCTTGTGTGCTGTAGTCATTATGCATTTTATTTTAAATTTAGAGTTAAGGTTTTCCCTTTTAGAGGGTGCACCTGTGTTTAAACTGGGAGATTCTTTGTTGAAGTAGAGCAGTGAAATTGTGTTATGTAACAAGTATTCTGTACCATTTTTGCAGCCAATATATCCACACTTTAGCAGGCTGTATATTTTTGAATTTTCTTCTATCTTGTTTATGTATATGTAGCATGGAGCAGCACTATCCAGTGGAAATACTGCGTACGCCACATAATGTAATTTTAAATTTCCTTTTAGCCACACGTAAAAAGTAAATAGAAGCAGATGAGATTTATCTTAATATTTTTTAAATCTATGCATCCAGAATATTATTTCAACATACCTTCAATGTAAAAAAAAATGGAGATTTTACTTAAAAAACTTTCAAATGCATTGTGTATTTTACATGTGCTGCCTACCCCAATTTGGATACAAAATTTTCATCAGAAATACTTCCTTTATATTTCAGTTTCATAGAATTTGGATACAAAATTTTCATCAGAAATACTTCCTTTATATTTCAGTTTTATAGAATTTAGAGTTGAAAAAGTAGATTGTCATATTGAAATTGTTCCAAATTCAAAGTTTCAGCTTTTAAATTTAAATTTAAATTAGTTAAAATTAAAAAGTAAATATCTCCATTCCCCTGTTGCTCCAGTCCCATTTCTGTTGCCTACTAGCCACACTAGTAGCTAGTGGCTACTGTCTTAGACAATAGAAGTATAGAATTTTTAAAAACAGTTGTTCGGGTTCCTGGGTGACCAAGTCAGTTAAACGGCTGACTCTTGATTTTGGCTCAGGTCAGGATCTCAGGGTCCTGAGATCAAACCCAGTGGCAGGCTCCCTGCTCAGTGGGGAGTCTGCTTCTCTTTGTCTCTCTGTCTCTCTCCCCTTCTCCCCATCTGCCCCTCCCCCTGCTCATGCTCTCTCTAAAATAAATAAATCTTAAAGATTAAAAAGAAAACAGCTGCTGGAAATGTAGAAGATCACAATATCAACTGTTGGAGAAGATGGAGGAAATGAGAACTATCATATGCTACAGATGGGTCTGCAAATTATACACCTGGAAGATTGTTTGGTAGTATTTGAAATGTTAGATAGGTCCTTTGGCTGAGCAATTTCAGTAAGATTTGCATGTATGTGCACTGAAAGAATGTACAAGAATGTTCAGTAGTGTATATCCTTATGTAGAGATAGCCCTGAAGGGGAAGCAACCCAAATGTCCAATAAGAATGCAGTAAGGGACTATATTTTGATGCCTTTTGAAATACTACACAGAAAGAAAGTAAACCAGCTACAGTTACATACTACAGTGTGAAGAAATCACAAACGCAATGTTGGGTGAAAGAAGCCAGACTCAAAACCATTTTTACTGTGTGATTCTATTTGTAAATCCAAACAGGCAAAATCACTATAGCATATTATAAGTAAGGGCAATTTTTACCTTTGGGAAGCAAAATATTAGCAGATTGAATCCAGTGGTACACTTAAAACACATCACGATCAAGGAAAGTGTTCATTTAATCCTTGTGAATCAGCCAATGTAATTCACTACATCTATAGAATAGAGAAAAATCATATGACCTATGTTAACACCTTTTAGGAAAGTGGGAATACAGGGGGACTGTCTTAATATGTTAAGGAATATCTACAAGAATTTGTCGCAGGGAAAGACAAATCAAAACCACAATGAGATACACCACACACTTGTGAGAATGGCTAAAATTAACAACGAAGGACACAACCGATGCTGGCGAGGATGTGGAGAAAGGGGAACCCTCTTACATTGTTGGTTGGAATGCAAGCTGGTGCAGCCACTCTGGAAGACAGTAGGAGATACCTCAAAAAGTTGAAAATAGAATTACCCTATGACCCAGCAATTGCACTACTAGGTATTTAGCCAAAGGATACAAAAATAGTAATTTGAATGAGCACATGCACCCCAGTGTTCATAGCAGCAATGTCCACAATAGCCAAACTACAGAAAGAGCCCATATGTCCATTGACGGGTGAATGGATAAAGATGTATATATATGCAATGGAATATTCCTCAGCCATCAGAAAGAATGAAATCTTGCCATCTCTAAGGACATGGATGGAAATGGTATTATGCTAAGTGAAATAGGTCAGAGAAAGTCAAATACCATATGATTTCACTCATATGTGAAATATAAGAAGCCAAACAGATGAATATAGGGGAAAGGAAGGAAAAGTAAAATTAAAATAAAAACGGAGAGAGAGGCAAACCATCAGAGACTCAACTCTAGGAAACAAACAGGGTTGCTGGATGGGAGGTGGGTGGGGGGAAAGGGTTAATTGGGTGATAGGCATTAAGGAAAGCACTTGATACATGTAATAACACTGGGTGTTATATGCAGCTGATGAATAACTAAATTCTACCCCCAAAACTAATAATACACTATATGTTAACTAAATTGAATTTACATTTAAAAAAATCTTAAGCAACCATCATAATGATGAAATACTGAATGTTTTCCCACTGAAGGAAAAGGTGACAATGGTGTTCGCTGCCATCGCAGCCATAACATGCGAACATAAATGTTCGCTGCCATAACATTTTGCATTGTGTTAAGATTCTAGCTGGTGCAATGAGGAGAAAAAAGGTATTGAGGTTGGAAAAATAAAACATTATTTGTAGATGACATGTTGGAGTACATAGGAACTTCAGAGGAGCATTTGAACTCTTAGAAGTTATAAGTGGATTATCAAGATTGTTGACTATAAGGTTAATACAGAAAGATCAGTGATAATTATATATACTTAGTAAAAAACAGAATAGAAAATCCACTTATGTAATAAAAAAATTTGTCAGAGTAGATCTTGAAATACCTGAAAGTTGTTCAAGACCTCTATACTGAAAATACAACGCATTTCTGTGAGAAATTAAATAAGTGGAAGACGTCAGTTTTGTGCATATTGAACCACAGATTCAGTGCATTCTCAGTCAAAATCTCAGCTCACGGTTTGGGTGGAAATTGATGAATGGCCAAGGCAATAATGAGGAAAAATAAAGCTGGAGAACTGATACTGCAAGATACAGAGGCTTAGTATAATGCAGCTACAGAAATAAGCACAGAGTTTTATTGGCCCAAGTATAGACACATAGAAAAGAGGGGCGCCTGGTGGCTCAGTGGTTGGAGCTTCTGCCTTCGGCTTGGGTCATGGTCCCGGGGTCCTGGGATCAAGCCCCGTGTCGGGCTCTTGGCTCCGTGGAGAGCCTGCTTCCTCCTTTCTCTCTGCCTGCCTCTCTGCCTACTTGTGATCTCTGACTGTCAAATGAATAAATAAAATCTTTTAAAAAAATTTTAAAAAAATAGTCTTAGTCTGTTGCTTATCCATTTGGGAAAAAATGAACCTAGATGCCCATTGCACATCACACATGGAAATTATAATCAGATATCTAAAAGAAATCATAGAATATTTTCATAAACTTAGGGTAGGTGATACTTTTTAAGACATAAAAAGCATAACCATATAGGAAAAGATAGATAAATTTGATTTAATTAAAATGAATAATTTCTGTTCCTCAGAGACCTCCCAAAAGAGTAAAAAGGTGATGGGTATTTGTAATATGTATCTAAATGAGAATGTCGATTCAGAATACTGTAAAGAATGTGTGTAGTTCAAGAGCAAAAAAGGAAGTCTGTCTAATAGGCAGAGTCGAACAGATGCTTTGTAAAACTAGATATCAAAATGGGCAATAAATATATGGAAGGGTGCCCAGTGTAATTACTTACCAAATGCAAATTTAAAATAAGATACTAAAGCATACCTGAAAATGAAAAAGAGTAACCGTATCTAGTTTTGGCAAGTATTGGAAGCAATCGAAACTCTTATATTGCTGGTGGAAGTGAAAACTGGTGCAAGTTAAATATGTTTGGGACTGCCTAGTAAAGATAAATATAAACATAACTTCTGGCACAGTATTTCCATTTTTTAGTATATGCCAAATAGAAATTAATGCTTATGCCAACAAAAGACATCTGTAAGAATCTTCATGGCAGATATATACACACACACACACACATATATATATATACATAAATATATGCCAAAAATATTTGGATAACAACCCACCAGTAGAATGAGTATATAAATCAAGTCATACAGTGTATTATGCAGCAGGTTTTTTTTTTTAAAACAGCAATATGGAGGAATCTCAGAAAATGATAGTGACAGATACAGAAGAGTACATTCTATTCATATAACCCCGTGTATAAGTTTAGAAGCAGGTGAAAGTAATCCATGGTGGTAGAATTCAGAATGGTGGTTACCTTTAGGAAATGTGTACTACCTTGGAAAGTATGCAAAGGAGCCTTCTTAAGCCCTGATCTGGATAGTGATCACTCAGGTGTGTATGTATATAGAAGTTCAAGATACGCACTTATGATTTGTAGCTTTGACTTTGTAAGTCCTACATCACTTTGAACAAATAACCCATGAGGAGTGCTGCTGTTTATTCTTTCTATTCTCCAGGACCACTACTTAGCTGTCATTGCTTTGTATATCAATTCATTCAACTCTTCCTAAATAACACTTACAGAGTTCTCTCCTTGTCATCACTGCCCACTCATTTGACAGGTCTTATGGTGGTAACTCTAGCTCCCAGCATGATGATGACCCTGGGTTGCAGTTGGAGAAGAGTCTTTGATTAACCTTAAACACAAGTGTAGAGAGTAGACTATCTCTTCTTTGCCTTACAAAGCCTGGTTCTCAAACTGTACTCTTGTTGACTGCTTTCCTCATACAGGGAATAACTGGTCAACTGTTTGGATATTTTTGTCAGTTTCTTGGAAGGTGCACACATGCAGTTTTCTTCCATAAGCTGTCTCCACACAAAGAATTTTAAGTTCTTTTCCTTTTCCATTTATTTTTTGTGATTCCTCCAAAAATTCTCTCAGTTTTATTAAACTTAAGGCTTAATGCTTAGGAAATGTATAGGGATTTATTTGAAATGTTTTAAAAGATTAAATTATGAAGTTCTGGCTTCATAAATGGATTGCCAAATGGTGGAAGTCAACAAAGAAAACGGTTTGATTCATTCACTGTCTGGATGGGAAATTATTGTTTTGGACTTGAGTAAAAGGAGACTTTAGAATGTGAGGAGTAGAGGGGCACCTGGGTGGCTCAGTGGGTTAAGCCTCTCTCTTCGTCTCAGGTCATGATCTCGGGGTCCTGGGATCAAGCCCTGCATCAGGCTCTCTGCTCAGGGAGCCTGCTTCACCCTCTCTCTCTGCCTGCCTCTCTGCCTACTTGTGATCTCTCTCTCTCTCTCTCTGTATCAAATAAATAAATAAAATCTTTAAAAAAAAAAAAATGTGAGGAGTAGAGGTTTAAATGTATTCATTAGAAAAGAATGATTAAAAATCAAGGTAAATGAGGAGTGTTTTTAATTCCAAAAATTTTGTCAAGATCAAGTAAGCTAACATAAGTGTAAGCAAAGAAATAATGAAGAAAACATTAGTGAAACAAAACAAAACAAAAATTGAGTTGGCTAAGAAGTCAGAAGCTGGTTCATTACAAAGACCAATAAAAGAAACAAATGTTTGGCAAATGTGATGAAGAAAAAACATAAATGGGATCAAGAGTGAAGAAAAAGCATAATTGAAGATATAAAAGAACATAACAGATTTTAAAGCCTATGTAAAAAGGACAATTTTAAGGAAACTATATTGACAATTTTAAGGAAACTACAATTTTAAGGAAACTAAATTGACCCAAGAAGAAGTAAAAGCCTGACATTGACCAATAATCATAAACAAAATAGAAGTGTTACTCAGGGCTTTTCTCTTGAAAAAGACACTGTGGTCAAGCAAGTTTTAACAAACTTTCAAGGAAGATTAACTTTCATCTTATTACAGATCATAGATATGGGAAATTTTGCATTTAATTTTGTAAGATTAATGTAATTTTGATACTACAATCAAGTAAAGCTTAAGAAAAAATTTACAGGCTAGTCTTATATATGTACATTAGTTGCCAAAATCTTAATTAAATTTCTTAGTATTTGAATCCAGCCATACAGTAAGACTGAAGGTCAAGATGAGCTCATTCCAAGAATATAAGGGTATTTCAGTATTAGACAAATTGTTCAATGTAATTCACTATAAAGACAGATTTAAGGAGATACACTCCCAAGGAACCTCTCACATACTGCTATAATGCTTTCATAGAAAACTAGGAATAGAAAGAAATGTAACTAATTTGATGAATATTCTCTGTCAGGATCTTACAGTAAACATAATTTATGTTAAAACATTCCACGTGTCCTTTTTTAAATTCAAGAATAAGAGAAAAATGTCTGCTATCACCACTGTTACAGCAATGTGTAAATAAAAAGAAACGCAAGAAATAAAACCTAACATGCCAGAGCATGCCACCTTGCGCATGATATGGTTGTTTAGAAGAGTCAAGAGAATCAACTCTGACAAAGTGAGAGATCTTCAGTCTCATCCACATTTGCAGCATGAGTATTTAAGTTTGAACTATAGTTCTAGCAGCCTTTTTTTTTTTGAGATTTCCAAAATCCCTACAGGTTATTTCTGAATTTGAAAGTGCATTTAATTGTGCATTTGAGGAACTTTCACTTAGTCTTCAGTTGGAAATGATTAATCTGTAATTATATTTACTGTATAATGACATACTCCAGAGACAAATATGAGAAGAATCTAATAGAATTCTACAGAGAACATCTAAACAAAAACAAAATGCTCATTTTAAAACCATATGCTTGTAGATTGACATCCATATTTCATATTCTAAGATGAAAAACATAAAATGTCATTAGAGATCATAACCAACACATGAACATTTTCGATTTATTTTGATCATAGGGAACACCAACTTTGAACTTTAAGGAAATGTCCCTTCTCCCAAAGAATTCCATTCTTCTAATTAGTAGACCTGCGTTAACAAAAAAGTACTAAATTATTACTGTTAGTTTAAAATTTTGTCAATAAAAAATTTTGTGTGAAAATTTGTTTTCTCTCTTGTTATATAAGTACCTGTACAATAGCCTTAAGTTTCTTCCTGGCCTACAAAACCTGAAATACTTACTGTTTGGCTTTTTGCAAAAAAAAAAGTTGTTGATCTTTAACTAGTCAATGTTATTTTAAAAGGTTCAACTTTTATTGCTAGATTCTCCATTTCTGCCATTTCTTTCCTCTTTTTCCACCTTTTTTCCTTGACAGATCTTCCCTATACTACACATATGTAGCAATAACACAGTCATAAGTAGCCCCACCATGGTTTGATGTAATATCCTTTTGCATGAGTTCTGTTATGCACACTTGCTTACTTACCTGCATAAACTAAGAAGAGACATGGTGGCATTTGGAAAATACCAAGTGCCTAGTTTGAGAGAGAGTCAGGGTCTAGGATTTGGAGCAAACTGAAACAGGTATTAGGTAGAGAAATGAGAACACATTAGGTACTTAGAATATTTATTGTCAATTAAAATGCATGCTGTTGCTCTATAACAAAGATGCTGTGATGAGTGTAGGTAGACTGAACCAGGTCCATCAGTATGAAAATGACTATGATGGTTCTCCTTTCATGGGCTCTGGCTTTGTCACTTTCCCATGGTACCTTGCCAAGTCAGGGACTTCACATACCATACATCAGCTCACAGAGTCACTCTTTACTTCTGCGTAGATAGGTGTTTCTCCATAGTCTCATATGAGCATTTCTCAAGCTCTCTTCTGGTTGAGGAAGTTTTTTTTCCCCTTCTTTTCTCACTTAAGAGGACATACTGTAGGTACAATTATGATGGTAAGTCCACATCCATGCAGTTGTATAAGAAAACAAATTATGCGTTTTTGTTTCTTGAGTATGAATTTCCTTGTGTACTTTCAAGAGAGTTATTTATTTATTAAAGATTTTATTTATTTAACAGAGAGAGCACAAGCAGACAAAGGGAGAGGGAGAAGCAAGCAGGATCCTCGCTTAGCAAAGAGCCAGATGCAGAGCTTAATCCCAGGATCCTGGGATTATGACCTGAGCTGAAGGCAGATGTGTAACCCATTGAGCCACCTAGGAACCCCACAAGAAAGTTATTTTAACTCTTCATTTTTAAGGCCTAGTTATAGCATTAAGATGGTTCAGCATTTACTAATTATTATTGTAGATTATGCTGTGCCTAGTGTGTTTTCGACAGTCTGTTTTTCTTGGTGCATTTTGAAGTCTTGTTAATACTCTTTCTGTTTTCCTGAGAGAAGCTTTATAAAGTATACTTATCAAGCTATTAAACCACATATGATTTGAGGGAGGAAATATTTCTTTTGCCTTTATGTTTATTTTCCAATTTAATATTTTTAGTGACCTAAAGATTTATTTTTAAATGTCATTTTAATTTTTTTCTGTTGCCCATGTCTTTCAGCTCCTAGAGATAATTCGTTATTGCTGCTGCGAGCAGAGTTATATTTAACCATGAAGAACTACGAGCAGGCTCTCCAGGATGCCAATGCAGTTTGTCAGGATGAACCTCTCTTAACTAAGGTATTTGACTAAGGTATTTGTTGGCTTTGGAGATAATAAATGTAAGTTTATGGGATTTTCTTAAAAATAAACTAGTGATTGTGATTAGGTACCTATACACAGTGTTCATTTCCTTCATGATAGTAGTCTGAATGTAGCAATCCACTTCATAATAAACCAACTCAGTTTAAAAGACCAAAAAGTCTCCCAAATGGATTTAGTTAAGAAACACTACTGGGTATTTACCCCAAAGATACAGAGGTAGTGAAAAGAAGGGCCATATACACCCCAGTGTTCATAGCAGCAATAGCCACAATAGCCAAACTGTGGAGAGGCCAAGATGCCCTTCAACAGACGAATGGTTAAAGAAGATGTGGTCTGTATACACAATGGACTGTTACTCAGCCATTAGAAAGGATGAATGCCCAACGTTTGTATCAACATGGATGGGACTGGAGGAGATTATGCTGAGTGAAATAAGTCAAGCAGAGAAAGTCAATAATCATATGGTTTCCCTTGTGGAACATAAGGAATAACATGGAGGACATTAGGAGAAAGAAAAGAAAAGTGAAGGAGGGGCCATCAGAGGGAGAGATGAACCAAGAGAGACTGTGGACTCTGAGAAACAAACTGAGGATTTCAGAGGGGAGGAGGATGGGGGATGAGGGATGAGTGAGCGTGTGGTGGGTATTAAGGAAGGCACATATTGCATGGAGCACTGGGTATCATGTAAACAATGAATCTTGGAACACAACATCAAAAACTAATGATGTACTGTATGGTGACTAACATAACACAATAATTAATTAAAAAATAGCTTAGATTACTTTCAAATATTTAGCTGAATAATATGACTTTTTAATAAGTGAATATATAGGGGCACCTGGGTGGCTCAGTGGGTTAAAGCCTCTGCTTTCAGCTCGGGTCATGATCCCAGGATCCTGGGATCGAGCCCCACATCGGGCTCTCTGCTCCGTGGAGAGCCTGCTTCCTCCTCTCTCTCTCTGCCTGGCTCTCTTGCCTACTTGTGATCTGTCAAATAAAAAAAAAAAAAGTGAATATATAAACAATGATAAAATTATATAAATTTGTGAGTAAAGGGGAAATGTTTAAAATTACACTTTAGTAAGTTCCTATAATAATCATGATTAACAGTTGGGCCCTAATATGCATGGAATATATGTATGTATGTTAGTGAAAGGTAAGTGTTTTGTATGTATTTTGGTATAATTTTAGCCTATGTTGGAAAGGTCTAATACTGCTTTCTGTGATGACACAAAATAAACTTTGTTAATATAAAAACAATAGCTGAGGGGTGCCTGGGTGGCTCAGTGGGTTAAGCCTCTGCCTTCGGCTCAGGTCATGATCTCAGGGTCCTGGGATGGAGCCTCGCATTGGGCTCTCTGCTCAGCAGGGGGGCTGCTTCCCTCTCTCTCTCTGCCTGCCTCTCTGCCTACTTGTGATCTCTCTCTCTGTCAAATAAATAAATAAAATCTTAAAAAAAAAAAAAAAAAGATGGCTTAAGTTGTTGCTGAGGATTAAAAAGCCAAACAATGAAAGTTGTATGTCTTTAGGGTTTATTGCAAATCTGTGGACCTCAATTCTTGATAAATGCCTAGTGAAAAACAATGTTAATAGAAGTATACCATAATAAATCAATTTAAGATAATGAAGGATAGAAATTTGTTTCCAGGTTAGTACTATAACTAAAGGATTAGGGCAGAAGTGACATTGAAAAGTAAGTTGAAAGGACTGAGGGAAGGGTGAAGTGTCCAGCTGTGGTTGAGATGACGGAAGCACTTGTAGAACCAACTTTGGTTGGTTGGGGACTCCTAGACCAGTGTGCTTTATCCAGGCAAAAACTGTCCTTTCAAGCCATCCATCTTGGCTGATACTAATTCAAAGCTTTTGGTGCAAATGGAGATAGATAAACCAGTACTAACAAAATATTTGCCCATATGAGAAATACAAGTAGGTGTGTGATAAGTTTGATCTTATCCAAATGGGTAAGCATTCCTGTGCTTTTTATTTTATTTTAAGATTTTATTTATTTATTTGAGAGAGAGACAGTAAGAGAGAGCATGAGAGGGAGAAGGTCAGAGGGAGAAGCAGACTCCCCATGGAGCTGGGAGCCACATGTGGGACTCGATCCCGGGATTCCGGGATCATGACCTGAGCTGGAGGCAGTTGCTTAATTAACTGATCCACCCAGGCACCCATACCTGTGCTTTTTAATGCTCATGGAGTCCTATGCTGGTAAAATAAGTCTCAATAGATTTCAAATTATTGAAATCTTGAAGAGTATGCTTTCTGATAATAGAATGAAAAGAGTAACTGATGACAATAAAACATTCAGGAAATCCTTAGATACCTGTTTTAATCAGATTACCTCTAAACAATCCATGGAATAAAGAAGAAATCACAAAGGAAACTAGGGACTATTTGAAATCATTGATAATAAAGGCACATTACATCTAATTAGTCATATGCAGCTAAGCAATTCTTTGAGGGAAATTTATAACAATTGTAAATGATTAAGTAAGGTCTCAAAAGAGTGATCTGTTTCCTCAAAAAACTAAGAAAAGAAGAGCAAATTAAAATAAAAGTAGTAAGAAATAAATAGAAGAGCTAAGAGTCAATAAATTGAAAACAGAAAAGCAATAAAGAAAAGTCAATGAAACAAAACCTATTATTTTGAAATGATCAGTGAAATTGATATACTTCAGATTAATCAGGAAAAAAAGAGAAAAGGTACAGATTACTAATATCAGGAATAAGAGGAGCTATTACTAAAGATCCCACAGACCTTAAAAGGGTAAAAAAAAGGAACAATTTTATGAACAACTTTATACCAATACATTCAACAACCTAGAATTAACAAAATCCTTGAAAGCAAACTACCAGTGTTCATTCAAGAAGAAATAGAGAACCTCAATAACCTTATCGCTCTTTAGAGAAACTGAAGTTGTAGTTAACCGCCCCCCCCCAATATCACGACCAGATGGAATTACTGTTGAATTCTATCACACATTTAAGGAAGAAAGAATATCAGTCCTTCTAAGACTCTTCTGGAAAACAGAATAAGAGGTAACACTTATTTTATGAGAACAGCATTATTATGATTAAAAAATAACAGGCAAAAATATTAAAAAACAACTTTAAACTGATATCTCTCATTATCTCATTTGAAAATAAATTTGTATGTATTGACAGAATGAAAAAATGCAATAAATGAAGAAGATACAGCACTTGATAAAACTGAATGCCCTTCATGTTAAAAACTTTGTATGAACTAGAAATGGGGGATTTCCTCAGTCTGATAACTATTATCTATGAAAACCCTTACAGAAAACATCATACTTGATGGTAGGGAATGGAATGTTTTTCTGCTAAGACCAAGAAAAATAAAAGGTGTTTGCTTTTACCATTTACCAATAAGGTACTGGAGGTCCTAGACAGAATGGTAAAACAAAAACAAAAAACAAAAATTAAAACAAGAGAAAAGAAAAGAAATAAAAGGCATAAATAATAAAGAGGAAAGTAAAAAAAAAAAAAAATAAAGAGGAAAGTGCAATACTGTCTATTCACAGTTGACATAATTGCTGGGAAATCTCAAGAAATTTACAAAAAGCTTGCAGGATATGAGGTGGTATGCATTAATGAAACTAATCATATTCTACTCACCAACAAGAAACAATTATAAAAATGATATTTTAAAAATAATACTGTTATAATAGTTTTTTAAAAGTGACATATTTAGGGATAAAGTTAATGAAAGTACCTACAAGATCTGTATACTGAAAACTACAAAACATTGCTGAGAGAAATTAAGTATCAGTAAATAAGTATAAATATGGACCATGTTCATGGATCAGAAGACTCAATATTAATAAGATGACAGATTCCCCAAATAAAAACAACACAGCCCCAATTAAAATTCTGGTATTTTTCTTTGCAGATTTTGACAAATTGGCTTTAAAACATACATATATTTATGTATGTATAAATTTCCACACATTTATGGAAATACAAGGGACAGAAGAGCCAAAACTATTTTAAAAAATAAGAATGGAGTTGCAGGAAATACACTACCCGATACCAAGACTTACTATAAAACTACAGTAATGAGACCTGTTTAGATTACTGAAACAGAAGACGGTATAGAAATACACCTACACATAAGTGGTGAATTAGTTTTTTACAATAGTGCAAAAATAACTCTATAGGGAAAGGATAATTTTTCATGATTTTAGTAGGAGACAAGTGAATATCTATTTACCAAAAAAAAAAAAATGAACCTCAACTCTCTCTTTATATTGTATATTAAAATTAACACAAAATGAAGCATAGACTTAAACATATAGCCTATAACCATAGCATATCTGAATCAAAACATAAAAATCTCTGATGCTTTTTGTAAAGCAAAGATTTTTTAACCAGGACACAGGACAGATTGTGAAAAAAAAAGATAAATTGGTCTTCATCAAAATTGAAAACTCTGTTTTTCAAAAGATGCTGCTACAAAAACAAAATGGCAAACAGAATGGGAGAAAATATTTGCAAGACATATATCTGGTAAACCATATATCATATATAGCATATATAAAGAACACTTACCAATTCAATCATAATGTAAATAACCCGGTTAAGTAATGGGCAGGGACAAATACTTCACTAAAGAAGACATAGGAATATCAAGAGGCTCCACATGATTAGTCACTAGGAAAATTGCAAATTAAAACCTCAAGGAGATACCACTAAATACCCACCAAAATGGCTTAAACTTAAAAGACCGACCATACTAAGTGTGAACAAGGATATACAATGTGGTGGGAATGCAAAATAGTACAGCCACAATGGAAGACAGTTTTGGAAGTTTCTTTAAAGTTAAGCATGCCATGCCTGGGTGACTCAGTGGGTTAAAGCCTCTGCCTTTGGCTCAGGTCATGATCCCAGGGTCTTGGGATCAAGCCCTGCATCAGGCTCTCTACTCAGCAGGGAGTCTGCTTCTCTTCCTCTCTCTGCCTGCCTCTCTGCCTACTTGTGATCTCTGTCAAATAAATAAATAAAATCTTAAAAAAAAAAAGACTTCTTAAGAAAAAATAAAGTTAAGCATACACTTCCTATGTGACCTAACAATCATGCTTTTAGATATTTTCCCAAGAGAAGTAAAAAGATGTTAATGTGATATTTATAACAGCTTAATTCGTAATAGTCAAAGACTGAAAATAATCCATAGGCACATCAACATTTAACAGAAAATGTCAGCAAGATTGCAGACTAGGGGGGTCCCAACACTCATTTCCCCCACAAAATCAACAAAAACAATAAATAAGCAACTATAAAGCAATGAAAACAGCTCTGGACTACAGTAAAGCAGCAGCAATAGAAACTCTGCAGAGCCCCAGAACTAAGGATGGCCGCAAAGAAAAGTGTAGGAAGTATTTTACCTCTGTCACTCCATCTCCCAGTCCAGAGCAGCTCAACAGCAAGAAGGATCCCCTCAGAGGATTTTCACCCCATTGAGTAAAGAGAACCAGAGGACTCTTTTAATCCTTGTCATCACCATGAGCTTCTGCAGGCTTTGCTACTGAGGACCCCAATACTCTTAACCAATGCTGAACCCAGCTGATGGAGCTACCCAGAATTCTGCCTCAGGGTCTCCTTCCCACGGCTAGCATTGTTGCTGTGGTGACACCTGCCCCCTGGAGTCCAAGTTATTGCCCTGCTCTCCAGGACTAGAATGCTACAGGGCCTCACCATCTACAGGAAGCAGAGCTGCCTCTGTGTTGTGGCCAACCCCCTCAGTCCTAAGCCTTGTTACTGACCCACCATTTCAAATCTGAGCTTCTGCTGCTCTGTATCCTGCATTCCGGGTCCTAAGGGTTGACTTTGACCTGCTACCACTGGGTCAGGCTGCCATTGCTGTGTATCCCACCCCCTTAGTCCTGAGTTGGGGCTATGTAGCTGCTGTTGTGCCATCACTGGGGGCCATACAGCTGCTGCTCTGTGCCCCACCCCTTGGTCCTGAATTGGGATACCTCTTTGCCCTGTTACCACTGGGCTAGCTGCTGAGGCATCTCATCCTCCTAAACTCAAGTCACTGCAAGGAGGTCCAGAGACCCAGATGCCAGTTCCACAGGTGATTTGCACACACTCTTACACCTCAGATACTATCATCAGAGCTAAGGGAGTCTGTGGCCCAGACCATGGGCTGAGGTAGTTCTGCATATCACTGAGCCTGTGACCCCAGCTTCTCTGCTGCTGTGAATGCCAGCACACCATCACCAAAGGGGATCCTCTTGGCTAGAACTTAACACCCATGGACAATATAGAATAGGAGGATCCCTGCAGGCTTTACTACTGAGGACTCCAATAGCCCAGCCACCACTGCTATCACAGACACCCATAGGATGCCCACAGTCTTGGGTGCTGAGTGTTCCCACAGCCTTCACCAGTGTTGGACTCCATTGCCAGATCTACATGGAGGCTATGCCACGGCACCCTAGCCAGCCTGTGCCCTTGCAGCCAACTTTAGAGGAAAGTCTTTCCCCCTCGAATCTACCTTGTCCAGACAGAAAACCAGTAAGGAAATAATGGACTTGGACTACATTTTAGGCCAAATGGATCTGATAAATACATATAGAATATTCCATCCAAGAGCAGCAAAATATATATTGTTTTCAAGAGCAAACAGAACATTCTCCAGGATGGTTGATATGTTAGGTCACCAAACAAGTCTTAACAAATTTAAGAAGATTGAAATCTTCTTATTAATTAAATCAAGTATTCTTTCCAGACACAATGTCATGAAACTAGAAATAGTAACAGGAAGAAAGCTGGAAAATTCACAAATATGTGGAAATGAAGCAACAGAGTTCTAAACAACCAGTGAGTCAAAGAAGAATCAAAGGAGAAATAAAACTTGAGACAAATGGAAATGGAAACACGCATACCAAAACTTATGGGGTGCAGCAGAAGCAGTTCTAATAGGGAGGTTTATACCTACATTAATAAAAAATACTTTAAACGACTTAATCTTATTCCTCAAGTAACTAAGTTATTCCTTAAGTAACTAAGCCCAAATTTAGCAGAAGGAATAAAAATTAGAGTAGAAACAAAATAGAGACTAGAAAGACAACAGAAATGATCAATGAAACTACGAATTGGTTTCTTGAAAAGATAAACAAAACTGACAAACCTTCTGCTAGAGTAAGAAAAAAAGATGACTCAAAAGAATGAAATTATAAATGGAGGAAGCATTACAACTGATGCCACAGAAATACAAAGGATTGTAAAGGACTTTGAATAATTATATGCCAACAATTGACATAACTTCAAAGAATGGGTGTAAATTCCTGGAAACGTACAACTTACTAAGACTTAATGAAAATATAAAAAATCTGAACAGACCAATAATGAGCAAGGAGATTGAATCAGTAATCAAAATCTCCCAAAAAAGAAAAGCCCAGGACAAATGGTTTCACAGGTAAATTCTACCAAACATTTAAAGAAGAACTAATACCAATCTGTCTCAAACTCTTCAAAGAACTGAAGAGGAAGGAACACTTCCAGACTCATTTTATGAGGCCAACATTACCTTTATCCTGAATCCAGATAAGGACATTCCAAGAAAAGAAAATTATAGGCCAATATCCCTGATGAACATAGATGCAAAACCCTCAACAAAATACTAGCAAACAGAATACAGGAACATCTTAAAAGAATTATATACCATGATCAAGTGGATTTATTGCTGGGATGCAAGGATGATTCCACTGCTGCAAAGTAATCAATGTGATACACCACATTAACAGAATGAAGAATAAAAATCATATGGTCATCTCAGTAGATGCAGAAAAAATATTTGACGTAATTCAACATCCTATCAGATAAAAACTCTCAATGAATTAGGTGTAGAAGGAATATTCTTCAACATAATTAAAGTTATATGTGCAATCCCACAGCTAACATCATACTCAACAGTAAAAAAAGTTAAAAGCCTTTCCTCTAAGATCAGGGATAAGATAAGAATGCCTTCTCTTACCACTTCTGTTTAGCGTAATACTGGAGAAGTCCTCATCACAGCAATCTGGCAAGAAAAGGGAGAAAATAAAAAGTATCCAATCAGAAAGGAAGAAGTAAAATTATCTGCTTGCAGATGACATGGTTTATATATAGAAAACCCCAAATACTCCACCAAAAAACTGTTGGAACTAATCAATGTATTCTCTAAAGTTGCGGACACAAAATCAGCATTCCAATACACTAACAACAGACTATCTGAAGAGAAATTTAGAAAGCAGTCCCATTTACAATAACATCAAGAATTAAAAAAAAAAAAAAACAGCAAAAAATTTAGCCAAAGAGACGAAAGGCCTGTATACTGAAAACCATAAGACATTGAAAGAAGTTGAAGAAGCAAATAAATGGAAAGGTATCCTGTGTTCTTAGATTGGGAGAGTTGATGTTAAATTGTCCATACTGCTCAAAGCAATCTACAGTGTCAATGTAATTCCTTTAAAAATTCCAATGGGGGGGTGCCTGGGTGGCTCAGTGGGTTAAGCCTCTGCCTTCGGCTCAGGTCATGATCTCGGGGTCCTGGGATCGAGCCCCGCATCGGGCTCTCTGCTCAGCGGGGAGCCTGCTTGCTCCTCTCTCTCTCTGCCTGCCTCTCTGCCTCCTTGTAATCTCTCTCTCTCTCTCTCTCTCTCTCTCTCTGTGTCAAATAAATAAATAAAATCTTTAAAAAAAAAAATTCCAATGGGATTTTTCACGGAAGTAGAAAAAACTATCTTAAAATTCACAAGGAAGCACAAAAGATCCTTAATAGCCAGAGCAATCTTGAGAAAGAAGAACAAAGCTGGAAGCATCATGCTTCCTGATTTCAAATTATGTTGAAAATTATAGCAAGCAAAACAGTATGGTACTGACATAAAAATAGCCACATAGACCAAGAAAACAAAATTTAAAGCCTGTAAATACACTTATGTGTATGTAATCAACGAATCTTATACCTAGGTGCCAAGAACATACAGTGGGAAAAGGATTTCTTCAATAAATGGTGTTAGGAAAACTGGATATCCATATGCAAAAGAATGAAACTGGGCTCCTACCTTATACCACCCACAAAAATGTGCTTGGTTTAAAGACTTAAATGTAAAACCTGAAACTGTGAAACTCCTAGAAGAAAACAGGGAAAAAGCTCCTTGAGATTGGCCTTGGCAATGATTTTTTGGATGTGATCCCAAAAGCACAGGTACCAAAAGCTAAAATAAACAAGTAGGAGTATATCAAACTAAAAGTTTCTGCACAGCAAACAATTAATAGATTAAAAAGGTAAGCAATGGAATGGGAGACAATATTTGCAAACCATATATCTGAGAATGGACTAATATCCAGAATATATGAAGAACTCCTCCAACTCCATAGCAAAAATTGAATAGTGAGATTTTTAAAGATAGACAAAGGTACTGACTAGACATTTTTTCCAAAGAAGATCTACAAATAACCAATCAGTCCATGAAAAGGTGCTCAGCATCACTAATCAAAGATGCAAATCAATACCAAAATGAGCTAGCCCTCACATCTTGTTAGGATGGCTAGTATCAAAAAGATAAGAGATAACAAATGTGGGCAAAGATGTGGGGGAAAGAATATACTTGTCTACTGTTAGTGAGAATGTAAATCGGTACAGCCATTATGGAAAACCGTATGCAGTCCCTCCTCAGGTAAAAAATGGAACTAGAGTATGATCCGGTAGTCCCACTTCTAGGTATATAGAGGAATGAAGTCAATATCTTGAACAGATAACTACATTCCCGTGTTCATTATGGCATTATTCACAGTACCCAAGATATGGAAACAACCTAAGTGTGGGCAGTTTAAGTCTGTGTGTGATACACACAGGCGCACACACACACACACACACACACACACACAGAGGAATATTATTCAGCCTTTAGAAAGAAGGAAATTGTGTTATTTCCAACAATGTGGATGAACCTGGTGGGTACTGTGCTAAGTGAAAGAAGCCAGACAGGAGACAAATACTGTATAGTATTTGTCAAACAAAAAGGTGATTTCATAGAAACAGAACAGAGCGGTGATTGCCAGGGCCTGGAGGGAGGGAGATATGGGGAGATGTAAGTCAAAGGGTACAAACTTTCAATTATAAAAGATTTTGAGGATCCAGTATACAGCATGGTGACTATAATTAATAATGCAGGATTACATACTTGAAATTTTTCAAGAGTAGATCCTCACTGCAAAAGAAGGAGGGAAGGAAGGAAGGAAGGAAGTTAAGTATGTGAGGTGGTGGGTGTGTAATTACCTTGATTGTGGGAATCATTTCACAATGTATGTGTATATCAAATCATCATGATGGATGCTACATTTTATATACATTTATATTTGTCAGTTCCTCAATAAATCTGGATTAAAAAAATGAATTCAGCTATCATTTGGAGGAGGTTAAATTCTTAGTTTTGGGCTTCATGACAGTATTTTTTTTTTCCTGTTTGCTTTAACTCTCAAAATGTATCATTCCTGAGACATTTTGAGGGGATGAACAAGGTGAGCTGTGCTATGTACATTACCTATCATAACTGCCATCTGAGTAAGGTTACTGGTCAGCAAATGCCAGGTAGCTTAAAAATTTCTGGTTCACCATATGATTCACTTGCCTGAATGAAGTACTATGAAACTAATAATATTTCTTTTTAAAAATTAAAAAATATAAATAAATAAACATATTTTAGTATAATCATTCATTGGAACCTTACTTGGTAATACGGAATAATGAAAGTGTCGATCCATTTGGCAATGTGGATGAACTTCAGAAGCATCACATTAAAGTGAAGGAAGGCACACAAATACATGTGTGATTTCATTAAATGAAATTCTCAAAAAAGCAAAACTGTAGTGACTGATCAGTGGTTCTTAGACTTGGAGAGAGGTGAGGATTGACTTTGAAGAGCATGTGAGAACATTCTGGGGTGATGGAAATGTGCTACATCATGATTGTGGTTGTACTAACACACTGTGTACATTTGTCAAAAGTCCTATATTGTACATTTAAAGTTGGTGAATTTTATTATATATAAATTACACCTCCATAAAACTGGCAGCAAGAAAGTATAAGCAAGTATAAGTCTACCACGGAAGAGAATAGGGAATATTTATGAGATGAGAAAGCTCAGCAGATTTTTGGGATGCATGTAAGTGGACGAAAAAGCAGAGAACATTATAGTTCAAATGGGAGCTGAGCTCATGTCCTAATACAAACTCCAGGGAAGATTCAATTTAAGCTCTTGGGAAAGGAATGAGAAAGGTGGTTTGCCTGACATACCAGTTCATCCCGCCATGCAGAGTAGTAGTGGGGCGCAAAAAAAAAAAAAAAAAAAAAAAAAAAAAAATATATATATATATATATATATATATCATATTGCCCCCCCCCCACCTCCTGCAAAGAATTTGGACAGACTGCTTGGAAAAAGTGTGGCTGCCAACGCATGCAGGAGGTCCCTCGGCCCCCTGAGTAAGCCCCTCTATATCCTGATACATGGGGCTCCCAGCCTAAGGCTTGGTTTCCCTACCATATACCTGAAAATCAAACCTCTCAAATAGATCTCCCTCACGTAGATGAAGGACCCAAAAAGTCTTCCATTTGGCGATGAAGTCTCTATGAAGTCAATGGTCTGACTCAACGTGAGACAAAACCAGTTGGAAACAGCACATCTTTTTAAAAATAAGAATGAAGAAACAGGGACTCATAAGGAAAAAATTCAATAAAATAAAGAAGAAAAAGACTAAAATGCATGATCAGGACTGACCCAAATGGAAATATATGAACTGATAAAACAAATTACAATGTTTACAATGATTTGAGAAAACACTGCACTCACCAAAACAAAACAAAACAAAACAAACCTGCTGGTGGAAAATACTGATCCATATTGTATTTTTGTTTATTTCTGTTATAGTATTTTGTATGTTATGCTTTGTGTTATAGCTATTTCTGGTCATGTTGGTCGTCTCTCACAAGACTATGCTCCTGAAACACAGAAACATGTTTGTGATCTGTGATGACTGAGTATCTTTAAAATTGGTAGGAAGCCACTTCTCTCTTACTTAGCATGGCCCTTGAAACTGCCTTGGGCTCAAATTCCTGGTCTGGTGACTTCTGTGTTCTGTTTATAGATTGTGTTTATGAAATACTCAGATTTGCTCCAGTTCCAGGGTAGTAGAGCTAGAGCCATTCTTGGTGGGTTTTTTGTTTATTCTAGCTGATATGAAAATTTAGTAGTTCTAATGATTTTTTTCTGGGGCCCTTTGTATGCGAGTATATTATCACACTTTTAAAAAATGTGTATCTTGTCTTTTGACAAATCCAGGGACATCATATGAAGGCTCAGGCTCTTTCTGGATTGGGAAGAAGTAAGGAAGCATTAAAGGAGTTTCTCTACTGCCTTGCTTTAAATCCCGAATTTAACTCAGTGAAGAAAGAAGCACAGAAGGTGTGATTTTTCTTTAAACGAATTTCTTTAAGTCTCATTTATAGCTTTGATGTCCATGCTGAATAACTCCTGCATGTCAGATAAACAAAAAATATAGTTCTGAATATTCATGACAATGTGATTAAAAACACACGGGATTAATGATGAGTTTCACACGTTTGTAATGTTCATCCAGGGATAAAGCACTACGTATCATGAGATAGCACTCGTACAGCTCCCCGTTCCACTAAAGTAATCACACGAGCTAAGGAGGCAGGGTTGATGTGTGAGGCTAGGGGAAGCACAGTGAGTTTTCTTAGAGTTGTAATTTCAAGAATTACAGTTTGCATAGGAGCCCTATAAAAGACATTGTGATAATATACAAAATATACCAGTTCAGCTGGAAAGCTTGACTTGAAATTCTCAGCCAAGCTTCACCAGCATGGTACAGAAATATCTTTTCTCTTATTCAGGTCTTTAACCCAGTCTTATTAGAGGTCACTGAGTCACATTTACTGTGGGAATCCACCCTATGTTTAAGAGCCCTTACAATAGTTACAAGGTTATAAGGTTTCCTCCTCTGGATGCATTCTCATGTCCCCCAGCATCCACATCTGACAGTGACAGATGGGGGAAATTTTACCTTCCCTTGTGTTCATACCATGAGGTATGTTTTTGTGTTTGTGTTTGTTTATTTTTAGGCTAATACCATCACATTGTTGGCTCCTATAAGAACTGTGGTTAGCCCAAACACCTAGATCTTTTTTTGTTTTCTGTGAGAACCTTCTAGCAATACTTTTTATCCTTGTATTGTGCAGTGCATTGGTCTTTCGTAATGCTTTCAAATGATCACTTATGGGTTTTGGCCATTGTTTCAACTTGTCAAAATAATACTGAATCTTAACATTGACTCTTCTATCCCTGACTGCTTTGTCCCACCTGCAAATTTCACAAGAACCTTAAAACATATCTCAACTGCTCCTTATAACAGCTTAAGAAATTCAACCTGAGCTCAAAATTAAGCAGATTTACAAAGGTCTCAGTGCTACAGTCCAGGTCTGGTGATGCTTGGGCTGCTTCTTGTCTTTGTGGGTGATATTTTCTCCCTGTAGCATTCTGTGAGTGGTAGGTGTGTTCTATCTCAGTGCCCAAACACTGCCAGCCTGTTGATGCCCATGAAATGTGGTCATCTCCTGGGCAGCCTTCTGCTGCTTTACTGGAGCCCCTCAGAGCCAGTGTTGGGGACACTGATGTCCCTGCTGAGTGCTGTTCCTTCTTTATACAGGGCTCATGGGTGCAGATGCACTGACCTGTCACATGAAGAACAGTGACAGGTTCTTTATTATGTTTCTGTTTCTCCTTTGTACCTCTCTTAGCCTTTGGATTCAGCTGAGTCCATGAGGTTTGGCAGGACCATCGAGTGACTGGCAGTTACTTCCCACCACCACCAAAGGCTAGTTCATGGCTCTTGAACTAGAATTATGGCTCTTCACCTGGTTTCCCTTTAAAGTTCTTTACTGGGTGGCTCTTGTGGTTCTCTTGTATGTTAAGTGGTCTTCTAGAAATGTCTCAGTCCTGAGGGTGATCACAACTCGAATTTAATTTAGGATCCTTGCAACCTTTGCACCTCTAGTTTTCTCTCTTAATCATGAGACTTTTAGGGGTGATTTTCTGTAGCAGATGTTTAAGGGCCCAGCAGAAAGAAATGGTAATGTTCATATTTTGTAATTGGTAAGGCTAAGCTGGGAAGGGACTGGTAGATAACACACCTAACCAATGCTTTATGGTTTCAGAAACTTGAGTTTTGAAATAGTGGCAGTTGGAATACGGTAATTATTCTTTTCAGTGTGTTAGGTCTACTTGACCTTATAGTTTCCTTTGGATCTCTAAGGCATATTATGTATTTTTCAAGAGTTTTAAAATACTTTTTTTTCTTCTTGGAAATTTTATAGGTAATGTGTGAGGTATTTTTTCCAGCTTCAGAAAACGTGCATCAGAATTTGACATCTTCCATCCAAAGTGGAGTATTGAACAGCAGGCTAAAGGTTCAGTGTGTCAGCCACATTAACACCCAGCCTCTGGAAGAAGGCAGCGGTGCTGGGGGTTCTAAGGTAACGAAGCGCATGTGTTTGTCACTATTATCTTGATTAACCTTTACGTAATTCATAATTTTGAACACTTACAAGTTATTCAGATTGTGGCGTTATGTTAGTTGGAAGTACTTCTCAAGACTGGTTTCTAGCTCCTCAACCTGAAAGTTGAACCTTTATAGGAAGTTGGTGGAAGTAATGAAAACAATTGAAAGAAACATGTAGAAGCATTTAGGACATCACACGTTGTGAACCCCAGGCATCAGGAGACTCTCGTTTATTTTGGCTTGGAGAAAAGAAAGCAAAAGGGTGATTTGAATATACAAAGATTGATGTTCAGTTGATATGTCTGAAAAAGAATTATTCTTTTTTTTTACCGTGGGAAGTGTAAAGCTCATCTTCAAAGTTAACAGATGAAACCTATCATGAAGGAAGAGCATAAGCCCTCTTTTTTCCAGAGATTTCTAAGAAAGACCACTACAGGATTATTGTTTTCTATTATGCTATGATTTCTTAATACTCAGGATTCTTTTTTCCTACATAAACAGAATGCATCTGAGAAATCTGATGTGTTTAGAAATACCAATACTTCAGTTTTGTATTTTATACTGGGTCTGCACTTTGAAGAGGATAAAGAATTGTTAGAGAGCATCCTTCCAGTAGCACCCAGCACCGGTTTAAAGAGACAATTTCCAGATGATTTGGAGGACATGCATGAGCTGAATGGCCCTGGGAAAGTACCCAAGAAAGGTCAGCAAGTGATTTTGTCATGGAGTTGTATGACTCTAAAGTGATAGACTGTTAGTTAATATTCAGTATATTAAAAAAAAATTATACAGATAGTTTAAAATGAATAATGAAAGGAATAGATCAGCTTTATGATGATAGAACAGTTTAAAATGACTAAGCCTACAAAGACTTCATAGTCAGAAATAGGGAAAATTTAGTTAGAACTTTTATTCATGCTTATGGTCCAGATAAATTATTATTGTGTATGGTTAATCTGATAGGAAATATCGTACCCAGCATGATTTGTTATATTGGTGTGACACATTTTAGCCAGAGGAAATGCAGTTGTTGCATGTTCTTGTCCAGGTGAGCAATGTTAATGATAGCATCTTAAACTTTTTCAGAGGCAGATTCCTCACCTCAAAGGAACATGACCTCTAACGTAGGAGAAAGTCCAGAGCTCTCCATAGACGTAACTGACTTTGAGTGTGCCCTTTGCATGAGGTAGGATGACAGAGAACCTGTGCAACTCTTTGAAAAACTCATCCTTTCTGAATTGGATATCCTAACCATAATGGGCTTTTTATTATCAGAGAAATTATGTATACTTTAGTAATGAGTGATTTATTTTCTAAAACTTTGATAAGGAAAATCTCAATGGAAAATGGATATCAGTAATTTCTGTAGTCATGAGGGAATTGTCTTAAGGAATTCTTTGAAAATAAATAGATTATTTGAAGGTCTCTTCTGGACATTTTCGGCTAAAAACTCAGATATATTTTCCAGGTTGCTCTTTGAGCCTGTTACTACACCATGTGGACATATGTTTTGCCTGAAATGCCTTGAGCGCTGCCTTGACCATGCCCCACACTGTCCACTGTGTAAAGAAAAACTCTCAGAAGTAAGTATTTCTTCTAAAACAAGAGGACCCTTCGGCCCCTCTTCTCACCTCTCATTAGATGCTCATTTCTGGGGTTGGCTTTGCTTATATGACCCATTTGCTAAAGAAAGTTGGATTTCTCCAGTCAAAGAGAGGTCTTTTCCTCTCTGATTTCTCAAAAAGTAGAAGAGGGAAGTTTAGACACAGAAGCAGTTAAACTTGAGGGAAATTTTTAGGCATGAATTATAGTTGAGATACATTGAAAATGGGTAACGTAATTGGAGCTCCTACAATGTTATAAATAGTTGAGATAACATTACTGAGTCCTCACCAGGTGTTAATCATAAAGGAATGAGATAACATTATGGCACACTTGATATGTGCCAAGGATTCTGTCCTTTACCTCATCTCAAGGGAAAGTACTCAGTTTTGCATAGGATCAAAGACTTGATCAGCTTTGACTACCAGGAGATTCTTTTGGTGTGTTATCAGTTGTGTCTTTTGTCTGTAATCAAAGCCGGTAACACTTAAGATTCCATGGAGGGAAGCTATTTAGTTATGTCTAACTCAAAAATAAACTGCTAAATCCATACCTTAGGTATGGTAAATACAAAAAAATAACACTTAAAATCTTTTAAAGGCTTTCTGATCAACTTTTCAAATTGTGAATATGTATCAACTCTCTTGGGTTCTGGTGCCACTAACCTTCCATGAAGCAAGTTATTTAACTTCTTGGGGTGGGGGGGAGTTTAATCTCTAAAATAATACTAATAATATTTTCCTTAATTACTTCTAGAGATTATACTCAGTATATTTTAAGTAGGACAAAGTGGTGTTTTAAAGATTTATTTGTCCATTTTTTGGGCGCCTGGATGGCTCAGTGGGTTAAAGATTTATCTATTTTTAGAGACAGAAAAAGAGTGTGTGTGCTTGTGCGGGTGTAAGCTGGGGGAGGAGGGTGGAGGGAGAGAGTCTCAAGCAGACTCCCCGCTGAGCATGGAATCTGCTGTGGGGCTTAATCTCAAGACCCTGAGATCATGACCTGAGCTGAAATCAGAGTCGGATGCCTCACCAACTGAGCCACCCAGGCGCCTGGGGATTAAGTGTTTTTTAAAAACAAATGCCCAGTAAAATTAATTTTAAATTTGATACGGTAAAGGAGATGTTCTACGTATGTGAATTTTTAAATAATTATAACTTAGTTTACTGCCAAAATTTGTTAAAATAAGTTTTTATAATTGAGATCTTTGTAAATCATTCTATGTACATACTTGCTTTTTTAAATTGCATACATCCTGAAACTCTAGATTATTCATGGCTCTCATCATGGGAATGATTCATTGTACTATGCACCATATGTCATGATGGTGGGTGATTTTGAGTCTGTGTGGCAGCTTCCTTTGGCGGTTCCTCTGCAGGTCCGCTGCACTGTGTTTGCTCTCTCTTCTTGTTAACGGTAGAATAGCATTTGGCCTCTTGCCTTGTTGCACTGATGCTTGTCTGGGCTGGTGGGTCTGGAGGTGGTTTATTCTCAGACAGTTAAATGCATGTCTTTATGACCACTGTTTGTAACACAGACCTTTCGTTCACTTCCGTGTTCAGTACTGTCTGATAGAGGACTATGTGATGAAGCAGTGTGTTGAGGTTGACACTGTCATATAAATTCCTTAGGGACAGAGACGACCTCCTATCTTGTTTTCACTCTATTTCCAGGGTCCAGAACAAATAGCAGTTCAGGAAATCCATGCTGAATGAAAGAGTAAATGAACGAATGAATGAGTGAATGATTGAGGGCAAGCTCTGCATAGATTTCCATTGTGTAGAAATTAGAATATAACAAAACTAAGTAAAATGAAAAGTCACAACTCACTCTTTCTTCGATACAGAAACTGCTTCATGAGCTTAGACTTTCTCACATACATTATCATAAACATGAACCATCAGCTGTCTGGGTATGCATAGAAGCCTTGGGTAACATAATGCCAAGTAAAGCAAATTGTATTACTCTTCAAGAAAATGGTGCCATAAAACTAACCATATAAAATACAGATGTCATTAATAATACTTACTGTGAATTAAGTTAAACTTGTTTCTGCTGGTTATTCTGTTACTGAGTGTCTCAAACACAGTTGTGTCCCCGAGGTTGAACTCCTAGTTCTTAGTGACAGCAATACTCATAGCTTGTTTCACACAAGCTAAAGGGAGACAAGGCAGGATGTCTAGGACTTGCCCAGATGTAACTGTTAGAAATATGTAGAGCAGCCCAAGCAGAGGAATGCAGCAGGTTAACAAAGCAACAGCAGCACACTGAAAACTACCAGCCTTGAGGTCCTGGTGCCACTGTGGCTCTAAGCTAGTCCCTAACCTTTCTGAGACCCCTCTTCTCTACGGTGCACTGTAGACATTACTTCTGAGATAGGGCTCTTTTAAGGCCTAACTTAATTTATATGAAACATCTGCATTTGGTACCTGATATATATTAAGATGTTAGTGAAAAAAGCTCTTATTTGCAAATTCGTAGGCCTAAGATAAAAGTAGTGCACACACATGCACACACATAATAATAATAGATCCTCAGCTACATAGGACTCCTCCAGCCACTGATCCTGGCACATTTTAATTCAGGTTCCACCTATTTCCCTTCACATCCAGCTCGAATTCCTTCTCCCTCTGTCCCTTTCCCAATCCAGATAGAGTCAACTCTGCCTCTTGCACATGTCCAGATAAGTAACAAAGCAAAGCTAGAGCAAAAGCCACAAAATTGGGAAGATTGGTTTTGGTTTAAATTCACAGTCTTAAATCTTAGACTCAAAACATTAGTAGTCATACTTTATTATGCGTCTCTAGTAGCTTCAATTTTCCACTTTCTCAGATGATTATTTCTCATTTCTCTTCTTTTGCAACATATCCTACATGCTTCCTCTCCCTTCCCTGACATTGTGATACTTGATTGAGAATGCAGAAGCTGGTCAGGCTGGGATTCACTCATCCTTCCTCCAGGTGATGAACACCTTCTCCTGCCCTTTTCTCAGAGGGGAGAAACTGCCCTGCCCCTGTTCCTACCCAAGGCTGGCTGACCTCCAGGCTCTCCACCCTTTGTCTTCTGAGAGACCCTACCCCTCTCCCTCTTTTTTAACTGTTTCTACTGGGGAGAGAGTACTTTGTCCTCTAAAATTAATTACCATGTGGTATTACTTAACGTTTCCTTTTGTTACAGTTGTTGGCAAGCAGAAATTTTAATATAACTATTCTGGCTGAAGAATTAATATTTCAGTACTTACCTGATGAACTCTCTGATAGGAAGAGAATTTATGATGAAGAAATGACAGAACTATCAAAGTAAGTTCTCAAGTTGTATGTACTTGGTCTTGAGTTCAGATTAAAGAAGGAAATCCTTGTGTTCATAACTTTATTTCAAGTACCCACCCCCGGCAGAGAAATTAGACCTAAAAATAGAAAAAATTGGGACGCCTGGGTGGCTCAGTTGGTTAAGCCGCTGCCTTCAGCTCAGGTCATGATCCCAGGGTCCTGGGATCGAGTCCCACATCGGGCTCCTTGCTCAGCAGGGAACCTGCTTCTCTCGCTGCCTCTGCCTGCCTCTCTGCCTGCTTGTGTGTACTCTCTCTCTCTGACAAATAAATAAATAAAATCTTTAAAAAAAAAATAGAAAAAATATCAATTGCAAAAAATTTATGGAAATTTAATTGAAAAGGGTCATAAAAAATATTTCTAAAGTATGTCTTTATGGGACCCCTGGGTGGCTCAGTTGGTTAAGTGTCTGACTTTTGATCTCAGCTCAGGTCTTGATCTTGGGGTGATGAGTTCGAACCCCATGTTGGACCCCATGCTGGGTATGGATCCCACGTAAAAAGAAGTGTGTCTTCACAAAATTATGTAGTCGCTTTTTGAATCTTAGTAAGTGGCACTGAATTTTTCAGAATTGAAAAGGCACAGTATATAGAAACAGGAGGGAAAATAGGATTATCCCTTGAAATAGGCTCGAGGGTTGTTTTTGTCTTTTAAAGTGATCAGAGTTGTGCGTTGTAGCAAACTTTAACTATTGAGGTCTTACAATTTTTCCACTCCTTTTTATTTAGAACTTATTACCTTTGACTACTGTGTGGTTTTTGCTTTCATCAGAACTTTTTTCTCTTCTTATTATTTATTTTTATTAAGGTAAAATTGATGCATAGCATTATATGAATTTCAGGTATGTAACATAATGCTTTGGTACTTACATATATTGCAAAATGACCACCACATTAAGTCTTAACATCCAACACTATACATAGTTAGCAAATTTTTTTTCTTGTGGTGAGAGCTTGTAAGATCTATTCTCTTACCAACTTTCAAATATGCAACACAGTATTATTAACCGTAGTCAACATGCTGTGCATTACGTCCCAGGCCTTATTTATTTACAGCTGGAAGCTTGTACCTTCGACCCTCTTCATCTGTTTCACCCACCTCCCCACCCCACCACAGCCTCTGGCAACCACCAATCCTTTGTCTTTATCTGTGAGCTTGCTTTTGTTCTTTTTAAAGATTCTACATGTAAGTGAGGTCATTCAGTATTCATTTTTCTGACTTATTTCACTTAGCATAATGTCCTCAAGGTCATTAAAATTTTTTTGTTATCATAGTTGTAAGCTGTAACTTTTTCTAAGTAAATTAATACAATTCAGCATGTTCTGTTTCATCACATTAAATACGACAGACTTGTCAGGAAATCTGGTAAGCTGAGAACTTTCTCATGAGGTGGTCCTTGGCTTCCTTTCCCCACTAAAGACCGAGACAGGCCTGAGGGTTTTCTGTTATAAATGAGGAAATTGAGGTTGGCTAGCTTTTGCTGTGTTACAGTGACTAATATTCCCTTTTGTTTTAATGGCTCCTATTTCTAAATTTACGTTTTCCCTTACCCAACAGTCTGACGAGAGATGTCCCCATCTTTGTGTGTGCCATGGCCTTCCCCACTGTCCCGTGTCCACTTCATGTCTTTGAGCCCCGCTATCGGCTTATGATAAGAAGATGCATGGAAACTGGCACCAAACGGTTTGGCATGTGTCTGTCTGCTGAGCACGCAGGGTAAGACTTTTCAGCATCCAGAGAGTCCTAAATAAATACATAATTTGTTATTTTTTCTCAAAGAACAATTTAAGATGATGTTGAAAACTTCCAGTGGCTCCCATTACATAAAAATGTATAAGTCCGAAGTCGCATTATGATGTGAGCTCAGCCTTCTTTCTAGCCTCATCTCCTATTCCTTTCTCTCAGACATCATACTTGCTAGTCCACTATCATATTATTTGCCTTCCTCTAAATACAGTTCATATCCATTCCTCCATGCTTCTCTCTGGCTATAATTCTCTTTTAGTTCATCATCATGCAAACAAATCTAGTTTAACTTTCAAGGTCTAAAAAATTTGCTAAAAAATTAGTTGGGGGAAATTGGAGGGGGAGACAAACCATGAGAGACTGTGGACTCTGAGAAACAAACTGAGGGTTTTGGAGGGGAGGGTGGTTGGGGGCGTTGGGTGAACCTAGGGCTGGGAATTAAGGAGGGCATATATTACGTGGAGCACAGGGTGTGGTGCATAAACAATGAATGCTGAAACACTGAAAAGAAATAAAACAAAATAAAATGGAAAAAAATTGAAACCTTCATCTGCACAGCCAGGCAAATTTCAGTCCCATAATAACCCCAGCTCTTAAATTTTTACCTCTCCTTGTTTTATATCACATTGATAGGCAGCTCCCTCCATGGCTGCTCTGGGGTCTCTGCGTCCTTCCCAACCCCTAGGGCTTTGTTGTTACTGCATGGTTATCATGAGGTCACTACATGCAAGTTCTAGCTAGTAGAAGAGGCACATATGCTCCAGGATTCTGGAGAAAAGGAGTACTCATCCCTGCTGCTCACACCTATTGGAACGGAGACTGGGAAATGTAGCCCAGCCATGTGCCCAGGAAGAAAGGGAGAATGGATATGCAGAACCATCCACTAGTTGCTACTATATATACCTAGGAACAGATCTTTTGAAAGATTGGTGTAGGACCTTATAGAAAAAAATCTGCAGCTTTATTAAAAAATATTTGGGAAGATCTAAATAAATGGAGAGAAATAACATTTCCATGAGTGGATGCATAGACTTGAATGTCATGGAAATATTAGGTTTACCCAAATTAGTCTATGAATCTGAGGTAGTTTCAGTCAGCATTCCAGGAGGGTTTTTTCATGGAATTGTTCAAAATAATTGTTTAGAATTATTATGGAAAAGCAAAAGACCAAGACCATGACAGTTTTGAAGACATCAGTTGAGTAAGATGGGAGAACACTCCCATAATAAATTTAGAAGTCCTAGTAAGTAGACCACTAATGTAGAATATGAAGATAAGAAATGGATCCACTCATAAATGGACCAGATATTTACATATAATTTTGTGGGAAAAGGCAAGCTGCTCACTTAAAAGGTGCTTAGAAAATTAGTGGGCAGTCCAAATGGGAAAAAATAATCTTTTCTCTGCCTCGCACCATATACACAAATTACACGTTATTTACATTTTCAGTGTGAAAAACAACATATAAAAATGTTAAGAGAAAACATTGGAGACTATAATTAGGAAAAGGGAAATAATTTTTTAATACAAAATGCTGGAAGCACATACCATGGAAGAGGAGATTAATAAATTTGAATATATTAAAATTTGATTCATCAAAATCAGCAAAAGCGGAGTGAAAAAACAAGTTCCAGCAGTTTGCTTCCATGAACGATACAGCACACTAAGAAGAGCATTACCCCAGATAAACTACAGGACGTAAGTCTCCTGAACTCATCAGTGAGCAGATGTTGCTCACCACAAGTGTGGAAAGCCAAGTCCCTCCAGGGAAAGCAGCAGACAAAAGTGTGGCTTACCTGTGGCAGAGCCCAGGAGAAGGAAACCTCTACGTGTGGGAAGAATTCAGCTAGTTTTGGGGGGACCATGTTCTAATGACCTTATGTGGACAAGCTTTAGAGTACAGATGCAAGGGGAATTTGCATTTATTCACAAGTTCTTATCTACAGACAGGACAGGATGCTCATTAGAAAGACAGGTGCTGCAGCTGAGATAGGCTTTGAAGGAGCTGACGTTTGAAGGCATTTGTCTGCTGATGGCTGGGAAGTCCTCCCTTGAAGGGGATCTTCAGGGCACCTCCATCCATGCCATAGCCCGTTAGATAATCAGGAAGAGATAGTTTTAGGAGAGATCCAAGAAGAGATGTCCAGCCGTATAGCTGGAACCATCACTCATCATTAGCTTGAAGGTATGTGATGAAGTTGTTCATTTATTTTCGAATCACATAGCCTTGGGTTCAGATCTCAAGTCTAAATCTTACTGTGTCCTTATGTATGTTGTTTGGTTTTAAACCTTCCTGCTTTTGTGAGGCTTGAATGAGAACATATTATAAACTGCTCCCTATAGTGCTTGACAGGAAATAGTGTCCTCAGGAAGTTAGAGTGAGAGTGGTTAAGATCACATGGGACAGCTTCGGAGTGAGGATGCCACCCTGAGTGGGCCTTGTGAGTGAGAGACAAGTGGAGGACAGAGGCAAGCTATGAAGGGCTGCACTGGTCAGGGAGGGCACCAGAGAGCAGCAGAGGGTGTTGGGTCAGTGACAGATCAGCAGGCTGATGCCAGAGTCATGTGTGACTTCCAGTGGGGTCATTTCAGTGGAATGGAGGGGTATGGAGGGAGCAGGAGAGGAAGGCAGTGACTGTAGATGACTTTGCATAGTGGTTTGTTGGGGAGGACGGGGCTGGCCAGCATCATTGGAAAATGGGGGAGGAGGGAGCAGAATCTGTGAGGGACACGGGGGGCCCAGACATAACTTGTGCTCTCTGTGCCGCTTGACGGTGCCCTGACCAAGGGCACTGAGGATTCTCTACCTCTCTGGTTCTTCCAAAGCACTAGCCTGTTTGAAAGACGGGGACACAAGGGCCCTTTTCCCTCCAGCCCTCCCCATGCAGCCCTTGTACACCCGTATGTTTCGCATTTAACAGAAGGAATCATCTGCAGGTGTCTCTTAGAGAAAATAAGCTTGCTGGTCCCATGTGGAGACCTCATTTGTTTTGTTTGTATCTTCTGCGTTTATAAAATCATGGTCATTTCTTGCAACTGTCCTGTCAGAATTTCGGAGTACGGCTGCATGCTGGAGATTAAGGATGTCAGAACATTTCCTGATGGGAGTTCGGTTGTGGATGCCATTGGGATTAGTCGGTTCAGAGTTCTAAGCCACCGTCACAGAGATGGCTATAACACAGCCGACATCGAGTATCTCGAAGACGAAAAGGTGAGGTTGCTTTTACAGCTGTGTGTTCAGAGGTTGGTCACCTTGTTTTCCTGTGCATGTGGAAAAACTTGGTCAGATTTTTACAGACAATATTACTTATACCTTCCCTAATTCAGCACTTCAGTTATTTATTACTTCAGTGGATTTTTCACCTGATTTGGAGCTGGTGGACACGTGTCCTCCTCAGAAAAATAACCTTACTGCTGCACATTGCAAAATGCCTTTGTGGTGTGTTGTCTCAGCGTTCTGGCTCAGAAGTTGGCAGATCTTTCCCACAGAGGCCCGTGCAGTCAATACCAGAGACTTTCCAGGTCAAGCAGTCTCTGTGGCAACGACTCAGCTTTGCCGTTGCAGCACAGAAGCAGCCGGAGACAGTCTGGGAGTGAGTTGGCATGACTGGTTTCCAAGACAATGCTGTTTACATAGACATACGCAGTGAACGGGATTTGACTTGTGAGTAGTAGTCCATCCCTGTTCTGGATCCTGGTGTTAGTTCAGAATGAGATATGCTATAAAAAACAGTGCTTAAAAATGCCTTCTAAAGTTCAGTGTAAAAGGTTTAGATCTCTCACCCCTTGAGAAATATTAGTATGTCTAATGGAAATATCAGAACCCATATTTTGACAGATTAACAAAATGGTTTGAAGGGATTCTCAGAAAGATGGGTAAAAAGATGTCCCTAGCCATCTTATCATTTATGGCCAAAACCAAGAAATAGTGCAGAGACTCATCAGGAGAAGAATGGATAAACAAACTGTAGTACGTTTCTATAATGGAAAACTACTTGGCGATAAAAACCAAGGAACTGATCACACACAGAACAATGTGAAAGAATCTCCTAAGTCTATCAACGAACACGTCTCTCAGTGTGATGGTAAGCCAGGGAAGCCAGACACACAACCACACATGCTGTGTGGGTCCATTTATATACTTCCAAGATGAGGCATCACTTGTCTCTGGTGTTAGAGGGCAGAGACTGGCTGGGGGTAGAGGGCCATTGAGGGTGATGGAAATGTCCCCTGTCCTGTTGAGGATTGTGATCCCACTGGTGTGTACGGCTGACAGTACTCTGAGCCAACCATTAAGATCGATGTATTTTTCTGTATGTAAATTATCCGGCAAGAAAAGCATTACAACCATCTATAAAGAGGAAATCCTTGGAATTCTTGTATGCCCATTTTGAATTCTTTGGTTCACATTTAGAAATGTGGAAGGTGAGAGTCTTTAGCTGTCTGACATCACACTGGAAGTCACTTTGGGGACAGTGATGTACATTCATAAGGCCCATGAGGAGAACCACACCCCCAGCACCAGCACCGTCCCTTTTCCAGGTGCTGGTTCTGGTCATCCTGAGGACAGGACCTCACAGTGCAGGGGCCAAGCACGACGAGTCAACCCTAACATCACAGGACCAGGGAGTGGGGTTTAAAGGATGTGACTGAGTGTGATCGTTCTCGGGGTCCCTCTGCTGCCCCAGTAACAAATCTGAGAGGGTTTGCTGACTGTTGTTGTGAATGGCAATTTTTGGTGGTATATGTTTTTAAAATGGTCGCTTACATAGCTACAACATGAAATAATTTTGGTGGTTTTTTAAAAAAAAAAAGAAAATCCCCTTCTATATATGAATGTTTAATTTGTGTAAGTCAAAATGAGAATGGTTGTATGCATTATAATCTAATTCCTCAGTTTATCCTAGTTTTCAGAGATAGTGGTATTTTATAACCAGAGAGGACCTGAATGGTGAATTCCCATTTTGTAGATGAAAAAAAAAAAAAAAACCCTACCCTCAGGAGGCTGTATGACTGGCTCATGAGAATGAGCAATGAAGCCAGAACACACCTGGGTTCCCTGGTCCCCAGCCCAGTGCTTTTCCCACTTAGGTGTTTCTGAGTAGGACTGGGGCATACTTAAAATGAATGACTTGGCAGTGAGGTAGGCACCCAGAAGCAAAGCATGGTAAATCTAGAGCATCAGGGCCTACTGCTGCGTAAGGCTAATGAAAGGAATGTGTGATTGCTGTAACATGTCTTTTGGAATGTAGTTTGGTGATATGGAATACAATATTTTAAATGTCTCATTCTTTGATTTAGCAATTCTATTTCTAGGAGACTGTCCTGAGGGAATGGCGGCCCCTTCTCTCACCACCACCAACAAAAATAAAACAACCCCCTTTCCCACCTTTGCTTAAATATTTATATTGCTGTGTTATTTTTAAATATATCTTATTTGGATGGTGGAGTAAATTTTCAAATGTAGGATTGTATGTAGCCATTGAAAATTGCTCATCGTAACATGGGATATGTTTATATTGTTAAGGGAAAAATCAGGATGTTATAGATAGACAAGGCAGATAGATCTTCATTGTATAAGAAAAGTACAGATTTGTATGTTGAGCCTATAATAGGTTTATAAACACTAATCGGTTATCTAAGAAATAAATACCACAAATCCACTTAGCAAATGCGGCAGATGTCACTGTGTAGTAATGAACTGATGAAATGGTGGACCCTTTTCCCTTGATCAGGTGGAAGGTCCAGCCTATGAAGAACTTACCAGCCTTCATGATTCAGTTTATCAACAGTCGGTTTCCTGGTTTACTTCACTAAAGGATCACATGAAAGAACAAATTTTAAGCCATTTTGGGTTAATGCCAGACAGGGAACCTGAGCCTCAGGTATAGTCTCCTTATTTCTTTTATAATGCTATTATTTGCTGCTGTAATGTGCTAAGACATATTATTCTGAAGGAAAGTTAGGCAGTATTATGCAATATACTCCATCATGATCACTTACGAACCAATTCATTTATCAATAGAATGAAGAAGCACCTAATATAGTAGCAAGTGCCTTTGAAGCAAAACAGTCAATGTTTCTGAGTAATACTGCATAAAGGTAATTTGTTTTCTATCAAAAAAGAATTTATTCTGATTGACTGTCAGTTTTAGTACTTCTATTTCTCTCCAACTATTTAATCCAGCTGTTTTATTTCTTTTCCCCCATTTAAATCAGCTGTTAAATCATTTAAGTCAGCTGTTTAGATCATTACGATTTAGAGAGTAGTAAGCCTTGTATACTGGCTGAACCCTCTGTGTTATGCCCATAAGATTGCCTTGTGCCTGGTAAACAGATGTTGAATAAATGAAGAGAAAATCTAACTCTTGTTAAATTAGAAGTGTTCCTGCCTTCTATCCAGCCTGGCTTTCTCTGGTGCTCCACAAGCGTGGAGCTTTCTAGGAACCTGGCTCTTCAAGCAGTGCCTGGCTTCAGGCTGTGAAGCAGTTCTAAGTGCAAACGAATCCTCTCCCCCTCCTCTGAGTGACAGAGCCAGGCAAGGATGGCTTGGGCTTGTGGCTGAGAGTATGGAGTTCCTTCCACTGTGTGTGCTCACCTATGTTGCAGAGAGAACAGGGCTGGAGGACCAGCTCTCAGCAGGTTTGGGGGAAGATGAACTGTCCTTTGTATCTTTCCCATCCATTTTTATGTTCTTTTTCTATCTCTTGAGGATTTCTCCCCCCCCCCACCCAACCTATGTCTTTTCCAAAACTCAGGAGCATCCTCCTATAAGCCAAAAATTGTCTCAAATGTAATAATCCTGATCTTTCAGTAGAATCTTCCTCCCCCTAAGATAAGTTGACACCGGCGTCCACCCTCTCAGTTCCCAGTAGGGATTCTGTATATGTCTGTATACGTTTGGGGTAGGATTGGGGGAGAAGCCAGGACAGGAAGCGGGGAGGACTGGACAGCTTGGCTCTTAATGCCAGGATTACTGAGAACAACTGTTTGACCAGCTTTACTTAGAGCTCAATCCAGAAATGTGTGCTTGGGTATGTGAAGTAAATGCTATCAGTTAACATAATAATTCTTATACAGTTAATTCATGGTGATTCCTATATATATAATTAACAATAATTCATATGTAGATTTTCATCTATGCACATTCATCACATAGCTACTAAAAGCTTTATTATAAATTTTATTATAATAATCAAACTTGTACACATATTTTTAGCCTTCCTAATATAGAGTTTTCTGTGATGTATTTAAAACTTAAAAAACAATAACACAGAATACTGGAAATAGAGTAAAAATTACAGTCCCCTTGTCTAAGTGGTGTATACTCCCAACTAGAGCTTTGAGAGAACAGAAGCAATTAATTCGTGGAATTTCCCCATGGAAGTTGCTTCTCTTTGCAAGCCCTTTGTTTTGTGAGTTCTTCCACATTTAAATGTGTAACAGGAAAGTACTTTCTATGTCAAGGGCTCAATGGAGGGGAAATAGACCTAAAGTAGAAGGTGGCATTTAATTCGGGCTCCTGCCTTGTTGGTGGAACAAAAGGACAGTATTGGGGAGGGAGGAGACTTGTATTTTAGGTGATAATTTCGTTTTGCTTTCGTTTCTTCTGCAGAGTAACCCTAGCGGTCCCGCGTGGTCCTGGTGGATCCTGGCAGTGTTGCCGCTGGAACGCAAGGCTCAGCTGGCTATTCTTGGCATGATCTCCCTGAAAGAGCGTCTGCTTGCCATTCGGCGCATATTAGTCATTATCACGCGTAAGATGAACAGTCAGCAGGAGCTGGTTAATAGCAGGGAGAGAAATAATTGATGATCTCTCTCTGTCAAGATTTCTGGAAGCCCTTGTACTTTTGTGAGGAGCCGCTAGGCATGGAGAGTAGCGTCGCATTCATCATGCTCTGTAAAATGCTTGTTGATAGGGTTACAAAATGGAACACTTAACAAACATTGACTCCTTCTCAAATCTTAAAAGTCTGTGCCTCGTGGAACCTGACTCTGTGCAAGGTTAGCCTGAAGTTTGAATGGAGCCCATGGTTGGAAAAGAACCTAAGAGAGTCTCTCTGAAGCATTCGCTCAGGGTATAGTTCGCCAACAGCAGGGAACACCACAGGTGGTTGGCGAGTGGTTTAGGTTTTGCAAGAAAAAAGGACCCCCTCCCTGGTATAGTGTCTTGCTGCACCAAATGGAAACAGCATGCTTTGGTGGCTAGACAGGAAGGGGGAAACCACATTTTTATCTGGAAGCATATTTCTCAGAGCACAGGCTAACTGAAAATCCGCTTAGGCTTTGTGTGTCATTGTGAAGTTGTCTGTGAAGTTGAGGAATCAAACTGTGGTCCTGTGCAGTAGCCCAAATTAGTCGTCACCCAAGAAGTAGTGGCTGCCAGATAGAACTGCGTTTTGTGTCCTGCGGTAGTTCAGATGTTGTGCATTGCATGTTGTAATCAAATGAACGTCAGAATACGCAAAGGTGTACCTTGGATAGAGAAAAATCTGAGAACCAGTGTAGTTGAACTGAATATATATACCCCTACACACTCAAGAAAGAGTGAGCAAAAGTTAGCTAAAACTGTACATGCATTGGGGTGTCAAACATACAGCCAAACTAGCGCAAAAAATTCCTTGAAAGCATAACCCTGTCTCATTAATTTGGTGGGTACTAAGCATTTAGGAAATTGTCCTCTTGCTACTAGGATTTGCATTGGAAATTAGGCCCGTCAGTCATTTGAGTTCACCATCCATCCACTCATATATGAAGATGTAAAAACGTGCTATGGAATGGGCATCTATTCCAGGAAAACACACCAGGACAATATGCAAGAAGTGGGAGGTAGGAATAGGATGTAAATATTCAGCAAATTTTTCCTCCAGTCTCAACCTAAAACTTGTCTTTGTGTCTTTTAAAAAGAAGTTTTAGAAGTGATCAGACCTGGTGTTATCTATTAAAGAACAATACGTGACAACTTTAACCTCTGATGCAAGTTGGTAGTATTAATTGGGATAAACATTTGAACCTGAAATACTGAATAGTTCTCACTGGCCTAACCAGCTTGTGCATTGAGTTGGCTTCTTGGTGTATGATATGGATATTCTTAACGGAAAGATGATGAGAACCAGACCAGGGAATAAATCACAGCTGTAAGTTTTGCTTTATTCATTCAAGGTGTATGATATTTGAGTTTTAACAAATATATTTCACAGTGTCAAAAGTTGGTTGTTTATCAGTCCATCAAGCATTTTACTAGAAAAAACTTATGATCGTGTTTCACTGTAATCGTAGGAGTTTTCAATAGCTAAAGGTCAGTTTCATTATGGGAGTGAGAAAATATTATTCTTATATAACTTAATCATAAAGAGAAAATGTGAAAGTACTTCCAATCAGATGTTTCTAGTGCCTCACTTGCTGTGAATCTCAAATCTCATCTTGAATATGTTTTAAAGGCAATTTGGCCAAGTGATTTCTAAAGTATTTTATTGATTTATGTGTTCGTGATAGTATCCAATCTTCTTAGGCATTGTATCTTAGCCTGATCTTCTAAAAGAAAGCAAAACTGTGTTTTGGAATGGTTCATGAAAATAGATATGCACTGACCATTCTCTTTCTTTTTCTTCTGAAGAATCTTTCCAACCTTAAAATGTATCATTGCTGTTTCTATCTGAGAGTGTGTAAAATAACCACCATGTATGTGATTGGTTTCCTCAGGAGCCTTCCTGAAGTTAAGTCTTTGTGCTCAGAGTACCAGTGCTTGTTCTGTATGCATCAGATGCTGTTGCTTTCTCAACCTTACTCTGGAGATGTCATCACTGGCCCAGATCTCTGACCAGAACCACTAACTTATCTCTTCCTGATTCTGTCTGCCTCTTTCTGAGTTGTCAGCTTGTTCTGAGTGTTCTTGTGTAAAAGCCTGTTTGGCAGTAATGATGTAGATAGAACAACAAAAGTTTCTGTTGTCTTTGTCTTTTGACACCCAAAGGAATGGACTATGACTGCTTCATGCTCTGTCCAGCATCTCACCTCTGCTTAGAGCAGAGCAGCTGATGGGCACTTCCTGAGCACTTAGATGGTTTCCTTTTTTTTTTTTTTTGAAGATTTTATTTATTTATTAGAGAGTGCACACTCAAAAGAGCCCAAGTCGGAGGACAGGGAGGGTTCAGGGAGGGAGAGGGAGAAGCAGACTCCCCGCTGAGCAGGGAGCCTGACATGGGACTCAATCCCAGGACCCCAGATCATCACCTGAACCGAAGGCAGACACTTAATGATTCAGGCACCCTTAGATGACATTCGGGTGCCCCTTAGATGACATTCTTTATCAGGAAGGTGGACCAGGGAAATAATATCTCAAGTCATATTATGAGGGAAGCTTCCTTTTACAAACTTAAGAAAACATAAACTCCAGTTTGCTACAGATTTGCTACAAATTTAGCTAAAGCAGTGGAACAGATCCTCCTACCGCCCCCACAGCTCTTTTCTATCGTGAAGATGTCATTTCCAGTATTTCTCAGAAAATCAGGTCTCATTCTGTGTCAGAACAGTCAAGTTTAATTTTACTGAAAATGTTCCAACACTAATGGTCTAGTTACATCAGAATAAAAACAGAATCTACTTAGAGAGTAATAATAACTGTGGGGGAGTAATTTTTCGTCTTTAAGTATATTACTTGAAGTACATTCTGTACACTCTGTTAGGTGTTTTTCCATTTCACTCTCCTCAGTGGCTTGACTCATAATTCCATCCCTGCCTGTGTCTCTGGAATACATCTGATACCCTGACCGGCAGTATTTTGAAAGCTCATGAGATTTTTAGGGTATCACATTCCCTATGTGTCCTCATCTTCAAAATTGAAAGTTAGAAAACTTTTTTAAAAAATTTTTAAGATTTATCCATGCAACCATGTAAGTGGTTCATAACCAATTCATGTGCCAACTTTTGGAGTGCTGTCCTATTTTTATAACCGCAAAGGTGTCCTTTCTTCTCTTAAACATCACCCCTCTTACCTCCCAAACCAAAAAGTACCAAACTGTTTCATAAGTTGTATCTCAATTATTAACATATATCAAGTCTTACTATAGGACTTTTGAATCATCAGGGAACAAAATTATAGATGGTAGCATTACCATGAACTACGATAGTATCACTTTGTCCTAAAATTATTTGAAAATTGGTAGTTGTTATAATCAAAATAGTCTGTTGCCTGGACTAGCTGTAATACATAGAAGTCATTATGATTTTTAAGTTGCTTTTAACAAGTACTCATCTGTTTCTTCTTCCTTTCTCCTTTAATGTTAAATTACTTTGATAGATACCACTCTAAAATTTAGATGTTATCTATAAAATAATGTGATAGTTATGAAGAAGAAAGAGCGTTAGGAGGGAAAATAAATGTGGGTGAGTTTTGTTTATTTAAGGCATGAGGTTTTATTTTTCCTAAATACCCCCCACAGAATAGGGTAGAGAGGTCCCCATCTCCATTTCTCAGCATGAATAGCAGTGACAGCTTGCAGAAAGCTCTTTTTCTGTAGCTCTGCCCCAATGAGAAGACCCTGTTCTGATTCTGTGGTTCATTAAAACTAAAAAACCAGGGAAGCTAAATCTGAATGAGTAGAGAGCTGTGCCAGCCATATGGGAAAAATTGAACCTTGACTGTTGCCCAGTATCGCCTCGTCCCTACTGGGGCTAATGCTTTGTTCTGAGCCATTGTCTTCTGACTCATAGGAGGTGTTTCCACCTTTGCAACTCCTCTCCTTAACTTCACCTTAACTTTGGCCTCTCAACTGCTAAAAAAAATTACCAAGTCTGAATCCCATCAAGTAGCTTTTAGTAGTGGATGTGCATTTAGGTGAATATTAGAATATTGCCATAGCATAAGCTATTGAAGAAATTCATGAGCCACCACTGTAGATAGACCAGTTGAGGACATAGCTCTGATTTGTGCCCAAGACTTAATTTCTAAATGTGGCTGGATGACAATGCGGAGAAGTCCATGCTGTTGGAAGAAAATTTATTGTTACTCGTATTTCTACTAGAAATGAGAGGCATGCACTCAGGGCCACATGGGGAAGCACCAGAGCCAGAAAGCAGAAGCAGGAGTGAGGATGAGAGCCTTATTGTGTTTCAGTGGGAAATACCAGGCAGGGCAGGGGAAACAGCTTGGGATTGTCTAGTTTGGATGGTGGTGGTGGGTTCTGGGCTATAAGGGCAGGATCTATTTCTCTGGTATCGAGCTCTGGGTGATTAAGGCCAACGACTCTTTTCTCCTGGACTGTAAGAGCCAAACAAAGGAGGTGGCTCAGAGTGTGGGCTCTGGATTGATTGGTTCTCATATGAAAGGTATGCTTCCTTGTGGACCCTTTGCTGCCTCTGACTGGTCAGCCTGGACGGGGCAGTCTCACCAACTGGTGAGGCCCTCAAAGATGTCAAAATATCACAAGTCTTTTTTTAACACATGATTAATATGATTGTCCTCTGATGTTTTAGCAACATATTCAGGAAACTTTGGAGTGATGATAATGGAGACATTAAAGAGTAAGTCATACATTACCTTGGACAGCACAGAAAGCGTTTGTTTGTTTTTTAATGTGGTGTTAGTCACCGTATAGTACTTCATTCGTTTTTGTTGTAGTGTTCCATGATTCACTATTTGTGTTATAACACCCAGAGCTCATTGCAACAAGTGCCCTCCTTAATACCCATCACTGGGCTAACCCATCCCCCTACCCTTCTCCCCTCTGAAACCCTCAGATTGTTTCCTGGAGTCCATAGTCTTTCATGGTTTGTCTCCTGTTCTGATTTTCCCCACTTCAGTTTTCCCTTCCTTCCCCTAATGTCCTCCAAAGTGTTTTATTATGAGAATTCAAAGGAGCAGCACAGGGCGGGTGTAAGGAGTCCTTAAGGCCAGTCCATAACTAAGGTTTCCATTTATATGCATTAGCCAAAATCATAGATCTGGAGTCTTGTGCAGGGGTTGGGGGGGGGGGCAGTCTTCAATGCTGTCTTAGCAGAGTTGTAAAGTGTATGAAAAGTATGAGTGTGATAATAATATCTTGATCTATTTCTTGAGTCAAGACAGCAGGTCCAACAGTTATGCTCTTGGAGTATATGATAATTTAGTAAATACATTAACAATTATGTGGTAAGTGCGTGTAACCAAGAGAAAGGAGTGTTAACGATTTGAGACACAGGGTAGGAGGTTCTGGTGGAAAGCTGGAGAGGGCAGCAGGAGAAGGCAATGGAGAGTGAGTGAGTGGTCCTGTCCCAGAGACTTGAGGGGTTGACTGAGAGAAGGCAAAGTGCTTCCTGGAGGAAGTAATAATCAACATTCAGTTTTTGAATAGTACAGATAGTAATCTCCAGATTTCACTTTAAGCATGGGAGTGTAGGGGTATGTGTTTTGGCAGAGAGCAAGGAATATACCAGGGTAATGCGCTAAACAGACAGCAAGCTCAGGAATGAAATAAATCCCTAATATTGGAGGAAGAGAAGCAAAAATGCCCTGTGTCCAATTTGTGGCTTAGCAAAGGTAGTCTATGGGCATAAGTTCTAGTGTCCAAAGCAGATTTGTCTCCAGTTGGCAAGCTCATGGTCTGGGAAGTGTCATCTGAACAGTGAGCTTCTGGGCCAGAGTGATGTTGTCTGGGGTGTGGGACTTGGGGTATTCATTTTAAGTGGGTACCCACTCAGGTTGATGTGGGTCTCAATGTTTGCTATGTTTGCTTGAAACAGTGGTTTACTTGAGGTGTTTGCAAACCAATGAAAGCAACCAGACCAGCAGTAATAAGACCCAACAGTCAGTAGGACAGTGAGTAGCTACACCTGGCAGAGTTTTTGTTTTTGATTTTTGGTTCAGGTTCACTTGGGTCCCTTATCATTTGAGCAGCTGCCTGGCCTGTGAGAATATCTGTAATTAATGGATCCCAAGAAAGTATGTGCCCTCAATCTGGCCTTTAGCCCCTGTGGGGTGGGGGCAAGATAGAAAAATTTATAGAGAATGAGAAACCTTGTTAAACAGACTAACATATAATGACTTTCTAATATACATGAAGGCAACACATATCCCCCTTTAATTTTTTTAATTTAAATTTGAGGTAGTTAACGTACCATACAACATTTTTTTGGAGTAGAATCCAGTGATTCACCACTTACATACAATACCCAGTGCTCAGCACAACAATTGCCCTCCTCAATACCCATCACCCATTTAGCCCATCCCCCACCCACCTCCCTCTATCACCCCTCAGTTTGTTCTTTATCATTAAGAGTTTTTTTTTTTAAGGTTATTTATTTATTTGACAGAGATCCCAAGTAGGCAGAGAGGCAGGCTGAGAGAGAGGGGGAAGCAGGCTTCCTGCTGAGCAGAGAGCCCGCTACAGAGCTCGATCCCAGGATCCTGGGATCATGACCTGAGCCAAAGGCAGAGGCTTTAACCCAGTGAGCCACCCAGGCGCCCCTGTCATTAAGAGTTTCTTATGGCTTGTTTCCCCTCTCTCCTTTTTTCTTTTACTCCGTCTCATATATTCATCTGTTTTCATTCTTACATTCCATATATGAGTGAAATCATATGATTTGTTTTTCTCTGAGTGACGTATTTCATGTAGCATAATACACGTAGTTTCATCCATGTCGTTGCAAATGGCAAGATTTCATTCTTTCTGATGGCTGGGTAATATTCCATTGTGTGTGTGGTATGTGTACATATACATATATATACACACACACACATACATATACATATATACACACACACAATTTTTTTTAAAGATTTTATTCATTCATTTGACAGAGAGCACAAGTACGCAGAGAGGCAGGCAGAGAGAGAGGAAGGGAAGCAGGCTCCCTGTGGAGCAGAGAGCCCGACGCGGGGCTCGATCCCAGGACACTGGGATCATGACCTGAGCCGAAGGCAGAGGCTTTAACCCACTGAGCCCCCCACGCGCCCCCCCCACACAAAATATTTTTTATCCATTCATCAGTCAATGGACATTTGGGCTCTCTCCATAGTTTGGCTACTATAGATAATGCTGCTATAAGCATTGGGGTGCATGTACCCACCTTTGAATCTGTATTTTTGTATCCTTTGGGTAAATACCCAGTAGTGCAATTGCCGGATTGTAGGGTAACTCTATTTTTAACATTTTGAGAAACCTCCATACTGTTCTCCAGAGTGGCTGCGCCAGTTTGCATTCCCACCAACAGTGCATGAGAGTTCCCTTTCTCTGCATCCTCATCAACACCTATTGTTTCTTGTGTTGTTAATTTTAGCTGTCCTGACAGGTTGAGATGTTCTTTGTGGTTTTGATTTGTATTTCCCTGATGATGAGTGATGTTGAGCATCTTTTCATGTTTCTGTTAGCTGTCTGAGCACATATTCCCCTTTAAATAGAGGAAAGTACAATTAGAACATTTTTTTCCAGCTTTATTAAAAATGGATAAATATAATTACATACATTCAAAGTATACAACATGATGATTTGATATACATGTACATTGAGATAATTAACACATCTGTCACTTCACATAGTGTGTGTGAGATGAGAATGCTTGAGATCTACTTATTTTCAGCCACTTTCAAGAACACAATACTATATAATTAACTAGTCTCTGTGCTATATATTAAATCCTAGGAACTTTTATAACTGAAAATTTGTACCCTTTGACCTACATCCTTCCATTTCCCTCTTTCCCCAGTCCCTAGCAACCACCATGCCATTCCTTATATCTATCAAATCAGTTTTTTTAAAGATTCCATATATAATGATGCCATACAGTATTTGTCTTTCTTTGTCTGACTTATTTTACTTAGCATAATTCATCCCTGTTGTCACAAATGACAAGATTTCCTTCTTTAAGACAGAATAATACTCCATTGTGTGTGTGTGTGTATGTGTGTGTGTGTGTGTATCAGATTTTCTTTATCCATTCATCCATTTAGGTTGTTTCCATATTTAGGCTATAATAAATATGCTACAGTGAACATGGGAGTACAGATATTTCTTCGAAATACGAATTTTATTCCTTATGTGAGTTCATTTAATTTCCTGTATGGTTTACAAATATTTTAACCCATTCTATAGGCTGTCTTTTCAATTTATTAATTATTTTCTTTGCTGTACGGAAGCACTTTAGTTTGATGTGGTCCTACTTGTTTATTTTAGCTTTCCTTGCCTGTGCTTTGGGCATCTTATCCAAAAAGAAATCATTCCTTCTCTTCATTTTCTTCTAGGAGATTTATGCTTTCAGATCTTACATTTAAGTCTTTAATCCATTTTGAATCAATTTTCATGGGTATAAGATAACTATTCAGTTTCGTTCTTTTGTATGTGGATATCCAGTTTTCCCAACCTCATTTATTGAAGAGGCTATCTTTTTCCCATTTTGTTTGTTTTCTTGGCACCCTTGTCAAGGTTACTTGGCCATCTCTGCATGGGTTTATTTTGGTGCTGTCTGTTCTATTCTACTAGTCTACATGATTGTTTATGCCAGTAGGACACTATTTTAATTATTGTAACTTTATAATGTTTGAAATCATAAATATAATGCTACCAACTTTATACATCTTTCTCAAGATTCCTTTGGCTATTGGGGTATTTTGTGCTTCCATCTGAATTTTGGGATTCTTTTTTCTATCTCTGAGAAATACCGTTGGAATTTTGTTAGGGACCACATTGAATCTGTAGATCATTTTGGGTAGTATGCACATTGTAACAATATCTATTCTTCAAATTTAAGAACATAAGATACCTTTCCATTTATTTGTGTCTTCCATTTCTTTCCTCAGTGTCTCATAGTTTTCAATGTACAAGTCTTTCCTTTCCTGGGATAAATTTATTTCTATGTATTTTATTTTTGATACAATTATAAATGGGATTTTTTTTAAATTTCTCTTTCTGTTAGTGTATAGAAATGCAACTGATTTTGTATCCTGGGACTTTACTGAATTCATTGATTAGTTCTAAGAGTTTTTTGGTAGGACCTTTGGGGTTTTCTATTTATAAGAGATAATCTTACTTTTTCCTGTCCAGTTTGAATGCCTTTTATTTCTGTTTCTTGCTCAATTGATGTGGCTAGGATTTCTTTAATAAAAGTGGCAAAGTGGGCATCCTTGTCTTGTTCATGATCTTAGAGGAAAGGCTTTTAACTTTTCACTTTTAAGTGTGTTGTTAGCTGTGGGCTTGTCATACATAGCCTTTATGATGTTGAGAAACATTCATTCTACACCTAATTTGTTGAGAGTTTTTATTATGAAAAGATGTTGAATACTTTTCCTGCATTATTGAAAACATCACACACATTTGATCCTTCATTCTGTTAATATGGGTATCACATTGGTTGATTTGCATATGTTGAACCTTCCCTGCATCCCAGGGACAAACCCCTCTTGATCCTGATGAAAATAATGTAAATCATGGGTTAATCTTTTCCATGTGCTCCTGAATTTGGTTTAATAGTATTGAGGATTTTGTGAATCTATCCTCATCAGATATATTGGTCTATAATTTTCTTTTAAAGTGTCCTTACCTGGTTTTGTGTCAGAGTAATAATGCCCTTGTAAGTAAGTTTGGAAATGTTCCCTTTTCTTCCATTTTTTTGGATGGTTTGAGAAGAATTGGTATTATTTAAATGATTGATAGAATTTGCAAGTGAAGCTATCCGGTTCTAGTCTTTTCCTTTTAAGAATTTTTGATCAGTCATTCAGTATCCTTGCTTGTTATTGACATGCTCAGCTTTTCTATTACTTCATGACTCAGTGTTGTTAAGTTGTGTATTTCTGTGAATTTATCCATTTCTTCTAAGTCCTCTCATTTGTTATCGTAAATGCTCACAGCAGTCTCTTAGGAACCTTTGTATTTCTGTGGTATCATTTGTGATGTCTTCTCTTTTGTTTATTGTGTATTTGAATCATCTCACTTTTTTCTTAGTCTGGCTACTGGGTTGTCAGTTTTATCTTTAAAAAAACCGACTCTTCATTGATCTTTTCCATTGTCTTTCTAATGATTTGCACACTATTATTGCAGTATTAGAGTATTTTGAATTTGACTATATATTTATCTTTACCAATGAATTTTATATTTTATATGTTTTCAATTACTAATTAGCATCCTTTAGTTTTAGTTTGAAGAGCTTCATTTCTTGTAAGGCAGGTCTAGTAACAATGAATTCCGTCAGCTGTTATGTATCTGGGAAAGTCTTTATTTCTCCTTCCTTTCTGAAGGACAGTTTTGCTCAGTAAAGCATTCTTGGCTGGCAGTTTTTTTCTTACTGCACTCTGAATTTATCTTCTCATTTTCTCTTGGTCTACACGGTTTCTAAAGAGAAATCTGCTGATCACCTTATGGGGTTTCCCTGTATGTGATGAGTCTTTTTTCTCTTTGGCTGTTTTCAAAATTCTCTTTGTCTTTGATTTGTTTATTGATTTATGTAGGGAGGGAAAGAGAGCAAGAGGTATGAGGGAGGGGGAGAGGAAGAGAGAAACTTTTTTTAAAGATTTATTTATCTTAAAGAGAAAGTGCTCACATATGAGTCAGAAGAGGGGCAGAGGAAGAGAATCTCAAGCAGACTCCCCACTGAATGTGGAGCCCCACATGGGGCTTGATCTCAGGACCCATGAGATCATGACCTGAGCCGAAATCACGAATCGTATGCTTAACCAGCTGAGCCACCCAGGCACCCTGGGAGAGAGAATCTCAAGAAGACTCCCTGCTGAGCATGGAGCCTGATGTGGGGCTCAGTGTCACAACATTGAGATCATGACCTGAGCCAAAATCAATAGTCAGACTCTTAACTGACTGAACCACCCAGATGCCTCATCTTTGTCTTTCAGTTTTGAGACTTTCCTTGTAATGTGTCTTAGTGGAGATCTCTCTAAGTTGAATCTGTTTGAGGACCTTTGAGCCTCATATACCTGGATGCTCCCTCTCTCCCAGTTTTGGAAGTTTTCTGCCATTATTTCTTTAAATGATTTTCTGTCTCTTTATCTCTTCTCCTTTTGTGGCATTCATAATATGAACATTTAAAAAAAGTTACTTATTTGAGAGAGTGAATGAGAGAGAGGGCATGAACTGGGTGGGGGAGAAGCAGTGGGTGAGGGAGAAGCAGACTTTCTGCTGAGCAGAGAGCCTGATGCAGGGCTTGACCCCAGAACCCAGAGATCATGAACTGAGTGAAAGGCAGATGCTTAACTGACTGAGCCACCTAGGTTCCCCAGTATGAACATTTTTTGCTTGCTGGTGTCTCATAACTCACATAGGTTTCCTCTAATTTTTTTTTTTTTTTTTTTTGCCTCTGATTGGATAATATCAATGCTCTGTCTTTAAGTTCAGAGATTCTTTCTTCAGCTTGTTCAGCTTGCTATTGAAGCTCTCTGTTGCATTTTTCATTTAATTTATTGTATCCTTCACATCTAGAATTTTTGTGTGGTTCTTTTTTATGATTTCTAATTTTTTGTTGAAGTTTTTGTTTCATTCATGCATTATTTTCCTGAGTTCATTGATTTGTTTTCCTGATTTTCACTGAGATTCCTTAAAATAATTATTTTGAATTCTTTTTCAAGTTACTCACAGAATTCCAATTCTTTGGGGTCAGTTGCCAGAAAGTTTTTGTGTTCTTTTTGACATTTCATGTGTACTTGTTTTTTGAGTGTGTTTCTAGTGGGTTTATATTGATACCTGAGCATTTGAGGGAGAATTTACTTGCTCCAGCCTTTTCAGACTAGCTTTGGTGGGGAAAGACTTTTACCTGAATGTGGGCTGTGAGGGCACTAGCTGAGTAGGGTGCATTTCTTGTTCTGGGAAGAGGACTGTGGCATAGTCTTCATGCAGGTCTGTTAGATGAGATCAGTGTCAGTAAAAGCTGTGGGGATCTTTGGTGGCCCAAACTGTGGAGGGCTTGCTGGTGTCAGTGGTGGCTAGGGCTACTGCAGTCCTTGGTAGTAAAGGCTGCTGAGGTTGTCCTGTTCTCCTTTGTTGCCCATGGAAGGAAGTTCTAGATGAGAGCATCCCTTATGGCACCAAGTCAGCACACTGATCCTCTGTGAAGCTGTGTCCAGGGCTGGGTTGCATGCACAGCCACCGTCGTGCCTAGGTCCTGAGGCAAAGGAGCCCATGCTACAGCTGGGACACCTGTGTCTGAGGTTCTGGCATTTGCAGCTCTCCCATGGATCAAGGGTCTGGGTCTGGGCTTGTGCATGACTTGAGCCCCAGGTGCATGGTATGCAGTAGTGGCACAGACCCTAGGATGAGAAAGTACAGCAGTGGTCTGGGCCCAGGGGCAGGAGATAGCATCAGCACACCCTGGGGAGAATGTGAAAGTTCCAACTCTGACCCCAGGGGGCAGGGGGCACAGTAACAGCAGCCTGGCCCCAGTTATGCTGGATTGAATCTCCAGCTCAGGAACCAGAGAGAGAACACAGAACTGTAGTGGCATGGCCTGGGACTTGGACTTGGGTCAGCACCTGGACTTGGGACTTGGGGGCAGGGCACAGAGCAGTAGTAGCAACAGCACAGCTCCTGCATTGGAGAACCAACTTAAGACATGGGAGGCAAGTCAGAGGCAGTGCAACAGCATTCCAGGGTCATGGCAGGCCGAAGCTGTGACTTGGGGTCCAGCAGCAGCAGCTCGGCCTGTAATGGCAGGTCAAGCTATGACGGGATGAAGTGTAGAGCAGCGGCAGCTCTGCCCCAGTAACCATGGGTCAGAACCCTGACTTGGAATGCTGCAAGAACACAACTGTGTGCTGGTGGGTTAAAGCCATGACTTAGGAGTCTGGGGGCAGCTCTCACCACAGGGGCTGCTCCAGCCCCAGGAAGGAGACCCTGTGTGACTCTGAGCAGCTCCGTTCACTAGGCTCAGCATTGGTGAAGATTGTTGGGGTCCTCAGTAGCAAAGGCTATAAATGTCCACTGCTGGGGGCCCCTGCTCTCCTTTACCTGTGGGGTGCAGTGCCTCTGAGGGGATCCCTCCTGGTGCTGAGCAACTCTGGACTGGGGGTCGGGATAGTGCAGGTAAAAATGCTTCTCACACTTTTCCATGTGTCCCTTTGGTTTTGAGCTCTGCAAGGTTTTTTGCTGCTGCTTTTTTATAGTCCAGAGCTTTCCCAGAGCTGTTTTCATTGGTGTGTAGTTATTTCTTTGTTGCCTTTGTTTTTGTGTGAGAGATGAGCATTGGGACCACCTATCCCATCAACTTGCCAGATACTTTGGAGGAAGTTTTTTAAAGGTTGTATGAGGGGTGAATCAGCCACGAGGCCCTGAATTAAGAGACATTAAGGTCTGGGGCGTGATTGGGCCTCTTGAGGGTCTGTTTGCTAGACTTAAATTTGAAAAGGAATTGAGGAGATCATTATTTTTCAATTAAACCAGTTCTCTGGGACCTAGCAGGGACACGAAAGTTCTATTGAACACCTTTTCCAAAAGCCCAATATTGCATATTCTGAGAAGTGGCATGTTTGGCTTGGTTCCTATTCATGATGCCTATAACCTCCAGGGGAGTAAGGAATGTCCTGGCAAGGACTTCTGTTGTGGGCCTCGTATATGTGTCAGTTTTGTTTGTGTTGTAGATATCTGTGAGAGACAAGATTCCCAGAGATTTTTATCCTGACAAGGATAACCCTTAGGCAGTAGCAACAGGTGTGATATGTTCGCTGAGTGGAGCATCTAGTGCTAAGATGACTGCCTGAAGTTTAACCAGTTGTGCCTACGCTTGGGGTCCCATCTTTTACTTAGAGGGACATCCTGGCTAGGAAATAGAAAGTTGCTGGGTTCCTCTGAGTTCTCCATCATTTTTATAAAGGTGGGCAATGCCATTCATATGGTTTATGAACTTTCACTGCTGTTCACTAAGTTAATCCTAAGGGCTCCTCAGGTAGTCAAGGGTCTGGGGAGGGTGACCTCTCCAGCCCAGTAGCATCTGGCAAGGGACTGAGGACGGGGGACAGCCCCCGCCTGTAGGTGGCCTGTATCAGAGAGTCTGTGTTTGGCTCCATTCTACATCAAGGAGGCCTCACTACCCATGAGGGCCTTGTGGGGTGCTACTTTCATGACCTGGGGGCATCTGGATCCAGAGATACAGTCCAGCATCTGTGAGAACCTCTGTTTGCAGGAGAATCTGGTATGTGGCCAGTCATTTTTTGTTTTAATGGAACATAGCCTGAGGCTGAGAGGGTCAGTTTCTTGCATCTAAAGCCTTTAGGCCACTTACAGTCACATCAGGGTCCAGAGATGCCAGGTGACCGGAGAAGAGGTTGCCCAGATCTGTTGAGTGAGGGAGTCTCTGAGGGCAGTGCCTATTGATGTTAATTTGGTCATATTTCAGAAGTTTTTTCCAAGGGAGCCCCATTTAAGGGGGCTGATTTGTAAGTAGCAGCATCAGTGAGATAAAGCACAATTTGTAAATGAGGACTCCGTGGTCATCAGAACCCAAAAAGTACTGAAAGATGTTAGGCCTGTATGTCCTTGGTAGTTATGTCAGATGACTCTCCTTGGAGCAAGGATAGGGTCCTTGTGATGCCATGCCTGTGCTCCCAGAGAGGATGGGTGGAGAAAAGATCTTGTCTACAGAGTTGCTGTGGTACCCTACAGGGAGCCTGGAGAAGGTGGCTATGTCCCTCCAAGGTGAAGTGTGCTTGAGAGACTGTTGCAGTAGGCACTGAGCAGAGTGTACTAGCTGAACCTCTAAGAGTGAAATATTTACCAGTTACTGATTCAATAGAATTAGTAATTTTAAGAATGTTGAATATTGGGTATCAGGGACCTAATGTATTGGGACCATAGCAGTAGGACGGCAGTCCTGATTCAATAGAATTAGTAATTTTAAGAATGTTGAATATTGGGTATCAGGGACCTAATGTATTGGGACCACAGCAGTAGGACGGCAGTAATCCACCATGAAGGACCTTTATGTTCCCTGGGTTTAAGAACAGGCAAATTTGGGCTATAAAAGTGGAGAAGCAACTGGGATAATCACCCCTTTGTGAATTAGGTTTTATAGAATAAATTTTAATTCTTGAAGGGCCTTATTACATTGGGCCAGGTAAACTATTTAAAGGGTGTGGGGGAAGATCATGGAGTCCCATTTTTATCAATCTAATTTGTAAGTGACAAAGACTTACATTAGTTTTAATTTATTATTCATTGTGTTAGAGTGTCTATACAGGTGGTATTTTAGGGGAGTTGGTACTGTCACTACAGGAAATTGAGACAAAACTACAGTTATGGTGAGGCAGACCTATATTTTTTTCTGTTTTCTATTCAGTTACTTTTTTTCAGATTATAAGAGCTATAGTGTCTAAACTTAGTAGAATCCCCAGGTGTAATTCCCCCTGCCGTATTGATTAAGTCCAAGAAGTTTTGTCATTGAGGCACTTTAGCAAAATGTTCAAGTTAATTTAGAACCTACATCTAAGGTTGTAGGGACACAAAAACCAATGAGCACTTTTTAAATCTTCTGGTTATAGAAATCTTCTGGTATATAAATCTTATTTTTGCTGCATATATAACTACGCTGCATAATTTGTTACGTAAAATTTTGTTATATCATCTGCTGTTGCATCCAAGAGAGCGGTGCTGGCAGTATCCTGAGTTTGTGACCATGTAGATTTAAGGAAGAGGCGCATATCCTGTTGATAGGCAGCAGCACTCATGAGTGCCCAGATGCACTGGCCAGGACATTTGCCATCTTGGATGAGTTGAGAACCTTCCTCAGGTCCTAGGGGAAGCAGGAACAGACTACTTCTCTGCTCTTGTCCTTTTTCTTCTTCTTCTTTTTCTTCTTCTTCTTCTTTTTTTTTTTTTTTTTGAGATGAAATTTCCTTTGAACATTGAGCTACCAGTCTCCATGGAAAGGGTTCTTTAAATTGCAAATCACAATGGCAGAAATGTAAGTGACAACAAAGAGATCTACCCTCGAAGTAACTTTTCTATTTTAGAGAGACAGAGAAAGAGCATGAGTGGGGGCAGAGGGAGAGAGAGAATCTTAAGCAGTCTCCACACCTAGTGACCCAATGTGGGGCTTGATCTCACAACCCCAAGATCATGACTTGAGCCGAAATCAAGAGTCAGATGCTTAACCAACTGAACCACCCAGGTGCCTCTTGAAGCAACTTGTTAAGCCTTATGGGGGCTGTGGTTTCCATGAGGAGGGCACTCAGCCTCATGTCACCAATAGATCCCTATGGTGTACTGGGGACTAACACTTGGACTTTTGCCAGCGACACTTTCTAAAAGGGAGATAATCTGGAGGAAGTTGGCATCAGTGTGATGGGATCAATTGAGAAGGGAGGTAACAGTTCAGCAGCCCCGACTGACTTTGCCGTTGCTGGCATAGACAATCGGCTCACATCCCAGCAGTCTGTTGGAGGAAGTCGCTCAGTGCTCCTGGTTGGGAAAAGCCTCTGCCCTGAGTGTTGGCCAGTTATCCTAGTCCCTGAGGGGTCCTCAGTCCAGAAACAAGGCATATCAGGGCAAGGAATCATGTGGGAGCCATGAGTCCAGTTATTTATCCCACAAGGTGCCAAGTAGAGAATGTGGTTTACCATCAGCCTAGGCCACAGCACCTGAGAGTAAGTGAGGACCGTGGACATGTACGCCATTGAGGTCCTCCTCCGAGTTAGGCTGGAACGCCATGTCAGCAGATGGTAGCTGCCAGGGGACACATGTGCCAGCACCTGGCGTTATAGGCTACTTAGTGAGTCTGTTTAGTAGGTCAGGAGCAGTAAAGAGGAGGTCCCTCTGTCAAAACCAGTCACCTTTCTTGCTGTACCAGTTATGATAAACTCTACCCACAGGATTTTAATTTATGGAGGTGACTGAGTGACAACATGGAAAAGCTAATGCCATGCCACAAAAGGCCACAGGGAGACACACCAGAGCCACTCAGGAGGCAGCAGTAGGAGCGCTGGGAAAGTATGGGGGAGAACCTTTAGTGTTTTTGCAGGAAAGGCCAGGGCAAAGGAACATCTTAGGACTGGCTAATTTGGGTAATGTCAGGGGCTCTTGGCTATAGGGCTGATTGACCTCCAGTGGTGTGGTGCTGATGCTGGGTGATCAGGACACGAGACTTTTGCCTCCTGGAGTGCGAGAACCAGATAGAGGAAGCAGCTGAGAGTGGGGGCTCTGGTTTGGTTGGTTTTCATACAGAAGATATGTACTGTTTCTAAGACTTGGCCAGACCAGGAGGAGCAGTCTCTCCATAGTCAGGGAGGCCCCAATGTTGCCAAAATGTCACAAATATTTCAAAAAATTTGATTAAAGAAGCTCATTCTAGCATTCTGGCTACAGCCTCTGTAAGAGTCATACTCTCCAATGAGTAGGTATCTCTCTGCAGAAGTTGGACCCTAGGCCCACGGGCACAGGCCTCTGGGTGTGTGCAGAGCTCAGGAGCAGAACCACTGTTGTCATCCTGCAGCAGGGAAACAGCTCCCCAGAGCAGAGAGGCTCCTTGGCATCAGACAGCCCCCCCGGGTAGAGTGCGAACCTGGGTCTCAACGGAATCTGCTGAGGGAGTCTAAGTCACAAGGCTGAGTTGGCAGATGTGGCCCTTTAGGACAAAATGGCATTTGCAACATGGATTGTCTCTAACCTTTTACTTTGAGGGTTCATTTGAAATATTGCACTGGGGCCTTTGTCATTTACCATAGTCTTTTAAGATGAATGGTTTAGTCAAGTTTTGTATGCTAGCAGTTTGATCAGTGACTGGCTCATCTTACCTCTCATACTACTCATCTCCTACCCACTAACCCATACATACAGTTTTCCACCGAACGCTAGAAAAAAAAATTGTTAATAGGTTGGAAAGCTCTATTTGTATATTGTTCTTTGCTAGTAGAGGGTGGTGTCACTAACGTCTTTTATAGCTGTGAAATTATTTTACCAGTTAAAAATTTGATGTGTATTTTTTCTTCTTAATTAGAAGAGCAAGTTTGAACCAATAAGTCACTGTAGATAAACTTAAAAATTATGCTTTTATCTGTTTAGAGATAGATAATGTGTTATCACATTCATGTAATGCAGATTTTTCTTCTGGACTTTAATTTTTTAAACTCACGTCAGGGTTAAAGATGTAGTAACAATATTTGGCATTTCCTGTTGCTTAAGTGAGGCCAGTCTTAAACGTTACGATATTTACTTCATGTATTCTTGTACTGTTGATTTTCATTCGTTGTAATTCTAGATCTAAGATGTGATATTTGGACTAAATAAAACTTACAGTGTTGTAAATGTTCTTTAATAAATAATTACACCCAAGTAATAGGGTACAGTGACTGGAAATTAGATCAATTCAATACATAGAATATTGTATTCATTTCCTATAGCTGCTTCAACCAATTACCACAAACTTGGTGGCTTAAAACAACAGAAATATAATCTCTCACAGTTCTAGAGACTTGAAGTCCCAAATCAAGAGGTCACCATGGCCACACTTCCTCCGAAAGCCCTAGAATCCTTCCCTGCCTCTTCTACCTTGTGGTGGTTGCCAGCGGTCCTTGGCTCATGGTAGCCTGACTACATGTCTCTGTCCCTGTCATCACATGGCCTTCTTCCCTGTGTGTGACCATGTCTCCCTCTTCCTATAAAAGGACACCCTCATTGGATTTAGGGCCCACCCTAATCCAACAGGATCTTGATTTCCTCTGCAAAGACTGTCCCCAAAGAAGGTCACATGCACAGTTCGAGTTCGATATGAATTTTGGAGGATCACTATTCAACCCAGTACAGATACGGAGCTATTCCAGGTTCATGCAGTATTAGAAAAATCAGGGAAGAGGCTGTCAGTGGCTTTGCCTTAAAAACAAAAATTACTTTTTAAGAATGGTCCTATCAAGACATATAAGATTTTATAGGAACTGAGGCTTATACAGTTTTTTGGGGAATGAGTTGGGGGGGATAGGACTTCATAAGAAAAAGAATATAAAAGTGCAAATACAGAGCGAGGCTATGAAAATATATATTAATGTGAAATTTAAAAGGAGTGAGTTAAAAATTTTAAAAGCTGGCATACCACACTCGTTGCTAAATACTGAGAACTATTTTTATTAATGGTCTGGCACCTTTAAGATACATTTTCTTCCCTTTTTTTCCCCTTCTTTGGTTACATTTACTCTACATTTATTCTGCTCACCTCTTCCTGTGATAATTCTGTATTAGTTTCTTAAGAGAATGATATTTAAATTCTTCCTCTCTTGTGGTTGTTGAAAGAACTTTATGATTTAGAAGTTTCTTTTAGTTTCCACAAGTTGTTCGTTATGCCATTTAAATTATTAGGATTGCTGCCAAATTTGGGAAAACCTAAACTGATATTCTTTTATATATGAACTAGAAGATTCAGGCATTTGCCAAGGTATTTCATGGAGTACCTAATCTTAAATCCTTTAGCACTGTCCCACAGAATTTTCTGGAATGATGGAAATGTTTACTTGTACAGTCCAGTATAGTCACCACTAGCTTTACGTGACTGTGGAGCATGTAGGCTGTGGTTAGCGTGGCTAAGAAATGGAATTTTTTATTTAAATCAGTTTTAACCTTGGCTTTTCATCCAGACATCTGCCTACTCCCAGGCCTTTCAGTCCCCTCTTTTGGGCCTCCCTCCACGCCTGGTGACTGTGTTAGCAAACCGGGGCCTGAGCCAGTGAATTTGGTAAAATTAACCAAGGAGGTATGAAGAAAATTGTCCACCTCACCTACCTGATGTGTGCTCAGAATGACTATTTAATCAACATGTTTAAAAAAGAAAATGCATACCATTCTGGGGAAAAAAAGTTCCTTTTTATGCTCTTGAGACTTGAAAGATCTTTTCCCTTCTTTCAGCATGAAGTCAGATATATCAGTCAGCATAGACTACATGATGCTACAGGGACAACAAGCCCCCCAATCTCATTGTCTTCAAATGATAAAAATTTATTTTTTTATTTACATGATGTATCCACAGAGGTAGATTAGAGATGATACAAATGCTCCTTCCTATGGGGGCTAACACCTTGTACCCCTCAGGATCTTCTGATACCCCTTGTTCTCCACTTACCCTCCCGATCACTAAGCCTATAAGGTTAAATCACAGTAAAATTCACCCGGGGATATTCTTGAGTCTGATAAAGGGGTTGGGAGAGTACTATATCCCAAAGCAATAGAAAGACCTAGCCCACATGTACGACCAGAAGGCAGGAGGCTTAATGGAATGGGATTCTGGGATGCTCCATCAAAGGGATTGGAATATATCCTGCTTAAAAGAAACCTGGTCAATTTGGGAGCAGTCTCCTAGGATTCAGGGTTTATTTAACACATTAACAAGGAACACTAGGAGATGGGAGAGTGCCCCAGTGAAAGGAGTCCCAGCAGCCCTAAAATCCAGCCCAGACCTAATGATAGGAAAGGGCATTAGAGACCCCAGCCCACTGATGGCAGTTAGGATCATGGACTTCCAAAGCAATAGAGGCCACGTGACAGCATGGAACAGCCAGAAGCCAGGTGAACAGTTACCAGGTGTGGTGGCGGTGCCCAACGTGTGGAGGGAGGGATACTGCTGACCCACAGACATGAGGATGGATATCAAAACAAGGTATTTCAAGGGCAAAATAGATGGACAGCCAACAAGGGAGCTACTCTGTCTATACTACCAAAAGAACTCAGAGGTGAAGGAGAGTTGCCCCAATACAGATTCACATTCCTTTGCCCAACTTTCATGTCTAGGCCCAACTTTCATTTCAGGCCCGGAACCTGTTGAATGATGAAGATAACCAGCTCTCCACAAGGGGAGGGGACTATAACACTATGGTAAGTTTCCCCAGGTCCTTCTCCAAGGACACTTTCAGACATTCATTCAGCTAATAACACACCAGGGGAAGAGGAATACTTGACATTTCAAGGACTCTTGGACACAGGATCCCAGTCCATATTGTTACCCAGGCACAAGAAGCACTATTGTGGCCCTTGGAGAGAAACAGATGAGGATCAAGTAGTAAATGCAGTCCCGGTCAGGATCCAGGTCACCATGGGTCATTTGCTTCACAGAGCCTCCCAGTGGCCATTTCTCTGGTGGCTGAGTGTATAAACAGAATAGACCTACTTTAGTGTCCTTGGCATGCAAGGTCAGAGCTATCCTGGTGGGGAGGGCCAATTGGAAGCCTTTGACACATTTCCCCCTCTCCCTCAGCCAAGATCATAACTTAAAACAATATCCTGTCCAATCAGGTTAGCAGAAATTTGTGCCACTGTTCAATATCAAAAGGGTGCAGAGACAGTGGTCCCATCATTTCTCCATTTAACGTACTAGTCTAGCCCTGGAAAAATCCTGGTGGATCCTGGCAAAAGAGAGCAGACTCCTCTAAACTCAACCAAGTATTAGTCCTGACTTCTATCTGCCATGCCCGATGTTCTGTCTTTGCTAGGACATGGTCACTTGTGCTGAGGTACGTGGTATACTGACACTGATTTAGCCAATGCATTTCCTATCAGAAAAGAGGGCCTTTGCATTCACATGAAACAGGTAATGCATACTTTTGCAGTCTTGCCTCTGGACTAATGTTGACCTTTGGTCCTCTGTCGTAAGATAGTCTGAAGCGCCCTGGGCCATCTAGGAGCTCTGCAGAACATCACAGTATCTCTGGCATGACTAATCCGATCCCAGTCAAATTGGATGAGCAAGAATGGAAGGTCCAGGTAAAATATGCATTCCAGAAGATGGGAGAGAAACCCCACAAAGACCCAGGGGTTAGTACAGCAGGGATGTTTTGAGGGGGTTCAGTAATGAGAGGCATCCAGGACATCCTGTCTGAAGTACAGGACAAATTATTGCACCTCCCACCATAAAGAAAACAGCACACCCTCTTGAAAGCCTTAGATTTTGGAGACACCATGTTACATACCTAACTCACATGCAAGGGGAGACATGAACTGCCGTCTCTGGGTGGCACCCAGAGAGGACAGGGAAGTCCCCTGCAAGGATCCCTGACCTTGAGGCCAAGAACCAGGCAGGTGTGTCACTGGTGGGCAAGGAGCTGGGCAGAATTTATGGCAGGCCACGATAGGAGAATCACAGCACACACACTTTTTTGGCCCCTGGAGAGCAAACCTGTACCTTTTCTAGCAGAAAACTACACATCTTAAAACAAACAAACAAAAAACCCATCCTGGCATGCGAGTGGGCCCCGACAGAGACAGAACACTTGACCAGGGGGCATAAAGTGACCACGCGGCCACACATGCCCATGGTGAGCTGGGTTCTGACAGACCCAAGTTGTAAGGTTAGGTGGACTGGCAAGAATCCATTTGAAGATGGACGTGGACATCTACGGTCACACACAAGCAAGAACAGAGGACACAGCAAGGGACACAGCCAGTGGCCTTAATCTCTTCTTCAGCCCCCACCACCTGCCCCAGCACAGCTTTGCAGTTCCTACCTAGGTCTGTTGTGGGAATTCTGCATGACCAGCGGGAGGAGGAAGGAAAAGTCCAACCTTAGTTTATGGTCGGGCAGGCTTCACAGGGACGTGTAAGCCACAAACAGGTTTAACTGTCTCCAGCCTCGACCAAGGGTGGCCTTCAAAGGGTAAGGAGGGGAAAACCTCGCAATGGGCAGAATTTGAGGCAGAATGCCTGGTCATCCATTTTGGTGGAAGAGAAATGTAGGCCCAAATTGGAATATATATGGACTCATGGGCAATGACAAGTGGCTTGTCTGGCTTCAAGACAGAAATGACCAGTAATGCACCCCGACAGAAATAGACACTCTGGGTATTGATTTCCCTTTCCCACCATTACGTGCTTAGGGAGTGTGTGATGCACAGCATGGGTGGGGTGGGTCACATATCACAGAATGCTCTAGAGACCTCTTCACGACAAAGAGGCAGGGGTGGGCCTATGCCCATGGATTCCTAACCCACTGAGCCCCTGATGGCAACTTGTTATGGCCTGTTACAGGAAGAGTGCCCCTCAGAGGCACTGCTTTACACAAATGGGACGCCATCCCCCGGGAGGCAGGATACACACGGGATCTAGCACCTTTGTGTGGGGCATGTTCCCAGTGGAAGAATGTACACGTCTGGGAACCAAGAGCTGTTTCCCAGAACTCCCAGTAAGCCACCTGGAGCATCCCTACTTCACATAGCCTTGTTTCAAGCTCTGTAGTTTGAGGCGTCCTGGTTCCAAAGGCAGATTTCTTTCTTTCTTTCTTTCTTTCTTTCTTTCTTTCTTTCTTTCTTTCCCTTTCTTTCTTTCTTTCTTTCTTTCTTTCTTTCTTTCTTTCTTTCTTTCTTTCTTCTTTTTTTTTAAGATTTTATTTATTTATTTGACAGAGATCCCAAGTAGGCAGAGAGGCAGGCAGAGAGAGAGGAGGAAGCAGGCTCCCTGCTGAGCAGAAAGCCCGATGTGGGGCTCAATCTCAGAGCCCTGGAATCATGACCTGAGCCGAAGGCAGAGGCTTTAACCCACTGAGCCACCCAGGCACCCCCCAAAGGCAGATTTCTACCTGGGAACACCATCAGACTCATTGGATTACAAGCTGCCATTTCATTGAGACACGACAAAGTGACCAGCAAGCAGGAAGAGGGTCCCCATCTGATGGGGGGTAGTTGACTCCGATCAGAAGGAGACAAGGCTATTACACCCCGAGGAAGAGAGGAATGCATGTGAAACCTGGAGGATCCACAGGGGGTGCTCCTTGGAACTCGTTTTGATGGAAAATGAGGAAGTGCTGCCACCCCAGCTGAAGAAGGGTGTGTAGACCAGGGGTGCAGACTTCTGGGTCAGTAAAGGCCTGAGAACAGCAGAGGTGCTGGCTGAAGTAAGGGAGTGTGGAGTGGATAGGGCAGAAAGGAGATGCTGCTCTTTGGCTATGGCCTTGGGCCCAGCAACAGAGGCAGGAGCTGCAGAGCACCCTACCTGTCTTGTTTTCAGTTTCCTCCAGGAAAAGAGGCCCACCGGAATCTGGAAGGAGCTGCTTTCCAAACAGAATATGGACAAATGTGTCTGAGAGGCACAAGGCATGGGCTGCCCGTGAGACTGGGATGTGCTGCCCAGCTCCCTTTCAGTGGAGGACCGTTCGCTCCCTTCCAGTGGAGGACTGGTGGCTCCCGGTGGCTGGGAGCATTGGCAGCACGTAGCCTTCATCCCTTGGACCCTCCGGGAATTGTCTCCAGTGTAGAGAGTCCCCCAGGAGCTCACATCCCACGACTGACCAATATGGGAGAACAGAGGCCTGACCCTCTCTGCCACACTTGGACATCTCTCAGGGATCATTCTGGCTCCAGAGCTGTCCGGGGGAGTCAGCCCAGGCTGCTATTGGCCTTTGCTGGGGTTCGGCTTCTCCCTCTGCCCACTTCTGTCTGCTTCCTTTCCCTTCCATAGTGTTGATTCCAGGTGCATTCCTTAATAAACAATCTGCACAACACACGCATCCAGAGTCCGTTTCCCAGAACCGTGCCTGCCATGTCCCTCATATCACTCACATCAGGGAAACACATGTGCTGCAGAATGTGTTAATGACAAAAGCCTGTGTCTGTGACCAAATCAGACATTCAGCGCCATTAGTGACCAGGAACAGAACAAGGGGGCAAGGCAAGGACTGGATGGACTTCTCTTGGCCAACAATAGTTCCTCAAATCCCAGGCTGAGCCGTGGAGGAAAGCCTTACTTAGGTTCCCAGGCTCCTGATGTCTCACATCCCACAAGCTCAGTGCCTGGCTAAGCACCCACAGGCTGACTGTTGGGAGCCCATGGCGTAGGCAAAAGAATGACCCCCTGAAGATGTCCTTGTCCTCATGTCAAGACCTGTGAAGATGTTTTACACGACAAAGGGGCTTTGTGCGACTTGAATGAATTAAGGATTTTGAGATAAGACTATCCTGGATGATCTGAGTGGGCCCAGTATAATCACAAGGGTCCTTAAAAGTGTAAGAGGGGGATAGGAAAGTCAGAGGAGGAAAAGGGATGACAGAGCAGAGGCCAGAGGAGGAGAAGGGATGACAGAAGCACAGGTAGAGTTGTACAGTTGCTGGCTTTGAGAACGGAGTGCGGGCAGCCTGGAGAACCTGGCCAGGGCAAGGCTGGAGATGCTGGAAAGACGGATTTTCCCCTTGATGCTCCAGAAGGAAGGCAGCCTGAGGGCACCTGGATTTGGGCCCAGTGAGACCCATGTTGGACTTTTGACCCCCAGAACCGAAAGGTAACGAATTTGTGGTCATTTGTGCCAGCAACAGCAGGACACTACAGAATGGCTGTTTCTCCAGGACTTGGTGCACCCCCTTTGCCACCCTCTGGGCAGGAAGGGTGAGACTGCTCTGTCAAAAGAAAAAAAGACTTCTTACCCCTTGGCTCTTCACCTAAGATTGCTTTGAGATGCACAGCCTGGCACTGTCAGGAAACAGAAGCAGGCAGCCGATTTCTTCCTTTAGCAGCCACAATGTGGCTGGCTCCACCAGACAGAGCTGTAGGTCAGCCATCAAGGGCACGGGCTTCCCAGGGACAGGCGCCACCACAAGGAAGCCCCACAGGAGAGTAGGTCCATGCTATGTTTCGAGGTCCCTCTCCCTTTGCTTCTTCGCCACCTCAGGACTCTTTCAGAAATGCATTTTTGAGAAAAGGGCTTATTTCCAGTAAAAGCCTGAGGGGCAGAGCCTAGCACATAGCATAAACACAACCCTGGAAATAATCAGGTCCTTAGAAGCTCAGCACACCACCGAGGGCCACCAGAGCCCAACCCATGTGGCTGGAGCTTGGGCCTTGCAGCTAGAGGGAGGGAGCAGGTCCTTAGGTTGGGGAATACCTGGTTTGTACCCAGAGCTGGTTCTATGGTGCTTTTTTCTGGCCACCCACCTCTGGACAAGGCAGGACCCCTCTCCCTCTGGAGCTGCTATTTACAGGAGAACAGGCCCTGAGAGGCCCTGACACCCTCCCTTGGTCCCTGTTGTAATTAAAATCAACCCATGAATAAAGCTACATACAAGCAAAATGTAGCACCCAAATAAGTTATGATACTGGACTGTTCTTCAGCATCTGGCCTTTTGAGCCATTCCTGTGCATGGTAGTGAGGGGTGAGCTGCAGAGACCATAGGAGATGAGCTAGCAAAGCACATTCCAAAGCCTCAGCCGGACTCAGGACAAGGTGCATCAGCAAACACAAGAGGAAAAGAAGCTCAGGGACAAGTCATCTCCTCGGTGTCCACCCCAGCCGAGTGACTAAGCCAGGTCCAGTGGTGTCTAGGCCCCCATTTCCAGCTAGTGGGAGGGGGTCCTTAGGGTGGGCAGAAAGAAAGCCTGCCAGCCTGATGCTCTACTGAAACCACACTCAGCGTCCTGAGTGTCCCACTCCTGGAAATTGCCACACCCTGATCGGTGGGAAGAAAGGGATCCTAAGCCCCTGTGTAACCAAAACTGCCCCTCCTTGAGCTCCACTGGATCTGGGGGCACTTTAGCCTATGGACACGTGGAGCCATTGTCAGTGATCACAATGAGTCTGGGGTCATTAGTATGTTGTATTGTCAGTTTAGTGGGTTGTGATCATCATTTCCAAGCAATGACCTAGAACAGAAGAAAATAGAAAACTGCAGAATGCATTATATACAGAATATGTTCAGCTACAATCCTGAGCAACTATGGTATGGCATGGGTTGTAATGTGAAATGTATTAAAGATTTATTGGGGGAGGAAGGGGAAGAGGGAGAGAATCTCAAGCCCACTCCCCACTGAGTAGGAAGTCCCATGTGGGGCTCAGTCTCACGACCCATGTGATCATGACCTCAGGCAGAAACCTCAACCGACTGAGCCCACCCAGGTGTCCCCCCACATATTTCACCAGACTCACAACTTGTCCTGCTGGATACTCGGGTCAGATTTCCTTTCCTGGAACCCACTTTTCTTCTTCCTCCCAGTCGTGAAATGGGGGTTCTGACCCCAGCATCATGAATGCTGGGCTCTACTTCTAGAGAATAAGACAGAGGCCCCAACAGCCCACCTGGCCAGGAAGGAGCAGCATCCCTCATCCCTCCATACTCAAGGAGAGTGAGGGTCCTGGTCCCCCATAGGCCTTTGTGCCCTAACGTGGCACTGTGGACACACTCTGTGGCATAGAAGGGCAGTTAGCACTGCCTGGCAAGCAACCGAGCCACCAGCCACTGAGTCAGAACTAGCAGCCCCACAAGCCTGCAAAGGGCCAGAGTCGTGTATTGGCCCAGGTCCCAGACATGGAGCATGGGGTACCCTCAAACCGATGTTCAAGACTGCACAGGTGGTCCTGCCCCAGAGTGCACTGCACCTAGTGGATTGTCTTCCACTGTCACTGGACCTGGGAATCATCATAAACCTGGAGGATGGCGGGGACGGGGGTGGGGGGGGCACAGGAGGGGCAGTGGAGGCAGGGAATGGCCTGAGGCGTCTGTGCCCCTATCTGTGAACTAACACAATTCCTATCCCAAGGATGCTCCTGGAAGAGCGAAGTGAACCTCCCTTTTTAGAGGCACACCCTGTGGTCTGACAAAGTGCTGTTGATTGCCTGGGAGGACATCCACAGAGCCATGGAGCACTGCTCCACGAGAGGGAGGGTGGCAGACCCTTGGATGGCAGAGGCACCTTCTGCAGGGTGTGAGGAGGGCCTAGGGAATGAATCAGTGGTGTGCTGGCTGCTGCGTCCAGCAGGAGGAGGAGACCTGGGTTAGGATTAGCTCAGAGTAGTGTGCCCTCCCAAGCAACAGCGATTCTGCGTTTGGGTGTCCCTTGGAGAAGAGGAACAAAGTGGGTCTGGGATGCCAGGGGTACGATGGCATTTTCCTGTTGCAGCCTGACCTTTGGAAGAAATGCTGTTTCCTGGGAACCCTGCCGCTGGCTCTCTCAGTCTGTCCTCCCAGCCTGGCTAACATCAAGGCTGCTTTTATCTTAGCTGGCTTTACAATTTCAGTTCTGACAGGTTGTTACTCTCTCCCTGGGGAAGGTATTCAGAAATACACTGAACAAGTATTCACACTAAGCACAACTCCCTAGAGCACAGGCGTGTTCCTTGTACCTATAACGGACCTCTCAAAACAAGGTTGGTCCTTTTAACTTGGTTACATACAGCAAATGCCTACGTGAGATATAAATCCATGCATGGGAGAACGACATTTGGAGGATTTTTATGTGCTAAGGGCTTCATATATATTAACTCATTTATTCCAACTCTATGAAAACCTCATGGGGTGATCTACGGTATCCCCATTCTGCGGATAAGGAAACCGAGGCTTTGAGAGATTAAGGCATTTGCACAAGGTCACAGTAAGTGTGCATTTGGGGCCTGAAGACAGACAAGACAGGTCTAACTCCAAAACCTTGGGCTGAGCTCAAGAATACTTCTACTCCCTTCGCAACCTGTCAGCCTCAATTGTCTGTTGTATTTCTCTTCACATGCTCTGGGCTCCTCAAAGGCAAGGACCTTGTCCTAACTCATTTCCCTGCAATCTTGCACAGAGCTCAGCTTGAGGCTTTCATAGATATATGATGAATCAATGAATAAAAGAAGAAAGGGAGGGACAGAGAGAAGGGAGGGAGAGAACAGAAGGGAGCAAAGGAGAGAGGGAATAAGGGAGGAAATAGCCATTTTTGAAGAGCCCTTCAGAGGGACAAGAGATGTATTGCGCCATCTGCTGGACACACTGCATACTGCAAAGGCTTGGGTGCATTGCCCACAGGCGTTCCCTTCAGGATGACTTTCTGCCTGCACCTGATGGTTTTTTCAAAGAATTTCACCAAAATAATAAAGGTCTTAAGTGAGATCCCATGACAGATGGCTTTAGGAGAACAAAGCACAAACGCCATTGCCCAGGCAATTGATCGTGGAGTGGAGTGCTTCCAGAGGCCCATGTGTCAGTGTTTCTCTTCATTATCAGAAATGCAGGGCAGTGTCGGACTTTCCTTTATAGGAGAGATGAGTGGGAAAATTCTGGTTGTAAATGCAACTCCATTTTCCTGCTGATCTATATTGTGCTGTGTTGTGATTTCCATTTGATCGTCACTTTGGCAATATGTCACACAGTCTCATTTTAGGTTTCTCTGTCCTAGAGCGATTTTGCCAACTAGCTAATACTTAAAAATATTTTATACTTAAAAATCCTGGAGACCTCCAGTTAAAGGAACCCTAGAAGGAGTTCTATTCTGAAGCCTTTTTTTTTTTTTTTTACAAGCAAAGGATGGGTCTATTTTATACATTTAAATAACTTCTTACAATTCTGGACTGAAGAGTCCAAATAGTAAAAGATGACAGACTCTGAAGGAATGTCAACCTGAAATAGCCGAGAGTCATGTGGAAGGTTTCACAGAAGAGGAAGTGGAGGAAGGGTCTGGGTGAAATGCACCTGGGCGAACTTGTTCATTTAGACCAGGCTGTTGGATTTCATGCTCTGTCCTTTACGACAGTGGTGGCAGCAGCAGAAACGCCCTACTCAAAAAGAGTGTTCTAGTGTGGTTTCTCACCGCTTCAATGAGGGATCAATGATGACCACCAAGGATAAATCAGTGATAAATGCCCAGGGAGCAGCTTTAGAATGGAGCCCTTCCGGCAAAATTCAAGGTGGAGTCCTACGGTTCTGCCCCTGCGCCTGGTGCTAAAATGTTAGGACTGTTACCGAAAGCCAAGTTCAGCTGCTCTCTGCTCAAAAACCAATACTTGAAAGACAGGCGTTGGTTGGAGAGGAAAATTGCTTTCTACATGAGGCCAGCAACCTGGGGAGACTGCAGACTGATGTCTAAAGACCATGTCCTGGGTTCTGGGTTAAGGAGCGGGATTTTTTAAAAGGGGAAATTCAGGGTAGGAGATGAAATATGTGTTAATGAGAAGGGCAGGAAAACTTAGAACTGCTTATGAGGAAAGATAGAGTGCATGCATTGAGCAAACATACAGGCAACATGCATGCCATGTTCACTTTTGATGGAGATTTAAAATCAGAACGAGGTGGAATTCAGCTCTTGATGTCAAGAGGGGTTATTGGCATGCTGTGAAAACCAGTATAAACTGGGTGGGTCTTGGGATCTTTATCTTGGATAAGGAATAGGGAACCTTGCTTGTTCCCAGGCTGGAACCCTATCAGCTAACCTCTCCCCCTTTCTTTCTTAGAAATGTGCCCCGCTTACAAAACTACAGTTCCAAACCTCTTTTTACAGATAGGGCTGGCCAATAAGAAATAAGGGAAGTTATTAGAAAATAGGAAAAGCTATTTATTTATTTATTTATTCATTCATTCATTCAGTTAGCCACTGTATAATACATCATTAATTTTGATGTAATGTTCAATGACTCATTAGTTACCTATAACACCCAGTGAGGAAAAGCTATTTCAAAGGAAGTTTTCACGTCTGGCAATTGAGGTTTTACTCTTGCTCTTTCTTTTTTCTGCATGGAACGGAGAACCAATGGGTGAGTCTCTAGCAGCCGTATTGTGACCATGCTGTAACCCTGTAGACAGAATTTATTCTTCAGGGATGATGAAGCAGAGAGCAGAGGAGCTGGGGTCTCAGATGACACTGCGGAGCCACCATAGCAGTCCTGGGCCCCTACCTCTGAAGGACTACGGTTAACATGGAGTCAGACAAGCTGGGTCTGAAGGACCAGCTGAAAGGGTCATTTGCTTTGCACAGGATAGAAATCAAATGTGAATTGGAGAAAGTGAAAACAGAGTTTATTGAATAGTGATAGAGTGTATCAGACACAATGTCTGGGAGACTCAGAAAGGAAAGGAGAAGAAGTCTCCCAGTCACGTGAGGTTTAGGGGTTTATATTGGAAAGGATATGTGTTCCTTCAGGAATCCAGTGTAGGGTCCAATCAAAGGCAAGTGACAAGTGACAAGTGAATGACAGGTGTTATTTCATAAATCACCAACGGTAGGGGTTTTAGATGCCAGCATTAGCCGAGTTTTGTTCAAAGCTAATGTCCTGGAACATGTTTGGAATCTGGCTCTTCTTACATGTTATCAGGTGCCTGAGGGCCTAGGACAAAACTCAGAGAATGATGAACTTTCTTGCTTTCCCCTTGAAGTGGGATCATGGCTTCTTTGGTTTATTCAGATGCAATATATGGAACATGAACAAATAGGGCCTAGCAGAAAACAGCAGAGAAGGAGCCTTCCTAAAAATGGAGTCCCTTTCAGTTTCCCCATCTCGATATGAGAGAAAACAACCCCTACCTTCTTTAAGGCACTGTGACTTGACAACTGTATGCAAATCCTTGCTGGGAGGCTTTAAGGAGAGACTTCCTAACACTTATGGCCCTTACTTTTATTTATAAAATAAAGGGGTGTCTTAGATCACCCTCATGGGCCATCCCAACTCTTGCTTGACAGGCCCCCATTTCCACTTTCTGAGTCTGGAAGTTCCAGATGCTTCAGCCTGGTCTGGGGTGGGGGCGGTGGCCTTGTGGAGGAAGGAGCCAGGGGGAGGGGTTCGTAGAGGACAGAAATGGACCTGGAGGTGAGGCGTCCACAGCATCACGGTGTTGCTGTCCTTCCAATGCTGCCTTAAGGGGACGCCCTCAGCCTACTGCCTGAGCTCAGGGGTTCCCGTGGTTAGCATGCTGGAATGATATTTGTGCTTGAAAGTTCAGCCTGTCTCTTCTCAGTCAGAGCTACTTGTTTTGCCTGCCTCGTCGGTGGAATGAAAGCAAAATTTCTAGCCAAAGACATCAATCTTGTGATTTTTTTAAACAGTGAACTATCAGCCAGTGGCTGCACTGGAAAATGGCCACATGGGGTCACTGCACACTCAGGAATCAAGGGACACCAGCCTGGGGGGCGGTGGGCGGGGGCTGTCAGGCAGGGCTGGGTTTGAGAAAGGAGCAGCCATGGAAGGGATGAAGATGTTCCTTTTCTGCAAAGCTGAGCTGACCGGGACATAGCTGAGCCCCTCCCTAAAGTCAGGGGGCAAGTGTCTTAGTGTAGAAAACAGGCTTCTGGAATATTACTGTTTTATTATTTTCATTGTTACAGGACTTTGGAATTCCTCTGTGATCTTTTTTTGGCTCACAACTGATAAAAGTTATCAGTCTTTTCTCTAAAAAGGTCGGATACCCACTACAATAAATCAAGGCCAAAGCCCTTGACTCCAAGAGTCCTGACATGAGTGAGTGTCTGGCTTTGTCTGCTGTGTGGTTGGTTTTGGTGAAAATGATTGCTATGCCACCCCAGACATGGATTTGAATCTCACGCTGGCTGGGTGACTTCGGCTGAGACCTTCCACTTCTTGGAACCTTTATTTTCTCATTTACAATGTGGGAAATCTTTTATCTACTTTGGTTTGGAGTTAATATGCAGATAGCACCTGTCGGTCCTAGGCTCACAGTGAGCAATCAACATGACCACCTTGCTCCCAATGTAGGGAGCCCAGGAAGAACACAGGCCTGGGGGAGAGGATGGCAGACTTGGACAGGAGTCTGGATATGTTTGCGGTGTTCTGGGAGGCGCAGGTGGGGGAGCAGCAGACAGGGAGCTCAGGATAGCTGGGATGACTTTGGGGTGGTCCAGACACCTCTGTTGATGTCATTAATGTCAGAGAAACACTGGTGCAAAGGAAGTGTGGGCCCAGTGTCCGTGCTCCGTCCATCCTTCTGCTGGCAGAGGTGCTTCTAGGGTCATTCTCCTTGGTGGTTCTTCCGTGTCTGGCATCCCAGCCCCCAGCTTCCCCCTGCCCTCATCAGACTCCAGGCATTGCTCTTTGTCTCTCAGCTCCATGCTCGGGCCCCTGGCAGTGGATAGTGAAGGGCTAACCAGGCACACTTATTTCTACTGGTCCCATAAAGTGAGTAATGAAGTTCCCTCTCGGATTTCCACTTGCAACAATGCATGTTTCCTTAAGAATCCTAAAAAGCAGGGACGCCTGAGTGGCTCAGTCAATTAAGTGTCTGCCTTCCACTCAGGTCAGGATCCCAGGGTCCTGGGATGGAGCCCCACATCAGGCTCCTTGCTCAGCGGGGAGTCTGCTTCTCCTTCTGCCCCTCCCCCTGATTGTGCTGCTCTCTGTCTCTGTCTCTCTTTCTCTCTGACAAATAAATAAATAAAATTTTTTTAAAAAGAAATAAGTAGGAGCCCACAGGGCTGGATGTGGATGCTGGGATGTTTCGTGGCATTCTGACACATTTTCAGTGGCTAAAGGTAATGGTCTCTATTGGTTGCACAAGTGATGACAGCAGTAATGATAGCAAGACAACAAAAACAGCCATGGTGGCTGACATTTGTGGGTACTTTCTGGGTGCCCAGCCACCGTTCTGTACCAACTTACTGGCTCTTCCCCATGAGCCACAAGGTTCTCAGAACTGTTATCCCATTTTACCCAGGAGAGCAGGGAGGCTCGGAGAAGTGACCTGGCCCACATTCACACATCTGGTAAGTGGGGGAGCTGCCTTTGCAGCCCAGCTCGGGTGACCCCTACCCCACACTGACCCCCCACCCCATCCCAGTGCTCTGCCCACGGGGCTGCATGGAGATCTCTGAGGGGACAGTGATAGTAGGACAACTTACCAGGACTGATCAGGTCTACACCTCTTAAGTTATCCAGATACTCCTGTCAACTGAACATCCTCCCCACATTCTCAGATCGAGGAAGGAGACTTTGTGGGTTCCGGATTCCCATGTCGTTCGGGAGGCAGCAAAGATGGCGAATCAAAGCACAGACACGACTGTTACACTTGGGAGGCACACTCGGGTCAGCTTCTCCCTGCACTCAGGTTCCCTCTGTAAAATAGGGATGAAAGTGGCGCCTGCTTTTCTAGGGGTACCATGAGCACCTGGCGGGAAGCATCTGTGAAGCACTCAGCACAGAACCAGGCATCTAGTTGTTACTATGGGCAACCAGCCAACCAGACTATCAGTCCTTCCTGAGCAGCCTGGTGCCAGACAGAAGCTTAGTGTCTCATCAGACCCAGGGGTCCTTGTTGTTGAGCAGAAGAGAGGAAAGAGCCTCCTCCATTCCCTGAGCCCATTGTCCCGTGTCAATGTTGCCGACCACCAGCAGTCCTGAGAGCAGAGCCCTTCCAGAGCCCCTGCTCTTGTCTATAGACAGCCACCATTCTGGCTTCATATCTTGGGAGCTCGGGGCAGGGGAGCCAGGATAAAGGGGGAGGGCAGGGATGGCCTGACTCGCAGAACCAAAGGTGGGGGTGAGTGGAGCGCACTTGTTCAGTGCAGGGCGGGCCCTGATGCCCATGGCTTTACCCCAGACCTTGGGAAGACCTACCCGTCCCTTGTGGGCATTTTCTAGGTGTCAGGTGTTTCTCTTTATTTGCTCGCTTGCTCTTCCAACTGCATGTGTCTTCCATTTACAGCTTTATTGTATCCACCAAGCCATCCAGGGGGAGAGTTCATGAAAGTCAGTGATGTCTGGAGTCTTCAAAGGGTTTGCAGCCTCTGGTGTGGAATCCCAGCTACAGCTGTGACCTGGTAACCCTGCAGGGGACGTCCAACTGCTCCTCAGCATCTAGCCTTGTCCTTTTGTAAAATCGGATCCCAAATTCCTCATCTCATCACCTGCTTTTCAGGCTTGGGTACCATGCTAGGGTTTCGTACCAGTCCCTGACTTGGATGGTTCACTTTTCAATTCATCAAGGTAGCTTGCAGAGCGACCCGGGGAAGCCGGATGAGTCCCTGCATTTTGATCATGGCTGTGATCACTACGAACACACCTGCTGCCACGTGGAGCAGGGCCCTGGCCCTCCACTGGCGGGACTGACAGAAGCCAGGCAGACACGCCCACAGGGACGGGTGGGACTGACCAGGGGTGGGGGGCTGGTGACCATCTCAGGTGTTCTAGATAAATAATGTCAAGCACAGTCTGATGGGAGTTTACAAGTGGAATGTTCTTCAACATAACCGAATGTATGTCTACTCAGATAAATGATACAGCAGTTCATGCAAACCATGGTTCTAGAAACGAAGTGAAAAACATGTCCCAGCGCTACCAAGTGTTCTGGTGAGTTTTCCAAACACCGGGAGGGGGTTTAGTGCAGAATGAATAAACAAGAAAAAATAGATACAATGATATATGCATGGAAAAGAGTAATAAGAGATAAAGAAAAATATTATAAATAAAACATAATAAATATATTAAATAATATATATAATTATATTAGTCATATGTATCTATATGTAAATACACACACACTTTATCTCTCTCTCTCTCTCTCTCTCTTTTTTTTAGAGAGAAAGAACAAGAGCCTGAGTGGGGAGAGCGGCGGAGGGTGAGGGAGAGAAAATCTAAAGCAGGCCCTCTGCTGAGCACAGAGATCGAAGAGGGGTTCGATCATAGGACTCCAAGATCATGACCTGAGCCCAAAATACTGCATCACCCAGGCGCCGCCCCCCTCTCTTTCAAAGGAAAGCTAGCCCTATTATTCTACTTTAGGAAATCCCTACTATTCTTCAGTGCTGAAAATGTCCTTTCTCTCATGAAGTATCGCTGAAAATCGATGGTAGTTTTCTTTCTTTTTTTTTAAAGATTTTATTTATTTTTTTGACAGACAGAGATCACAAGTAGGCAGAGAGGCAGGCAGAGAGAGAGGAGGAAGCAGGCTCCCTACTGAGCAGAGAGCCTGATGTGGGGCTCGATCCCAGGACCCTGGGATCATGACATGAGCCGAAGGCAGAGGCTTTAACCCATTGAGCTACCCAGGAGCCCCCAATGGTAGTTTTCTTTTTTAACATCCTCACTCGATGAAATTAAAAAGTTAGCAACCCTAGGAGTATCTCCCCAGATATTTCTGAAATTTGACTAGTCCGTTAAATCTAAATCTGGGTGCCTGTCCCAGGGCCCTTTCCTCCTTCCCGTTTCCTCCCACAGCCCCTACACCCACTGCCCAGGGCCTGCCCTGTTAGCACTCCAGCTACAGTGAGGGGTCTGCCAGACCCCAGAGAAGTACCTGTCCGGATCTAGGTGCTAAGGAACATGTGTAAACACCACCACCACCACCACCCTGTGGAGCTCCACAGCTTGTGGGACTACCTGAACATCTTGGCTATCACTCTCCCCATCCTCCTCCAGATGGAGCTCAGTGCAATGAATGGGGAGATGGATGGTTTTCAGTATCCTCTGCATACAATCCAGCCCCAAGCACACGTTTCACATCTGCCTCATGGCCCTTGCCACCTCCTCATAAAATGAGTGCAAGCTGCTAGGCGAGGTTCCCAAGCCAGGCCCATGCATTGCTGAGAGGGCTCCTGTCCAGGTTACTCTTTGCTCCCTAGGAGTCCTTAGCACAGGGTCTTGGGCTAGAATCAACTGTGCCTGACCTCCAGAGCTCCGACTAGAAGGCATAAATGCAAGTCTCAACAGCCACTGGGAATAAAGCCCTGATTTTCTTGTAGTCATCCACGCTGGAGTGGAGGACTCGGGTCTCTCCTGGGCCCCTCTGAATCCCTCTTTTTCAGATCCAACCCCCAGAGTGGCATTTCAACATAATATTGGTGGGTGCCTACAGTCAGAAACACCCCAATGCCAGAGAAAGTCCAAGGCAGGAAGCAAGAAAGAGGGGGTTGGCTCCACACCTGCACGGAAGCCATCCCACTTGCCCACCCCGTTTCCTGGACCACACTGCCACGTGGGTGGAAGGACAGCTGAGAAGGAAGTACCAGCTCTTCTCCTCTGCAGGGAAAACTGGTCCTGGGCCCCTGAGAGCACAATGAGCATGGAACCAAGAGTAAAAGTTGGGAAGGGAGCAGGGTGCCCACCGGTGCATGGCGCCCAGCGGATGTTAAGTTCTCACAGTCAAATGACGGGGGCCCCCTCCTGGTGCAAGAGGGGAGGGGAGATTCCTTCCTCTCAAGCCATGAGAAAGGAGAGAAGCCCCCACCCCCTATCCTGGGTGCCATTGGTGCTCAGTAAATATATATTGGACCCATGACAGTTCACCTATACAAGACCCCTGGGGTCTGGGTCACTCCTTCATTTTTTCCTGCAGTCCTGGTTACTGAGGACTCTGCTTCCTCCTGCCATGAAAAGGTGCCTATTTTTAGCTTCAGTTCTCCCACACAGCAGCACTATTGAATCCCTTCAGACACTCAGCTAGGAGGAGTTCAATTAGAGAGCGGGCTAGGGGAGGGGGATAAGCCAAGTTCAGCCTCCTGGACATAAAGGCAGGGTTCGGAAGAATCCGGGACTCAGGAGGTGCAGGAGCATAGGGAATGCCTGCGCCTTGCTGAGGAAGTGGTTCTAGGCCTCCTGGGTATCTGACCCACAGCTGTGTACCTAATCCAGGAAAAAGCAGGTTTGGGACACAGTTTTGCAATCTGATGAAAATCTGCCTTCAAAAGGCCCTGGACCCAAAAGTTAAAATGCAGTGAATAAAGCTGCAAAGCCACAGGAAGTTCATGAGTTTAATCAGAATCTCCCCCCAACCACACTATAAAACTAACAATGGTGGCACCCAGGACGCCGGGGATGGTCCTGAGCACTTTATATGTGTGGCCTGTGGGTGCATAGGATCACGGTCCCCGCTGTGTCCCCTCACGTGGGCACAGTGAGGCCACATGACCTGCTCAGGATTGTGCAGCAGGCTGTGGTGCAGCTAAGAATTTGAGCTCATACAGTAGGCTCGTCCTTTTCTTTTCTCTTTCCTGGCACTAGCCTGTGAGGAGCTGTGAGGGTTCATTCTATGTTTCAAATTGGCTGGGCCATGGTGCCCAGATATTTGGCTAACCATTATTTTGGGTGAGTCAGTGAGTGTTTTGGATGAGATTAGCATTTGAATTGGTAGACTTTGAGTCTACCTCCATAATGTGGGTGGGCCTCAACCAGTCAGTTGCAGGCCTGAATAGAAGGAAAGACTGAACCTCCAAGGAAAAGGAATCCTTCAGATGGTTAAGCGGCTGCCTTCAGCTCTAGTCATGATCCCAGGGTCCTGGGATGGAGCCCCGTGTCAGGCTCCCTGCTCGGCGCAGAGCCTGCTTCTTCCTCTCCCTCTGCCATTCCCTCCACTTTTGCTTTCTGGCTCTATTTCTCTATCAAATAAATAAATAAAATCTTAAAAAAAAAAAAGAAGAAAAAGAAATGGGATGTTGGCTCTTCCTGGTTCTACACAGCTTCTGGACTTTGGACTTGAACAGGGACATTGGGTCTGCAGATTTGGGACTTGCCAGGCCCCATAATTGCATGAGCCAATTCCTTATAATAAATCCTTTTCTATTCATACACATCCTATTGATTCTGTTTTTCTGGAGAACCCTAATACAGGAGCCTTTCCTGAATTCTATGCTTTTTATAACCCCAGGGCGCTTAGTGTAGCACCAAGCCCATGGTGGGGGCAATAACGCCATTTTGGTGGGTCAGTAGGCACGTGGGGTCAGGAGAAGTCTGTGAGAAACTCAAGTGGGAGAGTCCGTGTTCATCTGAGGAGTGGGGGGCTATAGTAGACATTCACCCAGGCAGGAAAGAGCTATTCAGCCCTGAAGTTGCTTATAGTAGCAACCTGATTATGATAATAGAAAGCAGACTGACCTTTGGTTGGGTTTTATTATTGTTTTTGAATTCTCTGCAGGCATTACATCCCTAATTGGCCACACCAGGGCAGCCAGTCCTACCGCCCTTGGTGGAAAACCCTTGGAATATCTGGGTCATGGAAGCCAAGTGTTTGGTTTAGTGGTTGTGATATTTGTTACTTATTTAAAGCCTGGATTCTCTTGGAATATATAGGTGAATATTCCCTTAAAACAACTGAAGCATGTTAGCCACATATGCAATCACAAGGGCAATCTAGTTGTCTTTTTTCAAAAATTGAAAAGAAACAGCTGAGATATAAACAATATATGTTATTTAACTTAGTATGTTAATTCAATATATAATCCATATGAGATGATTAATGGGGGTTCTTTTCTTTTTTTCCCTCCTGGAAACCTGGTGTGGGGTTTAAACTCAGCACCTGTCTTAGTTCCCACGCCACCCTTCACCTGCCAGGCGTTAATCACAAGGCGTGATTCCACGTGCAGCCGAGGGGGTGGAAGTGGAAGTCGGGAGGCGGGTCAAGGGTCAAGGTGGGTGACCCGCTGCTCGGCTCCCCACCCCTGCCTACCCGCTTTCCTGTTTCTTTGGTGGCACGGCTCTTCAAAGCCTACGCCGAAGAGCCTACACTGCTTGGCTTTGGTAGAGGAACCGGTCTCCAGGTCGGCCCCGGGAAAGCACTGGAACGGGTCCTGGGATCTGCGGTTCCACAAGGAAGAGCCGGGGGTCCCCAACATGGCCGCGGAGCCACCACACCGTGTGCGTGACCTCAGCCCTCCTCCGGACTAGAGGAAGAAGCAAGCTTTGTTTATGGCTGGAGGAGAGACCTGACTCCCAAGCCTCACGGCCTGGGCAGCGAGGAATCAGCCGGCGCACGGCGGGCGGGACCACCCTTCTCACGGCCTGAGGGCTCCCAAGAGACAGTCCAGGGTCCTCCATGATGCCTCGTCCCCGCAGTCCCCTGCCGTCCCATCCTGAAGAGCCATGTAAAGGGAGGGCCCGAGTGCGCTTCCATGGCCATTTTCCTGGCCGTGGTGGGGACCCCACGAACCCTGACCTGGCCTGTGAATCTCCTTCCAAAAGGAGGTAGGGGCCCCTGGACATGGCACTTTGAGGGGCCAGGAAGCTTGTCCTCACCACGTGGCCACTGTGGGTGGAGGAATGAAGCCTGAGCGCCTGCTCAGCCCCCCTCAGTGGATTCTTTCTTCCCCTCCCCCCTTCCCCTCCCTTCCTCTCTTCCCTCTCCCCTACTCCCCTCCCCTCCCTCTTACTCCCTGGTCCTTTTTGTCTGCACCTGTGGGGATGGACCCTCAAGACAGCCCTGGAAGCCACTGCAAACAGCCTGCCACCCTGCACCCAAGAGAGGGCCTTCTACTCTTCAGTGAGAACCCTTAAAAGAGGCAGATAAGGTTCAGATTATCATAAGAGCAAAGAGTCACAGAGGATCCGCTCTTCCCTGTTTTGTTACACTCTCTGTGAGATTCCTCGGTGGGGTCCTTGTACTGAAGGTGCATTCCTATTCCTGTTGCTCCTCCATATTCCGCCGTATGAATAGACAGAGGCGTTGAGGCATATGCTTAAGATCCTTAAGATCCGTGAACTTGATGTACCCCACTGTTCCTGAGTTTTCCCTCAATTTACAAAGTTTAAAAAGGCATGTGAGGGAGGTGTACCACTATGAACAAAGGCAGACAACTGCACACAGCTGAAATGCTGTCTCACTCATTTGAATTCTAGAAGCAAACAATCTCTTCATGTCTATGGAACCTATTGGTTTCCCTCCTGTTAAGAGTTATTTCTCTACATCTTCCATTCTGTACTGTTAGATCCTAAAGGGCAGGCAGCTTAGAGGCTTGGTATCAGTGGTGTGCTGGTAAATGATCGATTACTGACTCTCCAAAATAAGTGTACATAAATACATATAAATAAGTTGATTATAAATTTTACTGATATAAAGGACATATAGCACACAACTTACAAATAATTATAAAACATATAATATTCTTTATTATAAGTTCTATATAGCTAATTGATTCTCACAGATTTAAAAAAACCTTTTTCTTGAACCCTGTATCCTCAGCCATCCTGTGATTGCATTTCAACCGTGAGTTGACAAATGGAATTGTTTGGTACCTCCCGTGATGTTTGTTTTTATTTTCTATACCTGTTTTCACCTTATATTTTGAAACTTTAACAGATTACTCTTCATTTTGGTCTTTTAGGGGTCAGGCTCTGGAAAAGAATTTTACACTTACAGTGAAACTCACACTCCTTGAGGGTTAGCAAAAATTTTTCTATCAGTGATATTGTTATTTAAGTTTAGAAATGATATGATTTTCCAGTTTATGTATATAACTTCAGTGTAACTTGTTATTTCTTGTAAAATCTACTACTACAATAGTGTAAGAAAATCAGACTACAAATAGATGCTTGATACTATCTGATTTGGCACAGTAGTCACTTATATCATTGTAAACGAGTGTAGTTTCACTGGAAATGTTGGCTGATGTTTTTGTTTTATTAAGATTTTTTTTTTTTAAGAGAGAGAGAGCAAGCGTGAGTGGGGGAGCTGGGAAAAGGGGAAGGAGCAGAGTGAGAGAGAGAATCTTAAGCAGACTCCACACTGAGCATGTAGCCTGACTCAGGGCTTGATCTCACGACCCTGAGATCATGACCTGAGCCGAAATCAAGAGTCAGATGCTTCACCTACTGAGCCACCCAGGTGCCCCTATTTTTGTTTATATTAATAAGAAGGTGAAACAACAAAGATGGATATTGGAATTTACTCACTTGTCCATATGAGCAACTTCTTTGCTAAATTGGATAATAGTTTTCAAATACTAGAGGAGCAGTTTTACAATTGTGATAGGTACAGGTACAACTATACAACTTCTTCCCCATCACTTTTTCAAGTCTAGACAATCATCAGAATAATACACCAACCCTTGGTTCACATTATTTGCCAATTTCCTCGGTGTAAATACTCCCATCATGGTTGATTTCAAGATATTGACATGTCACAAAGAAGTGACATCTAAGCTCACTTTTTAAGTAGAACCCTGGATTAACTTGATGGACAGAGGAGGGGGTGCATTCCAGGCAGAGAGAAAGGCATGAGAAAATGTATGGGGCACAGACAGAGCATGAAAGACTGTGTCCAGCCCCTGGAAGGCCTTGTATACCCACCAGAATTGATAGTAATTGAAAGCTAATATTCACTGAAAGAGTACACTGTACCAGTCACTGTGCTAAGGATGATTTCGTTTGATCCTCATTAGAACCCTGAGATAGACATTTTTGTTACTCCTTTTTGCACACAAGGAAATTGTTGTGATTTAGAGCAGATGAAAAACTTACCTGTAGTCACTTAGCTAGTAAATGGCAGAGCTGAGATTTGAACATAGATTAGTCTGATTCTAGAACTCTGAAGTTCCCTACAACCTCTGAAAGACCTCTCCTTGTAGAAGTCCAGGCAGAAAGTGTTGGGGCCTGAACCAAGGCAGGCTGTGATGAGGGGATAGGGAGGAGGGAAGCAATAAAGAGGAAATAGCCTCAGACAAAATCCATAACCAACTGGCTGTGGGAAGTAAGAGAGAGGAGGAGGGAGGATGACAGCAGAATTTTTAACTTGAACAGCTAAGTGAGCACTGTTGCCATTAACCAAGGTAAGGAATAGGGGAGAGGAGGTAAGTAGAGGAAGTGGGTAGGGAGTGTTGAAGTGGTTTTGGATGTGCTGAGTGAAAGGCATCCAGATGGAGAGTATCTAGGAGGCATTTGAAATATGGCCTGGACATTAGGAGGAAAACCTGGCCTGTTGGTCTGATGTGGGTGTCATAAATAGTGGGTGGCGGTCTCACCTGTGAGCATGTGAAATCCTTCAGGAGAAGTGATAGCATTTCCCTTTGGTAAACAAACTCCAAGAACCAACATGGAAGGATGGAAGGATATCCCTCACATCTTGGTATGTTACTACTTGGTTGAGCATTCCTGGAAGACTGATTTTAATTACTACAGATTCTATTAAACAATAAGAAAGCAATCTTTCTGGGAGCTGCTGCAATACTTTATTTTCAGAGATAAGCCATCTGTTACCTTTCACTTGAATGTAGAGCCTGCTCCGCAGACCCACACTGAGGGCTGCCTTGCCCAGACCAAACTCAGGCTCTTTTTCTGAAGGCTCTCGTTTCACTCAGTCTGGGGAGGAAGAGGGAATGGGGGACTTGTGATCCTGCTAGGCAAAAAGGGAAGATACTACAAATCCATGAAAGCTCTCTGATGGCCACAAATCACAGAGAAAAACCAAACAAGACCCACCCCCCCACCCCCACCATGGTGTCCATAAGGTGCAGATTTGTGGGATACTCCAAAAATTCTGATGCATTAAGTCTGGAACAGGGCTGAAGAATCCACATTTTACTGACTACCTGTATCAATTAGTGTTCTCCAGAGAAATATGTATATATAAAAAATATTTGTTGTAAGGAATTGGCTTATAGAGGCTGAGAAGTCCCCCAATCTTCTGTCTGCAAGCTGGAGGCCCAAGATCGCCGGTGGGATGATGCACTCTAAGTTCAAAGACCTGCGAACCAGGGGAGTTGATGGTGTACATCTCATTTCAAGAGCAGAAGACTGATGTCTCAGTTCACGCAGTCTTAGAGTAGGTACAAATTCTCCCTTCCTCTGCTTTCTGTTTTTATACAGACCTTCAAATGTTTGGATCATGCCCACCCACACTGGAGATGGCCATCTGCTTTACTCAGTCTACCGATTCAAGTTCTAATCTCATCCAGAAACACCTCACACCTACACTGAGAATAACGTTTTACCAAATGTCTGGACACCCTGTGTCCTAGTCAGGTTAACACACTTAACTCCCATCATACTACGCCGGGTGAGTCTGAGGCTGGGCAGTCCTGAGAGGACCATGCTGGGAGAAGAGGAGAGAGCGAGAAACTAGAAAGGATATTGAAGAAGGGCAAGCAGAAAGCCTGAGGAGGGTTGCATCCTTGAAACCTCGGGAGGGCGTCAGGAATAGAGAGGGGTCAACTGTATCAAGAGAACTCAGGCCAGGCAGGACTGGAGAGGGTCTGTGGACTCTTGCCACAGAAGGTCACTGAAGGGCTTGAGTCAGAGCAGCCTTCATGAGGTGGTGGACAGAGACTGACTGGACTGGACTGGAGCCTGAACTGGGGTGAAGAGTTGGCCAGGAGGAACAGATAGTTTCAGGACACTAGCCATGAAGAAGAAACACAGGGCCATGGCTTGTTCTGTCACAGAATGCTGAGGAAACTGAGGAGTTTCCACTGCTTTAGTTCTAGCCTGGCTCCCTGGCTGGGGTGGGTATAGGGTGGCCATAGGTGTCTCTGTGCCTCTTTCTTTCCTTTCTCTGTCACGGCAGGTCTGGGGGATTCAGTTTCCCTCCCCCACCTCTGGGAGTGGTCTTCTTCTCCAAGCCTGGTTGTAGAACCAGTAGGGGCTCCCTGGCACTCTTTCCCTTCTTCTGACCCCCAAAGCATATAGACAGGGCTCCTCTATATGCAAAACTGCCTTGGTAATCCCTGCAATGGGAGACAGGGTTAACTTCTATTTGGGTTAACAAATGGAGAGGTCACAGATTGACAGGACCTAAGGACAGATTTTTTTTAAGTAAAATATTGCATAATACAGAAAAGTGCTGAAAATATATACCACACCATTGGCTCCATTATCCGCTCAATCAGATTCTAACAGGTTTCCAATATTTGATTTGTGTTTATTTCTAAGAAATGAAAAATGATAATAGGTGTTTAAGTGCTGGTGTATCTTCTCTCCAAAGCGTTGTGGGGGCATGAGGGTATGTACCTGTGTGGCCCCGTGCGCAGGCATGTGCTCACGTACTCTCTCTCTCTCTCACTCCCCGCTAGGCATTGAGTGCTAGGATCCAACCTTCTCTTTCTCTAGCTTGGTCAGCTCTTCCTTCTGTGTAGAGTACCAAGACCATCGAAGGTGGGGTTCTTTTGAAGAACCAAACAGATAAAAAGGAATCTCAGCCGCTCACTTTGTGCTTAAACTTGGGTACCACCTTTGCACTGTTTGTCTGCTGTTCCTCAGTAAAACAAAAGAAAATAACCTTACCCAAGTACATGTTTTCAAACCTCAGCCACCTTCCACATTGTCCTACCTCTTTCCCTCTGCAACAGGCTGCCATGCTCAGCTTTGTGGGGAATCCGTGGTGTGCACCTGTGCCTCGATACATAGATCCATCCTCTCTGGTGTACGTTTAGGTTTTTTCTATTCACTGTACTAAACAAAGCTACAGTTAACATTGTTTACCAGCACTGGGCATTGTTTTTAATTTCAGGTGACCTGACGTGATGGAAATGGTGGCTCCTGAGGGTTTTAATTTGCATTTCCCCACTCCTGGTGAGGTTGAGGATCATTTCATGGGCTATTGATCATATTACTTTCTTCTGTGAACCGTCCGTATGCCCTTGGTATGGATAGTTTCTTCATATAAGAGAGTGTCCATCCATCGTGTTTCTATCCCAGAGGAAGGCACTGTAGAGAGGGAGAGGTGATAGAGACTGGCTAAGGGTGAAACATTGGTCCTGAGGAGGCAGAAGCAGATGGGACCCAGAACCTGAGAGGAAGATTAGACTTGGATTGGAGAGAGGAACATTCCTCTGCCAGGAACTGTCCACCAGGTGGAAGCCCCTGATGGGAAATTGAGGACACTGAGCCTGGGCCTCCATTATCTCCCCTTGCGTGGTTGTGGCTGGATGTGAGGCAGGCTGTGGGACTAGAGAAAGACCCTCTGGGGAACACAGTGGGGAAAACTAACCAGACTGTGTAAGAGAAGGACCAGGTAGGCTTTGAAAGGCCTGTTGACAGTTTGGTTTGGAGCAACATTAAAACCAGTGTGTACTCCTGAGGTACCTTCAGTAAAGGTGTGAGGGGGTTTGTCCAGTCAGTTGCCCAGGCACATCTTCCTTTCACTGGAAATAATTTTCAGGTGTTCTAATAGACTGGGGCTAATCTTGATTTCAGTCACGGTAATTCCACTGAATAGTTCCTCTTAGGAACATTTATAGATGAAGCCAACTTGTGTTTTAAAAGTGAGCATGTGTTCATATAAAACTATTTATATTTGTTTCCTGAATGGCTACCAGAACAAATTGCCACAAAATGGGTGGCTTAAAACAACAGGAATTTATTCTCTCACAGTTCTGGATGCCAGGAGTGAAAATTCTAGGCGTTCTGCGGCTGGGCTCCTTTTGGGGGCAATAGGAAAGAATCTGTTCTTGGCCTCTTCCAGCTTCTGGTGGTTGTTGGCCTTCCTTGCCTTGTGGTCACACTTCAGTCCAGTCTCTGCCTCTGTCTTCACATGGGCTTCTCCACTATGTGTCTGTGTCTCTCTGTGTGTCTCCTAAAAGACACTTGTTATTAGATTTAGGACCCACTCCGGTAATCCAGAATGATCTCATCTCAAGATCCTTAAATTAATTTCATCTGTAAAGACTCTTTTGTTTTGTTTTTAAAAATAAGTTCACATTCACAGGTTCTGGGGATAAGGATGAGGACGTATCTTTTTGTGGGTGACCATTCAACCCAGTACACTACTTGCTTAGGCAAACCTTCTAGAAAGCAGATGTAACCTGAAGCATCTAAGATATGTGACTCAGGGTCCCCTGCAAAGTAAGAGCTGTTGGGGTCCTAGAGATGACCCCATACAGTCCCACTGTACAGAAGAGAATGTTGAGGGCACAGAGGGGAAGTGGCAGAGCCCAAAAGAGGCTGGTGATATTTCCTCTTTTCAGAAATAAATCTTATACCTGGAAACAACATTCACTTGCACTGTCTGCAAATGGAAAACGTTGTTTGAACATCTTTTCCTCAATCCAGAAGTCAAGGCCATGAACAGACTCTGGCACATATTCAGGGTCGAGTATAGGGAATAGTTAACATAGTGATTTTGGCTGAAGCTCTTAATGCTTCTTGGCCTGTGTAAATGATTGTCCTTCCCTTAAATTGATGCCTGGAATCTATTTGATTTTTCTTGAAGAGCACAACTGATTTTAAATGTCATGTATTACAAACCCCTATAGCTAAACTGCAGTGTATGTCAGAACAAAGGCTTATTTGTCATCGTGAGATTTTTATAGAGGGAAGTAGGGAGGTTGTGTGACAATCTGGGGGAAGGACCTGTGTTCTAAATCATCTCTGATCTTTTAATTACTAGGCTGTGTGCCCTGGGCTAATTAATTAACCTCTCTGAACCTCTAATTCTCCACCTATAAAAGGGTGCCAGTGACCCCTAGCTCTCAGAGTTGGCTCCAGGATTAGTGAGACAGTGGTTGTGAAAGCACCTGGCATGTAGCCACGACTCAACAAATCACCTTGAATTTTGCTTTTTAAAGGAATAATGGTTAAAATCTAGAAAGGAAGGTAAGATGGGGAAACTGAGGCTTACGGCAGTGAAGTGATTTGCCCAAGGTCACAGAGCTACTCTGTTAGAGCTGGGACTTGAGCTGAGGCTAATATACTCCTGAGCATTGTTCTGTGCTGCCTCTCCAACATTTCAGAAGGAACATGCTAAAAGAGGTGAAAAGATGCTCAGGGTAGATTTGAGGGTTCAAAGCGAGAGGATAGCTCTGGTCAAAGACATCCGGGAAGGCTTCAGGATGCTGGTGGCATTTAAAGAGCTAGGCTGGATTTGAACAGACATGGGCGTGCAGCATGAGCCTTTTACATCTCTGCACATGGACAGGGTGGCTCGTTCTCTTACCAGTGCATCTGTTCACGCTACCTCATTTTTCCCTGACTTTCCAGAGCTTCAGGAAGCATGCTTACCTCTCTCCAAGAGGGGTGGAGATGCCTTAGACTGGCCAGAATTCAGAGGCCAAGGAAATGGTGCTGTCCCTCAAATCTTCCTTACCAAGTAGGGTGACCATTGTTATTGTCCAAATCAAGACTGTGGAGTTATTAGGCCATTACTCCAGGACAAGAGGTGTCATCGGAGACTGTCCCAGCAAACTAGGCCATAGAGTCATGCTGTCCCTGAGCATCCAGGTGCCTGGGCCTATAGAACATACTGAACCATAGTCCAACACAGCCCCTCATGACAGTGTGCTCAGTTTCAGGGTGGCAGGGCTCACTGGGGAAGATGTCCAAACCAGACAGGATGTGGCTGGCAAAACGGTCTTAAAAGGCCTTTGCTGGGGGAAAGCCAGGGAGGAGTGAATGAGCCTCACCATCCTTGTCACACTGTAACCACACCCTGCAGCCCCTCTGTGCTTTGGGAATTGAGAGGAAGCCCAGGTATAAGATCTCAAGCCTAAACTTTCCACCAACAAGGGACTTTCTTACTTGTGAAAGGAAGACACCACTGGGGTGGTTATTTGAGTAATAGAGGCAAAAAAAAAAAAAAAAACAAACCCCAGTGTCTGCTTCAGTCAATAGAATAACAGGTAAAAATAGCCTTGTGGGTTGCTTTACTTCTTTTCACTCAACGGGCCTTTGAGAGGTTTGTGGTGTGTCCCACGTAGTGATGTGCCCCAAGAACTCTCAGTTCTCTTTTTCAGTGTCTCTGAAGAGGAGAAGTGGCACTGCTCCTGTGTCCCAGGAGCCACAGCTGTGCCTACGCCCCTCTCTTTTTGTCCCCACTCAGCAGCTAACACCCCTCCTGGAGGCCCTTCCCGCAGAAGGGGATCACAGGCGACCTTGTTGTTAAGTACTTGTATGTCACTGAGGGGAGAAGAAGACCAAAGCAGGGCCCTGAGGATAGGATGAGGACAAGTTAGTTTTGCTGGAACAGAGAAAGGGTGGGTGATACTGGGGTGGAGAGGAGGAGGGTGGAGATGACGAACTTCCTTCCTCACACTGGGGCCCCAGGCCAGGCTGCGGTGGGCTCAGTCACAGCATTAGTGAAGGACAGGAGGAGAATAGGTTCCTGAATTTTCCAGGGTTTGAGTGGTGGAGGAGGAGCAGGGCTGGTGGACACCAGCGTAAGGACTGAGGCCTTCCTGCAAGTCCTCACCCATAGCCCCACTCCACGTCCCTGAGCCCTTTCTGAGACCACACTGTGGTATGACTAACACACAACAAATGCTTGAGCTTCTCTCCGGAGCAGAATTTATCCACTTACCCTCGGCATCCCATGAATTTGCTTTGTCTCCTAGGGAATAATTAACTAGTGTTAGTATGATATCAGAAAATTGCTAATTATGGCAATGAGCTAGCACAGCGATCTGAGAACTTGTGGAGCTATAGTTAGTGATGACAGAAGAGGAAAATATTTGACTGTTTTGTGCTACACCCAGGTTCTCAGGAGGAGGTGAAAGACAAGGCTTGGCATAGTGCCACGCATGGCACCCTGATCCCCTCCATTTCCTGTGAGTGTGAGTTTGGAGCAGAGATAGTTAGCTGGCAGTACAAGATCGTGTAAGGAATGAGGATGGTTGGGGGCTTCTGTCGCTGGGACTTGTCCACACCCCACATGCTCAGTGTTTCACGCGCACTCACACGCACACTCACGTTCATTTACACTCACACACAATCTCAAGTTTATATACCATAGTCACACACACTTGCACACTTACTCTCAGCCATACACATTCACCTGTGCTTACACTCACAGTTCACACACAATCACACATATTTCTCATGCTCATAGGTACTCATGTATTCTCTCTCTTTCTCACACACATACACTTCAAATCAGATTAGAGTTCTCTTCCTGGTCCTGGAAAGAAAACGGTCACCTCAGTGTCTTGGGCTCACCCACGACTTGGCGTTAGATCCTGAGCTGACCTTGGTGCCTTGAGAGTAATTTCTCCATCTTTCATATTCTTTGGGTGTTGAGAGAAGAACTGAGTCCTGGGGGGGTTGGGGGGAGGAAAGGGAGTGGAGCAGAGAGAATTCTAGCCACAGCACCAGATGTAAATTCTGCTAAGATACTTAAACTCCAGGAAACATTGGTATAAATAGTATTTACAAATTGCTGCACAAAAAACAACAAAAAAAAACCCTTCAAATGAATTCGTGGGTATCTTATGTGGTAAATACTTTTGATATGTGGTAAGTGTTGCATGCTGTGGAGCCTCATGGACCTATGGGGAACCAACTGCCATGCTGTAGTCAACATTCAAGGTGCTTCTTATGTGTAGTAAGGGTTGAGAACTGTTGTGAGTTTAGCCAGTAGCTCCCTGACTTTATTGCACATTAGAATGACAAATCCTGATGTCCAACCAAGCACCTGGATGTGGGTTTCTAATATCCTCCAATAAACGAACCATGGCTCGTTGAATAAATCATTGATTATGGGGTTGGGGCAGGAAAGATTCAAGGTAAGCCTGGAGCATCTTGTAGTACCAAAGAATAAGGAAGTATTCACTACAATGATGGGGATATGTCAAAGGGGCACAGGAACCAACTGATAGAGCTCCCAGTGGCCAGAGCTGGAACAATTTGGGCAATGAGATATCGGACCATAAGCAGTGTGTAAAATAAATATCCATAAGCCCATACTGATACAAATAAATAATTGAATAAATCAGTCAGAGAGTAGACAAATCTCTCATACAGAAGAATTCCAAATAATTTTTGTAGGTCCTCCTCCTACAAAGAGGTAGGAGTTGTGTTCCACCTCCTAAGTGTGGGCTATGCATAATGACTTCCAAAGAGTCTAATATGAAAATGGGAAAAGAGTAACTTTGTTTTGGAGAAACCCGACAAGCTGAACCTCAGGCAGGTGATCAGAATCAACATAAACAGTGATAAGTCATGTATCTTTGATTGGTGGGGTTTTCCTCCCCAAAACCCATTAACCCAGTCTAACCATGAGAAAAACATCAAACAGACCCATGTTGATGAATAGTCTATGAGACACCAGACCAGTGCTCCTCGAAACTGTCAATGTGATCCAAAACAAGGGAATTCTGAGACTCTGTCACAGCCTAGAGAAGCCTAAGGAGACATGATGACTAAATGTAATGTGGCATCCTAGGCGGTACCCTGGACAGCAAAAGGACACTAGGCTAAAAATGAAGGGCCTCTGTATAATGAACGAACCTTCGTTAGTAATAATGTGTCAATATTGGTTCAACAGTAGTGACATAGTAATGTGAGAGGTCAACAGTAGGTGAGTAGGGAAAACATGGTGAGGAGCCTATGGGAACTCTCTGTACTATTTTCTCAACTTTCCTGTAAATGTGAAAGTATTCTAAATTAAAAAAAATTCAGTTTTAAAAAATCCTGATTCCCAGCATACCCATACCAATGAACCTAGAGTTTCTGGTGTGGGAGTGGGCATCAGGACTTTTTAAAGCCCCTGGATGCTTTTGATTTGCAGCCAAAGTGAGAACCTTCAAGCCTGTTTGTGCTACAGCAACAAAGAACTATAAAGTGTCAGGTACTTAAAACACAGATTTTTAGATTTTTATGCCCCTCCAGCTACATAGGTATTACGGGAGGCAAGGGCTTGCTGTTCATCATAAATGACTCAGAGACCCAGGCTGGTTGGGGCAGCTGTCTCCAGTGCTGAAGGAGATCTCCTAGGGTCTTACACCAGTAATTCCAGACTCTGGCTCTCACGACTCATTAGCCAGACTAGTCACGTGACCCCATCCACCCACAAGGGGGACAGGAAATACAATCCTACCATGTCCTCAGAAGGCGGTGGAGAGCAAAAATATTTGGCAAACGCTGCAGTGGCTACCACAAACGTGCAGCCAGAGCTTAGCAGGAGGGATCTTAACAACAAAGTCATTCTTCCTGACCTGCGGTATTGACTGAGGACCTGGATCTGCCTCATGCCCAAGCCCTACTTCATACCTTGTTGGTGGAAGATGGCTGCCTATCTTGTATTCTGTGCCCCTGTCTCTGTCTCAGTGCCCTATTTAGAGCTCCACCTGGCCCAGCAACTGGGGGATGAGGTCACACCATCTGCTGACCCTAAGGCCCCCGGAGATGCAATTTCTGATGAGGGTTTGCTCTGAACTCCCTGTTCTTGGGCTCTGCCCAGCTGTCAGCACACCTGTGATTGCACAGAGCCTGCTGACCTGACAGCTGGGCTGAATGATTGGCCACCTCTTGTCAGTGCCCACACAGCAACTGCCACATGCTGCCGGGGAGACCAGATTCCTTCTAGGCACAGGACCACCCCTAGGATCTGCCCCATCCTAAAGTTCTGAGTCCTCCCATGTTCTGGGGGTTCAAACTGCATCCCTGGAGGGCTCCTGAAACATGAAGTCCTTTCTTTTAGAGAGCTCAGGGAGGGGCACGATCAAACTGATGACAAGCAAGGTCACATGAAGAGGTTGCTGCATAAAGACACACCTACGTTAGTTTCAACCTTCCTACAAATCTTTCCATGTTCCTTCCCTTGATCAACTGAAAATCCAACATCAGTTTAGTTCAGTTCTGAAGTTGAACATGATGCCAGACATTGTATGAGTGCCTGGGACCAATAGTGAATAAAAGACATGGCCTGTATCCTTGAGGAATTTAGTCTGTGGGGAAGATAAATATTAAACAAATGTGAAAATATGAAACGTGGGGGCGCCTGGGTGGCTCAGTGGGTTAAAGCCTCTTCCCTCTTCCTTCAGCTCAGGTCATGATCCCAGGGTCCTGGGATAGAGCCCCGCATCGGGCTCTCTGCTCAGCGGGGAGCCTGCTTCCCTTCCTCTCTCTACACCTGCCTCTCTGCCTACTTGTGATCTCTGTCTGTCAAATAAATAAATAAAATCTTAAAAAAAATATGAAAAGTGTGTATGTGTGTGAGAGAGAGAGAGTACGAGAGCACTATATTAGCATGTACAAAAAATATGATTACTGTAGCCTAGGGGGTGATTACCTTTGCTTCCCTAAGAAAATGGCATTAATATGAAACTGAAAGCATCCAGTAGTGCTTGGCCAGACCAACAGGGTGTGTGGTTTAAAGATGGTCACAAATTCTTTGCTCCTCCTCCCACTGAAATATGGAGTCTAATTCTTCTCTCCTTGAATCTGGGCTGACCGATAGAATGTAGCAGAAGTGATGTTCTGGATCTTCTGAGGCTCAGTCATAAGAAATCTCCAGCTTCTTCCCAGATCTTTTAGAACACTTTTCCAGAGGGAAGCCAGATGCCATGTAAGAAATACAATTCCTCTGAGACCACCCTGCTATGAGGAAGCCCAACTAGCCTCAGAGAAGAGCAGCACAGAAGGAGATATTCAGTCAGCCCCTGGCTTTTCTACCCATCCCAGCAGCCCTAGACATGGGAGTAAAGAAGCTTTTTGAGCGTTCTAGCCCCTGCCTTTATCTGACTAAACGGAGTAAGAACTGCCCACATGAGCCCAGTCAGCTCACAGGATCATGAAAAATAGTAACAAGCTATTGACTTAACCCATTGTGTTTTGGGGTGATTTGTTTTGCAGCTATGGATAGCTGGATATTAGGGGTGGTAGAGCATTCCAGGTAGAGGAATAGCATGGGCAAAGGGCATTCTGTACCCTTAGACTTTCTGTAGAGAATAAGGCATCTGAAAACATATTAGAACCAGCTCTACAGGACCAATTGCAGTTTGCAGTATGTCCCCAGGCATAGGCTGTGCTACAGAGGGATTTTTAATCCATCCATGGATGGACTGGGGAGAGGAATGATTCACACATCCCTTGAGACTAGGGCTAAATTAACTTGGGTATGGGGGCACTAAATTTCTTCTGGGCAGAGGGTCCGCCAGATTTAAAAGGAGTCTGGGAACTCTAAGAACCAGGGGCGTTGTTTTAGATTTCTAAAACAGTGTTTTCTAAGCCAGCCACAATTACAGTGGGAACTAATAAGACACACTCCTAGCTGGACACAAAATAGATTCTTTAAAAGAAGAATCAAGAGAAGCAATAGCATTTGGGCCGGGAAGTATGTGTTTTACACTTATTCTATGTTGATTTTGTTTATAAAAATAAACAGTTCCTCTTTGAGTCCTAAGAGTCTGTAAGGTTAAAATACATTTGGTAAGACTAAATGTGAAGAAAAGAACAAAAAAACAAAATTTGAGAGGAAGCTGTCAGAACTCGGCTCTGCTGGCTTTTCCCTGTGTCCAGCTTGCACTTGGGACCTTGGGAACAAGGGACCTTGGCTGTGCCTGAGCCTGTCCAGGGCTGGGGGCTGGGGGCTGAGGGCTGAGGGCTGGGGGCATGAGGCTGAGCCTCCTAAGCCTCACTAAAGCAAACAAATGAAGGTGGGAAAAGTGGACGCGATCTGGCTACGGTGCTTTTTTTGGCCCGAGTCCCTCCGAATATTTAGCCACTTCTGCCTCTAGGTGGCACCCTGTAGCCACCTACTGTTTCTATAGGAAGGACAGCCTGGTGACCCCCATCAGGCCTCAGACAATATCTCCCAGAGAACCTGGGGGCTAAGCCAGTCCTGTGGCAATTAGGAAACTCCATGCAGTGCTTTCCAGAAGTGAGGGGGAGAGGAAGGTAAAAAGGCATCCTGCTTTCTCCAGGCGGGGTCCCCGACTGAAGCTTTGCCTTGGGGTTTTCTCTTCCTGAAGTAAAATAATTCACATCTTAGACTCTTTCTAGCCAGCAGAACTAGAACATTCATAAAAGGGCCAAGCCTGTCTGGTATTTGCTTTCATTTTCCCACCCTGTCACATTTTCTAACTCCTGGGCAAAGGCTCTTTCCAGAGCCAGGAGGGATTGCCAGCTTCCTTCCTTTTTTATTCCCTTCTATCAGCACCTCCTATCCTTTCCAGAGGTCACATTCACCTGCTTCCCAGAGTTCTGAACACCCAACCACACAGCCAGGATGGCTGCCTCCACCTTCTTGTAGCTCACACTGCTTCAGACAGGAAGTAGTTAGTGAAACCACAGTGCTGCCTGAAGGAAGGGTGTTTTGAGTTCAGGAAGAGAGAGGACAGTCCTTCTGTTCCATGAACCTCTTTTCAGCTCAGAATCAGTGAGGAAGCACCTCTTCTCTGCAGAGGCAAAGGATGGATCTCCCCTCTGGTCTCAGTAGCAGGTCAGCACCTAGAGCAGGGACCAGAGATCATCAGACCCAGGGCAAGCCTGGAGCTATACAGGCTGCTGGGGGTGCCAACATGGGAGCTCCAAACTGACTTTGCAGAGAGTACTGGAGGGAACCAAGCCTTTTCTGCAGTCCTGCCGATGAAACCACTGGGGCTCAGCTTTGAACATGATCCTAGAAATGACATCCTAGCACAAACTTTGTAGGACAAGCAAAGTCCAGAGGAGAGAAAATGCAGGACTGCCCAATGAAAAAAAGCCAAGAAATCTGGACCAGCATAGAGCAAATACAGTATTTTCTCCATACAAGGTTCAAGAGGTTCTCATGTGTGAGGAACTGAAAATTAATATCAGAATCTTTTTATATTACCTAGAGATAGTTTTATGTAATTATACATAAGTAATAAGCTATCTTTTGTCCTCAATCTAGAGCAAGGGGCAACTGTTCTTTTAGAGTCCTTATGGAACCCGTGTTCACTGAAACTCTTCTGGGACTTGTCACAAATATATTTTTTGGTTCGGGTATCCAGAAAAGCAAAATGAGCCAACAGTCATGCTTATAGAATGTCACCTTAAGAAGCCACATTCTTCTCTGATTCTCCAGGTAATCCACATGTGTAGTAGGGAACATTCAGAAACAGCCTTTTTCTTCCTGTTTTCCCCCAAAGTACATCCCACAACAAGGGTTGATAAGCAGGGATGTGGTCCCAGGGAGAAGGAGGGAAGGACAGGGGAACGGCTTGTCATTGAGAGGGGGGCACTACAAAGGATCACCAGATTCTTGCTCTTTGGAACTCTGAAGAATCTTCTGGAGCAAGACTCAGAACGGTTCACCTGAGCAATGAAGGAGGAGCACTGCCTCCCCCTCTTGTGCCTCACAGGTCAGAAGGCCCCTCACAGGGCATTACCTCTTTGTACTTGTAGGTGGTAAGTGTGTTCCCAAGGGGCCCACAGCTCGGCAGCAGAGAGAAGACCTGAAACAGGTGTGGTGAGGGAAGAAGCTGGTAGTTCACTCCTGTGGGAAGTTGGTTGCAACATGCAGGGACCTGCTTTCTATAGCAGTGGGTGTAAAAGGTGAGGCTGACAGGAGGGGAGGTGATGGACAAAATGTGGCCTCCTCACAGGCGGGGGCCTAAGCAGTGTAGGGTGATCGGTTGGTGTTCAGACCACACTTCTTCATGGAGAGTATTACAAATAAGTGGTGGCTAGCTTTCCTGGTGGGCCAGCTCACAAACAAGCTGAAATCTGGATAAGCTGATTGCACAGGGAAATATAACAACATCAAGGATTTTAGTATGGAAGGCAACAGAAAAACAATCACAGTGTGTAAAATAATATTTTAAGGTTCATCTTGAATGCTAGTGTTTGAAGAAAGCAGGTTTCCTTAGTGAAATAGAATGAGGTCATTAAAGACTCCTGGAGATGGAAAGGTGCTTCTGGGGACTTCTGAGAGCTTCAGAAACAGCCCTGGAGTGTCATCGCATTTACCTCCAAGGCAAATGCAGGCATGTCCCTTTTCTGGAGGCATTTGGATTATCAATGCCACTTTTACGTCATTCGCCCCTAATTTTGATTAATATTTTTTCCCAAATGGAAGGGAAAGAGGATTAGAAAGAGGACAGAGATTTGTCTAATACAGAAACTCCAACGAGTTACAAGAAAATGAAGAGGGAGAGGTTCAGGAAAGTATGGATGGGCACATGAGAGGGAGAGTGTCCATGGGGAATTAACTAGTTCTAGATAATTGTTTACTGTATACTTCAAGACCCAAGGCCCCCAGTGGGAAGAATGAGGGCTGGGGAGAGTCGTGTGGTGTATATGGGCCCTCCTCTCAGAAGGAAGCAGGGAAGCAGTGGGGAGCCAGCTCGAGGAGCTGGTACTAGGGGGCGCTGTGGCCCCGGGAGAGCTTGGCTGGTGCCTGCCAGATGGGTTAGCAGGACTTGGGATGCAGGGCAACTGCAGTAATTGTTCATGTGGATGGAAACATGTTTCTTAGGGTGATGGTGCAGGGCATGTGAATCCCAAAGGTTAACATGAATTTTTTAAAATGTTACGCTGATATTGCAATGCAGCAGAGGAAACGCTTTGGGTGTTCCGTGGAGTCTGGATTCTATCTCTGAAATGTTCTCACAGGTAAAGATTTACATAAAATGCCCAGAGGAGGCTGTAATAGATTTTGATACATATTTCATATTTTCAAGCCTACCACTTGATCTCACAAACAGATTTATGAAAATGCAGTCTTTATTGTACAATAGTCATGTTTTATTAAATGTGATTACATAGCGAGGAAGGGAGATCCGCTGTAGCAGCCTTGCTACGGAGCTGGAGTGGGACCAAGCTCCCAGAGGCCCAGGTGGGACCTCCCTCCTTGGGTTTATAACCTTGGGGTCATCCTGCCTTGGGGAAGTCCCTGTCTCTTCTGACTCTCACTCTGCAGGAAAAGAGCTGCACTAACTCCTTTTGAACCAAATAAGAGTATTAATAACACCTTCAGAGACAGAGGCCTCAATCTTATCTGAGGTAGAAAGGAGTCTGGTTCCTTATGCAGTCTGCTGCCCTTGGCTTCTCTAAGGAACCACAGAGCCTGGAATTCCTCCTTCAGTCCACACTCCCAGCTCCCCAGCAAACCTTCCCTTCTTGGAAACCTGAGAGGGTTCGCTTCAAACACGGCTTTCTGGGCCTGGAATCAAATTGGCCTGGCTCCCCTCTGATCTCCCCAGTCTGTGAGCAGGGGGTCCAGGCAGCTGGAGTAACTCTACCCTACACAGCCCAGCTTCTTTTCTTTTCCTGGACAAGATTTATATGCCGGGTGTAGTCTTACCACAGACATTCCCAAGAGAGGCCCTGAACACCCCCGTCACCCCAGCCCCCCAGCTCCCTGCAAGTTAACTTTAAGATGGGTTTTTAGATAAAGTTGGATTGATACTTAAGGAAAATCGAATTTCTGTATGATTGAGAAGCCACGTTATACAACTTGAAGGATTGTGTGAACTCTTATGGCGGGGTTGGGGGGGTAGGTGGGTTGAGGAGAGATGAAAGAACCCAACCTACAGCCTGCCGTTTAAGATGTTTTGTCCTCCCCCTTGCTGAAACCCTGACAAGCCTTGGCTCGGAGTCAGAAATGAGCCAGACTGGAGTCCTGGCTACCTCAGTTACTGGCTGTGTGACCTGAGGTAGGTGACATACCTGCCCTGTGTTCAGTTTCTTCACCCGGAAGATGAGGAGAATAATGTCACAAGGTTGTTGTAACATAGCGAATGTTAAGCACAGTCCCTGGCACAGAGAAAGATGTCAATAAATGCTAGCTCTTATTATGAAGTCATTAACTCATTTAAGCTCCAGAGCCAATGGCTTTACCACTGTTGTTTGATTCAGGTCGTTTTTGACGAGTGGACAGTGTCACATACTGGGGATATGAGTCAGGGAATCAAGAAAGAGACCCTGAGGTTGTTACCAACCCCCACCTAATGCTAGAGTTCAAATGGGCCAGGTATTTGACTATGGTATTGGGGGTAGAAGAAGTGCTAAGTGATATAAAATAATCAATCACATTATGCACAAGATGTACCCCTGCACCTGGGGGGCCAGAGACATTTTCTACAAGATGGCTATGGAGGCTGTGGGTACAGACATACACTGTTTCCAAGACAGGACATAAAAACACGCACAGTCTATAGTGAATGCCCTTTTATTTACCTGGAGATGTCAGTTCCAGACAGCCTGGGCCTCACTGCTGATCTGAATAGTAATCAGATTCGCATGTCTCCCTGTCTTTACAAGAGCCCCAGACACTAATAGCATCCCCAGGGAGGGGCTGCAGTTTTCCAAGTGTCTGCCATGGATGTACCGTTGCCTTGCTTGTCCTCATAGGCAGCAGCCGGGCATCAAACGAATTTTTCAGTGTGGCTGGCAGTCTCATTTGGAAAAACAAAATAGAATCAACACTTGTTTCTGTTGGACATAGTGGAGTGATGTTTGTATTTTTAAGCAATCACTCTAAATCACTTTCTATGGAATCTCAATCTCATTTTGTTTGCTTTTAAAGTCACCCCAGAAAATGCCTGCCCTCTACTGATTTGTAGCTCAGTGCCCTCAGAGACTGTGACAACAGCCCTGAACCATACCCTAGGTCTCATAGACAAAGGGTCCTGCACTGGAGGAAACTCCACTGTGTACAAACACCTGGAGAAAGGACCTGAGCTGTGGTAAGAATGGTTTTATTTTAATGTCCATGAAATCAGATCTAGCCACTCTTCTATGCAGTATGTGTTTGCTGTGTGCACACCTGGATGGATTGGGCTGTACCCTCAGGGCCTCCATTCAAGGCAAGAGTCTGGAAGCTTCAGCCTGAAGATCGTTTGAGCGCTTCTTGCTGCCCAGGTCCTAGTGCTCAGGAGCCCCTGTTAACCTCCCCTCCCCAGCAGGTTGTGCTGGGGGTGCAACAGGGGAAGGGAGGTGGAGTGCCCAGGGAGGAGTTTGGAGGCCCTCTCCTCTGTGAAGCTGGGGCCTCCCTGTAGACTTCAGACCTGTACCAGGCCTGTCTCCCAGCCCTTGGAAGGAGACAGATAATTGCTGTGGGGACCTCTGGAGAGGTTTCCATTCCCACATCTAAATTTATTCCATCCGAGTTTTTTCGTTGACTAAGTCTAATTGGAGCAGTCATTATGTCAGAGCGAATGTTATTATTTTATTCAAAAGCAGTAAACTAGGAAAGACATTCTGTATGACAGTTCTCTCTGTCCTGAGGTCAGGAGCCTGACGAAAGAGTCGACAAGACCTGATTGTGTACCATGCCCACCATACCAGACCTTCCACGGCCCTCAAAGAACAAAGAGAAAACCGTCCCCAAAGAATCTTAAAGGAGGTGGTGAATCTACGTATACGTGGATGACATCTGCATAGATAGAAAAATAGCTCTGCCTCGCTTTACTGCTTGGGTTTGTTTATTCTGTCCTGCGGGGTTTTTCCCATATGGAGTGCCCAGCATGGTCACAGGGAGCAATGTGTGTGTGTTGAATGAATGAATGAAATATGCAGTGTCCATTTGTGTGGCTCTGTGCCATGCTTGTGCTTCACAACGCAAATTAAACACTAGCCTCACCTTTTAGTGAGCTTGTGTCCTGACAGCCTGTCAAGTGTTGGATAACATGTACCAGTGATGGAAAAAATACAAAAAGGAATTCGTGTTTATCCTTTCAGCCAACAACATGCATATCAGATTGCAGAAGAATTAAAATGTCTGTGGGTAAAATTACAGCACAAAGTTTTATGAAGTCATCAAGGTAAATCCTATTTTGCAAAATTGCCTCAAAATTGTGAATGTTCTCATGACCCTAATTCAGGATACATTCCTAAAACAAAGAACATCTTGGTTTGGTTCCATTTGTTTTGAAGCATGTATTCTACAGAATTATTTCTTCAGTATGGTATATAAATGTAAGAATTGTAAGTGGAAAAATTAGATCATTTTGCCATATGTATAGTTTTTCAATTGACAGTTATGGAAATGCTTTGGGTGTTCTGAAACATGGTTTCAGAGGGCGCTTCAGAGAGGGCTGAAACATGGCTAAATGCAACCAATATGCATTGAATCTAATTTAATATTTGGGACTGTATGCTTCAGGTATCAGCTCCCTGTCTTTTTGTTTTTATTTATAATTTGCCACTTAAGACTCAAATGTCTCCCTTAGGTGACACAATGCTGCCCTCAATGTAGAGACGGTTCTTGGAAGCCTTCCTAAGAAGTGAGGGAAATGTCATGGAAGGCCCATGGTCCTATTTTGGGTTGAAAACACATAACTCTACCTTTATGTATTTTAAAGATTTATTTATTTGAGAGAGAGGGAGAGGGAGAGAGAGAGAAAGCGTGAGCAGGGGGAAGGGCTGAGGGAGAGGGAGAAAGAGAATATCAAGCAGACTCTCCACTGAGCACAGACCCCAATATGGGACTCTGTCCACAACCCTGAGATCATGGCCTGAGCCAAAATCAAGAGTCAGGCACTTAACAGACTGAGCCACCCAGGTGCCCAGCCTTTGCTGTATTTTAATGTGTAGCTTTATACCTGAAAACTGCCCAGGTTTCACTTAGCAGAATTTTGAAATTGGGCTGTTGTATTTTAGCTTGCTAGAGCTGCCATAACAAAGTACCTTAAACTGGACTGCTCAAATGAGACACGTATTCTATCACAGTTCTGGAGGCTGGAAGTCTGAAATATAGATGTCTTCAGGGTTGTTACCTTCTGAGGTTATGGAGGGAAGGATCTACTCCAGGCCTCTACTTGGCTTGTAGGTGGTTGTCTCCATGCTCACATGACATTCTCCTTGTAATCTGTGTCTGTGTCCAAATTGCCCCCCCCTTTTAAATAGGGACATCAGTCATATTGGATTAAGGCCCACTGTATTCTAATATGACTTCATCTTAAGTAATTATGTCAGTAAAGACTCTAATTCCAAATAAGGTCATGTTCTTAGTTGCTGGGGGCTCTACCATAAACGGGGAGGCACACATCAACCTGTAAAGGCTATGAAGAGGTCTGCTGATGCTACGTAATTTAAGTAACTGAGAAGGCCCCTACACTCACCTGCTCTTCCCCATGTCCTCTCCCTGCTTGTTCTCGAGTCTTTCCCCATAGGTGTCTGAAATACTCTTAGAGACCTGTCCATTTGCATTTTGAAGATGACTTCATTTTCAGGGATCTCACTCAGATTGTAGTTATGCCCAGGAGAGGTAGAAAAAGTCGTGTTCATTTAACTCTTTAGTACACTTGCTCTCAAACTGTGTGCCTCAAACCTTCACTGCCAAATTCTGATCGGTGTGTGGATTTTTTTTAAAGATTATATTTATTTATTTGAGGGAGATAGAGTAAGCAAGAGAGGGAGAAAGCAGAAGCGGGGGAGGGGGGGTAGGAAGAGGGGGAGGGAGAAGAAGACTCTCCACTGAGCAGGGAGCCCGATGTGGGGCTCAATCCCAGGACCTGGGATCATGACATGAGTGAAGGCAGATGCTTAACTGAGCCAACCAGGCACTCCCAGTGTGTAGATTTTTATAAAAATATGTATTTGTTCTATCACCCTGCTGGCTCTCAAAAGGAGTATTGTGTTGGTGGGCCTGTGAGCTGTGGTGAGAGCTGGCATAATGTGCAGTGAGAAAAAGCTGAGAGGTGGGAGATAGGGTTAGGCATGCTCCACTTCCTCCGTCTGGATGGTGGGAGCTTGGAGTGTGGATGGTCCCACTCACACAGGGATGTGGGTCTAAAGCTGAAATGACCTGAGATGCTCTTTTAGGTTCTGAGAAACATGTGACATAGTAGGAGTGATTGCTTTGTAATTACTGCAGAGGTTTTTAATTGATTTTTCGAATATCGATTAAGATTATCCTTCTAGTGTGTGCAAAAGGACATCACAAACAGAGATATATGGAGAAAGCCTGCTTTTGGCAGGTCCAGCTTTCCTAGTGGTTGGCTCACAAGTGTAAGACAGTGTTGTGGGGCCCAGGAAGGAATGGGAGCTATGCCTGGAAAGAGCCAAAAATCAAAGACAGCAATATAAGAGCTAGGGGAACCAGGCGAATCTGGGTTTGAACAATGACCCAGTTTCTTTCTGGCTGGATGACTTTGGACATCTGACCTCCCTGACCAGCTGTGACCTCCTCATCCATTCAATGCTGTAATGCCTGCCTCATGGACTTGTGATGAGGGTCAGGCTGGCCCAGAATGTCCACAACGTCCACTACAGTGGCTCTGATGTCACTGACCACACTGTTCTCTCCAGGCCCAGCCCTGGTGGCAGTAAAAGCATAAGCTTTGCAAGGTTGTCACAGGTCCCCTCAATGCCTGTGTACTGTCCTTGCTACAAAAGCTGTTCTTACCATGAAAGCGGGCCTGGAGCCGCCTGCTCCCAGGGCTCCTGACCTGCCATGGAATTCTGCAGTTCCGCATACATGACCAGGACCGCACAGCTTCCTGAGCAATGGGGGGGCTATGGGCAGGAAGGGGAAATGAGAGTGGCCAAGGCTGTGCACACCTGGGCTGCATCAATGGCCACGTTGTGGAGTAGGCCCTCCAGGGTGGCCTGGAACATGAGGCTCTGGAGCTGCGTGTCAGTCATCACCTCATTGGGCCTTGGTTTGTTTTACAAACTTCTGTTTGTGTGATTTACACCTCTAGTAACTCATCTTAACTGCCCTCCCTCCTAATGACTCAGTTCCCTTCTCCATTTATATTTTCTTTTTCCTAACACGCACGCGCACGCACGCGCGCGTGTGTATGTGTGTGTGTGTGTGTGTCTTTCTCAGTCTCTCCAGTTTTCTTTAGTAAGAATAGGTGGGGAAGCAGAAGGCCTGGGATTAATGAGAGAAAGTACTGGAGTGGGAAAAGCCACCTAGGTTATTCGAGAAAGCTCTGAGTTTAGCTAACTCAGAGGAGGGCTGTGAGCTCTCGTGGCACTGGTCCTAGCTGACATGAGCAGCATGCAGCTGCCACTGCTGGGAGGCATCATTTGCCCACCCTCCGCTTACCTGTCTGCTGAGCCCCTTTCAAATAGACCTTAGGAGGCCCATCTGCAAGTTACAGATAAGGAAACAAAGACTTTAAGAGACTTAAAAATTATATGTTCAAAGACCTACAACAAGTGCAATTCTTGATGTGGGGATCTAAATAAACCTGGCCACATAGACTTGCCCATATGGCTCCTTATTTAGTCACCCTAGAAGTTAGTGTCTTAAAGCCTCTATGAAGTGTCACTTTATATGCCCACATATTTACAAATGTCATGAATAAGTCTTGCAAACACTCATCCAATGGAAGTGTGTTTCAGAACTACCCTAAGATGGGCTTTACCTTTTTTTTTCTGATTAAATCATGCAAATTTATGTGAAATTCCAAACTGTGCAAGAATGTACATAATCTCACTTCGAGAGAGATGCTGCCAAAAACTGGTGCAAAATTCTCCATCCTTTTTTTACACTGATATTAACTCTTGCTGTTGATTATTTTGGATATGAACTCATACCATTAATGCAGTCCTGAGCTTGCATGTTTCACTTTCCACACTAATACAAAAAAGTCTAATGCATTAAGTCATGTATCGTATTCCACTGTGTGAACATCCCAACATTTATTTAATCTTCAGAGTTTATCTGGGTTAATTATATGTTTATAATACTTTTAAGTTTTTTTTTAAAATTTTTAAAGATTTTATTTATTTGACAGAGAGAGAGAGAGCTCACAAGTAGTCAGACAGAGAGAAAGGGGTAAGCACTCCCTGCTGAGCAGAGAGCCTGATGCACGGCTCAATCCCAGGACCCTGACACCATGACCTGAGCTGAAGGCAGAGGCTTAACTGACTGAGCCACCCAGGTGCCCCAATACTTTTAAGTTTTTAAACAAAGCCACAAGGAACATACTTCAGTCTTTGAGCACTTATAGAAGGGTTTTGGAGGCATAAATCTTAAAAGGACAAAAACAGGTTGAAAAGGTATCAACTTTAAACATTTCAGTAGATATTGCTAAGTCACAAAAAAGTGTACACTTGTACACTTGTACCACCAAAGGACCCAGAGCACCCATTTATTTCCTACACCCTCACCATTTCTGAACTTCTTCAGCCCATATTTAGCTGTGCCAATCTGATAAATGAAACGATAGGTCATTGTAGTTTAATTTGCATATTTTGACTATCTCCTCAGGAAAACAGTGGCTGGGGCTTTGTGGGCAAGGGCTGATTTCTTCCTCCTGGCCAGTACCTGCTTCTTGACTCTTTTCTTGTCCCTTAACATGTATGTGAACGTTGGAAACATATACAGGAAGTGCCTGTTAATTTTTTTTCAGATTGCTCTTTATTTTTAAATTTTTTTTATTAACCTATAATGTATTATTTGTTTCAGGGGCACAGGTCTATAATTCATCAGTTTTACACAATTGCCTATGAGTTTTTAATAGAAGCCTCAGCAAAGCCTAATCAGAAAGGCAAATCTGATTCAAATTCATACCCTACAGCCATGTTCACCTCTAGAATTTTGATGGATTCCTGCTTTACAGTGAGGCCTTTCATCCATTTTGAGTTTATCTTTGTGTATGGTGTAAGAGAATGGTTCAGGTTCATTCTTATGCATGTGGCTGTCCAATTTCTCCCATTTATTGAAGAGACTGTCTTTTTTCCATTGGATATTCTTTCCTGCTTTGTTGAAGACTAGTTGACCATAGAGTTGAGGGTCCATATCTGGGCTCTGTATTCTGTTCTGTTTATCTATGTGTCTGTTTTTATGCCAATTCCATGCTGCCCTGATGATCACAACTTTGTAATGTAGCTTGAAGTCAGGCATCGTAATGCCCCCAGCTTTGATTTTCTTTTTCAACATTCCCCTGGCAAATTGGGATCTTTTCTGATTCCATTCAAGTTTTAGGACTGTTCTAGCTCTGTGAAAAATGTCAATGGTATTTTGATAGGGATTGCATTGAACGTATAGATTGCTCTGGGCAGTATAGGCATTTTAACAATGTTTATTCTTTCAATTCATGAGCATGGAATGTTTTTCCATTTCTTTGTGTCTTCCTCAATTTCTTTCATAACTGTTCTGTAGTTTCTAGAGTACAGATCTTTTACCTCTTTGGTTAGGTTTATTTCTAAGTATCTTCTGGTGTTTGGTGCTATAGTAAATGGAATCATTTCCTTAATTTCTCTTTCTTCAATCACATTGTTAGAGTATAGAAATGCAACTGATTTCTGGGCATTGATTTTGTATCCTGCCACATTGCTGAATTGCTGTAGAGTTCTAGGAATTTGGGAGTAGAGTCTTTTGGGTTTTCTGCATGAACTATCATGTCATCTGCAAAGAGAGAGAGATTGACATCTTCTTTGCCACTTTGAATGCCTTTTATTTCTTTTTGTTGTCTGATTGCTGAGGGTTTCTAATACTATGTTGAACAATAATGGTGAGAGTGGGCATCCCTGTCATGTTCCTGACTTTTTTCCCATTGAGAATGATATTCACTGTGGGCTTTTCATACATTGCTTTTATGATATTGAGGTATGTTCTCTCTATCCCTATACTTTGAAGATTTTTAATCAGTAGAGGATGCTGTCTTTTGCCAAATGCATTTTCGGTATCAGTTGAGAGGATCATGTGGTTCTTAGCTTTTTTTTTAATTAATGTGTTCTATCACATTGATTGATTTCCAAATGTTGAACCACCCTTGCATGCCAGGAATAATATGTGCAATGGAATATTACTCAGCCATCAAGAGGATGAATACCTACCATTTGCATCGACATGGATGGAACTGGAGGGGATTATGCAAAGTGAAATAAGTCAAGCAGAGAAAGACAATTATCATATAGTTTCACGCATATGTAGAACATAAGGAATAGCATGAGGACCACAGGGGAAGGGAGGGAAAACTGAATGGGAAGAAATCACAGAGAGAAAGATAAACCATGAGAGACTCTGGACTCCGGAAAACAAACTGACAGTTACTGAAGGGAGGGGGGTGGGGAATGTGGTAACCAGGTGATGGATATTAAGGAGGGCACATGTTGTGATGAGCACTGGGTATTATATGCAACTAATGAATCATTGAACACTACATCAAAAACTAATGATGGTACTATATGTTGGCTAACTGAACATAATAAAAAACAAAAAATAAAAACACAAATTCATCCTTACAGTCCAAAGCAGAGATTAAGTGACTCTCAGACTAGAGGTACCACGTGTTGCTTCTGTAAGCCCAGCTAAGAAATAGGAAACCATCTTTATAGCTTATCACTGAGGCCCTTTCTGGTGGTGCCTTGACGCAAATGTGAATGACAGTAGAAGGGATGGGAGCAATAAACATGGTTCTGTTTCATACAAAGGTGTCTTTTCTCCAGCCATTCAGGCGGCCATTCAAATAACCATTCAGAATGTGATGTCCCATATCAAGTCAGACTGGTGGGGGGAGGAGCATGGCCATAGAGACTCAGCCCCACTAGGCTGCCGCCACGTGACCTTTCAGTCTGTTTCCCACCTCTGACCTGTGGAATGACTTCTCAGCTCAGCACAGGCATGTGCTTACTCATTGTTTCCTTTGACAGCTGTGGGTCTTACCTCCCTGAGAAGACTAAAATTCTTGAGGGCAGAGACCAGCTCCTGTCTTCATTCAGCACCTACCTAACCCCAGCACACCTCACCTATTGTGGATGCCAGTGGTGAAGAGACGTTGTGGGGTGGATGAGTTCTAATTCTACTTTGGATCTGAGGGCTCTGATGTACACGGGGTCCTACTCTGTCCAGATTCTCCAGACAGTCTGACCTGCCTTTCCTCTCACTGGCTCTAATTTAACCTAATTTAATGAGGCCTGGAAATGAGCCACTTCCAGAAATGGCAAGAAACCTGACTGGTCCACATGGCCACAAGACCACCCCCAAAGCCAGCTTGGACCTCTGCCCCCAAGTGAAATTTTTATAAGACACGTTCTGTGTTTCTCGTCTCAGACACATATTCCTGAAATTAGCATGTCACCACCCTCGTTGGGGTCACTGCCTGATGGAAGACAAAACTGTATATACTCATGTACCTGCAACTATATCTGATTTTTAAAAAAAGAAAAATGTTCACATTTGTATCACCACATATATTTCTTTAATTTCTGAAGATTAGTTTTTAAGTTCCATGTTGCTTTCATAGTACTTGGCCTAAGCATAATTAAACCTACTTTAGCGAAGATTCACACTTGAAAAGTGTGAATAACATAACTCATTCAATCCCACTTATAAAAAGAGGAAACATATGCAAAGCTCATTAGAGTTTCTCAGGCATTCTTTCAGGAATTAATTGCCAGATTTTATGCCCCATTAGAACCGTTCCAACTCTCTTTAGAAGCCATTTCTAAAATGAGGACTTTATTAACATTTTTGAGCACACTTGCTCTATGATACCTTCTAAGAAAGGAAAAATTGCTCTCCTTAAATTTTCATGCCTACAGAAAAATATTGTGGACTATAATATGAATGAGAACTTGTTGAGGGTTATTCTTGGTGAGGAGAGATTGTGTTGCAAAGAACCTAAAAGATGATCGAAGGTTAGGAAGATAAAATGGCGAGACACTGAATAATTCAGCCTGAGGGAGAAAGGCCCCAATGAGTGACTTAAACCAATAAAACTCATTTAAGTTCTCTTCATTATATAATTATTCATGCTAATTTTAGAGAAGAAAATTTAGAAAGAAGGAAGAAGAAAAATATCCATGAACCACCATCTAAAGATTACATTTTAACATTTTCTTTATTTCCATCTAGTCCTTATGTACACACATACTTTTTACATTGTTGTGATCAGATAATATGCATATATAACAGAGTCATGTCAGTGTACTCTGATCTAGATTCCCAAGACAATTTGTTTCATGATTATGGCTGTGGTTGCCCTCCTCAAACCCTGTTCATTTATTTGTTCATTTGATAGGTATTTATGGGGTCCCTTGTTAAGGGCCAGCCAGGTCTTGAGAATACTGGAGTGAACAAGACATAAAGATTTTTCTCTCTCATAAAATACATAATCTATTGGGAGAAGATGCAGTAGATGAGCAAGCAAATGTGAAGGGTGATGCTAAGTCACTAAAAATTTGTGAGCAGGGAGTAGCATAATCTGAATAACTGGGTGAATGAGGGTGCCAATTTCAAGAGAAGATTGAGGAGAAGCAGATTTGAGGTAAAATCAAGAGTCCTATTGGAGACGGGCAAGGTGACAATCAGACATCCAGGTGAACATGGCAGGATTGCAGTTTAATAAGTCTGGAGTCTAGAGCCTTGAGTTGCCTAATTAAGAATTACTGATACAGGGGTAATATTTATAGCTGTGAAACTGATTGAGGTCACTTGGCGAGAGAAAGGTCTTGTAAGAAGATACATTAACTTTTAGAAACTGAGTAGAAGAGGAGGAACTTCTTGCTTTTTGCTCCAACCACACACTTCCTGGCCTCTACTAACAGGCTAAGGGATATGTGAAATAGGAGATAGGCTCTCTTATCAAACAGTTATCCTATTTTTTTGATGAAGAAATACGTTGCAAAACCATCCCAGAACCTCTTAAAAGTGTGTGCATCAAGGCATACACAAAATTGTATTCTACAATTTTGATTTAAAAAGATGATGGGTATATATTGACAATCTAGTATTTAAATTACATAATAAAATATATTGAAATTATAACTACATCATAAAAACATTTTATTTTCAAGAGGTGATTTTAAAGTTGGTGAGCATGTTCATGCCATTCTGTGTATATTTTAAAATTTCCTGTGAGACTTCCTTTTTGACCAACAAATTGCTTAAAAGTGTGTTGTTTAATTTCCAACTGTTTAGATATTTTTCCCATTTTCTTTATCTTATTGAGTTCTAATTTGATTCCATTATGGTCAGAGAACATAATGTGTATGACTTTATTTATTTATTTATTTTTTAATGTGTATGACTTTAATGCCCTGAGATTTTTTAAGATTTGTTTTATGGTCCAGGATATGGTAGTTAGATCTTAGTGAACATTCCATGAGTGCTTGGGGGGGGGCACATTCTGCCATCATGGAATGGAGTATTCTATATGTGTTAGTTATGTCACGTTGGTTGACTGCATGGTTTAGCTCTCTATTCTTGCTGATTTGCATTCTAGAAATTCCATCAGTTGCTGAAAGGAAAGAGTTGAGGTTTCCAACTGTTGCTGTGGCTTCGTCTATTTTTCCTTTCAGCTCTATTAGTTTTGCTTCATGGATTTTTAGTCTCTGTTATTTGGTGTGTTGTACACTCTTTAGGACCATTTTTCTTTTTCTCAGCAGATTCATCCTTTTATTTTAGTGTAATGTCCCTCTTTGCTTCTGGTGATTTTCTTTGCTCTGAAACCTTTTTTTAAAATAAGATATTAATATAGCTGCATCTGTCTCCATAATACTGTTTATATGCTATATATATTTCCATAGTTTTGCTTTCAATGTACCTATATCATTGGATTTGAAGGGATTTTGAATTTTTAATTTTGCAGAGAGTGCTATATATGCATATGTGACTTTTTGCAGTGTACTATTATCAACATTTTGCCACTTAAAGGGCAATGTAGAAACACTACTTCCATTGAGGTCCCTTAACGCCCCCACCACTGACTTAAGTATCAAATGGTGTCAATTTTCTTTCTGTAATCAAATATGATTTATAAAACTCATATGGAGAAGGATGTCTATTTTATGTACCCTTATATGTTCTCTTTCCATTGCTTTTTCTTCCTCCCTGATATTCCAAGATTCTTTCTTTTATTATTACCTTTCTGTTTGAAGAAATTGCTTTAGCTATTTTTTACAAGATTTATTTTAAAAGATTTATTTATTTTAGAGTGAGATAGAATACATGCAAGCTGGGGAGAGGGAAGAAGAAGAGAGAAAATCCCAAGCAGGCTCCACATGGAGCACGATGTAGGGCTTGATCTCACTACCCTAAGATCATGACCTGAGCCAAAATTAAGAGTTGAACACTTGGCAGACTGAGCCACCCAGGTGCCAT